>NC_089875.1:57209779-58409779 GCF_040182565.1 Anser cygnoides | reverse complement strand
AAATCATCATGTGGGAAGAAGAGAGTCTTTATAAGCTTTCATACTTCAATGTTAATGCAGAACAGTGCTAAAGAAGTGGTTATAATAAATGTAATTTCCTTATCATATAGATACACTACAGTTAAATGCAATGTTCAAATATTAACGCAGCCAAAATTCCACTCATTCACTGAAGCCAAGTGAACCAGTGTAGTGAAGTTTGTGCAGCATATTCCCATGACAAGCTACACTGTTTTCCTCATTGACATCCACTTTACATGCCTATATTCAGGTGGAAAAGGTTATCCACCAAAATTAACCTTATCCAAGGGAGCTGAAGTTTCCTAAAGTATGTTTCTAATCTTCAGTTCCAGGTAATGATATGTTCTCCATCACCAGGTAAGCTTGATTCTGGAAACTTTGCTAAAGCTGTATCCTATTTGCAGGAGGTACATGAATACCTGTTAAATATGGAATACAGCTGATTCTAGTGCACAAGATTGTCTCTAAAGTGAGAAAAGATGAATTAGAAGTTGAGTGTTATATGAAAAGTGAGGAAGATAGAGGGCTTTATCACCAAAAATCTAAGGAATTGCCTGTTTCTCTGTCAGGTGTTGTAGCTCTCAGTTGCACTTAGCTCACCTTCTGTTAAGTCTGTAAACACTTTCCAGTGGAGCCTGCATTTCTCATTAGTGCAGTGTTAGCATTGTTAGCTTTTATTTGCTGTCCCTTAAACTAAATTTGAGTTTAACTGACTTTGGACTGCAACCTGCTCTTTATGATTACTATGTTAGTATTATGAAAATTAGTTCTAGAGAAGGTTAAAAAAATAAATATTTTTTTGAGGGACATGTAAAAATGGTCTAATTACCAGCAGCAGTCTGAAATGAAAGAACTGTAAACAATAACTGGAAATAGTAGATTACACACACACACACACACATATATATGCAAACAAGCAAAAAAGTCTTAAAATTTACTCTATGCTGCTCTTTAGGTCTATTACCCTTGTGGGACTGCTTATATGAATCGGTTTAATTAAATATCCATGTTGAGGGCCATAACAATTGCATGTTAATGATAGACAATAGCAAAGCTTTTTCTTTCAGCATCCACACTTAATATAGAGTTTCTTAAACTTTTATATTGGGAGGAATGGTGTATCTCTGTTGACCAGCCTCTAGTTTTAATTGAATAACTGATAAATCAAACCTGTTAATTCTGTAGTTGATTTGGATAATTAATGTAATATTTAGTTTAGCACCACCTTAGGGCTGAATCTGTATGATTTCTGTTTTGGTAGAAGTCTACAGGGAGTCAGATCAATACAATTCCTTTTGGGAACATAAATTTGCTCTTTTACTGCATAGTTTAGTCTTCCCTCCAGGTAGATGTAAATTATTTCAGAATTACCAAGTCCGTGCTTAGCATATGATTGCATCAGTTGTCTCAGTCATTCAAGTGCAACAGTCTCTGTGCATAGAAAACCTATCTACAATTTTAAAAATAACTAAATAAATGGAAAACTTTAACTTTTGGGGAGTACTCTTTACCTCTGGAATTATCCTTATGTTTTGTCTTTGTATCTTTTTTAATCAAATCCTAATAAATCCTGGGTAGCATTTTGAATTTGAAATTGCCAAAATAATGAACAGGTATGGATTGATTGTTGCATCTAGCCAAAATATGTTGCATCTAGCCAAAATAAATATATTTCACAACAGAGCACAGAAGCAAATGCAAAACAAGATGTGTACAGTGAAGTGTTCTGTAATCATAAAATCATTATGAAAACAAAATAATTAAAGCATTGTGCTGTCCTTTATAAAAGATTTTTCTAATGGAAGCTGGGTAATATATTTCCATATGAAATAAAATGCACCAGGCATTCTCAGTAGTGGAAAAAACTGCAAATCACTTGCAAATTGGCAAGCAGTTTCAGTAAACAGAAAAGTGCAACTAGTGTGCACTGCAGCCACCTGCAAGCTCTTCCAAAGGAAATTCCAATTCTTAAAACGAGTTCCAGTGAAAGGCAGGAGGGCACGAGTCAAGTTAAATTAATGAAAAGGAGCGCTGTGTGTACTCTCCCATCCATTTCCACCTACAGTCAAAAACATGGTTATTTCTACATATTAATGCTTAAGTTCCATTCTTGTATCTTAAATCGTGCTCCACAAACTACTGAACCAGATACAAAAATATTTCTGATCAGAAAGCCTCAGCTGTGAAATTCTCTTATATGACAGGGAAAGGAACAGAGCTATCAGAAGCATTGTCTTGGAGCAATTGGGAGGAAAAAAAAAAAGTCAAGGAAACCTTCAAATATGGACATGTGAATGATAGCTACTTACAGGGCAGAAGCTATATTTGGCACAGTGTCTACTGAAAAATGAAATTCAGCTTTAAGAACTTGTTACTTGAGTGATGAACTCTATTTTATATACCATTTCATATGGCTCTGTTATGATTTTAAATGAAAAATGACCTCTCAGGGCAGTTTTAGGGGAGTATTAAAATCTTAAATTCTTTTTCTGAACACTGATGTGTTGGCAAAGAATGTGTTTGGTTTTTTTATTCTATGAACAGAAGCTAAATAGGAATGCAGCCAACCAACCCACATTTTGCTACCGCATTCAGAAACTGAAAGCTTAATTGTTGAGTTTTCTGCTAGATATAATCAGTGATTCCCACCTTGACTTGCTCTGACAAGTTCAGCATTCAGTACTGATCAAGAAAACAATCACCTTTATTCTGGCTTATTCTGCCAACACCTTTCCACTTTAGGTCGGTGGTAGTCACATTTCCTGCGAAGAGAGCTATTTGTGTTAGAAGGTCTTAGACCTAAAAAAGGCCACAAAGACAAGTCACCATATCTTCTTACTTGTCCTTGCAATAATCCAGTCATTTTATAAGGTGTTTGTCCACTCAGCAAAATAAGGATCTATCTCTAACACACACTACTATAGCTATCTGTGAAAGCTTATTCAAACTGGCATGGATGACAGCAGTAATGATCTAAGCAACAAGGATTTTTGCTGTATGTTAATAACAAGTTTGCACATATAGTCTTCATGCATAGTTTGCATGTTTTTTCCACCACCTTTCTATTGGAATCATGTTTATTCGTTGGCTTCTGCTTTGCCTAATGGAAACCAGAGAGATTACCAACACTCAGCTGAACATGAGCCAGCAGTGTGCCGAGGTGGCCAAGAAGGCCAACGGCATCCTGGCTTGTATCAGGAATAGTGCAGCCAGCAGGACCAGGGAGGCGATTGCCCCCCGTACTCAGCCCTGGTGAGGCTGCACCTCAAGTGCTGCGTTTAGCTTTGGGCCCCTCACTACAAGAAGGACATCGAGGCCCTGGAGCATGTCCAGAGAAGGACTACAAAGCTGGTGAAGGGCCTGGAGCACAAGTCCTGTGAGGAGCAGCTGAGGGAACTGGGGGTGTTTAGTCTGGAGAAGAGGAGGCTCAGGGGAGACCTTATTGCTCTCTACAACTACCTGAAAGGAAGGTGTGGGGAGCTGGGGGTCGGCCTCTTTTCACAAATAACAAGCAATAGGGCAAAGATGGAATGGCCTCAATTTGTTCCAGGGGAGGTTCAGGTCGGAAACTGGGAGAAATCTATTCTCAGAAAGATTAGTTGGGCATTGGAATGAGTTGACTAGGGAGGTGGTGGAGTCACCGTCCCTGGGGTCGTTTAAGGAGAGGTTGGATGTGTTACTTAGGGACATGGTTTAGTGAGTGATGTTGGTGGTAGGTGGATGGTTGGACCAGATGATCTTGGAGGTCTTTTCCAACTGTTATGATTCTATATATCATTAATGTTTTTCTAATTAAAGAAAAGTATGAGGGAGATTTCTTACTGATGTTGCTGGTGAAAGTCAAGAAAGAAATCCACATTGATATAGCATTTAGATGTATGCTGTAGCTCCTACAAAGGCCATGACTGTGCTGTAAACTTTGTGTTCTGCTGACAAACGCATGCAGAGAGCACCCAGTTAAAAGGCTGTAGCTTATCTCACAACAGAGAAAATAGGAGCATAATGCTTTACAGTGACAGGACAAAGTCAAGTAAAATCTTCTGTTACCATGTGCTAATGTATTTGTCATTCTGACAAAATGCAAAAGGTCTTTGGAAGGAGGCTGCTACCTGTAAAAGTTTTAAAGATCTCCTGTGAGTAAAGAACCACTACCCTGAAGCAACAGCCAAGAAAGTAAATATCAGGAGAAAGACAATATCAAAGGTTTAGCCTAGAAGGAGGGGTAATATAGACTTTCCGTCAAAACTCATCTCTCTAATGTCTTAAACCAGATGGTGGAAGATTATATGTACATGGCTATCATCCCATGTCACCCTATTACCTCTGAGAAGACCCTCAGAGTAAGGAAAATGTCCCATTGATGTTCTCAGATCATAAAAAGAAAAATCTTTCTAAACTGTTGGATCATACAGATGTTCATAAGAAAGGCTTACATTGTTGTATTGTCAAGGCTATCTCATCCTGGGAAACTCTGCAAAAGAAGTTGAAGATTGCACCACTGCTGTAAAGCAAGCAAGTTTAGCATGGGAGAAGGTCACAAAGCAAATGTGAAAGAGAGAACAAACGAAATAGTAGGAGCATTATGAGGAAAGCAGGGACAAAGTTAATAGTAAAAAGAAAGTAGTTTTCAGAGACCCCCAGGGGAAACAGTGCAGTGCTCATTGCTGTGCAGAAAGCTACTGGAAATAGACTAGAAATCAGAACTTAAACAAAGGTCTTGCTATTCAAAAACATGAGTAGGCAACAGAGAAAATGTCTTCTCAAACCCTTTGATTTTTGTTTGATTTGTATGAAGATCTAAAGATCTTTGACCTAAAGATCTCTTTTGAGTTACCTGGTTTTAGCCTGTGTTCTGACTATGTCAATACCTGTGAAAGTTCTTGCTGTGGTTTTCAGTACAGTCCCTTCTAAAAAGAAGTACAAGCAAACCCACCTCAAAATTTTCACTGTTTTAAGATCCCACCATAGAATCCAACAGCCAAAATCTTGAAGGCTTTTTGCAGCTTTCAGTAAGTGTGACAGAATTACCACATGGGCAGAAAGTTAAAAACCTATAATCAACATTCATGGTAGAGGTAATGATTAAGCCATATTCTTTCTGGCTGAAGGAGAAATCTGGATTCAATATCAGGAGAGAAAAGTTGAACATTTAAGACCAGGCATGGCCCTTGTTAGATGGCATTGCAGCAGCAGAGGTCAGTCAGGGAGGTGAATGAAATCCCATGGAGGACATTTCTCTCACTTGGCATCTAGAGAGCTGGTGTAGTGCTGAGACTAAAACACGTGGGTATGATCATAAGAGGACAACTCAGGAAAAAAATCAGATTCCCAGGAGCAGTGTGGAGAAAGGATTTGGAACAAGCCTGGTCTGGACCATGCATCACTCACTTTAGGGAATAACCTTCCTGAAGCCTGGGTCGTCATTCACCATAAGCAATAAGTGTTGGGAGGGGAAGGGAGATTGGACCAGGTGAAGAGAGCATTTGTACCTTGAATTCTGACACTGTGTAAAGGGAAACTGAGACCTACAGATGACTGCCAAAGCAACTATGGAGATGGATATGTTATTGATTATCTTGTAAACATACCATTGGCTTATTGTTATACTTTCCAAAAATGAAAGCCAGATTCCTTCTCATTTTCAATTTGTCTCTGTTTAGATGCCAGTATCATTCTTAAGAGAGAAAGGAAATACAACAGTTGTGTGGGGTCTGTTTCCATCTTTCATTTGCTGTGATTGAATTAAGTTGTTGCCTATTCTCTTCCTTACTAATTCTGTAAAGGAAAGATTAGAAGTGGATGACAAACTAACAAATACAAATGGCTATAGCAACCATTAAAAAGAAGGTTTTCCTTTGCTCATTTGATGGTCATTTAAACAAAGTCTTATCACTTTGTGTGCACATGGCATAAAAAACCATCAGCTGCAGAAAACATCTAAAGAAATACTGGCAATCATCGCTATCAACTACGCTGTCATGCAAAATAAGTAAGTATTTTAGAGTAATTTCTTCTGGAGTAAAAGGAACTCTGTGACTCTAAGGACAATCTCTGTTGGAGCTTACCTCAATCTCCCTTTGTATATCTGTAACATTGTACTCCAAGTTTTTCCTAAGTATGGTTGTATGTATATCATAATAAGGGCGTACACATAAAACCTGTGAATCATTGGTATACAGGGATCCTGATTAGAATAAGCCTAAAGTAAATGTTGGCACTGGGAAATTGCAGTTTCCTGTCTTAAAGTTTATAACAGGATACGTCAGGAGTTGCAGATCAAGTGTTTTGGTACTGAATTTAATTATTCACATCTCACCATCTTACATTTAAAGTGCAATACCATTTAAAATGTTTCTCATTATTTTGAGAAGCAGTTTTATTGAGCCAATAAAGATGACGTTGCCTGTTGCGTAACAGGAATTTTATATATATATATATATATATATATATACACACACGTAAAACAGACTTTTCATGAAAATCAGCATCAGTTGTCAGGGACAAAGACTTTGCCTGTAATCTCAGTATGTGAACCTCAATATACTGAAATATCAATGACATTTACACAGTTAACAAAATCAGCAGTGAATTATCCCCACCTGGTACTGTTGTTTAATAATGCTAGCTAAGGTCAGAATTGTACCTGAAACTTTTTGGAAAAACTTAAGCTTATCTTGAAATAAGGAAAAGCATTCTTTCATGTGAAAAGTAGTTTCAGCTTGCCACGACACAATAATAATAAAGACACAGCCAGGCTAAGAGGGAAGAAATTGTTCACCGTAGCTTATAAACACCAGAAGGGTTTTCAAAAGTGTTTTGGACAAAACAATATCTATTTTTTAATTATTATTTCCAAATTAACAAAAACTTCTAATTATTGTTTTAAAAAAGAAAAAAAAAAAAAACAAATACATAGAGAAACATTTTTTCTCCTTCCTTCTCAGACTCAACCTCAGTCAAATACCTCTCTTTCCCTCTTCCTCATTTCAATTCCCCTTGTTTGCATTACCTGATACACTTAGAGTATCCCAATGCCTTTATAACAAAGTAGTGTTTGTGACTGGGGTTGGTGCATAATGGTTACTTTCTGCCACCTCTTGCTTTTTCTCCCTGCTCTTCACTTTTTACCCATCCTCTGCCCTAGTGTTGGTCACTCATGGGCCACAGTCTAACCACGCTGTCCCTGCCCTGGTGTGGGTCACTCATAACTAAAGTCCCTTAGAGACATAACTCCTCTATTGGGAAACACCTCCTACCAGGATAGTGTCTCCAGATGTGGCCCCAGCAATGTCCCCTTCTGCTTCCCTCCTCTGTACCTCTTTCCCTTAGCACCTACTGCTCTTTCTTATGTATCCAAAGAGAAGTGCTCTGGCAGGCTGTAGTGGTGTGAAATAGGTTACCCATACAGGTTTCAGAGCCAACTGAACCCAGCTGTAACCAGCAAGAGCAGCTCTTGTCCTCCTTCTACAAAGGTTTTCCCTGCAGCCTCCTGTCCCCACACCCTGCCATTTATAGCCAGTTCATTAGCCATGGTGATTTTAAAGATGCTTGACTTCCGAGCAGGGTCCTGCACCAGGAAGGAATAACCCCGAGCACCAGTACAGGCCGGGGGCTGACCTGCTGGAAAGCAGCTCTGCAGAGAGAGACCTGGGAGTCCTGGTGGACAGCAGGTTGACCATGAGTCAGCAATGTGCCCTTGTGGCCAGGAAAGCCAATGGTATCCTGGGCTGCATTCAGAAATGTGTTGCCAGCAGGCCAAGGGAGGTGATCCTCCCCTTCTACTCGGCCCTGGTGAGGCCACACCTGGAGTATTGTGTCCAGTTCTGGGCTCCCAGTACAAGAGGGACATGGAACTACTGGCATGAGTCCAGAGGAGGGCTACAAAGATGATTAGAGGACTGGAGCACCTATTGTACGAGGACAGGCTGAGAGAGTTGGGCCTGTTTAGCCTGGAAAAGAGAAGACTGAGGGGAGACCTCACCAATGTGTATAAATATCTGAGGAGAGGGTGTCAAGAGGATGGAGCCAGTCTCTTTTCAGTTGTGCCCAGCAAGAGGACAAGAGGCAACAGACACAACCTGAAGCACAGGAAATTTTGTCTGAATATGAGAGGGCACTTCTTTATTATGAGGGTGACAGAACACCTGGAACAGGTTGCCCAGAGAGGTTGTGGAGCCTTCTTCTCTGGAGATATTCAAAACCCGCCTGGATGCCACCCTGTACAATGTGCTGTAGGTGATTCTGCTCAGCAGGGGGTTGGATCGGATGATCTTCAGAGGTCCCTTCCAACCTCAGCCATTCTGTGATTCTGTAATAGGTCTGTAAGTTACAGGAGAATGTATGATAGATGACTGGATAAGTCTAAAGAGTTGGTGAGATAAGAGGAAAAGGGAAAGGAAAAAATTATGATTTTGTGGAGTGAATATGGGATTCATGTCATGTGACATTGGTCAGGTTCAGGTTAGGCATCCACAGTAAGCTGATGGTCTTCACTCCTGTGGTCACTGCATCTTTGAGCAAGCAAGTTCTCCCAACTCATTATAGACATCCAAAAGACATGGAATAGCTCTTCTAAACCTATACCTCTTTCCCCTAATGAAGGAAGTAGCACAGATACCTGTGCTAAACTATATGCCTATCCTTTATATAACCTAATTTTTATCTGTTCAGGGAATCCTACTCTATATTTTCAGTTATCAGTTACAAAATCAATTATAAAATCCATGCTGCTTCTACAGTGGACCAAGCATCCAACAGCATTGTGAGAAAATGTATAATTCAATGACACAAAACTTTTATTTTGGTACTTACTTATTTGTTTTTCCACTGTGTTTGGAACCAGTCATAGAACCACTCAAAGTACAGGGATAGTTCCATAATGGCTCAGACATCTTTCCCACTTCCACTTCCCACAGCCTTCTTTAAAAGCAGCCCACAGATTACTTAAATTCTGCCAGTTGCCTTTATTTTGTCTGACTTGTGCTGACTTGTCTCTCTCATTTAACAAGCCTACTTTCAGAGTCTGAGGATCCAGAGAGGCGGGCTGGGACAGAGGGAGCATGAAGAAAAAGGGCCGTAGATAAAAGGCTGTGGTTCTAAGAAAGACAGTACAGGAAATTATTTGCTTTATAAGAACAACAGGGAAGAACGCCAGAGGCCCTGGCAAAGTGGGAGCCAGGCTGGCATCCTCTCACATTCCCCTGAGCACTACATACAACAGTGCTGAGGTTTGTGTGATGGAAGCTGCAGGGCTGGAGGCTCCACCACACAGGGAAAATCAAGAGAAGAAGGAGCTTTTGTGAAGGGATGGGCAGTGAGAGAGGTTGGAGAGAAGGCCATATTCTAGATATCAAAATTGTCTCAAGTGGCTGCTTTCTATTGTTAGGGTATCAACACCATGGGGACACAGTTCAGTATCCATCAAACAGAAAGCAATTTTGAAATGTTAGTGCATCATGGCTTAGAGAGGAATGACTAAAAGGTTGATTTTGACATGGTTTAATCTTCTTTAAATACAAGTAGAAATAAATGGATAAAACATTACATGAGGAAACATCCACTTTTGGTTAAACAGCGTTACCCTCATTGGGATTATGGATCTTAACTCTTGTCTGGTGATTTTACTCACTGGGCTGTGCAAGACCTGGTTTTATTACATTGGTAATTTAAATGAGTAATTCTAATATAATCTAGAGCTAACATAATAACTTATAATATATTTACATTTAAATAGCCACAAGTGGGTTCTTAGCTCCTTTATTAGCACAATATTTTACTTGAGTAATACACATATTAGCAAGCTCCTTGTTTTTCCGTGTTATTTTCTGAATACAGCATCCCCTTAGCATGCATCTGTGGCTTCTTAAGATTTTTTTAATCCTCATGCAGACAATAAATTAATTAGTTCTCAGTCAACTATATGTAACTGTATGTATATAAGATATATAAAAATGTTGTGATAGTGACACATGACATTTTCTCTGAAGAGGGAGTCTTTTGTACTAACTATTCACCCTGCGCAGCTATTTCTTATGGAAGGCAAGTAGAAAAAGCCTTGTGAGTTGTCAAGGAGCTATTATCTCAGGGGAAAATAAAACCCAAACCTCAGACATTTGGATCTATTATGCATTTAAAGTAAAAAACCTATTCCATGCTAAAAGAGAACCAAGTCAGAAGACCTGTAATCCCATCAAGGCTCATATACCAATTGCCTCAACTAACAAAAGTAGAAATAAAATATTGCTTCCAGCTTGCCTGCAACAACTTTTGTCTTGTTAATTAAAACTGCATTTTTTTATGTACTGTGCTGTAGTAATCTAACTGCTAGGATGATTTTTTATAGTCATGCCATGACAAAGAACCCCTAGTGTATCATTGTATTATTTTCCTGCTAAATTTGAGTTTGGGGGTGAATGGGTTACAGTCCAGATATTTTAGTTGTGTTTCCCGACTCATTTTACATGATTCAAAAAAAAAAAAAAAAGCTGGAAGCTTAACTTCTTTAACTTTCTATTTGCAAAAGAAGAAAGCCTCAAGTGTCACATTTTTTCAGCTTAGACGATTATGTGTAAATTGCATATATTTGTACTGCTGACACTGGTAAAGATGAATGTGCTTTCTGGCTCAGAAAATGACAAATGCTTTCCTCTATACTAAAAGTTCAGGTCTTTATGAACTTGCTTCCGTATGACACTCTTTTTTCAAATATGGCTGACCAGTAAAAATTATCTGTTTATTATATCTTAAAAACATCAGTTTACCACAATAAAATTAATATAGTGTTTACATACATAGTGTTTACATTTGCTGCTTTTGCCTGTGTTTACTTAAGTTGAAAGTGCTTAGAAAGAGAAAAAAAGGCTAATCTGTTGATGAACTAAAGAATACAATGTTTAAGCACTTGCAGTGCCTAATTTGATGACTGTATTACATGTCCAGCATATGTCATGAAAATAAATCAAGATGTTTAAATCTGGTCTAGTATATACATTACTGATTTTCAAGTCTTCCTCCTTGTAATAGTTTTTAAATCTAATGTAATTCCAAAGGAATTAACACAGCTAATTTACAAACATGAAAAACAATGGAAAATTCAAAGCAATTTTTGCTATGTCCCCACAGAAAATCAACTTTTAGATGGGTGTCTTACTACAAGCTCAATGAAACCAGAATTCAGTAAGGGGGATATTTCTTGGCTCTTAATATTCACAAATTCAATAAGCGTGTTATCTGTTTTATCAAAGATGATATCACAATATTAATTTTCAAACTATTTCCAAACAAGAACACAACAGATGATGGCTGGCAATGGCATTCTATAGTATGCAGTCTAATCTAAAACCCTGTTTAGAAGAATTGCCTATGGCTCTGAAACCATTGACCATTCTCCTAGATCCTATCTTCTTGTATTTTGGCTGTCGTCACTGTTAGTATATTAAAGACTATTCAAAACAGATTGCTTTCTCATGAATGTTCTCACATTCTGTGGAAGAACTGAAAACAAAAGAAAAATTCCATGTTTTTCTCTGCTTCTTTCCTCCTGGCCTTCTTTGGATGAGGACTAATTAGAGTTAAAAAAAACAAAGGTTAGAGAGTCTCATCTCTTCCAGGAATTAAGCATTTTTATATTCCCTATTTCTCTTTCTGTGTTTACCTGGCAAAGCCCCAGATTCTGTCACCATCATTTACCCTGTGCAGCTCCTTACTCACAACTTAATCCAAAGCCTGTTGAAGTCAGTGGGAACCTTTCCCTTTCCCCTAACCTCAGGGGGAAAGCTGCTCTGCTTGTGTAGGCAGAGCAGTTTCAAATTATTTCCACTGCTGATTTCAGTGGAAGTACTGGCTGAAATCAGTAACCTGTCCTGAGATCCAACACTACAGCTAAGTTTATGGTGTATTGAGTTACTATTACACTCTTTTAACTGTACTTTAATAATCTTAAGTATTAATAGATGCCAAAGAAACAACAGATAAATGACTTTTTTCTTCTCTACAGAGAGTAAAGAAATTAAGAACAACTGTAAAGCTTCTAAAGACTGTTTCATTAATAACCATCACTGGAGACATCATAATGATTCTCCTTGTCTTCTGAAATGTTTAAGTTAATAATTCAAGGTAACTTTGTAATTATAACTCCAAAAAGGAAAGTTTTTTTGGGGGGGGTTGTTTTTAACAATAGAGGACTTTCCTCTGATATAAAATAAAGGGACAAAATTTGTAGAGCAACTTAAGAGATACTGTTCTTACTGACATCGTTAGGAATTTTGGGGTGTTTGGATCTTCCTTAATCTGAGCTGGTTACTTATGGAAGCTCTACAAAAGTCAGATTTAAATCTGTCTGACTATTGAACCAAGAAGCATTGGGAGCCATTCCAGACACTAGAGCAAATTCAGCTCCATTTTCCTCATTAGCTCAATGAATGTCTGCATCCAAGTTCATAAAGAAAATGATGGGGAATGGAGGAAGAATGTAATGACTGTAAATTCATGGCTTCTAATGATTTAGATTATTCATCCTTCCAATATTTAGGATAGTGGGAATTACTCCTACACACATGCTTGCACATAGGCTGTATGATATGTAAAAACAGGGCTCTGAAATTTTTTTCCCATATAGCAAAGTTATATTCCTAACAATTTTTTGTTAGTTATAACAGTTATATTTTTCAAAAGCTTATAAAAATACTTGTTTGCAATGTCAGAATTCCAAGTTCAAGTTTTTACATCATCTTTTCCACACCCCATTCCTTTTGATCTAATAATTATAATTTTAGTAAATTTAATGTTTCTTTCATATTTTTCAAATTTTCCACTTCAGTTTGTTGTTTTCCTTCTGTACCTCCTGTCTTTTTCTGTTCTTTCTCTTTCTTACTACTATGACTTTTCTTGACATTTTTCACTCTTCAGCAGTCTCACATTTTTCTTCTCTTCATTACATGGTCCTGTCTTTTCTCTTTCGCATAACTTTGGTTTATCCATCCAGCCTCCTTCCACCAATCCACCTTCAAAACTTCTGACATTTTCTCAGTGTCTTTCTTCTGAACTTCTCACCTCAGATTTCTTGTATTTTCTTAATCACCCCCAAGAAATCTTTATTCTGCCACCTTATACTTATTCACCCTTCTTCCTCCATAACCTTTAGCTTTACACTCCTTTGTCAACTTGCTTCTTATTTGCTAAGATGATGTGTGGAATTCCAGTGATGGGTGGATCCAGTTGCCTATTGTTGAGCAAGGAGAAGGTGGAGGGGGAGTGCTGCATGCCTGGGGGACAGAAAGATGACTAGGGAGCCATTGTTGTGGTCTGTGAACACTGCTGTTTGCCTTTTCATCGTACTTCAAAAACGCATTAGGCAATAGTGGCAGAGATGGGAGGGGGAAGACGGTTTCGCAAGAAGAGAGGAAGAACAGCACCCTTAGGAACACCCACTCTGAATATCTAAATGCAGCCTTGTGTAATAATATTTAAAGATAAACAAAATAACACTACTAGCATTTTAATATTTCTAACATACTATTTTAGGTGCCCTAAGGCTGCTATTTGTAAGTGGGGTCTTAGTGCTGCAGATTTCCTTTTCACAGGAGGAGTTCCAGGCAGATGTTGTTGCCTTCCCAAGCCATTCAGCTAACATGTCTTGTCTGTAACTTGAAAGATATATGGTTAGGATAAAGAAGTCAGTCTTCAACATAGGTCTATTCAATTTGCCACTGAGACTTTATTTAAAGGCCCTAAGTCAGATGTTTAGGGTCATGATGGCTGATGGTAAAAGCAAGTCACTGAGAACTGGACTCCAATAACAGGACATAAAAGAATAACAGGACATAAAAGAACCTGTTTATTAGATCATTGCTTTAGGGACTTATTTGAGCTGCTGAGTCATTACCTCTAACTGGTCCGCCAAATACCTCCAGTTTGATAAATTACTGACAATATTAATGTTGTTAAATTAATAGGCAGCACTAACATTCTGAATTTCATTTTCTATTTGAAAAAATAAATATGTTCAGTATAGATTAGACAAAGGTTAGCTGCAGGAAGATGTTTTAACATCATAATGAAAATGGTAAACTTCAAAAGAATTACTGTTTTTTTTTTTTAATTAATCTTTGTGGATTATCAAAAAGACCATTCAACTAAATTCAGATGTTTTCTTGCATGGCACTTATTTTAAGTTTATTCCTTAACCTTCTGTATTCTCTGCTCATTTATAATGAAAATAATTTAAAACAGAAAAATAAGAAAGCTATGAAAATAAATTATATTCAAACATCTTTAATCTTTGCAAATCTTCAGTATTTGAGCTCATATCTATTTACATTATTTGCAATGGATTGTCACTGTTTCTTGTAATAGATTTCAGAGACTAAGAGTGTTTCTAAGTAAAAAGTAATTCATATTATTAATACTAAGAGCAGTGTTTTTTTTCTTTTTCCTTAGAAGAAAATAATCCTAATGTACGCTATACTATAAAATTTAGAGCATGTAAGTAGCAGCTGCTCTCATGATTACCTCTCACACCATAAGGCTGAGATGTGAAGCGAGCTGCGGGAGCACAGGAACAGCTGCAATTCTCGTGCTGTGGGATCTGTCATCCCCTTGTGTGTCTTGGTCCATGGGCAAGTTTTGCTCCTCGTTTCAGAAAGAAATGAGTGGTTTCTTCCCATCTGCTGGAATCTGCCATGGGTAAGTGACAGACTCTTGCTGTCTCTGTGAGTAGTTTCATCTGTCCAGTGTCTTTTTAATCACAGCCCTGGGGAGACGGCTGTGGTATGTGGGGGATTATGCTACTGGCTGCTTCTGCACTTACCCTCCCCGAACACTCCTAGTTCTGACAGGATTACTTCGTATGGATATATATAATTTATCCACATATAAAGTAATGCTTAAGGAAGTTAAAGTTCCAGCAAAAGAGTATGGGAGATGCCTCTATGGAGGGTAGGACTGGTCTGTATTTCACAAGCAAAAATGCAAAACAGTGCTTAAAATTATGACGAAGTTAGAGGTGGGTCTTTCTTCCTTTCTTTTCTTTCTTTTTCTTTCTTTCTTTCTTTCTCTCATTAAGGAAGAGGTTTTGACAGACTTTGTAGTACGGTTTGTTCTTTTTGTTATGCTTTCAAAAATTTAATACAATTCAGGGAAATGACTGAATATATCTAGGTAATAAAGGCTTGGTTTTCATTTTATATATATATATATATAAACAATAACCTACTCTTTTCAAAATACTCTGAAAATATTGATTTTTGAATACTTTAAAATCGTGTCAGAATTTTTCACTTAAGTAGGTCGTCGTGTAGAGTTAAGCTGAATAACATCGAATTTAGAATGTCTAATTTAAAAAACGTTACCATCATATGCTTGTCAGGGAGGAAGGTGTGGGGTGAAGGGACAAGGAAGGGAGGGGGAAGCAGGGCAGGAAGGAAAGAAATTATAACAGTAAGAATGAAACATCAAAGTTTCACACAGGATTAAATGACAAATATTTTCTTTCCTCCTTGCATATTTTTTGCCAAGCTTTGATTTCACAGTAGAGAAGCAGACATTCCCCCTCCCACCAAATTTTTCCAGGTCCTATTTATTCATCATAAAGAAATATAACCCCAACTGTTTTTCTTACACTCTCTCTCTTAAATTAAAGACAAAGACATAAGTATAACCATCCAAGGCATGAGCATAGAAGTAACAGTAAAAGAAATTAAGTGAATTCAATTCACTTTGTCTATGACAAGTTATAAGCACATTCTGCAAACATACTCTTTATAATTATAAATTTATATAGAAAGAACATCTATATTATAAATTATTTATAATTTCGTCTTCACTAAATGGTAGATTCATGGGACATTCATTGCACATTCATGTTGCAATATGAGTAGATGCATTCTTGCTTTGATGATGAGAGTCACAGCAGTGTTTAAAAATAAATAAAATAAATTGAAAACATATGCATCTAGCTCACCTTTCACAATGAATTAAGCATATTCAGATGGAGGACTTGGTCTTCCATTGCAACTCTGAATTAGAGCAGTCTAAAAGTTTTGGTGTGTTTTTCTCCATTACTGAATTTCTTTCCTTGTTCTATCACTGTTCTGTGCAAAATCACTGGTATTTCTCCTCATCCTCCACATTCGCAAAAAGATATTCCTGTTCTAGTAATCATTCTCATAACATGGATATAGCTTTGATTTTTCTTTTATTGTCTTTTTATCTGCATATTTTTTCACAACTTTATGTTCTGACTGTGAAAGGAAAAGAAGATACAAAGAAGGAGTAATCAGTTCTGCAGAAGTGTGGATTCCTAAATCATCTTCTGGAAACATCCAAATTTGGGTAAGGCAGATATATATAATCTGGTAATTCTGAATTCATTTTGGCTCATTTAGCAGCATTCCTTCAAATAAATAAATTGTAACCTGTTTCAGATGAGCTTTTTTTCTCTCACAGCTTTTTCTTCTTTAGTTGTAGGTCCTAACAAGGATATTGTAACAGTTTCAGGTGAAGTTGGAGTAAAATATGGCAGCTTAAGTGGAAATTCTGGAGTTAGATGATCCTGTTTCAAAGAGAGGTGAGTATAGGACTTATTCCTGGAGAGAAGCTCAGTGAGATGGACATGGTAGAAAGTAACCACATAATGACGTATATTTAGATATAACCTTTCATTACTTACTGCACCCTCCTCAAGGTCCCAGCTTTATTTAAAAAATCATGATTAACTGCTGTATTTCCTCTTCCCTGTTAGCTTTTACTATGAGGGCAGCTGAGTACTTCCAGCTACATGTGAGGAATATACTTTCAAAATATAGAAGTGTTTTAAATAGAGCATGAAAATCACAATGGAAAATTATATCCTAAGTATTTCAGGCTGGACATTTAACATATGAGCTGTTTTCTGTAATTTTTCCGTTAATACCTCTGTGTGGCAGTACCCTATTTGGAAAATAAGGATAAGGCAGCATCTTTTCACAAGGGTGCTGTGTTGTCATGTATTCGGATATTATGGTTGGGGCAATTTAAAATGTGCTTTGAAATTAAATGCAGTTTTTTTTTTTTTTCTCTGAGATCATACTCTTAATGGCAAGTACTTTTTAATTTTAACTAACAGTTTTTGTACTGGCTGTGTCCTGGCAGTCTGAAGCATGAATCATTGCTCTGAACTCACACCAAAGTCTGTCCTATCTAGTTCAGCTTTTAAAGTGTACTTAATCATTCAATTTGGGGAGCTGAAAGCTGCCAGACCAGATGTTACCTGTATAACTCCATTAAGTACTTCAGGCTCAAGAAACAGACATATTTCTTTCTTGTTCTGTGGAACAAATACAATATGCTCACGTAATTTATAATAAAGCATATGCACAAGAAATTGAATTTACGTTATAAAGGAAGGTCAGTTTTTCACCTAGTTTTGAATGAATATTGTTCTCTTTTTGGTATAATTTATTGAAAAGTAGGACTGCAAGAATGTTTTACTCATACATATAAAAGCATACTGTACAATAGTGGCTTAAAATACTGCTATGTAACTATTGCAGTTTGAGCTTGAACACAGTGAAAAGTTCTAGAAGAGCAGTTGATAGCTACCTAATCTCAAACTCTGAACTGTCTCATTTTTTTTCCTTTATTCTCTTAAAAGTCATGAAGGGTTTATACATCTGTACAAATGTATTGCTTTTGCACTACAACTGCAACTTTCAGCTCTTTGAATTTTTTTGTTATAATGTTGCACTTTTGTTTAGCATATAGTTTCCATTTTGCATAAAAGAAGTATTATTTTTTGACACGGGAAAAAGCTAATTGATTATGATTAATGTACAATTAGTTCTGTTTCTATGTGATCCTGCTATTTAGTTACCACTTGTGTGGCTTTTAAAAAGAATGATGAATGAACTTCATAATGTTCACTTTAGTTTCACTTCTGATAAGCATCCAAATATTTTGATGCTTATTCAAAGCTTATCCAAAGTTTCCTAAGCTCTTGAGTCTGCAAATCTAGTCTGAACACTTAGACAGAGAAGGGCTTTCCTCATGAGGTTTCCAGTTGTTCCACTGGTGGAACCTGATGGAAATACCATGAGGTCAGCTTTTCTTCCAGTAGTTCCAAATCTTTAACATCTGGACAGAAACCGGAAGTGAGAAATCTTGCCCAGAATTTGTTTTATAGGAAAAGTTGGGTTCTAAAAATACGTGAAGAATGACTTGTTTTATTAACTCTTCCAAACTGGTTCATCCATGACTGAAAAAAATGAGAATCCAGAATTAGAGATGAATCAGGTTAATTGGTACCAGAAACTAGCCTAGTCAGCTAAAACCCTTGCTCCTTAAAATCTGATCATTTGATAAGTTACATATTCAAAGCAAAAATCAAATTTTTTGACATTTCAGAAGCTTTCAGGGATGGGTGTTCATTCTCATTCCAGCCAAGTATTTGGTCATACCTGCTACAATAGAACACAGATCCCAGTGGATCTGTTATCTCAGTTTTGTACAAAAAATACCTGTTTCCTCCTCATATTAATATTCTGGGGGAGACACCAGCTACCAGTGTTACCTTCTTTAAATAGCTCTAACTTCTGGGTTAGTCTACATAGAAGGTTAAGGAGTTCATCTGGTGTTTAATTTTACTGATAGCATTGAAATGACTTACAGCTACACAGACACTTTTTTAGATAAAAGAATTGGGTAGCTTATTGTGATCTACTCTCTTGTTTGATAACTAATAATTTCAAAGTATACTTAGTAGAAATGAATGAGCTCTTCAATGAAGCCCTGATTTTCAATTCTCTCATGATCTTGTATTTCCTGTGTTGCTTCTCCTTGTGCTTTGTATCACACCACAAATGACTAGCTTTGCCTGCATATCCTCTGATTCTACAAGTTCTTGCTAACCACATTTATCTTCCTGTTGAGATACCAGAGACCAGTTCAGATCAGGCCCCTAATAATTTTTCATTGCTGATGCCAACATCATCATCCTATAGGTTCTTCATAGCAATAAAGTGCTTCACCTTGTAACGTGAGCATTGCTCCCAGGTTCATTGATCTGAAGCTGGGATAAAGTTCAGAGGATCCTCTTCCCCTTGAGAGAAATGGAAGTCCAGTAAGCCTTTATAAGTGGGCAAGCCTGGAGATCCAGCATCCTCCCCAATCAGAAATGTGTGTAAGAACAACCCTGGCAGCGTGCTCCTTGCATTTAGGGTCTCTGGTGTGCTTTGATCATGGGTAAGGAGATGAAATGGGCTGAAAAGAATGACACTGATTAAAAACCTGAAATGTTTTGTGAAAACTCCCCAAGTTAGTTTGCTGCCCAGACTGTCGGTTGCTTTGCTTGAGGTCACAGGCTTTGCAGAATTTTTGGAGTGCAATGTGTACAGGCACTGTATATGCCATGCTCTCAGCACTTCATCAGAGACATTTCATTTGGCACAAAGCACAGCATTTTAGCCATTGGTAACCTCAGTACAACATGTATTTCATAACCAAAGTTTCATACACATATAAAAAGCACACAGAGGAAGTACCAATAAGGCAAACATGAGTGAATGTTATCTCCTGAGCTTCTGCACATGCATTGTAAAATTACAGTAGGGTTACTGTTCACTTTATGATTGTCTTCAGGAGACAAAAGAAATTAAATTCAGTGCAACCATTTATAGGCAGTACCACCAGTTATGAAATTTAGTGAATATGGTCCTCCTAATTCCCTACCTTCCGGGTCCGTGGAAGCCCATGCTTACATGGTACTGGGTCACACATAGTAGCCGAATGCCATTTCACCCTGCTTTCTGGATCAGCAATCCACAAGAAGCATTCACTCACTCAGCTTTAAGGCACCCCTGCATGGCATACAGACAAAACCATCTCATTAAGGACCATAGTGAAAACTGACTTGCCACCTCTTCAGTTTCTTAGTAGTGGGAACTGGCCTATCTGGACAGCATCTTCAGTCTGAGGGGAAAAGAGCTCTCCAGAAACAAGAACTGAAGACAGAAACCTGCCTCTTCCTTTGATTACCTCATCTACACCTGAAGCAGAAAGGGAAGGCTCTTTGTGGTCTCTCAAATGCAGGAAAAGAAGGAAAGAGGCTATGTTTAGAGACCTTCTGGCAGATTCGGTAGAAAAGCCAGGAAGTTCAGGCAGATTCTCTGGACTGTGAAAGGTGGCTTCCACTGTGACCCAGCTAGGGGCAAAGAAGGTTGACCTGGGCTGGGAAGTCTGGGTGAGATAGAAGACCCTCAAGAAGGAAGAGTTGCAGGACTGTAAAGATTACTTTATTTCAGAGCGTAATGAAACAGTCCTAGTCTGCTGTATCTCAGCACTCTGAAATAATTCTTGAATTACAAATATTGGGAGCAGCGGTTCAAATCAGCCCTGTACCTTCACCTTTTAGATCAAAGTCCAGACTTTGATCCTCAAACCCAGCTTCTGGGAGCTCACCTTTGAACTTATAAACTCAGCTGGGGGTATCTACCATGTTTTCTCCAAGATAGGAGAATGGCCAGGCAGAAAGCCAGGAATGATCGTAGGGTATAAAGCCAATTTTTTTTTCCCTTAGACTTTTTGAGAATGCATATGATCTTGAATTTTCGTGATAAGTTTATAACATTGCACTATTTATTTTAAGCTTCCTTTTTATTGTTGTGTGTTCAAGTGTTTTCTCTTTTGCACTGTTACAGGCACCACAGTTTCAGTATTCACACTTCTTTGGAAAATAAACACAGCTTTTCCTAAAAGTGATTGATATAGTAAGGAGGAAAGTTTCAAAAGAAATGTTCCAAGAAAAATACTGTTTCTAAAACACTAAAGTGAAGTATCCATATATAAAATGTGACATTTCATATTATTATTTCATGGAACATTCTTTAATATTCTTATAAAATATTTTCAGAGAGGCCCATGCAATGTTGCACAAAATGTAAGGACATAATCCTAACTGCAAGTTTAAAAAAAAAAAAAAAGAGAGACAACAAAGCCATAAAAATCAGGGCTTGTAAAATTCATACAAATATTTTTCACTATTAATACTTCATGACACAGTCTGGAATATTCATAGAATATTCTATCCCTGTACCTAACAATATTCAGCCACCATAGTTTGTAGTTTAATAAAAATAAAGCATCATTGCCACTACAGACACAGTAAGAAAAGAATGAAAATATCTTCTTGCCTTTCTGTTGGTATCCCCCACTATATAGCCATATAAAGAATTTTTCACTGGTTGATCACAGCATTGTTTCCCAGACTTTGATGATTTTTTCCTCTTACGCATATTGTGCAGAACAGAGCGTGCAATGTTAACTTGAGACAGGTCTTGCAAGGTAGCCTGCAGTCTCTCACTCTGAGACAGAGACCTTAAAATCACTTTAATCCGTGCACACAAATTCTATTGCTAAGCAGCAGCATGACACGCATCAGATATCAGGCTTCCGCAGCTATGGCAGCAGTAGTAGATTAATTACCTCAAAATTACAAAGGGAACATTAACATCATTCTTTTCCATATTGGTCTTGAAAGTAAATATTCATTTTTTTTCATTTTTTCACTACATGCAAATGGTGAATTCCCAGTGTCTTGAACCTTTTTGTAACATCTTGTGTTAATACGGTTTAGTAACATGATGATTAGCCGCCCTGTGGAAGTTACTAGAAAATATCTGTAGCTGTTAAAGAGGTGTCTGTTACTTTTACAAAGAATTTGTTTCAACAGTGATATTAGGCCTCATAATTGATTTAAAAGCATTGTCTTCAGAGAAGTAATCTCTCTCCAAGTACCCACCCTACACCAAGTAGTTTTGCTATTGATTAAAGGCAGATGTGGCACAGTGAGCTGCTGCCAGATAAAGATGGCCATTTTCTCACGAGCAGTTGGCCTGCTGTTTGCTGCTCTGCATCTCTGAGACAGTCTCCAGAAAAAAAAGTCCTACTTTGTCATCCAGAAAGTCTTCACTGCTTGTTATCCCCACAGGACAACACTGTCATTTCTAACCAGGCAGTGTTTTGTTTTGGGATCCTGAAGTAGCAAGGATATTGCTGTGAAAGAGAAAGTTCCTTCAGGAAACACTTTCTACAGTTCTTGTTCTCTCTTGCAGCAGGGGGGAGCTCTGCCTTGGTATAAAATCTCCCCAGTTGCATTGTTTTTGACTGACAAAATTTAAGCCACTCCGTGGGGTACCATCATATATTTCTCCAGAAATGTGTGTATATATGTATATATATATGAGTTGTTATATACATGCTTACATATATACATATATGACCAGTTTTCCTAATACAAAACAGCTTCTGCTGGTTTGGATATCAAGAGCAAACTAAGAACAGAGATTTAAAGAAAAACAACAGCTCAATGGAAGCATGACAAGAGAAAAATCCTGTGATATCTTTTTTTTTTTCCTTTTTTTTTTGCTCCACTCCCAGGTTCTGGAATTGCAGGCACTGCTAATACCTTCCAAGTAGGGAAGAAAGATTAAGTTTCCAACATAGCCAGAAGATACACACTGCACACGAACAGCAGACTGACATCTTCCAGATGCTATTGCCTTACTGTGTACATCACGTACGCAGTGAGTCCAATATGCCCAGGAGATATTGAGCGTAATTGTCAATTGATCTGCACCTGCACAACAAGTCCAATGCATTTTAGAAGCACAAACTTCATTGCGCCTGTGATGTAAATGCATGAGTACAATAAATCCAGGTGACGAGAACTTGCAGGTTTATTGCCCAAGCACAAACTGACTGTACGTAATAGAGTAAGTCTTACATGCATCAATACATTGGACTCACTGTAAATGCAACATAAAGTTGTTCTACACAGCCTTTAGACATCCTGAAATAGAGCAGGTGATTGCTACAGAAAACAGCAGGGCAAGTCCTCCAAGTCTGGGAGGAGAGCTGGCACGTACCCTCCCTGTGCCGCCAAGTGCCCTGGGGGGATCCATCCTGTGCACCAGACCCAGAGGCAGGGTGGAAAGCAGAGCGATACCTGCTCAGAGCACAGAGCTCTGGATGTAGAGGAAAGGCCTAGCGTGCACAATGCTGTTCGTAAAGTACACCTGTGAATTGCAGCTGGCCATGGAAATGTGGCTAACCCAGACCCAGCAGATCCTGTGCCCATGGTCAGTGCCAGGAAGTTACAGTGAAAGGAAGGCTACAGCTGTTTGTTTATAAGGACAGATAATAAAAATTGACCAGAATGAGTGAATATTAATGTTCAGTACAAAGTTCATGAAAAATTTGGATTTTTTTTTAATAGGAACTCGATTTGTTTTTAAGTGCTATTGCATGCTAACTGCATTGAATGATTCACTATGCCAAGTCTTCTCTTTCTCCATCTTTCCTAACCCTGCCAGTGCAGATCCAAGGAGTATTGTGAAAATTTGGGATTTCTTTTGTGACCTTGTGCTTTGCTGTTTCCCTTGCTATCATTTCAATGCTTTTATCCTCAGCTCCGGTGCAGTACCATGTTCTTCAGATTTCAGTGGAACAACACAACTGCAGATCACCAGCAAATAGTGCAAACTACCATCTTCCCAAAGCAGTGCCCAGGACTGAGGTGTGGGCCAGCACAGCCTGTGTGAGCAGCATACTGCTTTGCATGCTTCAGAAAGAAGATGGATCAGAGATGATTGGCCTTTACCCACCTATCTTCTATCCCAAGAGCAGAGTAAAACGGCACACTTTAACTGTCTTGGGTTCTGCACCGGCAACCCTGGGACACAGCACGGAGGTTTTTTTCCCACAGTCACGCAGGCAGGCCTGCCTGTGCTTACCCCATCCACCTACAGATGCGCACTGTGCGTTTGACCCCAGAGATGCTGCGAGGAGGCTGCGAGCCCCGCGGCTGCTGACCCTGGGACGGCACCTCCCCAGCGCTGCCCTGCGTCCCCTGGGGGTGCCACCGGGGCTGCGGCCACCCTCTGCGGAGTGAGCGTGCTTGGGGGCTGCGCACACCAAACACCGGCGAGGCGGGGGCAGCCCCTGCCCCTGTCCCTGCCCCTGCCCCTGCCCCTGCCCCTGCCCCTGCCCCTGCCCCTGCTCCTGTCCCTGTCCCTGTCCCTGCTCCTGTCCCTGTCCCTGTCCCCGCGGGGAGGCTCCGCGCGGTCCCGAAGTTTCCCCGAGTTGTGCCGAGAGAGGCAGCTCCCTGGAGGGGGGGGGATCGAGGCGGCGGCGGCGGCGGAGGAGGAGGACGGGGAGGAGGAGGAGGAGCGGATCGGCGCGGTCCCGGCCGCCGCGGGCGGCGTGTGCGGGGGCGGGTGTGGAAGAGAGGTGGGCAAACAGCGATGACCTTTGTGAGGAGCCCGTGAGGGAGCGGGGCCAGAGGCAGAGCGAGCGGCAGCGGGGGAGGATGGTGGCTGCGAACCGGAGGAGAGCCGCCCCGTAATGTCACCATGTAAGTCCCTTCTTCGGACTCGGGCGGGGGCTGCCGCTTGCCGCCCGGGGCGCTCGGGGAGCGCGGAAAACACCGTGGGCTCCTTCGTCGTCGGGCGAGAAAACCCGGGCCGTATCGGCTGGGCTCCCCGCTCCCCTCCACGCAGTAGGTGATGAGTAATGTCAGGTCTGAGCCGCGCGGATAGGTAGGGCTGAAGGAATGGGGAAACGAGAGTTTCACCTCGGCAGCAGAGAGGGCAGGACAGCCCCGGTTCTGCCCCGGGCGGGCTGCCGCTGCTGCCGGTGTGCCCCGCGGGGTCCCGGGCGGCCGGTGCTTCTCCTCCAGCCCCGTAATCCGGCTCCCAAGACGTCTCCCGTCAGTCTCCCCCTGCTTGGAGGCAAGTAGCGAAACTCTCGGCCCCGCTGCCTGCCGTGCCCGCCGGTGCTCGAAGCACCAGCCCGGCCGCAGCCCCGCGGCCGCTCACGTCGAGGAGCCCCGGGCACGGCAGGCGCCGGTGCCAGCCCCCCAGGTGCGCCGCCAACACGAACAGGGGAAGAGGGCGAGGGCGAGGGCGGGCCGGGCAGGCTCCACAAAACCTTCCCATCCCCGCCGCTCTTCCCTGCAGCGCACGGCGGGCTGCGGAGGCAGCGAGGGGCTCCGCCGCTCTCCCGTCCATCTGTCCGTCCGCCCGCCCACCGGCCGCCTGGCCCCGGGCAGGCCTTGCAGTGGCCTCTGGGTGCCTTTCCCAAAATGTTTTGCCTTTGCTGACACGCTCTCGCAGAAGGTACTGGCAGCTCTGGGGTTAGGCGTGTCGGCGGTGCGCTCACGGCCAGGTGGGAGAGGACCCGAGGCTGGACGTGAAGGGGAGCGGGGCAAGGGGGGCAGGGGCAGGGCTCTGAGCCGTGCGCGGGGAAGTTGAGGCACAACTGAGAAGTGGTTCCTGAAGAGCTGGCGCTGCGGTGCTGCCCGGCTACATATACTCAGCAAATGGGTTGCCTGCAACTCGGAAAAATTCCTTTTGGAAGGCAAGCCAAGGCTCTGAGACAGGGCTTAGTACAGCTGGCATTGTTTAATTTACATGGCAGTGTCATTTTCTTCATTTCAGTCGATGAGCGTGAGGGTGTTTTCTAGGTTGACTGTAAGAACAATTAGGAACATGTCAGGCTTAACAGAATGAAAGTTTCAAATGGCATTGTGTAATTAATCTTTCAAAAATCTTTTAAAGTGAGGGTTTCAAAATTAAAATCAAATCCTTGGTTAATCTGCAGGAACTGAAATGTGAGTTGTAATCGCCTTCACTTGTAGTTCCACGTAAGAGTGATTAAGCTTAAGTTCTTTTTGTTTACAACCTATATAAAAATTGTGAAATTGATGTTATCTGTCTTTTTAAATTTAAACTGTCAGCAACATTTTTTCTTACCAGCTTTAGACATGCCAAAGACCAAAGAAAGTCATGTCACTCTGCCTGGGGCAGTATTCACATCCCACTCTAGGGAACTTTGCCGAAGCTTTGAACAAGGAAGATGGTGTATTCAAATATCTGTTCCATGATTTGAGACAATGCAGTATACAAATGATATGCTCCAGGATTATTCACATTTTGTGTATACTTTCTTGCAGAGCTGTGTGCTCCCTAAAAGGTGATGAGGTTGCACTAGCTGACGAGTGGCACGTAGACTTTTGTAGTTAGATGAAGCAATGCTCCCACTAATTTAATCTTTAACTGAGTTGTTACCATCCATATATGGTTTAGATAAATTACATGTCTATTTTGCTCTTCTGGAATGAATTGTGAATAAGCCCATTGTCTCCCTATGTTATAGGAAATGAAAGTAGCTGTGGACTGGACTATTGAATTGGTAGCTAGAGCGCATAGATGGCCTTGTCACAGTGTCTACAAGCCAATAATGCCAGTTCATAGAAAATTTGGTAGTTCTTCTGTAAGACTCCATGGAAGGGAACTTTCTAATTTTTTTTTTTGGGGGGTGGGGGAGGGTATTAAATAGATTGCTGTCATGAAACTACATCAAACTACAATTCATGTACCTCTATCACAGGTGTTTTAATAGTCCCCAAATATACTCAGTAATATGTTGTTCTGCTTCTTTATTTGACAACATACGATATGTTCAGAGCTACTAGCTTGTTACCGGTGGGGGACAGAACAGGGCTTTTTCAGTTAAATTGAAACAAAGTAGGAAAGAAAAAACACTGTGGACCATGTTAATCAATTTTAACACATCCAGGGTTAAAGATTGAAAAAATCTGCATGTGTTCTGAAACTGGCTCATCATCTTTATTACGGATTCCCTTGCTTACTTAACTTTTTGGTGTGTTTTAGTACATTGCAGCTCTCAAGTCCTGTCTCTGTCTTTCTCTCATATTAAATGACAGAATACTTCATTTTAATGCTGTTTAAAAGAAGAACACAAAACTGAAGGGGTCTCTTGTGCTATCAAGTCAGTGCTGTTGCAGCAGTCAAGCATGTTATCAGATCACCCCTTGATAAGCTATAAACTAGCCCACTGCTGTTTGCTAATTTTTCTGTTGAATTATTCGTACGTTGTATGGGCTCCATTCTAGACATTAATAAACACTAATAATCAAGAAAATGAAATTTATAATAAACATAAGCATAGTGGGTATGAACAAATGAATAACATTTGCAGCTTTTTTTTATTTTTCTTTTAAAATTCCTGGCAAGTATTTACTAGTTGCTTTGACTCCTTTTCATAATTATCTGCCATATAAAACTATCAGAGAAGGATTTGGGTATGGAAGCAGCCTTTTTCTTGACAGAGTGTTACCTGACTTCCATCCATGACAAATTCTTGCATGAACAGAGGTGCACATCACAGTGTAAGTCTGTGAGCAGCCAGGTTTCTGAATTTTGTCTTTTTGTCTATGCAAGATCTCAAAAATGTGCAAATAAGTGACTTTCTTGCTCACATATAGCACTCTGCTACAGGTTATGCTTTGTACCATGGATAACCAAAAGTCTTCTCCAAAAGAAACCAATCTGACTCATGGTGCCTGCATTAGTCAAGTGCTTTGGTAGCAAGCTTCTTCTGTGGTTTTTCTTGTTTGAGTTTGATAACCTTTTCTTTTAGCCGTCTGAAACAATGTCATAAATAAAATTGTTTTGTCCTTTAGCAATACAAAATGTAAGTGGAGGAGATGGGTTTGCTACTTTTTACATATTTATTTGTTTATTTTGGTGGAGAAATGTATATTTCTATAGCGATTGTGTAATTATCTAGCCTTTTCCTCTGGGGAAAAATCTTTATAGTCATTCCTTTCTGCCTTGTCTCTACTTACTTATGCTCTGTTCTGTTGTTGATTATCCATGTTCTTGAAATCTTTCTTGACTTGTGCTTTTTACAAAAGTGAGGATGAGGAAACATATTGTAAACTAACGTGGAGTACTGGCTTATGAGTGTTACCGCAATGCAAGTAAACATTAGCAAACAGAAATTGGCCAATTTAAATAATAGTTCAGTCAGACTAACACAGAATCTCAGATTCCTTAAGAAGGGCACTAAGGGCAATGTGACTGGGTAGATGCACTCGAGACCTAGGCAGCAGAAACTCACCAGATTATTTTTTTCTTGTGTACATCAGAAGTTGTGTTGGATTCTCCAGCTATTAAATGAGAAAAAAATGCATCTGGGAGTATATGTATGCACGCTGTGTATGTTCCTATGTGCATATAACTGTTTTTGTGTCTTAAAAGGACTTCTGTTCAAAGTAAGTTTTCTAAATGAATATTAAGGGCATTGTGGATTTATGAATTATAACATTGAACAGTAACTGTTCCCAAACCTCAGCACTCCGTTGTCTGAGATTTTAACAGAGGTTTATAGGTCATTAAGTTGAAGAACAATAATTCCATTGTTGGATAATCTGGTTATTTTTTGTGTCTGGCTTCATCAAAGAGATTCTTGTATTTCAGAGCCCACTGTGTTCAGTGCTTGTCTTCGACACTTGTTAAGTTTGACTTTACAATATCTCAGAGAAATAAATCAGCTTCAAATTCCAAATTTGATACAACTACCCGTAAAGAACTGGACTTCTTTTGTAATCAGATGCTTTTGCCATGTAACACTGCACTGAAGTGAAAGCTGACTGCAGCAGTCTGTTGAAGTGTCATTTACCTGGGCCCATTGGCATCTAGCCCATAGGAGCTGTTTAATGAACTACCACTTTTAAAACTGAAACAGAAGTTGTTCCTTTACAATGGTTTATCTTTCTGCATTAAGTTTGGCTTGTCTACTTTACAGAACTTCACTTTGAGAAGAAACAGTAACCGATACTGGGAAAAGATTTACATTTGCCCTCAGGTTTCACTAGCAGGTTCACAGCAACCTCTGTGGAGCAGAAGACTGTTTTCCCAAGTTTAGGAAAAATAAGTTTTCTTGCCACTGAGTGTGAACTCCTCTGTTCTTTCTTTTACTTACCTCTTTCATGTTTCCAGCCTGATAGATGATATCAGTGGCACTTGCAAATAACTTCCTCCTTTCTATATTTAATATGCACTATCCTGGAAGACATTTGTGTTTATCAGTGTTTCTTCATGACTACTTATTTGTGGTTCTTCCTCATGTACTGTTGCTGGCCACAGACTTGTGAAATATTAGGGGGATTCTGCTAAAGATTTTCTTCCAGTATTACTAGGTAATATCTCACTGTACTAAAGTCAGTTACTGGTTGTCGTTGCCAAATAGGAGTTGGAAGGAGTTGGTCAAAATAATTTGTGTTGTTTCACAATTCCTACCTTGCTTGTTGAATAAAATGAGACAGGAGTGTAACAAAGCACTATTCATTTTGGATATGTGATTAAGGCTCTGACCAGATTCATTACGAGTCTCCTTTCTTGTTTCCCCTTCTGCCCACTATGAAGGAATCGTTTTGGTTTAGCGATTTAAGGTCATATACACTTCAAGTCAAAGAAAACTTTAACTTCAAGTTATAAATAATGATTTTTAGATAACTGCATTAGTTTTACTAAATAATAAACATGTCCCTGACTTCACTGGCAGCACAGAAGAGCCCCTAGATTTAGGCAAAGAAAGTTTCAGGATTTTCATTAAAGCTGTCAACATAAAATGTTCTAGCTATCAAAATACTATCAGTGAAAAATATGGAAAGACTGGTCAAGAGCAGAGGCAAAATCTCACACACTGTCTTTGTATAGTTAATAACAAATACATATGTATTGTATATACATTTAAACAGCATAAATATATTTGTATATGTAAGTTATACAAATTATATACAATTGCTAAGTTTTATTTTACTGTTTATCCGATTTACATAATTTACAATCTCAAAAAAAAAAAAAACACAACCTCACCTTCTGTGATTCTTTTACAGAAATATCACCACACCTGTCTGCTTAGAAGCCTGGTGATAACCAGTCTTCCACCTTGTTGTCTGTTAAGGACCAGACAACATTTCTGACCCCTTGTAGCAAGTGTGGAAACTTCCTCATGTGGTCAAGCAATACTAGGGCCATCCAAAATGTTCAGGTGCTACTGTATTTACTGCTAGTTGCTAGTTTAACTAATAACAGTATTTTCTCATTTTCTTGGTTTCTTATAAGGCTTCCTGAATTGTTGCTTGATTTTTTTTATTATTATATTTTTTCCCACAGGATGTCTCATGTAAGTGAAATGTGGTGTTATCACTGGAAATGGAAGCTGCAGCACTGTGTCTACTTGTTTACCATGTATATTATATGCATGCAGCAAGCAGGTAAGTTAGCAAATTATCTTCTTGCTTACATAAATGGTCTAGGCGCCTGTCTGCTGACTAAGGATTATGCTAATGTATGACTGAAATATGTACAGTGCAACATTTTGATGAAAATCATGTATTATAATTGTTATGTTTTGATTGGTTGTGTCATCTTTACTGCTACTGTTCATTTTTCTTGTTTCTTTATCATTTTGCTGTTATTCTTTGTTATTTTTTCTTTGACTCTGTACCCTTAATTCTTTCATCTTTCCTTTCTTCTGCTTTTATCTTGTCAATACCTACATCTTTTCTCATGGTTGCTGAAATATTGCAAGTAATTATGTAGTTCATCCATTTTCCACAGTAAAGTCTGTGCCTGTAGATTATGTATTCAGTAATCCTTCACTCCAGTTACTGTTGAAAACTGTAAAATAACTGTAATATGCTTACTATTTTTAAACTGTTTTAAAAAGAATTAGCCTGCACTGCAGAAGGAAAAGGTAGGGCTTGGGAGAATGATGAACTGCCCACTGTAGGAGAAGATCAGGTTCAGGACCAGCTAAGGTGCTAAAGGTGCACAAGTCAATTGGACCTGATGAGATAAATGCATAAACCCCTCAGGGGTCCTGAGGGAACTGGTGGATGAGATTGCTAAGCCACTGTCCATCATATTTGAGAAGTCGTGGTAGTACGGTGAAGTTCCACTGACTGGAAGAGGGGAAACATAACCCCCATTTTTAAAAAGGGAAAAAAGGAAGACCTGGGGAATTGCAGGCCAGTCAGTCTCATCTCTAAGCCTTGCAAGACCATGGAACAGATTCTCCTGGAAACTATACTAGGGCACATGGAAAATAAGGAGGTGACTGGTGACACCCAATATGGCTGCTCTAAGGGCAGATCATGCCTGACAAATCTGGTGACCTTCTATGACGGGATTGCAGCATTGGTGGATAGGGGAAGAGCAACTGACATCATCTGCCTGGACTTGTGCAAGGCATTTGACATCTTCCCCTATGATATCCTTGTCTCTAAGTTGGAGAGACATGGATTTCATGGATGGAACACTGGGTAAGTAATGAATAGGGTGTATGGTTGCACTCAATGAGTCGTGGTCAATGCCCAAGTGGAGATAAGTAATGAGTGGTTTTCCTCAGGGGTCGATATTGGAATTAGTGCCATTTAACATCTTTGTCAGTGACACGGACAGCGGGATTGAGTACATCCTCAGCAAGTTTGCTGATGACACCAAGCTGTGTGGTAGTTGACATTCTGGAGGGAAGGGATGCCATCCAGAGGGACCTGGACAGGGTTGAGAGGTGGGCCTGTGTGAACCTCATGAGGTTCAACAAGGCCAAGTCCAAGGTCCTGCACCTGGGTCAGGGCAATCCCACAAATGCAGGCTAGGCAGAGAATGGATAGAAAGCAGCCCTGAGGAGAAGAATCTGGGGGTGTTGGTGGATGAGAAACTCAACATGAGCCAACAATGTGCTCTTGTAACCCAGGAAGCCAGCCGTATCCTGGGCTGCATCAAAAGAAGCGTGGCCAGCAGGCCGAGGAAGGTGATTCTCCCCCTCTACTTTGCTCTCGTGAGACCCCACCTGGAGTGCTTTGTTCACCTCTGGGGCCCCAGCACAAGAAGTATATGGATGTATTTGAATGAGTCCAGAGGAGGGCTGTGAGGATGATCAAAGGGCTGGAGCACCTCTCATGTGAAGACAGGATGAGGAAGTTGGGGTTGTTTCAGCCTGGAGAAAAGAAGGCTCTGGGAGACCTTATAGTGGCCTTCCAGTACCTAAATGGGGCCTACAGGAAAGCTGGGGAAGGACGCTTTTTTCAGGGAGTGTAGTGATAGGACAAGGAGTAATGGTTTCAAACTAAAAGAGGGTAGGTTTAGATTAGATATTTGGAAGAAATTCTTTACTCAAAGGGTGGTGAGGCACTGGAACAGGTTGCCCAGAGAAGCTGTGGGTGCCCCATCCCTGGAAGTGTCCAAGGCCAGGTTGGATGGGGTTTTAAGCAACCTGGTCTAGTGGGTGGTGTCCCTGCCCATGGTAGGGGTGTGGGAATTAGATGCTCTTTAAGGTCCCTTCCAACCAAAGCCATTCTATGGTTCCACGATTCACATGATAGGAATTTTCCTCAGCAAGTTATACGTACACAAGATAATCACACACTGTACAGGGCAGTCAGTTTAAAGTTAACATCATCTTGGTCTGTAGTGACACTTGGGCCGAGAGTAATGCAACACATTGTGACTGTTTTCTTTAAACATATGAACAAGAGATTTCATTTACTAAATGTCTTTTCCTAACCACTAGAGTGCAAAATATTTTAGGAGCTCCAGCTGCTTTACTGGAAAAAAAACTCTAGAGTTTATTCTGAGGCAGAAGAAAATTTTGGAGCAGCTTGTACTGCTCAGCTAATTCCATATCAGATGGGTAGTTTTGCTATTACAAACTTGCTATTGGAAAAAGGATGTTATATATAGAAAGAGTTTGTAGCTTCTTTGATAGTTTTTTTCCCCCTCTAAATAAAAAGTACAGGGTTTTTCTGACATTTGAATGCAGTGGCTGTGCAGTAGCAGTTTCCAGCTTCATGTCACTCCAATATGTGTTTTCCATCTCCCTTGAGTAGCCAGGAATGTTCACTTAGGACCTGACTCATCAGCTGGCTGATGGCCTTTATGTCCCTGTGATCCTGCAGCTGCCATCCTCAGCATACAATAAGTCAGCAAAAACTGCTGTAATCTACAGCTGCTGTGAGCTTATGCCGGGTGACTGGAACATTAAGGTCCAAAGAAAGACCTTTAGTCTTTGCTAATTCCTCTTGATAAGAATATAGTTATAAAAAGTGCAGGTGGTATAGTAAGAGTTAGTTCTGTGGGCAAGAAGGCCCTAGCAAGTATGCTGGAAACACTAGAAACAGCCAGGTTCAACAGACAAAATGTGTTTGCTGTTCAATAAGTGAAAGAGATCATAGACAGTTTGCTGTTAATACTTGACTAAGATGAAAATGAGACATTTACCTCTCCAGCAACCTGCCATTTGGCAGTACCTGCCTGCAGACCCTTAGGTTTCATGTTTCTCTCTCTCTTTTTTTTTTTTTGTGTGTGTGTGTGTGCACATGTGAAAGCGTAGGTTGAAAATCAGAGCCACAAAATGTAGCCTTTTTATCTGTTCTTTTTAATAGAGTGAGACGGACAAGGTGGGAAACAATACTGCTCCTGTACATTTTATTTTGTGCCCTTAAAAGGTACCAGTCAATTTGGCTGTGGATTCATAAGGTATCCATAATCTCCCTGGCATCTTAAGCTTTACTGAAGTTACAGAGGAAATAATGTAAAACCTCATATTCATCCAGCTTAGCTAGTGAGTTGTAAGTTTAGAAAGCTATTGGGGTTTATTAAGCTTTGCCTAGAGGGGGTTATATACAAGTTGGGGATTAAGATGATCAGATACGGGATTAATGGAGTATTTATGGGGCTATTCATAGGGAAAAAATATCAGTCATCCTGTGACATGGAAAAAGTGCAAAAGTAATAATTGTTTAGTTTGACTTTTTAAGAACTGCAGGACTTGGCTTGCTTTCAGAAGCACAGCTTAGGTGAGGAATGGTGGAATTAGGTGGAATGGTGTCAATTGGTGGAGTGGTCTGTGGAAGAAATATTCAGCCACAAACTGATCAGAAAGGTATGGACAAGCAGGTGCTGCAATAAAGTATAATTCCAAAATATTGGTCTGATACCTCAGAGGAATTGATGGATAGTCTCAGACACTTAAGACAGAAAGAAATAAAAATGAAAAGTAAATGATAAAAATATAATAAATGTCTTAAAAGTTAAGGATGCTGGAATTTTAATTGTGGCATACTGGCTTCAGGTCATGTTTTGTGATGTGGGGTGAAGGTACAGATCAGCTCAGCAGGCAACTTAACAGGTTCTTATTCCTGTCTGTGGTAGATAAGTCTGATGGCTGTGAGTGAGTCACTTAACTCTGCCTGTTTCCCTGCCTATAAGATTAAGTGTAAGTAAGACACGTACTTAAGAATAAGTATGTGTCATCCTTCCCTTGTAAAAACTTTGCTTGTCTTCCAGTGAAAGCACTGTATGGAAGCCGAGATGTTAGAATGATGGTGTTTTAAACAGAACTAATTAAATCCCCTTTTATCTGAGATTCAGACATTCCTGACCTTTTTGTTCACATGTATATTTTGATGGTTTCAGAGAACTCAAAAGAGAGGAAAAAAAAATAGAGTTCTGCAAAATGTAACTTATGAGGACAGACAGAAGGAACTAAGAGTTTTTGGTTTAGAGTAGACAGAAAGGGGAATGCATAATTTAAAGGATTTAAAAGAGGCGACTGCAATGGGAAGAAATAGGCTGATCTTTCTGGGCAGCTGAAAGGACAAAAAGAACAGGTTTAAATTACAGCAAGATAAATGAGATGAGGAAATTCGTCAAAATGTAGAGACAACAGTGGAACTGATTGCAAAGGTAGACTGTGAAATCTCAGTCCTCGAAAATGTATGCTAATGTCTGCCAGACATGGTTTAGTCTAAATATCTCTTGCTTTGTGGGCTGAGAAATAGATCAGATGATTTCTGAACTTCCTTAATTTCTGTAATGCTTCCTTAGTCATTGCCCTGTAGAATTATACTTTGGTTCAAAATCTGGGAAACGAGGAGATTCAGTGGAGATTCCACACCTCAGAATATGACAGTGGTTTTGCTGTCTCTTCAGAACTGTATTGGTGTTTGCCCTTTTGCCGTAACCTCATTTTTATTCAAAATAAGGAAGCAGCAGCTCACTGCAGAAAGTAAAAATCAGTTGGCTCAGGTATGTGTAACTTCACAAGTGTTTAGTTTAGTCTGTGTTTGCTTTTTTTTTTTTTCTCTCATAACAAAATGTCTGATGTTGCAGTATAGTTTTGACTATGCTCTGTATTGTAACCTAAGAGCAGAACTGGAGTTTTTTAGGTGATCTTAAAAGCAGATTCCAGTTTACATAGTTGCTTTCCAGACTAGTCTAGTTTTAAAGTGTCTTGTCTGTACTGGACTTCTAGGTTTTTGAATACATGTGCTTTTTGAGGAGATGGCAACAACCTCCTAAGCGTTTTTACCTTCTTATGTAATCAGTAGATTCATAAATACTTATAAGTCAGCAGTCATTTTAAATTGTGACTACTATGCAAACGTTTGTTTTTATTCGGGATGTGGAAAATATTTCTTTTACCAAGCCATAAATACACCTACAATTTTTATTACACAGTTTCTGCGTAATGCCCCTTGCTGCTGTTATCACAGAAATACTATGACCACAGCTTATGTCAGAGTGAGAACCTGTCCTGTTGTTCATCCATCAGAGTAGTGACATTGGTGTCAGTAGTCATGATTCCATGTCCTCAGGGTGGTTTTAATCAATACCCAGGAGCTAACTGAAGGGTAAGTTTAAATTCTACCACAGTCCTTGAAATATTCATGTCATTTTTGTTGGTGGTTTGAAGAAAAAAAAAAAAAAAAGTATTATTTTTAGTTCATCAATAAAAAAGGGATGAGAGAATAGAGTATATCTGAAAGCAGGTCCTTCACCCACATGGCTGATAATGGTCTCCAGTATGGGATCAACCCTCCTTAATTGGAACTGTATAGACAAAGATGAGATTAAAGTTCTCCCTTGTTCATGGGAGGGTTTCTGAGCGAACCTGTGGGCTCAGGAGCCAAGTGAGAGATGGGTAGGGAGTATGTTGGGAAGCACTGTTAAAGCCACCGACGCTAGCAGCAGGATCCAGTCACATCACCACCTGTGAAAATGGATTAAGTTTTATCTGGAACTGCCCAGGTCAGGAAGTGAGTTTTTTCACCACAGAGCTGAAACTTCCTCCCCCAGACAAGGGCCAAAGATTCTATCACTGAGCAAATGATGAAATAATTGTCAGCATATTCACTTATCTCTCTTTGTCTTACCAAGTCTTTAGCCCAGTCAGCCAACATAATCCTGGCATACTGTGAGGAGGCAGGGAATGGTTTTGTAACGTTATCACTGATACTTATTTCTCTTGTGGTACCTCTTGGGTGGGAATGGGTGTGTATATATTGCTGTGGATGGCAAATGAGACAAAGAACGTTGTCAATGACTCAGGATTGGAAATTTGCATTTCTGAATATTACGGAAAAGCTCAGAAAACCTGAAACAATTTAAAGAACTGTTCAGTCTGGCAGTTTCTTTCCTTGTGTAGGCATCTATACCTCACATGTAACTGAGAAGTTAGTCTGGAGGAATCTGGGTATTTAATGAATAGCTGCAAAGTATTTATATTCTATCCTCTTTACCTGTCAGTCTTCTTTTGTATTTTAATCTAGTTTAAGCAAAACAAATCAAAAGCAATCCTTTATGTCCTGTTTAATATTTACATTTCTGCTGGCTTGAGGCATGTGCTTAGAATTTCTGTTCATATAAATCTTGCAGAGAAAAATGACTAGTTGGCTTTCTTTTATTTCCCTTATTTGACAGCTCATTAATGCAAAACTAAATCACTGTTGGAATGAATTTAACATGAAGCTGCCTCTCATTACTTCTGTTCACTTTTTTAGATCTGATTTTTTTTTTTTTGATGGTGCTGGTAATTCTTTTCCCTAAAGTGTTTGGTCCTCCATGAATTAACCAACCTTAAAAGCACGGTGATTTTCCTCAATTCTGTTATGCACTTGTAAGGCAAAAACAAATGGAATATGGTCAAACATCACAAAAATTCAAAGCTGACTAGTCCTTGCATTCATTTATTAGGTACATTCTTTAGCCTATATTCTTTCACTGAAGAACACAGCTTTAAAGAAAAAACTATATCTTTCACTGAAAGTCATATATTTATGACCTATAGATTTTAGAACCTGTTTGTTATATATCTTTGCCTCTTTTTTTTTTTTCACTGCTAAAAGTTAAAAACATAGATATTTTTTTCCAATATTGTATGTGACAACAGACAAGAAAGAGTCAGTGGTCTATCTAACAATAGACTCCTAAATTATTCATGGCCAACTGGATTGTGCCTTACAAAAGGCTGCTTCTGGTAGAAGTTATTCTACCAGAGAAAACAAGGCAAATAAATTCATTTTTTAATGGAATTTTTATGGCACTTTTCAGTTGTTCTTAATAAAATGAACGAACATTTTAGAACAAAATGTGTTTCTGTTTCATTAAAAGACCAAAGTCTTTGAGAATGTCACTTTTTTCTCTTGTGGATGAGTCTTAGTTAAGAATAGAACACTTTTCCAGATAAAAGTTTCTTACATATAAATCTAGCAATCATGTGACATGCATTTTGGTATGTATTACTGTTAATACAGGGTAATTAAAGTGGTTGCTTTTGTATATCAGCAGACCTTTTAGACATGAAGGATTACCATGGTAAAGTCAGCATCTGTCAATTAATAAGAAGTGCTGATCTTGAAGGATTTGCATGCATATTGTTATGTCTGTGATTGTTTTGCTAGAATCTTGGATTTGCTTACTTAATGGGTTTGCTGAAGTGATTTGCATAATGTGTAACATGTAAATGTTCACTAGATCAAGGCCTTACATGTCACTATCTGATGAAACTAACTATCTGTTAAACTGAAATTTTAACATCTGCCTTTTTCTTACAACCCTAGCACAGAGATGTCTGAGATAGATTTACTTGTCCCAGTATATTATATACTGGCAATATTAAAATGAAGAAAAACACATGACTTTTACTTTACAAGAATTTGAAAAAAAGAAAAGATAGAATTTTAGCTACGATTTGGTGAATTACTAAGAAAAAAAACACCTAGAAAATATATTCCCTGTTGAGATTACACACAGAAATACCTGATAAAATAATTCACACATACTGTTTCTGAACTTTTTCTACTCTCCATGGAAGAGAAAAATCTCTCTCATGAGAGAAAACAAAAAAAAAGAAAAAAAAAGTACTTCAGGTATAAACTATAAACATTTTCTACAAATTGAACTAAAATATTAGTGCAATAATGATGTTATGTCTGCAAAATATTGTGATACATTTAAGCAAAACTACTTTTTCTGCCCTAAATATGGTAATAAAAGCACCTGATTCAAGGGAAAACATGGCTTCCATTTGTTTTGTTCTGGATTCAGTTCTCATTGGTCTGCGTAGTTTCTGTAAATGGCAGGCTAAGCTCTAAACCTTGCAGCAGTACAGGAAGATAAATTGTATAATTCATAGTTGTAGTTCCACTTATGTAGTCAGACCCCTAGTAGTCATTTACACTGACTAATTTTATTGGTCTTCTGTTGAAGAATCAAGCCACTTTCCACTCCAAACCTAACTGAAGTCATATATTTTGACACCATTGTAAACTTTTTATTCTTGTGCCTTTTTTCTCGTCTTTCATTTTGTAGTTTTCATCCTATTGTCTGTCATAATGGGACAACATCAACTTGAACAGTATGCTGGCTGTTTTTAATTTGTTATTTGGAAACAATTTTGTTAATTGTCCTCAAGATTTCACTTCTCCCCACCCCCCACATGCTTACCAATTCCCATTTTGTGAATTTCTCCTTCTGTAACTTCTGAACATCTTTTAAGTATTTAGTGGTTTGTCCAAATTCCAGTGTAGCAAATAGTCACTTTTGACAAGAGAGGCTACCACTGTGATGACTGAAATTGGCTAATACTGCAAAACTACAGCTATATCAATTAAGATGCAAGTTACTTAATATTCTACAGAAGTGTCAGCATGACTTATTTTTAAAGAACATATTTGTTGCAAGTCCTGGTAGACTGAAAAAAGCATTTGTTGGAAAATATGTTGGTCAATTAAAGTGTGATGGATAGTTATCATTCTTTAAATCACTTTCCTTCTTAATTTTCCTGAAGTAGTCCAGCTGTCTTCCAGTACATGGTAAAATGATAGCTTTTTAATGCTAAAAATATTCAGGAGTTAGCTCTAGCAGAACTTAGGGTAGAAGCATGAAAAGACTGTCAACCAGCTAACCTAATTTTTGAAAGGATACAATACAATCAGAGTTTTTCCAGTTCCAGCTTTGTCCCTCATGAATATGCTTCTTAATGGGCGTCAGACAGAAAAGTGCAATTCCCTGTCGTGAACAGAGTTTGTTTTGTTCAGATGCATGCTCTGGCTTCTTGCACTTCTTCTAATTAAGAACTGTGCAGTGACAAATCCATACTATGAAGCTGAAGTCATTTTTTATCAGAACTTGCTTTTTACGTGGAGAAAAAGACCTCATAGTTGAAGTTCTCACGGAGGCATTTGTACAAGTGATGCAGTTCTCAGTGATTTTTGTTTTGTGGTGTGAGGAGTAAGGGGAAGTGTGTTTGTTTCTCTTCATCTTGAATTTACAGGAAATGCTTAGAAGCAGGTTTAAATTTTAAATATTGTACTATTTCTCCTTCTAATTCTGTCTAAATATTCGCCAGTTCCAAAGTATGTTAGTGATATATGATATTGCTCTTTACAGAAACAGGAAGCATGCAAGGAATCCTGAAATCGTCTTGCTAGCTGAGTCATTAAACATATGCAAAGGAACACCACTAATGTGTCTTTTGTACTGAAAGCTAAAATAACATAGAGGTTTTGCGGGGAGTGTGTATATCTATCTATCCAATGTCTTGAACAACAAATCCCCCAAATTGTATTCAACTTGTCTTGGATTTTAACATTGGTTTAGAGAATTGTATTTTATCTGTAATATACAGACAAAACTAAAAAGAAGTAACGCTTGTGTTGAACAAAGGCATCATTTGTATATGTTAAGAATTTGTGGTTTTAAAATAATAATAATGTTTAGAGGCAGTATAACTATAAAATCAATGAAATTTCACCTCTTCCATATATAAGCCTGGTACATCAGATTTACTGTGTCCACCAACTGATCTAGTTACAGTTTATTGTGTAACTAGTTTATGAAATGTAGGCTTTTTTCTTTGAGCTGTCAGATTTTGGCCATTTACTGTTTCCGTGCTGTTCAGTATTTTGACTTTATTTTGGATTGGGTACGTTTCTGCTAAAATCTTGTCACTTGAACTGGCAAAGACATTGTATAGCAACAATACCACTAGCCAGGTCTTCTCTTTGTCTGTCTCTGTATGTGGAGAATTACTATTATGTTAAGCTGATCATTTCACTATGCTACAAATAAATTGCATTTAATCCTTCTCTGTTCTTAATTTCAGTGAAAGTCAAAATGGTAAATGTAGCATTAATACAATAATAAATTTCTCTCTCTGGTGGCACGTCACAATCAGACGATAGTGCTGAGGATTAAAAATGCAAACATCTGTTTATATATATGCTCCCTCTAATAGAAACTGTGTGCATATTTTTCACATGGGTAATACCAAATGAGTGGCTTCTAAATCCCTTGTCACACATTAGTAACTTAAAAGTTACTTGCAAATAATATATGCCTGGCTTAGTCAGTTGTCTTTAGTCTTCAGAAGTTTCTTTCCACCTCCCCACCCCACCCTGCTGTTGGCAGTGTTGATGATGTACATGATAGCAAGTATTCTCTTTTAGCTAACTCCTATAGTTACTGACTCTTTTGACTGCCACCATCTATCAAAATATCTGAAGTTGCTCTGTATTATTTATAACATGTCAATGACTTGATTATATAATCGATAGCTGAGCTTAAGGTCCTAGGGGAAAAAAAGGATGCATATTGCCTTGTGATTGTCTTCACAAATCTTTTCTAAGTAGCACACCATACCAATGAAATGTGTTGGATGCTAGAAATGGAACTGAGAAAAGGCCATTTTTTAAAGCTATTGATTTAAAAACATTTATCTTTCTGTATCATCTTAATCAGTTTTCTGGTGTAATAAATATTCTGAATTTGAAGGAAGAAACTGACATTTTTCTTTTTAAAATTTCCTTGAGTTTTTTATTTTCTAATATATATATATACATTTCTTAGACAAAAAGCTTTTTCAAGAAGGTAATGAAAATATTTTTATTACTAATAACGTGACTGAAAAAAAAAATCATAAAATAAATTCGTAGTAAGCATGTCATTTGCTTTTTCATATGCTTAGGAACGCTGAAATTGAGGCAGACATGCTTTAACCTTGAAATAGTTTTGCACTTATTTTGGAATAAAATATAAGGAAAATCTTCAATAAATGTTCAGCTGTATATGGTCTGAAGGTTCCTCCATTTTAACTGGACTGCATAGCACTGGGTTTTATTTCATTCCACTGAAGTCAGTGCAAGTATATTGCCCCCTTCAATATGAGCCAAGATACCTGCTTGCTGTTGAGCTCTTTTTGAATATCCGTTGCTAAATTTCCAAATAGAAATTTTTTGGAAGTTGATGTCTTGGCAAAACTGTGTTGTTAAGTCACAGGAAGCAAAAGTTCTGCCCCATGCCTTTAGAAGGTTTAACTTGCCTAGTGCTGCAGTATTGCTATTCAGTGTAGAAAAGGAAAAAGGCTTGAAGAATGAATGAAGAGTTGCTGTGTACACTTGGCAGCAATTATATAACTTGTGTTTTTTGTCTGCACATTACTGTGATCTCACCCAGTAATGCTTGAAAGGGAAGAGAGTTTTGTATTGTGCTTTTTGTCTGTGTAATCCCCATGTCATGTGAATCCTGACTTGGTACTTAAGAGCACCCCCCCTTTGCTTTATCACTCTCTCTTCAGCTAGGTTTACTGCATTGTATTTGTGATAAGTAACTGGAAAAAACAGTTAAAAAATCATAAGAACACAGACATCCATTCTTGTTTCTATCAATCTATCCATAATCTGTTTGATGTTTAATCCTAACACATAGAAGAAAGCATTCTTTTTCCTCCTCAAATGGATTACTTTTGATCATAGTGACATGAAAGATATTTTGAGGTTGCATAATATTTTTATTATATTGTGTGTGTGTTTCCAGTGAGAAAACAGTCCAACCTGACCAGAGTTTTAATCTTTAGGGTGGGGTTTGCGATTTCGTATTATCTTAATCAGTTACTGTGTTTATTCACTTGAGATATGTGAAAATCTGATGAAACATCTGTTAGTAGGGATCAAGCCAAGCTACCATAAAAAATTAATATCTGGTCTTTTAGCAATTCATGCTATTTCACATTAGATTTGTATTAGCTTTCATTGTAATGAATGATACAAAAAGACAGCATAATGGAAAATAAACTTCAGTATTTTAAAGGCAAGAAAAGTCTTTAACTAGAATCAGATCATCAAAACAGGAACTTTGTGAGTCACAAACATAAATTACTTATTAGCAATTGGTGAAAATTAGAGGAAACGTTTTTTTCTTTCTAAGAAGTTTGTCTGTTGTACTTGCAATTTGTTCTTCATAGTTTGTCGTAATTTAGTTTTCTTTATGTTTGTAGTTCAGTTGTTTATCTGTCCCTCATTATAGTTTTCATAAATAGTACTCATTAGACCTTTTAAATCATTGCTCATAAATGTACGTCACTGGAACTTAAACTTACAAGTATGTATACAAATATTGACAGTAACAAATATCATGAAAATCAAATGCTATGCAAATAGACTTTACATCACCAAGGTAGTCTATACGTTCAAGAACCAGTTACCTGAAAGCAAGGAGATATTCTACACCATTAGATACCATTGTTGGACTATACTTAACAATTTGTCAACAATTATGAAACACACTGAAGGCCAATATGTCCAGTCTAAACGTTGATCTAGTACATATGCTTCCACATGGAGTTTTCTTGGGGTTATAGTGTATATTTACACACAGAGACTTCAATAAGATTAATAATTCACTTTCTATGTTTCTGAAGTTATAATGAAACTCCATGAGGTTTGTCCCCTTGAAGTTATAATATAAATGTTAAATGGTAATACTAATGGTATTTTAATATTTTCCTCATGCAGTGTGATCTTCCATAAATAAATGAATTAAAGTCAGCATCATCAGAGGCTCCTCAAGATACATTGTTTGGACGTAGAATTGGACATTACCTTTTGCTTCTTGTGTTCTGCCATAAATAATAATGCTTGACTTGTTCATGGCACTACTTAGAAATATGATAAATATTAATTATGTGTGGGTAATGAAAACATTCCCATAACCAATACTGATAAAAAAGCCTGTAAAATATCATATGTTTATTATTCATCCTAGCCTTTAATATAGTAAACTCTTGAGCTAAACATTTGGAACTGCTTAAGGACAAATATCCATATGGAAACACATAAATGTGTATATTTGGATTGTGCAGGTGGATCTACTATACTGTCTGTGAGTGCTGACAGGTTTATAAGTCTATCCCAAAAGCACAGAGCCTTTGTCCACATTTGAAGTAAATTATGTTCTTGAGTATGGGCTGCTTTTGTGAAGGAAAAAATATATCTGTATGAAACTCAAATGAATAATGTTTTTTATTGTGAACACCTTTTTATCAGCAACAACATAAGAGGTTTGACAGAATAACCAGGCTCCCAATTCCATATGGAAATTTAGACCATTTCAGTTGCTCATTTTCCATGATATTGCTATTCCTTTGTAATTTACCTTTTCTAGTTATGACATACTCAGTAGCTTTATTTCTGAAATTTCACATGCTATTAAATGTCCTTTACTTGTCCGTTGCTGCTTTAGAGTAATACAATGCTTAATTCCTACCAATTCTGACAGAGTAAGACTTTTTTTTAGCTTTATAATCATTTCCTGTCGTATGTGGAGGTGAGGAAAAGATTGGGATTCAGGCAGGGAAACAAAACAGAGAATGCTAATCTAAAATCAGCACTTGTTACTACATCTGTTGAAATGTCAGATATCTGTGTAGTGGAAATAAAGGCATAAACCAGTGATGTAGGTTCCTTTTGACTGCCACACAATGGCTTTTTTCAAAGTTTTACTTATTTTAAATAAGAGAAGAAAATCAAATGAAGAAAATAGTCCTAAGAAAATACTAAGGTTGGAAAACCAGCAATTCAATAATCTAGAAATAACAGAATTGAAGAATTTTATTTGCCTATGCAATTTTCCATTTTCACATCTGCCATGATGGTGCAAGTTTTAATTACAGTCACCTGCTTTTTGTCATTGGCCTTCAGCTTTGTAAGGCCTTAGCTTAATGTGTGCCCAGAACTGGAATATGTACACTAAATGAGGCATTGGATTGTGAGATCTCATAGCTGGGATTGTTGAATGATGTCCTAGAAAACTAAATGCTGTCTCTGAGTCTTGCCTGCTAGGGGTAGCTGAGCAAATTATTTCAATTACTTTCTTTCATGTGTCTCATTTTTTGAACCTAATCTGAAACTGTGTGAAGAATTATTTGCATTCATAATTGCAGTTGAAGTGAATAGGAACTGTGTTGATTATATTAACATCTACATAATGCTACAAATCATGACTAAATTAAATCCTGTGTGTCTGAAATTAGACACCTAACATCAGAGAATACTTCTGATCTTGATATTCCCCAATTCTGTTTCTATAGAAACAAGTTAAGAATACTTCTTCCCTCACAGTCAGAATGTAAGCTTTTAATTAAGGACTCAGAGAAACATTCAAATGTAATACTAAAGAACACCAAAGAAGAGCTTGTGAGGAACTCAGTGATTCTGTTTCAAGAGAGGATTTGAATTGCTGCAGAGCTGAGAGTCATACATTGAAGAATGGAGGTAAAGCAGGATTCTGGAAAGTTGCTTATTGCATGGAATTTGTCCTTCCTGTGCACTGAATGAGGTTCTGCAAAAACAGTAGTGTGTGATTATGTAATTGAAGATTTTTTTTCAATTATCTGTGTACAAAGGCCAAACAAAGGTTAACTCTGGCATTTCCTAATTTCAGAGTCCTTGATTTTGCAATCCTAATAGTGTCTACATGTTCCTGGGAGTGGTTTCTAATGTTGGTATGTGTGTGTATATATATGCAGATATAAATATAACTATTGTTAGAGATGCTTATTTAGAATTTTGATGTAACACATATGCAGAGCTGAAAGTCTGGTTAACTAAATATTTACTAAATATTTTTCTTATTTCATTGATTTTTGTTACTTAATTAGAATGTTTTCCACCACATTTCTGAGACACTTTGAGGAAGTTCAGATTGACAGTGATTGGAGTAATTAAGCCACTTCACCATGAATCAATTTGCTTAGCAGTAGGGAAACTTTTCTTTCAATTTCATTATTTATTGCAGCCTTTGAATGACCCAGCAGTTAGAACAATAGCAGCCTGGTTCTGTGTGACCTATGTTGTACCAGAACATATTATTTTACAATGAAAAAAAAAAAAAAAAAGAATATAGAGGTATTTTGTTGTAATACTTTTGACAAGTAACTATCACATGCATTTTTTTTTTCAATTTTTTATTCCTCATCCATACCTTCAAGGTGATTTCTTGTTACAAATTTGGCATATACCCTTTCCCTGTCTTCCCCAGTATTCATTCCAGGGAAATATTGTGGAGGGAAAAAAAAAAAAAAACACAACACAACCAGACACAATAACAACAACAATAAAAAATACACTCACAACACTGCATTTGGAGCAGAAGATTCAGTGTTGCACTTAGCAAAAGGGAGACAAGAAAATATCAGTCTAGAGGTGAAATGTTAAGGCTTCTATTTCTCCAGTGCTAGTAGAGAAATTAGATACCTAGTATCAGAGGATGCTAGCACTAGCACTTGGGGAGTGTCGGGAGTCTGAATGAGTAGGTCCTGTGTGGAATGAGGTTTGAATGAAGGTGGCTTTTTGCTAGGATGTAGGGCTCTCTAAAATGCATAAAAAACTTTCTATGTATTTGAAGTAATGACAGGGTGCTAAGAACTTTGTAGAAAGATGCCTCTTTCTTTAGCTAAAAAAATAAAAAAATAAAAAAAAAATAGTTTTTTATTTACCCTACAAAGGGTAGGGTATCTTTGATGTGAAGATATTCTGCTAGATGAAAGACTGCAACTGGCACGGAGTGCCAAGTGTCCCTCTGCTTCCTTAGTGTGTTTGGTGAAAACATCCTCAAAAAGAACAAGGATTATAAAACCCATAAAGCATCAGATTTGCAGATTCGAAAAAGGATTTCCTTTAGAGCTAAGTTTTTTGTTTGGTTGTTTTGTTTTTTTGTTCTCCTCCTGATGTAGCTAGTGGTAGGACAAATGAGTCTTCCAGAAATTAAGAAATGCTTAATAACTGTTGCAGTCTTTGGATTACAAGTCATCGAATATTTTAATTGTTCTGTGGACAACATCCTGATCCCCATTTGCGCTTGGAACAGAAGTAGACCTGCTACTGGTTTAGCTCAGGGGTCCAAGAATCACAGTGGTCATAAAAGAGTACCTGGTCTATAAGAGTTAAAATAAGGCTTATGTGCATGATGATTCCTCCCCAAAACTCTCCTCACCTTTAATTGTTTCCATTTCAGGAATGAAAATCTCACTGAGGCTCATGTGGCTTTCTTGTTTATTAGCCTGAAATGGATTACTGCCAACTAGTAGCCCAGTCTCCATTTGAACCCTCATATCCACTGCTGTCTTGAGGCAGGGAGTGCCATGTGATCATTTCCTGCTGCACAAAGAACTGACTTGTTCTGCTTATTTTGAACCTAGCTTCATTGGGTGGCCTCTTATTATAGAAGACAATGATCAGATAATCCCTCTCCCTTTTCCCTGTAACCCACAGATTTTTGTAGACTTCTGCCAGATCTCCACCATCTCTTTCCAAGCTTGAAAAGTGCTTGACTCACCTGCCCTCTCTGTCCACACCTGTGACCCCCCACCCAGACACCTTTTCTCTGTGGCTTGAGGGCTTGATTTATGTCAGGCTGGAGTATCCACACGTGCCCTGGGCAGATAGTTGGGAGCAGTAGGAGCAAGGTGGGATATGAGATGGAGAGGATCTTGAAGTTGGGGTGACCCAGAATAGGCAGGGCCCTCACTGACCAGGTACACTCCTGCAGGGACTGTCTGAGAAGGGTGAAAAGACAGGATGAGGCAATGACCCAGGGAGTCATCAGTCTGAAAACAGGGCCAGAGACAGGACCAGAGAGAGATAACGCCTGCATTAAAATATCCAGCAAGAACTGAAAGCCAGTTAAGTACTTTTAGTGAACACAGGACTTTGTCTACACTTACCTACATTTAATTTTATTTATTATTTTATTGCCTAGTCACTCTGTCTTATGAGTGACTCAACTTTACAGTTCTTTACAGTTTGCCTTCAAGGTATCTACTACCTTGAGTAGCTTTATATCTTCAACAAACTTTGTACTGCTTTACTGCTTTCCCGTGTACCTTCTGGACATGTTAACTAATGTGGCTCACAGCAAAGACCCCTGTAGAACTCTGCCTGTGACTTTCTCACCTCCTTACAGATTCATGTTTGTTCCTAAGCTCTACCTTGTAACCAGTTATTTATCCATGCCAGAACCTTCCAAATTATGTGATGGCTGCTTATGTTCCTTTAAAGCCTTTGGCAAAAGTTTTTGCCAAAAGTTTTCTAGATATCCAAGTGAACTGTGTCATGTGGGTTACATTTACCCATGTAGCATGACTGAACTCTGCAGAGAACTCCAAGAGGTTTGTAAGACAAAATGTCGTATTACAGAAGTCATATTGACTCTCCCAAATAGATTTTATTTATTCATGTGTCCACTAATTCTGGCATTTCTTATACCACAGATCCCTTGTGGTGGTTGAGGTGCTAGTCTGCTCAATGAGAAAAATAAAATTGGAGTAAACCAGCTCTACCTGACTGCCATTACTGGCAATATTGACAGGTGTTAACATTAGCAGATTTTCAGGATGAATAACTGGTAATGATGTTGCTGTTCCAGTGCTTCGCATCTTGCAGAAGTGGTATTGAAAATAATAGGATGTGTTTATTCACATTGACATCCAGTGGAAAGGACTGAGTGGTACTTTATTACTAGTACTTTATTAAATTGTAATGAAAGGTCTGAGCAGCTCGCTTGACTGGTAGTTCCTCATTATGATTTTGTCCTAGAGACACTCTTGCAACTCACTACTGTGAACATTAGCAGAAGAACCTTGTCAGTTACAGTGACTGACTAGACCACACTGTTTGTCTCGAGGAAGGAATCAAATGTGTTTTTTTAATATGAAGCTCCCTCAGACTGTGATGGGGAGAAAAGAGCACAACCATCATTGCAAAAAGAATGCATGGATTTCTTCTTTTTTCTAAAATGCAGAAGAGACAGGAATGAACAGAAATGCAGAAGGAACCAAAATAGTCTGCAATTCACCACATTGTTATACACAGTCTCACACAAATGTAGAGAAAAGTCTGTTACCTCTGTACAGTGCAGATCTGGTGATCATGGGACTAACATTCCTACCTCTCTCCAAAGAAATGTAGCACTTCTGAATAACCTCATGTGCACATGGATATGGTCAGATAAATAGGATAAGTTATTTCTTATTGATGGACAGTTCAGAGATCAGCTAGTTCAAGAGGTTTTTATACTTTATATTTGAACGAGCCCGCAGAAGTCAGTTCTAAGTGACAGATAACACTGTTATGCTAGCTTTGTTTTTTTAGTAAAACCAAATGCCAAGAAACTTCTGATACTATTACTTCCTGGAAAGTGATTGTTTTCTCAGAACAGGAAGGCTTGTAACTTTTAGATGAAATAGCAAGGATTGCATTTGCAGGGACTAACAAAAGTGGTTTAAAGACTGTTTAAGTATTAAACAATATAGTGTGAACAAGAATACACATTGTTTAATGTATTTAAACTGTTAGGCTTTTAAATACTTTTGAGCTATCAGTATTACAAGTAGAACAGTAGCTTTTCACGTATGCCAGATTACAAAATAACAGATATATATAAAGATAGTGGGCGTGATTCATAGCTAGAATTCTTCTTCATAGAGTTCTTCTAAAATTAATGATATTACTGGTGTGCAAAGGTAGTCTCCTGGGCAAGAAGTTAGTAGAAGTATGCATCTTTATACCTCACAAATATCATTTCTAGGATTCTTTTGTCTCATTTCTATTCTAAAATTATTATATTTTACTAATTTAATAAGGAGGAAGATCATGTACTTCTGACTGTAATATGTTTCTAATATACCTGTTTCCAATAGTTTTTTGGTTCTCGACAATGTTTATCATCACCTTGACTTCTCAAGGTTAAAAAATTTCTACACTGGAACAACTATTTTCTTATTGTCATTTGCTATGAAATAATACATGTTCTATATTGCATCTGTGCTGAGAGCCATAGAGTAGAACCAGAACAAGGTGATTTCCTATAACAGTTCCTGCTCTGGATTTTGAAACTCAGCCTTTCGTTAGTCTTGACAATACAGTCCTGGGAGAAGGACCAGCTTCAGGCAGAGCAGACAAGTTGCTTTGAGCAGAGGTCTGCTATAGGCAACTGGGCAGCCATAGCCCTGCTACATACGGCCCAAGCTGGCCTCGCAGCCATTAAGAAAGGGATGTGAATGTGTGGCTCCTGCTGGAGGAGGTGGGACCTCCTTTTAAATATATTAATATGTATATTTAAACCTGTTGAAATATGCAGCCATCAACATTCATCACACAATCTTCACAAACTTCACTCGCAACCAAAAAAATTCCCCACACCAAAATCAACATAATGTCATCACACTAACAAAGGTGGACAATTTACACACAGTCCACCTCTCATCCCTTCACCACATTATAACAATACTAATTCATCACAATTAATACACTCTCTAACAACGTCAAGCAGCAGCAGTTTTATCAGTATGAGTGATACCTGTTGTAAGCACACCACTGTGTTGTAAACACCTGTTGTAAGTGACAGCTGTTGTAAGGTTGGGCTTCCAGACCTCTCCAGGCACCTTTCCACCACACCTGCATCACTTAACCCTTTTCCTTTGGTGGAGCAAAGAAAACAACCCCTTCACAGACACACAAAATAGAATTATTTTTATTCTACTGAGAAGCTTTGAACATAAGCATGATATGATTCATTTTTTTCTTTTTTTGATTTATTCCATTTGGATAGTTAGTATGGTCAATTGTTTTAAGATACAATATTCACATTTTGTCTGTGTTATCATTTTGTATTTGTTTTGTCCATAGACTCAGCCCTAGAGATAAAATTTGTGAACAACCAAGAAGTTTGGAAAAAAAAAAAAAGGATGCCACTGTCTGTCTAGTCATAAATAAATGTTGACACTTCTGGCAAAAGCTTGCAAGTCATATCTAGTGATGAATCCATTGGTTGTCAGATTACTTACAAATATTCTTCTTTTATTTCCATAAATAAAAGCTGCTTAAAATTGCTGATAGCAATTGATTTTATTTAAGTATAGAGTTCAGGCTGGAGCAGATTTACCAGATGAGCCAAAAAAATATTTAGCATGCCACCATTACTGCCATGCAATGCAGCATGTGATTTGGTCAAAGGACCATTTAGACCAAGACTACATCAACCTTTTGCTTATATGACGTAGCATGGATATGAGTGGCTACATGAATAGGTCTGTTCAGCATTGTAGGCTTCCCATATCTGGAAGGAAGGCATTTGACCCATCTGTGTCTTAGGTAGACCATCAGCCAGTGTTCTGCCATTTTCATAACCAATCCAGACCTGACTGAAGAAAATATGTAAGCATTTAACATGTAAGCTATTATAAGAATTTTCCTTCTTGTAGTTGCTACAGCCTGAACATGACGACTCAATTGTCATGTTCTATAAAATGCTATAATTGCTGTTAGTACTGTATATTGTCAGAACGTGTTTTGGCTGTTCCGGCTAAGTAGTCTTGAGACTGAATACAGGAAGGGATGAGAACTGCCTGGATAGAGAAACCTCTGCAGCAATGAGAGTCACAGCAAAGCTGTCTAGAGCACCTGAATGCTTTTCAGGCTACAGGTTTCTCCACAGAGTCTACTGTAAAATAATGCAATAATGCTTTAAAAAAAAAAAAAAAAGAGAGAGAGAGAAAGAAGAAAGAATATATCACAATTCCTGGAAAGCTGATTGGATGGGAAATGAAGCAGACATTTTTTTAAATGTATTTTTGTTGTTGTTGAAACTGAAATGTATATTAATTATGAAGAAATGCAACAGGATAAAAATTCTAGCTTTAATCACAAAATCACAGAATAACAGAATAGTTGAGGCTGGAAGGGATCTATGGAGATCATCCTGTCCAACCCACTGTTCAAGCAGACACCTATAGCAGGTTGCTCAGGACCGTGTCCAGACAGCTTTTGAAGATCTCCAAGGAAGGAGTGTCCTCAATGTTTTGATAATGGAGAAAAATACTGCCTTGAAAATTCAAAGCAAATTTTTCAGTCTTTGCTTTGAATTGACTTCAATATTTGGAAAAAAAAAAACAATGCCTTAATGTTTTAAAGTCATGTTCTGATTCACTTGAGGTGACATCTGAAGTTATTTATTTCGCAAAAATTTGTTTTGAAGGCCCTCTTTTTTTTTTTTTTTTTTTTTTTAATAAGGTTTCCTGTCTAGTTTTTCCTATGCTATCTACCAGGAGATCTGATTATCAGCTGTCACTTTTTATCTTCCAGTTATTTTCTTTGCTACACCACATTAACGTCTGGATCGGTTGAGCAGATAGTAGGTTCATGATAGATTTAATACCTACAGATATTAAAAGGTTTCACCACTTTTCTGAGCATACTGAGTGCGAGCTATCATGTGTTATCCTGAACTATACCAAAGACTTCCCTGATGGTTTGCCCACTCTTTTCTTTAACTTTCACTGAAAAAAATGCGATGATTGGTGCTAGTGCCAGCCATACAGCTGCTAAAATAGCTTAAATAGAATTAATTTCATCAGAGCTACTAGATCTGGAGTAGCCCGTCTCTTTTAAGAAAGTAGTAATATATATAATAAATATAAGTATATAAGAAAATATAAGTATATATATAAGTATACATATTATAAGTATATATGTAAATATAAGTATATAAGTAAATATAAGTAATATAAATAATTCTTTAACTCTTGGGCAAGAGCAGATCTTGGCATTAGGGTCAACTGTATTATTAGAATAAGTAGGAATAGCTTCCATGACTAAGGAGCTCATTATATTGACTGTGTCTTAGCTGAGGTACTAGCTGACGGTCATTGATAGGAAAATCCAGAAGAAAGAAAAAATAAAGTTGCTAAGCTTTATTGACTGAACTCTTGACCAAAGACCTATTCATAACAAAGTGTGTCTGTCATAAATCAAAATAAAATTCAGATGATCTGCCTTAAAATTCTGCCATTCCTGCCATAGGAGTCTACCATAGTTCAAAGCTTAGTCACTGACTGCTGCTGAAGAACTAATGCTGTCACAGGACTATAGCAAGGTGGATTTAGGTAGACACAGCAGAACACAGAATATAATGGCTGCTTGGTTGTGCACGTAAGTAGTTTGAAAGGAATTGTTTAATTTTTCTTATCCATGACAATTGGACGCTGTGATCAGGGTGAAATGCAAGACTTCCTTTATTTCCTGTTTACATAGACTCTATCCTCTTTGTTCTGTGTTTCTTAATGATGGTTTTGGACTCTTTCTCCTTGTTCCTTAGTGCTCTAGCAGCCTGTCCAGCTTAGTTCTCCCACAGACATGGTGTTGGACTAACTTGTGCAGAGCTGTTATGTAATTGTTCATGACTCATTTGTCTCTTGCTTGTGTAAGTGAAATAGGCCCACTAAAAAAATCTCACCATGGCATGGCAAGGTATATTTACCAGCTTGCTAAGTATTCTGAGCTATGGTTTAGCAGATCTGCATGGCAGAGTCCAGTCTATATACTGCAGCATTAATATGCTTTTTCCTAATTTCTGCTAGTAAGGGCCTGTGAATGTTCTGTAAATCCTTGCTTTCAGGATGCTGAATGTCATATTGAGGAGATACTGTTAGAAGAAAGGGAGAGTCAAATCTAGGCCTCAATGTTTTTTGACAAATTTTGTGTTTTTCTGTTTCACCCTTGTGTGAGTACAATGCTATGTTCATTTAGCAAACAAATTAGTGTCATGGTATGCCTTAGCACATCTTCTGTGTTTGTAGCTTTCCTATCATGACTTGTGTTACAGCTAGGACTCACAAAATAGTAGTTCTGTGGTTTTAGGCCACTTTTCACCTTTCTTGACCCAACCTCTATTAAGCTAATATATTGCCTGGATTGGGCCTTGCATTTATGTTTTTCTTTCCCTTTGGAAATGTTCTGGGATCTATTTCATTATATTAGTTTTTATTACTTTCTGTGTTCACATAGAGGGATATAAAGCAACATTCACAGAATTATTTGTCAGATTCCTTTTATTTCTTGTTTGTGCAGATTTTTTCTTCATTCTATATGCTTCGAATAATGACTCAAAACTAACACCAAAGATTAATGAAGTAATATCAAGAACTTCCTGCACTCATTTGCCTACTATTTCCTGATCGGATATAAACATACGTAGGTAGTATACTCTCCATATCAAAAATTGTTATAGTTTTATTTCTTTGTGTTAGGATTGTAAAGTAGGTAATTTATTTCTACTTCAAAAACTGTATATGACCATGTCAAGTCACCCAGTGAGGTTCCTTTACAGTCAACTATGCTTTTTCATGATTGAGTCTGCAGGGTTTAATCTAAATCCCACTGCGAACAGTGAGAACATTGCTTCAAGTTAAGAGTTTTGTATGAAGCTTAAAAATAAATGGTCTGGCCAAGGACCATGAAAGAAGAAAAGCTTCTAGTAAACATAGATTCTCAAACTCAAATAAAGAGAATAAGATATATTTTACATAATATGTTATATTTATAGTATAATATCTAAACTGTATACATATACATGTTTAAACATATTTTCTCTTTTAAAAGTTGAAATTTATTACTCTGAATTCCTGTTTTTAAAAGTTTATCAGGACTTCTGATAAAATATCTAGAGCATCTGGGTAGACAACAATGAACAGAGTTCACCCTAGTTTTGTGCTTGACAGGATGATAGGACGCGGGTGTGGGAGACAGACACTATTCACACCAGTCTCCTCAGACTGCTTTTGAACACTTTACTGATATGGTTCATTAGCCCCTGAAGTGAATTTTCAATGCAGGGAAATGATCATCAAGATAAGTCATAAAAGAGCTGAGATAAAAGTCATTAATGGGTTCATTTGCGAACCTAAGTTTATGGTTTTCAGCTTAACAGTTTAGGCTACACAGCATAGGTGAAGAAATTAAAAAGAGAAAAGAGAGCCACAAGAATGAGGGTGGTGAGGCACTGAAACAGATTGCCCAGAGAGGTTGTGGATGCCCCATCCCTGGAGTTGTTCAAGACCAGGTTGGACAAGGCCCTGGGTAACCTTATCTAGGGGGTGGCATCTCTGCCCATGGCAGGGAGGTTGGAACTAGATGGTCTTTAAGATCCCTTCCAACCCAAGCCATTCTGTGATTCTGTGCTGCTTAGTAGCATGCTGTATGAGGCAAGTTTAAATACCTAGCTGCTCTACTTAGCACATAGTGAAAGGTCATACAGGTAATGCAATGTTATGTAATGTGAAGTAATGGCAGTAGTCTGTGCCATAGTAGTTGACAGACATTTTATATTCCACAGATTTTTATTAATTGTTACCCATGGCAAATTACTTTGATGTTATTCTATGCCAGAACACTGAGATAGTCCTGTTGTCTTCTTCCTCCAAACCCTGCAGTTAACTCTGCATAATCACAGCCCTGTATTCATAGTCGAAAGCATACTGTCATTTAACTATTTGCTTCTAACTTTTGTTATTGACTGTTACTGCAAAGTAAATCTATGTTCAAGAGGCAGAATACTCCTCCCTCTTTTTGAGAAGCATGCTTATACTCTCCACGCTGGTATATTTGCATCTTTGAACTTGCACCATTGCTTGTTGAAATGCTAACTCAATGGTTACTGTATCACCAACTTTAAGATTTTGAGTATTTGCAGGAACAGAGTAATTGTGATTAAAAACTATAATCAAAGGTAAGTAATGTGAAAGCAGTGGGAACTGTAAGCACTCATGGCACTTCAGAGTCAGGTGTTCAGTACTAGAACTTGATTAAAGTTTCTTCTGTGTTTGCTCTCTCTTTTATACCTGTTTTATTTTAGATGTCAGTAAGACTCCAACACTGGAAGACACAGGACTTACTCTCTTGAAGCATTCAGTCTCAGAGGTTTTGAAAGATTAAATGACAGTAAAACTGTGGTCAAACTATGGTTTCATTCTCAAAGGGTCCAGATATTCTGTGTAGATATTAAGTGCTGATAGCAGATCTTAAACATATACTTTTATATTATTATTAGTTTGTATTTCGGGTGCAAAGGCAGAGAAAACCTGTAAATGGACTCCAACTCTAAACGATAAGATACATTTTTAACTGTGGCCTTGAAATAAGCTTTCATTGGGAATGGTGGAACTTTAATAACAAACTGTGCTTGTAACTGTTGAGGAGGAGAGCACCTCTGTCACTGGTGTCTTCTGAGGGTGGGTTTTACTAGAACCATTAGCTGAAAAGTTACAAAGTGAGGACGTTAAGTTTTGACATGATGACACTTGTTGGCTTTCTAGAACTTCAAAGCTTTGTTGAATATGAAATCACTTCTGAGTTTAATATTTCTGGAAAATATTTTAAAATAATCTCATGCAAAAGGAATATGGAAGTAAACTAGGGCTTGGCTGTCATTATTTGAATAATTACGACAATTAGTGCAGTACAATATGTTAAAGGTCAAGTTAAGGTACGGTGTTTGGTTGTAAATGTTAGCATATAGTCATTATTAAGAGAGAACAGTTTGTCCATTTAGTTTTATAGGAGGATGATGCCATAAAGTTCTGTCTCATACTCTCTTCCTGTCTCATTTCAAGGAACACTGTGCACCTGTCATTATACTTCCTAATCTTTTAAAACCTTCTTAAACTGTGTCTCCAGAGCTAACAAAATACCTTTTTCCTGTCTGCTTTACATGTAAATAACAGATTCATGAAAGAGGTTTCCTCTGGTTGATTGGCTTGGTTTGGTTTCAGAAATTACAGAGCCGGTCAATTGTAAAACTCTGCAGTTTCCATTAAGTGGCAAGTGTTTTAGATGTTGTTTCCAAATAATGCTGATGACTGCAGAACCAGTGCAGAAAATAAAGTAAGTTCCTTCTAAGAAGCAAGTTCTGTTTAAGACTAAGAAAGCCTTGTTTGTATATGTTCAAGCTGAAAAACTTGCTGATTTTGTTTTGGGGAAACAAGAAGTCGTAAGTCTATTTTCAGAATTTCTCTTTCAATGGAGAGTTGAATTCTCTTGGTATTTGACTGTTGAAGCTGTCCAGTATTGCATAACTAAATGTGATAGATATTTTGAACACAGAGACCTGTTTAGCATTGTAGCAGATGTGTTAAAAATATCACATCAATAACTGGAGACCTGTTCATTAAGACGTAGACAAATAATTTAAAAAAAGACATAAAGCATTTTGAAATTTAACAGAGATGTTTTCAAGTGAAACTTAGTCAAGCCTATCATAGTTTCTTTGCTAAATATAATATTTTCTGGTTTTTATGTAGTGAGCAGTCATAGTTGGTGAGAAAGACACAGTTAGACAAGTTATTTAGTTCTGATTTGGAAATTTAAAATTTGTTTTGTTGCTTTCAGTAAAGAAGCAAGACACAAAAAGAGAAGCGGGGCACACACTGTACATCCTCAAGGAGTTAAATACATATAATTTGATCAGAATCAAGTTCCTAACTTTAAAATCCATTCATCCATGGAATATTCTTCTCCAGGGAAGGGATAGAAAAAGCTGATAGAGTTGGAAAAAGCACTGGAATGTGTAGGGAGACTTCTTGATTGATTGCAGTGGGAGTTCAGTGGCTAGAGCTGCTGGAGAACTGGGTAGAGGTTAGAAAAATAAATCACATAGACCAGACTGGCAAAAATAAAAGGTTCAGATATAGCCACACAAAAATCAATCATTTTAACTTTAATGGAATAAATAAGGAGACACTAGACAGTTTAATATAAAACTTTGCTGTCTGCATTCATAATCTTTTCCTTTCTGCTCTTATGAAAAGAAAAAGTACGCTGACAAACCAGGGGTGGAAATAAGTAATACAACAGTGAAAGAATTACTGTTTTGAGGGTGATATACCATTCCTTTCCATCTTTACTTCTGATAGAAACACCATGATCTGCTCTGGGCATAACTGATTAAATAATGTGTTAACGCTGAATATATTATTATCTTTGGAAAGTGAAAACATGACTGATTTTTGTGTGGTAGTGGAGAAGAGAATATTTCCTTGTGTGTAACAGAAAAACTCTTATTATTTTGTGGTGTTTCATAAATCAAAACATCACTAATATTTTGACTTAGATTGCTCCTTCTTGCAGATTAGATGAGGCAGATAAAGTACTGACGGCATCTGTTTTTTATAGCTTCCTGAAAGAACCCAGAAAATACTAACGTACTGAAATATAAGTGGCTCAAATCATATTGAAATAGATACTTTGAAGACTATTAGAAATGACAGATCATAAAACCCTAAAAAAGAATCAAAGACACTGTTGGAAATGGCTTTTGAATCAGTATTTCCCAGTATGTCTAGAATGCTCTAATAGTGAATTCCAGTGCAAAGTAATTGTGCATAATATCTGTAACTTATTAAACATTAGCAAATGAAATCTAAGTAGTTTCAACCTCTACTGTAGAAGATCCAAGTCTTCTTCTAGTAGCAGATTTTCTAGGATAGATTTAAAGAAAGTCTTAAAAAAATATAGACCCAAAATTCCACCCATAATAATATAAAACTTAAGGAACAGCCTTAACTATAACTCTGAGAAGAGTATACATACTCTATACTTTATACCCTCAGAATACTGAGAGTAGCAGCCAGAAAAGGCTTTCCAACTTTGCAGCCTTGGAAAGAAAACTCTGCAACTTAAATGTAGTCTTATAAGCAATAAAAGACACTGAATGCATCCGAGGTCAAATGAAATTTGGATATTATTCTACTATTGGGTATGTGTTGGATTTTTTTTGTAAAACAATGAAGAGACAGTATTGTCTACTTGCACTGAACAAAATATTCTGTTATCCAGAAATTTTGTTCTAACAATATCTTTAGTCTGTGTCCAATGCATATATAGAAGTTTAATTCTTGTATGCATGTGTATGACTGAGTTTTACCAAGAACATGACCTGTGCCCAGGTATAACTTTATTGTACCCCAAGTCAGTGCAATCTGGTGGGATCTCAAATTCCTACAAATCACTCTTTGTCAGATTGTCAGCTGTTTTCCCACTCATTTTTCAACAGTTTGCCTGGCAAGCATGACACTTAAATGATACCCAAGAATGTATTTACTCACACACCTCCTTAGCTTGTACTGACTAGTATAGTTGTGTGGAAGCTATCTGACCTCATGGATTTACTTCAGTTGTGGTTATGACCCTTTCAGTAACAATGCAACAACTGAAGACCTAAGAGCCAGTAGCCAGACCTTCTTGTTGAGTTAGACAAAAATACAACATTCCTGATGACCATTCCTGTGAATTTCTGCCTGATTTGTGATGCCGTGTGATATGTGGTTTGAAACCATTGTGTTACACGCAGCAACCTCACCAAAAAAAATCACCTTTTCCACCCAATCCCTTCCCTAAACTAATTTTCTCTTTATTTATGTGTATGGTAGCCTGTATGTTTATTGTACTAGCCCATATACCATAAATTATATGGTTAGATCTATATATTATATCTAATATATATTAAATTATAATATACTGAATATTATATATATAGTATATATATAGCCCATATACATAGAAGTTAATACTTTTCAAACCACTATATCTAAACCAAACTGTCAAATATTTTTAATGCCACTCTTTGTCCAAAACTTCTGTTACTTTGTGGAAAAAAGTCCAACTCAGGCCAACACTAGCGAGTCAATTCTGTTATTTTTATAAGATTATCACAGGAATGCCAATGAAAATATTCTTAAGTTACAATGGGTGTAACACAGGATTTTCACATTACCCCCTCCCTCTGGGGGAAATCCATAACTTTGTCTACAATGTGAACTCTACTCATATGGGTCAGGGCAGATTTACCCAGTCAGTGTGTTTGTTTCCACTTCCATTTTCATTGGCACAAAACCAAACAACTAAGGGGAAACAGGCAGTGCAGGGCCCCCACCCTGGCTCTGAATATATTTTCTTCTATTGTAGCTGGTTCCCTCAATTTCCCAGATCAATCAAAATCTGCTGGAGTTACTGCTGTGATAAAGTCAGTTGCTGTCAGGAGGTAGGATATCATGTGCTAGAGTGATCAAAAGGGGTCAGAGCTTTTAGTGGCAATGATAACCCAAGATAAATAAATACCTATGGAATTCCAGAACAAAATGAGGCATAACGGCAATATGGAATATCTAGAAACACAATGAATTTCTAATGGTCTCTGTACTGTGCTAACATCCCACTCTGAGAGAACGAAGAACATCAGCTCTGACCTCCCCAGGGCTATGATAACATTTTGGAGATCTGTCACGTAACAAATGCTGATAATGTCAATACCTGGATGACTCCACTTAAGAGCCATTTGAGATGCTAGCCTGGAGAAACCAAGAGATCAGTTCCCTGCAGAGATTCAACAGCCTGTGAAAGAACTGGCTTTCTAGACCCTAAATCAGTGTCATGTTCCACTCCACCTCTGTCCTGTTGAAAATCACACTACTATTTATATATTTATTTATGAAAACAAATAATAAAAACTCTCTAAATGTAGGGTCATGTTATACAGTTTTGTCATGAAGAAGAGTAGATCAACTTGTGCTGTCTTGGTTTAGTGAAAAGTATGCTGCTGATTTTAGTCGTACCTGGTTTCTGCCTGTGTTTTGTGCTTAATGCTTCATGAGTGATTAATTTACTATTCTCACTTCTGCTTTCCTAAACATAACCTCAGATTTCAAAATTAAGCTTTGTTCTTTCTGATTTTATTTTTTTTTTTGGTACATTACTATAGTTACTAATCTCAAGTGTATCATGAAAGATAATTTTGATTATTGTGTTGGAAATTGTTAACCTGTTCCTTTTTGACTTATGTGCAGCGTTCAAACCACCAAAACTAGCAAGAACTGCTGGATTGGCTCCTACATAAGACATATAAAATAGGGCCTAGTGCTCTGCCTCTTACAGTTACTTTCCCATACATGCATTGGCCACTTCTATTCCATAAAATCAGAAGTGCCCGGGACTGTTCTCTGCCACTCAGGCCAACTCATCCCAGATTCATACTATTATAAAAACTGGGGTGGCTCTATTTGGGTTGTAGGTTGGGAATAGTGCCTGGCCTGCACTAGCTGGTGAGCCATGCCCAGGAAGAGTTTGGACATGAGCTGTCTGTCCTGCCCGAGCAGTGCTGGGAGTTAGGCCAGCGCTTTGGCTGCACTGGCACTCACATCCCAGTGCCTGGGACTGTGCTCCATGGCTCCTCACTATAGCCATCAAGATGAAGTTATCGATATTTTCTCTGATGAGCTATTTGAGATTAGTTTCAAGTATAAGCCATGAGGTTTACAATTCCTATAGTTACATTTTTTCTTATTAATTATCATATGCCTGCAGGGATTCTGATGTATTCTAGATACTTAGAGAAACATCTGTTAGCTTTCTGAATTTTATATTCCCTGCTTTAATACTTTTCAGGTCAGAGTCCCACAGGCTAACACTGTAATGTATGAGAAAATATTGTCTTTTATCAGTTTTCCATTTGCCACATGTAATTTCATGAAGTGCCCTATTCTTTTCTTACAAAACAAAAACAAAACAAAACAAACAAAAAAGCTGTTCTGATTTCATGGGTAAAAATTTAATTTCTTAATAATCTGGTAAGAAGGATGTGTTAGAGGAATTGGAAGCAGGAATAATAATGTGACTTCATAGACAGCAGTTACATGTTCATATATGCCTATAAATTACCCTGTGAGGATATTTTGTTCTAGCATTTTATTATTCTTAGGTGCACCAACCGGTTCAACCATTTAGAGTATGCTGCAAGACATACTGCATCAGCAAAAGAAGATGCGAGGCAAGCTGATATCACTGGCCAGGACATAGTACTCTCTTTGTCTCCTGGCTTCCGTGGCCAAAACCCAATTGTTGAATTATTTTGTGAGAGCACAATCTTTCCTTTCATTGAATTATAAAAGGCTTTGCCAGGGTTATGTGCTATTTCCAGTCAGGAATATGGAGGCCTAGAATTCTTGCTGGGTACAAGGAGTACTGTGCAGATGATGCAATGGGAATGGTGCAAAATTAGTCTCGGCTGAGGTTTTAATAGTGCTGAAAGTAGTGTTTCCTGCAAATCAACAGAAAAATCACACTTGCAAACTAAGAGTAATACAGAGATGAAAAATTCTTCCTAATTATGTTTCTGTTATATTCATACTCTGCAAATTGCATTTCGTTATATGTGTGGCAGCTGAAGTAGGATAATGTAAAGTTGTACTTGTAAAGTTCATAAAATTTTTATTTTTTGAAATTTTCTGGATATATAGCTAATGAGTCCATGCAGGTGGCTCCATACAAAAACCGGTAATGTTTACCCTGTTGGGGATTCTATATATTCTACATCTGTTAATATAAGTACTTTAGAAATGTTTTAGAGAATGATTTAAGTTACACTGGTTTTCATTTTGTATAATTTACACCACACATTTATGTTACGTTGCCAGGTGCTTTGGTAACCAGCACTTCAATTGTTCAGTGGCAGAAGAAATTAAAAAAATATATTAAAAAAGGAATTTGATATCTCCATAGAGAAACTGTCCAGTGTTAAAGCCTGCTACTGATGCCTTTGTAAAACTGGAAGTTAATGTAATATTCTACTAGTAAAGGGTGATGGGGTGGGGTTGAATGCTATCCAGAGTAATAATGCATTTATTTTTATTTATGAAAGACAGGGGATAAGGGACTTTGGCTCGATGGCATTTTTAGAAAGGTCTGCATTATAAATAAACTTTGCCATTTCTGAACTTTAGGAAGAAAGTAATTCTGGGAAAACAAACAAACAAATAAATAAATAAATGAATAAATAAATAAAAATCACAGATTGGAAGGATCTATTTTTGTGACCGTTTGAAAAAAAAAAAAAAAAAAAAAAGACCCTTTACCCCAAATTAATTCAGTCAGCAAGTTGGGAATGTAGAATACGCCCCGTGGAAGGACAGGAACAAGGAGTATGGATAGCTGTATGGACATCAGGGCAGGTGTAAAAATGGTTCAGGGTTCAGGTTGACTATTTAACCACGTGGTTACTGGCTTTTCATAAGCAACGTGTCTGCGATTGGATTTCTCTCCCTGAATGGTCATTGGCATATGCTAGTTCAGTAATTACTCCTTTCCTTAGAAGGAAAAGAAAATGGTCAGAACGAGAATGAATAGGACAGTCTTCTTCACTGCTTGTGTCCGTGCAATGCCTCCCTTGTCATTTTCATATGACAGCAGTTACTGAGTCATGATCTCCCCATTCAGATGTCTTTGAGGGGGGTGCAAGGCTGAAGACATAACTGTAAAGCCTCAAATACAGGATTTGAAGGCATAATTGTTTAGGAAGGGACTTTAAATATTTGCTGAATTTTAGGTGCATGCTTAAATCCAAATGATACGAGTGAGATTTTAAGATTAGCTGAAGATTCTTATGAATTTAAGGCTGTGCACACTGTAGGAATGCTGATGTAGAAATAGTTTAGTATTATTATAAATCAGAGGACAGATACATTCCCACACAAGCACAATCGTATGCTCAATCAGTAGACCTCAGCCCTATCACATGCAGGCACAAACTTTTATTCGTTTTATACATGTTATTTTCCTTCAGTTTATTGCACAGACAATCCTTCTCTACTGTTTTTGTCCATTATTTAACAAGCCCCCCCACCCCTAGAAAAAGAAAAAAAAGTGACTAAAATTAATTCGGCTTAATAGTTAGGATTATTATTATATTTGAAGATTCTGACATTAAATTCTGACAAAGATTAATTTGAAGATTCTGACATTAAATGCTGACATTAAATTGGCATGCTGACATTGAATTATCTGTTGCGTTTAGTAATTTTTTCTCAGGGCCTGTGTAACGTAGCAAGACAAAGATGTTTTGTGGGAGATCAAACAGTTTCTACACTTTGGAAAGTAAATAAAGAAACAGAAGTAATCCTCTCACATCTTCCCATTTCTACTTCCTCAGAAAAAACTCAAATTGTGGGTTAAGCACAGAGCAGACATCGTGGTTTGGTGTGGATAGGCTTCAGAAGACTGCAGAAGAGTGTTCGCTGTTTTGCAAAAAAAATTATATAGATCTAATCCTATAGATGACAGTGAGTATGCAGAGAATTATTTCCTTTATATCCAAAGTGAATGACTAGACACCTATCTGCAATAAACGTATCCAAATTTTTCATGTAGATATTTATGTGCATCTACAGATTCCCTTTACATCTGAAATAATTTTTTAAAGGGAAGATAGATGGACTACTGTTGAAGCCTTTGCTATGTGATTGCTGCTCTGGGTTTAGTGTTTGTGTCTCATATTGAAATTACATGGGTTTGTTTTTTCTGTAGCCATTCCAGCCCACCCACATCTTGGTGGTTTGGCCCTTCCTCTTACTTGTCTGCAGGTGTGTCTACTACTGACCTCATTCACCCATCTATTTGGAGTCATAAATATGTTTAACCTAATGTTTGGCCATATCTCATCTCTGTAGATCTGCTTTATTATGGCACCCTTGAAATAGGGGGTGGGAAATAATTGCTTATTATAAAGAAAGACTTTTTATTGCCTAATGCTCAACAAAACAATGCTGTCACTGTGAATGATTGTAAGGTTTCACTTCTATTTTGGACTTTACCACACACTTGCTGTATGTATAAATGACTGCATCGTGGCACCTTCCTGAGCTTTTCTCTTACTTTGTCGAAATTGACAGTACTTGTAAGTGCTAACTTTTCAGATATATGCAAAGTGCTAAAAGGTTCTCAGATGTCTGCATAAAAGCAAATCATAATTACCTCTGTACTGCTTTTTATACCTAAAGTGCTAGGTAGTGTAGCTAAGATTCTCTGTGGTTTAGGGTTAGTCTAATTCTGTCAGCAGGGAAGATTTTATCGTTCACTTGAATAAGACAGAAGTTAACATAAGCTGTTTTGTTTTGTTTTGTTTTCTGAAAATTTGATCCTGTAGTTACATAGATTTATTTCAGGTTATTTTCATATAAAAGACATCTTTTCTACAGGGAGAAGTAGAGTTAAACTTCATGCCAGAACAGAATCCTGCTAAAAAAAAAAAAAAAAGTAAAATTTTACGAGGGAGCCTTTCAATGGATTAAGAAAAATACTGAAAAATAGCGTTAATTCAACCCACACAGTCTATCATTGGTATCCTTTGCCACTGCCTACGCTCTATGTAGTCATTTACACTTCTGTCAGGTGGAAAATGCTGTGCAGAAGGCCAGTTCCGTGCTACAGCCAATGGACAGAAAAAGAAAAATCCCATTGCAAGGTGTAACTTAGTTTGGAAATAAACTGTGTAACACATGAGTTATAAGAGCAGATATTTTTCCCTATAGACAATATTTTCTTTTGATCCTAACCTTCACAAACTTTTCAGCCTTTAGGGCTGAATTGGGCAGTGTCCCAAACCGTATTGCTTTTCCTTTTTTTAAAAAAAATTATTGGCCAAACAAAATTTGTTGCCCAGCAATTCTCCATGGTTGGATAGGAGTAGAAGGGAGAGCAGATCAAGAAGAAATTGGAACTCTTGTCTGATGGATAAGTGCAGAGTATAAGGGTTCTAAATATGAGTTTTAAGGGGAAAATGATGGCAACAGAGAGAAACAGAAAAATATTAACAGCTAAAGGAAAATGTGACTATTAACACAGATTTTTGAGATAAGTGCTGGAATATGTTGGACATGAAAGAAGAAGTAGAAAAAGAGCAATGTGAATGTATGGGAAACGGTTATACAGAATGTTTCCTTCCCTAATCTGGGAGTCAATGCTGTAGCTCTTGGTCTGACTGTGGCTTCAGCTGTCCACAACTGGTTTGTGAAAGTCACTTTCAGATTGTATATCTCAGAGCACACAGGTGTCTTCATTAGTTCAAGTGGAAGTCTGTGCTGGAGCTCTTAAGAGACAAGGGGTTTCTTGCTGATGGGACATGGTAGGCTATTAGTTAGGCTATATTAGGGTATGGATTTTGTGTGTGCTTATCTTTGTTAGTCACATAAGTCACACTAGTCTCTTCAGTTGGTCACATACTGTTTCCCTTAGCCCTTTAGTATTAGTACAAATGATTCAGTGTGGTATAGGGAATGGATAGTACATCCTTCTCTTTGAAGAAATTAAAAGGTATATATGTGAGATAGGCAGGAAACTCACAGAAGACAGGAAGTGGTCTTATGGTTAGGAAAATTGGCCACCATAAGAACAGAATTCTCTCCCTGTCTTTACTGATAAGTTCCTATTAAAGATGGCCAAATTGTCATGACCAAAGTTTTCCATTGACCACTAAGTACTCATTTTTAGATTTTCTACAGTGGGCCAGATTGGCAGTCTGCTCTCCCAGCTGCAGTTTAAAGTCATTGGTAGTGTGCTTTGGACATATAAATTGCTGTACAAATACTAAGTAGTTAAGGAAAATCAGTACTCTTGTTTTGCAGATTGGGAACCCAAAACCCATGGAAACTTTTGCCATTTTTGCACATTATCTCTGTGCCTAACTGTATCCTTATAAAATGGGCATGGTAGGAAGGAAAAAGCTGATTCTACAACAGCTTCTGAAATCAATTAACATTTGTGAAAGCTCTAAAACACTCTGGAGGAATTTGTTAATTTTCCTTTTCAGTATACTGTTGGAGCATCATACTAAATTCTTAACTATTCATTTATTAAATGAAGCATGAGTCCTGTAGAAAAAAAAAATAATGTGATAATGAAATGAAAGCTGTATTCCTCCACAGTGTTCTCATGAAGGAAACAAATGGGTTGCCACGTGAAACTTTTAATGTAGGAAATGTGGGAATCAAGTGCTTGATTTCACCTTATTGGGAGGGTGTTTTTTTTGTTGTTTTTTTTTTTTTAGCATATTCAGAGAGGAAGAAAAGTTGAAGGTTTTTTTTTTTTCACTCTTCAGAATGTATTTCCTGTAGTCTCGAGTGAAAACAAAACACCTGATGGGCAAGTTCTGCAGGTGTGATTCCTGACCAAGAATATTATACCTAAATTTGTTCCCATTATCAACTAAATATATCATATTGCTTACAGAAATGCTTGTTGTATGTATTGCAGTAGGTATTCAGTATCCACAGTTAAGAATTGCTCTGGGCCAATAGGATTGCAAAATATCTGTCAGCTTTGGCTGACAGCCTAGGGTTGCCACAGCAATTTTTCTCTTTAATGAGTAAAATAGGTGGTGTTTATAGAAAAATAACTGTCTCATGAGAAGCTGTGCAAAAAGTTCCATTCAAAACCATTCTGTTTATATATAGTTTTGTTGTTTGTTTTCTTTCCTTTTTACTTACTATTGCGGACATTTGCATGAAAACAGGATATTTCTCCTTCAAATTGCAGTCATGGACAGAATAGCCACTATGCCAAAACAGAGCCAACCCACTTCAAAGAAGCAAACCATTTTGCTCACCAAATCTGTTTCTCCTATGTATGTAAAGTTTACAGTACTTATTTTCCTAACTAAATTTAGGGCCTTTTTTTTTGCCTTTTTTTTTTAGTGCTGTAAAAACAACAAAACAATACAGATATAATAATAATAATAATAAAAAGAATATGTTAGCAAATGTGTTAGAAGATGAAAGGTGAAAAAAACAGTAAAATAACTTTTATGTTTTAGTATTTATATGAAAGCAGAAATAAAAGTATTTTTGCTAAATGTACTGACATTTTTTAACACAGCTTAAATAATCAGGAGAAAGAAAAATAGAACAGCTGAGTTCTGTTTAGGCTGGTGGTGATCAATAAAATTAGTAAATGCAGGCTTCTAGGAATGTCCATATTCTTTCTGATGGACAAATTTTACTTTTCTAGTCTCAGGCTGAATGTAATATCCTACCAGTTTGAGGTGCACACTAGACATTGCTTTTATTGACAAATAGCATATTTCTTCTGGCCAGCATTGTTTTATAATGCCATTAGGATAACCTTTAGGGGTCCAATGCTGAATGAGTGTGCATTAGCACCCACATGTGTTTGCATAACCTCCTGGTATTGAACCTTTGGCTCCAGGTCCATCTGGGTGCAGCTGATTCACAGGGAAAACTCTCAACTGCCCAGATAGCTCTGTGTCACTTATTTCTCTATCAGAAATGGGTAGGAGAGTGGGTACAGCACTGCTGCCAGATCTTCAGCCCCTGTAGCCCTCATCCTAGAAATAACGAAAGCAGAAGTATGAATCACCAAGCCTTCCAGCTGGAGGCCGCCCCGGCCTGGGCTGTCTTCTGCCTTGTAGAGGCTCACTTGCCCTGGACTAGCAGCCCGCAGCAGCTTGTGGCTCAGTGCATGTTTTTCCTGTTCCTCCTCCCCTCAGTCTAGGGTGGTTCTCTGAAAACTGATACGTATCTCTGTAAAATCCCCTGGACAAAGCTGTCATCTCCTTGTACAACTCCAGGATTTATATTCACCATACTAATAAGTACATATTCTCTCTCTGGTTAAGAAATGGAAGAGTAAGATTTCAGGGCAGGTGAACATAGTCCTTTGTCTGTTCAGATTTGCAGAGAAATTAGATTGCACGGGTTCCAGCTTGTACTACACAGATCATGTTTTCCAATGTCACGAGTACCACATCTTCCCAAAGGCACTTGTAAATCATTAAGACAATATTATTTTTCTCAAATATGCATTCCATAGTTCTTATGTAGCCAGCCTGCATTTGGCTCTGGAAGACAAGTTAATTACTAATCTCTGCCTCTTATGGGCCATGTGAATACATGATTTGCAAATAAAAATATAAGAACTCTGGAAAATATACCTAAGAATTCTCTTTACAGATATAAGCTATTTCCTTTTTTTTGCCATGTCAGTTCCCAGAGTCAGGCTCTATTTGCTAAGGCTGAACACTATATGAATGTGACTAAACAGTATCAGTAACAAAGCAGTGGAAAAAAACATAAAGGGTGCTTTGGAGAAGTGTGTTGTATTTATTCCTCTCTTAGGATTGTTCCCTAAATACTTGAACAACAACTTGCTTTGCTGCTTTTGGCATAGACAACTAATAATACATATTTGTATTCTCCTATTTTTTTCAAACTTATATTACTTGATGCACACTTGTCCTAATGAAATATTTGGAATGTGATTCAGCATAGATGTGCTGGTTAGTTTCTTTGGTTATCTGTTGGTAATATTCTGCTCCCACCTAGTTTGTTCAGCGCTGCTTTGGCAAATGGTTGCAGATTTTAACAGTGGGCAATTCACAGTAATAATATCAAACAACACACTAAGTAAATATATGACAGAAGGGCAAATATAAAAAGAATAAGAAATGTATCCCTGTGGACTAACAGGGTCTGGAATTGTCATGGATAAGAACAGCAGGTGAGCGAAGGCGCATCAGGAAAAGATAAGAATTTTTTAGAGCTTGACTGCCACAAACGTCTATGGAGCTGACTCAGCATGGGAAGAGTGCAGTAATTTGTTGTTGATTCAAAAGCCAGTAGTAGTTCACTGCTACCCTTCTGGGTGATGTGGAGAGCACTTGCCGGAAGTGCTGATGACTAACCTTGGACTCTGTGGAATGCTGCTGCTGTGGCTCCTCAGCCCATCTCTTGTGCTGTTGCATTCCAGGGACATTCCACTGGGAACAAGGGCAGGGCATGGAGCTGCTGGAATAGCAGCAGTCAGCATCAGTCTAGCAGCCAAAAGATGTAAATGATACCAGTCATCTTGGAAGTTTCAGTTTAACAATTCATTTGCCTTTGATAATTCAAAAATGTTGCTTTCAGTTCACCATTGTTCGCACAGTGGTTCAATATGCATGGCAGATATATATTGGATACACAAACAAATATTTAACGGTATAATTTGTATTTGCAAGATTTCTTATGTAAAATATTATTTTGCCATATTATTCCTCTAGCATTTTGCTTGCTAGAAACAAAGCCTTTTTCTGCCTGTCTTCCTCCCATCTCTGTTTGGTTTTCTGTATAGAAATATATTTAGACAGTGTTGATGATTAATTTGCTGTTAAATTATCACTCTTCCTGACCTTTCTCTGTTTACATTGCCAGCTCATGGATGCTACAACTGTAGGACTGTATTAACTGACCCCTCTGGAGTTTTCACTTCTCCATGCTTCCCCAGTGATTATCCCAACAGCCAAGCATGCAAATGGATCATCCGAGCACCTCATGGATTCATCATACAGCTAACATTTATTGATTTTGACATTGAAGAAGCTCCAGGCTGCATTTATGATTCACTGACATTGGACAATGGAGAGATCCCAATGAACCTCTGTGGAATCACTGCCAAGGGATTATCATATAATTCTACTGGAAATGAAATGATTGTGTCCTTCAAAAGTGACTTTAGTATCCAAAAAAAAGGTTTTAATGCCAGCTATGTACGAAGTAAGTAAACCCAAAGCATTTCATACCTCTAATAGCTAAAATGTCCTGCTAGAAGGAAATTTCTTATAGTTTATTAGAATGACCTTTTCTGACAGAGTCAAGTGCTCCATGAAAAGGGAAGGGGTGACAGGAGACGGAGAGGCTGCAGGGTGAAACTATAGAGTTATCTGGTATGTTTTTTAATTAATTTATTTTTCTGTTGATAAATATATATATATATATTTTTTTTCCAGGACATGACATCCTTAAGTGCATTAGAAAACTTTTCACATGCAAAAATTTTAGGCCCAAGTTTGTCTCTTTCTGAAGATTTATGTTGAGAGATTTAGAAGTGGGACACATCCTTAGTGTCAGTGGAACTGCAGAGGAACATAGTAACATAAAGGCCAGCATGAGCATGAGCTTAGCCAACAGCTGCAAGGCCAGCCAAAACCTTTCGCCCAGTGAAACACCCTATAGTTTGCACCCTACTAGTGCAAAAGGCAGAACTTTCTCACAGTTTTTTTCCAGTCTCTAGCATAAACTCCCAGGGATAAACTGTCACTGCATAACTGCTACCTTTCATTCCAGTTCGTTGACCTTTCTTTCTCTTTGTAAATATGTAACTATGCTTAGATTTTAAAAAGCCTAACAATTAGGGGAAAAAAAAAAAAAAGACACCCATGCTTTTCACCCTAGGAGAAGACGACAAATAATATGTGACTGATATTTGTTTTGTTGTTTAAGGCATTACTAGAAGTTGTTCTTGGTATGACAGTAAAGGGCTGCAACATAAATGAGGGCATTAGGATTGCCACGCCTCTTTTCTGTTCAGGACCCCAGAACTCCAGAAGGACTCCAGGTGGGGTCTCAGGGGAGCAGAATAAAGGGAAACACCTCCCTCAACCTGCTGACCACGCTTCTTCTGAATCAAAATGCAGCCCAGGACATGACTGGCTTTGTGGGCTGCAGGTACACAATGCCAGCTCATGCCGAGCTTTACATTCATTGGTATCCCCTACTCCTTCATCGCAGGCCTGCTCTTGATCAATTCATTACCCGGTCTGTCCTGACACTGGGGACTGCCCAAATGTAGCACATAATACTTATGTTGTATTGGCTGGTTGCGTAGAAACACAGAGCAAGAAGATTTTCAGTTCTCAGTCACAACTATACCTTTTTGATGAAAAAAAAAAAAAGTCAAAATACCTATTACACATACAATATTTTAAAATAATAAACATAACAACCTCCATAATTATAAGACAAAAATAGTCCTGATTATGCCAGGAAAATTAGTTTGCAGTTCTGAAAAGAAAAAAGGTAAAGTCATATCAGAGGAACTAAAAATATTTCTTTATGCTGAGATCCTTTCATGCTGACAGAGAGAGTATAGTAATAACTCTAGGAGCACCTGTTCTCTTCTGTAAGTGGAAACAAATCTTCTGAAAAGGTTTCTCTGTTTGAAAGTAGTGGCTCTTCCTGTACAGCAAGTTGTTAAATCAAGTAGATCATATAAAATGGTATGCAATCAGATTATGCAACATGATTTATTGCATTATTCCTCTTTGCTATTTTAATGTTTAAGAATAAGACATAAGATAACTTTCAGCAGGAATTGCAAGATGCAATATTATCCTCAGATGTATTCAATGAAGAGAAGAAGAAAGGGCAACATATATAGTTAGAAAATCATTTGTATTATACTTACATATAGGTAATGTATTTCAAAAATATTACCTCCTTGCCAAATTGAACAGTACCTTACCTTCACAGATAGCACCCTTACAGTTAAAAAGTCTTGGAAGATACCCTTTTATTTTGAATAAGAAGGCTACGCACCATTGTGAGTAAAGGTGTCAGGGATCTTCACCAGCAACATATTTCAATATTATATGTTAGTTCAGGCACTCCGTGTTAAGGCCTGCTCTTAAGCTATCTCATCTAAGGTTCCTAAATTTTTGTTTCTTTATTCCAAATCTATAACTCTCAGTTAAATTCATGATTTTGACTGTGGACGTTATAGAGGACAGGTGGCTGTGTGCACCTAGGGCAACTTATAACCTATAGGCCACATTCTGCATGGCAGCCTTTAACCAGGCAATGGATACAGAAAAGGAGTTTGGTTAAAGGTAACATAGTGCTTTCCTTTCATAGAAAAAAAAATAAAAGCATGTAGACAATCAGACATCAACATACGTGCTAAAATTACAATGCATCTGCATGGCAGACATCAGTGCAGTGCTTTCCTGTTCTTGCAGAGAATTCCTAAAGGCAGGGGGGTGGTGCTACACCCACTCATTTCAGGTCATTGTGGAGCTTCAAAGCTCCATTGTCAAACTGGCACCATTCTTACCATCATAAACATGATACCCAGGCAATATCATGAATTTCTTCCAGAGAGAGGGGTATGGTGTTATAGTACTCTAATCATGTTTTCTGTCATTTCTCAGCAACGATCATATATAAATAATAAAATTAAGTGGTTTGTTCTATTTTGACTTTGACAAAGAAATATGTATGTGGAATGCAAAGGGCCGTTCAAAGACATACAGCAGTTTGCTATCTAGAAATTGCACTTATAAAGATACTAATAATACATCTTAATACGAAATGTACACAAGGCAAAATATATGTGAGGAAAAACAAATAAGAGCAAATAAGTTTGAGGAGGGAACTGGCTGAGAATAGAACAGCGTTTGTGTGACTGCTCAGTTTTGTGTAACAGTGGTTTCAAACCGAGTTTCACAGAGCACATCCTGTTACACATAACAAGCTGGCTGCCCACACAAATGCAACACAGCAAAAGCAGATAGATAGGCCATATCCTCAGCTGCAGTAAATGAATACAGCTTTGCTACTCTTAGGGGAATTATGTCAATTTACAGCAGCTGAAGAGCTGGCTTGTTAAATAATTTTCTAGTAATACTTAACTGTGTAAGTAATAGCTCCATTGATGAGTTGAACTCACTCAGATACCCAATGGAGAGGAGGAAGAGCCAACAGACCTCCGTTAATGCAGAAATTCTTGAGACAATGTCACATAAATTAGCACAAATTTGAGTAGTACTGCTGTAGCCCAGATTAAAGGATGAGTCAGTGCAGCATTCACTGCAACAAAACTTCTCAAATAGGTATGTAGTGTGTAGACACCATTAAAGCTGGTGCATTTCTTCCAGCATCAATGTAGGGACAGCTGAAAGCAGTGAAGCTAGGAACAGCAGAAACCACCACACAAGGCACCGAACCATGCTGAAAAGCCCATCAGCTGGCAGGAAAGCAGTTTTCCCCACAAGTGATTGTAAAATAGTCAAGAGACTCCTTGGTTGCTTGTGTGTAAAGGCGTGTAAGAGATGTAAGATAGCTGAAACAAAGACAAGTAAGGAAGGGGCTCTAAAAAGAAGCAGAGGCAGACTTCTTGTCATCACAGCACTCCCATAAAAGCAGATGTGGATTTTAGAACAGTGAGCTGCCTGTTGCTGATTGCTTCTGCTGCATCCCAGCTGCCAAGACTTTTGTACATTTTTCATAAGTAAATAGCAATGCGTCCAAAGTAAACCCTGTTCTTTATAATCCAGTTATCTTCCTAACAGAAACAGTTTAACATCACCCTGCATGTAGTCTAAACACTTGAATGAACAGACCAAGAATATATATATATTCTCCCTCAGAGACCAATCAGCTTCTCCAGTACTAACATCTGAAATTCATCAGTATGACGACTGGCTGTACAACAGCAACTGGGAGAGAGCTCTTAATGTTGATGGCAGGATTCTGTTTTCTCCACATGTGTAAGATACTTGTCAGTTTTGTCCTTTCACTGTAGGGGGAAGGTGCCAATGGTTAAATCTGTCAGAAGAGTACAGTAATTTTGAGTACATTTGTTCAGTACCAGAGCAGCGGGATTCTCCCTGTTTATTTCTCTTCTTACACTGTTTAAATGTGACCAGGTGGTCCGTAGCTCTCCTGACCACCCTAACACAGTCTGGGTGGTGCTCATATGAATGAGCTTTCTTCTTTTTCAAGTCTTGAATCTTTATACTTCTTCTGGAACACTTTACATGTTACATAAAGAACTGTACTGTATAATTAACTCATGAAAAAAATGCCCTTGTTTTCGATGGAAAGTTGAACACATTTTCTATCTATAAAATTGTTCCAACATACTTCTGTGCTTGGGAAACAAACAAACAAAAAAATCTATGAAGTAAATCCAGTAACTATAAAAGCCCAGAAATTCTCTCTTCCGTCCCATTCTTCAGTCGCTGGGTTGGCAGATAATGCATAATGCTTTAGGTTTTTTTACTATAGTATGTATCGGTCAAATTATGTCCTTTCATATATCCAAATATGGTAGTCTGGAGCTCAGAGTCTGCAAGCTGCTGATAAAAAGAAAGTGTAATACCATAGAATATACAGGATCTTTATAGTCCATATGTCTGTCTCTTCCTGAATGGGGCATGACAGTCACCATTCCCTCATATATCTCACCCCCTCAGAATGAAAAGTTTTATTTCACTCTGAAAAGGGAGCAAGTATAATAATTAGCATGTGACATACCATCATTTAAAAATCCCAGGGGAGACCGTGCTTTTAATGTGACGATTATTCTTCAAGTCTAGCAAAATCCAGTTTCGGTTCCAGCATATGCACTGTCAAAGCCTGTCAGAGAGCTGGAAGACATTTGTTGGAGATGCGATCTGCCGCAGAACTGTGGAGCCAGAAGTAAAACCAAGAACGGCTGCAACAAGTCTTGTTGACTTTGATACTTTTTCATTACTGATAACCTGAAACTTCTTTATGTGGAGAAATTTACTTGAAGAAATTTTCTGCCATAAATGTACCAATAAAACTGAATATACTGACACTTTATTTTGAAAAATAATGTTCTCCAAAGTAGACGCAGCAGAATTGTCATTAATACACTCATGGAGAAAAAGCATATGTCATTAGATACTGTTTTTCACATTTGGTGACTGCCATTTTGCCAGTGCAAATGAGAATACTTAATAAAAATCAGAGACAAATTCTGCCCATGCCTAAATACCCCTACTGCAGTGCATTTTTTGCAAGAGGGCTACCCATTTCTAGATACTTGTACCGAATCTTAAACTACTGACACAAATATTTGCAAAGAGTGAACAGCTTCGATATAAATATTCACAAACACGATTGCAGTGTTCAACCAGAAGGCAACAAAATGGGAAGATGCATTGCAGAAACATATTACCAGAATTCAGGAACAAAAGTCTTCAGTTTGTCAAGGAATGTAATGGAGGTTTTATTCAACTGCGATATTAATATTTAAAAGTGAGGCCTGAACTTTATTGGTGTAATGCAGTCATGCAGACAAGTAATTAAAATAATACATCTTTAAAAAGTTATACTGTATTTTTAAAATAACTGGTTTACTCTATTGCATAATGCAACCTTCCTAGATGAATGTGTAGTAATTTTTATAAAGTGAGCGGAAGCTAGTAGGTAATATTTCCTAATATTGCTCTTAATGCAACTTCTGGAGTAGTTAGCTGTGGGTAGAGCAGCATTCTCCATCCTGCTGAAAAGGAATGTTTTTGGTTGAGTGTACTCCCAAGCCAAATTCCCCTCAACATGTGCTTTTGTTATAGTATACTGATAAAAAAAACACTGTTAAACTGCTGCCAGCCTGCCTTTATTTTTATATGAGACTATTTTCGAGTTAATTTATTTATCTGCTCTCTGTTCTAGTCGCCGTGTCTCTGAGGAATCAGAAGGTCATCATTCCCCAGGATCCTGATGTTGATGCCGTGTCCGTGGCAGAGACAGTCTTGGTTCCAGAGCTTAGCCAGTTCACACTGTGCTTTGAAGCAACTAAGAGCAGCAGCGATGACAATGACGACTGGAAGATCTTCTCCTACACTGATGTGTCGTCGAAAGAGTTCTTTGGCTTTGGGAAGACCACAAAAGGCCATTTTCTGTCCATCTCAGGGACACAGTGCTTTCTTGATAATGTATTGCCTCGAAATGCAGAGTTTTTCACAGGAACCTTTGAACAGCTCTGTGTAGTAGGGGATAGCTTCTCGGGCGCCATAGGTGTATATGCCAAAAGTACCTATCATAATGTATACTGTCCGGCTATGTTTGGCAAAGTTATCCCTGGAAACGGTAGGCTGGTGCTGGGCTCTAACAGCAATGAAGTGAGCTCTCTAAATGGGGACATTTACAACTTCCGCCTCTGGAATTTCACCATGAATGCTCAAACACTGGCCAACCTCAGCTGCGATGTGAAAGGAAACATTGTAGACTGGGAAAATGAATTCTGGAGTATTCCAACTTCAGCACTGAAAGCAGAAAACAATTTGAGTTGTGGTGAGTATGCCTTGCCAATTCTTTTTTGCTTATTTTCCCCCCACACTTCTGCATTGTGCTGAAAATATCTTACCACAGCAAGGAAAAAAAAAAAAAAGTTATTGTGAAAGAAAAACAGGTAGATCTTGCATTTCTTTGAGTTTAGCTCAATTCTTACCATACACAGAGTCTTTGAAAGGGCATAAAGTTGATTCTATAAGGGAAAAGAAAAAGTCTCCTAAGTATTTTGAGTTGCTGCTTGAAATAATCTACAGATCAGAGTTCTTTCCCAGTGGTTTGTTTCCTGAAATTCTACTGACATGAAATGACAGTTGAAGGAAAGTACCTGCTACCCTCAAGTTAGACTACCATGGTCTCTAGAGAGAAAAAAATACGTGTTAACTAACCGCTTAGTAAATGTTTTTGTACCTGCACTTTGGTGCTTTCATTAGCTAGAAGAAGCACCTGTTAGCATTTTTCTGCATGTGCAGACAGCCAGTAAAAGCAGAGGCAAACTGGTAATGCATACAAGATAGAAAAGGACAAGAAAAGATAAATTAAAGGAGACAGATGGAAAGAAAGAGATTTATATCAAAATCATTGGTTCTTATCGTGCTGATAACATCTTGTCAACCTTTCTTTCAATTGGTAGTTATTGAAGGTTTTTCTTCCTGTAGGTTACACTGGGAGATAAATTTTAATATGTTGTCTGACCTATCCTCATTCCATGGCTCAGGCACTTTATTCTTATAAATGTCCAGGTGTAATTTTTCTATATTTATATGATATTACAGCTGCTTGATGATTTTCTCCTGGAACTTTTTTTTTCCAGAAAAAGAAAATTTAAAACTGAAAAATTCTTGTCAGTTTGGAACAGTATTTTACTTTTTAAAATAAGCAAGCAAATGTTTTAATTAGTGAAAGCTTTAAACATATTTGGATAATTTTAAAATGCATAGGGGAAAATTGGAGCCATGGTCAGTAGTAGCTTATACATGCACATATATGATGCTAGTGAAACTGTAATGCTATGGAACTCCATGCCCATGGTGTCTGAGACACCCTATTGCATCAAATACACATTTGTTAAACAAACTAACAAAAAAAAATAGTCAACAGTTACAAATATTGGTTCTCTTTGAACTATATAACGTCTCTTCAGATCTACTGTTGTCCTCTCCACCTTTCTACTTACTAGTTTAAACATAACTTGTGTCAATGTGTCTCCTGACAGCAGTACCTGTCAGCATTCTGGGAATCTGTAGTTTAAAACAGAACCTGGCATCATTAAGACATTCCGGTTTCTCTATCTAGTAGCTCATGAGGGATTAAGGTGGCTAACATCACATTTTACTTGCTTAGTTTACTGAAACCAAAATGTGAGGTAGACTTAGTGGGACAGCTCTCAGCATACCTCTAGGTGCCTACCAGCACAACAAAGATGCTAACATAAACATTGATCATAACTGATAAAGTTGATCCAAACTCAAAAGTTGTTTTTCCATCCATACAAATAGAAAAATCTGAGAGAAAGTAGTTTCCCAGAAAATCTTACTCTTCTTAAACCATTATACCAAGAAGATGACCACAAGACTTTGACTAAACTACCTACCAAGATGCCTGTAAACATTGCAGTCTTATCTGATTTTGACTGGAGTATGGATCTTGTCCCTCTTTCTATTAAACACTGTACTGTCCTGTGATATTAGTGTAATATCATAACTGTACTCACAGAAGTAATACAGTTATTTGCATTCCACATCACAGCTTTATCCTTTGGGAAGTCATTTTTTTCAGTGGTTTCCTTACGGCAGATTATTTTAGAAAACATGTGTCAGCATTCTAACATTAGCAAGAACATAGGCCCAGCTTTCCATACATGCTGCTTCAAGTGTATCTCTATATAAGCATTGTTACTTCCTGTAACTAAGCATGTGAGAAAACTTACTAACCACTTTCCTTTTTTCAAAGATGTTAAATTACCCAATATGATACAGGCTTCTCTGGACCAGCGAATGTCCTAAAAAAAAACATGTGGGGTGCAAAGCAGATTCAGAAATTGTTACTAATCCCAGAGATGGTATTGTTAGAATTTTTTTGCCTTCATCTTCTTGAATAAAAGCCTTCATTGTAAAACGAGCCTTTAACATGAGAGTTGATGAGTCAGACTATCAACCATGAATAAACCACTGACAGTGGTGAGATTAACTGATTAGACTTCATTTAGCTGCAGTGGAAGGATTTATGCAAAAAAGAGGTTTTCGCTCAGCTCCAATGATGTTTTCCCAGGAATCTGCTTGTAACAAAAAAACAAACAAACAAACAAACAAAAACCTCTCAAATTATTTGTGCCTGAACACTCTTTAAATTTTTCAGAGGATATTATTTTCATTATTTTTCAGACAAAGCTTTTACAAGTAGGTTTCCTGAGGATAAAAACACCAACAAATTGTTCCAGATAATCTTTTCATAATTTTACCTTCTCCTAGTTTATTCCTTAGACTAATGTTTTCACAGCTGTGCAATCATGGTGGGGTGTTTCTGGAAGACTTGACGGAATTCTTTTTTCATTGCTGTACCTTCGCAGGGCTTGCATTTAAAGGTATATATACACAGCCTAATCCAGACTAACTTTAAAAGAAGTAGTTTAAGTAGTGAGAACAGTGTAATAGAATCAGTGCAGAGCTCAGTGCAGACAAACCGAGGAGTATTTAGTCAAATACAAATACTGTACTGATTTTGGAGCCTGCAAAGGCTGCACATATAGCAGAATATGACCCACTCAATTTAAGGTTATCTTGGCTGTATGTCTGCTTGTGCCTGCAATTACTGTATTGTGTACTTCATTTGGGTCCTTCCTTCCCAAATCAAAATTCTTAATTTTGCAGTCAAATTTAACTTGGAGTAGGATCTGTCTGCTTAGGCAGCTGAAAGATAGTTGTTTAAGGCTGAGCTAATTACACTCAGTGCTGTTTATGAATAATGGATTGAAAAAGGCTGTTCAGGTTGTCAGTTCATTTCACATTAGAGAAGATGTCTCAGTTAAGTCAGAAGTTTTATACTGCAGGAGTGCCTGTTTCTCTCCACTGACTATAAAGAAAATGTAGCATGATAAACAGATATGGATGTCTGAGTTTTAGACATTTAAAGTAGGTGAGATACATCACACAAAGTGTCCGTAATGCAGGGCCATGTCTGCTGTTCCTATTACTGACCATGCCTCTGAGCTTAATAAGGGAGCTTGTGCCAAGTGTCTGTTCATAGCTGGATCATTGTACTTATTTAGCACTGAGGGAAAGTCTAGTCTGGCTAGAATTCAACCTGATTAAAAATCAAAAAAGGTAATTTAACATATTCACTGAAAATATTCCTCTTTAAAGGGTACAGTATTCTGACAGGTGTCTTCTAAAGTCTGCAGATTTTCTGCCATCTTTCAGGTGATCTTTCCCTGATATAGCATCGGGAGGAGGTTATTCACAGCAGGTTTGGATGTTGGCTGTTTAACAGAAGCAAATATATTTTGGAAAAAAGTCTCATGCAGAAGGTAGGGAACTTAGAACTTGCTTCCTGAAGTTAATAGGAAGTCTATAAAGGAAGTCAATTTGCCTGTATCTCTTAATCCATTTCAAACAATCAAACAAACAAAAGCAAAACAAAACAAACAAACAAAACCCCCACAAAATAACTTAACTTTAGTATTTGTAGAGAATCACGTTTTAAATTCTTTCCTGTATTTTTTTTGGCAATACATGTAATAGTATCCGTGGCATGTCAGGACTTCTGTATTGAAGCCCCATGCTTCATCTGTTCTTCCATCACAGGAAATATTTTCATAGCTATCTTTACAAGCTGGTGGGTGATGGCTCTGTAATTTTATGGAAGGATATGGTGTTTCATAAGAGAACCTCACTGAGTCAATATGATTCTGAAGTGGTAAAACGAAAGTCAAACAGACAACACTCCCAGTAGGTTCAGATTATGCCCTGCTGTATGGCCCTATTATTTTCAACATAACGTGCAAAAGCAGCTGCAGCTGCAGCTGATCTGCTGGGATACACAAAGTGTAATTAATGCAGTTTAACCAGTTCATTTTCTGTACCCACTCTTACATTCCCCATTTTTGTCTCGAGATCATCAAAGTACATGCGTGTAGTAGTGAATAATTCAGCAGAGATACAGATTTACAACATTATCTGCTTATAAATCATGCATACCAGAATATTAATCACACCCACGCCCTGGGCACAGGAGCAAGTTTAATCACCTTTTATCTGGCTGGAGTCTGCCACAGGCAGATTACTCAGAACTGTATGGTGGGTAACCTGTGCTGCAACAGCACACTGTGGTTGCTTCTCCAAGGCGCATGCTGTTGCTCGTGAAGATGCCATAAATTCTACAGCCATACCAACCCCTCCACACAGAGCCATTTCAGAGTACACACAAGCTGCATTCATTTAATGGGCTGTTATTTAGCTACAGCTGGGGAGAGTATAAGAAAGCCAGGGGAGGATATGTAAGTGACTGTACCATGTAAGGCAGGGTTTGTTTTTGTGGATCCCTCAGCAGCAACAGGAAATGAAAATACGTAAGAAGGCAAATGGTATTATTAGTTTTATCATTGAGAGAAAATAGGAAGAAGACTGTGTCACTGCAAGATATATTTTGAGACATGTTGGTTTTATGCCCAGTAGACAAACCTGTCTAATTATTTGACTTTCTTTTTTCTAAAGGCTCATACCTAATTCCTTCTTCTACAATTGAACCAACAAGTTGTGCAAACCTAGGAAGCCTTTGCCAAGGTAAGAAGCTCAGGTCATTTTCACAGTTTCATCTTTGTTAAATCTTTATTTATCTTGATATTTTATTTTATTCCACTTCTTTCTTATTTTCTATTTTTTTCTTTTCATGTTTTTATTTATTTTTTTAATGAAAGTCTGAATTGCAATAAGAATAGAAAGGAGAGGAACACCTTAGACTCATCAAATGTGAGGATGTCATGTACATACAATATGTGGAAAAAATGTGATCGTCCCCTTGATAATATATTTTCCAAATAATCTCTATTATATCAAAACTGCATTAATAGACTGCTTTCAGTTCTCTCTTCACCTCTTTTCATCCTGCACATTTTGACAGTAAAATATTAACCAGGATAAGAAATAGGTACATCTGTAAACAAGAAATAAACATATGTAAATAAAACAACTTATTATTATTCATATTTTTCCAGTAGGCTATTTTGAGGCTAAATACTTTGAGATTAGCAGGTGAAAAGTTAACATTGGACTGCAAAATCCAGCAGCTATTAGTTAATAAAAGACTTTGTTGCAGCACCTAGTGATAGATAAATAGTGTCAAAATCACCACATATAAAAATTCATCAGGTCTTTTGAAAGGTCAGCTCAGTGGAATGCAAGGAGGAGCTGAACCCTAAAGATTTCCATGCCTTGTGAATCATTGCACATACAAGGATAGTTCATTCTTTCCACTCTGCTTAGTGGCTGAAGTTCTATAAAAATGAACATGAGCAACATCAGCCCATTTCCACAATATATTCATGAACACAGACCTGCTAGTGAGGTGACATGTTAAAACTTTAATCACAGCAGCAGCTGCATCAAAAATATATCATGCTCTGTAACCCTTTTCAAGCTGTGTGATGGAAGATAGAGGAAGCAGAGAATAAAATATAAAAGGGAGAGGAAGTCTTGGATCTCCTTCTAACCCAACATTTGCAAGTAAATCAGATTTAGTTTAAAGATAAAAAGAGAAATGCACTCTGCTTGAGAAGCCAGTAAGACATCTGTGATAGTCTCCAGTGTACTTCTCCCAGTTGTTCCCATGGTAGATTTGGTTTAAGGTCTTGGAGCATATGGAAGTCTCCATAGAGAAAGTGAAATGCCAGTTCTGTTTAAAATCAGATTTCAAACAGCAATATTCAGCCATCAAACTCACAAAGCATAATATGTTCTAAATACTGATACCCAAATACCTTACCAAAAAATTATTCAGTATTACTCTTTTTCTATGGGAAGAGGTAATACAGCCGTTGTATAAAGATGTTTGTCTATTCTCTTGGAAGAACTCAGAGAGATTTCTTATGTTAAAACGGCATGGTGTGAAAGGAGAAAGAGTATCTAACATTAAATCACCTAATAGGGCTGTAGAAATAGACACACTTTCAGACAAACAAATTTGAAGTACATACTGCTTCTAATAAAAGATGTTCTCTTTCAAGCTTGCCTTCCTTAAATTCTGAGATCATCATATTTTCAACAAACTTTTTGAGTACTTTTCACCAGGGTAATACTGTTTCCTTCTCCAAAGAGTGTTTGGTCAAGTGTCACTGGCTTTGTGTTAGTTACTTTGAAAGTGGTGCATCAGATTTGTGCTGTTCATCATCATCATCTTCTTCACCTTCATCATCATCATCACCATAATGTAAATCATAAAAAGACGTCTGTATTTCTTTCAGCACTGCAGACTTATTTTAAGCTGAGAGTCCACTTTGGATTCCTTTTTAGTTTGTTTGTTTGTTGTGTGTTGTGCAACAGCACCAGTAACAATATTTGTGGTTGCCATCATTATGTCATCATTATGTCAGAGCTGTTTTCTTCATTGTGCCTAGCAAATATTTTCATTCATTGGAAGATACCTTTTTTAACAGTGTTGGCTGGAAGACACAATCAGCAAGAAGCCTTAAAACTTTTTTCTCAGAAAATATAGCCCTGAAGTTATTTGTAAGAACACCTTTTTTATATAACAGGGTGTGACTTTCTGTTCTCCCTTTCCCTGTTAGAACTCCTGTTTACTGCAACATCCAACTCTTCCTTCTCTTTTCTCAATTTTCTTATTTCACTGAAACTTGAACATAAACCCATTCCCTAAACTGAGGCCTGAGTTTATGAATTTTAGACTCAAAATGTTAAATACAGCAACCTAACAAAAAATCAAAAATTCAATTTCATAGTTAAAATACGATTGCTTAACCTTTCCAGGTTGATTCTTGGTCAAAATCTGCAAAAGATGTGTTACACTGTGAGATTATATATTGCACAAATCTTCACATTGTAAAAAGAGTTTTCAGGAAAAGAAGAAAGCTGTCAGTGACAGGATTTACATTCCTGGGACTTACTAGATAAATTATTTTCCAAACTATTTGAAAATTCAGTGGTGTGATTTTGAAGTGCTTTGTTCCTCTCGAGTGTGTACCCTCCCAGTCTTCAGTGAGGGGAATTTGAAGTTTTGGCTTCTCACTCTGACTATGAGAAACGTTCTAGCTAGTTCTCCTGGGAAACATTTTCCAATGTTGTGTGGGATGACTCCTGTTAGTGTCAGTGGGAAGAGTACAGCTAAGATCCTACATGAAGCTTTCAAAATATGTATTCCACTCCAATAATTCCAAGTCTGATTTCAATTCTTTTCATTATATAGAGTTCAATTGAGTTAATGAAAACCTTAAATGGGTGTTTCAGTTTCACATTTCTTTGTCATCCTCATCCCCTGAGCAGGGACAATTATTCTTTCTAAGTGCATGAATCTTAGAACTTGTAAGATCTGTTTTCTGGTCTTTGCACAGCTGTTTGGATCTGAAGCTCTCATAAGAGGATTTTGAATTTATGAAAGCAGTACAGGACTGATCTTGCAATCCTTCCACTGGCAAACCTCCCACTGAAGTCAGTGAAAGTGAAGATTGCAGGACTGGGACTTCAGTTCGTGTCCATTCGTCACTTTGAACAGAAAACAATGTTTAACATATATGGCACTGTGTGTAGATGGTTTCATTTTACGTTGTCATGAGTTGTTCCCATTTTGTCTTACCTCATTAACATTCATATTTCATTCAAGTTCACCTCTTTCTCATCTTTATTACCAGCTACTGTAAATGCTACTACTCCTACACCACCCACTGTCACCACTAACATGCCTGATACTAATAGAACCGATAAGCCAAACAATGGTAAGAAATCCTGTGTTACATTATTCCTTGTACTGTCTCTAGAACAAATTTATTGGTTTTTAAGATGTGTTTTTCATAGTATAATGTAAAGGGTCATGCCTTGGTTCTGATCTCATTTACAATGAAATCAATCAGGAGTATCTTCACTGGACTAGCCCTTGTAAGAATGGTGTAAATGAGAACAGAACCAAACTCAGTGTTTATTTTGTATCATGTTTACCTGGTTCCCATATGAAAGGGACTATCTTTGTGTCACCCATTGTACTTACCCATGCAAAGAACAAGGGAAGGCAGAGCTGTTTTTAAAAAGGGACTGAAAAGAAGCATGCTTTTGAAATGTTTTAACACTGCAGATTATCAGGCATTGTGTAGCAACCGCTTCTGCTGCAAGGGTGCTGGTATGCTGGGATTGTCTGTTCCTCACTGGTAACACAGGGAAGCCAAGTGGAATCATTCCTATGGAGCAAAGCCACTTCCACTGAGTCAACAGGAATCTTTCCACTGACTTCAAGAAGAGCTGGATCAGACTCTACTAGGGAAAATGTTGACAGTATCAGATATCATTTACTTTTCATTTAGAAAGATTAAGGGAAAAAATAAGGTAGTAAATGAGCCTATTATTAGCACAGGAAAAAAAAAAACAAACAGGGATTTCTTTTAAGGTTTTCTCAAATCTGATATCACTGTCTCCTGGAGACTAAGTATCATTTTGTGAGCAACTACTAAAATATTTATTATTATTTTTAAAGATAGTTTTTAAACATTAATAATGTTACAGAAATAGTTTTCTGCAATTTTCATCTGAGGCTAAAAGATCTTTTTGCTAAAGATTTTGTGTGCTCCCAAGAAGTAAATTAGTAGCTGTTGGGTTGTTTTGTTGGTTGGTTGTTCTTTTGGGGTGGTGTTGGTGTTTTTGGTTTTGTTTTCCAAATGCATCAATTGTTACTGTAGGATTTTACATTCTTGGAGTGCTTTTTTCTCTTGGCAAATCACCTCTTGTATATTTGGCAGTCAGACAGTATAGTAGGCAATGTGAAAGAATTTATCTGAATTCATCCTATTTGGATCTAAGCAGAAGAAAGAAGAAAATCTTGAAACTTATTTCCAAATTGTGCTTTTTCTTTTTGTGGAGCCATTCACTCCATGTTCACTATGAGCAGTTAACTTTGATTTTTGGAGATACAGTAGGACTGAACCCCTGTTAATGTTAGTGTAAATAAAAAATGGACAACTAAGTTCTTTCTTTAACTTTGAAACTGCCAAGAGAAAGCAGGAAGACTAAGAAAAGTAGACTAAATTCGATTATAGTAGAAGCAAGTAAAACTTTCTCTCAGCTAAGTGGCATAATCTTCCACTGATGGTAAGTCATTTTCTAGACCCAGAGCAGACAGCCAAGAACAGACAGTTAGGTTGCATGTATTTTCTTTAATCCATTAACTATATGGCTTACTACACACAGACCTGCAGGAATTCAGACTTCCTGCTACAGTTATCTTCAGAATGAAGAGAAATTCACCTGATTCCTCCCATTCACGACCACAAAGGCAGCAAGAGTCTAAGATAGAAGGGATCAAAACCATAGGAATTATCTCTACCCCTATTATTTGGCCAGTAAAACAAAGACCTCTCCATTTCAGTAAAAACTCAGCAGGTGAGAATCCAGAGAGAAAGAACAGGTACAGCATATTTCGTCCAATTGTGTCAACATCGGCTGCCTATGAGGAGACCAGCAATGGTACCTTGCCTGCTTTTTCAGAAAAAATCAACCTAGATAACACTGTGATGCATCAGTTACCAAATGAAAATGTTCTGAATGATTCTAGAATTTCATTTCATGGCACTTATGATGCAGCAGGTGCTGTTACAGATCCTTCTGTGAATGCAGTAGTTCCTTTTCTTCAAAACAGAAGTCTTACTGCAGAGGCAACATGGACTCTAGCAGATGGGCTAGGTTATGCTGACTTGGAGTCACCATTCCACTCTGCTGTTAGCAGAAGCACTGCTTATGAAGACAGAAAAGAAGCCCTGTGGATTCCATCTTCCAGCAATGGCATGTCCAATTTCATACATCTAAATGAAGTCTTGGAGCCTGAGAGTTGGTGGAGTGAGACTATATTTCACCATCATATCACCTCTGACTTTCAAGAAGAGAGATTTCATTCTCTTTCTAACTTATCTATATCACCTTTAAGGGAGAAACTGTCATTCCAAAAAAGTAGACTAGACTTGCTAGATTTTTCACCTCACAGTGTTTACCCAGAAATGATAGAAGACAACACTAATAGGAAACCTGTTTCCATGTTAGCAGCAAGCAGTGAATTTCAGTTTAGAAAATCTATGTACATTAACGAACATTACTCAGGAGGTATTACAAATTTAAACTCTGTGGAGGCTCCACATGCAAACCCAACAGAGTTTTTTCACAACATGAAAAAAACATACACAAAAATTATGCCCAACATAAAACTGACAAATTCAATCACAGGATCCAGTAGAAAACAACTAGTGTCAGCACTTCTGGTAGGAATAAGCAGGACAAACTCAGCATTTAATCATGTTGAAACAACACTGCCTCTTTATCGACAATCAATGACTGGTATGTATTCGGAAACTGACAGCATATTTATGTCTAATAGTGATTACTGGCCTCATTATTTAAAACATTCAGTATATTTTCAAAAGAAGATAAGTGAGACCCTCAGAAATGGAGCACTGGAGAGCAATTTAGATGCATTTCATAATAATAATCAAAATGAAGATTCAGATTTTTCCATATTAGAGACAGAGAATATCAACACAGTTGGCAACTCCTGGGAACCAGGTTACTTGGATTTTCTGACAAAATATGTAGACATATCCCCTTCTTTAACAGCCAATTTCTGGAGTGTTTCCTATCACTTGAAAGAAGTGTCTCAAGCATTTTCTGGGGAGCCACCAGAAAATCAGTGGCTCTCATTTAATAAACTGCTTTCTTCCCCAACAGAGAAATTGCCATCCATTAGTTCACCTACTAAGCCTGACAGTATCTCTGAGGAAACTTTTATAATTAGATTATTAGATCATGGAGCTGAAGAAATTAATTTCTCCAGCCATGCATCAACTTTGGACAGACAGATATTTAGTTTATTTGTTCTGGGCCTTTCAAAGAGAATTTCAGAAAGTAATGAGAAGACAATATCACAGATGCAGTCAAAAATGAACTTTGCAAACCTAACCATATCTTCCAATGATGACTTTTACTTTGCTTTTCCTTTCTCTTCCCTTAAAGCACCTTTGAGTCAACACTCTGTACAGATAAGTCCCTTTGACAAGGCACTTGCAAACTCTACAAAAAAATTAGTGGTCTATGATAGTTTAAACATGCAAGTTGGAACTGACATAGTAAGTGATAGAACCAATATGACCTTCCTAAATAACAGACAGCAACTTGTTTCTGTCCTTCCAACGCATCCAGGAATCCAGCCTTCAGGTTCAAGGGATAGCCAGACTGCTTCCTTGGTAAATACACCAGTTAACAGTTTCATAAACAGTACAACACATGGATCATTGCAGTCTCAAAACATTTTGAAGAGTGATGTAGTATCAAATACTATTGATAATGCAAGAAGTGAAGTTCAAATGGATGCAGCTATTTTTTTCAAAACTAATGATTCAGCGAGTTCTGACTTCCTTACAACAGCACTGTCTTTGGAATTGAGGCACACTTTTCATTCAGAATCAAAATTCAAACTCAGTGTACCTCCTAACAGCTACTCCACACCTCCACTCCCACAAAGTTTTCAGAACCAGCTTGATACAATTTCTCCAAGCCTGATCCCTGGATGGGATGTAGCAGAGCTAAGCTTACCAATAACACCAGTAACACCAAGTCAACTAACTTTCTTAGGACAAAACTTCCTTGAAAATCAAGGAGATGGTATTGGATACTCTCTGTGGACAGCAGAACAAGAAATCGCTGGTGATAATAAAGAAAAAAGGAATTCTGCTGTTCAGACATCAACTAACAAATCAAGGCTTTCAGATCAGGATTCAGAAAAGGAAGTATATGGATCCTTTAGCATGTACAGAGGAAGAATGTCTTCTCCGAATATTGGTAGTACTCACGTCTTGGATTTTGAAAATATTGATTATGGACACTTTGCAAATTTCTCTTCTCTTCTGGCATTATCAAGAACTGCAATAATGAATGATACAATGCTTTTGTCCTCTTCATATAGTGGAATTATTATTCAGCAAAAAGAGACCATCCTGAAGCATACTCTAATGACACCTGGAGCAGTAATCCATCACTCTTACATGCATTCTCAAATGCCAGTTTCTCCTGTAATGTACCATCAATCATCAGGTTTGGCACATATTGATTCCTTGGCCAATTTTTCAACCGGGAGAAGCCAAAATACCACCCCTTACCCATCACTGAATCAACTTACTGGCAATCCCACAGTCTTATTATCTTGTTTAAACTCCACTGAACTGGGCTGCCTATGTCAACCTGAGGTCAACTACAGTATGTCAAGTCATTAAGTTAGATGTAGAGAAAAAAAAAAATTAGATCATCTTATCTATTAGTTATTCAGTTGGTAGACTAAACATAGAAATAGCTAAATTTTATTCTTTAGATATAGATCCATTTAGAGTATGAAAATATTTTAGAATAGTAATTTAATTACAGTAGAAGGGAATTTGTAACATCTTAGTGATAAAACATGTCATTAACATGTAATTTCTCCTGTCCTGTAAAACTCTCACGAGACTGTGAAAATAGTAGATTGAGTTGCTATGTATTTTATGCATTTTTATACCATTTCATTATTTGAGATTTTATGAATGTTTTTCACTTATGGTATTCATATATTTCTGAGGATTTATTTTCCAAAAGGAAAGATTTTACAAAATAAACTCTTGGATAATTTGGCTAACAGAATTTAAAAGAATAATCATGATATTTCATTGATCACTATATTTTTATATTTGGGTGTGGGGAGAATTGTTTTTCCAGCTTCTTTTTTCCTCTTTTTTTCAAATTATCTTTGGCTACTTTTAAACAATTTTCTGCCCATAAAAATATTTCTTTTTCATTCAGCATTTTGAGATGGGATTTCCACTGTTTAATTTGGAGTGAGAAATCATTTTTAGTTTTCACTATCTGTGACTGCAGTCTCCTGAGAGTGTAGATTAGTTCTTTGTTCTTATTCTTTTTTTGCCTCATTTAAACATGCTTTGGGTCACCATCTGGTGGAGATCTTAAAGCTATTGACTATTCTTTGTAGATTCTAAGTTTGATTTTAAAAGTATTTTGCATATTTCTACATTAAGGTGATTTTTTCCATATATATAATTATATAAATGAAACTATAATTATATATATGAGCATATATGAATTTATGAGAATATATATAATGCACAACTTCTACATATGTGTATCTATGCAGCACATATAAGAGTACATTATACATATAAAATTGAATATATGTATATACAGAGATATATACATATAAATCTACATCTTAATTGTGTTTTCAATTTGCCCAAAGTCCACTTCTCTACTTCCGAAGACTTAATTTCTTTGCTTGTTAAAAAAAAAATGAAACTATAACAGTAATAATAAAAAACAAATGGCATTTTTATTATTAAACTGCACAACAAATATGTGTGTTTGCTGATTTAAGGGAGGGAAAAAAGACGATCAATCAAAAATCAAATTCATACTACTCATATTTAAAATTTAATCATAGCTTACTGAAGAAGGTAACAGGTTAAGCATCTTCCTGCAAGAAACTGATTACTTACTACTTTATTGAAAAAGAATTTTTATACTTATCTCAGTGAGACTGTGATCAATTCCATAATGAAGAGAAAAAATACCCAAGCTGGCTTGTGAATAGGATAGTAACCAATATGCTCAATTAAATCAGAAAATACTAAGATTCCTCAGATAATTTTATTATAAACTCTTGTAAAATGCTTATCTACAAAGTTGTAAAATGATTAAATTTGCTCCACATGTGTAAAACTAGAACAAAAGGGTTGGGGTTTTTTTGTTTGTTTTTTCTTTTGTTTTGTTTTGTTTTGATCTAGACTTAGAAAGAGCACTTTCTTTCCAGTCAAGAGACAGAAAGAGATTTCTGTATAATTGTTTTCATGTTCTGTTCTGTTCAATGTAGTGTCTCTGTAATAGTTACATGAGGTTTATGTAAATACGTGTGTTCTGTGATCAAGATCCACAACTTCATTTGCTAACAGCCCTGAACCAAATAATACCACGTGTGCATACCTGTGACTGAATTGATGCAGAAGTTCTTACACCCCCACATGCATCCTGGGACATTTTCTCCATCAAGATTGGACAGAATTTTTAGTAGTGTAATGAAAAAATTTTACCCTATGAAAGGTGAAAGTGGTTAACAGAGAGCATAACTATGAGAAGATTTGGTATTTATTAGATGTGAAATCTTGTGACAAAAATGTTGTCTACCAGCTCATGAGCTTAAAGAGAATTTATATTTACCTAGTCCCATTTCAAAACAATTTTACTTAATACAAAACTTCTCCATGCCAAGTGTTACACATTTTGAGATTGAAAGATGGTTTGTTCAGCCGCCAGTTTTATAAAGCTAACAGTTTATTTTTTATTTTTTCTACTATCCCAGACCTGAGAGCAAAGGATAGGCTGTGAAAACATAAATTGGATAGGGCTTCTCCCTCATAATTCTGTTCTCAATGATCTTGTGACTTTTAATTCATGAGCTTTATCTGCTGTCACAAAGTTTTAAGTCAAATCTACAACGGTTGTTTCTGGATTATAACAATATGACTGTGCCTATGATTTATCCATGTTACAGACTTCAGTAATTTTGATTGTTTTAAATTCATGACACTTTCATGATCTTGCTTTTGCATACTCCACTAAAGATATATGCAGAATACTACTTAAATATGTTATTTCTGAATTTCCCTGTCACATTTCAAGTGTTTCTAAAAATACAGAGAAGGAGTGAATTCTTGTTGATAGGACTAGTGAGAATGGACCCAAGCCTGCAGGGCTTGTTCACTCCAGACTCACATATCAAGAGCTTGAGGTGTCTGTGCATCAGGGGTTCAGCCCAATCTTTAGATTCTTCATGGAATTAAAGTCTCACGTTATTAAAAAGGCAAATTTGCTCAGCTTTGTAAAATTATTATGCTGTTTTTAATGGACAGGTGGACTATTCTACAGGATATCTATAACTGTCTTTTGTTTGAACTCCAACTCGGAATCAAAAGTGCATGATATGGTTGCAACATGGGTAAGTTGTTTTCTTTCTTACATTGTGGAGTAATTAATTAGGGTCTAATTTGAGCATTTAGTCACTATGGATAGAGTTTTGAAATGTCTCCGCTATACCAGCCAGGCATCTTAAGAATTGTAGATATTAGCTGAGATTTTGGAAAAGTAGGGGGAAATTGAAATTGTCCACTGAATGACATAGATGCCTAAGTTCCTACATCACTACACAGAGCAAAATTTTATCCCCAAATACTAATGTGGTTTTGAAGTTATACTGTGATAGATATAACAATAAACAGGCCATGTTCATTTGTGTGAGGCAATACACTTTTCCAATTTAGCGAAATATCTTCTGCTTTAGAAATCTTCTCCTATAGGTCAGTTGTTGCAGTTTCTAGTAGCCATAGTTTTTAGTCCATTTTAGTAGATGTAAGCTCCTTCCTGGGCCTTCTAGAGGACTGTTGAAGTGCCTACCTCTGAGAATTTCTTCCATATGAATAGAGATATTCTCTGTTCTGTTTTGACAGTTCACATAATGGCACTCACACAGTTTGCAAGTTGTCTTTCTACCAACAATTCACATAGAAATGTGATGTCAAAAATATATGGCATTTATTCTTTATTTGTCTATAATAAACCTGCAGGCTTCCAGCTTTCAGAAGCTAAAGAAGAGAAACCATTTATAGTTTCCTACAAACCAGAAAAGCAGTCATTTACACCAGCTAAGGATGTTCTCTTAGCAGCTGTATTCAAGCAAAGTATGTAGATGCCGGAGCCAAAGATTCTCAAAAGGTGTCACATGGCCCTGGCAGAGCATGAAAACGTTTCTCCAGAGGGGAAATCTGAGCAGCCATTGCCAACTCTGAACAAGTAGTAGAAAAGTCTGAAATAAAGGTCATCAAAGGGTGTAGACTTTTAGGTGAAAATTGACCCTGAATTTTTGTCAGGATTTGTTTTCTAATCCATTTTTTTTTCTGACAATATAAGATGATGTAGAGGAAGAAAAGGAAAAGTTCCACATCCTGCACACTCACCTATTCACTGTTATGACCTTGCAGAGATTTCCTTGTCTCAGAAAAAAAAATAATAAAAAAAACACACAACAACAACAAACCTAACAAATCTTTCACTACCAATTGTATATCCAATATAACAATCACCTCACTGTCATGGGAGCATGTTCACTTTGCTTTGAAAAATTGAAGGGAATTTCTCAAGGGGAAGAGAGGTGAAGTTCTAACTCTGTTTTAAACAACAAAGAGCCCCTATTAACATCATACCATTCCTGTGATCAATGTTTTCCTGTTTTTCAGCTAAACCATACTTTCCAGAACTGGAATTACACTGTGTATGTGGTCAATATCAGGTAAATGAAGGAGGAAGATGTTTATACCACATTTCTTTCTGAGAATTAACCCACCCTAATTAATGTTTATGTCCTTCATAGCATCCAACCTGGCTCCGTAAAAGAGGGAGTAAGAGAAAAAAGAAACATCGGTAACAAAAGGTAACATCTTTAAAGAACGTTTATTGATAGAGTCAACAGCTGGTATTACAAGTGGTATGGTTTTATTGCCTATTATTACATGTTGCTAGTCTAAGTATATGACTGCTGGGAAGTTGAGTGCTCCGGGTGTGCTCACAAGCCTCATACTGGTTATCATGTTTGGTTTGGTTTAAACCTACTGAGCGTCTTTGAACCTTAACAGATCATTTTTCAGAGCTCAGGTTTCATCTGCCACAAAACCGAATATACATATGTGTGTTATGTCACACTCAGCTTTCTTCAGCAGCAGGCTCTGGTACACTGGCACTGCATTTATTCTCTTGAACCAGAGCCTTTTGAGTTAACAGACATCTTACTAGATGCAAAACACTGAAAAATCATGCTAGAATTGAAAGCCAAACTACTGTGAGTTAAACTATTTACCATATGCTCTCATTTCCTGACTTCTGCTGGACTTGGAGGCACTAGCATTGGGACAGTCTCAAAGGCAGCCACAGAAAGATGGGTCACACCCCCTGAAAATTGAGCCTCAGGGGATTTCTTTGAAAGCAGCAGACTACTGAGGGACAGATGGGCAGGGAGTGACTCTTAGCACCAAATTAAAGAGAGGAAACCAAAACATAATTAGTCTTGTGAGGGAGGGGTAACAAGTGGGTATAGGACATATCTGTTTGCGGCGTAGGCAAAAGTCCTGCAGGCAAGGACTTCAACTGCTCACTCTTGAGGTTTGCCACTTGAGTTTTTAATTTCAGAGATAGACCAGGATTCCCAGTTTACCATGAGGAAGTAACCAATTCTTCCAGTTTTCTACAGAGTTTACCTAGACATTAAAGGATTTGTGAATGGTACTATCTCCTTCCCACATACCGAAACCAGAAAGACAGCTTTTATTGGCAAAAAACATTTAGCTGGTATAGTGTAAACCCAGTCTCTGAAAGGGCTATTTTGCTGCTTGAGCTACATTTACAGTAGGGTGTAGTGATGTGGCTGTGATTTTTTTTCATATTTCCAAATGATACAGTTACGCCAGCAAAACCTTTGAAGTTCAGACCATGCTTTAGGTCTTACTAACAATCCAAGGCTGCTGGGGAATGGAAAATTTTTCCCATTCTTATTTCTGAGTCTTGTACGAGACTAGCAGCCCAGTTTGTCAGCATCTGATCTCCCCCAGACAGCATATGTGATCTCCTCTCGTGTCACACTTCCATTGCTCCATCCTGTGGATTTTATTTCTTCTTCCTGGTGTATTAAAAAAGGTGGTGAAGAGAGAGATATGTAGCACATTAAAACACACAAAGTATGTCAGTTCCATGTCTGACCATGTATGTTTCTTGTACATATGTAACATAAGAGTAATCCCATTCCTACCTACTTCATTCACCATATGTAGTTTCAGAGGCAATGGAGTTATGTGTTCTTAATATGTCATAAATTTTTTCAGGGAAGGCCTGGGCTAATGAGAAAGTCAAATACTAGTCTTCTTATGGGCTCTACTGCAATTTGTGTCAAGGCCAGATGGTGCTTTGTCATCATTCTGAATAATTTAGTATAAATGCTAATCATGCCACACAAGATAGTACTGTTCTACAAATAATCATGATCATTGTGCTGTGCATATTTTATTGGAAAATAAAAAAAAAGAGAGAGAGAGAGAGAGAAAAGTAGAAAAGTTAAGATTCTGCCCAAACTAGCAATTCAATTCAAGTGAACTCGTTTTTCTACTTCCACCAGATCATTGCTTTCATGATGCTTTGTTAAGTTTTCCACTTCCTTGGGTTTGTCCTGGGTAAGATCCTAAGGAAATCCTACAACATGCCAGAGCAACATTTTGGGGTATAAAAAGTTAGCCAATTGCAAGTTGGAAGTTTTTAATCCCTAATGGAAATGTTTCTTTCTTACTAGTCAGATGATCCACTGAAATGCTATGGCTGAGTTCTTTCATATAACTTGCTCACAGTGTGGTTTCAAACAGTTTTTATTAAATATTCCTATAAATTATTTCTATGACTAGTTGTGCAATGTTTTTCTTATTTCTCTGTTATGCATAGTCAAGAATAAATCTCTCACAGTTTTAGACATTCCACTATTTCCCTTCATTTTCCCCTTCATATCTTAGTCCATTTTCCATCATATTCATCTGAACAGAATTTCACTCCACAGTCAAAACTTCAAACATAACCCCTAAGCATCATAGCCTTAACTTATTTTTTTATCTTTTACAGCAGTAATCATATTAGATTAATTCACCAAACCTTCTCTCTCATCTTCTCTGAATTTTGCACAAGATCACAGTCGTCATCTTTCTAGGGTAGTAACACAATTCTTTAAATTGCTCTTAGAGAAGTTTTCCCTCTCTTTACATTAATTCAAATTCTTGTCATTCAGATCTCATCTTTGTGCCTTACCTTCTGGATTAGCATTCAATACAACAATTTAAGAAAACAACTCCACAAAAATTTTCCCCAAGTTTTCTTTCAATTTTACTCTGCTTCAACCCTTATTTGCTACACTGCTGTCATGTCAAGGAAATTCTGTTATCAGTAACCACACCTAGTCTTCTTGCAAGTAAAAAAGGAAGTCATTAGAGAGAATGATTCAGAGGAGAAATTGAAGTTGAAGTTTCAGAAGTTGAAAGTGGGAGGTAGGAAGCCTTTTTTTTTTTTTTTTTTTTGGCATGGTAAAAATAGGTGTTTTCCAAATGAAATTTTAAACTGTGCTGCATTCTAGAGAAGACCAAAACAAAATAAAAATATGGAAATGGATTGTTATTCTTTCATTGCTGAGTTATGTGCTGCAGAAATCCAAAGTACAGTGTGCTTAGTATGCATTAATGTACATGGTGATGAGAGATAAACAGAGTGCCAAGTCCAAAAGTGCACACTATTATCGTCATCTTTAACACCATAAGATCACGGGGTGATATCAGCATCTCAAGTTAATATTTTGGTAGATCATTAACTATATTAATAGACAGAATTTTGTCACAGCTATACTTTAATTTGTGTTTGTGTTTATTTTCTTCCTCTGGTCATACTGTTTCTGTCTCTTAATGAGAGGTCACCTCTTCAAAATAATGTAGGAAGTAGATCTGAGTAGGATATATACGTTCCTGTTTGTTCGTCCCTCATGATTTAGCACAAACCTTTGAAAGTGAGACCAATTTGTGTTCTTTATGTAGATAAATTATAAATGTGTTTGTTTATTTCATTAATTGACACTTTTATGACACTGCAGTGCTGTCTGTCATATCCTTCTGTGACTGCTGCTGCTTTTCTCAGAAGGGTCCTACTGATCCTGGGTGTTGTCAGATGACTAATAATTGGGCTGCCTCAGTAGGAGAATCGGTCTTTATTAAGCAGCTCAGCTCCCCTGCTTCTCCTTCTTTTATTTTGCAAACAGTTTTGAGAACTGAAGCCCCATTTCATTTATAATCTTTACTCCTCTTAATATACAAATAAGGTTATGCTTTCCGCAGCTTCCACTATTCAATTGTCATAATTTTGGCCTATTTCCCATGTTTAGCTGTTTCCTTTATGTGAAACAACACTAATGTTACTACTGTTAAACAATTCATCCAAATTAAAAATCACAGTGTTAGCAATCAGTTTAAAGACCACTCACTAAACTTAAAAAGAAATCTATTCTCTTAGAAATGAAAATAAAGAGGAAAGCAGGAAATCTGAGGTACACATAGTCCTCCTTTTTGAAGTCTGTGGGAGTATTGCCACCAGGGTCAGTAAGGCAGATTCAGGCTCGGCGTGCTGTGTTCTCAGCTGCCATGTTGCTTAATGGAAAGTTCAATGCACTTGGATAAAACTTAAGCTAATTAGATTGTGTAATAGTTTTAGACAAGAGTTAGCAACATCAGAGCAGCATAAATTTGGTGTTCTAGTCTGAAGTATTTTTATCGAGTAAAGTTAAATGGACAAAGTGTTAGGCTTTAGCATTCTTTGTTGCCACTTCAGATTATTCATTATAACAAAATAATGCTACTCTTATTATAAATGAACACATCTGTGATTTCTATTCCTATTTTTAAAAGTCCTCTTGGTTTCTACTGGTGAGGTTTTAGGATCAACTTGGAACTGTCCCACCTCTTCTACCCCTGACTTTAACTTCAGTGTTACCAAATGAACGGGCAGGTTTCTCCATAGTTCCCTGTTGGCATCTTGTATCAGTGACATGTAAAGAAAGCCTTTGTCATAGACAGAGGAGTTCTAGAATTCAACCTGAGTGACTGAAGAATGATTTCTCCTTAGACTTCTGCTGAAGCTGCCTTATCTTGATCCAGTTTCCACTGACTTCTCTTGTCTTTCCACTGACTTTAACTGGGTTTAGTATTGGCCTGACGTTGTCAGATGCCATTTTTAAGAAAGTAATGGATTGCATTTTTCTAGGGGGAAAGGGGTTTCCTTTGTTATTTTGGAACATAACCAAAAACTTTCTTGTGCTGTGACCAGCTGTTGAACCATGAGGGATTCCAGCCTTCTCTTTGCCTTCCTGCTACCTTCCCTTATAAAGTACAGTCTTCATACCAAATCTTCACATATTTTAAATGCTTTCTGTTGAAAAGCTGTAGTTGTTAGTATTCCTGTACCAGTTCTTTGAGGAGAAGCATGGCCCAGAGTCACAGGGACAGGAGCAGAGACTCCTGTGATCATGCTGCTTGCAGCAGTGCTCTGCTGCAATTAGTTAAAAGGAAAGCTTAAGATACCTTTAGTCTTAATAGTCCCCAAAATAGCTGTAATTTTTTATTTTCTGTCCTAAGGTCTCATATTTTATATCTTTTCTATAGCATTGACTTCTGAGAAACAAACATCTTCATCCTTGGCATTGTTTTGAATGTGTCTCTTATGCCCAGTATTTTTTTTTCACTCTCTATTCTGAACATGATATCAAGTCAAGTAAAAAATTTTCCACAACACAGATGCTTTTGCAGAATGCTTTTAACTTCTCTATATTTGTGCTGTAGGTTATTTTGTTGCCAGAACTGAGCCCAATATTCCTGACAGGAATGCTTTTCCAGATTCCATTATGGATTTCAGTAGCAGACTTTTCATATTTCTTTCTGTCTCATTCTGCATATTATCTAACATCTCTGCTGTTTGTTTTACGTCCTCACTGAGTAACTTATGCAAGAGTCGGCTGTTTTTCTGGCTGTCCAGTTAATGTACAGAAGTCAGCAGTGTTTACAAGTGACCAGCTGTGTAGGCCTACCTGTGCTGATGATCTTGAATTATACCCACCCATCTCTGCTTATCTTCAAAGCCAAAATAACAGCAAGATTTGTAAAGAATATAATACTGACTTATTTTTTTTTTAAATAAGCCTGGGTCATTAGGCAAATTTCCACTTTCAGTGGTAATTCAGAGTCCCTGAGAATTTAGGTGCTTTAAAAATTATTCTTTTTGTACTTTAAATCAAATAACATTAATGGTGAAACAAATTAGTAGCGATTTGCTTGAACAATTTGACCAGTGCAATTAGTTCAGCCCATCTAGCACAACTAAAATGAGAGCAGAAACATGCACTGCTAATTATCAGCCAGGTATCTGCAGGTATGAGTCTGTGCTGTGCAGCTGGCCTGGTTCGTTGCTAATCCTTTCTCCAAGCTCCTTGCACTGTGTAGCAGCGAGAGCTCAGCCCATGTGTAGGCACACTGTCCTGGAATAGCTCTGAGTCACACTGCCCGAGAAGAAAGCTGCCTTTGTGGCAGGCGCCACGGCAGTGCAGGCATCCCCACCATCCCCCGTGCCCCCAGTCTGGGTGCAGCAACAGCAGCCTCCTCTCTCCAAGCCAGCGTAGCTCAGTGGGCCAAGGCAAAGCGAGATAGACACTGGTCTTCCTGGCTTTCCTTGCTCCAGCTGTCACCATTTCACTCAAAGAGAAGAGAGGCGTAAATGAGTACCCCATTTTGTTTACCCACACAGCAGTCTATTTTTTTTTATATCGACAGCAGCAATACTGGCAGTACAAGTTACTGTGGGTGATGTAATTTGTAATTGATTGCTGCTGTGAGAATCCATCTGCTTTCATATGGCACACAATATGGGATGTAAGGTTGGCTATATAAAATCCCGTGGCAGAAGCTCAGCATGCCACTGTTGCCTATATTACCATTTATTTAAGCGTGGGCTTGTTTCACAAATTGAGGATTTTGTTCTTCACCATTAAAATGTTTTCTTTCGGGGATCTGAGTGTGACAAAAGTGGAAGGAAGTGCTCAGCTCCATATTGCGTCAGCTGTCAAGTTAAAAGGTATTTATTTACTTTGGGAAGCTAGCATGAGTCATTCTGAAAAGTTTATAGAAATTGCTTTCATCATAATATGGAACAGGTTCTTATTACACTGTATACTTGACTTGTGCTCTACAAGATTCTCAAAAACAAAACAAAACAAAAAAAAAACAGAATGGTTTAACGGATTATTTTTATGAGTTCTTCATAATCAATGCTTTTCCCTGTAATTGTTCAAGATAACTGTAACCAGTCCTACCTCATCTATCATTATCCCTATAATTCTTCAAGATAAGGGTAACCAGTTCTACCTCATCTATCATTATCCCTTCTGTTTTGTTGCCTTTCTCCCTCTGAGCAGTTACGGGTACTAAATATCATTTTAGTTTGCTATGAGTACTGCAATAAGCAGCATCATAGTAGCAGTGACTGCTCACTTATGACTTCTGCTTTGCAGCCAAAGTGCTGAGGTAGGGAGTGGCATCAGTATATTAAGTTTTCCTCTTCTGAAGTAAAGGGAATACATGACTGAAGCCAGAATCTTTTAGGAAAGATGATTAAGTGCCAGGAGACTCTGGGGCTGAAGTACTGGAGGGCTGAAAGTGCTGGCAAATCTCTAGGCAATTTCCATGCTTCTGCTAAAAATAAATGTTATAATAAACTGGAGCCTTTTAATATATCTGAGGTATACAGCAAAAGCCTGCTAATGCACATGCACCCTGCTATTGCTATTGCTGTGTGTTAACCACTCCACTGAGACCAAAGAAATGTCAGAAGGAACTTCATGTATCTGGGAGCAGGTCAGGAGCAACCTGGCCAGGGATAGCTGGAAATTCTCTGCTAAAATACATCCCTAGGGAAAAACCCAAGCCAAGACAGCAGGTAACTTATAGTCACATTTTTATCTTCTCCTTCAGCAACAAGTTAAAAGTCAAACAACAGATATGACAAGAAAGAAGAAAAGGGTACTGATGCTCAAAAGAAAACAAAACTACCAAACAATGACATGTACATTTCTTTACTTATGGGTCACATCTGCAACAGTGAAATGTGTGGAGTATTTAGTTCACATTTATGATTTATGACTTTATGAAGCTTGTTTTTTTTGTTTGTTTGTTTTTTTGTTTGTTTTTCCCTAGACTGAGAGCTTGTTTTCTAATATCAGTTCTTTTAATGCTGTTTCACTAATAAGAATACTTCAGAATTACTGGTTGGAGGTATGCACTTTTCAACACTGTATCTGACAGAAAGAGGATTAAATACATCATCTAACAGCAACATCTGTACGAAAAGCTGTAGTTTTATATTGTACCACACTAGGCACCTCCAGAAAACGCAACTCTGGGCTGTCATCTTGGGGGTGGCTCTCCGGAAGATTTTCAGAAATGAAGCACCAGTCTCCCTAGGAGGGGGCTCCTGAAATCCCTACCAGCCCACGCCCATACAGCACCCCTGAAGATTTTGTCTCCTATCCTTCTTCAAGCAGACCACCAGACCCTTTAGCTCACTGCTGCTTCCTTACACTGGGGGGTCCCCACTGAAAGCGGCTTTGTTTGGTGTGTGTCCTGCTCACTGCATGTGTGCTGGCAGTACTGACACTTCCCAAGCTGCCAGGAACTGCTCGTACACCAGGAAGGTCTGTCTTTATTCAGGCTGCTGGGCATCCACAGGCTAAGATGAAGACAGCCTGAAGAAGGCTTGCTTTTTCCTTTTTTCCACATTTTTGCTCCCATGGATATCCAATGTTCCATGGTTCAGTGGCGTCATCTCCTACTAGCCAGAGCCAAGCAATGCTCTTGGGTACCGACATATTCTGTTCTCCAACATGTGTTTTCTGTGTCCCCAGAGGAAATTTTTCAGCCTTCCACTCTCAGCTTCTTTCCTGTGTCCTGCTAGAACTGCTTTTCTTGTTCATTATTTCCCTTCCAGAGAAACTATGTTTTTGGACAAGGGTGGAGACTGTTTTATTTCTTTCACAGGAAAGAGACTTGGGCACTTTGAACTACTTCTTATGCCCAAGAAAGTAGCAGTGGGCTACAGTACAAAACAGCTATTACTGCTCAACCTTGAATTAGTCATCTGAGTAACTAGACTTTCCTAATTAGAACTAAAAGTTTCAGAAGTGTGTTAGGGTGTTTTTCACGCCATCAAAATTTGGGCATCTAAATGTTAGGCATCTATTCTTTGTTAGTCTTCCAGCCTTCTTCTGTAGACAGTAGAGAGATAGGCCCTCCAGAGGATGACTTGTCCCATCCTGACAAGTTTTCTGAACTGGGAAGAATCAGCTTTTAAGTTCCTAAGCAACCTAATTTTTTGAATTTAATTAGGAGCCATTTATAACTGGGCATTGGACACTCACAATAGAGAATATGTTTTGCTTTTATCTTTTAATATATTTTACAGTAATCTAAATCTTCTGAAAATATTTCTTAGCTCTTTTAATGGTAACTGGAGGATTGCATTTCCCAACCATAAATTCTATTTGTGTACATAGAAAAATAATGATTTACAGATAATGAACAACATTGTCTTGGTGACGCTGTTACATACTGAGAAAACCAGAGTCCGTCAGATATTTTTACGTCCCCACCTTTGGGCTCTTCTGTTCTGACTCAAATATTTGGATAATTTTCCCCGCAGTTTTGAGGTTTTGGCTCTTCTGGTTTATAATTCTACCAACAACATCAATTTAGAAGAAGAAGAGATCCGACAGAAGCTCATAAGTAATAATAATTCTATACCAGGGGAATATAAACTTCAGACCGTGGAAGTTGATCCAGTGGGTAAGTAGTTTTCAGCTTTGTTACACAACAGATTTCGTTTGCTTGTCCAAAAATAAGTATATTCTGTGTCAAAATAATAATGCATTTCCAAATGGTATGGCTATATCAGATTTGGAATTGTCCCTTTAAGCCTCATTGTTCCACTCATCTCAGAGAACCATCCTCAAGATATCTCTTTTGAAACAAATATAGATTTGCTATTTGTCCAGATTGCTTCTGTCAGTGTTTTGCCGTCTGGATGGGACAGTTTCTGCCAGTTGCTTTGGTAGTTTGGTGATAAAGAAGTGTGATATACAGCCAGAGATATTCTGGACCTCCAAGGCCCCTCATGCCCACTCCTCAATCCTGTTTGTTTGTGCTTCTGCCAACTGTTGTCCTTAATCAAAATTTATAAATTTCCTTCTAGCTCTTGTGTATCACCCAGCTTTTCCCATTCATTTTCCAGACAGAGATTCCCCTTCCCTTGGGAGAGAGGAGGGTGAGGCTGGTGGAATGAAAGTGGATGCAGTGTGCTCATTCAGTGCTTTTCCTTCAGCAGCAGCAGTATATTTTGTCCCCAGTTGTGCACCCCTGCCTTACCACCACTCTATAGATAACATCCAAGCATTTCGTTTGAAGACATCTGTGTGCTGCAGAACACCTGAGGACAAGAAATGGAAGATGTCATATGAGGAAATTTGTAATTAACACAGATATATTTTTCTTTTTACAGAAAAATGTTTAGCTGAAGAAAACCCTCCAAACTATTTTTGGCCAGATACTAGACCAACTGTGACTAACTTTACATTTTGCCACGGGAGCTCAGTTCAGATTGCATCAAGAACCTGGTAGGTGGTCAAACACCACAGAAGCTGAGAGCTTCAGCTGCAGCTTCCTGGTTATATATTTAAACTGCATCCTCTGTAATGGACGCCATTAACTGGTATCATATTTCAGGAGAAAGATTTCCATGTTGTGAGAGATCATGTGTGTGCAGTAAGGACATGTACTTCATTAGTAAGAAAAAAGAAAAAAAAAGCTCATCTACCACTTCTGTAGGGTATATTGAGACTCACGATTAATACATGATCAAAGTGACTATAAAAGTAGCACTTTCTTACAGAGCAAATCTGCTTTCTTCAAGTCATGTTGCCAAAATCAAACATCTGCTACCACTCCATTACTACTGTCTGACTTGTATAAGAAATTTTCAACAAAACTCTATGAAGACGAGACATGCATTTAGTTTAATCAAGAGCTTCTCTTCCAGATACAATAAAGAAAAAGAAATCCTTTGACATAAGAATTTTATTAGTAGTTATTCATAACTGAAGGTGGTGTTAGTCTAATGCTTAAAGATTTGGACTTGTGTTTTTAAGGTTTAAAGTTTAGGATAATTTTCTCCTAATGTAAGCTTTCTTTGTGAGCATCTACAAATGATTTAAGTGCTGTATCTCCACTTCCCATTTGTAAAATGGGAATATTATTACTTCCTTTGATATATTACTAAAACAATACAGCTTTGATCTCCTTTGAGTGCCTTGAATATGGCAATGATGCAATATTAATTAATCTCTTCAGTATTTAGGATGATCACAATTAAATGCAACACAGTAGTCTCATCCACCCACATTACATCTGGAACATGTTCTGAGAAGACCAGATTTTTTACTTTTTGCAAACAATATGGCAACATGGATATGAATCAGCTTTGAGGTTCTGTGCCAAACAGGAAAGCAACCAGCAACTACATTTAACTAACTCACTTCCTCAGTTTCTTAATCTTACACAAGAACTGCTAGATTCTGATTGACCAAAGTTTGCTGTAAAGTAAGTAGTGTAGAGCCTCAGAATCATTAAAAATTAAGGCTTCTGGCCTTTGCTGCCCCAGTGTTACTTATCTTTATTGTTCATTTGTGGTATAAACAATACCACTGATAGTCTGTGTGCAGCACTTTTTTAAAAAGAATACTACTGTGCTCTGCACTGTGATATGCTTTCCATGCCACTGCCCCCACTAGTTTTTGCCAATATGGAGCACCGGTGTGGTGTGTTTTTCTCTGAGAAAAAAAAAGGAAGCTGTACCAATGGTGTCTTCTAGCCCTGTGCTTCCCTGAGTAGCTAGTGCACTGTTACAATAAAGGTGATCAACTGAGGAATATCTTTATTCTCTCATGTGTTATCAAGGATAACTTTTTGCCTTTCTCCATCCTACCTTTGCCATAGTATGGTGGCATGATTGTCCAAAAAAGAAAACCTAGGGAAAAATGTTTAATTTTGGAACCATACCTGAGTAGTTTTCTATGGTAAAGTTTTATAGAAAAAGCATTCAGAAAAAATATATTGTCTCTTTATGTCTGCCACTCACCTTGGACCTGGACCTGGTGATGACCTTCTCTGGTTTTCACAGGTGGCATAAGTTTCTGTCTACTCATAGCTCCTGTTCATGTTCTTCTGAGAGCTATTACCACTTGCTAATGACCTGATCAAAGCTATTTATATCAAAGAAAAATTATAGAAACAACATCTGATTAGGCCACAATAGGGACTTAATAGTTTATTTCAACACTTGTGTCATTTCTGAAATAGAAGACCAGAATGATGCAGTCAGTTTACCAAGTCAGCATAGGAATCATCTGGGAATCTGTCCAAAAGAACTGTTGTGTGTGTGTGTTTTTTTGTTTTTGTTTTTGTTTTTGTTTTTTCTCAACACTGTCACTTCACAAGTCACATATTTCCACTGTCTAGCATACATATTTCATTTCAGTTGGGGCTGTGTTGCTAGGAAATTTGTGAATAGAGAGTATTGTACCACTATGACACCTACAAAACAATTACAAAACATTTACATAATGTTGCTATTGTCATCTTTCTTCTTTAGCTATTTGGGTCTGCAGAATTATACATCATACTGGGGCCAACCAGATCTTAGAAACTGCACGGGTAAGTGTACGCATATTAATCTTTGGCTAAAATAATAGTTTTGTGTACTTTGTTTTCTACCTAGTATAAGGAAGTTACACTAAGGAACATCTTCCCCATTTATGCTAAATCTTTCTAAAAAATCAGTGCAAAGTGTTTAAACTCTAGGGAAGTGTACCAAATTGAATTCAGCCCATCAATGCAAAGCTCTGGATATCAATTAATGAAATAAATCAAACTCTTTAGGTAATTTAAGCAAGAATGGAGGCAGATGGTAGCTTGCCCTGATTTGATATTTAGGTTCAGAAATTCTTTTAAAAATTTCCAATGCCTGTAGATACCAATGTAAAGTCTTTTTCATAGACTCACTCTTTTCTGTGAACTTATGATCAGACATTTTCAAATTTATTCTTCATTTGAAAAATACCCTTTGATGTCATTCTGGCATTTAAAGAAATAATAAAATAAACAGAGAACTATTTATGGCCCCCTATTTTAGTGCCAGAGTTAGAGAGGAGGGAGATATTCTCAAAGGTAATTCAAAGCTAAATAGCTTTAAGCTGCTGTTAGCTAATATAGCCAATATAGCTAATAAGCTGCTGTTCTGCGTTGCTTTCTTGGAGAAGCCTCTTTTTCGTTCTCCACTGGTAGAGATTCGTGGGAAGCCTGGCTACCTAGCTTAGTTGATTGTGATGAGTATTTACAGTCAGGTTATATGAAAACATTTTTTATTGTAGAATGAACATTCTACAGTAAATGTAGCTAAAGCCACATTATAAAATACAACATTAAAAGCAACAACAACAACAAAAACACAGATGCAGACAGAAGGCTGATGTTCTTTCCAAATCTTATTTGTGATTATCCCATAAATATTTTGATGTTGCACAATATTACTACTTACATTATTTTTCTATCCAAGTGTCACCAAACATAGTCTAACAAGCACTTTACACTAATGCTTTGCCACAGGACACAATTTCAAACTTTCCTGATCAGGAAGGTTTTTCTGATGAAATTTGCTTGTGTATTGTGCTTGTCAGCTCTCTGATTAAGAGTTCAGACTCATGAAGGAACCGGTAACATTCACCATGGAGTTGGACTTTCTCCCCTAAGTTTAAAAGAGTGAATATTTTGTAAGTAATCGTTACTTTGGGATACATTTGTTCCACTTCAAGAGGGAAACAGAAGTTGTTTTTCTCAGTAAAAAAGAGGATAGAGGATAAGGAGAAAAAAATAATATATATATATATATGTATATATATACATTTTATTCCTCACTTTCCTTTTTTTCTCTTTTTGATTCATGTTATGTGTACACTTACAGAAAATGCAGCTGATATTGCCAATCAGCTTCTGAATCTCACTGGTGAAGGGCAGCAGCTAACCTCAGACAAAGTAAATGATGTTGTCCAGAAGCTCAAAAAAATTGTGAATGATGAAGAAATTGATGAATCTCTGGGTTCTACTGTGGTGACAATTTTTTCCAATATTCTAAACAGTTCAGACAGTGTATTGGCAGCATCATCTTCAGAGTAAGTATTTCTGTGTTTCAGAAAAGTTTTCAAGAGCAACTTTTTTCCATATATAGAGAAACAATTGCAGTAAAGAAAAGAAAACTTTTCTTATTTCTATGAAAAAAAAATCAAATAAGAAAAACAGATATTTCTTCTTGTGCTAAAATTAACATGCATAACAAAGTATGGAAAAGAAGTCTGCTGATGAATGACACAGAACAGATTTAAGTATTGTTGGAAGATTATTTCAGGACCAGTGATATGTAGTTGGATACTTTCTGTCAATCAAAACCTTTTGTGTTCAACAGACATGTAAATTTACAGCCCAACAGTCTCCTTGTGAATATAGAGGTGGGTGACAGAAACACAGAGGATAGCCTTAACGTGGAGAGCATACATAAAGAGCACACATGACCATTGTTTTATTATTATCATTTTTTATTCAATTTTAAAAATAATTTTACTTCTGTTTTTAGAGCTCTAAAAACCATCGATGCCTTAGCTTTAAAAATCCAGTTCACCGGACCATCCATGAGTATTTCAACACGAAACCTCGCACTTGGAGTGTCTGCTATAAACTCAACTTCATTCAAAGGTTCTACTTTCAGTGTCAGCCCACAAAATAATGCATCTGATTTCCAGGTATGGTATGAGCAGTTTGAATATGAAATGTGCCAAGGATGTTTACTGTGATTAATATAAAACCATTTACAACTCCCAATTCTCCCCCTACTTTCTAGTTCCCTTTTCCTACAATCATCCAAGCAGATTAATGCAGTATATCCTTGAGTGGCAGGAAACATGGGTGAACCTACACAATCCATACAGATGAAAAATAATTTGCTTACAAATCCAGAATAGATTTTATCTTTTCCAGTTAAAAGGGAAAATAATCTTTAACATTCTAATGTATTACTCATTGTATGGTAAAAACACCATTGATGAGTTTCATGTTTAGAACAATACAGATAAACGTAGATACCTACATGTAGCTTTCTGCAGGTACAACAGGTGTTCAACAGTATAGTGTAAACACCTACTGCAGAGGCCTAAAGCTGATCACTCATCCACATGTAGGTTCATAGACTTGTGCCATTTGGGAAGTCCAAGGGAGTTCAAGACATTCACATGGAGCTTGACCAATCAGCCCAGACATACGAAAAATCAAAGGATAGGTCTTCAGTGCTACATTGCCTAGACATTGTTACATATTTGCCATGACCTCAAAATATTTTTTCATCTTTTTTCACAAATGAAAATGCACAGACACCTAACAGCTATGAAATAACATTCAAGATATACATGAGCATCTGCTGGGATTTTTCTAAAGGTTCTGTGGAAATCTGTAGCAAAGAGGTGCCTGGACTTTTTAAAACAATTTCAGTACATGCCTGTTTGCATATAAAAAACATAAGTACTTTTAAAAATTTAGTCCAATGTATTTTTCATAGTTATATATGTCTATGATAGAAGTAATGTAATCACAAACTCCTGTGAGTCTAATCATTAAAATACAGTGAGCTTTACTTGGAGAAAAATACAGAAAATATTAGACGGGGGAAAAAAAATAATAACAATAATAATTAGAGCCAGAGGACCCAAATCTGAATTGAGAGAAAATATGGCATTATGATATCGGTAAAAGACTAAACACTAGAGTATAAGTATCTAATAGACCAAATTTATTCCTGTAGCAAATTGGCAAAACAACAATCCCAGTAAATGTATCATAATTTAAGAAGTACAATGTACTATAAAAACCAAAAAAAATAATAAAGACATTGTTTAATAGTAGTAGTATAGGCTATCGGCCTTTTATTTGATATGTAGACTTCAGAATTAAAGTCAATTTCTGGTTTAAATAGATGCAAAAAGATTTAATGTATGAGTTTTCTCATATTTATATTCATAGAAGTTTAGGCTAAACTTTCTTTGAATCAATTTTATTTGAAATGCTTGTTGATTTTAAATCTACTTTTGTTTAGTTCTCGTATTAATGAAGCTCGATAAGTGATTGTTCTTTGATTGTTATCAAAGGAACAGTCCTCCAGATTTCATTCTGTATTTATGGAAAGAGGAAAGGAAAAATTCTGAAATAAGGTTTGGGATGTTTGCACATATAATAAGAATTACCATCTGTGTCTTGAGGACATCCAGGAATTTTCTTGCCCTGGAATCATTTATTACAGCACTGTCTAAATAATCACAAAATCCAAACTCCGTCAAATTATTTATAATGTTCCTATTGGAACACGAGTTTGTTCTCAGACTTCTACATTTCCAACAGTTGATTGAGAATTCTTAGCATCCTTCCTACCAGAAAAGTCAGCAGCAGCTGTGGTCACAGATTATATTTTCCATGCATATCAGGAAAGATACTTGCTATCCCTGCTGTATGGAGATTCCCTTGTGAAAGCCCAGTCTTTTCACCAGTGATGTGATGACCAGGCTCATCAGGGATCATTAAACTCTTCAAACTGTATGTCAGAGTGTTTCCAGATTTTCTTTCATAGATATCAAGCAAATGTATCCATAGCAATTTGGAAAGATTCTATTTTAGTCCCTTGTGTCTTTATGTTTCTTGCCAAAACCTTGGCTAAGTTAGCTTTTAGTGATTCATATTATTAAATTGTTCCTGTAATATATCCATACTTCTTCACAGAAGCCTCTTCCACTCCATTTGCAGACAGTACCTAATGGGACATCTTTATCACATGCACACTTTCTGTTTAATGTGGCAGAATTATACCTTGAAAACCTTTTATTCGAGTGCATTTAGCTTTGTTAGGAGATATTTATGAACTACTTGTTATTAATTTCCAGTGGTGCCTGTTCATCACAGTAAGTCAGTGAAAATTTAAATTTAGAATTTAAATAAAACAGTAGCCTATAACTTGTAACTTTCTCTTAGCTAATGTTGCTTTTAGTATCATATGATTGATCATGAAAGGCATAAATAACAGTTGCCTCAGAAGAAGTCAGGAGTGTGAATTTCCTATCTTGCAGTAAAATTATTGAACACTTTTATAATAGAGCCAGTGTTAGACGGCTTACTCCTCTACCTTTGATGGATAGGGTGGCACACCTTGAGTTTGCCATGGTGTAAGTGTATGCAGTCAGAGAATTGCTGTGTGAAAGCTAATGAAATATGAGTTTGCATAGATGTAGAGAGGTGACACCAATTATTACTTTAAAGTCTCCCTTCTTTAACAGAGAAACTAGAAAAATTAATAAGAAAATTAATTCAGATGTTCAAATCAAGTCAAAAAAAAAAAAAAGTACAACTCAGGAAAGAAGGATTCAGAGCATATTTTCCTCTTCTCAACATTGTTTGGTATAAGGAAATGTATTCTGACAGTTACTGAAAATTATTATGTCTGCCATTATCGCCATATTAGTATTTCCAAATCATCTTTATAGCAGTGGAGGTGGGTTTTTTATTTGTTCATTTGTTTTATTTACAAATTTTGTGCAGCAGAAGATTAATCTCATACTGCAAGAGTGAAAAAAAATCCTAAGTCTTTTTTTTTTTTTTTGATTGAATTAGTTCTTGCATAGGTACAGGTAAAATTAATGTTGAAGGTTCTAGTCCCATGTTTTAGATATTGTCAAGAAGGGTCTGAACCCAGCTGTTCACAGTAGATGGCTTACTTTTTGTTTGAACATGTTCTTTTCTTCTGCTGTTTTTATTTAACAGATAGACTTTGACAAGGACCAGACAAATGCCTTTGCTTCTGTTGTTCTGCCACCAAGTTTACTGAAGAATTTAAGTCAAGATGACTTTGAAATTATATCGAGGGCTCAATTTACTTTCTTCAATAAGAATGGCCTTTTTCAGGTAAACTTTAATGAGTTTGAAGTAGTTTCAGCTAGGATGAGTCAAAAGCAGCTGCCAAAAGTTTCCTGTAATGTAATTTCACAGCATTTCATGAGTTAGAGGAATGAGCTGGTGATAGCAAATGTAGGCATTAGGGCATTAGGGACATCAGAGTGACAAAATAGCCATAGCATCCACATTGAATTAGAGTGAGCAATGTGAGTGCACATTCTTTTCACATGTGAGATAAACTTTTTTCAGAGTAATAAACAGCAAGCTAGATCCAAGCTGATTATAATCAGTGTAAAGTACCGAAACCTTTTAAAGGCCACATCTTCCATAAAAATGCATTGATATAGGTGCTTGATGTTCAGTGGAGTTGGGTTCTTTTATATCAGCTGGGAATTTGGTGTGTAATACAGCTAAATATTCTTTCTTTCTCTTTTCCTTGAAAGAATTGATTGACAGTCTTGTCCAATGGACTACTTATATCCAGTTTGAAACTCTGAACTGCTGGTCTCTGTCCAGAGAACATTTTTTTTTCTATACATACTGTTCTTTTCAACTGTTCTCATAAGCACACCATTTTTTAATGTTATCCGGATGTATTTAAAGACAACCTGGTTATGGAATAAGGACAGCAATATTTGTGTCTGAAAACAGAAGGGATACAGGTGGATTTGCTATTTTTCTCCTTTGGGTCCCATCACATGGTAATTATAAATACTTCCTGCATGGTTAATGTCAAAAAAAAAAATAAGAAGAGTTTCACAGCTTGAAAAAAAAAAAACAACCAAAACCACAATTTTCCTGAAAAAAAAAAAAAGTTAATTAATAGGGAAACATTGTTTCATAGTGAACTGCAGGCTAAGCCTCAGAAGGCTTCAGTTTGTTTTCCCATTAGTATTTAAAATGACCTTTGGCTCTTGTTCATCCGGAGAACCCTGTAGTATTGTGTTGTCCCTATATTATCATTTCTATTGGCAGTGTATCCAGATTCTTAAGATAGTCTAGGTAAGAAAATACTCATGACCCTCAGTTGCCTTCTAAAATACACCCTGAAGTATCTTTAACTATTTAAAATAGTATTCATTTTAAGGCCACTTCTAAGAAAAACAAGATGAATATATTTAATAAAGAAACCAGGAGAATATAGATATATGATTGTCATAATGGCATAAAATCATACAAAGTCAAAATGTGTCCTTTAATTGTACTAGAATAAGTTTTTAAGTGATACTTAATTATTCACCGAGAAGCAAAAAGGAAAGAAAGAGAGAGAGAGAGAAAGAAAGAGAAAGAGAGAGAGAAAGAGAGAAAGGAAAGAGAGAGAGAAAGAAGAGAGAAAGAGGAAAGAGGAGAGAAAGAAAGAAAGAAAGAAAGAAAGAAAGAAAGAAAGAAAGAAAGAAAGAAAGAAAGAAAGAAAGAAAGAAAGAAAGAAAGAAAGAAAGAAAGAAAGAAAGAAAGAGAAAAAAGAAAGAAAGAAAGAGAAAGAAAGAAAAAAAGAGAAAAAAAGAAAGAAAGAAGGAAGGAAGGAAGGAAGGAAGGAAGGAAGGAAGGAAGGAAGGAAGGAAGGAAGGAAGGAAGGAAGGAAGGAAGGAAGGAAGGAAGGAAGGAAGGAAGGAAGGAAGGAAGGAAGGAAGAAGATTACAACTAAAATTCCCTACAGTATTTTGTGTGGTTTTTAAATTGTTCATGTGTGATGTTCAATAAGATTAATTAAAATGTGTGAAAATCACATTTTAGTAAGTGTAAAAATAAAGTCTAAAAAAAAGACTAATGACAGTCTCAAAAATAAAATTGACATGCTGTCTCAAACCCCATAACTTTATGCATTAGTATAAAATTATTCCACAAATATATTTATTCCAATTTCAATAATGTCCCACAGTTATTAGCTGTATTTTCTATAAACATTCACTATAACAATGAAACATCATACTTTACAGCACTGGGTTTTTTTGTGTTTTTTCTTCAGTTGCAACTGATAAAACGCTCTCAAGCTTTATCCTGTCATTCATTAAAATCTGATGGTTAAGCTATTCAGGGTGAGACTCATTTCACCTATGGTAGGTGTGTTCAGAATAGATACTTACACCTAAACTGTTGTCCATAAGCTGCCCTCAATGCCAGTCAATGGAAAGGAATGGACACAGATAAGGTGTGACACAGCTCATCCTAGTGCAGGAGTAGGCATCCGTTCCCCAAACAAAGGAGAACAATGCCTTTTGCAACACCCCAAGTACTGCCTGACAGATACGGCAGTGAACCTGTAACAGACCAGCTGGAGACCAGGGAGGATACCTTAAAGCCTCTAAAGTGGACACATATTTTAGGCAACTGCAGCAGGTAGTGTACTAGAAGCTTCCTGGTTTCCCATAAGGCCAACTAGGCTTATAGCTATTCAGACTTTAATGCAAATTCTTCAAAGGAAAATTCTACTTGTAAAACACTTCCATTTTAATAAATCATCAGATTCCAAGGAAAAATTCTCTTCTGGAAAATTCTCAACTTGATAGTTTTTTCACTGTAGGTTATAAATGGTATTGGTATCATCTGTCTTCTATTTAAATTCCCACAGAAGTGTCTAGCATTGCTTTGGATTTGTTTACTACTTCTTGGTCTTTAATTGTAAGATGGAGGATGACTTAGCAACTATACACAGAAAAGAGGTTATTCTTCAAAAACTGTACACCTAGTAAAAAGGATAGCAACAATAAGATAAGAAAGCTATTTCATTGTTTTAAGGGAAATATGTTAATCATATCTGCCACATTGTTTGAGTTGGTGTCATCAGACAAAAAGATTAAAGGGGAAAGTATACCTTCTAACCTTTCTTTATAATAATGTCCAAATGTATTTGTGACTTTAAAGAAAATAGGGAAACTTCCATGAGGCAAATCCAGAATTTGGTTTTATAAACAAAGTGTTCTTATATTACATGATTGAAATTGTAGAAATGCTGACAGTTTATTTATTCTGGCATGCTGCAAAAATAAAACTGTATTCTGGCTTTTATGTTATGTGCTGTGTAAGCATTTTTTATATTTTTCTGAATCTTTTAAAGGATGCAGAAACTCCTGCCAACTTGACCAGTTTTGTTGTGGCATGCAGTATTGGAAACATAACTATTCGGGATCTTCAGGATTATGTGAAGATTACAATTAAGCATACCAAAACTCAAGTAAGAAGAGACTGATTATTCAGAGGAACAGGAATGTAGATTGTATATAGTAAAGGCTGTGCATATAGCTTCATTGCTTTCAGTGGATTTTGACTATATATATTGAATGTAAACCCAAATGGAAATAAAATCTCTGAAACAAAATTAAATAAGAAAAGAAAAAACAAAAATAAATAACTTCTCCATCCTCAAACATTCCCAATCCATTCATGTTTTAGCATTTATCTGAAAGACTATTGATTCTGCCACTCACAAGCAATTTGTGCAAATAATTCTAGATAAAACCATTGTTCACGACCAGTTTGTGACCACGTTCATGACCAGGGACACTACTTTTTACACTGGAATGTTAAAATGACTTAAATTCTTTGACCATAATGAAATTTCTTTTTTAATAGTTCCCCAAGGTTTTGTTGTTATATGGTTTCCTGCAAATGAAGAATGGAAAGAACCCCATTTAAAAAAGATGACTACAATTAATTTACAGAAATAAAGTCCAAATACAACCTTTTGGCTCATGCTGTTTCAGTTAAAACATAAAAATTCATAAAAAACAGTTGTCAGTAGCTACTGCAAAAGAGACAATAGCACTAAAGAAACTAAGAAAGAAGTTGGCATGTAATACCTAAGAATGTTGTTCATGGAATGAGAACCTGGTTCATAATCTTCACATAACTTCACCTTACATTTCATTATAATGATTATTTTAAGGTGAGGCACAACAACCTCCACTAAGGTTCAGCAGGCTTTTGCAGAGTTCTGAGGCCATTTACATTAAGAATTCACTAAGAACTCACGAGGAAGTAAACAGTTAAATATATTTAAGCTCTGTAAAGACATCATAGTCATGGATAACTTTAGTGAGACAATAAAACTTTCTCATTCTGAGGATGTGGAAAAGGAACACTGAAGATGAACAATGCTCTATGATTTATAATTAGGGTAAATGTCTTTTTAAGGAGAATAAGGTCTGGTTTAACACTAGACAAAATTTCACTAGTCCAAAATAATATTTTTTCTACTGCTCATCAAATGAAAAGATATGTAGTAAAACGTCTGCTGCAAAAGTATGCATGTTGATGAGATTTATATCTGAAGAGGTATAAAAGGTCTACTTTTGCATGTGTTCTTAGGAAGATCCTAAGCCTACCTGTGTCTTCTGGGATATGAATAAAAATGGTAAGTTTAAAAATATTGTCATTTCTTTTACACTGGGAAAAAAAGGTGTCTAAGTTGTATAATCAGTCTCGGTCTTGATCCTTTTTACTTCTCTATTAGTCTTTGCAGAGTTAGATAAATCTTTAAACTGTATAATTTCTTCTGTTTAGTAAGGTCACTAGTAACAGAAGATGTTAAATATTCTTACTAAAGGTTTTTTATGTAAATTCAGTTAATATTTTAAATCTGCATTTATTAATTAATACATGTAATTTCATATACATACATATATAATATATGTATATATTGATATATTATATATAATATACATATTTATATTTACTACAATGTTTATATGCTTATATTAATATATAATATATTAATATATTATATGTATATAATATATAAATTAATAAATGTAATTTTTAAATCTGTATATAAAGTTTCTCTCTATCCACACTGACTTACATTACATATTGCAGAGAGCAAGGGTAGGACCCTCTGTTCCTAGGCCTCTGCTTTCTTGTGCCTGGGGATATGTGAATAGGAGGGCAGTATGTGCAGACATCGCATCATGGTGGTAAAAGGAAGTTCTAAAACCATTATATTGTTGGGTAAAACTAAGGTGTGTCTTAATGCATGATACACATGGGTCTTATTCATCCATCAATAACCAAAAATCTCCCTACCTTTATTATAAATCTCCAACTGTTGCTTCTGCTCAGTAGGCCATTATTGAGACACGTCTGGTGGAATTTTCTAAAAAACTATGAAACCTAACAGTTTCTTATTTACTGACTTCTTAATATTCAGTGGTATTATATGTTTATTATATATGCATTTCTGTGTTTGCACAAGATGAAGTGAGGAATCCAATGAAAGAACGATACAAGTTTGTTGGAAAGTATGGTTTCTCTTGTTTCCTTTCCACAGGTGGCAACGGTGGCTGGAACCCTACAGGTTGCAAAGTGCAAGCAGAATCCAATGAAAATGAGACAGTTTGTTTATGCAACCACCTCACACACTTTGGGGTCCTAATGGTAAGCAAACTCTCATTGTTCACTAAGTTATCTTTCCTAGGAATCGCAATGTAGTATTTCTCTTGGGCCAAGACAACTTTCTTGATTCATGTTTGATATGATATTCTTTTTGTAAATTATTTTAATCTTAAAACACTTTCTCTGTTATTGATCATTATAATCATATAGTGTTTTGGGTTTTTTTATAACAAAGTGCCTATTGATAAGTATTCAAGGATAAGGTAATCAATAAAGAAAATGAAAGAAGAAGTGAGCAATTATAAAATTTTAAGATATTGAAATGTGCCTGTAAGAAGACTTCTGGCTGAGACTTCTGAGTGATACCAAAATACAAATAGCATATTATAATACCCAACTTCAAAGCCGGAACATAGGTGAAAAACAAAGCCAGAATAAGGGATGGTAAAACCAAGGCTCAGTACTAACCCCTACACTAGCAAAATGAAAAAGTCAGTGAATATTTACAGGGAAAAAAAAAAAAAAAATGTAAGAGAAAATATTTTCTCTTGAAGTTGAGACACTTCTTTCTCAAGAAGTTGAGACGCTGTTTCAGAACAAAACGTAGAGCATCGTATTTTCAGGAAATGTCCTGCAGTCAGCAAAATTGTTAATGACAATGAAAAGACAAGAGCACAGTAATTCCCCTTCTTACTGAGATTCAAGGGGCTAAATTGCACCTTGGAAATTTTGCTTGCAAATCCAACAAGATTTATATCATTTTAACGTCAAAAAATATAAAGTAATAACTTCTTTTGCAAAATCTGTAAAACCGTATTTGCTGTTCACTTTTAAATGGATGAGTGGCTGAGGTAGGTAGAGCTTAGCATATCAAGAAGATGGACAAAGGTACCTTCAGGTACCTTCAGCCTCAGCAGTATGACTCCTCTAGTATTCAGGTGTCTCCAGCAATTTTCCTGTGTGATGTATTTTTGAAAGAAAAAAATCTCAACATGAAAAAGATGGATTATTGCAATCTGATCTTAAAATTTAGTGATTTTTCAACCTTCAGAAGTAGGCTGAAATTTCTTTTGGTGAGAAATTAATATTCTTTGGCCTGTAAATAAAGCCTGCAGGAAAAATGTTGGCTCTTTATCAGAGCAATACTCCTAATGATTTCTTTTTGATTTACCTTTTTGCAGTGGCACATAGGACTTAACTGCACAAGGAAGCTACACACATTGATTTTTCAGCCTTCCAGAGCTTTCCTAACAGAACTGCTCTCTTCACATCATGTTCAGATGTCAATGTGAAATAGTCATAAGCTTTTTGTCTTTTTGCAAGCTAAATTGCAGTCTTGTTTCACTTTTCATCCTTGAATGGGGAAAAAAAGGACTTTCTTTAGGATATACTCAATGAGTCCCTTCTCCTCCCTGAATGCTTTTGTGGCTTTAGGAAATAAGGCAAAAGTTCTTTGAATTTGGGCTGTGTTCCAATAGATTTTTTACACATTTTTGACTGTTTTAATTGCTTTTCCACTTCAATAATCTTTTCTGACTTTCACTTAGATATTAAATTGCTTTCAGATAACACTCTCTTTATATATATAAGGTTGGGACAGGGTGTAAAAAACTGCATACAGCTCCTTCATTTTTCTATGAAGAATGGCAGGTTTTGTAGCCTTTTGTTGGTGTTTTTTTGCTAGACGATTTCGCTTGGGATAATAGTTATACTGATTGTAGAATAGACACCATTATATGCTAGTATTTGCTCATATTTACTCCACAGTAATATAGATCCAAACATTCTCATTATTTCTTTTCCTTAAAGAAGGAAATAACACTGGCATTTATTCTCAGACAGTACTATGTGGCAATTACATTTGGAGAGAAAACTGGAAAAAAAATCCTCAAGATGTTCCTGCTTCATTTCCAGTTTTGGGTTGTTTGTTTGTTTTTGAAATGTTGTCTTTGTCACTATTTTTCTGACCAACATTTATAACTGTAGCTTGCAGGACAGACTATAAAAATGAAGAGCAATATCTTGCCCTTGCTTTCACCCATAGATGATTAGCTACATTGACTCACGAACTTTTAATAACAAGAAGTGATGTCAGAAACTCCCCAGAATTCTGCATATTTCATTATGAATATTTTTAAATTTTATTTTAAATACATATTCAACATAAATATCTTCTTAAAAAGAGATGTCTATAAGTAACTGAACTAAAAAGTTTGAAGAGGGAAATTTTTTCCACAGGAGGACATTTGAATTCCTAGTACTGAATTATAAGGATCAGCATCAGGCTCTGTCTATCTGCTTAACCCAGCAGTTATAATACTTACAGCACAATGTTTTCAAGAGCTATGGGAAGGAAGTGAGAGGTGTAACAACTATAAACTAAATATACTTGATAAACATGAACCCTAATGTCAGGGTTATAGTGTTATTGCCAGTGTTTTTGAGTTTTACTTGTGTAATTACCAACCAAGAATGTTGTGCTCATGAAAAAAGGATTTTGCTGTAACTGTTACATCTTCCTCCTGTCTCACATAGGACCTTCAGCGAACCACTACAGAAATAGACCCACAGAATACCAAGATCCTCACTTTCATCACTTACATAGGCTGTGGGATATCTGCTATATTTTCAGCTGCAACTCTTCTGACATATATTGCATTTGAGTAAGTATTGGTTCTGTCAGAAAAAGTCACAAAGGAAGTACCTCTCTGTGATGAACAAAATAGCTAGATGGTTGGCGTGTTTTATTTGCCTTGGAAGGGAAATGTATATTTACAAAAAAAAAAAAAAACACAAAACTGCAGAATCCCGGGCACAATGGTATAAGTAGAAACTTTTTTTCAAGGGCATATAAGTTCAGACTCTCTCCTCTTGTTTTTAATGTGTTGTGCTGCTGAGACCAGGCAACAAGGCTAATACATCACAAAATTTTCTCTTTGGGGTGTATGACATCTACCGTATCAGATATGTGTTATAAAATCCACAGCCGGGCTTTTTGTAAGAACAAAACCAAATCAAACCTGCCTGTGTGAGCATAGTAGGTCCTGAATAAAAAAGAAAAATTTCTGACTTGAACAATTACATTCTGGAGCCCTTCAGAAGGAAGTGGAGAAGCGAAATAAAATGAAGCTAATTTGTGAAGTTTTACAATAATTTCAACAAGGGATTCAAGTGAATGAAAAAGTTTTGAAATGACACAGTTCTGTGAACAGTGAAAAGAATCACATCAACACAGAGGAACAATTCTGCCTGGAGCAGGACAAAACAGAGTAGCTGCTAAAGGATACTTTCCAAGGGGGGAAGAAAAGGGAGGCTTCTGAGATCTTCAGAAATAGTTCTAGATACCTCTAATTATTGCATTCCTGTTGCATTACCTATGGTATAATATTTTGGTCCAAGATGGCTGAAGTTGCCCCTCAGTTCATAGATTTCAATGTGTATCAATTAGAAAAGAAAATTAAGTTGATCTTCAGTCTTCCTAAGATAAGGAAGGAAGGAAGGAAGGAAGGAAGGAAGGAAGGAAGGAAGGAAGGAAGGAAGGAAGGAAGGAAGGAAGGAAGGAAGGAAGGAAGGAAGGAAGGAAGGAAGGAAGGAAGGAAGGAAGAGAAAATAACAGCAAGCACTGGACAATATCTTCCAAAAAGTAACCAAACATTAATATATAAATTGATCAGAGATGATCTTCTGGACAGTTATATTTTGAAAGATTTCTTTTAAGTCTCTTCAGTTCTTGTTTCAGGTACAAACTGCATTGTATTATATTTAATTTGAAAGTTTAATAATAATAAATAATAAATCAGCTGCTAAAATATTTTGGCAGTAAAGTAGTTCATTAAGAACCCAAACAAGTGATGGCTTTCCCCTAGAACATACAGCTGAAGGCTTCAGCAATATCACAGAGAAGGACATCTCCCTCTCTGGAGTTTCCCTCTCTGGAGATATTCAAGGCACGTCTGGACGCCTACCTGGGCAGCCTGCTCTAAGGAGTCTGCTTTGGCAGGGGGGTTGGACCCAATGATCTTTTGAGGTCCCTTCCAACCCCTTCGATTCTGTGATTCTGTGATTCTGCGATTCTGTGATTCTGTGACGTCTCTATGTCTTGTTGCCACAATAGCTTATGGCTAAGAGGAGATCCCTGTACTTTTATTTATTTTGTAAACTGATAAACCTAGCTACTGTAAGCAACTTGGGTAGTTGAAACCAATTAATCATAAGCATCTATATTTCTCTCACTAGGAAGCTGCGAAGAGATTATCCCTCCAAAATTCTGATGAATTTGAGCACAGCTCTGCTCTTTCTCAACTTGACCTTCTTGCTTGATGGTTGGATTGCATCATTTGACATAGATGGCCTCTGCATAGCTGTTGCTGTACTTTTGCACTTTTTTCTTCTGGCCACCTTTACATGGATGGGACTAGAAGCGGTTCATATGTACATTGCTCTAGTTAAAGTGTTTAACACCTATATACGGCGTTATATACTGAAGTTTTGCATCATTGGCTGGGGTGAGTTCAGTACATGCAGTTTTTACATAGTGTGTTATTTGAAATGACGGTATATAAAAGATGCAAAGCAAAATCAAAATCAGCATAGTTTCTTCCCCTGCCCCTCCCTCCCCCCCAAGGTGCCGGCATAGAGCCAGTGCTCTGTGTCACTAAGACCACAGTTCCTGTGGATAACTCCATGCAAACACACCAGAACTGCCTATCTCTGCCTGAGGAGGAGCAGTAGACTGGATACGCTGGTCTTTTCAGAGAGGCCAACATGTTACAGCCATATAAGAGAACCATGGCACACATTGAATTGAGAAACCCTTGCAGTTACTACAAAGCCCATGGGGATCTTTGCATTGACTTTCAAAAAGCTCTCAACTGAGGTTGAAGTTCCTTGCTGAAAAATACAAACCCTATGGTGGAATCAGAAATTTCCTATGCTTCAGCAGTGTTTAAACTACAGAGAGATCCTGCCTGCCTTAAGCAGTGTACAATATAGGACTGAATTGGAAAATGTAATACTGTGAGGCTCAAGCAGCACAGCTTTTATTCTTCCTTTTTTTTTTTTTTTTTTTTAATATCAGGAATCTGTGCCTTCTTCCTGAATGCACATATTGTGTTTGAAATAATACAATACAATACAAAACCATTAACCTCATGCCTAGAGCACTGACCTCAGTCCAGCTGATAATTGATGTCTTTCCATTGGCAACTAGCATCCTTTTTGGCAACCTCAGAAGCAGACAAGGACTTAGTGGTAGGAAAAGCAAATTAACCTCTTCCCCTTTGAAACTGTTTTGTCATTGCAGGGATAAGGCATGTAAAATAAGGCATGTCAGGAAATGTGCATTTGTTCAGTGTGAGCTGAACTTCTCTGCACATAGTCCTCATCCACATAGTTGTCTGTTAGTTTCCCCAAATATTCCCTTTACTATATTAATAAAAAATATACAGTTTACTTCATTTTTTGGACACATTTAAGTAAAGGATATGTAATGTTTTAGAAAAAGAGAAGACATTTACAGCTGAAAGAAGCAGAGGAGAAATGAAGTTCATTTTCCCTGGTTTCCCAGCCTAATTAAATGACATCAGCATCTCTGGAAAAAAATCCCTCCAAAAAAAAAACCCAATCCCATCCCTCCACTAAATCTCATTTTTAGTAGTTTGTTAATCTTTTTCTCACTTTATTATGAGAACCCTTGTTCAAGTGCTTTGAGAGAATTATCACTTACTTATCACATATTAAAATAGCATTTCCTAACTTAAAGAACATTATGAGGTTAATTCACTAATGCTTATTAAGTACTTTGAAAGCTTTAATCATGGGTACAGTTTGAAAAAATGATTTATTTTCCTCTATTTCTCTGTACAGTTTTCTGACCTAGAACTACCTCAGTATACTCTATACTAAAGCAATAGTGATGGAAACATCCGTAATTCAGCTTTGCATGGTGATTTTGAAAGTTTAAGGGATTTGAAAGCTAACTACAATTATCTCTTGTTACAGGTTTGCCAGCTCTAGTGATAGCAATTGTTTTATCGAGCACAAATACTAATGCAAGTCAGATTTATGGCAAAGAATTGTATGGCAAAGATGCTGGCGGGCAAGGAGGAGATGACTTGTGAGTACTTTTAATCTCTTACAATTTAGCATTTACAATCTAAAAAAAAAAAATACCAACAGCACCAGAACAAAAAAGCATTGGTCAGATTGCTTTGAAAAGTCACAGGTGGATAAAACAAGGAAAGTGGACAAAATTGTCTTCTAAATTATTTGAATCTGAAGGAAAAGAAGAACATAAGAAAAATCAGAGGGAATTCTACATTACCTAGTGTGAGGTGCAAACACACTTCTGACAAAAGAATAATTATAAATTTTGTTTCACAAAAATAAAAATACCTGTTTTGGTTTATTTAAAATGAAAACTGCATATTCTAGGTGTGAGCAAGAAAGAAGTAAAATAAAAATAATTTCCTTTGTAAATAAAGTAGCCCTTTGTCAATGTAGGTCATTAGCTTTCTACATTTTTTTCTCAATGTCCAAAAAATAAACTCCAAATACCAACGTTTTTATATGACTGTTACCACATTTTCTGTTCCTTGACTGGCAAAGCTTGTCATGATAAATAAAATATCATTCTGGGTTTTTATTAAGGTATAATGCTAATCATTGTAGCCATTTGATGCTAGAGGTATAAGCTAGATCTCTCAAATGACTGACTATCAAATGGCTACCTCAAAGGACTACCCATACTGCTTCTTCTTTAGAGCCATGAGTTCTCCTTTAGCTGAAGTGGCAGAAACTTCAGATTTTGGCACTGAAGATCCAAGCTTGAGTATTCTGTTATTAAAGCATCCTATGCTTCACACTGACAAAGGTGGCGAAGCTACTTGTACTGAGTTGCATGATGAGATTGCAATTCCCACTGCTTGTATCTGTGATCAGATTTTCCTTTTAATTAGTTTTACCTAAATGAGGGGCAACACTCAGATTTCTGACAAGATGCTACTATGTGCTATAGTGTATTAAGATGCCACTGAACGTCATCCTATTTAAAAACAGAAAATGGACAAAGGCTTCACTTGAAATTTTACCTCTGCAGCAATGGAATAAGACACAGGCTGCTTTTACTTGCAGTCATATAAATAATTGGAGGATATTTTGCATTACCTAAAAATGGTCATAGTTTCCTTTTGTTTTTTGTTGTTTTTTTTCTCAGCTGCTGGATCAAGAATGAAGTTGTCTTTTATGTGACTTGTGCTGGATACTTTGGAATCATGTTTCTCTTGAATGTTGCCATGTTTGTGGTGGTGATGGTGCAGATCTGCGGGAGAAATGGAAAAAGAACTAATAGGACTCTGAAGGAAGAGATCCTGAGGAACCTCCGTAGCGTGGTCAGCCTGACCTTCCTCTTGGGCATGACATGGGGCTTTGCTTTTTTTGCTTGGGGTCCCTTAACTTTGCCCTTCCTGTACCTCTTCTCCATTTTCAACTCATTGCAAGGTAAGCTGAATTTCTTTTCTGTGAACAAACAATATTTGAGCTATTACTCTTCTGGGAGATCTTAGGTCTGACTAGAGAACTGTGATCCAAGTTCTCTGGATCTTTCCCTGATACTAAAACATCGTTAGTTTTGCATTCTGTGGAATAATTTTACCTACTACACATAGGTTGAAGGTCTTTGTTAAATTAATTAACATTTCAAGGCCTTTTTAATAAAATGCACTGTATTATAAATAGTGCTGTTCCTAGCTAACAGTCTGCAGTGGTCTCTGCTGATAGATGCTGTATGACCTTCAACATTTCCTTTCACTGATTATAACAAATATAGGAAGCCTCTTTCTTTAATTTATTCCTGTAGGGAATTTGTAAAGCTCATATCTATTTTATTAAGACATGGAATGCTCATAAAACAAAATCCAGTCCTGTTTCCAGGTGGAAAGAGAGCTCAGAGATAAGTGATATTCTTTGATTCTTTAATGAAAATACAGTAACTATTGTAGGTAGCTTCTTTTTGTTTTCTTTTCTGAAATTTTGAATATTTTTCTACATAGTTCATCCTTCTGAAAAATGCTATAAATTGTAGTCTAATGGTTATAAATTACAGAATTATATAGATGTCTTTTAAAAGAATTTTGGCTCGGAGCTGATTTGTATATGTACCAAATGACATAAGGATCTCCACCCCTGTGTGTACCACCAATAAAGAAAAACTAAAATTAAGAAAAAAACAAGAAGGTTATTGGAGGAGTGTGTATTATACCACATACATACTGAGATTAAATAATAATAATAATAATAATAATGCCCAGAAACAAACAAAAAACAGCATACAAAGCCTAAACACAAGGATGTCATTGGAGGAGTTTGTGTTTTGCCACACAAATATTGAGATAAAAAAATAAATATATTCCTAGGGTCAGCAAAATATCTGCCCTTAATGGAAAAATTACTTAATCTAACACTGTGTGGATTTTATCTGTTACAGTTGAGACATTATTTACTGAGCTAAAAGATTTATTGAGCTTTCGTGGAAAGAGAATAATGTTGTGGTTTTTGGTTTGGTTCAGTTTCAACCTGAAATGCTAGTCAAAATGGCAAAATAATGTTTGTATGTGGTGTTCTTACTAAAGGCTTTTTTTCCAATGGGCAGACTCTGATACTCCCCTAGGAGCAAAATGAAGTATTTGCTGTAATGTGTCCGTGTTAGAAATTTAGAAGGGCCTAGAGAGATTAAATTATGGGAAGAACATGAAAAAAGATTCACATTCTGAAAAGCATGCCAAGGATCAAATTCAACAAGTTTTCTTTAACCAGAATTTCCAGCACAATCAATTAAGCTTGTATGTGCAGAGTGCACACAAGGTTGACCACCACTGCTTAAGTCTCTGTGGGGTAATAGCACTGTTCAATGGAAAATGAGTGTTTGGAAGGCAGTTAGGTCAGAAGATGAAACCAAAAACTCTGAGGAGTAAATGCAGGAAGAAGACGAGCGATGATCTTCTCATGGGTTGTAGTAGCAAAGATGGTATAGCATATGTTCAGGCAGGTCATATCAAGCAAAGGGAGATAACAATCCTGGAAAAAATGTATATTGCTGTGTCAGAAAGAGCTGGGCAAAGCTAAAGGAATAAGGAAAAGAGCATTTTAAATCACCTATATCTGGTGTAGCACACATGGACCTGGCAGTAACGGGATGAAATAATGCAAAGGAAAAAGAAGAGTTTGCTTCAGGAAGCATTTTCTATCAGCAGAAAGGTATTAGCACTGGTATTAGCATGAGTTTATTTACTGACCCCTCCATAAACTTGTCTGTTCTCTCTCTTGAGTTTGTGAAAGCTGCACCAGTGTTTTAAGCTACACCAGCAGCCTCTGTAAACCTATTTTTCTACACACTGGCAATGAAAAAGTAAATTGCACCAACTACTGGTATTACTATACTTTGCTATTGCATCTACAAAGGAAATGATTTTTTCTCTCTTTGACACTCAAAGTAAAAAATCTGGGAACATTTGTTTTTTGGCTGTTCATTTCATATATATGCCTGGGCAAGCCAAATACTTTCAAGTCAGAGCCAAGCTAGAGCCAAGCCTAGGGTCTGATTTGACTATGGGAAACAAAACCAAAGTTGTGTTACTAAAGCACATTGTGAACTTAATGAAAAATGAAATACAGAGAAAAAAAAATCAGAAACCAAGCCCAGACAGGGCAAAGACAAAGTATTTAACACTATGCATTCATTTTGTAATACATTAGACATAGACATTTTCTTTTTTAACCATTCAAAATGTTCCAAACATTCACCTCAATTTAATTAAGCATCAATTTAGTAAGTTTGTAGCAGCACAGAAGTCCTAGGAGGTACTTACAGCACAAACAATTGCATACCTCTCAGCAAGTAAAAGCTGCTAGTGATTGCACTGGAATTACTCTGTGTTAAAAGTGAAGCACAAACCGAACTATTTTACTAAATGCAAACACAGTAACCAGAATTGAACAGAGCTTGCATATGGTATGCATTAAGGTATGTTTGCCTTCCTTAAATTGTGCTTCTCTTTCTCTTTTTTTTTTTTTTTTTCTCCCACCAGCTCTTGGAAAAAAAAAAAAAAAGTGTTTCATTACACAACCTTTACACAACCTTCTAAAGTTAATGAAGTTAGCTGTTTTGTTTCTCTGACCTCGGTGGTCTCAGCCTGGACTGAGTGCCATAAGCAAATACAAGTGCCATTCAATGACCAGCATTCATGTAAAATTATACCTCAGCACTTTGGAGAAGAGAGGATAATTTTATGCTCTAGATCAGTTTTTCCAGGCTATACCCTGCCATTGCATTCTACCAGTTGAAACATAGCAGGCATTAGCGTATGGAGCTATTCATGATCATCTTGAACAGTCTTAGAGGATGTCACTTAACCACATTTGCCTACATTATGTAATATTTATTCATGTTTAAGATATAATCATGAGGGATTTGGTGGTAACATTTGCCATCAGGTGTTCAGCCTCGGGTTGGCTGTCTCCCAGGGAATAAGAGTAGAACAAGAATAGGCCAGGCCCGGGAAGGACGGAAGATTCCACAGCTGTTGCCTGCCTGGGAAGTGCCAAGAGCACATGAAATGTCCAATTGCTATATTTAGCTCCAAAGTATCTCTGTAGGATGATGAAATTGTACCATACACCCCACCAAAGCCTTTGTTATCACATATTAGATGCCCATCTTCTGTTCTGAAAATAGAGATTATACGATTGCATAAAAAATCTACAAAAACATTCTTAAACACTTTTATTGTAATTACATGCACAAACCAGGCAATTTTCTTTGAAGAAAAGAACTATCTGGACACCTAATTAGTACTTATGGGCATATTTTTACCATTTTCATAGTCATTTCAAGTACATGCATGTGATGAACATAAATCCAAGTGGTGTTTGTTTGTTTGTTTGTTTGGCACCCTTTAGTGTCAATTTCAAATCTTCAGGTTTTGAAAGAACACAGCCCATAATTCTGTGGGTATAGAACAGGAGATAAAATAACTTCTGGCTAACAAAATATTGTCTGTGCTTACCCTGCAGTCTGGCTGCAATGTCCTGTTGGGTGCAAAATTTCCATTTGGTTCAAAACCAAAACCTTTTAATGATTTCCATCTAAGCTAAAAAAGTAGAATAACCACACTGAGCTGGATGTGAAGCAGCAATGTCAGTAAATGGGTTCTCTTCTCTCTCTTCTGATATCCCAGACATATGTATAGCAGATTGAGGAGGGGAAAGCTATAATTACTTTTCCTATCTATTAAATGAGGCATATGGATAGATGACAATAAGAAAACTTAGACATGATTTTTCTTTGCTTGTACTTCATAGTCTTTTGTTACCAGACTTTAGTCAATCTGTTTATATATTTAAAATATATGTTTTATTTTCTTTTGTCATAGGTTTATTTATATTTGTATTCCATTGTGCCATGAAAGAAAATGTGCAGAAACAATGGAGGAGACACCTCTGTTGTGGCAGATTTCGACTGGCAGACAATTCAGGTAAAAACAAGTTACAACTCCCCTCCTTATTTGCTGCAGTAGACTGGAAAGTCCAGGTTATCAGCCTGCTACACTATTTTTAATATAATATAATGTAAGCCAGAGATGTGGAAAAATTGATTAATCATAGGCTATCACTTCACTTTAGCAATAGCAATTGCCAAGGGACTTTTCAGACATCACTTCATAAAAAGTCTCAGATCTTCTTTCAGTTTTCCACTGAAGGCAGCTGGTGAATTTTGTAGTGCTATACACATGGTTTTGGAAGGCCGTTTGGAGCCTTAAATATATATATATATATAAATAAATAAATAAAAATGTCCAGATATTCAAATTCTGTCATTCAAAACCAATCTTATGCCTTTTCTCCTGCTGACTAAATTATGTTGACTAAATTCTTCACTATTAGGTTGATGTAGGATCAATTCTTAAAAAGCAGATAGAAATACCCTGAGGTCTTTTGCCTTAGTCTTGTTTTAGCAGAAGCCTGATTAGGTTTCAGAAGTGATGTTCAGCTTTATCTGTACGGACGTAGAGTACTTCTACAGTTGGTTTGGACACCTCAGAGTGGGTCACTGTATATAGTCTCCTGTACCTTTGGCCATCTCAGATGGCGTTAGACTCCTGTGTTTAGGCAACTTGATCATGCTTTGCTACTATATATATAATGATTATGGATCATGTAATTCTTGTTCGTATGATTCCTGCCCAATGACTGGGGTTCATCTCCACAGGTGATGTAAAGTGGCATAAGCTCATTGCTTACTGAGGTAAAACAGCCTATCCTGGATTATAGCTGTGTTCCAAATACTTTTGTGCCCTTTCTGTCTTGGCATCCAAGGATTGCTTCAAGGTTTTAAGCAACTGCTTTGCAATCAAGAAGTTTGCTTTGTCTTGTTCTGTTTTGTTTAGGGGATTCATTCTCATTGTAAACTATGAAATATTTATGCTTTCACTTTACAGTAAGAAAATCTGACTCATGATTTCAAAGAGTTAATACAAATTAGGAAAAACATATTCATTCTGAACGGGCATCCAAATTATTTCATACGTTCAGTTTCCATGTGGTTCATGCTCTAACTCCTGAACTGGAAAACACAGATGAATCAAATTATTTCCAGATTTTTATGCTGCTGTTGGGCAGCTTGTGGGGATGATAGAAACAAAAACTTGAAGGATTCAAATATGTCAGTGATGTATTTAATGTGGTGTCATTACAGCAAGTGTTAACCAACGCTTCACCACTGGCTGGTTTTATTCTTTGTGAACCTGACACAGTCTGCAGGCAGAACAGTGAAGTATAAGACAAAAGTAATCTTGCATATTTATCTGATTGAAGTGAACTTTAGGGCATGTTATGATCAAGCAAAGCAAGAAACAAACCAAAGCCTTGCAACGCTGTCATATCTAGATCAGAGAAACAGTAACCTATAGCAATGATTTAGGGTAAAATCTTTGTCTTGATTTAAGACGAGGCTAAAGCAACATGTCTTTGGTTGGGACGTCTCATCCATTTTGTGATTTTCACTGTAGTACTGTGAATTAGAATGGTAACAGCAGTAAGACCACTGTGTGAAACTGCCTGTACCTACCCACAAGTATATGATACAATAGTTAAATAAATTTATTCTGGAGGATACTGGTATTGGTAAACATGTGATGAGATTTTCGATGTCAGTTTTCCTCAGTAAGTTTATTGGTCTTAATTATTTAATTTAGTTTTAGAAATTATTCCAATATAAGAGCCTATTGTGTTGATGGTTCTGACAAAATTATTCAAATATGAACTACTGAATAACCATTATCATTCATCGTTATTCATAGTGCAACAATATGCTAACCCTATAACAGCAAGTGCAAATCCACTAGTATGTGTTATCTACATCAGCAGATCAAGCCCTCAAATGAAAAGATCTCTGTAAATGCTTCTGTTCCTACCTTTCCTATTGGAAATCACTTTGGATTTCTCTGTTCAGGTCATGAACCTTTGGCATCCTCATGCTGTTACATATCTTCACTGCTCTCATGCTTCCTGGAAATCTGAGTCTTACTTACAGTTCTGCCATCCAACAAAATGATTGTTGGAGTGTTAAAAACAGGGCTGCCAATTTTAACTACTGGTCATAAATAGTAACTGTAGTAAGCAGCCAAGTTAATCAAGTTGTAATATTTAGTTTATTTCTTAAGAACCAAAGAGCCTGACAGAAAAAGGATAGGTCATTTGTTGTAAGCAACATCAAGCAATGCATCTGATACTTGAAACGTTCATAACTGAATAAATTAGGTATTTAGTACAATTGCCAATAGTAATTTTTTATGTAAATTTTTTCAATCATTTTTAGATTGGAGCAAGACAGCAACCAATATTATAAAGAAGAGTTCTGATAATCTTGGGAAATCCCTATCCTCTAGTTCCATTGGCTCCAATTCAACCTACTTAACATCCAAATCAAAATCTACAACAAATACATATTGCAAACGAAGCAGCCATACAGGTGAGTTCTTGTACTGTAACCCAGTACATCTGTGAATATGTACTTTTGTGTTAAGGTACACTACAGACTTCTACCCAAAGGTTAATATGAAAAAATATATATATGTAGTTACTGGGTTTTTAATATATATATGTCACTGTTTAATAATCTTAACCTAATATCCAATGTATAGTTCTGATCTAGGTATGTTCCCATACAAAACTAGGTGTGATGAAATTTTTTTAATAGCACTTTCACCTTTTCAAATAAAAGAAGGTACATTTTATTTTCCCATTGTAAACATATAGTGACCAAAGCACAGAGGGATGACATTTGTTGCCCAAGGTAACATGCAAGCTAGCAGCAGAGTTGGAAATAGGAATCAGGTCTTCCAAATCCAAGTCCTCACAGTTGATTCACTCGGCAAAACTGCTTCCATTTCACTGTAACACATTTATGGGTAGAGAGACAAACAGGAATTACTTGGAAATTGATACTGTGGTCCCAGAGTACGCACTGTTTTTTTTCTTCTACAAATAGTATGCTGTATTTACTGTCTATCTATTTAGATGTTAGTGGTGTATGTAATAAAAGACATCATCAGTATTCCACTCATGCTGCAAAAATGTGCTTATTTTAAGAACAGTTTAAATAAATTCAAAAAGAGAGGAGCTGGAACAATTTGCAAACCTGTTTGCTTATATGTCAGTTAATATTTCAGAAAGCCACTTAAATAGCTTATGAAGTATTGTTCAGATTTTTTTGTTACTGAGTATTTAACTCATGTTTTCATACTGTATAAAGTCTCATAGCATTATCACAGAATCTTCTTCTAAAATATAGCAGAAATAAAATCTACAAACATATTTAACCTAAAGAGATGTATTTGCTTGTTTTAAAATACTTTTTGGAAGATTTATTTTGAATATGAATTTTATGAATTTACTGGAAGTCCCCAAGGTCTCATTTTTTGTTGTGTAGAATACTTTCCAGGAAATACCTTCCTATTTTTATTGATGATCATTTCCTGTTCCAGTTAGGCACACAACATTTTTTCTCTAGAATTCCCTACTATTAATTTAGTAGCAGCAGGTCACATTCCTTACCTTGGTCATTCCTGTAGGTCTGTCTGTTATGATAGTGGAGGTGAGCATCATGCCCTTGCCACTGTAGAGCATTCACAGTTTTGCCAACAGAGTTCTTTCCCATTTGTATTTATGGTAGATCAATCTGGCCTTTGGCATTGTGGCTAAAGATAAAAATATGCTTAAATGTTTTTATTGGACTCAGAAGTTTTAATCAGTCTGATGACTGAAGCAACTTCATGCTGGAGTTTTTGCAAAGCAGGTTTGAAGCAAAACAAGGAAGCAGTTCCAGATAAGAAGAATTAAGTTAAAAGAAGCTTACAGTTAGGAACATGTTCATTTACTTTCTTCAAAAGTGGTGAGCTTAATCTCATGCGCAAATTATTTCCTAAAGGGGATTATAGTTGGTAATGTAATCATGGCTTGTAATATGATCATTTAGTGGACATTAAGGGAATACCAGCTATCTCAATATTTGTTTAATTTTATTACATTCTGCTCTGAACTCTGAAAATAAGCATTTTGTTGTGATACTCCAAAGGAATTTTTACTATAGTTAGGCTTTTAAATATTGACATATCTTCTCACAGTTTTGCAGTAATAGAAAAAAAAGGTACACGGTTCTCATTTTTAATACAGCTAAATCTCTGAGTTTGATGTCTTAGCTAATTTACAGGTAAATAGTGTAATAGCTACATGTCTTGGCAGCTCTTGTTAATATGGTTATAATGTGCTCCCTGGAATTGACACAGGCATTCATGTGTTTGTGGTATAGATAATGTCTTCTAAGGCCCTTTCCTCATCAGTGGTGGAGCATTACAGGTAAAGTGAGAATTGCTTTTGTCAAATGCATGGTTTGAACAGGGTGGAGGGATACCATTTGCATGATGTCCTAATTGGCACAAAGGACTTTGCTAATCAGAAATGCTGCTTGTTTCTCACTATTGCATCTTGCGCCATTGATGCTGAATCAAAGGGTAAGCGTGCTTCAAACTCTGGGTGTCTGCAATCTGCATGGGGCATGAAGCGTTTGGAAAATGCCATTTTGGAAAACAGACCATGTCCTAACATTAATGCCTGTGTACTGTATTCAGGGAAAGGTGGCTAAACACTGAAGAACCTTATGTAAATCATATGTTAAAAAGCAAAAACAATATAGTATAGTCCTAGAAAAAAAACGAATATTTAAAAAAGCTATTGTAGGAATTATAAGCTACAATATTTCTGGTCTATGGCCATTATAGAATTTAGAATGACTAGAAGCCATTTTTTCATATCCAGTCACCCAAAATAAATGCAAATGACAAACTATGGGTGTCTGAAAGTTGTGCTGCAAACAGATATTTGTGGAAAGTACCTGTTAGGACACTTGTGGTGGACAAAAGAAACCACTTTATCATCTTGTGGCACTGCCGTCTATGAGACTTATGCAAACTTGTTGTAGATAGTACTTAAATACCATATATAATACTTCCATGGATTGGAAGTTTTGATTAGTTCTGCACAAAATTTGGTGATACAACTCCTGTGTACTTCAGTGAAACAGGACTTTAACCCTGTACTTTGATTTGAAGCCCATTCAGATTTAAATAAATAAATAAATAACAAAAACACTGGTTTCAAAGGATTTACATAATTCCCATGCAAGCAAATTTCATGAGGATGTAGCAAGTGTTTAACAATGTAGTGATGTCTTGGGGGGTAGGGGGGAAGTGCTTATTTGCAAGGAATTTACAAACTTTCCCTAAAGACTAAGAAATAACTTTTCATCTTTTTAATAAGATATTCAATATGTAGAAAAACTTCAAAATGTAATACCATTGGCTAGTAAATACAAGCATTTGAAAGGCACAGAATTTTGCTATGGGACATGGAGTTATTTGCTGCAATTCGTGGACATTCTTGCGTGCTTTGAAAAAATCATTCTGATATGCCTGAACATGCCTGATTCTTTTTTCATGAGCGAAAATGTTTTGATTTCTTTCTCTGCAATCCATTTCTCCTTCATGCAACACATTTTATTGTAAGTCTCTTTTATGGCTTTATATCATGACTTCTGCAAGGGTGGGTTACTTTTCTGTTTATTATTTATTAATAATTTATTTCTACAAGAAACAAGCTTTGTATGAAATCATATTTAAAATCATATGCTATTTTTAAACAATCCTTTACCAAGGAATTTTTGAGGGTGATTTTACTAAGCTCTGGTAAACAGCCATCAAAAATGACACTTGTAGGAAACATTGCTGAACAGGATCCTCCATCTTAGTATCAGCTTGTGATGGTCCAAACCTTGCCTGGGTCAAGAGTTAACTCCAGCTGTACTCACTACAGTGGAAGAGATAAGAAAGCTTATTAAGACAGTGTTCTTGACAAAATGAGATACAGGCTCTCTGTTTCTCATTGCTCACTACATGAGCTCTACCTACTGACCGTTCTCTGAACAGCAATTATGTTAGCCTCTGAAGCAGACTTTCCCAGATGTGCTGGGAATTGCCTTACTCCTTTCTCTCTTAAATCCAGCCTTGGCATACAGCACATGAATTATGAAAGGATGCTTTTTTTTTTTTTTTTTTTTCCTGCATCTTTTCATCCAGCAATCAGAGTTTTTCAGTCTGTACTCTCCTCTTTTATGGTAAAGACAAAATTATGCTATGCAAGTGCAAGCTTTAGGCCAGTTTGGGTTCTGGTTATCTGATTTAAGATGCAGGTCATATGTTACATTCCATGATTATTCCTGTGCTTATAACTTCTGAAATGATTAAATCCATTTACTGTCATTTTCCACTACTTTATTATGCAATGCTATTTACCAGATGTTATGGAGGTCACTTCCTTAACAGTGTTTTGTGAGATTCATAGCATCAATACTAATTTAATATATTAAAGAACAGTAGAAGTCAGCAGCACTTTAGGCAAAACAACATTGGAATAATTTTAAGAGAGACCTGAGAGGCCTGCTCACAAAACCAGGTATTGGAAAAGAATTCAGAAGAAGCAATGCCAAACAAACAAACAAAAAAAAAAAGCAAAACAAAAAAGTTCCTTGCTGACTTTTAGGGCAGTAATTTCATTCAGCAGTAGTGACAATTGAAGGCATACCTATGTGGGAGTGACACACCTCTTAAATTATGAGTTTGCTTAAGAAGCCCTAACTTCATTTTGTTGCTTTTTCCTCTTCCTAGAGAATATTTTTATTGACCAACCATCTTCAAAATTTGCCCAAGAGGATGGAGAACAGACGTCCATCATCCCTGTCCATCAAGTTATTGACAAGGTCAAGGGATACTGCAATCCTCACTCTGACAACTTCTATAAAAATATCATCATGTCTGACACATTTAGTCACAGCACAAAGTTTTAGCTGGACTTCTGAATTTTTTGAACCAAATGAAGCCAAAAATCTGTCTGGAATTGAGAATACTGGATGTTTTACAATGTGACCTGCCTAGTATTTTTTCTCAGTTTATAATGCTATCCCATTAACAGCTTCCATTTGTGGACCAATTTTTCTACCTTTTTACTGTTGTAGAAAAAGACAATTTTCCATCAATATACAGAGCTGTTTTAAAATATGTGCCAGCCAACATGATACCTGGACAGCTAATTGTAATCCTGTGTAAATATTTTTTTAAGACAGAAGAAGAGCCACAAGCATAACTCTAAATTATATAGTTTGAACAGAAGCAAGTCTTGACTCCTGGAGAGAATAGCAAACGTCATGCAGTACAGACAGGGTCTTACCAAACAGTTTACTGGTGTTCTATTTCTTTTGAAGAATATGGATGTTCCCTATGATACCTGTTAGATTCTTGCTTCTTGACTGTCTAATGCTGCCTGTTCCTTTTTTTTTGTTTTGTTTTTTGTTTTGTTTTTTGTAAACGAATAAAGCCCTAACACCAGGGTTAAATGTTTTTTTTAAAACATTTTTGACTAAATAGACCTAATCATGCAAATCTTGCTTACCAAAACTGTATGTGCTGTAAGTTTAGGCTATTTTGTAACAAAGTACATAGAAACATTTTTATTACCTAGACTAAGAAGGACCTGCAGGTTGCTAGTAACTCTTTTGCAAATTTTAAGCCTGTTGATATCTATGGAAACATACAGTGTTGGGTATCATTTGCATTGGTGCAGAACAAGTACATAGGTAAATCCAAAGTTTACACAAAGTTATGTTTCAAAGTTTATTGAACAGTATGTATGAAAAGAGGCATCTCCCATTGCAACACTTGTTTTAGAATGCCTGCATCAGTGTGTGCAGTCATCTTTAATGTTATTTTTTGCTAAACAAAATAGAAAACATTCAACTATATATAAATATATAGGTATATACCTAGATCTCTCTCCACACATACTTTTATAATAATGAACACAGTCAATATTACAGAGGAAATAATGTCTACTACAATCTAAGAATGATGAATGGTGCTAAAACTCAAGTACAAGATTAATACTTTGTAAGCCCACATATTCATTCATCAGTTTCTGTATTTCAGATATGCTGTATGTATAGACACCTCCAACGTTAGTATAACCCAGACAACATTTACCAATAATAAATAAATAACATCTTTCTGGGCACATAACATTATCAGTATCAGTATCCCTCTTCTGCCCCCCATTGGTTGACTTGATTGAGGTTGTTGGAGGCACAGAGTTTAAACAGTGTTCAGGCAACATGAAGGAATTTCACATAGCTATACTGTGTTCATGGCTACACTGAGTTCTGTGTGTGCATACAACAGACAAGAGCATACAATGCTTACTTGTTCTAAGCTCTATAAATCTGTGATATGTTAGCTTGTGACCATGTCTCCCAAAAGTACATGAAGACCCTTGCCAGCTCTTATAAAAACTTCTACTGCACACGTCTATGAAAGCATGGGCCAAAACATCAACGGTGTTATCAAATAATGTTTTCAGAGGAGAATGTCTCCTAAAGGAAATATTCTTTTTTTTTTTTTGAAAAAAAATAAAAAAGACTTTTTTTTTACCAAGTATTTTTAGCCAAATATTTAATTAGCTATATTCAGAAGGTGATCAGAAAGCTGTGCTGTGAGATTTTCAGTTGCCAAGCAGGTGGATGCTCAATGATTAGGGATGTGGATTTGTGCCTTTCTCTGCTCTTTGCACACAATTTTGTGTGCAGAGATCATTTAATGCTGTGACCGCACAAATGGAGTATATTCCCTGGCTGCAAACACCTCACATGAGGAGTATGTCCTAACTTTATTCTGTCCAGAAACACTGTTGTTTTTACATGTACCTTAATGAAACCTCACTCTCCTAACTGCAAATACTTACACGGTGGTATGAATGAAAGTCAACCTTATTCACTTAAAATGTAATTATTAATAGTGTTGAATGTCGTCTGATATCTTTACAGAGGGAAATAATGTAGGGAGAGATTATGTACAAGCATTTATTGGATTTATATATCATTCCACTTGCTTAACTACTGTAGATAATAGTGTTGACATAGCAGCTTACTGTGAGATTTCTACCTGATTGAGGTGTTCAGAAGTGAAGAGAAGGAAAACCAAACATTCCTGAAAAAATGAGGAATAATAAAACATAATAGATTAGTAAAATATAAATAAATAAATAAAAACACAGTATCCAGACTGAAGCTGAGCTGTAACCTGTCAGTTTAATGTACAGCTACCTATATTGTTGCTGAATTAAGATTTTTCTCTTTTTTTTACTACCATGTAGTAATCTTAAACTGTCTGTGTCAGTTAGATGCTCTTGAATACTCTCAGTTCTACAATGTAAAGCTTCTACTTTGTAGTTGACATGCTGTAACCTCCCTTGTATATACTTATTTATTTATGAGGTTAAATATGTCAAGTATATTTAGCTCTATAATGATTGTTCTTGTTACTTTAAAGGTAAGCTTCTGTTTCATCATAAAAGAAGAGGGAATTCTTTCTTTTTTTTTTTTTTTCCAAACACCTTGTGAAACAATTTACTGTAGTTCTGTATGAGGAAACATGTCAACTTAATTTGTAATACTAGTCAGTGGAACATAGTGTAACAGTTTTGAAGATGGACTAAAGTGGAAAGAAACATTTTCAAGTAAACTTTCTTGATGTTAGTGTTCCAAATAATTAAAGTCTTTTAATAGTGAATCATTGATTTTTTTTCTTTTTCTTTTTTAGTGTTTAACGGCAAAAATTACTCTGTGGAATTCTGGAAAATAATCTTCTGTTTATTAAGTATGTGAGGCAGGTACATGCCTAGCCAAAATATTGGAAAGAAATGTGCAAGACTAACTCCATCTCATCAGAGGAATTCATTTTGCAGAATATACTTTTCCTTTTTGTGATTAAATTGATGCCAGAGCTAGTGAATGATCAGAAAGTTATGCAAGTTAATTTATTTATAGTAAAAGTTATGTCATAGCAAGAAAGGAAAATCAAGGCAACAGACAATATGCTGGATTAATATTTTAGAAGTAATACAAATGAATAATTGAAAACTCAGGAGTTATTTCTGTTCATATGTTTCTTTCCAGCTGAATTTAGTCCTTCATTATCAATAACTGATTTAACTTGTAATCATACTTTGACTGATCACTGTTATAATATTGTAGTCAGCCAATCAATTAAATATTCACATCAATATATAAACATTAAATGTAACACACTAATGGCCTACTTTTGAATGTTTACCCTTGAAGAACATGGAAATTTGCTGAAATGTGTCACATCTGCTCCCCTGTACTTAAGGCTCACCCCAGAAAATGCATAGTATATGAAGATTTGGCAGTAATATTTATAGAAAGCAATCAAAACGAAACACGTAATGTCAATGAGGATGCTGGTCGTGCCTGTGGGCAATATGTCCTTGTGTGTCTATGGACGGTGAACACTGCTCTTGGGCTTTGTGCCTTGAACGGTGTAGGAGGAACCTCTGAGGGAAGAAGCCCAGGCTTTTTCAAGTGGGATCTTGGCAGATGCCAAACCTGTAAGGAGTGATTTGCAGCATTTGGGGGTGGATTTATTTTTCTCCTCATTTCATCACTTTTTAAATATCAAGAACAATTTTATTTTAATCCTCTACCATTAACAGCTTCCTAATGTAACCCATAAAGTTACATAAAATGTCACTTCGTTTTGTTCCTTTTGAAAGGCTGATCTATAACCAGACGCATCTATGTAACCACAAGGATATCTACCAAGTTACAGGGCATCAGTGTGTCATTCTTGGAGCCATTACAAAGATTTTTTGTATGTTTACTGTATATAGAGATATCTAACCAATACGGCTCAGCAAATCAGGCAAAGGACTTAGAAGTTAAGGTCAGGCAAACCAGTCTGTGGAACAGCCATTTCATTCCCAGTGCTACAGCTACTGCTATGCTAAGGAAACTTTCCCCTTTGTCCTCCTTTCAGTTGGTCTTTGGCTACTTGATCCATGTAATTTGGAGTGTTCCTGGCCTCAACTTCAAACTCCCATCCTCAGGAAAATTATTTCCTGCAGTGCTAGAAAAGGGAAAGGGAAAGGGAAAATGAAAGGGAGAGGGAGAGGGAAATGAAAAGGGAAAGGGAAAGGGAAAGGAAAAGGAAAAGGAAAAGGAAAAGGAAAAGGAAAAGGAAAAGGAAAAGGAAAAGGAAAAGGAAAAGGAAAAGGAAAAGGAAAAGGAAAAGGAAAAGGAAAAGGAAAAGGAAAAGGAAAAGGAAAAGGAAAAAAGAGATGTTGTCAAGGCCTGCTCTGCATCTTCTTACACTTTCCACGTGATTTCTTGTCCTTTCTCCAGGATACCAGGATATGTAGCCTGACCAGTGATGGAGGCAGGCCACTGGAGTAGGCAGAACATACTACGATGGCTATATGTGCACCTATCAATGAAAACTAATATTTTTTTACGCTCCAGATTTAAGCTGAAGATCTACCATGGTTCTTCAAGGCAGCAGCTCCAGTAGTTCCATGCTTGGAGGGTGACCCGACAAAGATCAGTAGTTCAGGAAGATACTTATGCCACCCATGATGAGAAATCGTCCTGACAAGCTTCAAGCACCATACCAGAAATAGTTAAATAAATCTCTCAGAGGCCTTTTCTGAAAAGATAGCTCTTTCTCAGACACATCTGCCTGCTCAGATCCACTGCTATCATTAATCTCAGATTTGGTACTCAAGAGAGATGCACTTTGTGGTGATGTCCATAAAGGCTGCATAACCAGCATCACCTGGGAGCAATTTTAACGATATGGTTTTCATGAGGAGAGAAGGAGGACCTACCCTACAAAATAAATGCCATCTCAAATCTTCAGCATGGACCAGCCAGCCAAGGACTCCAGGCTGCTCTATAAATCTGGGCACTTTGCACCCAGCCTATGCTAGTAAGAGTTCTCAAATACATAGATTTAGATAGAAAAGACTTCTGAAAAATCCTGACTTTGTTCCATATGTGAAGTGTAGGAAAAAGAGCAAGTGCCGATAACTCTGTTCAGATGTTTCCTTCCACTGCCAGGTCTTTTCCCTTTGGGGAGCCCATAGAAACAGGGGAAGAAAAGGGCTATGGCAGAGCAGTGAATCATGCTCTGCACTATGGGCAGAGGGCTCTTGTTGTCCCTGTCATGCTGTATTTCAGATGCAATGAAATATTATAGCATTTAGGCAATGTTATAACATTTTCAAAATTCCAATCCAGTTTTCCTTTCCACTTGCCTGGCACAATTGCTTGTGATTTTCCAGCAGAGGGCAGTGGCATATTAGTAGACATAAAGCTGTTAAAATCAAGTGAAAAATGCAGCAAGATTCTTCCATATGTAAGCACCAGCACAGAGATAAGTAGGAGAGTTCATATCAGGTTTGTCTATTATTTAGTAATCTGTTACATCAGCGGATAGAGCAAACACTCCGCAACTCAGGGAAGTGAGGGGAGAAAGCTGTCTGCCTGCATTTGGGCATATTTAGTGGAAAGAGTCATACAGAGTGTCTCTGTATTTTCTCTTGCTGGTTGCTACATTTTCTCCTTTTTTGCTCTGAGAAGATGTAATGGAATTAGCAAATACTGCACTGCTGTCAGCTGAGCAAACAGTCAGCTCTCCATTTCAGACTTGCATATTAGCTTGTTCCAGCACTGGGCAAGTGATTTGATCTGCTGGGCTGGCATCCTGTGACTCAGAAATTCACTGTATGTATAATTGTCTAGGGAGGAAAAAAAAACAGCAGAGCTCTGTTGATGGTGGCATACATACCCATACCTCCCTGCCACATTTTCCCCTCAACATCAAGACAGAGCTGCACCCAGCTGGTCCCTCTGCTCCATGTACTTTTTCCCTGTGTCACATGTGAGCAGGTCAGCTCAAGTGAGTGCAGCTATATCGCTGCCCCCAGAACTGCTCTGTCCTGGGGCAGGATTGACCAGAAAGCTGCTTCATTGGCAAATGGCACCATGTTGAAATTAAAGTGTCTCATCAGCAATTCTGGCAAGAACTTCAAGGGAAAAAAATATGAAACAGTTTGAATCACCCCATCCATGCTTGTCCCAGGAGTCCCTCTGGACTGGCACATCCCTCTCCCCACACGTGCACCAGCTCTTCTCTGCCACCCAGCTAAGGGAAGGGGGCTGGTCTGGGGGATGTACAGCAGGACGAGGACATGCCCGGTTATAGCCTCTCCTAATTTTCAGAGAAACCCCATAGAGATGGCAGCCTTGATTGCTGGAAGAAGGAATGGTGGCAATGGAGATCCAGGAACAACCAGGACTTGTAAAGAGAGGGCCATAAGACTAGTATGATGGATGTTGTGACACCATCACTGCTTCAAAACATGTTTTGTCAGTGTTGCACACATTCAGAGTCACCAACTAAAGGAGCTCTCAAGGGACTTTTGTGCAAGTTTGCACAACTCAGTATAGGACAGAAACAGGTTGAGCTCTCCAGGGATTGCAGCTCAGGGGTGATGCAGCTCCAGCAGCCTAGCTGGACTTTGACCCATGTATGGCTTCTTTGCTGTTTCTTTGGTGTAACCTAGAGATGGTGGTAAATGTGAGGCAAGAATTGAAGCAGTCAGGCCAACATCTCTTGCAAGCTGATGGGATGTATGGAGCCAGAACTAAAATAGGATTTAGGCAGGCTGGACCTCAAAATAGTGATCCAAACCAGACCCCACACCCTGCTCTGGTTAGGTGGTGGCTCTTGATGAAGAAGAGGAACTTACACTAATTTTAGCTACATTACACTGAAGAGGGGCTGGGGTCAAGGCTGCCAGTTCCCAGTAGGTGACTCTAAGGACTACCTTCTGGAGGAACTTCACTGCATTTTCAAATAAAAGGTGAGTCTGTGGAAACCCCATACCATGTACCCCAAGGTCTTTGCACCAACCAGCCTCAGATAAAGGCATGGTGAAGTGAATCTCTGTTGTGGTGCTTCTGAGGTGGCTGAGCAGAAGGGAGAGAACAGCTGAATACATATTTCATTGCAGAAAAGATCAACCCAAAACAGATCAGCACAGGCAGAAGAAACCTGTCCCTGTGAGTATGACTGTCGGATACTGTTGCTGGGTAACAGATGGATAACTTTAACTCATCCCATTCTTTTATTCCTCTTGTTTATTTTTAATGCCTCCTAAAGATGGGTCTTTCTCACTTCGCTTGTTGTTTTCACCCAGACTGATGTACTATGGTTCACCAAATAAACAATCCTTTGACTATTTTATCCTACCAGGTACTGTATATAATGTTTTCTCCATTCAAGCAAAGAGATCCTCTGATTACAATCAAAATGGGCATTGACAAGAGAGTTACAAAAAGGTCCTAGTAAAGGAGCAGAGGGCTTCCAGGACAGACATCACTGGAAGGGTCTCAGAACAGGTTGAACATGGGCTTTCTAAACCCACTCATGTAGATGCCATCAGCAGCTCAGACAGCAGTATCAGGTAACACAGTCTCCTGCTCTGTGATCCTCTTTAATTTCATGTAACTATTTTTGCTAACACACTACACAACATGAGGAGGAAGGTGTTCCTACAACAAATTAATATCGGTGCCCTATCTCCACAGCTTATCTTCTTCTCCTTCCTAATCTCTCAGCTGCAAACCCTTTGCCCACAACTGCTTTATCCACAGAATAGCTTCACCCTCCCAAGCCAGAACCCCACACTCAGAATCTTGCATGCCACCATTGATCACCCCAGCCACCAGCCTTCCCTCCAGAGGCAACAGCCCCCATCATTTAACTTATCTAAGCCTCTGCTGTTGATTTAATGCAGAGATGGGATTTAAAGCCCCTCCTAGGGCTGGAAGAGTCAGTCACAGGTGCCATTGCCACCATCACCTTTCAGTCCTGGTGAACTCCAAGCATCTGTGTTAGACATGCATATCACAGGGGTGATTTTGATACTGGTAAGTTTGACTAAAATTGGGGAAGACAATTAGATGACTTCCTGAGAACACTTCTGGTTCCATTTTCATTTTTTACTATTATTCTACTCAGATTAACACATTTCTAAGAATGTTACCATCTCCAGTAGTCTCGTGAGGGCTGTGTATGCTGGACACCAGGGTTTGTGACCAGCACCTTTAAGCGCTAGGTCAAAACTGTGCTGGAGGTTCATGTATTTTTTTTTGCTCCTTAGCTTTTGTTCTAAGTTCATGCAGTTGTGTGAGCTGCTACTGTGAGCATGCTGGCCTGCTACTTTACTGAATCTGCCAGTGAAAAGTGACAGGCCCTTTATCTCCCACTTAAAGGAAATCCATCCATTACTGAGGATGCTGCAAAAGACATTTCAGTGCTTTCTTTCAGTGAGGCTGAAAAAAGAAGGTGAGAAAGGAGCTTCAGGGATAAAGTTAATGTGAAGAAGATTGACTCAGAGTGTTGACATTTGCCAGGGATGGTTAGGATTAGCTCTGGTAATGCTTGGGAGTGCAGTCACAGAGGTTTCTGTGGTGCTCCCAGTTTGAGCAGCCATTTCAGCAGGTAGGAGTCAGTGGGATAGGAAGGATTTTTAGTAACAATGCATATTACATGTACTACATGTGAATAAGGAATATCCCAACACACAAACACACTTCCCAGCCAGGTCTGAAAAACAAGCCATATGTTTCTTTTCTTTTTTCAAACTGCACAGACAATCCAATGTAAAAGCAAAGCACTAGCTATTATTGTTCCGACATCCAGGATGCTGAAACTAACAGATAGTTTTCCAGGATATTTGCAATTAAACAGATCAACCCAGTTCCACATTTAGGCATTGAATTAAATGGCTCAGTTTTTGTTATTTTTCATACCACAGGAAAAAGAGTTCTCCCTTTGGCAGACAGTTCTTCCTCCTTAGATCTCAATCTCTGCCTAACAGAGTTTCCATGTGCACAAACCTTAAATTGTCTTGGTGCATACAAATCACAAAGTTTTGGCTGCCTGATGATAGGAGCTGCAGTGGCTTATTCCCGTAAAGGAGACATTTTGCTGTGTGTAGAGCAGTCCTATGATTGTGATTGGCATATGGCTACTTTCAGCCAGCTTGTTTCTCCCATGGCTGGCACAATGCCAACAGAAGCATTTTAATATTGAGGTGGTTCTGGAAAAACAGCAGATGCAATAGCTGAGGAACAAAAAAAAAAATAAGAAATATTGCTTTATGAAGTGTTTTGGCTCATTTACCCAACCTAAATAATTACTGATGACTAAGTGCCTGAGTTCAGAAAACAAAGGTTTGGTTTGTCTTGCACAACTTTTTTTCTCCAGTTTGGGATGGATAGGGTCTACTGAACCAACACCCATACATAAGGCAGGCAACTCTTTCAGAAATAATTTTCTTTATATCAGCTAAAATGACTAGTTTGCTTTAGCTCTTTTGCCACACACTTGTGATTTATTTATTAAACCACCCTGTTTGGAAGGAGGATGAGGAGCATCAGCCTCAATCAGGCTGAATGCAGCCCTCTTTCTTTCTCTTCCCAGATGAAACCTGAATAACCTCCCTGTATCATTGTTGTCTAACATGGATATCCTTTCAGTGCAGCAGTGGTTCTCCAGGCCTTGCTCACATAGTGAAGCAAAAATGCACATGATAACCCCTAGGGTTTTTTGCCTTTCTATTTTATCAGGTTGTCAGTTAGCTGTACAGGAATGGCTTTTAAATTCAGGTAGTTATGTGTCATATTCTCTCTGTCGAGGTAGCAGAAGTTCAAAGCCACAGGGCTGATACTTGGCCATATGCGATCTCCTTGGCTGGCCTCTCACATCCACAGAGCTTGGCACCTTTTCTCCAGCACTCAGCTTGCCCTTTCTATAAATCATGGACGCAAAAAAAAAAAATTAAAAAAAAAATCAAGCTATTGCCATTCAGAAAGTTAGCCCAATCTTCCTGAGTCATCAGGACTGCCAAGGTGAACTTTCTTCTACCACTTCTTTTTCACTATAACATGTTTTACCTCACACTTGCCACAAGTTCAGAGTTGAGCTAGCTGTGTCCCTGCTCAGCCAATGGATGCTGAATTGTCAGAACAGAATTATGTGTCTGCACCTGAATGTACTGATTTATTGAATGTGATGTGTTACTAATAGCTTTTTGTTTTGCCTATGAACCAGGGTGTAACCAGCCATATAAAAATGATAAACTGCTGCTTGTCTTTGTGAGGATTTTGGTCTTAAGAATAAATTATTTCAGAGAGGTTGAATGAGGCAATTCTATTTGTAGCCTTTATAGCTCAATGATTTCTATATGTAAACAAAATAATTTTCTTAAAAAGAAGTAGTAACATCAACTTACAAGACCATTGGATAATGCTTAGTGTTTAAAAATATCTGTATTTTTTTAGTAGCATAAATTGTGACGTGAAAAAAAAAAAAAAAAAGGAAAGAAAAGGAATTCTCTATCACAGTGGCTTTTCAGTATTTTTTCAGTAGAAGGAATGCTGCTTACAAGCTTATGGACTTTTATATAGAAAGAGATTTCAAAATCCTGAGCAAGTAAAAGAGAGTCCCAGCTGGTCAGTCACTGCATCAGAGTGAATCAACAGCCCATCTCACACTTCCCTATCTGGGAGGACAAAAAAATATTTGCAAGCACACTTACTGAAATGTAAATTTACTGTCTCCACTTGTCCTGATAAATCTATCAATTGCAAGAAAGTGTCAGAGAGTTTAAACTAAAAGTAAATTTATAGTTAAGACTCAGGAATGAGTCAAAGCTAAAAATTAAGACAAAGGGTAGACCCAAATTGTGTCACCAATCTCCTGCAGTCATGAAGCTCTGGAGTAAAAGCCACCCCAAGTCTGGCCCATGAGACTGTCCCTCAGGTGGGTGGTGGGTGACTCCTGGATCATCGTGCACCAGGTGAATGGGCCTCTGGGTCACTCTGCTGGAAGAGCACCAGACTTATAACAAGACGTCCAGGCTTGAGTGTGGTTCTGGTGAGAGAATTTTTATTTCCAGCTCAGCACAGGGCTTTGCACCTGGCCTGACCCTTGAGGAAGGGACCTGCTGAAGCACCCATCTGAGCTGCTCTTTTTCCAAAAAACAGGGGACAAGGGATGAGAATGGGGTTGAGCCCTCAGCCCAATATGTGGACGCTGAGGATCCTTACTGAGGATCTGGGAGCATTCCTGCATTCTGTGCCAAGACCAAGGGGAGCCCATCACGAGAGACCGGCACCAAAGCACTGATAGGGCAACAGAGCACTAACAGATCCCTAGTCCTGTGAACCCAAACCAATCTGCTCAGTGGGAGTCTCTCCACAGGATGAGAAGCATTTCCCCCACCAGGAAGCTGCACTACAGAGCAAGACTCCATCTCACCTTTCCTTCTCATTCCTGGCCCTTTTCATCTTGCAGTCACTATGCTGTTGAAACCAGACCTCCATCCTGACAGTAAACTTTCAAAGCTCAATTTCTGCAAGTTCCTTAATGTCGGCTTGTCCTCAAACTCCTGGTGATTACTCTGGTGGGTACTCCAGCACTTGGAGCACACCAAAGCTCAGAGGTAGGCACATGGGAAGAAAGAAGATAGTGCTTTCAAAGCACCCAGCCGGCAGTGTAAGAGCCTCATGCTTTCTCTGTGACCCTCAGCAGTATTCATTTTTTTTTGCTATCTGTGTTCCTTCATCTGTAATTTAGAGATGAATCTTGATAACAGGATGCTATTCTTAGCAGGTGGCAAGGCGGCAGGTGCAGCCGTGGGCACACAACTGCATGTGGGAAGTCACAGATCGATGTGATCCACAGTGACACCATCCCGCTCTGCAGCCCTGGGGGCTCAAACAAGCAGGGGGCACTCAGGGATATGCGGGTGATTAAAAACAAGCTAAATTGGGACCACAGTGCTGAGCAATTACAGAAAATCCTGTTTGGAAATCTAGAGGAATAAGCAGTGCTAAGCAGCCATGGAGCAAGTTGTGATAAGCCACATGGAAACCTTTACCACCAAAGACCATACTGCTGTTTGTAACTCTAGCTGTGCTGGTGCTCGTTGTGTTCCTGTAATCATAGTAGCACCAGAAATACAAAAGCAGAGGTTTTATCTTTCTTTGAGCTGTTTCCTCCCTGTGGAAAGTGCTGCTGTACATTTGGCTTTATACACCGTGGCTGCATGGTAGCCCAGTCCAACTTCTGTATGGACCACTTCATTAAAAAGCACAATAGAAAGAAAGCAGTTGAAAAGCAAATGTCACTGAGATTCACCAGTGACACTTAAGAACCACACGGTCATGAACAAAGGTATTTGGATGCAAGAGAAAGTGTTGGAAAGGCTACATATATTGAAATGTGAAATGTTTACAGATTATATATCTTTAATTCTTTGGCATCTTTTTCCATTTAAAAACTAAAAACAATAAATAGGAAAAAAAACTGCAAACACTGCCAAATATTTTGGGTTTTATGTATTTATGTTTTCAAGGAGAAAAACAATACTGGAAATAGTGGTCAAAATCAAATTTTATTTTTTGTCAGAAACCATATTTCAGCCCCACATTGGTTTCAAGCCTATGTTTCAGTGGATTCCATTCTATGCCTGAACAGTGCTACCTGGCTGCAAGCAGACCTGAGGACAACACTTCTTTTTCCTATTCCACATAACTTATGGGATATTTCCTGGTTAATAGAGGGAAAGTCCCCTGAAATAAGAATACCCAGCAGAAGATCTAACAACTCAAGGCACCAGTATAACTCCCTTCTTAACTCATCCAGTGCAGCAGTCCGATAACTGAGGACATTGTAGGACTGAGGTCACAGTGTATGACTGAACTGAAAATAGTTTCACTGTCCTTTGAGTGGGCAAGTAAGGTTGCTAGTCAATCTAAGAGCTTTCTCTACCTTCTACCACCCCCTCAGGCAGCTCCCTGAATGAGCTTATCTAGTTTGCATGGTTTCAGATGTCTCCATGCATGCATGGACTTTATTTCACCTACTTTCTACCAAATAACTAAGTTACACTGCACATGCAGAGTTTAACTCCCAACACTCCTGCAAAACATCTGCCGGCATACAGTTTCCCCATAGGGCTGGGGTGCTGGTGGGATCACCTGGCTGCCATGGTAGCACAGTACCAAGACACTCTTCAAACTTTCCACCCCCCAAATACCCTTTGAATTGCAGAACATTCTTTGAGGCACTTCTCCTTGGTGCTGGGGGAGCAAGTTAGTCCCCTGGCTGCTACCTGCTGTTGAATAACTGTTGGGCTTAGCAAAATTGCAACCTTCTCAAGAAAAAGAAAAAGAAAAAAAAATCCTCAAACGATGACATGTGGATAGTGTGAATGAAGAACACCTGCAACAGAAATGCCTGATCAGTTCTAGCTGCAAAGTCCTCCAGCTCTGGTGCACCTGGCTGTGAATAGAAAGACCCCAATGCCGTGATTTTTGATGTCCTTTAAGAATACTGGGCAGAGAAGAAGATTTAGATCTTTGTGATGTTCATGTACTACATGCACTCCATGTCACATCAGCAAGAATTTCTTTACATTTATGTGGTGTCTGATGCTTTTAGCATACCAAGTAGAAAGGTTTAGTCTTTTCTCTCCCTCAGTAGTGACCACAAGAACATACAAACCCATGGCATGGTCACACAGGTGTTCAGCACAATGCTGTCATGCTCCCCACCTCTCTTTTGAGCTCTACGTTGCCTTTAGCCATTGAGCTCACTCTCTCTCACATTTGCACTCTGAAAATTATGAGAAAGTAATTGCCTCTTCTGCTTCTAGAACCCAGGAGAAAAAAAAAAAAAAAAGTCTCTAACAAGCAGGTTTTCCCTATAGGCTGAGTCAGCAGTAAAACCATAGCTCAGTGGCATCAGCAGATCACCACTAAAGGCAAGCCATAAAAGTAAGAGAAGGTTTTGATAGGCTGTGTGCTGCTCCTATGCTCTGTATCTGGCTGGTGGACAGAGAATTAATTCTCTAGAGTGATCAAGCCAGAATGCTATGCAAATTCTAAATTCATCAGAAAAATCCTTCTGAAATGAATAAGAAGTTTGTAATTAATTTCAGTGTGGCCCTGGATTTCAATACCTTTCTTTCTATTCATTCAGTTGAAGGAGGTTTCAACTATTTTGTTGGGAGATTCTGGAGAGAGGTATTTCTAAATTCTAGATTTAAAAAAATCTGGGCATCTTTTTACAGGATGCAATCAATCAATTTCTCCAAACAAGTGAGATGTAATTAGGTACTACATCCCTACATCTGCTACCGTCAAACTTTCTAATTTTTATGTTAAATCTTTCTTACTTCAGGTAATTTTTACTCTCTTTTGGCATTTACTTGAAAGATACACAAAAACACATTGATATCATATCAATCTCCCATCAAATTCTCAAAATAGATTGAAATTTATTTTTTTTTAAATACCACAAGATTAAATAATAATGCCATTAAGTTCTCTCATACTTGTGTTCTGTTTCTTTGAACAGTTAGATGTATTTATGTCTCAAACACTTATCTAGAAAGATGAGGATTGGAAATGAATACTTTACATTTTAAAAGCAATGAAGACTAGAAAACAAACCTCAGCTCTGGCATAGTCACACCAGTGGGATTATAATCTATGATGAATCGTTCCAGTTAATAATCACAGGTTTTTACCATACATTTTCTCATTCTCATTCACTTCAATTTCTTCCTCTCTGCTAAACCTACCTTTCTTTTGGATATTTCACTCCTCTCACTTCTGTGGGTCACTTGGAAGGGCAGGGTGAGGGAAAAATGACACTGAGCACTGTCCTGGGAAAGCTGCAGTACATTTGGTGTCCATTTGTATGGGCCTGCTAGTCCATAAATTATTTTTTTTTGCTTATTTATTCTGAAACATGATTTTTTTGGTAGTATTTTATAGCCAGAAATAATGTAATGGTTTAACTGTCTCTTGGTGCATAGTTGCCAAAGCAGCAGAGCAGTATTAAGTGAAAGGTCAATTTTACTTTACCCTTAATCCCTTTAAAACTGAGTGCTTCAATTTGTAATTTCCTACACCATACTACTGGTGTTTATTTTTGTTTAAATTTAGTGCTGAAAATATCCTATTTCATTTATTACAGCTCAATAATAATTTCTACATAGGTTTAAAAATTCCGATTGTAACGTAATTTTTAAGAGTCCAATACTGTTTTATGGTCTGGCTTACTGTATCTTTTTTTTCTTTTTCTTTTTTTTTCTTTCTCTTCTTTTTTCCTTTTAGAAGAAGTAAATTCCAGTTGTGAGTTCATGAGCTGTAATAGAAAGGAAATAGATACCAAATCTTTGTTCTGGGCTCAATAAACTACAAGTGCAATCTACAGCTTATGAAGGGGAATTCTTTCCATAGATTTTTTTTCTACTTTGCCAGACAGAAACAATTTTCTGATTTATTATTCTTCCCTTTCCAGAGATTCTGTTTCAGCAATAGACCAGGCTACGCTCACTGCCACACAAGGGTCGCAAAACACTGTCAACCCTTGAGCTTATGATTTTCACAAGATAATGTCTTTCAGACATGTGCAGCACATTCCAGTGTAGAACTGATTAGAGAGTCTAGGGGAAGAGCAAGAAGAAGCAATGAAAATTAAGAAACAGGAGAAAATATGACCCTCACTTGATGGCTTTGCCTGGCCAAGAGGGCAGAGCACAGTAAACAGTCAAAAAAAAAAAAAAAAACGGGGAAAAATTTTTAGGGAAAAAAAAAATATTCTGTCTCTGATCCCACCTTTTCATCTCTTTTTATCCCTACACTGCACATGGGCTACAGCAGAGGGAAAGGGAGAGATACTCCATCTCTTGAGGACAGTGCTGAGCCAGGACACTGTCCCTGTATCCAGGTGGCTTTTGAAGGTCTCCAAGGTAGGAGACTCCCCAGCCTCCCTGGGCAACCTCTGCCAGTGCTCAGCCAACTGCACAGTAAAGTGATTCCTGATGTTCAGAGAGAACCTCCTCTGTTAGAAAACAGAGTCAAAATATGATTTTTTAATGTCTTTCCTAAAGCAGAAACATTCTAGTATTTACATATACTTATATTCATGAGTCCTATTACCTTTGCAACATCATGCTACTGTCCTCTGCTTTTTTGACTGCATGGTGAGAATGACACAATCTGTATATTGTGCAAGTCTGCCTTCTGTCAATATTACAATACTAATGGTTCAAACATATTTATCTAAAATTGGTCATCGCAGAGAGTGTAGGAGAGCAGAAAACATTTAAGGCATGCTCATGAACTCTGCATCTCTTCTCCATTTTTCATTCAAAATTTTTAATCACAACAAAATGCCAAATGGGTTCAGACTTAAGGTCCATTCAGCTTAGTATTTTGGCTGCCCAATGGATGCCATCTGCAGATGCTTGGGGAAAGAGTACAAAACACAAGCTACTTCTGAATTTGTTGCTGGAAGCTGATTTTGAGCCCATTTACTGAGGTTCCCAATGTTTTTTTGTTTTTGTTTTTGTTTTGGTTTTTCTTTTTTTTTTTTAAAAAAGTCTTTCTCATGGTTTATGTGCAAGGCAGTATGTTGTCTTGCCAGCAAAAGGAAAATGCATTCTACCTTCTTTTAGGATCCCCCCTTTCTTTACTCTGTGCTTTAATACACAGATGGGTGGATGGCATCACCTGGCCAGCAGCTGGCCAAAAATGGTGCAGAGGGGCAGTTCAATTCTGGACTCCTCACTCTGTCTGTCCAGCCTTCTTTCAGTGGCTAGTGCCTCAGTGTAGGGATAGTTTAATGGCCTTCTCTACTCATCTGAATGCTTTCTGTTTGGGCTTTGAACTACATGGGACAGTGACAGTCATTTAACATTACACCTAAAAATCTATATAGATCTATACAGTTCAGCCACAGCATTAACTGTAACATCAATAAAGTCTGTGTCTGTCAAGTTCTGAAACTGGCCCTGTCCTGTAAGTATTCTGCAGCTAATGGGGTACTGACGGAATCGTATTCCCTAACAGCTAATCAGAAATATCTATCTTTATACATAATTTAAACATTCTCTATGGGGTATGTAATTGAGGGAACAAGACATACAGGATGACAACATTTGAGGAGCAGGTGAAAAAAAAAAAAAAGCACTCAGTTTTAATGAGAAAGGATAATGGAGCTTTCTGCTGCAGCATAGCACCACATTCTGATGCAAGAAAATTCAACTTCTTAATAGTTAATCTGGATTCCCACTTTCCATGATAATGACTCCTAAAAAGCAAGAGAAAGTCTAATAAGCTCATAGATATGGATTTAAGCAAGGCTAGATGAGTCATTAGAAACTATCATGAGGGAACCCTTCTGCAGTGATAGCTCTGTGAATTAGATGGACTAACAAGATCTTTCTATCCCTGAGTTCCACCTCTTAGCTAAGATTTTCCATAGTTTATTAAAAGTGCTAATTCACAACAATCCCCCACCTACGCTCTCTTCTTTAGCAAATCTAATATTGGCTATGTCAGGAGAAGAATATATATAAGGGGTTTTCCTGAGTCTTTGGTCTCATTCAGGTTCATGTGATCCCTCTCCCTCAAAGGAATGAACAGCAGTCTGTAGCATGACTGTAGATGCTAACTATGCATAGTTTCAAACAACATAGGGGAGATCATTCTGTACTTATCTCAGCTTTTTGTGTGTCTGTGTGTGTGTGTGCACGTGCTCTCCCCAATTTCCATGTCATTCGTAATCCAAAATTTTCTGGGTTTATTTTTAATTGTCCTGCAAACTCTCTTGCTCAGGGAGAAGAAATAATTCATGGCTGGTATGTTCCTTAGTGTCTTTGCCAACCAAAACATGCATCTTACCATTTACTGGCAATATGGTTATCATGATTCAAGCCACTTGGCTCCTTTGTTAGGTCTCTGGCGTGGAAAGGAAAATTCACACCAGTGAAGAAGAAAACCATCGAGTCATTAAATGTTTATTTGAATATTTAAATCTTTGGCTGCAAAGAAGTGTCTAGGGAGAGTTCCATATTTAACAAGGGGGCTTACTGAAACCATGCCTACAGACAGCACTCTTTCAATTTGCTGACACACTTGCTGAACACCTCTCCGTCAAATAAAGATGGAACTCTATGTTATGAAAGATACTTAAATATAAACAAATACTTTCTAACTTGGGATTGCGAGGTGATGTTGGTGGAACAGTAAAATGAATTGCCAATCATATCACTTGTGGTGATGAGGAAGTTATTCACCTCTTAGTCATACAGACTTTGGGTAACAAGCTTGAAATTAAATGCAATGATCCAAAACTTGACTAGAAGGAGACTGTGACCTGTCATGTCTCACACATTGATTATTCTTATACTCAGAATACTCATTCTTTTGGGGCTGTTTTGCTTTGCACTGAAACTAGCTCATTTTCAGGGAAGTCATGTTTGTAGAATGGGTTCAGTGACTGAAAGACACTTAGCCACAGTGTTAGCAGTGCTACAACAGATACTAAGAACTTTATCTGTCACAGGTTCTGCCTGGTAACACGGTCTCTTGGTGTCCCTGCTCCTTGTGTATGCTATGAGCCAAAGCAATATCCTTTATATGCCATCTTATGTCACTGTCTCCTGCCATGAAGCAGAAGAGACCTTACAGGTCTATAAATAAGTTAAAAGTGAGCAAATTAAAAGCAAGAGCATCTACTAAACATGCAGAGCAAAGAAAACATTTTTTCCATCTTTTGAATGAAAAATAGCTATTGTATCATAAGAATTAACATTAAAAAGGTAACAGAGAAAATCAAAACCCAGACAGAAAATACAATAGATCAATTTTTTTGATCCTTTGAAAAGTTTACCTTTTGAATAGGGTCTTAAACACACAAGAGTAGGCAAAAAGTATCAGTTTTATGGTTGTGTTTGTTTAGCAAACCAACTGGGCAAAGCTCCAAAAAATATGTTCCTACGGTGGGACCAAGTAAATCAGACTAATATTTGGAACAGGAGACGGTTTATTCAGAATTGGGAAGGCCTTCTTATGATTCTTATGAAGACTTCACTAATTTATCTAGATGAGAAAGAATAATATTGTGATGACATGAAACAGTCTTGCTTTTTTCCCTGTTTCCATGTAAGCTCTAAAATAAAGTTTGTTTCATACAATACTGAGTGTTATAAAGTCATCTACATAAACTTAAACTGACGTGAGTGAGAAACAGGGGTCCCTTCCTGTGAGTTTTTTCAAGACTCAAATCTCTTTTCCTAATAAGTGTCTTCTTACTAATAATGAGGAAACAAGTCTAATAAGAGAGCCTTTCCCTGAAATAATCAACATCCATTGGTTACAGTACTCAGTTATTCTTAGAAAATCAATCTTGATTTTCTAAGAAAATAGACCAGATGTTGGTCGCTGGCACTAGTGAGTTCTTGGTCTCACAGCTGACAAAGCCCACAGGAATTGTTAGTTTTGTGCTAGACTGACTGATCAAATAATAAAAATACATTATTTTCAAGGACTCATTACCACACACTTAATCATATTCATAATGCCATGCTGGCACAGCTGTGTACCAATGCAAATAATGCCTTTCAAAAATTAAGTTAAAATAATAATAATAAAAAAATCCCTCACTCAACAGAATAAAAAGTTTTTTTTTCTATTTTATTTAATTCTTGGCAAAAGTCTAGCTTTTAGGATGCCAACAAATAAGTAAGTTTAAGTAAGTTAAATAAGCTTTCAAGCTCCTTAGTTTCTTCATCATTAAGGGCATAGCAAATTAAAATTGGAAATATTCCCTGCTGCCCTAAAACATCTCATCAATCACAGACTTGTGTATGTGTTGACATCTTTTTTCTTTTCCCTCTAAAGAAAAGAAGTTGGCTAAACAGAGCATCTGCCTAGAGCCAAACATCTCCCCAGAGGAATCTGGTTCTTATTGGACTGGAATGAAACTACTGGTTTCCAAAGATATTTGTGAAAGGGGAATAGGAATGGAAAAATATTTAGCATAAAGTAATTGCTTGATCAATTTAAATATAAATATTATAATATAAATTTAAGTATAACCCCTCCTCTTTCTCCAAAATGGCAATAATTAAAACTTCAAGTCTCTCAGTAGTAATTATTTCTCCTTATCGCCTAACAATTCAGACTAAGACTAAAAATACATTACATATTCAACACGTCAATAATAATAATAATAATAATAATAATAATAATAATAATAATAATAATAATAATCTCCATCCCTTAAAAGAACTCGAAAACATGTAGGGACTTAATTTGAAGAAAATGTGCAAAATACACAAGAAGGACACATATTTGTTTCATTCTGGTTATCCTTTGCACTTGGAAGGGAAGTAAACTCAACTGGGGATGGGAAAGAAGGCTTAAGATAGGACATAGTATCCATCTCACTTGAAGGATCAAATCGTGATATGGGACCTAGGATCCCAAATGATTTTCTGGAGTTAACAAAAAAAAAATCTAAAAAATTCAGACAAAGATGAATCAGAAACATAATGCCTCTATCTTTGTGCAGGAAAACACTAGAGACAACTAAAAATCTTTTTCAGGCAATGCTGAGCACAGATCAGAGACATAGAGGAGTCTGCACGTCATTTTACATTTCTTTAGCTTTTGTCAGTTACCACCAGGGCCTCTAAATGTCTACCCCTGGGCAATCCAAGGCTCCCCAAGCCTTCATCAGACTGAGTTTACCAGCACAGACCTCATTCCCAGGCCCACTGGGGTCCACAGACAGGTGAGGCAGCACTTTATGCTGTGTGGAGCGCAGCGTGGCCCCCACTAGGTATGTCTGCAGGGAAACATGAAGGGCTCCTCGCAGGCTTTGACTCATGGCAATAAAAGGACATGGAAAATGTGAGATCATGCTTCAAAGTCCTCTTGGCTTGCACAACATGAAGACCGTTTCACTTCAGTCCATGTCTTCCCAGTACTATGTTACCCCAGGTTAGGAAATTTGAGGATTCTATATCTCATCCTGGACCTTCCCCATTCAACCCATCAAAGTGGTTCACATCCTATTACCTCCCCCCATTTTCTTACCTTTAATCTATTTCAGCTTTCTGTTTGCCTTTTCTCAGTCTTATGGCTATTTCCATTGGTTGCATACTCCACCCACAAAAATGGCTTTATCTTCAGTACTCCAAGCTGTGGGTGGAGGGGGATGACAAGGGATGGAGATGTTTTCTACTGCTGCTGTCAGCAGCCTGATCTATGCTTTCCTCTTTCTCTGTCTCTCCAGTACCACCACCATACCTCCTGGTCTTACCTCAAAAATCCATCTCAACTGAACAACTGTCAGGGAGTTAGGATAACTTCCAGTTTCTCAAACTGAGTTCCCCATTAACATTTTATACTTAAATAATTTCTCTGTGGACCTGATAAAGGCTAATGTACAGAGGATTCAGAGATGTCTGCTTGTTGAGTTCAGTGAGAGCAACCAGCATCAGCCAGGGCTTGATTCTTTCTGGCCAAAAGTCTGAAAACAAATAAATTTCTATCCACTGATAAACTCATTGAGGAATTCCCCTTCACATTTCAACATTTCTTGATAAAATACTCATCATTGCTAGGTTCAAGTCTTTGGAGAACATGTTCCCTTTTCCCTTTGCTATCAAAAAAGGGCCACCCCATGCCTCCAGGACATGTGGATACACATTGTGGCTGTCTTTTGACCAAAGGATGTTAGCCTTGCTGAAGACAGATCCATAGTGGTGGACAAAAGGGATTTCTGCCCCTACTGTCCTACCTGTAGCTAAACATCTCCTTTAATATTTTACTTTTCAAGGCTATATGCATTTGTTACACATGGAATACTGTCACTTCTCATGTGATTTCACCAAGAGGAGATTGACACAGTGATCATAGATAGCTAAAGGAAACCTGCAGGCATTCATATTCTGCATTTCAGAACTGCTCTGGCATTTGAAAATTTCTGTGCCTGTCTCTCTAGGGCACTCACCACAGCTGATATCCCTGTCAGGAAACACATCCTTTGGCCAAGCCATCAAGGCAAAAGTGCAAGTGTGTCAGTACTCCAAAAACCATTCCACCATGTAGTTTCATACCCTGATCATTAATTCTGCATGAGTAAAGGTCTGATGAGCTCTCTGTGAAGCATATTACTCTGCCTGAGTTGGTTGAGTTGAAGTTTTCTACTTTATGATGAGGAACAGGTAAAAATTAGTTGCCTTTCTCACTGTGCTTTAAGCCAAGTTTGCTCTTTAGCATGATGTCTCTCTCACTCCAAAATTTGACAGTAAGGGTACTTGCCTGCACATTCATTTCCTTAGGTAGTACCTTTCCTAATCTCCTAGGATGTGTAGTGGCTTTGTTTGATTCAGTCAAGCAATTTGGAAGACCTCTACCTGCAAATACTATCATCAAGTGACCTTTTTCAGGCACAAGTTGAAATACAGGGTATTCCACGTAAACATTAAAAAAAAAAAAAAAGAGAGAGAGAGAGTTTTTTAATATAAGGTTGACCAGAACCTAGATCACTGAAAGATTTTGCCAAGAGAGGCTGTTGAATCTCCATCCCTACAGATATTCAAAATCTGTCTGGGCATGGCCCTGAACTCTGCTCCAGCTGACCCTGCTCTGAGTTGTGGATTGGACTAGTTGATTTCCAGAGGTCCCTTCCCACTTCAGCCATTCTGGGATTCTGTTTTACATGAGTCATTTCCTGCATATAGGACACAAGAAAATATTGTGATAGTCTTTCATAGACTATGAGGGTTACTAAGAGTCCAAGTTAGACCTTTGACTTTTGCTTGGTGTTGCAGCTGAGGCCTCGGTTGCAGTTTGGTACCAGAAACAGCTTCTAAAGGAACTGGGAGAGAGAGCTGTGTTACAACACTGTAACAAAAAAAAAAATAATAAAACAAAATAAAAATCTGATGTAATTATTTTGAAGTCTCTCCTAAATCAGAATATAAAGCATATGTTGAAGTTTTAAATTAAAAAACTTATGCATATTCACCACTTAAAAAAAAAAAAAAAAGGTTGATTTGTTTTTTCCAGACTAAAAATACTTTTCTTGATGCCATCAATGAAAAATGCATTAATTAAAACAAATTTCCCATAGACCTTTGATGCCATCTGAAAGTAAGAAGAGAAATTACTGTTCCTATTCAGATTTTGGTTTCCATGACGCAAGCTGTCACTAGTAATGATGTTATACTACTGATTCCACAGCAAGTATTTATCCAGCAATCACATACTGGGTTGTAAAATTCAATGAACTCCTTCTGCATCCTGCACAAAAATGTCAGGGTCACTTGTATTACAAGAACACAATTTCAATTCCTTGCACATAGTTTGTTTCTGCATCTATAAATGAAATGTAATTCCCCAACCCACCCCTCAAAATGTCCACCGAGTTATAAGATAGTAATTTTATGTTCTTAATATAATATTTCTATTATCCTAGAATATCTTTGGTAACACTCATATTTCAATGACCTGAAAGCACTTACAGTATACTTTTAATACTAAGCAAAGATGTCACCTTTACAATGAATAGCAACAAACTAGTCTTTTTAAGACTGTGTTAAGATGAGGACAATAATTGGTAAACAACCTATCACTGAAATAAAGTGAAACAGATTTCAAAGAGATATTCAACAAGGCTAAATGCCAGGTGCTGCACTTGGGTCACAATGACCCCATGCAGAAGTATAGGCTTGGAGCAAGATGGCTGGAAAGCTGCCCAGCAGAAGAGGACCTGGGGGTGCTGGTTGACAGCTAGCTGAACGTGAGCCAGGGTCGTGCCCAGGAGGCCAAGAAGGCCAGAAGAATCCTGGCCTGCATCAGAAATAATGTGGCCAGCAGGACCAGGGAGGTGATTGTCCTCCTGTACTCAGCTCTGGTGAGACCACACCTCAAGTTCTGTGTTCAGTTTGGGACCTTTCACTACAAGAAGGATGTTGAGTTGCTTGAGCATGTTCAGAGAAGAGCAACAAAGCTGGTGAAGGGTCAAGACTTACAAGGGGCAACTGAGGGAACCGGGGTTGTTTAATCTGGAGAAGAGGAGGCTGAGGCGAGACCTCATTCCTCTACAACCACCTGAAAGGAGGTTGCAGTGCGGAGGCTGTCAGTCTTTTTTCTCAGGTGACAAGAGATAGGATGAAAGGAAATGGCCTCAAGTTGCTCCAGGGGAGGTTTAGATAGGATGTTAGGAAGAATTTCATCATGGAGAAGGCAGTTAGGCATTGGAACAGGCTGCCCAGAAAATCCTCATCTCTGGAAGTATTTGAGAGACGTGGACATGGCACTAAATGGACATGGTTTAGAGGTGGGACTCAGTAGGTCAGGTTGATGGTTGGACTTCTTCATTTTTTGCAGGGAAAATAGGTTAAAATATATTCTTTGGTAAATAATCACTCCACCACCCCACCCCCTACCCCCACCTGTATATTTTTTCTCTTGAATATGATTTTAAATATCTTTGGAAGAATATTTTCCTTCTATTTATTTGCTTCCCCATCTGTGAACCAGAATTGCTGATGTTATCAGGATAGACTTTAGAACAAAGCTCATTAAATGTTAGCCTAATCTTGCAGTCCCTAAATGACTAAAGTTTCTTTTAAAATTAATGTGAGGTTTCTCTGTGAGAGGACTTATCGTTATTATTGCATTGCACTATTCTTCTTTGTTCCAAATGCCATTAAGCACTGTGCACAAGTACATGGTAGAAAACTGCAGAGCATGAGGAACAAGTCCCTGAAAGCCACAGAAATACTTGACACTGAAGATGCTTCACTCTACCACTCTAATAATCATTATAATGATAAGCACTTGATAGAAATGCTGGTGTATATTTTTTATTGTTAGGTTTAGCATACATCTAATCAAGAGTAATTTTTCCCCTCTTGGGGGGAATGAAAGCAAAAATAAAAGTGAAAAAAAAAGTCTAAAAATATTAACTTAGCTATAGAAAGAAATAGTCCTTTGCCCCAGCAGAATACAAAACACAAGAGGGAACAGTGTGGGCTTGACACCATGGCATTCAAAGCTGAAAATGGGCTAGGATGAATGACACATTTATTTACCTAGAGCACTCATAGCATGTGGCATGCTTGTTCCAGTGGGACTGAAACAAAACTTTCAGTAGTTTTCTAACACGTCTACAAATAACCCATGGTGTTCCTAAAATAGGATGACCTTTAGTTCCAATGTCTTAGGGTGTAATGAAGTCACCATCAATGTTGGTGCTTCTCTGTTGCCCTTTGCCTTTTGTACTTCTGCCAGCTCAGGAAGCCGAGCTCAGATTTCAGTGTCACAGCTCCTGTGAGAACAGTGGTTTTGTTCTGTGTTCTTTCCTCTGAGGTTGATGTTTAAATTGTTTAGATATTATTTTGGCCCAGAGAACCTGGGCTACTTTAAGAAGTAACATTCTAAACAGTACGTAATGAGAAACCAGCAACCAAAATTGTTTCTAAGAACAACTTGAAGTTTATTTTATTTGATAATGCTTTTATGAAAAGGAATATTTTCATGTTTTAAGTAATGGTATATATTTTAAATGGTGAAATTACCTTTTATTTAGGAGACAATCCTTGAACTTCTATTCTAGAATGTGTATGGGTTGAAAATATCTCTGATCTATAGAGTGGGCCATCAGTCCTTGTCACTGCATTAAAAAGTAATTCTAAATGAAAGGAATTCTAAATTCTAAATGAAAGGAATCTGCCTGTGAAATTCCCATGTATGAATACTTCACACAGCTCTGAAATTCCTGGATGCCATACTTTGATTTCACTGAAATAGTAGTTTATGAGTCACAATCTTATCTGATTGTGAGGTATCACAATGTCACAAAATATCACCTGGTAACTTGACTCATTTTAGGATAACATTTTCTCTCCAATATGAATCTCAAAAAAAAAAAAATAATCAATAAACATACATCTTTGTGCCATCCTTGATGAGAAAACCTTCAATTTTAAGGATATTGTCTCTTTAAGTCATTAGTAATCAGATGCACTACCACCATACATAAAACTGTCCAGTGACTTATGGATGAAATTTTACCTTCACATATCCATTAAATTATATAACATTAATTTCATAATAAAAATAAAGGGGCTTTATTTCTATATATTATATTTGCCATAGAATTCCATAAATCAACACTGAATGAATCCCTAAATTAAAGTCAAGGAAGATACAGAATTTTTCTGGTTAATCATTTGAGCTTCCAATTAGTTCAATATTATTTCCAATTAGTTCAATACTACCAGAGGTACTGCTTTATAGTAGGTTCCATGATGAATTTCATACCCTGTGGAGAAGTTAGAAAAATTTATTCTGAAAATGCCTTACTGACAAAGAAGGTCCAAGGTCCAAGATAAAGAATTCAGCATTTAATATTTTTCCAAGTTAAAGCTTTCATAAATTGATCCAGAGTCAGTGAAAGCATTTGAACTCCTTCCACGAACTGCAGAGGAATTGGGATCAGCTTTTACAAGTGGTGTAAGGGTTATCACAAGTAAGATTTCTTTCAGTAGACAAATGACAGACTGAGAAACTAGGAGTCAGCACTAGTATGATTCTACATTTTTTTTGAATAATTTAAATGGGAAAAGCTTGAAAAACAGTAATTAAATTTAATAGAATGAACAATACAGAATCTCTTTATCTGAATCTAAGCCAAATATCTGATTTGCAAATTAATTGCAAAAATGGGGAAGATAGATTTGTAACTAATTTTTGTCACTAATTCCAAGTTCTTGTACTGCTGCCTAACATGTTTTGTCGACAATGTATTTTTGAATGGTTTGGGTTTTACAGTTACATAAGCATAAATAAATAAATAGGAAAAGAAAAAGAAAAATGCACACTGCTAAAAAAGGCTGTACGTAGTTTGAAAAATGGGATCAAAAGTTAGCAAATAATGAAGTCCTGGATCTATTCTGTTTGGTAAGCTCACACATAATGCAAATTGATTTTTATCTGTTTGGAACAATTTTAGTTATCATCACTTTTAAAAGTCTTTTTACTACAAGGATCAATTTACCAGTACCAAAAAACAGTTGTGCATTGTTTTTTTGCACTGAGCATTTATTTAGCCTCACTACTATCTTCCCCTAGCAAGACACTAAAAAAGGCCATCTATATTATTCAGGTGCTCTACAAGAGGAACCAGTGTTTTTTTCTAATAATTTCTGAAACTGAATTTCTAGGATATGCAGCTTCAGGATGGCCAACTCTGCAAGGGGTCCCCAGGTGCTTTGCCATGGAGACAGGTGTCTGGGAGCCCACAGACTTTCCTGCTAGCCAGAAAATCCAGTTTTCGGAAAAACAAACCTCTATTTTTGGCCAATTATTTAAAAAAAAAAAAAAAAAAAAAGCTGACTACAAGAGTAAGCTCTGTCTTCTGCTAAAGAAATGAAGGTTCAGCAGAAACAGGTCTAAAGACAAAGAAAAACACTCTTGATCAATCCATTCAAATTTACTTAAAAAGTAGAACAGTAGACCTTCACCTACCCATTCACTTGGTCTGGTACATCATCATCTGGGTTTGGTGAAAATGGGTTTGATAAGTAATGGCATGTGATTCAGTAGAGATTTTTTTTCTTTGCAGTGATTGCCTTTGAAAAGATATCAACATGTATTGGAGGAATTGATTTGAATTTTCATTAGGAAAGTTCTACTGCTTCTGAGATAATGAATCCCCATCTCTCTCTTATCTTTGGAGACACTGAGATACTGGGAAGGAGGGATACCGAAATTATAGGTTAGCCAGCAATAGCAGAATGAAATGATGCAGTTACAGAAGCTGTATGGGACATAAAAGAGTGATGTAGTAATACATAACAACCAAATGCCTCTGTAATTTTCCTCCAAAACACTTTCTGGTTGAGCTGGTTCATTGGAAGAGAATGTAAAAGAAAGGGGCCTGGGCTTCCCAAAATACACTGTCCTTGTCAATGGAAATCTGGCTGCTGGGATCTTCCCCTTGCTGCACTTCTTTGTATGTACTCCATCAAAGTGTAACTCTGGCTAACAGAACTCGTTGTGTAACACTGGAGTGCAAATTCCCAGATAAGAAATTCCCACCTTGCATTTTCAGGTAAGACCTGCTAGTAGTGAACGTTTTAAGGAGAACTGAGGGGCCTCCTTGGTGTCTAATGCAAAACATTCTGGAAAGGCTCTTCTCAATAAACAACAGCCCATATAATCTAAACCCTCCTCACCTCCCTCCCACCCCCCCCCCCCCCCCCCAAAAAAAAAAAAAAAGAGAGAGAGAGAACAAAAGAGATCATATCTTGTAGTTGGATTGCTATGTTGGTCTAAATCTTCAGTGTATTAGCCTTGCATTTATTGGATAGGATTATTTATATTCTCACTGCAAAGTAACTCTTCTGAACTCGTTGGAGTTACTGTAGATTTTAAAAAATATAAATGCTGGGAGAAGCCATCTAGTGGTTCAGTGTTCCAGAATGATAATTTTGTGTTTTAAGATATTTATGCCAGGAGAATAAGGTGTATGAAAATTTGCTTAGCAACCTAACCTCCTGAGTCATTTCCATGGCATTGTTGATGGATGTTTCTCACTGAGCACTGAAAAAAAAAAAAAAAAAAAAAAAAGAAGTGGAAATTGCCCTGAGAAAACATAATGCAGGCCTAAGAATGCTGCTTTGAAAATAAGTCTGGGTCAAAAGAGCTGTCAAAAGCAAGTGAAATGTAAGTCACAGCTGATTCTTCAACATTGCTGGAAATGTGTATGTGCAGTGCTGAATCAGAGAAAGGAAAACAGAAAATTATTTTCTATTGCCTCATCTGTAATATGTTAGACTGCCAGGCTAGATCATCAAATAACTCAGCATGACCAGAATTTATGCAAAGGGCAGTTAAAGCAGATCTTGAAGAGTCCCTGTGGTGAATAATGAGTTTTGATCTGGAACAAAACTAACTGTTTTCAAGTACGTTCTCTTGTCCACCTGACACAATTTCCCATCCCTTTTCCCCTGCTCCAAGTGAGCTTTCCAGCAGACTCCTTGCATAAATGTAGATACTCTTGGTAGAATACTGTTTATTAAATGCAATGAAAGTTATGGCCTTAACTTCAAAGTAATCAAGAATTTCCCTGAAAATGATGTTTGGATTACTGCTGAAACTTGTGGTCTTGGATTGATCTGAAGTGGGTTATACATCTTATTGATGTCAAGGGAAAATATATGACAAAATTATTTCTTGGACTTTTATTGAAAGTGCATCCTGAAGCATTGCTTTCTGAAGTATTTTTTAATTTCTTTGCATACCCATTTGATAAAGTCCACTTGTAAACAGAGTTGCAGAGTACTACAAACAATGGCCATGTAGCATTTTAACCTCAATACACACAGCTGGTCACTGTGCAGAGGCTCTGACTTACAGCACTGAACTGAATGGGATGAGAAGATGCCATGAGCTCACATGGCAATTATTTGTGCTTGGCTGATTGCAGCTGACTGCAAAGTGCAGTCAAGCTCCCCATCAAGGCTGAGTACCAGTGCTGAAAAATACAGTGCAGTATGTGGGTACTGAAGAGTAGCATATTTGAAAAGAATGAGCACAGAAATGGGAGATTAAAAAACAACGACCGCTAATTCCCATTTGTTCTTGGATTTTCATGTCGCTTTTGGAGATTTCTTTAGCCCAGGTCTTGATTTCTCCGTCTGCAATGCAGAGGTAACAGTTTCTACCTATACCATTTCCCCAGTTGTCACAAGGAACACTTAATCCTTGTACAACACTTCAGAGGCGTATTCACTTGTTTTATCTATGCTTTTTATTTTTAATGAAGCTTGCTCTCAGCCACACTGTGTAGTCCAGAATTTTTGAGCACCTTCTTGCCATAGCACTGAATATGAGAAGAAGACCTCAGACAGTCCTCTGGAAATGTGCCCAGATTTGGTCATAATGACAGCCCCCGTGTCACAGCTGCACTGTCTGGGAGACAGCTTGGAGGGGACTGAGCATGCTGCACTCCAAAGATGCATGGAGGGAACTGGCCCCTTCTCCCAGGGTATCCCAACTTTTTTGGTAGGAGACTGCGATGGAGACTACACAAGGAGATTGTTGTTTCTATCTTATATAGGCCTCATAAAACTGCAATGACAACAACATGCCTTATAGAAATCTGATTAGTACACTTATGTGTGTGCATGTGTGATTGTGCATGCATACGGAGAGAAACAGGATGGATCTGTCTTTCTGAAGGTCTCATTTTCTTACACAAGCCTAGCAAAAGAAGACCTACCAGGAAATGTATAGTTTTACATTCAGATTGTGATTTCATGAGCTACACACTCACTACAACAGAGGCAGAACCACAGCTGAACACATCCACAGAAAAATAATATCTGAGCACATGATTACATTCTAATGTAACCATGATATGGCAGATATAAAGGCAGTTGAACTAAAGCTGGAAGGCCTGTCTCAGGTCAACCATTTCCTATATTTTGAGATTTGCAGTCTTACCATTTATTTAACGAAATTTTCTCATTTGAAATAAATTATTTGCTTAGATAACATTATGTAAGTTATTCATTGCAACAGACCCATCATTTGTATTTGTATTCAACATGTTGCCACAAGTGCTAGCTACAAGCAGCACTCATTGTCTCGTGTGTTACACTTTTATTTAAAGGTCAAAACAGAAGGAAGAGCATGATAATGGTCTGGCTGGCTGAAGTCAGATTTTATACTTCTCAGCTTCATTAGATGACATTACATCACAGGATATAGACAAGCAAAGCCTGAATTGATCTTACTTGACTGAATTCTAAATGAATGGAAAATGACTGCATGGTTTGCCAAGGAACAGAAATAATAATATGACAAATATGTGATTTCTATGAAGATGTATGTCTTTATAGCACTTCTTTTCAGTTTATTTGCTTCAGCTGTGGTCATGGAATTTGAAAAATGAAGACCCCTTTGCAAGAAGATTTTTCAACAAATTGAAAAAATATATTGATTTCTTGGTGTGTAGCTTTAGAGCTTTTTCACTTCAAGAATTGTGCCTTATTGCAAGCACAAAAACCTTTTGGTATTTCATAAGTTTATTTAATTTTACTCATAACTGCCAGTTATCAAAATGCCTTCTCCATTGCTTTCTTGAAAAAGATGGGAGAGAAAAAAAATAAAATAAAATCAGGCATGTATGTCATAGGAATGTACCTGGAGAAGATGAGTCCTTTAATGAGCTGGTGGTTTTCAGGACAAAGAGTCAGGAAACTAGTCTTGTGAACTTAACTGCAGCATGAATTTGAGTAGTTCATTTGAACTTTAGTTCTGATTTTACCCTTACCCAGAAAATGTCATAAGAATATTCTTAAAAAAAAAAATTAAAAAAATTCAGAAAACTGGTTTATTCAGAGGATGTAGAGAAGATACCTCATCTCATTTTACTACTCTGACCACCATAACAATATGAATTTTTGAGGATATTTTGTGCAATAAGGAATATACTACACTTTCTTCACATGAGCTCTTCAGTGTGTGATGAACAGTTTTCTCCTCCACTTCCAGTCATATTTGACACATAAACTGGGAGATTCACTTGTAGAGAGTTCCCTAAATCATAGAATCACAGAATGGTTTGGGTTATAAGGGACCTTAAAGATCATTTAGTTCCACACCCCCTGCCATGGACAGGGACACCTCCCACCAGACCAGGTTGCCCAAAGCCCCATCCAGCCTGGCCTTGAACTTCCAGGGATGGGGTATCCACAGCTTCTCTGGACAGTCTGTTCCAGTACCTCACAAATACACATACAATTACACGTCTGGATAGGAAAGGGCAGAATAAGCATCTCTTTTGACAAAATTCAGTCTTAGATAAAATCTTCCATTTTTATCTCAAGGAGAACAATAGATTTTTTTGGAATTGAGGATGCAACACTTCTCATTTTCTAGGAATGGCAGAGGCCAGTTTGGGAAAAATCAGCCAATAAAGAACAATTTCACGTCCAAAATATATGTGCTTGCACCTGTTGGGATTTGAAGCTCTAATATTTTCTTTGCTGGTCTCTCTTAAAATATGTTATGAGCAGACTGGGTGAAAAGAAGGAACAAGATATCCTCTTGTCATGTTCCATGGGTGAGTATTTAATGACATGGGATTCGTTGATATAAAAGTAATGCACTTTCTTAAACTTTCTTCCTGTTTCCATTTCTGATTATCCCATCTTCAAAACAGATTACTCAACTAGCCAGACAAGTCTAAACTTATGAACAAGTTGTATGATTAAAGCGGAATCTGAGTCCACAAATCTGACTATCATTCACAAAGTTTGTGTCTAAGAATAAATTGAAAGGTACCATGACCAGTCGGAGCAATGCCTACTCTCGAACTGGAGAAAGGAGAACATGCAGGGTAGAAGGTGCCCAAGAATTGCACTTAAGCCATAACACTCAGCTTTTTCAGGAGAGAGCCTGAAGAAGACAAAGGAATACATATAGGTCAGTGGAAAAGAAATGTAGAACAATTGGGTTAAGCAAGAAGAAAAGGTTTTGAAGATATTAATAAGCAACAGAATGGAAGAAAGAACTCTTAAACTTTGAACTCTTATGGAAAGGATTTTTTTATAAAATATGGAACAGTAGAAGTTTTATACTGGTGGGGATTGACATCAGAATGAAGGAGTAGGCTTTGCTTGTAATGGAGAGTAATTTTGATTACAAAACAGATTATAAATTTCAATCTGAATATAATAATTATGTTTGCCCTCCTTTTCAGCGCTCTTCTGGTAGCATCATTCAATAACATCAGTAACCAGAGACTATTTCTGCGGCATTTGACTGTCTGTTGGTCAATAAACATTTGCAGCAAAGAAGCCTTGAAAGGTTTGGGGGTTGGATTTGATTCAAGCAATCACCCAGAAGTCTGAAAGCTTATTCAATCTTTCTACATCTTTCATTTCTTGAAAAAAAGAGAAAAGGCCCTTGGAAATTTCATGTAGACAGACCTTCTCTGAGATCATTGCTATTTCTGATTCTGCACTCAAATGGAAAAATAGAAGGAAAGAAATCCATGTCAAATATTTTAGAAAAATACAAAAACTTGTTTCTTCAAAGGTAAAGTTCTTTATTTTTTTCCATAATTAACTCAAGTGAATGAGCCCATTTTTATTGTTAAAGACACAAGTAGATGTGAACAAAATCATCTGAAAAATCTATATCCTATATATCTGAAAATGAGGAAAGAAAAAAAAAAAAAAAGAACATTTAGAAAGCAGAAAAAAAAATCCACAGTAGATATAGTTCAATCATAAAAGGGACCCATTAAATGGGCTCTAATACCAGATCAAAAGCACTATGGCCACATGATATAAAATTGGATCTGTTATGAACTCACTCATAAAAAGAGTCTGATTATTCAGATTTGTATTTTAGTACAGGCCTCACTTCAGTCTGAGTATCAGACTTCAGCTTCAGCTGTTCTCCTGCAAGTGGCCTGAAGCTCGTGAAAAAGTCCCCAAGACAAGGTACAACCCATTGAATTTTATATAAATGAAATACAGCTATGTTCCACTGTCTAACATGGAGCAAAACTGATTGGTACAGTAATGCACAAAACAGATCAGAAAATGTGAAATGGTCAAATTAAGGAGAAAGATGATATGGGCATAAAATACAGAGGAGATTAGTAAAGTGGAAACACAAAGAAGAAAGCATTTCCAAACACTAATTCCTTCAGCAATTCCATTTTCTTACTATTCCTCCATCAAATAAAATACCATCTTGTAAGGTGTTGTCAGCATGTCTGGAAAGCAAGCAGTACAAAGCTGTGGCATTGCATAGTAGCAGTCCATTTACAGAGGTGATGCAAGCTGGAATCAAGAAAAGACCTGAAGAGAGCAAGAAACAGGGTTTCAAAAAGAAATAAAAAAAGAACCTATTTCAAACAATTGTTAGCTCTCAAACAGATCTGCCCTTTCTGTGCAATAGGAGCACGGGTATACATGTTCCTGTACATGTGGGATCATCCTACTGCTCCCAAGAAATGAGCTGAACACCTTATAAGAGAGGAAAGGGGGAAGGAGAAAGTCCCAAGACCTAGAAGCTGTGGGATTCCATTTTTCCCACAGAGAATATTTTCCACCTTTCCTCATGTTAAAGAAGACAAAATACAGACAAGAAAAGTTTAGTCTCTTATTAATTGTCATGAATACATTTTTTTTTCCCCTTAGCTTTCCAAACTGGAACTTCATCAAGCCTTAAAAATTATTTGAATGGTAAAGTACCAATGCAAGCCACCAGAAAATTAGCTTATTCATTGATTAAGTCCAAGTCAAGTCATGACAACCATTTTTACTTGGATTTAGTGGCTTACCTATTTAGCCACTTTAGCCTATTTAGTGGCTAACCTATTGCAGTTCAGTTTCATAACAGACCGGGTCATTTTTCATGAGAAATCCCTAGCATATTGCTTTCTTACTATATTTTGAATACGCGTACTTCTCTAGTTTTAACATTCTGCCCAAAGGGAGAGATATGGTGATGAGTTAGAGAGGCTGGTGTCAAAATATATCTTTAGAAGTTCTGGAAATAAATTCTGCAATACTTGGCTGAAGGAATCTGTGGTATCAGTACACTGCACCAGTCCACAGAGCAAATATCTATCTGTGCTGAGCTGTGTCATGCCCTGGTGATGGGAAGATGCCACCAGTGAAGTGAGATGTACTACAGCCTGAATAAGGATTAAGGATCAGCCCCATATTTATGAGATCAGACATCCCTCAGTCTTGCTTTGTTGCTCAGGATGGACAATACAAGGAATATCAATACATTTTGCTGCTAGGGCACTGCAATACCTAAAAGATCCTCTGCATACTAGAGACTTTACCCTGTGTTAAATCCTTTTTGTTACCACCTAAAGTAGAGAGTACATTCAGCTGTGGTTTATCTCTACTCCAGCTTTGGGTACACAAAAGGAATGAGGGCTATATTAGATAAATACTGCATCCTTAAGGGAGAATCTAGTATCTTGATAATATCTGGAATCACTTACCTAAGGTTTCCCTGGGAAGAGCTGGCCAAGCTTTGGAGAGGTCAGAGCAAGGGGTGCAGGTTGAACTGGGTCACTGGGCTACCAGTGACAGGAGAAAAGGAGTGTGGAGATCCTACTTTGGGGGATTTTGGGGGGTGTTTTCTTCCTCCTCTTCTCTCACAACAAAGAGACTATGAATCTAAACCTTTTCCTGATAAACAAGTCCCTGGCCACCACTTTTCCCCACCCATAAATTATTCTTCTGTGTTCTCGATCCCTACTAAGATCCTCCTTCCTTCTCCCTGAGTATACCTCAAAACCTGACTACCAGGCATCCCCTTTCCATGCTCTGCCTAGGTACCAGATGGGCCTTTGGATGTCATCATGCTGACATTCAAGTACCCTGCCAATCTCCCTTCTTCCTGTCCAGACCTTCTATTGCCTATCTCCAGCCCTTTCATTTGTTATTCATTGTGTAGTATCCTTTTTTAAATTTCCAGGACTGGGAAGGAAAAAATGATCGGTTGCCTATCTATAAGCAATATTTCACCTGAGCTGCCCTGGAACACCTTATAGGTCATTAAAAATGTAGCCCTCCAGAGTGTTCCTGCAAAATCACATGAAACAATGGATACCTGCACCTCCTCCACTGTTGCTCTATACTGTACACCTTCTCATAAGATCAAGTGTCCTTCCACTGTTCAGGATACACCACTCTCATCCCTGAACAAAAAAGCTGCAGTACATCTCAGCACAGGGAAAGAATCCTTATGGATTACTAAAATATCTGGCATTACATTTGTGTACTGACTTAGTTTTTGTAATGATTTCTTTTCTGAACCCATAGTGATGTCAAGAACAAGAAGCAGTCTTTGAATTCTCATCTAAAACATCACTTTTTTGGAAGGCAGTGTTTCCCTTGACAGTGACCAGGATTACTGCCAGCATAAACACAGACTTTTTTCATTGGACTGTCTGCGTGTGATTCAGTGAAATGGATGTTGTAGTCTAGAGAGAATTTTAAAACATCAGCTATTGTGCTTCTAGCAGTTTCCTCATTTTTTGAAAGGAACAATCTTAGATTTAGGATTTTTTTGACTTTTCTTATGAGTATATTCTTGGCGATGCCTTGATTACAAATCCAGACAAAGAATAGTACAGAAATGTCTTGCTGATTTTTGAAAGGATTTTTAAAGTTGCAATTCTTTCAATTCTACAGGAAATAAGACATATCAAGGTCAAACAAATGTCAGTTGCAACAGTGAAGGGCTCAAGGCACTTACTGTTCTGTGTACCTCAAATTTTTCTGGTGATTCTTGTACAGCAGTAAGATTCACTGAAGTCAGCGCAGTGAAAGGATGTTTACATAATGCATAAGGACAACAAAGTCCATACGGCAATGGTCAATAGTATTTGATTCAGTGACTTGACTACTGGGTCTTCCCTGCTCATGGAAAAAACAAACAAACAAAAAAAACCCACTAAATTCAGAACTTCTGTTTTCAAACATCTAACCACATTTTCTGGTATGAATATGGTCAGGAACTTTGTTACTGAGCAAACTGCAGTAAATATAGACAGGAAAAAAAAAAAGGTACTAAGTAAATGTGGTTGGAAAATAAAACCAACAGCAGTGTTAGAAAGATTACTAAGGAAACTGTTTATTAGAATCAATTGTAAAATCATCAGACGGTCCAGACTGGAAGAGAACTTGCTCTCCACCAGCACTCAGGTCCCTTTCAGCAGGGCTGCTACCCAGCCATACCGATCCTAGCCAGTGCTGTGCTCTCTGGTTGTGTTGTCCCAGGTGTAGGACTTGTCTTTGTTAAAATTCATGCAGTTCTTTTGTAGCCGCTCTTCTAGCCTTTACAGTTTTCTCGGTAAGACGGTTTCTCTGTAAGATGGCCCCTTCTGATGTGTCCTCACCACCCATTCTAGTGTCATCAGCAAACTTGGTAGGGGGACTTTCAATCACATTATCCAGGTCATATATGGAGACATTGAACAGCGTGGGGCCAAGTATTGACCCTTGGGGGACCCTACTTTTGACACCTGAGTAAAAAACATTAACCACCACCCCCTGGGTGTGGCCCCTTAGACAATTTCCTTTCCTTTTGAAGACCACCAATCCAGTTTTTATCTTGTCAGTTTGTCTAGGAGGAGGCTGTGGAAAACAGTGTCAAATGCTTTGCTGACATCCAAGTAAACAATATACATTGCTCTCCCCATGTGGGCAGAAAGTGTTACTTTCCTGTTGCAGGTAGTCTGGTTAGACAGGTGTGATTTGTCTTTGGAAAATCCACATTGGCTTTTCCCAAGCACCTACTTCATTTGGTAACAGTTTATAAGAGGTGGCATTGAACCACTTGCATTAAAACATAACCTGTTTCATACACGGTAAACACTGATTTACCCAAAGCTTACAGAGTTTACTGACTCATAGCTTTAGGTCAAAAAAGACACAGATAAAATATTTCTTCTTTAGTTCATATTGCATTAAACAAGAATACGTATGCATTTATTTTAACTGACATGTTTATTTGATCAAATGATTTTTCTGGGTCACATTAATTTATGAATGAGATTCCCATGATCCTTGAGCACTTACATTAAGCACTGGCTTAATGTAACCTTTAGATGACCTTTGAGCTTGTAAAGAATTATTTATTTTTTTTTAGCAAAGTCTTTCTGTGGACTTGTCAGAAATGATTTATGTGTTTTGCACTTTATATGTCTGCTTTTAAGATTTACCATACAAATACCAGTTATGAAGATTTGTGTGTCTGGTACTTCAGTACCTCTTCATATAAGATAAGCAGATGAGATTAGCTCCTTTTTAAAATATGTAATAAACAATTTTGGGTATAAACATACATGTATATGTACATATGCTGAGCTTGCTCATTTTCAATTACTGGCAATCCATAAGCCCAGGGCAAGTCTTGCCAATGTGTACTTAATGGGTTATGAAATTCAGAGACAATCAATAAGTTAATTGAACTCCACCAGGTTAATTTTCTAGGGTCTTCTTCAATCTAGAAACAACTAATAGGTCCTACTATGATGATCATCTAACCCCAGCATTTCCAGCTTATTAAACATTTTCCCACTGCTAGACTGGGCTGCCTTTTAAAAAAAAATCTTATTTTATTTTGAAGATGATTATAACGGGTAGTGAATTTATCACTATTTACTTGAGGAAGATAACAGCACAAGCTCACTGAAATCTAGCCATATCTCTGCACGTCAGCTCATTAGTCCAGAAGACAGCATCCAGTAAGTTATTTCTATGGGGACTGTATTCAGAGATCTAGATGTACCAGCAAGATCAACAGCAATTCCAGGTGGGTTCCTTTAATACTGGAATCCAGGCACGGTCTTCCAGCACTGCATACTGCCTCTACAACATTTTTCAATTGTGAACATCTTGAACTGAATACAATAATCTCCATATAGCATGTCATTGGCCAGAAATCACCAGAGAGCCCCACATAATGATGCTTCTCTCAGGCTACTTTTAAGACTAGCCACTGACCAAGCATCTGAAACAGCGCTGACAGGAGTGCAAAGTGACAGATCACCCACTGGGAGCAGGACAGATGTACATCCAGAAATGTTTACAACAAAAGATTAAGGTTAGATAAGCGAAAAGATACAGAGTTGTACATATTACTATCAACTTTTGCTCTACATACTTTTAACCCTTAATGTTTTGTTTGAAAGATGCTGTTTGTATGACACTTACAGTTAATTGTAACACTGATTTTCAAAGGAAATTCTTCCAATCTCCCAAGCTCAGATCAGCTTTTCATGTCAATAGTATTCTGAAACTGCTCAACACTTTGTCATGATACTACTCCTTTACCAGTTTCCATACAAATAAATGTGGCTTCATCTCGGTGATGGGATGAATTCAAGAACAGGATGGAGAAGTACAAACACGTCCAGAATCTGGAACGTGTTCACCCTATTCTGTGCTTCATTTTTCTGCCTACAAAACAGAGAAAGAATTTTTCTAACCAATCATGGTCTACAAAGGTAAGATATGGTACGGAGCATTAGTAATTCAGAACCTCAATAACAATCATATAAATTAAAAGGGAAGAGGGGAAGAGGTAGTACAACAATTATATTCACTACTGAGAGTGCATTGCTCCGACACAAAAAAAATTGTGTGATAAGCATACCAGCTGAAGCCCTTTAGAACTGATTTACCCTGCAGTAGGGTAAACCCTTATCATTCCATAGCTAAAGTAGCTATGATACATTTGGTACCTGGGTACACAGGGTTAATTACATACACCAGGTACGTATAACTCTGATCTCATTTGAATAGCTGTAATTTAATAGTGTCTTAATAAATCTACAGGAGAGATTAGTTATTTTTCATTTACTCTGGAAGCTTTGTCAACTGAAAGAAATCACTTCATCCTATTAAACCATTTCACAGAGAATATGCGCAAAGGGTGCTAGAGACTATTTCAAAGCAACCAGCTAAACTAACTGACATCAGACCTGTCTGACATCATCTCTCTGACAGGTGACACATTCCTTCTTGCAAGTTTCAGAAATTTAACACAGTGCACAGATTCTTGTTTGATAGTTAGGTAATGTTCTTAGATCCTAAGGGAAAGACTAGGATATCACACAGAAGGGGAAGTTCTTGTACACACAAAACAAGCCAATATTCAGATTTTGTCAGTATAAATGGGTTGATGTCTGTTTCCTAGTCTGTGGTAGGAAAGAAAAAATATGCACACAGCCTCTTCTCTGTCATTTCTAGCCTTCCCCTTTTCAGCCAGTCAGCAAAAGAGGCAGTACCATGCACAGTGACCTGGACTGATTATTTATTTATGGCAATAGTTCATGTATTAAGCAGCCAGCATGCTTAAACAGTAAAGGTTACTTCCTTCCACAAAATGTTTACAGTCTGAATTAAATGGATCATAAAAAGAAAGGATTAAAAAAAAAGTAAGTTTACATAATTTCCCAGTAAAGCTCTGTTTCTCAACAGCGTTTAAGCATCTGCTCCCAGTGAAAGAAGTGTCTTCCACTATTTACAGATACAGACCAAAGTTTTGGCACATGTACCAGAATCCACACACACACCCTTTTGGTCCTTCAAAGTAGCTCTCTTTTTAATGTTCTAGTCAATTGCAATAGAGCGAAGGAATTCTGAAGGGTAGTTTGAATGAATCAAAGAAGGATGTCAGTTTATATAAGCTCAGCAGTTCCTGCTGGAGAAAAACAAGTTAAGAACGAATAGTTGGAAACATTATGCCACCAAAAATGGTTTCCCTAAATGATAAAATGATCTCCTTCATCTTCAATTTGGTTTCTATTTCTGACTTTCTGACTCCAGCCTGGACATTGAATGAGTCACTTCAGTTCTGCGCTAATTTCCCCCTCCACCTTTTTGTTTATTCAGTGTGGATTTCATCTCTCTCCTCAGGTTTGTTTCTTGGCTGAAGAGTCACACTGCTAAATAGAAAATAAAGATAGTATTTACCATCAAATAGTGAGAAGTAATCAACTATTCTGTACATAAAGAGAGGAAAAGTTCTGAAACATAGAGTAACAAATGTTCCTGAAAAACCCTTTTTTTTTTTTTCTTAAGACAGAGAAAAACAGAAGACACTCAACCAATTGCTTAGGCTACTGAAGTCACATTCAGAATACGGTAAAACTGACCATTAAAGCATAGTCCTTTAAGGGGAAGGAAAGCAGCACTAGATAATCAAAAGTACTCCAACATCTTAGGTACAAAATTAGAAATTCTTTGGTACGTTCTCAAAGGCTTTACTCAGACAAGCCAACTATTTAAACTAAATTTGTCTGCTTGGAATTATGTTTGATTTCATGAAGGTAAAATGTCTGCATGACTTACAGGCATAAGGGATTCAGATGATTACAGCTGGTGACTTCAGTGTCATTATTTTAATTTTCTGGGCAATTTCTGCTTGGAGCAGACATGGATCAAGTTTTCCACAAAAAAAATGCTGGCACTTCAAGTACAGTGGCACCAGTTTGAGGCTGGAGAGTTTATGAAGGATACCCTGTGCCATTCTTTGCTCAATAAATTAGCATTTTTGTCTTTATTTCCAGAAATAACATAAAGTTCCCAAATAGCTGACAAATGTTCTTAAGTCAGAAAAGGCCTTTCCACATGGAAAGGACTTCAAGATGCATAGGAAACTCCCCTGCTTCCCACAAGGCTAGCAGCCAAGAATCTCCAGAAGAAGCTAGGAGGCTGAGCTGAGGCTGTCCAGTTGCTATTTGACCAAGGCAACAGGGGGGGTCTGCGGGCTTCCTGCATGCATCAGTCTCACATGTTTTTTCTGGATTCAACATCTCTCTGCTGATGTTTGACTCTGTGTTGCTTGGGTGGACTCACCAGGTCAAGGAGTTGCTTCTTGCTGACAGTGTCTAGTTTGGTGCAGTCGATCAGGAAGAGATAGAGACATCTGGGGTTATTGCAGATACAGCTCCAGACCTACAATCAACATGAAATGGGGCACAGCCACTCAGAATTTGTGGCTTACCTGTAGAATAAATCACTTGGCCTGTAATGGCAGGAAAATCAGAGGAGCCACCCTGGAAAGGACAGCAGCTTGCTCTGGCCCATTCCATCTTTTACCAATCATAATAAAAGATCTCCGTACATACAGGCTGTACTCTCATTACATGAAGGCACAGGGACAGCCCAGCCCAACCCAGCCTGTAGATCATTGACCAGGACAGTGGGCCTGTAGATCATTGACCACACCAGCTGGTGTGGCTGGTGTCTTCCCCAGCTTCAATGGCCCAGTGACAAATAAATACATTGAATTTTCAGAGACTGAGTCTCCAAATCTAAATAGTGAGTCTAAGGCAGGAACAAAGACTGAGATTTCCAGTGATCAGATTAGGTGGAGTAATAAGAGAACCATAGAGAATAGAGCTGACCTAATTCATCCAACTGAATGCCCAGGACATTCAGGACAAAACTGTTGATAACAAGCTCATAATGTGTTGGAATTAACTTGATGTGGGGGAGGCAGCTGAGCTGAGCCAGAACTGGTAGAGTTAAACTTCAGGAACTCAGAAGATTTACTGTAGGTGGAATTTCATTACACAGAGAAACTCATGGCTAGATAAGCTGCCAAAAGAAACAATAGAAGCTACTACTTTACTTTAAAGACTTAAGAAAATATATAAAAGAAATAAATATTTGGTAGTACATCTGCCATCTCAAAGGATACCTTCCTTTCATCCCTACAGTGTTCTGTATTCCAGCTGAAGTATATTCTTCCCCATTACACTGCTAATTTTTTTCTCTTTTTTTTTTTTTAATAAAAGAAACACCTTTTATCCTTTTATAAACTAAGCCTAAGAGCAGCATCTGCTACATTTTAAATTGGTTCTCTTTGCTCACTTGAGCTACCTTTAGCTCCACTCCCAGCATAATGCATATAAAAGCAGCTTCACTCTGCCTTTTGCCTCTTCTCAGCTCTGGGACTAAAAAAATAGCTGTGTCAACCTTCAAAAAATATCCTATCAGGCTCAGAGCTGGTCTACAGTGTTGTTTGGTAGCTATGGAATATAAGGCACTTCAACATCTGTCCCAGGCTCAAGAATATGCTGACACTTAGCCATCCATCTCTGCTTGGAGAATTGCAAGTTGACCTGCAATACCAGAGTATGGCTTACATGTGTCACTGACAGGCACTTCATAAGGAACATCATGGGACTGTGAAGGAGGACCATTTAAATCTCTAACCTCAGCTGCTCCAGAAAAAAAAAAAAAAAAGAAAAAAAAAAAAAAAGGCATTTAAAAAAATATAAAAATGTAAGTTCTGAATTTGGAAGTCATGATTAATTTCTGTGTGGGGAAAGAGGATTACACATGTATTAGTTTCACCATGTGAGGAACATATTTTTGCCATTACCTAAGTAATGAAGCTCAAGGATAAGAAAAAGAAACTTGGAAGCCCTATTTTTCCCATCTTGATCCAATAGCAGCGGGGGTCGATGCCTCCTATGTCAATTTGTTATAGTGAAGAGTTAGTTACTAAGAGTTTTTTCTACTTGTCAGCTTTCTGACAATTCTTGAATGTGGTGAAGGTGGGCTAAGGGATGATTAGTCACCACCTGCCTCTAACAAACATGTTCTCTTGAGTGACTGCTGTGAAATGTTTAACTATGAATAAAATCATTTAAAGTGCCAGCTCTCCTGAAGGCTATCAGATGGCAATCAGGTCTCATTTCTTTTCAGAGGAGTGGTCTTTAACACTGCCCCACAAAGAAGCTCCACAGTCACATGTTCCAGTCCTGAGCGTCTCCAGATTCAAAATGTATAAAGCAAGAGGCACACTGAGTGGTTGATGCTCAGCACATCAAAAATCATTTTGCATTTTGCTTCATGTCCCATTAGGCCTACTTGGACAATTCAAGAGAACTGGGTACAAGGACTTGGACACCATTTCTTGACCCTGAGCAACTTCCCCATGCAAGGGAAGAGCAAGCAAGCCACCTGCAGTGTGACAGACACAGGTGCCTGCAGCTGTCGCTCAGAGCTATGCCTTGCTTCTTGAATAGTGCAAGGAGCTTCATGTGCTCTTCCTGCAGATTTTTTTTTTTTTGTGTGTGCCGGTTGTGTTTCATGTACACACATTGTGAATAGAAAAAAACCAAAAAGAATAATACTTATCATCCTACTACTTACTGACCCCCTTTAATTCCTCCTCCCTTCTCATATTTTAATTCACTGAGTTCCCAGCCTTGTACCTGCAGTCCATTGCACTTCCTACTTTTTTACTCCCATCTTCTCTATTTAAGTTCTCCAGTCCCACAGTCCCTCCCACCTATCAGCGTAAACATATGTTTTTCCCTCAAAGCCTAACATTAAATTCACAGAGTACCTGAGCCTGTACACATACATACACACACAGAAAAGTACAGAAAGACATACCAAAAAGAAAGTTTATGTGTGAAGAAGTCAATAAAAGTCTTTAGACTTCACACTTTTCTGGCAGAAAATGGTTCCCTAATTTGTTACAATAGTAACGTAGTCCAAAAGCCAGCCCACACAAAACATTTCAGGCTGGACTGCTGGTACCTAAACTAATTCTTATGCATATTGTGCCTTGGGCTGTATTCAAAACCAAGTTTGGCAGCATCCTTTTATCATTTAATTTGCAGTGTCTCATTCCTTTCCTTTGCTGGACTTGTCTTCTAACACATTTCAGAAATACACTGGGCACTAGGGGAAAGTTGGCAGCATGCATTCAAAAGACCTGCTTGAAGAGAGAGCTGAAAATGTTAATTCATGCCCATGTAAGATGATGAAGAAAAAACTCAAAGAGCAAACGTGATGATAAACAAAGCAGTAAGTGGAATTAGCTGTAAAACTGGGTTTACTTGCAGTGGGTGGGACATCAAAAGCTCTGTGTACCACCCTGTGCAGTGATGGCATGATAGTTTCCTTTCACATTCATCTAAGATTGAGCTAAATCTTCATCATCCCCCTTCATGGGGAGGTAAGCTGTGCTCTCTTCTGGGAGGGGACACATCAACCTGAAGTGTGATTTTGAGCAGCTTGTTATGTATCCACTTACCTGTATAAAAATAGCCCTTGTGTGGTGCTTTCCTTTCTAAGGAGCTGTGGAATAAGCTAGCAGACTGCTCAATAAATACCCAGATATGAACTTTAGAGATCTAAATAGTGGGAGATATTCAGCAGTGAAACCAAAGATTGTAAGTGTATCCCAGGTGAGAGAAATGACTATCCAAGCATAGGTGCAAAGAATTCACACGGTAAGGTACAGGCAACACAAGTTTCTGGAGGACAGGCAGACCAGGACCAATATTGTTATTGTAACAGAAACTCCTAACAGGCTATTCACAGAGCATTTTAGATCTTTTGAGAACAGGATATATTTTAGCAAAGCAGACCTACCCATTGAATGTACGTCTGGTCATTTGACACAGGGGTCTGCCCCTCATCACTCTAGCTTTTGATTCTCTCCCGTTCAGTTCTTCCATATTTTCCTATAAGATGCTGAATAGAAAACTGCCTTCAAAATGTTCACTTCACAGTTCCCCAGGATGGCATGGTTTCATTTAAATAAAAAGGCTAGGTGATTTACAAGGGACAAGCAAGTGTCAAATATGCTTGTTGCTCCAATGCCAATTCCTTCTGAAGCACAAAATCCCACATCTGCTGTTCTAAGTTTCCACATCTGCTCTGGGCTGGAAGAGTGTTTTTAGATCATAAATGAGAGTGAATCAGCTAAAGAAGAGCAACTTACATCTTCTGGCAAAGATAATAAATGCAGGGTGGGTGGAAGAGGTGGAAGGGGCAGAAAGCTTTATGCCAATTTTTCCATCAAGCTTGGGGAGAAGCACATTTTTATGCCTACCCCAGTCCCTGGAACACTTCTCCATGAAATACAGTTTGCCATTCATGTTCTGGGAAGCACAATTCTTTGATTACAACATGAATGTCTGCTAAAAATTTGATGGTATGATTTGGCCTTCCTGTAAATGATTATCCCTTTATAAAAAAATATTTTCACTACTTTATGTATTCGGATCTACAATGGAGTGGGGTTACTGGCTAATAAACTGGACTTTGATGTCTGTGTTTAAATTCTGCAGGACAGGTTATCTGTAAACAATCTATGTTGCATCCATTTTATGACATCTTGGGGTAGTTATTCATTTTAAAGGCTTTGTTTCCAGTTTTACCCCCATATAAGCAGACACAGCCACCATTGAACTGCAAGGGCACATGAAAATCACATGATTCTGACACCCACTTCCCTGTAATCCATCCGCTATCATATAATACAAGACATACAAAACAATCATCAAGTCCACTCTAAGACTAGTCTGCTCTTTTTTTAACAGGCAGAACAAACTGGGTAGCCTTTTCTGAGACTGGACTTTGTATTTTCTGAAACAAACAAAAAAATCATTTTGCTCAAAGACAGCTGACCAAAGAGAAGATCTGTTTAGACATCTTCCTTGCACTGATTAAAACTTTTTAATTTATTGATTTGCTGAAAGTTTCACAGATGCACTAGATAACACCCTCGGTCACAGTAATAGTCTACAGAACCATCTCTGCAAAGATGTGTTAAATAAAGCAGATGAGGTGCTTTCAGTGCTGGTGAAGGAGAATAAATTTGTGTTTCTGGAAGCAAGAATATCTTGAGAGTGAATGGGAACCACAAAGAGAGGAAGGAAAAAGTAAATCAATAAAATGTCAGTTATAGTGTATCCACAAAAGCTGTGCAGTTTATGGACACATGATGATTGCTGCAGAGCTAACAACTATATTCACATTACCAACAAAGCTTTCAAGTATAAAGCTATCACCTCGGTCCTGGTGTCAGTGAACTAACTACAACAAAAAGCAAAGAAATTGGTTAACATATATAAAATATCACACTGTCTTCCTCTACCAATACTTCCAAGAGAAGAAAAGAAAAACAATCCGCAGAACATCTTTCCTCTCCTCTGTCACTAAGACTGAAAACATTATGGAAGATGTGACAAGCCTGCAGGAAATCTTGACAATGAAATAAAATGTAGCATTTCTTTATATTCTACACATTAATTGAACTAGCTGAAGATGAAGAATAGATGAAAAGAGTAGGTTTTGTTGAAGGCAAAGGAAGGAAAAAACCTTGCTCAAAATTAATTATAGTTTGCAGGTCTGAAGTCTCTGTTTTGATATTTCTGACCTGAATTGTTGCAGCTCAGCTCTTGATCTGAAACCAATGCTACCTCGAGCAGAGTTAAAATCTATTATTATTATTAACAATAATAATTAATTAATTAATTATTGTTGAGTTAAAATGCACACAAAGCTTTTTTTTCTTTACAATCAAAATATTTAAAGGGATTTCATGTTTCCATTAGAAATTTAATTTTCTCCAAATGTTTTTCATGCCTTAAAAAGTATTGCAGGAACTTAAAAGTAACCGGTAGATGAGTCCAGATGTCACAGCTAATATCTGTGAGCCTAGCCCAAAGCCACAGATTTCAGCAATTTTTACATCTGACTTTGTAAAAGGACAGATCAGAATACAAGCCTAACCTAGACTAAAAGCTAAAGCACAACACATACAACTGGCCCTACAGAGCCTTATATGCATAGTTGTATCATCATACTCAGAAATAACATACTAACAATAAATGTGCTAGAATTCAGATGTCTCTTTATTCTTCACCATCACAACATGCTGTGTGCACTACTCAAAGGTGATGAATCCCTAGTCCTTGATGCTAAGTGTTTTCAATCTCAGCAGTTAGAAATGTCATGCCTACATTAAAGGTGTGCCATTCACCTCAGCACTTTTGGAAATTGCCAGAAAACTGCCCAAAGGTGACAAACATGTAAATGAGCTCATTTGCATTCTTATTACAGAAGTCTCTGTGAAGCTGATTCAAAGTGGTGTTCTCCTCCATAGGGCCAATTTGTACAACAAAACAGACCAAGTTACATATTGTGTAATTCCTAAACTATCCATGTTTCCAAAAGAAGGTCACTTTTTGCCTTTTCTGTTTGTTTGCAGGTAAGTTCAGGATGGTGAGGGAAAGCTTTCTTGTACCTGTGCTAGGAGTAACTGGACCTAAAAGACAACTTGATGTGTCTGTGCTACAACAAGATATTTTCACGGTATTTTTTTCACTAAATAAAGATGAAGGTGGAAAAAAAAAATCATTCTGAAATCAGTGTCCCATCCAAGCCTGGTTAGTAGTGATGGACCAAGTGGCACATTCTTGGTGGCTTTTGAGAGAGTTTTACAAGCAACACAATTCATTACTGTGGACACAATGTAGTCAATTGCAGTGAGAGGGGCATTGTCAGTTAAAAAGCCAGTTTTGTGACACACAGAAGAAATCCTTTAAGAGGTGAGTGGTTGGCTGGAGGGAAATGGGGAAAGGGAATTAGTGAAGTCGGCTCTTCCTCCTTCCTTACTGTACCTGTTTTGTGGATCAATGGAAAACCTGTTTCCAATTTTGCCAGTTTGCCATTTGTCAACCTGAGTAAACAGACCGTTTAAAGAAACGTCATTGCATCGCAGGAACCCAGTGCTCATTCTGCTCTGCTAGCTCTCTCACATGCCAAGATTAACACCTGTGGTAGGAAAAGTAACATAACCGCTAACACTGTGCCTTGGCAATCTCACCAGCCCAAAACAGGCTCTTGCTTGGTATAGCCAAGGACTTTCTCTTTCCCCCCCATCTCCTTCTCCACAGGAAGGAGAGATTTTTAAACATTCAGAGGTGGATGAAGACCATCAGCTTGTGCAAACTGGCATGGCTTCTCTGACTTTTTACACAAGCTAAGGAGCTAGTGCCAAGAGAAAGAGTTATTATCTGTAGGGAAGCAGGAGAATATAAATTTAATCCTCACACTCTGTTCCACTGAAGCTGGCATGAGAAGCCACTGCTGAGTGACTGCTGTTTACGTGTCCCACTTCCAGCTGGTTTTATGAGCATATGTTATATCTACAGGAGATCTGTATAGGGAGCGGAAACAGACACTACAGAGCGATCTGTCTTCACCAACTGGAGAAATGCTTAAAAAAGCACTTTTTACACAGGGAATCAGAACTATCCCAGTGCTGAGGAACTCAGGCAAATTTGGGGACCATGGGGGCACCACTAGCAGTGAAACTGGAGCAGTGCTTCTGCTAGGGGTGGTGGAGCATAGAATGGGGATGATCTAACTCTGCCCTGTCAGAAGCCCAGGTCCTGCCATGGAAATCTCTTCTCCATCAGTTCACGACAGGCAAAAAGGTCCAGAAGGCGTGGAGGAGATCTTGAAACCGCAGGATCTGCATGGGGACCTGCTACACTTTGTAGCTTGTTGTGGGAGAGTGCTGGCCCCAAAACCCACACAGGTGTCAGAGTACAGGCAGTGGTTTTAAGTGGCCTCCACACAGAGCTGCAGGTGGGCCTAGAGAGAAAAAGCACTTTCACAGTCTCTGTGGTAGTGAGCAGCCAGCAAAGAGCAAGGTATTCTGTCTCCTTCCAAGGTCAAAACTTGACTGCAGAAAAATCTCATTCAGACCCTTACAAGTCATATCAACAATTTTTCCTTCCCGTTTCATTACGCTTGTTAGTACCGGGATCACTCAGCATTTCATAGTGTTTTTGTTTTCAATGTTATTTGTCATCTGAAAGCTGGCAACTTTTTTTCATGTGCATTTGATTTATATTGTGGCTCTATGGAAACAGGTAATTCACTCAGGATAGTTCAAGTAAGATACAAGAGTTCCTGCATACCTTAATGAGCCCAAATCAGCAGTTCCCACATTTCTTCACTTCTTATTCCCTTAAATCAGCTTCACAGCAACACAGAGATAAATCTTAAAGCAGAAAACCGTACTCATGTTGAGTTCAAACAGTTGAATACCACCACTACTAAGCTCTTCTAGCATAAGGACTTAGGACTGATATCCATTATCCAGCAAATTTTTGGAAGAAGCTTAGGTGAATTTACTAACACAGTGGCTTGCTTTCACATCTTTTGAGCAAGCCCATAAAGCACATTTTCAGCCCTTCTCCCTGCTGCCCTCACCAGTGCAAATACTTTCAAGCCTTTCTTGCACAGAGCTAGTTCAGGATTTTGAGGAGGGCTAGTGAAATGATTCATTGGGCAAAAACTCAAATGTGAATGCTTTACTTCAGGATGGATTTACAAATGCAGCCAGGGAACAGTGTTCAAACTCCAGAATCAGTGCAGAAAATTAGTGCAAGACAAGGAAAAGAAACAGTTGCTCTTTTCTGACCTTGCTTTCCACTTGGGTGGAAAAAAAACACCAAAACAAGGTTTCCAAAAGACACAGAACTCCCAGTCTCTGTTTAGATGATTAACGTAAGAACATTTCTGATATATGTAGAGAAAACTTGACAGATTTATCTTCTGTGCCTTTCTAGCAATTGCTTCCAGATATGTAGCATGGCTGCAGTACCTGGAAAATGAAGTCAAAAGTAGTGATCAACTAAAAAAAATCTTCTCTCTTTAAAAAGGTTTGTTACAGAGTTCTCTTGCATGAAGATTCACATGTCCTTTAAAATCTACTCAGAGAAATAAAAATCCTGACCCAGGACTGGCTCCAAAGACCTTCGAAATCCTATTAAGGCCCTTACAGTCTGAAATACTTTCCCATACTCAGCATCTTTTCTTTCTTCTTAGGAGCAACTCCAACATTTCTGTCTACACCTGCAATTATCTGAAATAAAGTTCAACATGGAAAACTCATCTAGAAGGGAAGTATGTGTTTAAAAAATCTAATTCAGGTCATTCAAATGCCAAATTTACATTCTCTAATACAATCATATAGTTCACAGGGGATCAAGCTTCTAAGCTACATTTACAGATCAAAAGATCTTTCAGAAAACCCCACTTGGCATCCAAGTGCCTCTAGAAATGGACTCTGATATCTACTTTTCAGTGAGCATGGGGATGATGCTTTTGCCTATCAGATGAAGTAACCAGTGACCAAGTACTTAATTTTCTAAACTCTTTCCAATGAAATGCATTTGAGCCAGAAGACTGCAGTGACAGAAGCCAGCTATCAACCTCTGATACATTAGTATTAGTCTGCAGCTCAGAAGAGTTTAACTGAAAGATGATACATCTGTTAAACATCTTGGCATTTCTGAAATGTTCTCTGGGACTGAATTCCATGAGTCTGCTTCTAGGTACTCATCTTGAGGCTCTTTTAACCCAGTCTGGGTAGCATTCTGAATAGAGCTCATCTTCAGTGAGATATGCCCAGAAACACAAGAATGTGATGGCAAGATGTTGACCAAAGGAAAATAACACATCCTGCATTTCTCATTATGTAATTACTTAGACTGAAAATTAAATACTTTGGAACTCTATAACGTCTATATGCTTCTCTTTTCTTTTCATATATACCTAGAAAGTAAAAATGTGAGCTGACATTCTCTCGTCCTTTGGGATATGAATCACCTGTTGATAGATTTGGAAAGAACGGTTCCTCTCCCAGTTATATGCAAATATCCTCTATCAGTTTTTTTTTGTGCTGGGCTCCCATCTTATTATTAAAGCCAGGACGTTGGAGTAGGCAGACATAGGACTTGTCCAGTTTAACAGCTCACATCTTGCTAGCGTCAGATGATGACCCTCTGATCCAGCAACACTCTTCTCTGTACTACTTTGCATATTCTCTTGAAAAGCTAGTTTTACTTAATCTTTGCATACCTACCTATATTGAAATGGTACTCTGTGCCAAGTATTTTTATGACGTTTATTTAAAGCATGCAACTGGGAAAAAACTTTATTGATGAAAAATATGGGGAACTCATTAGGTTATGGTCATCAAGCCATTTGATTTTCCACACATAAACCATTATATTGTTCATTTCCCCAGAACAGAACTTCAGTTGGAACCATTACATTTACCACAAGCAACTTTCAGAGGACAGGTGAAATCCTGGTCCTGCAACCTAAGCAAAAACTTACGCTGTGTCAGGGAGGCCAGAATGTTACCTACTATTTCAGCCTCCACAGAGCCACCAGTCAGCAAGTCTTTCTGCTCTCTACTGGGGATTTTTATCCTAATTTTCAGGATTGAACCCTTAAATTTCAGGGTAGAAAATGATTCCTAAAACCAAGAGAGTGAACTAAGAAGAATTTACACTACAGTAAAGGGACTGTACTCGTGCCCAGTGTGACCATTCTCAAACCTGTTTTAGGGTGACTTAAACACCACCTAATTGCACCTTTTCAGGCTGTGGAATAGGCCAATAACCACAAAGGTAGGTGTCCAAGAGATTGCACAAGCACCATAAAGGGAGCTGCCTATGATCAGTCAATAGGAAATACCAGACAAGCCTGCTGGTGGATTTTAGGATATCTAAATTTGGCCCTTAGTAGCATAAAGCTAGAAGTTTCCTACTTTACTCTCACATGGAGTAAACAAGGGAGGCCTAGACTCTAGCAAATTCACAGCTTGGCTTGCTCATCTGAATTTTGTGACACAGACAAGCTCTTAGCCTTTGAAAGTTGGAGCCAGTGAAACCTCTGCTATCCATAAAGTCCATAGCGCATCATCTTTCTATGCTAAAGGACTCACAAGCTATAACACATTACATTACTGCAACATGTCCATCTTGCTTTCCAACTTGTTATCAAGATTAGATGTACACAGATTTTTATTTTTTTTTCCCTTCATTACAGGGATGTGAGAGAGACCAAAAGAGTAAAATGTATGTCTTCAGACCATATGTCTAAAAGCTCAGGTCTGCAGTAACTCAGCCACTTTCAGTCATCTGTTGTGCTCTTGGGTATGATGAGGCCTTTTATTAAGCCAAGTCTTCAAAACAAGTGTCCAGGATATCCATTAATGCAACAAAAGACTTAATAACATTTTCATTTACTTTGTGGTACATTAAAGAGTCATTTAAAGAAAGGAAACTTCACATTTGCTCTCTGCCTGTGCAGAAGAACCAGCAAGCAGATGGGTCTGGCCCCAGCAGGGTCTTCTTTCTGCCTGGATGGTCCCCACCTGAAGGAGAGGGCATGTGGCCAGCTCCGGCAATCCTATGCTGCAGCTCCACTGGGAGCTGTACAAGCACAAAGTATGTGTGCTCCTGCAGCCTGTGGCTGATGGATGGCCTCAGTGGGGCTCTGTGGTGCTGCTCAAGCTAGACAGCTTTTAAAACAACCACAGCAGGAACTTTCTTGCATTCACCATGATGGTTCAGAGTCATAGTTTACTGATGGGTAGGTTTTTCTAGTTATAGAGGTACTCTTCATATACCTTACACTCAGTGTCCTAGGCTGCATGGCAGCAAATATGGCTAGCCCCCTACCATAAATCATGCTCATTGACAGGCAAAATCAATGCATTTTTAACCATAGATAAAAATCACGGGCTGAAGTGTGAGCCCAGACGCTCTGCTAGTATGGGAAAAGGAAATGCATCTCTTGCTGTGGCAGGTCATAGGATTGTTGTGTAATTGCTTATGGCTTCTTTCTCAAAGTGAAGGAATACTGGCCATATCTTCACTGCAGAGATGAACCATTTGCCTTGAAGTTAATGCCTTCTGGGCTAGCCTTGCTTGTGTGAGAGCGCTTTGTGAAGTAACACCTGTAGTACACATGGTGGTTGGCTTTCTGTGCAGAGAGATTGGATTAGCAGCTGGGGAGCTGAGCTAATAAACTGTAGCTAATGTTCCCCTGTGAGCCCACTAATTTGAGTTAAAAATGCCACCCTGCTCAAAATAAGGGGCTTGCATGTGGAAGGTATTTGTGATGGTAGAAACACTCAGGTTATAACGGCAAATAATCCTGTGGTGAAGACAACAAACCCTCTGACAGTTATTATGACCTTTGAAGCTCTGGGAAAAAATACAAGTAATGAATGATAACAAGCTTATAAAATGCTCTAAACCAGAGGTGATGTGATACGCTTCTTTGAGTGTCTCTCAGAGACTGGGAGAAGGAAGGAGGAATTATCTTTATGCCACTGTTAGACCTCTCCAGATGAGCAGCCAGCTTGGGAAAAGGAAGGGGCTCAGCTGCTGCTGTCAGCAAGGCACAGCCCCATCTGTAACAGCCTCTACGTCCTGAGCACCACAGAGCCGTGGTGACAGCCACCGCCTCCTTCTTACGTGCTTCAGACACAAGAAGCCTGTAGATGAGAGCCACAGGAGTACTCTTCTGGCCCTTTCCTGCCCTGGAAACCCTACACTTATACACAAGCACAGTAGAGGCTTTTCCAAAAGCCTGTTTCAACATCTAAGTCTCCTTGTAGGCAGTAGAGCCAATTTTTAATACTGTTCTCTGTAACTGAAGCCAGAAACATTTTTGTCTTCCAAGACCAGAAGTAAATGCCAGAAGACACTAAGTGTTGCACCTCTGGGATGCAGTGGCAATCCAAGTTTCGCTTTACATTAAAACAGCAGGCAAAGTCCCATATGACTATTCAAGTCCACACAGCACAGTAATACGCAGCATACACAGCCCTGAAATGATGCCAACTGGGTCCACAACTGAAGTGGAGGAGGGTGTTCGTACCGATCCCCGCTGAAAAACACTGTGCTGCACTAGCACAGCAGCTCCCAGACCCAAACCAGCACTGGCCCTACCACTTCGGGCCAGGATCAGGATGCACAGGGTGCAAAGGAGGCAGGATCAAGTCCACCTTTTGGGCCACTTTTGGGTCACTGTACCTGCAGAGTTTCTTAAAATTCCAGAATATATAGGGTTTTTTTCTCCAGATGTGATATCTTGCTTACCTGGTGTTGATATTCTGTCTGCTTGCAATTAGAGGATATGGGAATGCATTTATGCCATTAGGTGAGGCCTATGATTAAAACACAAAATAGCTTAAAAACATGGAAAAGGCCAGCTATCTTGTTATGCCTACCTTTCATTCACTTAAATTTCTATTACAATTTCTTGCTTTTTACTTTCTCTCTTACTTCATTGCTTTTCCAGAAATAAACCTAGATGACTTTTAAGCTTATTTATGCTCCTCATTTTGATTTCCTTTATTGGTAATTTATTCCAAATATATTTTTGAATTATAGCATTTTCAACTTTTCAGAGCAATTTATAAATTTGAGGTGTGGTCACAGTAGTGGAAGTCTTACCTGAAAAGGAAAAGCAGGAACTGAAACCAAACTATCTACCTTTAAAGTATGTTCTTCAGTTTGACCTCCTTCCCTTTTTTTTTTTTCCAATATATGAAACTTTTTTTGCAATAGCTATTGGCTATGATGAGCCCAAGGTGTTTTGTTGTTGTTGGTGGTGGTGGTGGTGTTTTTTTTTGAAAACACATCATTGTTCAGGGGAAAAAAATACCAACTTGGTAACAACAGAATTTATGCAGACACCAGCCTCACATTTGTCTTTGCAGACATTACTCTTGAGATGTTCTTTGTGTTTCTGAGAGTAAAATGTAGGTGCCACTAATGCTTTCTCATGAAATGGTATGTTTTTAAATTAATGTAATTTAGGGGCAGCTTCCTGTAAAGGGAATACAAGATTAGGATTTGTAGATCTCTTCATTTTCCATGCCTCTAGGTCTAATCTCCCAAGGTGCAGTTGGCTCTTGGGTTCTAAGTAAAGCTAATGAAAATATTTTCAGTGATATTTTCTATTTCCAGAATCCCCATTCTTCAAAATCTAGAATGTTTTGTTAATCAAAAAGATTTCCTACAGCCTATAATGGAAGAATGCAGAACAGCCCAAGGTGTTATTTATGAGGTCCTGACCATACCAGGAGCAGCTCTTTTTTTCCCATATGACACCTTAATGCCAGGCTCATCTTTAAACCAAATTATTGGCAATTGCTTTCTCTCTCCTGATTCTTCTCTGCTTCTTTTTGCTAAATGACACTAAATTTCACATTTTCATTCCACCACATGTGGACCAAAACCAAATTTCAAAACCTCAGAAATAGTCACCAAAAGAAATTGCTGTTTTCTGGCCAGGACTAATCAACAATCCTAACTACAAATACCCTTAACACAATAATCCAATACAAAGTAGGGGAAATCTCAATATGAGTGTAAACATTCTTCTGTTTGCAAGCCAGTCCCAAATGTATTTTCAAATACATTCCTCTGTCATTGCTCGGGATGCTGCCTAATGAGTTGACAATAAGCCAGTGACAGTCTAGTACAGCAAAAGTTTAGTGCTTCCTTTTTTGGACATTCATGTGTTCTCTATTGTTTCGAAACCGTTAGTAATGCTGCCTCTTTGCCTTTGCCATCCAAGTCCTTCTCTAACATTGACTCATTCAGGTTCTGGCACCATGTGGGATAATGGAGAAGCATTAATGGAAAATGCTTAGTGACATAGATAGGAGGAGAAAAGGGGAGAAAGATGCAAGGCAGCATTCTGGCTCTGTTGCATTTTCTCTAATTTGGTAAGTTATCCACTCTTTTCGGAAACTATACATGCCTAGGGTGACCACATTGTATTCCCTGGATAGGCAGAACACTGAGATCCCAAAGAGCAAAAGTTAGTGAACAGCATGTTATTTCACATTGTTCCTATTAAAAAAATAATAATAATAATAATTTATTTCGGTGGCATGTGTTACTTTTGTTCTCCATGTTGCATCTTGGATTATTTTGCTGTCTTCTATACAGTGAAGCTTCATAGTTATGGAGCTTTGCAGCTGCTGAGAAACTCTGCTCTTCCAGGGATCTCCTAGCTATCTGCTGGTCCGTAATGACTTCACCTCACTGGAGTGTACAAGAACATTCATTTTGAAAGGAGATATGATCAGTGCATCTATACTGCATGTAAAATCTTCTCACATAAAAGACAAGAAGGAAACTCGCAGTCTTTAGCTCCAGCAGTATTTCACTCTGCAAATTTTATTTTTTAGAGCTCCACAGGGTAACTATCTTCTTTGTCCTCCATGGTTTCGGACCCTTTGGCAAGGCAGATGGGCCTCACTAAGAACATACTCTGCCTTTGGGAGTTTCTTTTCTTTTCATATTTTCTCCATGCAATTAAAGAATTTAGTCCATTTTCTGTTCCCACATCCACTTCACACCAGACTAATACTTCCGTATTAAGATATCTGTAATCTGCAAGTTGAAAGAAGCCCCAAAATACTAGTGAGAGAATTTTCAGATAATGTGGACCTGGTTCTCCTTCTTGATGGAGTGCCGACATTTTAATGGAGTCATGTAGCTAATGGAGTAATGTAACCCTGACATTAACAATCTAAAATTGATGCAAGTGTTCTGTATATTTTATTAGCTCTTAAAACTAAAACAGTAAAAGTAGTTTTGAAAAGAGACAGAGAGGTGAAGAGGTCTGAATAAAACTGAGAGGAGACTGAGTTCAGTTCATACAAAGCAATCATTTGCTCATGTATTTCTTGATTATATGTCACCCTGAACTCCTATGAAAAGCTTTTCTGTACTATTGTAGTTTCTCTCATTTCTGCTCTATAGTCTCTTGAGACACCCACTGAAAGCATGCCAAGGGGGGTGGAAGGGTGGGGGTTTAAATATTTTAAATCTATTAAATAAAATAACACTTTTGAAATACTAAAAAACATATGGAAATGTGTTTCCCCACATATGGGAATTCAGCTGTTCCCAGGAACAGCCTGGGTGTCAGGAGACCAGAGCAACATATGAGGAATGTATTAAACAAATGATGGAAGGAGGATTGAATAGCTCGGGGAGTTGGAAAAAGATTACATAACTTTTCATCTTAAGTCTACCCCAGACTGACAGTGCAAATGAAAATCATTAAACTCTAAAGACAGTTTGGTGGTCCATGTGGAATCACTTGGTGGTTTCTCTGGAGTTACTAATAGACAGCTTTCTACATCACAGAAACTTCCATACATTTATCACTCTTTTCAGCAATCTTAGTGGAAGCCAAGAATAAGGGTTTAAGACAGAAAAACATTTAAGCATATGCTTAAGATTAAGCACCTGCTCAAGTACTTTGCTGGATGAGAGCCTTAAAAACTGCACTGCTAATACATGTGGTAAAAACATGAAGAGTAGAAAGGAAAGCTGGACTGTTCATGCGGTACCTGTTCTGGAAAAATATTTTATTTTCATTAAATAGCTTTTAGCAACATCACATTGTATTAAAAAAAAATAATAATTTAAAAAAAAATCAAAGCTTTTTTATAAAGTCTATCAGTAATGGACTACCAGAAAGCAGCAAGCATATCAGTATCCTGTGCTCTCTCTCTTGAATGCTTCTCTCTCATCAAGTGTTTATCATGCCGAGCCCTCTCACATGCTTGTATTTTGATGTAGTCTCAATTAGTAAATCCCATCATATTTTCCATTTCTCTGTAGTGTGCAATGTTACAAATATGGAGGTAACTTCCAGGCAAGTCAGTAGATGAGCACAGCAAAGCGCAGTACCAAAGATGTCACTTGTGTCCTACCAGCCAATATAGTTGTGTTAACCCCAGTGCAGACACATCTACATTGCTTCCAGTTTAAAAGACGGCTGAAGTATTGCAGCTTTCTCTGCTAAGTGCTGACTCGTGTGGGACAGATGTATCTTCCTCTTCCCATTAGGGAAGGGAATGGACTGCAGGGCCTCACCATAAGTGACAGAAGCTGAGTGATCATCTGTCCTGTTTTTAGAGATGCCCCTTTTTTTTTTCTTCTTCTTTTATTTGCCATGTAATTGCAAGAAAGGCTGAATGTACCGATCCAGCCTCAGAAAGGGAACACCGAGAAATTTTGGTCAAACTTTCTTCCACTGCAGAATTTACACTAACACCAAATGGAAAAAAAAAAAAAAAAAAAAAAAGGATTACCCCACTTATCTCACCCAAAGCCTGCACTTAATTACACTTCTGAAATAAAACAGAAAGGAAAAAATTCACTGGTCCATGATTATTTTTTAATGGCACTGAAAATGCATTAGGAGTATTTGCAAAAATATCAGTGCCATATACCATTCTCTTACCTAAACTTTCTTCTTTCTGCAAGTTAACTAGCAAAAAGATATATTTGCTTCCACCTGACTACTGAGCTCAAATTCTATATTGTGCAGCTAAATACATTAATGATAAGACAGGTTTTAATCACCTTTCCTCACTTTTTCTGCCGAAACTATTAAGAATCACAGGAGCTACTACATTTTGTCAGCCCGAAATGCATGGAAATATTGAAATATGTCTTGATTGGTTCTGTTCATATGTAACAGCTGTTATAAATTACATTAATGGAAAAATGTCTGCTACAATTTTAAAATTCTTTAAGGATGGTAAAAATTGAGAAGATAAAGCAAGAGAACATGTTTTTATTTCTTTTATGATGTGTTATTTTTTTCTGATAACATTCTAAAATTAGTCTGCTCCAGTATTGGATAAAATTTATGACCTAATACATTAATTACATGGCAAAGCAAGGAACTGACAACAAATTCTCTGGCCATAAAATGTGTGTTTCTTTATTTAAAAATACATCATGACAAAGCAGAAAAAAAGGGGGGGGGGGGGGGGGGGTAAGAGGGACTACTTTATGAAGGACTATTTTGTTCAGGCATATATATTACATCTCACCTTCCTGCCTTTTACTTTACCTAAAAAAGTTATGCTATTCCAGTTCAGCCAAATTCTCAAGCATGAAAGAAGCTGAAAGCATGGTGTCACAGCTTGTCTTAAAGAACAAGTCTCAAAAATGTTTGCAGACAGTATTCAGAGCACACAGTCCTCTCGGGTCCCAGTCCAGCTCTGGAGGCTGGAGCACGTGGGGGCGGGTGCAAGCTTTTCTGTCTCTTCCTTGCCAGCACAACCCCTTCAGCCCAATGTTCTTCAACTTTTTCCTCCTGCACCTCCTGACTCAGGCCCCTCATTCATCCCTGCCTGACCAGTGCATGGTCCACTCTCTGGGTTTCTGGACCAAGTCCTCTTCCCAAACCAAAGATGAGCCCAGCCCCGGACTTTCTCTCTGGTCCTCATCTAATCTCAGCTTCTCCACACCCTCCCTTCCTGGCTTCCCATCCCGGTCTCTTTGCCAAGCTCATAAGTCCCCACCCCGATGTTCCCAATGACATTCCTCCCTCCTTAGGTCAACTTCCCACTTCCCTGGACTCCAGCTACTTGTTTCATTACTCTCCCTGTCCTTATCTGCTCCTTTCCTCTCCACGTGAACTGCACAGCACCCAGCCCTCCTGCTGCCCCAGGCTGCCCCAGGCTGACCTCGGCAGGGGAATACGGGGGCAAAGGCCAAATGCTCGGGCGTCCCGCCCTCCTTGGCGCTGTGCAGTGGGAAGCCGCCTTCACAAGGAAAGCCCAGCTCCTCGGCTGGGAGGCAGGCTGGGCTGCTCTGCGCAGTCACTGTGCACCAGCCGCTGGCTCTGAGAGGCTCAGACCCACTCGGGGCAGCTGCAGCATTCAAAGCACTTGCTGGAATTTTTGAAGTCTTTATGAACAGGCACAGGGGATTATTTCTTCCCCCATATCTTGCAACTTCATTGATTTTCATGGGTGTTTTACTTGGCATTCGGAATGGGCATGTTCCAGACATGAAAGGTTAGTCCTATGCCAAATTTCAGCTTGCTAAAAATGCACCAAAGATATCTAAAGGAGACAATTACTTTTTAACAAAAGAGGTTTTATTTCTTGTTTCCAGGAACACCCCAAGTACATAGAAATTTGCCTTCAGATTTCTAGCAGCACTTGGCATGGAAAACTTCTCACCAGCTGTTACTGTGGTGGGCTAATAGCTACTGACTAGAGAGTCTTGTAGGTGATGCTACAGATAATGCACAGCCATTCCGGTTTGGCTGGTTATATCCTATGTGCTTGAAAAATGTTGCTTGAGTCCAGGGAACTCTACCAATCTGTCTGCTGCTGCATAGCTTCACGTGGCCGATGTCCAAGCATGTACATAGCCCCAGTCCTCACCAGCTTGTAGTATATCAAGGAGATATCCAGAATGGAAATTGTAGGAGGATCCTCATTGCCTTCCATAAACACTGTGACAAGGCTTCATGTTTTAATTACAAAGTCTGAAGCAAAACAAATAATGCTCAGCCACTACAGGCTACTCTGGGGGAAAGGCATGACTACCTGAAGATGGGAAGCTGCAAGTTTCTGGGGTCCATGAGGAAAAGTGTAAAAACAAACAAACAAATAAACAAAACAAAACAACAACAACAACAACAAAAACACCACCCTGATTCTGAACTGTCCAACCCCACTGAACTTTTCACTTTTCTCCTGGGGTTTGGATTCAGAAAGCTTTTCTGATGCATGCCTATGTGTACTGGAGTTCTACATACATTCTTCTCTAAAGAAGCAAAATGCTGGATTTCAGTTTGTAGATGTTGAAATTGATTATGACTGTCCCATATGAAGATTAATTTGCAGTTTTTGTATTGCTAGAAGGATGTTTAGGGCATTTATCTGAGTTAGCAGCAAAGGGATGGTAATCTCTCAGCAAAGATTGATAGGATGTAAGGCAGTCAATTAATTCAGGCTGCAGATACATGCTTTTGCTACAAATAAGTACCCTATCCTTTCCAAAAAGCCTCGTTCGCAGAACTCCCCTTTTGCCTGTCCTTGTCTTGAGAGGGAGATAAGGACCAAAGCTTTCCCCAGGAGCTCTGTAGCACAAGTTTGAGGTGTCACCCTCCTTATAATCACTGTTGGCTGTGGGCCATGTGCTACTGAGAGCTTTGCGAGGCAGTTCAGAGCCATCCAACTTTTCCCAGTGAGGCTCCATTAGCAGCAGTGGCTTTAGCAGCACAGCAAGCACAGGGCACACTCCTGTCAGCCAAGCCCTGCTGGAGTTCACTCTTCAGTTTATTTCTTCCTCTGGGTTTTTGAAGCTGATATTTTGAATGTACTTTTCAAAACAAAAGACCGTCTTAGCCAAGCAGTGTATTACACCTTAAAACGAGACAGTGACACTAAATAAAGACCTATAGCTGTGACACAGGATCTCACGGAGCATTTTGGCTCACACTAGACAAAAATGCATCCACTTGTTTTTCTCCTGGAAAAAAGAACAGATTCCACATCATTGAATCTTTTCTAAAGCTGAGTTATGTTTTTCTAAATTGTATCAGAAGAATAAAACTTAAATTGACTCAGTGAACAACTTCTAAATTGTTTGGGCTTTTTATTTGAACTGACTTTTAATTTATATGTTTATTATTAAAAAATGTTTGAACTGAAATATCTTTTGCTTTGAGTTCTTTTACTTTCTATTTGTTGAAAATGTTACCAAAAAATGTTTTAGATCAACCCGCTCACCCTTTCTTAATTTCCAGAGAACACAAAACCAGATACACACAATGTTCTGCCTGAAATACAGACACGTGGTTCATAAGACCATGCCTCATGTACAAAATGAAGCTATAACACTACTAATATTAAAGACTGATTCTGCAGTCTTGCAGAATTTGGGTCTTTGTTTTCTCTCAGTTCCCTGGCACGACTCCCAATTTACTCCTGGTTGGAGTCTAAACAAGGCAAACTGGAACACGCAAGAGTGTTATAGGCCTGCAGCAGAGACAGGAATCTGCAGCACTGCCATTTCTGCTACGGGCACCATGTGCACATGATCAGTCTTCCCTTTCTCAAGCCTAACAGAGACCATGCATCCAACTGATAGCATGCTTGTTTTTGTTGGGATTGTTCGGTACAGGGAGGTATGCATGCCAGCTCCTGCCTGTTTGTGCCCCTCTGTTTTATATTAAGCTTTGCTGACCTGAACCAGCAGAGCTTCCTCTGGTGGACTGGAAGAAGCTGGGCTGGAGCTTTCAGAAGGAAGAGGGGTAAAACTGTAAGAAAAAGGCTTTAATCTACTGCCAGATGTTAAGAGCGCTTGAGCTGACATGGTCAAGTGCCATCCCCCTGCTTCCCTGCTCCAGGTCTTGCATAAGGGGACAAAGAGTCAAGACAAGTCCCAAATGAATCAGTTATGAGATATCTTCCAGCAAGCTGGCATCCTAGGGAGGGAGGATAATCCTGTGGGAGTGGGGAAGAAGGAGCAGGAGCTGGTGAGGAACGAGAGATCTTGGTCTCTGCAGCCCCAGAGGAAACCAAAGACCTGGCAGACCCTGACAGCTCCAGCAGGGAAAAGATGCATTCCCAAAGAGGGAGAAACATGGCCCTTTGGGCTGTTTTGTTCCAGTCATGCCTTTCTGGCCTTATAGAAATACAGGAAGGACTTTCAGAAATTGCAAACTGTTCAGGAAGGAGTTAAACAGCAAACACAAGGGTGCCTCCAGTTTCACCCAGGACACTATGATTTTATTACACTCTTCTTTGAAAGCCTACAGGCCGAGCACTTTTAATTTTTTTTTATTTTTTTTTTACTTTCTCACACACAGAAATTATCCTCAAAACTCCTTACTTCAAAGCTAAGTGCCAAAAAATGTTCAAGTGCCAGCCAGTGACTCATCTTTTAAAAGCCTAGCTTTTGGAAGGTGGTTTTCATTTCAGGAACTTGGGATTGCTTCCTGGATACTAAACATTGTGGGATCAATAATTAGGCTAGAAAAATGTCAAAAAAGAGGTAGTTTAAATATTTAAACATCAGTCATCTTTGGGGGTTCTGCTAACTAGAGATATGTGGGAGTTCCAAGAAAAGGAAAAAACAGAAAGGCCAAGAGTTTGGCTGATGACTCAAAATGGCCAACATCCACTTCATATTTTTTTAATACTAAAACATATTTTAAATCATTTTAATCTCTTTTTAATAATGAAACCAGACACATACATCACATTGCCTTGGAAAGAGTAGAAATATTATCTTTTTTTTACGTGGGTGCAAATGGAAAGCATATGATGACATTCCATCTCTTCCTCCCTTGTGCTATGTTTCACCCATTTCTCAACACACAACGCAGACATACGGCCTTTATTAGTGCTGCAGTTACATGTCATCATTTTGCCATCATGCAAGCCAAACTTCTGAAGTGCTCTTTTGCTTCTAGGGATTTCCTTGTTTACACACTGCCTAAAGACTTATTTGCAACATGGTGAAGGCGTGTGGGAGCATGGAAGCCTGTACACAGGTGAGGCGTCTGTCAGTAGGCAGGAAGGAGGAAGGGCAAAATCTGTTTTTAATCCTGATGCAAGGATGGATCATTTCTGTCTGGAGGTAATGCTTTGTATCAGCCTCAGCAGGACAGTGGCTGGGCACCTGAAGCACAAGACTACTAGTGGGAATAAACTAAACGGAAGAGGAAAATTTAGAAAGCAGAAGAAATTAAAAAAAAAAAAAAAAAAAAAGAGATATTTAGTATGTCAGATACTAAATATGAATTACTTCTTCCTATGTTTGATGCATGTTTTTCAACATAATATTCAGGGTAACTCTGCCTTTTTTCCTCCTTTTACTAAGGCTAATAATCATGACTTGTGTGGTACAACTCTCAGAAGTTGCTTATAAACACAGTTCATATCTTATGCATATAACAATCTGACAGCATGCAGGTGCCCTTGTCCAGAGATGTTCTGGGTGAAATATATATAGCTATCTGGTTATTCTGGGATTGGTGACATCCTGGATTGACATTGCAATCTGTTAAGAAGCAGTTTTGAAAGACTCTAATGACATGGTATAGATTTTCCCAGAGCAAGAATGGCTATCAGAATTCATTCCCACCTCATCTACTCTTCTGTATCATAGAGAAACTAGCACCAAAGGCTTCAAAGAAAGGTCAAGTGTCCTTGATTTAGCTGGTTACAGAGCTAACTGCTCCTAGAGAATTATTACTAACTGCTCAGCTGAAGCATATGGATGTTTAGCAATTAAACTGCACACCACAACTTTGGGCCCTTTTTATTCATTGCTGTGTTGTAGACCAATTGCTAATATAACCATAGCTTATTTCTTCACACAAATCACACCTTATTTTTTCACAGGAATCAACCACAAACTAAAAACTTCTCTTATTCTGACTAAATAAATAAATAAATAAGAAACAGTAAACCAACCAACCAACCATATACTGCATCCATTTAGCCACAGTCCAGTTTTAATTCCCAGAAGTGAAGAGTTTCAAATCATGCTACTGAGCATCATAATGCAAACATCCCATGCTATTTTTTTTTCCAGCCTGCTGAGAGCTGCAAGTTAGGTAACTTTGATCTTTTTCCATCTGATATATAAGCATAGGCCACGCAGTCTGTCCTCTCTGAAACCCCGCTGGCTGCCCAGGTCTCGGTGTTGCCATCAGGCACAGGATTGCTGCTTAGCTTCCTACACTAGGTGGCATGGAAGGACCAGGTTTCTCCACCCCCACCACCGTCCGACGGCACACGATGCCGCTGCACCGAGTCTGCACTTGTGTTCTGCAGAAATGTTTATTTCTTAATTTAATCACTTGACAGAATTTTATCAGGCTAAATGCTGAAGCTCTTCTTCGAGGGGTTCCCTTGTGACCTCTCCATTCCATCTGAGAGCTGGGCTCTTCGATGCCTTTTGTGACTTTCCCTCTTAACTTTCCAATATCATTTGACTTTCAGCAGCCAGATATTATATATTCTAACTCTGTACCTTACCCAGTCGAGTCTCAGATTTCCCATTAGTCGTCCCCATTTCCCCATTACTCTACATTTATATATGCCAAGAAACAGCACTGACATCTTTGAACTTTTACAATTCACAGAGGAGGAACTTGGAAGCCTGCGTCTGAAAATACTTTTAACTCCTCTGAATCACAGCACTTTAGATGTCCGAAATAGTCAGGCTTCTTGAAGAGGTCAATTTGCCTCTTACCTTGCTCAACTACTAATCTGATTACTGCAAATTATTGACCCTATAAAGCAACCAGGCTAGATCCATCAGTGCTGTGACTGGGAAGGGCAACGTTGCTCAATATTGAGATTGCAGTTCAAGTACAGCATGAGCCCTGCCACAGCCCTGCTGCAGCCCTCCTGGTCCTTACCCCTATCCCATGGCAGACACAGATGCATAACAGAGATCTTCTCTGTCAGGCCAAAATGTCCATCTGGCCCTAAATCATTTGGATGAGGAAAACTTAGAGCACAGTCATTACCTTGTATTATTCCTTCTCCACTGTCACCACAAAATACCTCATTTCTACCAGAGGGTTTCCAATCCTGTGTGCAGGCAAAGCCATTCCCATTACTTCACCGTTCTCCCAACATGCTACTTACCAGCCTTCCAGCAAACAAACCCTGCCCATGCAACCCCCACCCAGCCCGTATATGCAATCTGCCTTCCTCTGCCTTGGGGAACAGCGGGGGTTAGATTACCTCTTGAGGTGCTTTCCGTCCCTGTCTTCTATGATTCCCTGAGGAGAGGCTTATCTCTGAGGCAACATCTTGCAGGACTCCAGGGTTATACTGGTGAGTGTGTTAATGCCAGGAACAGGGAGGGAGGTATTTAGCGTTAATGTCAGAGGCCTGACTTTTCAAAGTGGAAGATTTTCTCATCATGTGAATGGGACTGAGTCATTCAGGTTTTGTCAGCTGGAGGTTCGGGAGATGTCCCAAGACCGTTCACTGTATTTTTTAACCTGATCATGCAGTCCCAGCTATTTAACTTTGTCTTGCCCTACTTTCTGCCCTCTTGTCCTCACTGAGGTGTTTTTCCTTCCCTTTCTCCCTACTGCACTGAGCTGACACCTTCTCCCTTCCTCTCCGCCTGGCCCAAACCTCCATGGCCCTTGCCAGGACACAAAGAGAAGCAGACAGACCACCTGTACCAGGAGTAGGAAAAAAAACTGTAAAAAACACTTGGAAGGAGGCTGAAGCCAAGGGAGGCTAGAGCCAGGCACAAAGCTCATAAGAACATTTTTCCCCAGTTTTGGTTCAAGGAGACATGTAGTGAATATACTCCGTGGCCATTAAAAATGCCTGTATTTCATCACTCGTTATACAATGACAAGCACCACTAGCACATTTCCGTTTCCATGGTATCCACAGAAATATACTTTCTGGAGGAAAAGAGTTCCTACGAGAAGCTATATATTATGGCACTGTCACCACTTGGCACAGGCAAACCCACCATGTTGCATGAAGGGGAGAAGGCAATGTTACCTCACAGCACCCTCCTGGCTGTGTACTACCTCGTGGTTCAAAAAGGGGGGGAAAAACTCTGAGAAACTTCAAGAAAGATGTAGGAACAAAAAAAAATGAAACAACAAAATGAAATTATGGTACTGGGGTGACCAACTGGGGACAGGTGTTATCCTCAGTTCCACCAGTGCCGGTGTAAATAAGAGCTAAAAATTACACATAGGGCACAAACAAACATGACAATGTGAAATGCTGTAAAGTTTTAATTGCTGCTTATGTGGTTAAGCCATTCATAACTCTCTGCTCATGAGTCTTTAGCAATGTGGTCATTCCATCCTTGGGATCATAAAAATTTACTGCATGCCTTCACGTGTTCTCCCTATATAGTTCCATTTTGTTTCACTGGCAAAATGCAGCCAGCTGGAGTTACAGCTCTGATTAACTGAATGCTCAAGATGCAGAATGCAGTCTCCAGAATACATCACATTTGCAGCAATATTCTGACTGTAAAAAAGGCTTGACTTTTTAATCTGTTCCAGAGATGCAGATAAATGTAATGTGTCAGAAATAGGGACCACCTACACATCAGATCACACTTACAAGGATAATGTATGCAGGCATATAAAATTGCCAAGGAACACAAAGCCACCCAGAAAGGGGTACTTCCCCAGGCTACTGACTGGTTTATTCCACATTTCACAGACTTTATAAGGCAGCCTGGTGACATTTGGTTTCAGCAGAGCCACCTGAAGGGATGAAAATGCACTGTTCTTGGATGGTCAGCACCAGGGACATTATGATTTTCAAATATCTTGCCAAAAGAAAAAGCCAGGAGCAAACGGCATTGCAAATCAGAACCTACTTACTTCAAAATCATAAACAAAACTGATGAATGTTAGCTTCCCATTAGAGACACTGAAACAGCTCCATTAATTGCCAGTTATTAAGATTGCCAAAACATTTTTAGAGAGAGGGAACTGAAACATTTTTCTGATGTTTCTAAAAAGGAGAAAAGGGGGGGAAAAGGAATGAAGAAACACAGTTCTGTGACTCAGAGCTGCAACTGAGATAAAAATCTAAATGTTGGCACAAGTGGGATCACTGAAGCCCAAGGCAAAACTCTACATCTTGGAAATCTGCAGAGGATCTTGGAAGAATTCAGTGCTTTTAGATGAAGAACACCAAAATAAAAAGAATGTAAAAAAGAGAAGTTGAGGATGAAACAAGATGGTGTATTCAGTGCTAAACCTTTACTATTTCTTTAGTCCAGAGAGCAGTAAATATTGGTGAATATATAGGTTGGTATAGGAAACTTGTATATCATGCTTATTGCTCTTGTTCCACATAAGAAGGAGGCGAAGAAAAGAAAAGTATGGGGCTTCCCATCATCAACATGCTGATAACAGACTATTTTTCATCTTTCTCAATAACCTCAAACACTGTTCTTGCATGGTTTCCCAGAGTTTATCTGAAGAGTCCTCAAACAAAACTTGCCAGATTTGCTTAACCCAAATACTATCCTGTAGTAAGAAAGCGGGAATTAGAAAGATAGAGTAGCACCCCAGCTGCCACCTCAGCCACATATGTCCACCACCATGGACAGTGTTGTCCAGGTGATCCATGAGAAATTCATACCCCACAGTTATTCTGGTGACTGAAACCTTGGAGAGTATGACTGTGTTATGCTTAAGCCCTTCACACAGAATTGTGCCCCTGCAATTTCAGGTGAGTGTTCCCATCCCCTGGGAATTGTTCACAGTCTTGCTCTCTGCACCGACAAGGAGCAGCTGCAATAAAGGAAAGGCTTGAAAGGAGCCACCTAAGATGCACAGGTGCCTAGAGGCTCAGATACTGCTGGGGAGCACTGGGGGCCCATTCAAAGCTCTGATGCTTCTTTTAGGGGAAGATCTGAGCCTAGCTCTTCCATCTTAGAGATGAATGTCCTACAAAGCACTGTCAGGTCACTCTGAAGTCAGGTGAGTCACCTTAGATACTCCAACTGAAGCCAGTCTACTTGAAATAAAATGCTTCTACCATTTGCTGAAGCAGAACACAAGTGTGAAAATGACTCATGTGGCTGGGAAGTGGAAGTTTGGTTTCTAGAGTGTGTTGCAGTGAATGCAAAATGCTGCACACAAAGTGGTTGTCTCATCAGAAGACATCAAGGAGCAATGCTCCAAACCTTGCATAAACACAACCAGCTTGCAAGGGACTAGTGAGAACATTGTCCTCTGTGGCACATACCCTCAGATTTCTTCAGAGATGGAAACTTAACTAGCTTTCTTGTCCCTATGCATGCTCCAGGATACTTGGTAATATATCCTCCCACAGCAGCTTTTGTGACTATAGCCTTTATTTCATCTACAAGTACCCAAATGAAAATCTTTTGAACACATTAAAAGTTCTGAGATTTTGCTTCACCAAGAAACACTTTTAAAAATTATTTTATTTTATGATGTTTTTTTTGTGTGTGTGTCTTAGAATGAGGGCATGAGTTGGCAACAGAGCCAAAAAAATCCCTTAAATGCACAGCTCTTCTGGTGGCAGATTGTTCACTGTAGGAGGTCACTGGTTGTTCTTCACATCTCATGGGTGTTGCAGAAGTAGTTGTCAGGGAGCTATAAAAAAAACAGAAATGAAGCTTGTTTGGCGTATTCAGAATAGAGTGTTCATGTAATCAGAAGAAAATATTGCGTTGAGTTCTGTGAATGGTACACAGATACTATGGGCAATTGGAGCCTTATACATTTATATAACGCATAATTACTTAATTCAATTATTCAAAGAAAATTACTTCACACCCCCACAGAATACCCTGTATCTTGCTAAGGAGACAGATATGCCTGGTTTTACACTCAAGTAATGTCACCTCCAGTAGAAGCTCATTTATTAAAATACCAGAATACTGCTGTATGATGCCTAGTGTAACACCCACCTCCCACGCACACAGGGCAGTGCGCGTCTTATAACAAAGGAGGCATTCATAGCTATTATCTTGAAAGGTAGTATGGGCGATAAATGCATTAAAGGGACCAGAGAAATGTTCATTTCACCAAGAAAAAACTAACATAGCTTAGCGGTGTTTTTACAGGAAGCTGAAGTTCATCCATACTTGGTATCCCAGGACCAACTTCCCCACACGCTGTCAAAAATTTTATTATAACCTTGAACTTCATCTGTGTCTTACATCTATCAAGAACCCCAAATCCAGACACTTTACCCTTTGTTCCCAAAAGGTCCAAAACTAAATTTGGGTCTCAGCTCTTTAGCTAAGGCCTTGGCAGCTTCACCTAGGCCTGTTACCACCAAGACATCACTGCCAGCTCAAGCTCTCTTGCAGGCTGGAGCAGGCACAGGAGCAGGAGCAGGAGCAGGCGCAGGAGCAGGAGCAGGAGCAGGAGCAGGAGCAGGAGCAGGGCTCCTGAGAGCCCCTTGGTTTGGGTTAGACAGACACTGGTGACTGGGTTCACTGCTTCCCTGCGGAAGGGTGCTGGCTGCAGCTTTTGCTGCTGTTATAGCTACAACAGCTCTCTGTCCATTAATATGCCTTTTGTGCAAAATCCAGTCTGGCACTTTCAAGAAGGAAAAGGTGGTAATGAAGGGAATCTCAAGTTCCTAAACCTACTCCAAACTATTAGAAAAAAAAATGATTGAGATTGAGCTATGATTCTTGGAGGAGAATGAAAGAAATAAATGGAAAAACAGACAAACAAAAAACAGCTTCAGTACTACCAGGTCACTCTATGCAAAGTGATTTCTCTGATCTTTCCCTGCTCCACCACTTTTGCTGAGCATTTAAGAAATGGTAACAGATTTCCAGAGCAGCAGACTGACAAGCGGCATTTCAGTGAGAGGTCAGCCCTCCGCATGGGCCACGTGAAGTGTGTGACAACCTGCTTGCCCAGTTGGTAGCTGAAGGTGCTCAGCAGGTCTAACTGCAAAGGCGACAGCTTTGCTTTCCGAGCTCAGATAGTGTTATTCAGAGCAAACCGCAACCTCTTGTGTGTTGAAACTCGCAAAGCCCAGTGGGACCGAAGCAGGGCACCAGCTGCTTCCAAACAGGAACGGCCAGATTTGGGGGGGTTCACGCTAGCCACAGGACAGAGATTAGCAGTCACGAGGTTCATGCAGGTCAGACCTTCCCTTTCCCTTCAGCAAGTTTAACTCCTCAAGCGCAGCAGACTCACACTTTGTCTTCATGCCATGTCCTGACAGTGCATGCAGGAAGCAGGAAAACCTAACGCGTGCTATATAAAGCAGCACAAATATGCACATTGTGTAACAAAGGTCTGTTGAAAGGAGATAAAGAGACAGCCCGATTTCTTTCCCTTTTTCGCCCGTGTCCTCATTCCCCTCCGCCCTCCCGCCTGGCTGTCTGGGGGAGGTTTCACATTGCATTAGCGTTACCGCCCGTGCGTTGGCCTTTGCTGTGCCACCGCCGCCGGCTGCCTGGCAGCTGGGGCAGGGACAGCCTCCGACGGGCAGGATGGGGACCACTCTGTGGTGACAGACCCTCAGCCCGAGGCAGATCTTTGGGGCATGGAGCAGCCGCGCGGCATCACCGCTCCGTCCATCACTTCCAGCTGCCTTCAGTTGGGTATCTAGGGCAGCTTTGGCAGCTCACAAAGCCTATTGTTTTGATGCTGATGATGCCCAGTTAGACCTTGACCCTCGGCATTAAAAAGAAGACATCTTTATTTCTTTTTTTTTTCTTTCTTTTTTTTTTTTTTTCCCAGGGAACTCCATCATACTGCGCAATGCCTCTTGTATCTAACCTCATTAAAGGAACTCGTCTAACTCAGCTGTACTGAGGAAACTCTCACCTCCCCCAAAGGCAATGACTCAAGATACTAATCAGTACAATGAGGATGTCTGAGGGTTTTTCCATCCACTACTTCAGTCTGGGCTATACTTTTCCTTCCTCCACTACTGCAGCCACAAAGGCTGTGCTCACTTTGTAAAGGAAGGCATCCAGCCACTTCTTGTGCTGACCGCCTGGGGAATATGTAAGTTTAAGCCAAGTGCCAAACAATTAAAAGTGGCCCAGAGTACACCCAGAAGAGGCTATATTCTGCTTTACCGTACCCTTCCCTCTTTACTGTTCTTTGTTTCTGCTTTCTTTGCTTTCCACCATAATTTTGCCCTTGCAGCCCTTTGGGGTTTGAGCAGAAGTAAGTGCCATTTCTGAAGAAGACTCTTAGAGAAAATATGGCTGCTGCATTTGGCCCAGAAACATCTTCACAGCTGCTGACCATCACGGTTTCATCCCTGGTTGTTGAAGAGATGAGATAGGAACACCCTCAGGATTCAGAAATATGTCGTACTAAGGCCCGACCTAACAATGTAACACCACCTGAAGTTGCTCTGCTCACATCTCTGGAAATAAAATTGGTGGGTTCAGACCTTTTGGTGTTATAAGCAATGAAGGAACTGACAGGAGCCACACACAGGACATGGGGATTTTCTAGAAAACCAAGGGCACCCCCACTGCCATTTACTTTCCCTGACGGTGCATGCCCCAGTCCCTCAGGCCCACACAGCAAATCCAGTCAGAACTTACTGCTAACAACACCGAGCCACCTCTGAAAGGGTATTATTAAAAGTCATTCATTGCATTAATTCACAACCCTAATTTAACGTCAGCAGACCTTTATCTTTTAGCCTGAGGGGGTTATGCTAGCTCCTGCAAGCCAAAACCCAATCATAACAAGTGTCTTGGATTGTAATTACAGGGTGATTTCCAGTGATACCAACTGCCTATTTTGCCTCTCTGTGTTTTCAAGGCCAAAGGTTGCCTCCCTATTACAATGCTTTTGTTGTCTGTACCGAAAAAATAAATAAATCAATAAACGGTTGAATTACTGGAAAGAAAATATGTAATGAATAAATGAAGTGGAGCACCTATAGTTGTGCTTGATGCAGGAGAAGGGGAGCAAGGCCTTGCTGGGGCTGGAGCAGAGCTGGTGGCTGGCCAGTGAGGCGAGCACATGAGCAACCAGCTGCTCTCTCTTTCCTTAGGAGGGAAAGGAGCAGCGCAACTTCAGATCACATTCCTCATTATTGTCAGGCTGGGAGGTTGAAATCAGTTCAGATTCCTCCCACAGCTCTCCTCCACCACCACCGTGCATGAAACCTTCACTCAGAAATAATGCCAGATAGTCCCGCAGCTCCTTCCTGCACCCTTCAGCTGACACAGAAGCTGGCTTTGTGAGGCACTTGGGCAGGTGCTTAAAGTTAAATGCGCAGTTAAGTGCTTGGCGGGATCAGGGCAGTCCTACTTTGGAAAAACATGCTTTCCAAAGTGGTGTTTCAGAGATTTAGGATGCTGTTCTGACCGAGTTCCTTCACAACTCCCTAGCACAGAGCTAGAATCTCCAGACCCTTCAAAATATTGTTATTAGGTTCTTTTTTTTTTTTTCCTTTTTCCAAAAATAAATCAAGGTGAAGTTACATTTCAAGAAGCAAGCAAAGGAACTGAAGCATATTTAAATTCTGAATTTGCACATCAATTAATGATAAGTAATATAATAAAATCAAGACAGCAATCCTAAATTAATTCTGGGGGGATTTGGAAGGGTGGGGGGAGATACAAATTTAATCACTGCTGAAACAATTTTGATGTATGTTTTCTGGTCAGGAAGAACATCTATGTTTAACCTGGGACAAATTTCAGGAATGCAATCATTTCCATTGAAAATAACGTTGTGCTCCACATTAATTTTTTATGTTTATGCAAGTATTTGATGAATACACCACCAATGGATTACAAGAAAGGCAATATTTTACCTGAAGAAGCTGTGCTGAGTCTAAAACAAAATTAGTGATAATGAATGATTATGTTAGAGAGTAGTTTATCTTAGAGGTTGTATTCTAAAAATCATTATTTTTTCAACAACTTGTCACATATAGTCTTGTACTCATAGTTTACAAATGTCTTTTTTTTTTTTTAATCCAAGCTGTAAGAGAAAATTAAAAAAAAAATAATAATAAGAGTAGAGTCTAGAAAGTGGAAATAATGGCAAGAAAATGTTAAGTTAACTATAAGCATAAGGAATTTGGTCAGATGTTAGAAACACATCCGACAAGACGCTCTCAGACTATTTAAAGGTTGTGGAATGCATCTTTTCCTTCAAAAACACAACTGTTGACAAGCTGCCAAAACTCTGAATTGCAAATCCTCCAACCATGAATAAATCAAAGGAAATTCCAAGATATAACTAAGGCAGCTTAAATGACTTATTTTGCTATAGTAACTGCAAATTCTCCATGAAGATATATTGGATCTGCCACAACAAGTCAAACATATTTAAGCCACCCTCAGCGGGTATTATGACTCTGCTGGTAAAGACACGTTGTATATAATCCAAGCATGTCTGCAAGGACCTGATCCGGTTCCTGCTGAAGACAGTGGATTTTGCTTCAGACTCAATGAGTTTATTAGAGGGAAATGGCCAGTAGGCTGCAGTGTTGATCAGGGAACACCATGTGCTTTTATTTCACGGGGTATTTATTTGGCTGGGGAAAATCTTTTCCATCTAGGGGAAGGGACCTTGGGGAGTACACTCAAGGAAGGGCATTATTTCTTATTTATCAGGATCTAGCACGTCAACCTGCCTGCCACCATCCCAGGCTCTATTTTGGCCTGAGCTGTTAGCAGTTTGGGCCTTGCAGATTGCTTCCATGGGGACAGCAGGCTGGCACAAGTTGTGCTTGTTGGGCGTTGACTGATTTATTTACAAAGAGGGCGCAAAGCCCTGCTTCACTTACAAGGAAAGAAGAAATTATCAGGAGAGCCACGTAACCCATGAGAAGAAACGGATATGCCCAGTCCCAGAGGTGCAATACTTGACCCTTATCTTGTGGAATGCCAGGGTGACTGGAGTAGGCTGATCCCTCGGTTCTCATAAACTCACTGCATAATTTAAGGTTCAAAACCATCTCTTTACGTGATTTTACCAGAACTGGTCAAGAATTTTATTACTGTCATAGCTTCTTGTCTCCTTCCTGGACAAACTTCCAACCATTTTGTAAAGTAGTTGGCTGCTGACAGCAAATATTGATTGCATGCCTCTGCCTCAAGCAAAGGCTTACACACATCAAAACACAACAAAACAGAACAAAACCATGATCCATTGATGATCCCATGAGATATGGCTGCACACGGGCTTCTCTTGCCTTACACAGATCCTTTCCTGCAGCAAATATTACCTCTCCTTTGTCAATGATCTTTACCCTGCCTGCATCTTAGGCAGTCATTTATGTGAAGGGAAATAACTAAGTAACCGCATCAAATTTGCTGTCACTGAGGTTTTTTTAAACCAGGATGATGAGGGAGGCTGAAGGACAAGGCCACTTCCTACTTTGAAGGGAGACATTTTCATCTGTTTGAACTTTGCAGTTTCCTTGCAGATGATCAGTTACAAAATCTTCTGGCTCACTTTTTCTTTTTGGGAGTGTCATAGTTCTCTTTTACAACAGAAGTAAAATGTTGGTATGGATCAAAATTATTGCACAAACAAGTAAGAATCCATAATTTGTGAGAGCTTTGGTAGCTGAAATCTAAAATTCATCTCTAAACCTGGACTTTAAAACCAGACTCAGCTGGTGGCTGCTTTTTCTTTTTTCCACCCTTTGCTAAAACACTATTGCAATATACAATTTATTATGTGCTCTGCTTCCAGTTCTGCAGGGCCACTTTACCACAGCAAACTGTTTGCCTACAAACTATTTGCTCAATCTGTTCACATAAAAGTGCTCTTTCCTGACATTTATGACACAACAGCAAAGAAATCCAGACAGCTCCTAGATCATCCGCTGCCCTAGCTATCCAGAGATTATTGCTCAAACTTCAGCAGTCCATTTTCCAAGTTTCCATAATTTCCCCAGATTTGAACAGTTGCATGACTCCACATCATATTCTGCACCTGAGACTAATTGGAGGCTTCTTTTGGTTCCTGTATTCTCTAGCACTGCTCTGCATGACCCATCTCACTGCAGTCATGTCACATTTGAGCCAGCACCCTCATTCCTGTACAATTCCCAGATGTTACTGTATCTCAATTCTCAAATTCTCATTCTCATTTTAGTATACCTCATGTGTCCCATGTTTGCCCATTGTACTGGGGTACGGTTCCCTAAAGTGGCTGAGTGGCCCCCCCACTAAGCTCTTGGGTGTTCAAACAGCTTCAGCCCCACGTAAGTCCTATTATGTCCTTTTTGTTTTTACTACACCTAATTGAACCATTTGCCTTGAGTTTCTGTATAATTGCCAATTTCCATGAGTTTACCAAGCAAATATAGTGCTTTCTGAAAGTCTTTAAAAATATCACAGTCCAGTTTTACATCCTCCTTTCCCTCATGTTTATTCAACAGAAAGTTGCACTTGTCAAGCTTGTGACGATGGGCTGCTGTCTGAGCAGGGGCTCCTTTCACTTCCACTGAGCGACTACAGGGATTCATCAATGCATTGCCTACACTACGGAGCCTCTCTCACCTTCTTCTCACACCCTCTGCTCTGAAAGGCAAAATCTAGCTCAATACTTACTAGCTATCCAGAGGCTATTTATCCTGGAAACCCTTGCTAAAACAAGCACGATCTCTTTCTTGCGCACATGCATGCACTCCCTCATTCTCTCCAAAGGCTGCAAGCATTAGCGGAGACCTAGCCCCTTGGGAGAGGTTTTCCTGTGATGACAAGTATCTCACTCCCCGGAGGAGATCAGCAGCTACATATAATTGTTTTAAGTCGAGTGTATCTAGTGTGCACATCGGTCTCATCATGTCTGGAGCTGCTGTTGCAACATCTGGCACAGTGCACCTTGTCAGCCACACGAGAGATCAAGTCAGCTGCAGTACAGAACCCTTGCGTGTCTTCAGCCTTTGGGGGGTAAGCAAGAGTCCAGACACTTTACCTGTCTCAGGGGTTAGCAAAGAATTAGATCCTCCCCCTAGCACTGTTTCCTCAAGGGTAAGACCCACAGAAAAAAAAAACTACCTATTCCTGGGGTTCAAACAGAGTTCCTAGAGTTTCACTTTTTCCAGAGTTTTAGGAGAGAAGCAAACCTGGTGGTTTATGTATTAAGTCACCAAGAACACAGATAATACGTTACCCCATGTGTGCAAAAAAATGAGGAGATGCATGAACATATTTTTTCTTGTTTGTTGGTGGTTTTGTGGTTTTTGTTGTTGTTGTTTTGTTTTGTTTTGTTTTTTGTTTTTGTGGTGGTGGTGGTGATGGTGGGTTTTGTTGTTGTTGTTGTTTCTCCCAAATTTATTTAAATTCCAAAGACAAACATCTTAATGGATCTGGACCAGCTTTTGTCCCTTGCCCCTTGGTTCATCCACCCTCTTGGACATCCTTGGTAATTCATGTGCATTCAACAGTGCTGGGAGTTTCCTGTCTGAAGGATTTCCTCCTGCAGGCTGTTCCTCAGCAGTATAAACTGACAGAGGTTTAAAATTATTCAAGAGGGTACATTCTCTGTCCTCTGTCAGATCAGATCTGATTCACCCTATCTGATGACGACAGTACCCTTGCCTGGTGACAGCATTGCCAAACTAAGTTATGCACTGATGAACCAGTTTGACTTGATGGGATTGCAATAGTATCACTAGTTATTGTTGCAAGCTCTATGCCAGGTCCTCCTAGGAACGTTAGTCCAAGCCAGAGGGAGAACACAAAGATCAGCCTTCTGATAAAATGGAGTTTTCTGTATCATACAAGTGAACTGGATCTATAGCCCATTAACTGTTCTTAGACAGTTTCCCCAAATCACCATGTCTACCATGAACACCATCTCCCTCCAGCATAACAAAATATTACAGTATTTATTATCTTGTATGTCCTGACTAATTTATCTCACTTGTCTCACTATAGTGCAGCAGATATTAATGTACCACAAATCAAGTGAAATATTCTAAAGAAAGGCTTGGATGTTTACTTCCTTTTCAACAGTTAATTTCTCTGTCAGGAACTCTGAATACACCTAAAGCTTCCAAAAAGCACCTCGACCCAAATTAGAGGTTGGTTTCAAACCTTGTACCTGTACACATTCTCAGAAGCAACCAGCCACCTACATGCAGCTCTTTCCTAGAATTCCTCTTTGCAAGTTTGGGTGCTTAGGACCTGCTACAATTTCATTGTTTCTGAACGGGACTGATATCTGAACAGGGACATCATAAAAAATAATGTAATAGGAATATAACCTCGTATAAAAGAGATCCTTCTAGCATTTCTAGTTTTTGTTATTGTTGTGTTTATTATCATTCCCCCCTGTTGCAGTGATCAGCTTGCACTTTAAAAAGACCACTGTCCTGTCCCTGACATTTGAGAAACTGAGCTTTGCCCTTTGTTCTGATCCTTCCTCTGGCCTGGGTGTTTGTAGCCTGGAGCTGACCCCCTCCAGGCTTCCCTGAATGGCCTCCAGATTTGTATGCTGATGTGAACAAACACTCCAAAGCCTGCATTTTTTCCTGCACCTTATTGCCAGCTGCCAGCAAACCGTCACTAAGCTTGAGCCAAAGGACAACCATGAAAAATTGCACCTGTGAAGCAACAGGAAAGTGCTTCATGATTTTCCCTCCATTGACTTTAACAAACCCAGCTTTCAGCTCAGCAGCCCAAGGTAACTGAGAGAAAATGTTTTTTTTTCATTCAAACAATAAAATCCAATTTGCCCAGTCAGACTGCCAGAGCTCTATAAGCCTGTGCAATTGTATGTTCCCTCTCACCTGCGTCTGTCAGCAAGTAGCTTGCTTCTCAGTGTGGGTGCTGAATTTTTCTGTGTCTAGTCTGTGTAAGATAGCGGATATTTTTGTGGGATTATTTTTGTATCATTTCTCATCCTAATGCTTCAGGCTGCTCTACAATCATTAGAAAATTTAAGCTTTCTGAGACACTGAGTTTGCAACACTGAGAGTTATGATAGCAGCCGTTATCACAATATTATATTTGGTGAGACGGAAACAAATAGATTTTAAGTGAATTTCTGACAAGGAAAGTCATGAGAATAAAACTGTATAGAGTTAGCTGAAGCCATGTGTAGCATAAGGAGAGATATATTTGCTCCACAAAAGTACAGATCTGGTTTTGGTTGCCATTAATAAGTTTTGTACACACCTGAGAACCTCAGAAAGTCAAAGCAAAACTCAGTTCAAGGAAGCTTTTTTCACCAGCTGCTCATCAAAATCATGCACAATTAGGAGCCAAATACTCTGAATTACAACAAGATAGTTCTGTTACAAGATTTCCACCAGCATATACGAGGCACTCTGGAAAGCTGCACAGGAGTTAAGTGCTCCCAAGCCCTCCACTGGCTCACGTCTCCTGCAGAGCCAGGAAGCATGCTCAACAAGGAAATTTGGCCTCCAGCATATGGTGGAGGGTTATCTAACCCCAGAGCATGGAAACAACCACCAGGTTTCCTGCGCTATAGAAATAGGGTTACCCGTTCCACTGCCACAAATGTTGTGCTTGGAAGGATGCACTGTCTGAAACAAAATCTTGGCCAAAGAGGCAGACAAAATCTTTGACTGAAAGAGCATACAAGTTAAGGCATAGACCATACAATGATTTTAAATAAGTTTAGTCGATGGGGCCTCTCTGGGTGTGTAAAGTTAAGCACATACCTCCAGCTTTGTAGGACCAACCCCCCTGAAATTTCTCTCTGTGGGAGTTTGGTACAGAGACACATTTTTTCCATCCTCTCAGCCTTTTCTTCTTATGGAGCATTCGCACACAAAACCTCCCACAGCTCTTCCTGAGGTAGGAAGCCTTTGGAGGGCATGCTGCAGAGCTTGTTTTTTACTTCACAACGTTCAAAGCAAGTACAATTAATGCACAGAAAGTAAACCCTTTCCCCCAGGAGCTGGGAGCTCCTTTTCTGGCACTCCCAGCTCTTAGCAAGCTCCATGCATTAGTCACAAGCATGAACTTCCCAACCCCCAGCCCAACCGGGGTGCATTTAATGCTACATAGCACAGCCCTTATTCATGTTAATAAACACCCGCTCACTTAAGTAATCCCATTGATGTCATCAGCATGAGCAAGAATTGCAAAATCTAGCTGCCTTTAAGTAGCACTGTGTGCTATAGGGGAGAGCTTTTTTTTTCTTCTTCTTTTTTTTTTTTTTTTCCACAGGCATAAACGTTATCCATCAAGATGGCACAACCTGTCTAGTCATCCAACTGATCTCTTGATTCCCCACCAAGGTGACAGATTCGAGTTCACCCCAGAGGCCATACAGTCTCCTGAGCTTTCCTTCACCTTCCCAGAGGACTTCTGTGCATGCAAAGCAACAGCCTTAGTAGCAACTCTCCCCTTATCCTCAGTCCCTGGTATCACCTTCAAAATTACTGACAGCCAAGTCTCCTCTATCAATAGAATCCCAGGCATCAGCATAAACCAGGTGCAAAAGAAGGAAATAACATTCCAACTCAGATATGCAATCTGAATTCCTAAAATGCAAAGGGTTGCATGTATGGTGTAATGCAAGCCCTGGGAGGTAGTGTTTGCCTGTAGTTCGACTTTTCGCGCAGATAAGGAGGGAGGAAGCATACCTCCAAGTTATGAGCTGAGCTGGTTTCCCCTCTTCAGCTGAGCCAGGCTGCTCATATGTCAGAGTAACTGGGCAGGAGCTTAAACAACAAAAGGAGAGACTGGAGCTGGTGTGACTGCGTGGCTGGACATTTTGGGTGGGCTATGGCCATGGAATGCAAAGGCATTTCTGCTGAGAGAGAGAGATGACATGTTAAGCTTTGTAGACCAAACGACGTCAGACGCTGTGAGATCTGATAATCACTTAATTAATACAGTAGTCTTTTTCTAAGTATACAAAAAGCCTGTCACGAAAAGGGCAGTGGTTCAAGCTGTGCTACAAGTGCTGAGCTTCCCAGGTGAAGGACGTGAGCAAAGCCCCAGGCAGCTCTTGTACTTCCTGCTGGAAAAGGCCACTGCGCAAAGAGGCTGTCTCACAAGATCTCCAAGGACCTTGCCCACCGCCCATCTCCTGTGAGGAGATGCAGCAGGGCTGAGCCATGTGAGAGCCCTGACCTGTGCAAACCCGCCCGCAGCAGAGGACTCTTGGCAAAGGATTCAGGGAGAGCCGGGGCGAGGAGGATGCCTGCAGCAGGGCACTGCCTTCCAGCAGGGTTCATTCACTCTGTGCTCTTGCTCTGGTGTCCACCACTGGGTAGGACTGATTTATAGCCTAGCCTACAGCCTAATGCTTGCACTTACACTGCTTGCATGGGGTGCTTTGTGTCACTGTTCAAGAGTACATGACCATTTCCCTCTACAGTGTAAGACGTTGTTTCCTTTGCAACCAGGGATACCTAGGCTTTGCCCCACAGAGAGCTCCAGCGCATCTGTCTTACCTCTGTAAGAGGGGATTTTATGTGGGAAGGAAGAGGATCTTGCTGACTTAATCTCTGCCAAAGTTCTTGACATCTGTCCTTGGAAACAGGGAGTGAACGGCTGGAGGATTTAGAAGAGACAGACAACAGGAACAGGGTAAATCATGGACACGGGGCTCTGGTGGAAAGAAAATGGTACCTATGGCCCAAGAGCCAAACTCTTAGGAACATGTGGGCCTCTGTGCTAAAAGGCAGCAACGAGTGTACATACATGCGGCTTTTTCTGTGGTTGCAGAGGGCCCTTTACCAGCAGCCACTCCAGCAGCCTGTGGGCAAAGAGCTGGCGGCACTACTCATGGTGCAGAAATGCCCCCAGCCTGCCCACACCCTCTGCCATTCTCCGCTCCCGTCCCCCCCTGTTGACCCGCTGCCTCGCTACAGGCTGCCGGAGCTCTTGGCAGAAGGTGGCCCCTGGCAGCTCCTCCACCCGTGGGGATTGTCGTTCTCCTGGCACCCCAGCCGGCTTGTGCGTCTGCAGGCACACACACGCAGGCCATCTTCGCAGATAGGCGCAGGGTGTGGTGGCGAGGCGTCCACGGGGTTTCTCCCCGTGCAAGGACACGTTCCTGCCAGCCTGCATTTCCACAGGGAGCGGGGAGCAAAATGAAGGCCAGCCCTGTGTGTCAGAAGCAGCCCTGAAGGCCACCTGGGGTCTTCAAGGAGACAGGAGTCAATGCTCACGTAGGCCCACCTTAAGACACATATAATCAAACCTAGAAACATCTCTGGAAGTCCTGTTTTAATAAGTCACAAGGAGAAAATAACTTGTGTAAGGTATTAACCAGCAACAGGAGCAGAGTGAGTGGACCTATGCCATTTAAAGGCTTTGAAACAGACAGTCTGTGCTGGAAAAAACTGTTCACTAATATGCACATGTAAATTTTTCACAACGAGGTGGAAACATCAGAAATAACAATATCGGCATCTGCCTGAGGACAGTTGCTACCTTCTTATAACTATATTTTTTTGCATCTGGTTCCATTTATGACTCATACTTCCCAAACAAGCCATATGTTGCTGCAGAAGGCCTTTAACTTTGCTCGATTCATATTGAGCTGTACTCCTGGCTGTCAGCCAAGTAAATGTAATAAAACCACTTTTTCCATCAAAAATAAAAATGAAATCCCATTTGCAGCGAGATTTAATTAGCAGCCAGTAAGTCATTTTGGTGTTGAAAGCATGCACACTCATGTTTTGTTATAGCCTGATTTGCACCTTCAAACTCCATTGTAGCATTTCAGGCGTTATAGCACAGAAAGGCCTCCTCTCCCTTCCCCCTATTCCTTTCGCTGCAGACTCGGTAGCGTTTGAAATATGGTGAATTTTTGGAAAATGTCACACCCTCTGAGTTCTTCTCTTTGGATGTCACATTTTGCATCACCTATTTAGAACATTGTGACATTGATGATTTTAACACCCCGAACACCAAGCTGACAACAGTAATTTCTGCTGAAATAGGCAGTCTATCAAGAAACTTGTGTATAAAATCAGGAGCTGGCATTCCATTAAAGCAGAACACAGATGACTAAATCATCGTCACTGCTGATGTTTCTGAAACTAACAGGCCAAAGCGGGGGGGGTGGGGGGGGGAGGGGGAGATCTATCCTACCCTTTAAAAATGGTTAGAGACTCACTTCTTCAGTGCCCTTTTTAATTTAGTGAAATTCTCAGGTAGTCTGCATTGTGACAACGTATTTTTGGTTCCTGCCCCATGTTCCCCCAGAGAATGGGTAATGTTTGGCACTGTTGGCATTATTTCAAATACCTTAATTTTAAGAAAAACAGCAAACCAAATCATCGGAGGGTTTAGATTGTCCCCTTTCCTGGAAAATCAGACTGCGGGAGCCAGGAAACTTTGCAAGCTCCAGGACACAGCATTTCCAAGTTCTCCTCGTGGGACACCAACCTGCCAGCAGAGCCTGAGCAGCGTGTCCCCCAGGAGCGGCCGCCCCGGAGCCACCCCCCCAGCTCCCTCCTCACAATGCCCTGACCCACGGGGCTGCCCCAGCCAGTGGTACCCCACCAGTGGCTCTCCTGGCACCGTCGGAGCCAGCGCACAGCTGCGCGGTAGCAGCTAGAGAGCAAGCCCAGCCAAAGCTTAGGCTGCTCAAAGCAGTATTAACTCTCCCTTGGACTTCGACATGGAAATCCAGTGGGTTAGCACAGGGCAGTGCTCTAGACGGTGGCTGATCCTTCACTCTTACAGCCTGGCTGCAATCCAGCACTGCAGAGAGACAGCAAAAATGTTTGGTGGGATCCCGTGGAGCGGGGGCAACACGGCGGGGGTGTTATTCCCCCCAGCTTCCCACTGCTGCCTGTGTTAAGTGATGGAGCAGGCAGCCGGGCTCTGCTTACAGCATCCGCCAGCCCTCTCTGCCCCCCCACCCTGAGAGATCAGTTGGATCCGAATCCCTTCTGCTCACAGTAGGACGATAGGAAATACAGATGGAAAAAACTATTAGCCTATTTAGCTCATCTTCTGCCAGAGAAAGACAGATCCCCTCAGCACACCATGCCTTTGCCTCTCTTCTTTTTTTTTTTCTTTTTTGGTTAAAATCCCCTCTCTACTGACTGTCCAAACAAACTTCTGAAAGATTTAAGATGAGTCCAAGATGTCTCTCTGCACCAGTCCCACATTTAACTGTTAAAATGTAATAATGAAATATGAAATGGAGAGGAAAAACTTTGTCACAAAACTGGTCAAAGTCTCCACTTTATCATTTTCATTTTTCCTGGCAGCAAAATGGAGCAGGCTATTTGAGCCATGAAAATTTGCTTGTTATTTCATTCATTTTTTTTTCTTTCTTTCTTTCTTTCTTTCTTTCTTTCTTTCTTTCTTTCTGGCTAAATATGGATGTTGTGGAGGGAAGGAAGATTATGAGAAATAACAAATGGAAGTGAAGTGCCAGACGTCATTAAGTTAGTCATTAAGAAGTTTCTAAGGGCCAGATTTTCCGTCGTGCCCAGAATCCAGCAGTTTCTGCCGAGAACAAGTGCTCAGCACTTTTGAAAAATCTGACCACTTCATGTGAGTGCCTCCATGAAACACCCCAGCTCTTCAGCAAACCTGGCTTGTGAAATATTTACCCTTTCAAAATAACCCATTGGAGAATATGAGTGTATATCTCTTTAGGAAGAATAAGCGCGCAAGTCGTCCCCTAAGCCTTGCAGACTAGAAAATCTCTCTGCTCAGAGGGCCAATGCTAATACACCTGGAGGATTCAGGACACCAGCACCTGGGGTATGGAGGGACCAGCTCCCTCCACAGCCTGGAGCTGCACCGCCAGCCCCTTGCCCTGGCAGAGTGCAGCTGAGGCAGGCAAAGACCTTCGTTTCTCCGGGAGCAGATGGGAGCGAAAGAAGTTGAGCCGGCAAAGCGCCAAATGCTCTGACATCCCTGCAACTTTAGCAGCAAGATTTCTCATCACCTCATGGAAACAAGCCTTCAGAGACTGAATCTCCTGCTGTTAAAATGAATGTGGAAACTCCATTAGTTTCTATGGCATGGTGTCAGCCTCTTCTTATATTCTGGCAGGGAAGAGGGAAAGGAAACGCTGTTCTCTAGCACAGAGCCGGAGCTGCCTCCACTGGCTTTCTCCACCTTGCTGGGTGTTCGTGGGGCTGTGTGTGCCGCCATACATATTCATACTGACTGCTTGCTTAGCAATACTCCTGTCAGTTATGAGATGTCACTCATCGGGAAAGAATGCGAAAAGGCAGTTTATGTGGTAATACTGTTTTTGTTTTTGATCAGGCCTGCTGCTGATCAAGCTCCCCTCCTCCTGTCAGCTTTGGAATGAATATTCATACAATGCAGAAAAACAGGGAAACGCACTAGAGCAGAAATTTTTACTGCTTTTCAAAAGCACTTTGGTATTTTTTTGTTGTTGTTTTCTTTCACAAACTTGCAAACAGTCAAGCTTGTGCAGGTTATTTAAATGTTTGACTGGGCCTCAGAGGTGTTAGGTGTGCTAAGTCCTTTGGCTGCTCTGCAGCAGAGGTGCACTGGTAGCATTTGAGCTAGGTTGATGAGCCTTGGCTGAGGAGCTTGCCTCTAGCTTTGATGTGAGTGGAGAGGATTATACAACCTACAGCAATGCACGACACAACAGGAGGTCATTCTTGTTTCTTTAAGCTGCAGGGAAAATGACACCAAGGCATGATGTGCAGCTAGGTGCCAGCACGGAGAACCAGCAGTCCCTGAATGCCATTTCATCCTTTATGGGGATTTCAGTGGTTCGTGGTCACTGCAGGGGTCTGATCGCAGCAAGGGGTTTAATCCATCCCAGCCTCCTCAGGGGTCCAGCTCAAGATCATCTTGTATAAAGAAGACAGAGACATTATCTCTTGTTTAAATTCAATCATGTGTAGTGTATGCCTATAAAACCCCACACATGTGAACCATATGTACAGGACACCTCTATACTCACAAATGAAACTCTTAAATGAAGTTTTTCTCCCCAGACACAATCATTTGAAAAAAAAAATTAAAAAAAAACACATACCACACTTCTGTACACACAACAGATCAACTTCTTACAGCTCATGTAAGCATCACAGAAAGTCAAAAGCTGAGTGTTTCACAGGGAAAGCTGTTTCCAGCATTCCTGGTGGTATTCGGGGTGCCTAATCCAGTTAAAAGCAGGTATATTAAAGATTGCAGAAACACAAGTGACAGACATAGCATATGTAAAGACCCCAAGAATAGTTGCAGAACAAGTCAAACTATCCAGAATTTTCATCTTAAATTGAGTCTACAGTAAGCATGTGTTCAGAGTCCATGTTAGCGTATGTGATCTGTATTGAGAAAAGGGCACAGGGACATCATCACGGTAACAAACTTAATTAGTATACAGACTGCTGATTTTTTTTCATGCAGGCAATTTAACTCAAAAAAAAAAGTGGCTAGACTAAAATATATAATGTGCTGTGTAGGTTTGCATTGAATATCCTGAATTTACTTTAGGGACATTCTTTAGAGAATATCGATTGGGATTTTCAGAGGTGGCTAAATGACTTAAAAGGATAAATCCCATTGACTTGTTCCACTGTGCAAGGTACTAAATCAATAAGGCTTGTTCTCTCTGAGCTATTTAGGGCAAAAACCAATAAAGGAGTCAAGCACTGCAGCACCTAACTTTTGGGGGCTTGGTTCTCACTCCGAAGCCCAGAGCTGTAAGCCTGTCATCTGGCCTCCATTGGACATGGGAGAATCAGCCACCTCAGAGAGCAGCTGCGTGCTAAGCAAGAAGCATGTTTGAAATCACACTTTAGAAGCTGTTCAGGTAGCCACGGGCAAGAAAATGCATGAGCTCCAGTCCCTGTCCTTCAAAGCCTCTGCCACACCGCTGTAGTCACTGGCCTTCCAGATAACTCCTTCCCCACTGAGCAGGCCACATATTTACATACACTTCTCCAAACAGCTTTTCATCTTGGGGAGCATACACTACAATCTTGCTGAGCCAATGAATCTTGAATTTCTTGCTTCACAGTAGCAGAATTTCAACAGGAAAGCAAAGACTCTTCTACTCCTTGTGGGGGTACTTAGGGCTCTCTCCCAGGAGACTGAACTGATAGACTACCAAGGGAGAGGTTTATAGACAGAAATGTATTTTTAGATACCCAGGAAAGGGGACTAAGTCATTAGGCTAATCTATAAGAGGTGGTGACTGCACTTGTCATAAGTGTAATTCAACAGGGAGACTCATTTCATCATATGTGAGGTATTTCCAAAGACCCACTTCAGCAGGGCAGGTCCCTTGGAGGATCTAGGCCAAGAAATGTGTAGTTTCTGGTGTCCAGGTCAGACTGAGAGAAGAACAGGACTCAAGCAGTTCTGAGGAGAGAAGTTCAGCTCATGCCCAAAAGTACAACTGAAGGAACCAGCCTCAAGCAAGGTGCCACCTCCTAAGGTTAGGTGCCACTGGAGTTAAATGGGAGCCGACTCCAGCATTCTTGGACTGAAATTTGTGTAACTAAACAGCGTGAATCCATTTGGGCCTGCTTCAGCTAACTGTCCTTTATTGGTACTAATTCTTACCCACAGCTGGCAATGTGTCTGACAACGGGTAAGTTCACACAATGGCATTTAACATGCGATAGAGTAGCTACCCATAGTTAGAATCTAAAGTTTCATAAGAGCGTTGTGCAGGCAGCTATGTGAGACCGATATGCTCTCCATTTTGCTGACGCAAATAAATCCTGAAGTGACTCTGGTGACAGTATTCTGAGGGAATGGAATAAAGAGTGCTTGCCAGAGCATCTGTATCTCCCTTGTGCTTTACAGAAGAGACATATGGATCTTCACAGAAAATTATAACCTCCTTGAACAATGTAATAGGTAATTATATTCCCAACTTAGAAATTCCATAGCATATGCATATAAAAAATCCTCATTAGGTTCTGCAGTTTTCTAATGTGCCCTGTTAAACCTCTTGTGTTCATCCCACTTAAAAACACGGAACTTCTACAGCAGAGATCTCAGAGTTATTCTTCTTGGTCCCATCTCCCTGTTAAGTACAGAGGCTAGCTGTGAAAAATTAACCGGCTGCTGAGGATGAGAAGAGGCTGTTGTATGAAACAGCCAACAGGTCACTGCCAGCTGCAGTGGTACCAACCATGCCTGGGAACTGGGCCTTGGGGAACTAAGAGCCAGATAATCACAACACTCATGAAACTCTCACCAGGCCTATGCGCCCCCGCTGTAGCAAGTACTTTTGAGGAACCCCCACCCCAGCACCCTGGGAAGAGCTACCAGCACAGGCAACCCCAGCAGGAGGCCATGCAGTCGTGTTACCGCAGCACTGAGCCGGAGTCTCCAGGCCCGAGGAAAGGTGCGTTAGCTCAGCACAGCAGCACACAAATGCAGCCCCACATCTTTGTTACCGCTGATGGCTCAGAGCAGGCAAAGCACTCACAAAACTATCAATTACTGTACTGGCTTTGGCGGTTCTGAAAGCTGCTTGTGCCTGTGAAATCTTTGTCGGACTTGTTTGCCTTCCTCCTCCACATCCCTTCTAACGCGTGAAAAGTAGTCATAATCAATGCCGAGGACTTGCATGAGAATGTTTTTTTTCAAAGCATTGTATAAACATTAACTCATTAAGAAAATACAATTAAGATTATAAATACCTGAAACCTCTTTAGGGTTGCTCCATTCTAACCCCAAAATATCACATGTAATTTCAGTGATATTTGCTCAATGATTATAAAAAAAAAATGTCCCAAGGCTGAAAAGGTGGATGGTAAATTGCAGCTGCAAATTAATTAAAATAATCAGACAAGCCAGCAGTAACTGCCACAGTAAGGGGGTTGCTTATAAAGGCAATGTTAATAGAACATTTACCATCAGGGGGTTAGCTTGGTTCCTTTTTAATAAAATATCTGTGATTACCTGATTAGCTGATCACTGTGCAGAGCATTCTGTTCTTAATACAGCCATGAAGCCACGGAGAAGAGAGGTTTTTATCAGATAAGACTTGTTTATTTAAAATGTATAATTGCCTTTTTTTTTTTTTTTTAATGGAAGCACGATCCAACAAGCTGCTTGCCTCCAACTACATACACTGCTTCTCTCTCCAGCCTGAGATGAACCAGCTTTCTTGCATGCACTTATCTTGGCAGGGTTACCATAATGATCTGGAATAAAGGTAAGAACACCCCAATGGAGATAAGAAACTAATCTTTAATGGTTATAGCTGGTCACAGTCCATTATGGTGTTAGGCTAGTCATATGCCGTAGTGTCAGAATTATGACAACATACCAGTTCTGTGGTTCTGTCCCCACTGGGTATTATTGAAGAAATAAACTGGTTTAGTCTGATAATATCTCATGAGGCCAAAATGCGATCCACAAATTTAGCTGCTACTCACACTCTTAAGGGTGCTCCTTGTGCAGGAAAGCAGCACTTGTGAACAAAAGCTTCTGACAATGTACTGGAACGCCAATAAACTTGGAAAATGCAAAGAACACATGAAAACTAGACACCTCATGCATGTAACTGTATATTTATTTCTTTTTAAAGAACACTCCTTAAATGTATTGTAAGTCAATATACAAACTTGGTTTCACAGAATTATAATCCACTAAATAGCACAAAATATAATCCAGGTTGTTGGTTTCTTTCATGTGTATGTCTGTGTGTGAGAGAGTGTGTGTGTGTGTGTGTGTGTGTGTGTGTGTGTGAGAGAGAGTGTGTGCGCACACGCACGCATGCTGCTGGTGGTAGTGGTAACCCACCACAGATGTTCAAACACAAGCCCGGGTTCCTACTGACTTTCTTCTGGATCAAACCTCACACAGATGGAGACCCTGCTCTGGAAGACTGTGACTTTCTTGCCCATGAATCCTGCTCCTTGAAGATGCCAGGGTGGTGGTGCTCTCTGCTTAGCTGGAAGGGCCATCGTGCTCCTCCATCTGCAGGACGGGGAGCCTCCCCTACAGCTGACTCAGGTGTCGCAGTGGGGAGTGACCAGCTGCTGGTGTTCAGGTGTGAGGAAATGTCATTTTTTCCCCCTCCAAGTCCCTTGCTCACACTCCGGGGCACCTCTGCGTGACACCTAAGCTCCACGCTCAGCTTGGGCAGAGGCGCCGCGGATGCTCGCAAGCTGGGGACTGCTGGGGCTCAGTGTGGTGCCGCTTGTCCAGCTCCTCACCAAGCCCCATGCGGCCATAGGGGCCTTGCCACCCTGTTTCTGGAGAGGGAGGAGCAGGAGAAGCCGTGGCCTGATGGCCTGCCTGCCTTGGAGCCAGTGGTGCCCCCACTCAGCGCCTGCATGGCACGGCCGACCTGGCGTGTGCAGGTGAGTTACGCAGCCGGCACCAGTGATGCACTTGTACATATCTACATGGGGTGGAATGTTTTCCCATAGCTTTTTAAAGGAGTATCTAGATCAACATGTTCACATAAGACCAAATACTTTTAATATATTTATAACTGTTTTATAAAGCTTTGAAAAAACTCACAATAGCACATTGTTTTACTTTAATGCTTTACGGTACTATCAGTTTAAAATCACAATCAGCACTTAAGTTATAGTCAATCCAGCAAACAAGAGACAAAAAAAAATTACAAGAGTTAAGAACTGACTGATACATCCTTTATCTTTTTTTTTTTAACTAATGCATAAGTGCAGAATAAGATAAGATACTCTAGTTTAAATATCTTGTTTTACAATATACATTTTGTTCTAATTACGCAACAGTAAATCCCATGCTTCACATAGAAAAGCAATCCACAACATTAAGAAAAAAATTTACAATTTATGAAACAAAGTAAATAAATATTAGTATTACAGAATCAGAGCTGTACATAAAAGCTGTTCAGTTTTAATCATATAAAAATATGTTTTAGTGCAACCTCACATATATTGATGCTGTTTTGCTTTACATCATTTAGATCCAAGTGTCCAAAAAAGGAAAGAAATTACATTTATTACAAAGCAGATACACAAATTCTAAAATATGTACAAATTACTGCTAAAAAAATGCTTATAAGAATATAAGCAAAGTAAAGAAAAGGCACAAACATCTGTACAATTTAAAAGTACCAGACCCAATAAGAATTTCAAATTTAATTTTGGTCAGGCTCATGATGACTTGTTATTTTATCTAATTCTTTTGATATAACAAAAGTATATATAATAGCAAACTACTGTAACTTAGAACAGGCATGCTGTAAAGTTGGATACTTCTTCTATCTCTAGAAAAAAAAGTCGGGTAAATGTATGGGTGAAAGTCTCCATGCATCTCAGATCAATGTGGCTTGCTCTTCTCAGACGACGGATCTTTTCTTTCCTGTGTGCTTGATGGGGGCTCATTCCTGCTGTGAAAGCCCATCTGTCGGACGTCCACAAAGCTCTTGTTGTAAAAGGTGGGATGGGCTAGCGCAGTCTGTGATGTACCAAAACTGTCCTGTTCACCACCGTGCAAGTCAGGATGGGTGGCTGAGGCACAGGTCTGGCCCGGCTCAGATCCACTAAAGTGTTTAATGCTAAAATGTGCACTTTCTGAGGGTTTCTGGTGAGGCTCAGAAGGCCTCTGTGGCTGCTCCGCCCCATGCAGAGCAGCTTCTTCTGTGGCGATTCGCAGAGAGGCTATGGCTTTCGTACAAGTCTGTATGTTCTCCTCCTGCTCCCCCTCTGTCGCTATTACACTGTCCTCTGAAGTGCTCTGTGTCAGCAACAGCAACGGAGAGGAGGGTGCACTGGAGGGCGCGGTCGGGTGCAAGCTGTGCAGAGAGGTACGCTTCTCGTGGTGCTTAGAAACACCGTACGACTCTTTCGTGAGGATTTCTGCAGGTCCTCTTTGCTTCTCCTCAGAGCCCTCCCTCTGCAGGGCAAGAGTGGACGGAGGATGTAAACCTGAAAGGGCCACAGGTACTGAATGGACCATCTGAATACCCCCAATAGGCATCATGGGGATGGGTGCTCGGATTTGTTGCTGGGAGTGTAGTGGAAGGTGACTGAAGACGTAGTCATTCGGACCTTCAGGGAATGGGCTAGACCCGTGGTGCTCCATAGCTCCTTTTTCTCCATATACGCTGAAGTAAGGCCCCTGAGACAATCCCCTCCTCTGTAACCAGAAAAACAAAAGAAACGTCAGCGCTGCCACTAGCAAAATTCTTGTCACGCTGCCAAACCACCTATCTGCTTTCCTGTGCAACACAGCCTCCTGTTCACACAGCACCTTTCATCCAGATGGATCCCAAAGCGTCTGGAAAACTCCACTAATTGCTTATCCAAACAACATAGGAGGTTTTGCTTAGCTCAGCCCTGCAGGGCTCTTGCCTCTGAGGTGAAATGCAGCAGCTAGTTAAGTGTTCAGCAATACAATGCAGCAATTTATGTCAGGAAGTGAAGAGTATTATATTCAACTGAAACTGCAGAGAGAATTTGGGGTAGATAGAGTTTCATTCCCCAAGAGAAATTTGGCCAGGACATCCATCTTATCCTCTGGTTTGGTAAATTGTGCAAACTGTGCTGGTACTGGCAGCCTGCATTGGGTATCGAGTCTTTGCTGCAGAGAAATGCACATCTGAATGCTCCCTGTTTGCCACCAGTACAGGAAAAATCTGACTGCGTGTACCCAAGTTCTGTCTGTTGAAAGGTCCTGCTCTGAAGCCCCAGGGAAGGGACTTTGTCCTCCTCCCCGCCACTGTTAAGCTTTACCCATCCACCTCCTTGACAAAAGGGGACAAGTATTTCCAGGGAAGTTCAAATATCTCTGTGCAAAGAAGTTTTTATAGTCATTAACACAATGGAGCACCATTCTGGCCTATCTGTAGTGTAAACAATAAATAATAACAAAAGCACAGGCATTAACTGTGAGTGAAAGTGATGATTCTGCAGTGGGGACACTCACCCGCTCATAATGGGACTGAGAAGAATGAAGGATTTTGTAATGGCTAATAAAAAACAATCTCACTGTACTGACTTTTTCAGTGTCTTCCCATTAGTTCCTGCCTTGGAAGAATGAATAGCTTCATCTCCACTCAGCATTAAATATGCCTTGGGCTTTTGGATTTCTCTTTTTTTCGTTCTTAACTTTTAAAGTTTGTTTTCTATCTGATGATTAAGTATCATTTATTGTTGAACAGAGAAATAACGATGACAGAAGTGCAGGATGACATTTGCATAATTGTATGTGGGATTTGGCCACACAACTCTCGGGGATGCCCATAGGAAATTAAATGAACACAAATACCCATCTGTGCTCTGCAAATTGACCGAACACCTATCAGTTGCCCAGAGCCCCAGTCCTAGTGTGGCAGCCTGAGGACTGCGCTGCTAAATGCCAATGCACTGCAGTGGCAGCACTCCACTGCTGGGAAATCCTAGCTCTCAAGGCATTAAGCAACCTCTTGATCCCATCCTGGGGAATGGGTTTAGGGGGCAATTAAAGATTCAGTTTCTGTGTTACCCAGTGGCTGAATCTCACTGTGCTCAGATGCTTTGTCCTGTTGAATATAAATCAACGCTGAGACAGGAAGGGTGACCCATAATCATCAGACTTGAACTTAAAAGATGCTATTATTCTGAGAATAATCTAATTCTGGGAATTTTCCTATTCAGAAAGCGAGACACTTGAGTCTCATAAAAGAGAAACTGTCATAAGAAAGTACAGTGACAGCACGTTATACTGCTGAAAGGGGAAACATTTACAGAATAAACTAGAATTGCCAAGCCACAAGACATAGTTCATTTACCCTGTCACCCCTTCCTATCACTAACCTCACCTCTGCACAGTTACTTGCCACCCTTTTTTTTCCATCTTTGTTCTGTCAACCCATTTCTCAGTCATGTTGTCCTCTTGGCTGTTTCCTAAGCCATGACATTTATCACTATTGCATCTGATGTGAACTTGGGCCAAGGGAAATAGAGCAAAAGCAACCAAAACAAAAGGAGTAAAACTCATTGAAGAGCAAATCTAGTCACACTCATATCTCTAATTGAGAAAGACACTGTCTTCATGTTGTACCCTGCTACAGCTTCAAAAGGGAGTAAGACATCACTCTGTCCTTGCCAGACAGAGGTGGTTAACATGATAGAAACTGCTACATGCTCCAAGATCAGCAGTATCATCCAATGTATGTCTCATGCCTAATTTTTACAGAGACAGTGACAGTGTGTGCACGTCCACTGGATGCCTTCCAAGCCTGCCTAAGCATGTATCAGATTATCTTTCTCTAGCTCTGGCAGATGAGTTTTCAAAGGGCCATCATAAATGGTTATAGGCATTAATAAGTATTCACACCTTTCATGCTATTTTTAAAACAGTCACAGCCGACACGGGTTCATGAGGGGAAAGTCTAGTTTAATTAACTTAATTCCCTTTTATGATAAGGTTACCCACCTAGTTGACCAAGGGAAGCCAGCTGATGTAATCTTTTGGGATTTCAGCAAAATTTTCAATACTGTTTCTCACAGTATCCTTCTGGACAAATGTCCACCATACAGCTAGGCAAAAACATAATGTGATGGGTGTACAATTGGCTGATGTGTCTGGCTCAAAGGCTTGTAGTTAATGGGGTTACATTAGGCTGGTGGCCAGTCACCAGTGGGGTTCCACGGTGGGGGTTCCCCATTTTGGGGCCAGTTCTCTTCAATATTTTCATAAATGACTTAGATGCAGGACTCAAAGGTATACTAAGTACGTTTGCAGGAGCTGTTGATTCCCTTGAGGGTAGAGAGTCCTTGGTGTGCAATCTTGACAAATGAGAGGGCTGGGCAATCACCAACCACACCAAGTTTAACAAGAGCAAGTGCTGGACTCTGCACCTGAGACAGGACAACCATGGATATATGTACAGACTAGGGGACAGGAGGCTGGAGAGCAGCCCCACAGAAAAGGATCTGGGGGTTCTGGTTGACATCAAGTTGAACGCGACCCAGCAGTGTGCCCGGGCAGCCAAAAGGGCCAGCCATGTCCTTGAGTGCTTTGGGCACAGCATGGCTGGCTGGTTGAGCGAAGGGATTGTCCTTCTCTGCTCTGCACTGGTGTGGCCTCACCTCGAGTGCTGCGTGCAATTTTGGGCACCACAATACAAGAAGGACATAAAACTGTTAGAGGTTGTCCAAAGGAGGGCTACAAAGATGGTGAAGGGTCTAGAGGGGAAGACGTACGAGGAGCAGCTGAGGTGCCTTGGTTTGTTCAGCCCCGAGCAGAGCAGGCTGAGGGGAGGCCTCATGGCGGCCTGCAGCTCCCTCACGAGGGGAGCGGAGGGGCAGGCGCTGAGCTCTGCTCTCTGGGGACAGCGACAGGACCCGAGGGAACGGCATGGAGCTGGGACAGGGGAGGGTCAGGCTGGGTGTGAGGGAAAGGTTCTGCGCCCAGAGGGTGCTGGGGCACTGGGACAGGCTCCCCAGGGCAGGGGTCATGGCACCAAGCCTGCCAGAGTTCAGGAAGCATTCTGACAACACCCTCAGACATATGGTCTGATTTTTGGGTGGTCCTGTGCAGACCCAAGAGTTGGACCCGGTGATCCTTGTAGGTCACTTCCAACTCAGGATATTCTATGATTCTATATCCTTTACAAATATTTTCATACTTACAGACGCACATGGGGTTGTTTTGCCTGGAGAAGAGGAGGCTCAGGGGTGACCTTATTGCACTCTACAGGTACCTTAAAGGAGGCTGTAGAGAGGTGGGGTTGGTCTATTCTCCCACGTGCCTGGTGACAGGACGAGGGGGAATGGGCGAAAGTTGCGCCAGGGGAGGTTTAGGTTGGATATCAGGAAGAACTTCTTTACTGAAAGGGTTGTTAGGCATTGGAATGGGCTGCCCAGGGAAGTGGTTGAGTCACCATCCCCAGAGGTCTTTAAGATGTTTAGATGTAGAGCTTAGCGATATGGTTTAGTGGAGGACTTGTTAGTGTTAGGTCAGAGGTTGGACTCAGTGATCTTGGAGGTCTCTTCCAACCTAGATGATTCTGTGATTCTGTGACATACACACATTCATGGGGAAGAGACTGAATGTTAGATGATCTTTTAACGAACACTCTGAAAATCTAAAGACCTTATTCTCTTGGCAGTGTTAGATCTCAACACTGACTACAGTAAGGAAAGTCATAGTATCTTTTTGCTGTACAGTCAGAATGGATTGCTATCAGCGCAGTGAGATGAGTCCCTCTCTTTGTCAGGCAAGAGGAATCCGTTTAATATTCTATTAATTCTCATTTGTTGCAGTTTAGTGTATTTCCCTCCAACTCCAGGTGACATAATTTTCGAAACAACAATATTCTGTAGGAGCTTTTCACTAAACTCTCTAACCTGATCATAAAGATAGACTTCCACACCACACCCCTGAGCAAAGCCATATCCAACTTCACATGTCTCCCAGAGCGCCTCAAGGGAAAAGACCAGGACATCACCTGATGACTGGCACATCACCCAAAACAGGCTATGGGGAATTAAGAGGAAGATCATATTTCTCAGACAAATGCCCTTCACAGATATCCTCTTGGCAGCCCCAGATCCCCTTAGACTACAACTTGCAAAAAGATGGTGCATGAAAAAAAATCACTTTGATTACCATATCTTAACATACTTGAGGCTTTTTAAAGTTAAAAACCAGAAAACATTGAACTTGATGTGGAAATTTGGTAACAGAGAACATCATTACCAATGTGCTTTCTAAAAGACATGATGCTCAATAAAGTGACTGTAAATCTATGTGGACGTCAGTTTCAGGATCAACTTGATTTGCAGTGCTATTAAGAATGCAGTATAGCAGACCACATAGATCAGTGGACCTATTTACAGTTCACCTGGACTTTCAGACTTCTGTGCTGGCTTTCTGTACAGGAATGCACTTCACTCAAGATCATAAAGTATTCAGTGTTTGGGAAAGGATCTAATATCCCTATGTGTGGGATGATCAAAGGACCTTAGTCCTAGTGCCTTTCAAGTGTATATAGAGGTGCCTAATTCCCTTCAGCCCTTCTGAATACATTGAGACAGGCATCAGGCTTCAAAATGAAAGAAAGGTGCAACAGAATAGGAACACAAGCAGACTCTAGATAAACTTACATCAATAAAGCAAACTGCATTAACTTCCTACTCAGCAACTGCTTGTGAAAACTGGCAAAGGAGGCAAAAAATCCACTACCTCCTAGAAGCTAAAGAAGTTGCTAGTGACAAGTATGTACTGCTTACAGCAAAGTATATTCACAGTCTTGCTGTGGCTAGTCCTGGGACTGGAAGAAAAGGAAAAAGCTTTTGTCCACATGAAGAGGTAATGGGGTGTACCAGGAGTGGGGAAAAGCGGGAGGAGAGTGAAATGATTGATGCTGCACCTAATGTTCACAATATATGTATTGTGGAGTTGGAGAGGAAGGTTGGTTTGGACTCACCCTATAGTCCCTTCTCACTCACTTGAATGCCCACTCACAGTTTAAGTGCACCTGGTGCACTCCTCGAGCACATTCTCCAGCTTAATGTCATCTGAAAATTATCCAGCTCACTTATTCCAAGAATGCTCTACAATGTGAGTCAAAGCACAATAAATATGACAATAGAGACATTCACTTCCAAAGCACATTCCTATCCAAACTAAAATGCTAACAGAGATGCACTCAAGCTGAATAAAAGCAGCGTTCCCTTTTCTCCTTTTTCTCTCACGACTGGTATAAAATAACTACTAGAGAGAAGAATCAGAGCCCTGCAATACTGGCACCAGCCTCCTCAGAAAGAAAAGAAACCTCTGCCATTGACAGAATAGAAGATTCCGAATGTATTTAGAGAGAAATGGTGATGTGCCTTTAAATTTAAAGACAGCAATTTAACTTGCCAAAGCCAAACATGCACCCGCATCGACAAGAGCCTTAGGCTACTTTGGAAAGAGTATCCTATTGCAAGAGTGCATCTTGTTATTAACTGCCAAAGGAAAAACAATATTTTTCTGTATTTTTGTCTATAGTCTACAAAAATAGTTACTTTCCCATGCTCTTTTCCACTTCCTAAAGAAATAATTTCAACTGCTTTCTATATGGTGATTTCAATGTCAAAGCTCGTTGCACAAGACCACCAAACAGCATGAACATTCAAGGTGAAGAAACATGAAGGGGAACCAGATAAGCACTGGCCAAAGAGACTAGAGTAAATACATCAATTTCAATGGAGAAGAAATAAAACTGGCTTCTTCTGGTAACTTCAGGCACCAGAAGCACAAAAATACTCTAATTCCTGCAAGGACTGGGAACCCAATGCAGCTCTGAAACAGGAAGCAGGATTTCTAGTTGGCATCTGCATCACTGATACAGTTGTTAATTATGTTCTGATTTGCTGGATTTCACTTCTCTGAAAGCGAAAAACACCCTTTATTCCTTTCTCTTTTCTAACAGGTTCATTTATAGCAAGCTCAGGTGCTATCTGTCTTCCCACACACTGAGTGCATTAATGTGTATTTCACCTAAACTCAACTTCTGTTTGGCTCAAGTATATCTTCTGGAAAGGCTTCGAGAGGCGAGGAATCCATCTTTTCTTCCTCACTGTGTTCGTTGAGATGGGCAGTCATCTTCAACTCTAATTCCCTCATTTAAATTTGCCCAGGCTCCACTTCTAGTGACACCAGTGTTCAGGGTCCAGTGACTGTACTGAGGTCTAGGCTTCTCTCAAAACACTCAACGTGCCATTGAGTTGCCAATGCTTTCTGTAGGACAAATGCCTGATTGTACCTCAAAAATAAAGTAAGTGTTAAGAGCCCATCTGGCATGGTGAAGAGCAATTTCCAAAAGAAGGAGCTAAGGGTGCTAAAAGAGTCTTTGCAATGTGCTAAACGCCTTGCTGGAAGGTGTGCATAACAAGGCAAATATTGCAGCAAGAACTGTCACATCGCCAAGGGTGACTTACATACCCTTTTGCCAACATCACCACACATCCAAAATCTCTACTACAGGATGACAGTGGAAGTGTCTGATGCAGGACATTAGGGACTTAAACTTTCTATACAATGTCAGCTGTAGCATCTCATATAATCCCTTCCACTCAATACTGAGGCACTATGACTCTTAAACTGGTGGCTGTTTATCCTTTTTTTGGTACTTCCTTACTTTGTCGATATGGCTGATGGCTGCATTTGTATCCCCTCTCAGCTACACAGCAATTGTGCCTGGGAGAGCACAGCAGGGTTTCAATGTGCCCTTCCCCACGGACGGCTTAGGAAGCCACCCCTCTCTGCTTCTCTCCCCAACAACTTACCAGACCATGATACCACATCTAAGATGAGGCAGAGGGAACAGATGTGAGGCCAAGAGGAGGTGGCTGCAGCAAGGATGGAGCTTGGTGACAGAGGCCTGAAGCAGGCTCTGGCCAAGGGCAGAACAAGCTCTGCACAGGATTGTAGGGACCTGTGTTGCTCGCTCTTACATGCCTAGCCACTCATATTGCAACTTCCCTAATCCTCCTGAAAAGCCAGAAAGCCACTTTTGGATCTGCCCAGCTGGCACTCCTCAGCACTGCTTGATCCATCCCTGCTCCAGCCACCTCGGCCCAGCTGTGTTCCTCACTCCATTCCCAGGTGCAGGTACTAAATCTGCCCAAGCCCACCTTCCCCAGCCTATCTCTGTAGAGAAATTCAAGCTAGAGCTCTGGAAATGCTAATTCAGATTTTCTCCTCTACAGAGAAGAGCCATGATTACACAACGAATAAAGAAGACTGATGACAGCGAGGAGAGGAGGGCAGCCCTGTTAGGGGCTGACGTGGTGGCAGCCTGTCACAGCTTCCCCGTGTTGGTTCCGCACACCGGTTAGTGAGGCAGGCAGTGGGAGGGCAGCAGCAGCATCAAACATGGCAAGGGAAGCATACTACATATATAAATAAACGTATACACAGTAAGGCCATTTCCTAACTCCAAAATCCAAATTCACTTGTAGACAGAGTGCTTTGTGAATGCTAGGGCCTGTCAAAAGAGCCAAGTCGGCAGTTTCTGAGAGCTTATTTACTGAACAGGAACAGCACAGACAGCAGCTGTGCAAGTTTTGCATATTTCCATTTCCACTCAGACAGTTGTGTCCCTGCCGAAACAGCCAGTTGTGATGGTGCTTTCTGCAGGGCAGACAGCTGTCTGCTCCTGTCACACAGTAATATCCTTTAAACTCCAGCCACAGATCCTGATTTAGATGGGCACCCTGCTTTTCAAAGGGGTTCCATTTATTTTAGTGTTTTTATTGCATTAAACAATACTTCAGGGATGGGCACCATACTGCAGTATCAGGGCCTTGAGCCCTGATCTGGGCTTGATCCCATCTGACAGTCTGGGAGGTAAAAGGTTTTACAGTGCTGTAACAAGCCCCACACACCATGTAAGCTTCCTGGGACATTTTAAAATAAAGACAGGGGCAGTTAATGCAAGCCAGCCTAATTTCATTGAAGCTAATGGAACTACTCTGATGTGTACCAAGTGAAGATTTGACCCTTAGGCTGACTGTATTGCATCTAAATGAATCAGCATCCTGACTTGGTCCCTGTCTATTCCAAATTTCTTGCATTCATTCCTGGATTTCCCACTCAAGTTCAAAGCTTATGCTTTCTTTTTTTACAAAGCTGCCAAGTTTTTCAAAATACTATATGCATGTTAGGCAAGAGCACTGGTTTTGACAACAGGAGTAAAAATACTATTTCATACTTACTGAATGCCCCACTGGAATAGATTCAGACTGTAAATATTGACCCATGGACAACGCTGGATTATGGTATAAGCCCCTCCTGGGAGATGCCGCTCTAACCGAGGCCATGTATCTCCTCTCTCGCCTAGGAGACAAATCTCTTCTAACAGACGCATCTTTCCCTGGTGACATTGGTCTCCGTGGTGATAGGTGACGTCTCGGTGAAACGTCCCGTCTCGGTGATAACTCTCTCCTCAGCACAGCCTCCTTCCGCGGGGAAAGGTGCCTCATGGGTGAAATATCTCTCCGGGGTGACAGATGCCTTCTGGGTGATAAATCCCCTTTTGGCATTAAATACCTCTTTGGTGAGTTATCTCTATACGGTGAAGAATCATAGCCAGGGGATGACTGCCGACTGGAAGGTGAGAGGTCCCTCGGAGATGAACCAGGGTCTAACGAAAGCACATAATCCTCATCCATGCAGCTAGGTATGTCTAACCTGTCTTTGTCGGGCTCTGAATCAGTGCTCTTACTCTGGAAAAACCTCTGATATTCTGTCATCTGTGAGTCTTCACAGGAGTCGCTTGGTGTTATAAGCTGAGTAACCTGAATGCTAGGTAAGGTGACCAAATAACTGATGAGGGAGGAGTGTCCCATGGAAAGAGAGCCCTCAGGGGAAGCCCCCTGTGATGCCCCAGCCGAGTTCACCGACAGGGAGGAGAACCGAGGGGGCTGTGGGCTGGTGCTTCTTGATCTGGTTTTTGGTGTTGAGTCTCCCTGAGTATCATCAAAGTCATCCTCATCTTCATCATCTTCATCGTTGTCATCACCATCCTCACCATCTGACTCCTCTGCATCAGAAAACTGATGCTCTGCTGACAGGCCTGCCAAGTTGCTACTCTTCTCTGCCTCCTGCTGCATGTCCTCCATGTTTTCTGAAACAGCCACGACAAGTCAAAACGGTGAGCACATTCAACATTTCTTACTCTTTCTGCCACATTCACTCCACACCCAGAACACATGCTGCCATTGCTGGATGCTCTTCATCTGGGATGGCTAAATAAAGCCACTCTTAATGGTCTCAAAAATATTTTCATATATATACACACTATAATAATACCTTAAAACTCTACACTCAAATTCATCATGTGAAAAGGAAAGCATACAAAGCAACTTCATTATTCACCTTGTAACTTCACTGAATGTTGCCATCTCTCACATCTAAATTGAAAATACTTGGTACTTTGTATGAGATGCATGACAAATAATAGGTCATACTTTTATTTCTAGCTTCTCCTCATGTATCATAATAAAAAACATAACTCAGACAAATGGATCAGATTTAGTTTTTATATTTCCTGTTTGTTAGAAAGATATCTCTTAATTAAAAAAATGCCCAAAATACTCTTAATATATTTTCCCATGCCAGCCACTGTGCTAAAGTGCAATGAGTCATTTGCATACTCCAGAGGCCATTCCAACTAAATTAAATCATTCTGACATACCTGCTTCTTCAGTTTCAGCATCATCTACAGATGTCATTGATACTCCAAGCTCCAGGCATTTTTTCATGTGTGCTTTAGACTTCATATGTTTTGTCAGATTTCCTATGGATCAGAGATGAATCTAATTAACTGACAAAAGCAAAGATCACTTTCCAAGTCAGGTTTTGGTGTATCTTAACTCCATTATTCTGCAGATAGGGTTTTTAGTTTAAAAACAAACAAAAATCAAGCAAGCAAGCAAACAAACAAACAAAAAAACACAGACGGGGCTGATTCATCCAGCCTATTGCCCTTAGAGCCTGTTCATTAAAAAACACAGAGAGTGGGTTTTTATATCTTCAAAAAAATAATAATGTTCAAATATACTTAAACTCAGGGCCTGAGAGGTATGCAGGCATCTCTCCAATTTCCCACATTACATTCAGGTGCCCCAGCAAACTCAAAAACTCACTTTTCTATGTTATCTATCCCTGAGCTTAGTGTTTGTGATATGTACAGATTGCCTGGACATTGACGTAACACCAATGCACACTAGTTGTTCAGGGTTCAGCCAGAGTTTCACAGTGGCACCTCAAGCTAAGGACTCTCCCGTTTACATCACATGTGGGTTCCAAACAATCGTTGTGCTTGAAGCATTTTGAAGCAACAAAAAAGACATTTGTGGGTGATTTCTCAGTGCAAGTTTACTGTCTGGCTGCAATCTCTGAACTGAGAGGAGCTGTACTTAGAGTACTCACCTGGGATGTGGTAAACCCAGGTTCAGTTCCCTTCTATGGAGTACGGATTTGAACCAGACACAGCAGGGATTTGAAATCAGATCTCTCGTTCCCCTGAGGGAGCAATCTAACACTAGACTATTGACTTTCTGGAGTGTCTGTCTTGGTCTGTTTTTTCACAGATAAGAGAACTGGGTTGAGACTGGCCCCAAGAGACATTTCATGGCAAAGAACCCTGAGCGCAAAGAGAACAAGCCAGAAAAACACGAATATCACTCTAATCCATTATCCACTTCAGTCATATCTGTAACATCCAACAGGGGAAGTGCCAACCCAGACATGACACTTCTTACCTCAAGGAAAGCACTCTGTGAATGTACCTACGCTACTTTTGGGACCCTGACCAGATGGTATGGGTAGCACATGCAACATGGTGGGGGGAATACTGCACCACTCTCTTGGATAGTGGAGGAGTGCTTAGAAGCACACAAGCTTCTTCTCTGATTCTCAGTCCTGGCTAGTTTATGTAATTCTCTTCCCAGTAAGTTTCTTATGGTGTCTGTGCACTGCACGAAAAGTCTAACACAGCTTCTGATGACTCTAGGTGGCTAAACGCTCAGGGTGTACTCTGAAAACCTAAGTATCTTTGAAGATCTGTCCCTTACTGTCCTCAGCAAAATAGCAACAATAGTTATGAGGCTGACAACTGCCCATGAGCAGTAACACAACAGTTAGACACTTCTTGCACTTTGAAGACTTAGTCTCTTCCTACTCATCCCCCTCTTGTGCAATAGCACGCCACCTCCTCCCTGTTTCTTCTTCTCTGCCAGAAATGCCAGCCTCAGCAAGCAATTTCACATTTATTTCCATGCCATCTCTTCTGCCTGGAATGTCCTCTCTGAACACAGCTGCAAAACCACAATCCTTCTTCAAGTCTCTCCTCAAGACCCATTTCTCCTGCAATGTCAAATGTAAACAGTGATCTGAGAACAGCTCCGCAGATGGCCCGTTGGGACTACCATGAGCAGCTCCTTCTCTTTGTCTCTACACCCCGATGAAAGTTCTCATCTTAAATTAGGTTGATGGATCTACTACCATCCATCAGCTATTCCCATCTTTGGCAGAGGAAGAAGTGCTGGAGTCATGGAAACTATTACAATCCTCAATCCTCAAAACAGCCATGAAGCTGCGCTGGGATCTCAAGAGAAATTTCTTTCAGCTTCCTCTCTCCCCCTTAAAGTAAATTCAGTGCAGTGGGACCAGAATCCACTTCCCTTGCCTGTCAAAGGGGAGCTAAGAAACTGAGAATGTAAGGCTCATTTGGGCTGTGCTACAAAGAAATGCTATCAAAGAAAAGGATTTTTTTCTTTTAAGGAGACAGTTGCATGACAAATCCAAATTCCAAAGAATATCATTATCTGTGGCCTCAGGGTGACAAATGGAAGCTTTTTTCTGTGCTGATAAATACATGTGAACACAGGCTATCAGATCTCTATTCATAATTAATGCCACAGTGGATGGAGTGGCCCATCTGGGAGACATACATTATTTATAAACTCGAAACTGACCCACTGTAAAGCCTGCGAAGGCATGTTTTCCTCAGCAGCTGATGCTCTGCTTCTACATTATGTCATAATAAGTGTACTCTCCCGGTAGCATTTGAGTGTTGTTGCAATTAAAATTTGTACCACATAACAATTTTGGCAGAAAGTATTATTTGTAAGGGCAGTTCTTATGCTACTACATTTTTTCTGCAGACAGATGGACCAGCCAAGAGCCAATAGCTCTTAATGAAACTATCCAAGGAGTCTCTGAGTCTCAAAAAATTCCTGGGCAAATTCAACAGGAGAGAACAATCTCTCTCATGGAGTCCTGTACCCACAAATACAGCCATTTTATTTTGAAGAAAATTCTTTCCTTGAGTGAAAAGGGTGCTTGGATTCCAGATGGCAAAATAGCTCAGGATTTGTTTGGGAAGTGGCAAAAGTTCAGCAAAAAGGGTCAAGTACCTTTAGTTTTGAAGGCAAAATTGCACAACTTGCATACATAAGGCCGGACATCAGTATGAGTGCGGATATGTTTTTTGAGCATGCTTGGCTTTTTGCAGCGAATTCCACATTCTTCACAAATGTACTTTCCTCGGCCACGACCTCTGACATAGACATAATCCTCATTTGATTTATACCTGTTGGAAGAGAATGAGCATTTAAATCATGCAGCCTCTAGGTAACATACATGCACAAACATTACCTCTGTGTATCTGATCTGATCTTGTATGTATCTCAACACAAAACTTCCACAGAATTCTGCACAAACTTTTCATGCTGGAGCTCACAAAGTATTTCCCTCTCAGGGAACGCACTGGTCCCATTGTGTTTGTGTATCTTAGTTATTTTTAGTATGAGACCAAAGGGCTATAGTATGGGTACAGTGAAAACACGTTGCAAGGGAACACTATTCCTATAGACAAAGCACAACCTCAAATGTGGATGTGTGTGTTGGATTCATCTGTACTCTTGTATCACACAGGCGTCTACCACCACTGAAGACAGAGCCCTTTTGTGGCATGATTCATTTGACCTATTTTAGTATATTTATCCCTTGGGATCAGATAAATCACATCCTGTTTCTCTCCACTAAGCATAAAGGGAATGCAGATGACTAGCAAGTATGTACGTATTTACACTACAGATGTCTGAACTTCACGAAGATGGAACCCTCCTTAAGGGACACCATGTTGAGCTCATGCAGGTACTTGCTGCTCTACAAACAAAATTGGAAACTTCCAACCTGCTTACTTAGCAGAACACCGTTAAAGGAATTTTTCTTAGCACAGGCGTAAGCATTCCATGCTATTTTTGCTGATTACATTATCTGTAGTTAGATAATAAATAAGATATGCAAATCTATGTAAAGCTGTACATTTCCTTTACAATGATGATAAAATGGTAAGACTGAAATCTAAAAGGGTTGAAGAGATCTGCTCCAGCTATTCTGAGGTTTGAAGTTGCTGGGCATTCCCTAGAGGGAGAACCTCATCCTCATTCACCTGAAGTAAAATCCAGAAATCACAGGAACTGAGAAATAATAATTTTTCTACCCTTTTCTCTCTGTTGTCCTCTCCCTAAGCAGCACAAAGTACTCTCAGTCACACTGTGGATGCAGAGCCCGCAAACTATCACTGGTACTGATAGCCAGCACTTTAAATAAATAAGGGTTTGTGTGAAAGGTTCTGTTAATGTGATAACTCCACAAGAAGCAAGTGGCAATTTGGGGGTTACAGAGCTGAAACATTTTTCAAGCCTGCTTTTCTTAGATGAACACTCCTTCCATATGTTCAATAATGCCACTGACAATATAAATACTGAAACTAATATCTTACAAATACATAAAACACTGTCCTGTTCTCACATCCATCTCATTATCTATGAAAAACATCAGCTTGTCTTTCAAATGTGGGTGCCTAAATTCAGTTTTTCTCATCTCCTTTCTAATAAAGTTGGCCGTCTCCCTTTTCCTTCATTGTCCCTGGCACCACAGGCAAAACTGACATAGTTTAACGATGTTTAAGAGCCATCTCTCTGGCAGTTTTGGTTGTACATTTCTGGGATTCTGCTTTTCTGTGTGCCCCAGTTCCCAGGTTCTCTTTCATCTTCACATCTATTGCTTCATCAGCCACCTCCAGGCCTTCTTTCACAGACACAAAAAATATTCATTTTTGCTTGAGACTGCCGTCTTCTCTTCATCTCTCCTCATAGTCTGATTTTGCTGGGATGGAGTCTACTAAACCATCCCTGCTTGATACTGCTAAGAAAAATGTTGTGTTATGACATCCTCTGCCTGACCTCATTCCACCATCTTCTGTCACCTCTCAGATCCCACTGGGCACAAAGTCAATTAGACAAGAGTCATTTCTTTGTCACTCATACGCACAGTTCTTGACCACAATTGACCTTGACTCTCTAAGTATGCCCCACCAGCACAACAACTGCAAGAGAAATGACACACACAAATTTGACATTTAAATATAGTCTGGTCCAAACACTGAAGCACGAGAAGTCTTGAGTCTATGGTGAACACCTTTCCTAGCCCTCAGGAATATTAGAGCTTACTACTAACTTGTGCTTCTCTCAAATCTTTCAATGATTTCCCCTTTCCCACTGCACAACTTTCATGTGACTACGGTCAGTGGTACTCTGAGCTTGATGTCAAAGGGGCTCTAGAGCTAAAAAGCATTCATAAACCTGAGAGTCATGCAATTTCTAACCGAAATGCTATTTTATTGGGGATTTTGAATTAGAATCTATTACTGATAGATATACAAGAGCAAACATAAAAAAACCTGTGCAATCTTGCTGTAAGCTGGTAAAGTCATTAAGCAAGAAGTCAGATGAGTGGGAGCATTCTCTACCCCTCCTTTCTTTCAACTTCACACTGCGAGTATCTAACTGTACTGAACTACTACCGAACTTCAAGTTGCTGATTTTCACTGAGGAATATTGCTTCATATTGCACTGAGGTTTGGTAGTCACAGCTGGTGGAAAGCAGATTTTGTGATTCAAATAATTTCATTTGAATCAAGCCACCTGCCAGAGGTAATAATATGGTTGTTAGCTTCCTCCTTCAAAATCCCCTCTGCTGTGATGCTTATAAACAGCTCTTGACTGACTTTGGTGCAGCAAGTGATGTGGTGATGTGCTATGACACCTACTTTTCTGCTGAACTCCGTTCATTCTGTTACCTTACCTTCTCATGGATCCCCAGTCCCCAGCCCTGTCTATTTGGCTTTTTAAACCTACTTGTACCTGTTGTACAAGCGCTCTACTCCCCTGGCATAGAGCATCTGCATGACTACACTTCCCTGTGTAGTGGATAGACTTTCCCAGGAACTGAAAACTGTGATGGTTGCAGGTCTTTCTCAACTGTGAATTCTGAATTGCCTTCTCCACATATATAGAACAAAAATAATCAAGAACCATAAGTAAATCCACTCCTTAAGACAAACAAAAACTAGAGGAAAATACCTTGCTGAAACAAGATATCGCCAAGCATGCTTGTCTGTCTAGGGGGGAAACATGAAACAAACACAACAGAGATCTACTGCATAGTTCAGTGCACTGCTTGTGTGTGCTCAGGTGATGCAAAGATGAGCTTGATGAAAGCAGAAGAGAACAGAGTAGAACAGAACAGCTCTACAGACAAGAGCAAGCAAGCATGAAAACCCACCCATGTTAAAAACCTAGCTTTCAGAGGTCACAAACAAAAACCTGAAGAGGAGGACAAACTCATCAGTCAGGACAGAAAATAATGAAAGACATGGTTATAACAAGTAAAGAATATTTGATCCATTAAAAAAACAACAGCAACCAAACTAATAAAAAGAAAAAATCTACCCTTCCACAAACAATTCCTATAAAACGTACATTAAAATGATGATCTATAAGGAAAGGGTGGACTGATTAACACTTTATCACCTCATTCACTGAAGCTTTGCAGGTTATATGAGCAGGTTATATATTAGGGAAGTATATTGCACAGATTATTTTTTCCCCTCCCCTCCTCCAACTCCAGAAATTAATGTGTATATCAAGGTTTCTCTCTTTTTGTTCCACTCTAATGAAGTAGAGTAAACATAGCCATGTATTACTAGGATGTATGTCTGGCTGACGTGAATTATATGCCTTTACACAAATAGTTACATAAACCTTATTGGTGTACAAGGAAACTTAAGATGGTGTGAGTAATGTACAAAGTTTCTTAAAAAAAATGTTAGATGGTAGAGCGATCTGTTACAGCCCATACTAATCTGAATCCTTCTAAAAGTTGCTTTTCTTAACAAACTTTTACTCTTCTGAACTCTCATCATGAGCCTTACATCAGTGCAGACTATCTTCAAATGACTGATCCAAATTCAGAAATGATACGTAGTGGGAAGCAGGCAAATTTTATTCTTCAAAGTGGGCGTGAATCTAAGCAACAGCTCTTTAAATTTGTTATAAACTTAGGCTCACCCCTGAATTTGGGTCACTCTCATGTAGTCGCTTTACTGACTGGGGTATTAAGTTCTCTGTAAAGCTACAGAGAACAGCCACGATCAGGGTGTCTGGGTCAGCATACCTATAATAATCTCCAAAATAACATTTTCAGTCTTTCAAGCAAGATGTAGGCTATACCCTTTCATTGTTGCAGACTAGAAAGAAATGTCAATGTTCATTTCATGGAGACTATCCAAGGGGATTCAAAACACATGATGGGAATGAAGGACACCTGAGATTTTAGAGTACCAAATGATGGGGGAATGAAAGGCATGTACAAATTTATCACATCTCCATCCTGACCTATTTAGTTATCCCAATAACACATCGCTATGAGACCATTTGGGTGTGGTAAGACTAAAAAAACCAGCTTGTTCAGCCACCTGACTATTCACTACTAACCTCTGTCAAATTAATTGCATCTTGTCAGAATTCTTTAAAACAAATAAAACAATATCTTACATTTTAGAGTATACTCCAAGAGAGGCAAACAACTGTCCATTTCATTTGTTTTGTATAACAAGCTTCATAAGCTTCAAAACATTGCTAATGGGCTTTCAGGTCTCCTTTCTCCCTCTCTTTGTAGTTGCTTCTATTATCACATGAGTAATAGATGGCTGTAGTAAAATTAAGCATGATTTTATCAACCTTACGTGACAGATCTATGGATTAGGCTTAGATACCATAGATTTCATTGCTATCTTACATTTACATCTTACATTTTATCTCCAAAATCCAAAATCCAATAATGTAGTATTACAAGATTAAGAGTAAGCATACCTAGCTAACCCATTCAAGTAAGTGGAGGCACACATAGTCTAAAAATGAACGATGTCCTCACGGAAGCCGTTAGATACCAAAAAAAAAATGTATAGAAAATGACAAAATGTTAACTGTCTATCCATTTATTTTTGACCTAAAGAACAAAAGTGACAATTTAGAGTGAGTGCTCGCACACAGATATAACAAAATGTAATTGTCTTAATAGCAAAGGTTGATCCAAGAGTAACTAACTATACAGGTATCCTGTAGTTTGTTTTAAGACTGACATATACACAAAACAAAAAGAAGCTCGGGAGCTAAAATACATGGCAGAAATACAGGAGACTGTTTACATCCCAGTTCATTCATGTTCATTTTCAAATCTTTTTAAAACGACAGGCTGAGCTTGAAATTTCCAGTTGCATTTTCTTACCCTCCTTCAAAGATTTTAATTCGTATCGGCTCAGTTTGTTTGGATGTAATGTCTTTATCTCCATGAATGTCTCCTTTTACTCTTTCTTTTATAATATTCCCCACTACTTTCTTTTCAAGCTTGCTGCCAAACAAGAAGAATGGCTCGTGTTTCATCTGTAGAACAAAGTCAAGGAATGGTGTTACTGCTGGAACACACAATAAATGCACACTTCATTTCAAGTACTTTTAACATTCCAGGTCAAAGCCAAACTCTCATTTTGGTGCAACTCTATACGATGAATTAATTTGTCCCATTCAGTTTGATGGAGAATAAGAGAGGGGGCAGCATGGACAAATTTTTATGAGAGTCTTGACAGAAAAGACAGCACCATATCTTTCCCCAGGGGAAAAAAAAAATAATCATGGAAAATAGAGATGGAAAAGCCTCAGAAGGTAATTTATTGCTATTACAGAATTTTCCCTGGCACCATTATCTAATGCTTAGTTCATGAGGAAGAGTCAATATGTAAAAGACATTAAAATGACCTGAAAATCCTTATTCAATTTTAACTTAATCTTTACTTATGAACTTGCACGGATGTTTGTGTCTACTGTTTGAATCAAGACATGGCAAAAAGGTAGGAAAAATAAAAGGAGATAATGTATCGGGTTCTGGCACATGTGAAGAGAGGGCTTTAAAAGCCTCACTTTTCACAACTGATTCTCAAAATGGAGACAGAGGAAGCAGAAGTATCAGAGTTTGCAGAGGGGTAAATCGAGGCTCATAAGTTGTCATGGGAAGATGTTAAAGCCTGATTTCTCAATGGGGATATATATTTTGGGGTGGGGGGAGGAGAGAAGGAACCTTACATTTCATAGATTACTAGTATTTTCTCAAATAAAGATATATGGATTTAATTTTATTAAAACCTCTTATTTACCTGAGAAAATTGCTTCCATGCACTTGATGATGTCAGTTTACCAGCTCCAGGTCTATGCATAGCAGCCAGAGTGTAGATTTCCGTGGTGTTCTTTTGCTTGGACCTTAGAAGTGCTAAAGTGGTCTTTGTACTTAGCCCAGATGGGTTTGGGTTACAAGAACTTATACACCATGAAGCGTAAACAGAAGATTTGAGGGTTGGTTGCTGAATGTAATTGGGTTTTGTATAGTTTAAGAAACACCAGCTCACAGTTGTAGTAGTGCGAAGACTTGGGAACTGAAGGATCTGCTGAAAATCTGCTACGTCTGTCAGGAGAATGGTAGAACCTGTGACTTTCCCACTGTTATTGGATGCCATCTGGACTAGCATCCCAAGAGGCATTTTCTGATGTTTCAGTTGGTCTTCTGGCTGAATTTCTCCTGGTGGCAATGAAGACCTCTGTGGACTCATGCTCATATCTGAGGCTGTTTCATCCACATCCAGTTCTTCTGGCGAGTCTCTTCCTTCAGAAGGGCCACTGGACTTTTGCCCTGGTGATGTGGAATCAAAACTTGAAAGTTTCTCCCTGCTTAGTGGGAAAGCATCAGCTGTCGGCATGCTGACAGGTGGGTAATCTTGAGATGATGAGGATGACAGTGGTGAAGAGGATGACACGGACGGCAGACTTTCTTTTGGCTCAGTAGTACAGCTCTGCCTTACCAGTTGAGGCTTCTGCATTCTTGGAAAATCTTTCTTTATATCTGAGTTAGTTAACTCAACGGCACTTAGCTCCTCAACTATCTGCCCATACATTTTTTCTTCTTTGACTCGTTTCTGTTGCTTGGTCTCCATGAAGAGCTCCAAGCTACTGGCAGGTGAAAGCATTCGTTTGCCTCCTCCCAAGGTAGAAGCCATGTCAGAACTGGAAGTCAAACAGAGGGGAATTGAGGGCTCCAGTCCAAGTGATAGTGTCTGCGGCACTTTCCACAAAGGATATTTTTCTAGCCCTCCATGCTGACCTAACATCTGAGCTATGTTAAATCCAATTCCATGCATTGTTGCATTAGTTGCCAATGTTCGTTGAGAAACAGTTTCATCAACTTTACAAATTACAATTGCGGGACTGTTGCTTTGTCCAAGGATCTGGGAAATGCTTGTATACATGACACTACCATATGATGGCACATGGGTTTGAATCCTGACGGGAACAACTGTTCCTGGCAAAGACTGTACAGATCCGTCAGATGGGGAGTCAAACTCTGTCTGAAGATGCTGCTCAGAGGAGGTATCTGTCAGTTTAATGCTATGGTCTGACTGGTACTTCGCAAGAGTATTTTTTGAATACTGCCCAGATGTTCCTGAGTAATGCTGGTATGCTTGCTCTTTAGCATGTACATAATCAGCTGGTTTCTTTCCAATAAACTCTGAATTATGTTCCAGGTGATAACTTGGAGGAACGTCTGTTTGGAAAGGTGGCTTGACATAAGATTTCTGCAGCTGTTGTACAAAATGATGCTGGAAGTGTAGAGGTTCTGTGCATGACTGCCACAGGACTGGCTGCTGAGATGGTGGTAAGTGAACCATGCAGACAGTTGGATATGGGAACTGAAATAAGGTGTTATGAATAGGGGGAAATGGGACCTTATCCTGATGTGCAAATAGCTGCTGCTGCTCTGATGGATGTTTGTTGGAAATATAAGGTGCTTGTTGGATCAAGGGAGTCCTTAACATTTCTGGACTATCTGCAAGAAGAGCCTGTTGCTGGGCAAGGTGGGATGAGCTATTACTAAGCTGAGCACAAGAACCAACAGCCTGTTTTCCAGAGTCATCTACCTGAATGGGCTGAAGTACAGAGGAAGGAGAGTGATGCCAGGCAAGCTGGGAGGAGCGGAGACCAGCCTGCGCGTGTTCCATCTGTTCCTGCTTTATACTTTGTTCTGTGCTCTGATCAGTCTGGGAAATCTCTGGAAAACCACTAAAGGAAGCTTGGCGAACCAAGAAGCATTTCTTCCTTTCTCGTGATGGAGATAGTGCAGTAGTAGGTGTCCCAGCTGAAGAAGCGTGAGACAGGTTCCCATAATCAAAGGATTTACTTCGGATCTCTGGGATTTCAGCAGCGTGAGGACAGGGCATCTGTTCAGATGAGCAGCGTCTCATTTCCCTCTGATGGTGATGCCCAGGGACGGAAAGTGAGTAAGCACCAGCTGGAACTGTTAAAAACTCGGACTGTTTTCCAAACTCATCTTGTTTGGGAGGTGTGATGAACTTCATTGTTTCTTCTCTTTCAAAGGACATTGAAAAACTTGAACTGTGGGACAAATTACTTTCTTGGCTAGGGCTGCGAGAGAGGCTTGTACCTGTGGACTCAAAGCTAGACTCTCCAGAGGAGTGCTCCATGTCAGCCAGTCGTAAACGCTTCTTTTTGGGTGGTAGCTTTTCGGCTGGAAGTTGAGAAAGGGTTTCACTTCTCTGGGGCCACTGGAATTCTTCTGTGGGTCTCTCCTGCTCTTTGTTCTGCACTTCTTTTTCTTTTTCAGGCTTATCTGGCTCCTCTGTGACACGAATTTCAGGTACCTGTATGTTGTGCTGGCGAACCAATCTGGGCTGCATATGATATGGCTGAGGTTGCTGGGATGGAGATGGCTTACTGGTGTCAGCATTTTCTGTTTGTGGAGCTCGGTCTGGGCTCATGGGGGACTCAGAAATCTCACTCTCACATGTTTCAGATGGTGAATAGATCTTATCCTGCTGGCATACAACATGTTCTGTAGATTCAGACCTTTCAAATGAGTTTGGCCTGCTCAATGAATTTGTGTGCTGAATGACAGAGATGACATTTCCAGGGGGCTTTCTAGTTAGTGATTCTGCAGTCTTTTCTTGCTCTGCAATTAAGGATGAGTCTTCCAGAGAAGCTGCAGGACTTCCAGACTGCAAGTAAGGCCTGCACATTTCAAAACGCTCTGCATGGCAATGGGCAGAATTGTCCAGACCTTGAAGGGAAAATCCACTCCTTGGCACGTCCTGAATTTGGGATTTGGGATCAAAGTCCAAAGGCTGAACTCCTCCAGTGGTGCCAGTTGTACTGCTGCAAAGCATGGGACTGTCCTCCTCATCTCCAACACTCTCCTCTTTCCTGCGCTTTCTGTTTTCAAAAGTTGTTCCAAGCATGGATGGCACTGCCTGAGACTGTCCAAGTGGATCAATGAAGTACTCTCCCCCCTTGTTTGTTCCACCTAAGGATGGCGAGTCCCTGTAGTTTTGCTTCTGAGCTTCAAATTCTTCCCATTTTCTGTAGTGCTTTCCACTGGCATCATAGTCATAAAAGGTCTTGTCCCCTGCTTTCTTCTCTTTTGATGATGGTCCTTTGTCACCTGCTGGTTGTCTGTTGGAAGCAATAATGATATTTTTCCCTGGTCTTCCATGATAGTCTGAATCTGAGTGCCCCTCCTGCACAGAGGGCAGTTCAAAGGCAGCCTGCCTTCTCAGCATCCTTTGGTGGGATATTCCCACTGTGCCAGGGTAAAATACATCATCTGAGCCAGTCATCTTCTCATCAAATGAGTGGCTTCCTCTCAGAGATGGGGGAATACTTAGGCTGTTTGCAGAAGAGGTTGGCATGGAGTTACTTCTAATAAGAGGAGAAGAATCTACTGGGGGCTCTAGAAGGACAGGCACTTCACCCTGCTGACTGGCTTGATACAAGTTGGATTCACTTTTGATGGATGATGCGCTCTGGGATTGTCTAGATTCTGTACTGCTGCCTGGATAAACTTGTGTAGATTTAATAGTGCTCAAATTACTGGAGTCAATAAGTTCTTCTTTACCTGGAGTAAGCTGGGAAATATGTTCCTCAAGCATCTTGATATCCAATCTGTTATTTAAGAGAGGTAATGGCTCCGCTTTGCCCTTTCTACCCATTAAACTGTGTTCCTGATTTGTTGTGGCTACTGTTAGTGCTGTCCTTTGATTAATCCTATAAAACTTCCCAAAGATGATCTCTTCATAAGACTTTGCATTAGTATTTGGTGGGCTTATTTGCTGCTCAGCACTTTCTGAGCGGGAAAAGTAACCAGAGTCAGTGCTTCCTTTACTGTGTGGGCTCAGGAGGTTTAATGACTGCTCAGAATCTTGCCCTTTTTTCTCTGAGAGTCTTAGTGCAAGTCGCTGTTTAACTGTGTGAGAGTCATCAGACTTAGTACTTAAGGATGGGTTTTGCAACATATCAGAGCCAATATAGGGTGAACTCTCACTGGGTAACTGAATTCCACTTTTAGGGATAATCAAAATGGGCACCTTCATTGGCCCCACCAAGGACTCTTCCATGGAGGAGTGAAAATTGCCTCTGCTAGCAATGTCCAGGGGGAGCTGCGGAACAGGGCTCATTTTGTCAGACCCCTCCACAAGCAGTGAGCTCTCCTCATCAGTGTCTGTGCTCTGCTCACCATCTGAATGTATTTCAGCTTCCACATCAATGTAACTGGCATCTAGGTCCAATTTGGAGACTGCTGACTCTGTAAAAGGTACCAGTCCTGCTTTAATTGCATGGGCATGTGACTTCCTGTGCTTGTAGAGGTTGCTTTTTGTCTTGAAGGAGAAACCACAAGGAACACAAGGGTACGGTCGCTCCCCAGTATGAGACCTAATATGCTTTTTAAGTACACTAGGTTTGGCACAAGCCCGATTACAGTAAGGACAAATGTATTTGCCAGGCTTTTTGGGTTTGTGCTCCTTTTTGTGAGCATCTTCTGATTGTTCTAAAGATTTCTGTGAATATTGGCTGTACGCAGGGTTCAAACTTGAAATCTTCTTCCTGGAGAAACCTCCACTATGGCTATGCATATGAAAAGGAAACAAGTCCTCTGAGGCAACTGATTGCAAGTGGCTAGGAAACTGCCAAGGAGGGCCTTCCAAGCTCTGATGTGGCTTTATGTTGTGCAAGAAGCCTTGTGGCAATGAATGCTGTGGGAAAGAAAGTGAATGTTGACATGAGTAAGGAGTTGGACGATGCTGTGGATATTGCTTCTCTGTGACTTGCTGTGCAGCCTCATTCGATGATACCAGTTTCCCAGAACTAAAAAGTTGTGCTGATGCTGTGTTTCCAATTTGCTCGTGATCTATTTGTGGTTGCCTCTGTACTTCTTGATTGCCAAAAGTGCTCATCTTAATAACAGCTGAATGTTCTTGCCTCCATCTAGTTGGTACTTTAGCAGTTTCTCCAGACCTTGAGGTAGCTTTTTGCCCTATAGCTGTGTCCCCAGAGTCCATTTTGTTACACAAGGTCTTAAGTGCTAGTTCACTTGAAAGCTGTGCAGACTCATGGAGTGTGTCCAAAGCTGTGCTTTTTAAAGTTTTGTTGCTCCCATTTTTCCAGGGCTGTTGCAAGTTCACAGACTTTTCTTTCTCTTTGGAACTTTCCACGCAGTAGTCTATAGGCATTAGATTTGTGTCTGTACACTAATGTGATTATTATACAGTCCTGTTCATGGCATGAACTTTCCTAAACAGTTTATTATACATTTGCAAAGACTTGTTATAGCATTTGGACATTTTCCATTGTTATTAAACACTGAGATGCAGAATGACACAGAGATATTTATGATCTACTAGAGCAAGGTTCTCTTCATCTCCTCCATGGTGACACAGGTATCTGTAAGGAAAAAGCAAAAACAAAGAAAACCCAAGCACCAATTAATATAGCTGGGCAAAACAACATCACTACAGTTGGTTGTATTTTTATTGAGACTTTCATTAAAAATACTAAGAAACTTAAGAAAAGGTAACTGCATTTCACAAAATCCCATTTTGTGAGGAGACACAGTAAAGAATGGTTCCAGAGATTTCACACAAGTGTAATCACTACTCAATAAAAGCCCTGAGAATAGAAAACAGGGATCTACACATTCCAACTTGAACAGTAATTTTTGAAGGCTTTCTCAGGACAGTTTAAAGGGGTTTGATTCTCAGAAAGTCTGACATCTACTTTCAAAGACCTTTCAGCAAATCACTGCTGAAAATACAGTCCTAACCCCATCGGCAGGAACTACCTTATCCAGTATTACTCACCTGCAGTTCAGACATGCACTTTAGTCACCTGGCTTTCCTCTTAAGTCAGAGGATGGTGATCAGTACTTCCAGAGGAGAAATCTTTCCGTATCATAGTGTGTGCTTCAGACGCATGTGATGTCTATGCATATGGCCCTCCGCTCTGGAGATGCCTGTTTCTCACTGTTGGCTAGGCAGAAATCCTAGATGACTACCTCGGATAATATTCCAAGTTTTAAGATGGCTAAAGTGAGGTACTTCTTACCTTATATAATCTATTTTTTTTTTACAAGGAAGTCTGGATCACCTTTTTACACTACTTTTATACAGTCAAAAAAGACATCAACTAAGCCTTCTGAACACAACAGTATTAATACCTTTCCGCGTCTCCTTCTTCCAAACACCATATTAAATTTTAGTGAGAATGTCTTGCTAGAGGTAAAACACATATTAGAGAAATTAGCTCTGACTGTTTTATGTGACTTAAGCATTTTAGATTTCAATGTTGAAACATTTCCATCCAGATAATACATGCAGTTTTTATGCTTAAACGCAACAGGATTCCAAAGTTCTTTTACAAAGAAGAAAACTTGGAGGTATGACATTCACAGGCAAGTACAGCATTTGAATTAGAAGAACACTGTAGGCTTCCTGCTTCCATATTATCCAAACAGAGGATATTTTCTGGATGAAACAGTGCAAATTATAAAGTCACTATTTTACAGGAGAGAGAAAAAAAGGTTATTAAAAAAAGCAGTATTAAAGATGCTTGAATATTTTTAATTCCTACAGTACAAAAACTGAATTGGGCTTGAAGAAACATTAGAGAAGTACAAGAAAACAACAAGGGAATGAGAATATATGCCTTTTTTGTTATAAAACAATTACCTGCATCTTCTAGACATCTAATAGGCATGACTGTCTTCAGGTTTTCTGTAGAAAAAAAAAATACAGTCGTAAGAAGTTACTGATATTAAGTATAGATGCTGAAGAAAATTTTCTATTATTTACAGTAGAGGCCTGAAAATTTCATTTATCCACCCATTGGAAAAATGTCACGTCGCATCTCAAGAGATCTGAGCAAGCACATTTTGAAGAGTATGTGTGAAGCTTTTTAAAGGTCTTTTAAGGATAACTGCAAATCTAAACTAGTGCAGTCTCACCTTCCTGAATCAGTAAAAAGAGACCTGCCCAATGTCGCTCTTCATTCCTACACCTTTGCTAAACCTGGATTATTCCTGAATCCCATTGGCAAATCCCCTTTCAATACCTCACTCCAGCTAATACTTTTAGGCCTTCTAGGCTTCTCATTAAATGTTTCAGGGACCAGAATGAAATTGTGGCCAGGATGTCACCACTAAGGTACATAAAAAAGTAGCGAAAACAAGTATGCTTCCAGACCAGTTAACACCAGTGGGACAGTGCTCAAGAATATGCGCCTGCAGAGAAACCTACAGACCAAATACATATCTAAAAGACTTATGTACCTGCCATAATTTGCTACTGCAAGCTACTCTTTGCATTACAGAAACGACCAGCACAGGGAATGCATCTGAAAAAGGAAAACTGAGCTGTATCTCTCTAGCTGGAAGATCAGTTCTCCCTTGCAGTAAAAGGAGGATTCTCCCCTGTGGTTTTTGATAAATCCAATCTTGAAAATGCATTTTGTTTTGTTTTGTTAAAAAGGAGATTTGTTTGATTTTGGTAACAAAAGCAACATTTCTTTAGAAGACAAAAATCCAGGAGGACAAACCCCAGAGCACTTCCATTTACGTTTATACAAAATCCTTAGAAATACCTTAAGTATCAGCTGCAGAGGATGGGATATGGGTTAATATAACACCCAATTAGAAATTGTCAGAAAAACTGCTAGTAAACTTACATTTTCTCCACTGAATAAAACCAACAGATGATGAAATAGTAAAGTGTATAAAAGAAAAAATATATCTAAAAGTCAAAAAAATTTAGCTCTCCGTAATCACTTAGAATAAGTGCTAAAAATACACTTATTTAATAACACTTTCAAAGAAAGAATGGACATTAGTAAAGCCTGATGATTTGATGTTAATAGAATGACTACTGTGCCACCAGTTATCAGTTATTTATTTTATAGCACAAATAGAGCTAAAAATGTAACTATAGAGGATTCCCATATAGTACAAAATAATAGCAATCTATTAGACAGAAACCATAATATTTTAGGTCATAAAGTCATTCAGCTTTGATGTGCTAATGGATTTTTAAATAGTTCTCTTGTCTGATCCTCCAAAAGGAAAAAGACAAAATGTAATCCAAGTAAAACTTTTTAAATTTTCCTGATTTGCTTCTTCATATTAAAAGTGTCACTACAAATGTAAAAAAAAAAAATAAGCCTTATGCACTATTTACAATATATGAGAATTGGTTACGGTGGAGCAGATCTGCAGTTCCTTATTAGCAAATGGCAGGCAAAGGGCTAACCATTTTTGGCAACTGAGCTAAGCCGAGTCTCATGTCAGCAATGGTGCTAACATACAAGCACAGAAGTAAAGGGAAATACAGCATCTGAGGAGCAGAAACAGGGACCAGCGGCAATGTTCCTAAGTGAAAGAGCATAAAGTTATTAGCCATCTTCAAAGAAAAATACTTTTTTCCATATTAGACAATTTTGCAAACGGTGAAGCAGAAATTTCTAGAGGATGGAAGCATCCTTTCTGTTCCATATTTCCTCTGCCAAGAACATCTTCAGGGCAGAAATGTGCCAGTCACAGAAATGTGACAGCAGTGGTTTTATTTGAGCAAAAGATGATGCTAATACACTTCCATCAGTTTCTAGTTCTGGACTGAGACGTCTGCTACAGAGTTCAAGTCATTCTGTGGTCCTGCTATTTTCAGAACGCTCTATATAATTTTTCAACCTACACTATGAAACAGGTATAGACTAATTACAGGGATTATTGATGGCTTAAGTTTGGTCAACGTCACTCTCCTGGGGAAAATAAATCCCTTTCCAGAATCAACATAGCCATTTCTGGTTTGGTTTGAACTCCCATCCATCCTGTGTCAAAGATTGTTTTAATAGTCTTTCTTTCCTTTTGTTTTTTTCCCCTAATGCTAAGTTTTACTGGCCTAAATGGAGAAATCCAACGTACCAAAAAGGTAGTTTGCATTCTGTCCGTTCTTTCCAGTCAAGCTTTTATCTAATCTTCCTGCAACCATGGACTAGCTTAAGCCAACAAGAGACTTCCAAATTTCAACGGATTAATGTATCTCCTTTAGAAAACACTGTCAATATACTTGCCAGTATTGCTCTTCATCAAAAAGAAACTCTTCAATAGACAGAAACTCCCGATATTTCATATACTTCACATTTCAAAGCAGGGAACTACGGATGATAAAAATGTGCATTCCCTTTAATACCCCTGGCACCGTTCGGCTCCTCCGGAGCGGCTTGGAGGAGCCCACCTAGGCGGACCAGGCAGCGCACCGAGCCGGGCTGAGCACCTCGCTCGCCACCAGCTGCCGAGGCCTCCCTGGAAGCGGCCGGGCCAGGTTCCCGTCGGATTGCGGCCTGGCAGCCGGATCCCCCCGCCCCGCCACGCCACCCGCGCTATCTGCCTGCTTCAAACCAGGGCATTTCACTTCTCTGCGGGCTTTGAACATGAGAAGATTACTGGGAGACCGGGAACTGTATTTATGTCAGATGCACCTACTAAATCAAGACCTTTAAAACTTTCTAGAAAAGGAGCATTATTCTGTCACTCCCGTTCCTGCGGTGCCTCTGCGAGCTGCGTGCAAGAGACATAGATCTGGGTGGCTACAGAGCTCCAAGATTCTTCCTTCCTTTCTTTTCTTTCCTTTTTTTTTAATTTATTTTATTTTATTTTATTTTTGAGACCATTAAAATGGTTACACTCAACAGCTTTAAAATAAAATTTGGCAAAATACAACTTTTACTACTTCTCAATTTGTAGCTCGTATTACAGCTCTTGCAAGTGAACAAATTGGAAGCTTATGTCTTCCCGGCTAAATCCTGAGTGCACCATACAGAATAAATATTGACTCTAGAGTAAGGACTAACGGTCAGATCCAGCCGTGCTTTAAATCTTTTCTGTCCAGCACTGCCAGCACAAAACCGGCCTAAAACCACCATAACTGGCCCCTAAGGGATTCTTATTCTATAGGGCAATCATTAGTATAGACAAGCTGCAGTGGCTCCTATAAAATCCCAATGCTCGCTCACAGACCTCTGCCAAGACCCTTATTAGCCAAGTCTAGTTTATGTCTGGGACAAGCCGAGCAGCCAGCCAGCCTTACGGGGAAGGGAGGCCACCTCTGAGCACTTCTCCACCTGCAGCTGAGAATAAAACTGACTTGGCCTTTCAGGAAGAGGGGGAGCACACCTTTGGCTTGCCATCCTACCCCTTATTTCCCTCTGTCCCACCAATGATATTCCCCAAAGAGCTGTTTGGTGTTGACATGCCAGTGGGGGGAAAAGAAAAAGGAGAGGAGAGGAGAGGAGAGGAGAGGAGAGGAGAGGAGAGGAGAGGAGAGGAGAGGAGAGGAGAGGAGAGGAGAGGAGAGGAGAGGAGAGGAGAGGAGAGGAGAGGAGAGGAGAGGAGAGGAGAGGAGAGGAGAGGAGAGGAGAGGAGAGGAGAGGAGAGGAGAGGAGAGGAGAGGAGAGGAGAGGAGAGGAGAGGAGAGGAGAGGAGAGGAGAGGAGAGGAGAGGAGAGGAGAGGAGAGGAGAGGAGAGGAGAGGAGAGGAGAGGAGAGGAGAGGAGAGGAGAGGAGAGGAGAGGAGAGGAGAGGAGAGGAGAGGAGAGGAGAGGAGAGGAGAGGAGAGGAGAGGAGAGGAGAGGAGAGGAGAGGAGAGGAGAGGAGAGGAGAGGAGAGGAGAGGAGAGGAGAGGAGAGGAGAGGAGAGGAGAGGAGAGGAGAGGAGAGGAGAGGAGAGGAGAGGAGAGGAGAGGAGAGGAGAGGAGAGGAGAGGAGAGGAGAGGAGAGGAGAGGAGAGGAGACAAGCATTTGTCCATCCTTCTGTGTAGGGTTACATATTCATTTGTGGGCTGAGTTTGCTTGTGCACTGTAGCAAGGTAATAAAAGGAATGTAGTCTTTGGCGTATGCTGCTTTGTCATTTTGCACAAACGAAAAACCAAACCAAACCAAACCAACCAAAACAAACAAACAACAACAAAACCAAACAAACACAACATGAGCAAATTCAGTCTTTTCATACTACTTGATACCACACTTGATAATGCCACCAGGAAGCAAACTCCCTTTCTTCACTTTTTGACCTATAGTTACTAAAAAGATAAGGAAAATGAAACACTTCTTAATTTTCCCAGTTTTGTAAAAAAGGCTACCCACTCCTGACCAGAGAGATTCTCTTCATATTTTCAGCAGTCCTTGGCTAGGGGTCCCTTCTGACTGTGGTTTTGTAGCTGGCCTTCTACCTGTCTGTTTGAACACCTCTAGGAATGACTGTAAATTCCTTTGTCAACCACTGACACTTGGCAAAATCTTGCTTTACTGGGAACACAAAGATGCCCGTGCTTTTGCTGCAGTTCGGCAGGAGCTGTGAGGCATCCTTTTACGGATGCAATTTCAAGAAGGCAGCCACTTTAAGACAGGTTAGGTGTATTTATTTTAATCTGCTACTTTCTGTACTGTAAATACTGTTGTTACCTCTTCATACTTGAAGACGCTACTCTGACTTGATCATTTAATTCCACCCCAGATGTTCTGCCTGCCCTCTGGATTTCAGTGTTTTATTGAATGCATTGCCATTTTTCAAAGCTAGCCAGAAAGTCACAGTTTTGAAAATACCCTAAAATATTTAGAATAACATAGATTTTTAAATTTGGGCAGCTGAACTAATCTTTACAATATTTTTTTAGACATTATTTAAAAGTACTAGAAAATATAAAAACAAATACTGCTCAGCAAGCACATACAGTATGCTGTGAATTTACTATTAAATAATCAAACAAACTGTACTAAACTTGCTTAAGGAGAGGCTACAAGGCAGGATCTGTTCCTCAGATTATCTATTACTCATTTATTTGTTGGGTAAACACTTCTCACAGGGGTTCCCCAAGAAGTCAGGAACCGAAGAGACTGACTGAGAAGATGAAGTTACAGAAGCATCAAGAGCAGAATATTCTGGCTCTTTGCGACTGCAAGCTCTCCACAACTGAATATGATTTTAGGCTTTTACTCTCAGGTTTCTAAGAACATACTTTGGTGTCCATGGTACCTACTGGTTCCCAGAGACAGCATCTGTGCACAGAAAACTAGAAGTCGTATGAAATCTGGCATCCTGATTTCTGTGACTATTATTTCAGTTATCACACTAAATCTGGCCCAGATTTTGAGAAATGTTCTAGAATTCCAGCAGTTGAGAGATGGCACACAATGGCACATTTTAGTTAATTGTAGTAGCACTGATTATTTCATTCATATGAAGGCTTTACCAAGCTCACTTTAAACTGGCTAATTCAGCTAATTAAAACTATTCTGAGACCATTACCTGAGCATGCTGAAGAAAGTAAATGAATCAGTCTGCTTGAAAGCAACCTGGTCTAGTGAGAGGTGTACCTGCCCATGGCAGGGGGGTGGAATTAGATGTCCTTTAAGGTCCCTTCCAGCCCAAACCATTCTGTGATTCTATGATTCTATGATGAAAACAAAGAAAGGAATCTGTTTTACTCTTGTAACCTTAACTGTAGTAACCTGTCTTAGGCATTGCGTCCAAAAGTCAATGGGTACACGCTGTGAAGAACAGGACTGTCCTTCCCTCCTCTGAATGTGACCCTACCAAGCCAGAGGTCAGGCACACTGGTATGGCAAGGTAGAAAACCTATATCCCTTCTGTGGTGACCTTACAGAAAATTCAGGCATGAAACAGGAGTCTCCCATTTCACTTCAGGAGCTTTGATCAGATATGAGGTATGCCTCTGAGTGAGTAAAAGGAGACAAATTATTTCAACAGCAGGTCAAAGTAAGAGCAAATTCTCGCAGAATCGGACGTTACTTAGGTTTAGACTTCATCATTCTATATACTAAATATCTGAGGTTATTTAATACAAACAGAAAATAAACTAATCCAACACCTCTCAGATGTCCACAGAGAAATTCATAATATGTATTGCAATAAATTTTCAATTACATGGTATTAAGAAAACACGGATGATTTTCTTTAAGAGATGTTGGCTTGCAGCCTAAATGCTTCGAGCACAGCTGCACACTGTTTTTGCTATGTTAAGTATCTCAAATATAATCTTAAATTGCCACTCTCTATAGAAAAATAGCATCCCCCAAAAACTTAAATTCAAGTTGAGTGTATATTTTAAGAAGTCACAGAAGAAGCCTACAGCAGAAATGCCTTAACGTTGACCTTTTCACTGCAATGACACGGATTGCTCACTTAAAGAACATCACTATTTCCTGTTTCAGCATCATACATAATGTACACATTACTACCGGATGGAAAAAATGTATAAAAAAATCTTTCACGTTGCCAAAGTCCAACTGAACACAGACTTATTTCCACAGGATGACTATAAAATAAAATAAAAAATGAGAGAGAGAGAGGAAAAAAAAAAAAGCTACACAGGAGCCAAATTCATCTTAAACACTTCCTTTATAGGTAAAAGTTCTGAAACTAACCACAGCTCTTGAATTGAACAAATAACTGCTATCAAAGAGATGCCAAAACAGCCTACAGGACAAACAATCTTGTCAGTAAATTAGTAGCTAATTGATCTCTCTGATCTCACTGCTTTTAACAGATCAGGTAAATATTTTGTTTCTGGATGCCTAACCTTGCTGTGCACATAGGATTTTGTTGGAGGTGCTTCTACATGTCAGGTAACACAAAACCTACCTGTTCTGGCTGACCGTGTTCAAGCACGGACAGATTAAACCTATTGTGACACCAAAGCAAAGGATTGGGATAGTTCAGATATAAAACTAAGCAAGAGAAGTATGTAAACTGTTAGTCTCCTCACACTGCTACTTATTTCCTTGGAGAACACATTAATAAACAAAATTGAACCCACATGGACCTTAAAATGTGATGGCACAGCAATGGCAGATCTGACAGCCCATACTTCCAGTATTATTAAAAATTTGGAAGGCAACAAAAAATACCACTGTCATTTTGCTCTTTTCCCCCATTTGTCTTTGAATCAGAGTATGCAGTGACATACAAGAGTAGCTCCCATGCAGAGAACAGTCAGAAACTGATGCACATCGAGGCCCTCTTTAAACACTATTACGATTGCTAAAGTTAAGTTGGTATGATGCATGATCTTGTTGGTCCCAATCTGTAGAAGAATGAATTTCACTCAAGGGTTAGATAAGTAGTAAGTAAACAGTATTTACTAAATGTGCAGAAAAGATGTATAACAGTATCTGAGAGGGTGCTGAGATACAAACGGGCTCTTAATTCTTGGGCTGCTCTCTTAATCAGCAGAAACTCGGCTCTATCTCACTTTCTTCTAAGCCACAGCAATTGAACAACCAGGGTACCATACTAAACTGGAAAAGCAAGACTTTATAGGGACTGCAATGAAGCTTTTGCATTTGCAAGAGCTGGTGAAAATTAGTGAGACTGAAGACCTTATTCTTAATTCAACACAAAGAAATGTGTTAATCAGAAAGGGGAATTTCATATTTAATAAGAGACAGATTAACCAAACTATGAAGTTAGCAACACTGTATGAATGATAAAGTATATGCAAAGGGCAAGATTCCAGTGTGTGTGTGCTATGTAGTCGTTTCTAGATTTAAAAACACCAAAAGGGTGTAAGAAAGTTAAAAGCAGTGACACCAGACAGTTCAGACTGATAAGGTTGTCAGATATAATAATTTTCCTAACTGAAAATACATGCCATTTCTGAAATTGTTTCTTCATGTTCACACAAGAACTGCAGAGTTGGGCAGCAGCTGGGAAGAACAGCCCAGTGTTAGTAAGATCCTGCTAAGGTGTTATGAAGGATTTCCCCAAGTTTTCCCAGGAAAAAAAATCTTTTCTTTTGTAAACATTACATCATTTTTAGGGACAAAATGATTGTTATTCTGTTGCCAAATGGAATATTAGAAAAATATCAGGCAGAGGCCTAACATTTCCATCACAGAGGGAAAACACCACCGAATTTTCTGGGAAGTGATTTTTTTTTCAGTTAAAAGTTATGCAATACTAATTATGCAATCACTGCAAGATTTGCAGATAGCTATGCTTCCTTTCATAGTGTGTCAGAAGAAGTCACCTGCACTTCATACGGAAGTATCAGTGTCTTTCAAATATTTTCTTGAATGGGCAAAGGCACCAACTCAATGCACTCACCCCAGAAAGAATTACATATGAAGACATTTATAAGTATCTGATCTTGCTTTTGTGTTTTACTCACACTAAGCTTATTATTACAAGCTTATTTTAAAACCTTCTGTTATTTACTAAACTCTGTGGTCACCACATGTCAAAACAAAAACAGATGTATACAAAGCATCAGTAGCATGTTCCTACCAATTTTTTCCATTATTTGAACCCAAAGTAGAGTGGGGTTTCGTGACAGTTCTGTTTCAATCAATTCTGAAGCCTTTGTTAAAATTCATCTGAGATCAGATATTAAGCCCAAAGCTCTATACATCACGCAGGTGTCACAACAGTCACTACCCTGCAGCCCTAATGTTTGGTTTTGATTAGTGACTGAACACAGGCATTTTACAGTAGCAAATCTGGTCACTTAGCATTGCCTAAAGACTAATGACCACTGCAGTGGTCATATAAGATACACTAATTAGACTGCACATTTAAGGATGATGTTTTGTTTATAGCCCTCAGGATGTTTAACAGGAGGAAAAAAGGGGAAAAAAAAAAAAAAAAAAAAGCTCTTTTAAATTACCCTAGCTATTTTTTATAGTACTTCCTTCTTTTTATTGCATGAAGTATTGGAAGCCAGTATGCACAATATCCAATTGCATCAGAACACCTCTTAAAACATTCAATAAAATATGCATATGCTTTCTTGCCGTGTTTTGTAGGTATATGAGATATTTCATTGTGTGCAGTTGTTTCTTTCTACAAGACACAAATCAACTCTGCTTATTAATGTGATGACCACTCACCTGAGCGAATACTACTGAGAAGATGAAGTTTACCAAAAATGCCTGAATCTATACGGCATGCCTCTGTTACTCCACAGGTTGATACTTGAGAGGGGAGTCCAAGCTGACAGCTCAGTTACAGTCTCAACAAGAGAGATACACTAAAAAAACAAAACTTCTCTTGGGAAAGGCATTGTTCAGGTTTCACGAGGACTTGCTATCAGTCAAGGTTAGACAAGGGAGAATTATTCAGGGCCTTCCTAGTGCAAACAGCTCCTTAAGAGTTTCCTATATGTATCCCTTATCACAGTAACTTTTGAAATGACTCCAAGGAAGCCTGCAATATGAAACCATTATCCTGTACTTCAAAAGTGGCACAACTGGATACCAAATCTCTCCTACATAGGAAAAGTCTAAGGACAGCAAAAATCTTAATATCAGCCACCAAGCGAGAGCTCAGCAGGGTCTAAGAGGACATTTTGATTGCTAATGGTGCACTGAAAGGGAAAGCAACCACTGCTCAGCTCCAGAAACCCCCAGACAACTCTGTACAGGGTTCTCCTCCTACATCATGCTTGGCCCATTCCACCAGAATTAGTTTTTTTCCAGTGTCAGAAGTGGAAGTGAAATCAGCTTTGACCCAAAAGTCTCCTGGGTGTTTGTGATACACCAATGGCACTTGTAGACTATGAATAAAAGAAAGTACCGTCGACACAAAGACAAAGAGTAGATGCACAAGCATATAGGGCTTCATGTTTGCTAAGTTACAGTAAGACTGATTAATCAGTAAATGCTCCTTGAGATAGCTCTTAGTCTGAAAACCTCCACTGCAAACCAAAAGCACGTAAGTTATTTTCACTAGACTAAACTGCAATGTTTTGGCATTCAGACCACCTAAGACAATCAACATTTGCTTATTCAATTGAACTCTTTCCCCCACTTCTTTCTCCCTACCCCACTTGCAGGATTTGAGGACACCCTGTTCGCTTGGAGATGGTGAATCATTTCAAGCCAGAAGGCCCACACGGTTCCTCAAAAGACACAAAAGGTGTAAAAATAGCTCGTACTAATGAAGCAAGTACAGCGTCAGCAGCCAGAAGAGCGTGGGCGATCAGATAAGGGTCTGCCGTTGCAAAGGGCAAATTATTAAGAGAATGCTTCTCTCTCTCTTTTTATTAAGCTTTGTTCATCCTTCTCTGGAATCAGCCCTCTGCAAAGTATGATAAATGACACCTGACAAGATTGACTCCTCCTGTAATTGCAAGTTTCACAGAGGCTCAGGAAGCTGTGCCTCACAAGAAGCTGAAGGTACAGTGGAGGTGTCACTAAAAAAAATAAATAAAGAGAGGCAAAAATAAAGCCTAAAAATAGCCAGGACTACCCACTGAGTATGACTGTGTAGGTATATTTAGCTAGTCTAACACCAACTTTACTTGTTAAAAACACAATCTTACCTTTATGCAAAACAGTTTCCTGTTTCTAAACATAACTTGAGAAACGAGAAGATGAGGGGAAAAAACTCAGATTTGGAACTGTCCCTTTTTCACTGAGATTACCAACAGATAAAATACAAAAAGACTGGGTAGAACTTCTACCTGGTGTCTGCATTCCAACATCACATAATGAAGGGACAAGAGCTTGTTAATTAAGGCATCCTCCTTCAGCCGACAGGACTAGGAAGTAGATTCAGAAACAAACATGTTTTCAAGTACTTGCAAGTCTTCAAAACAGCATTGATGGGGTGGGCAGAGTTTCAAATGGGCCAAGACCTGGCAGAAGCACTGCGTTAGGCAGCTACTGTTCTTCAGCCCAACCTGCACCGTCCCCTCCATGATGGCTCAGCCACCTGCAGCCATGCTACAACGTTTGTGGGACCCTGCTGCAAGCTGGAACACTAGAAGGATCTGGGAGAAAAGTTGTCTTTTAAAATTAAAGGGGGGAATGGTTTTTTTTTGTTGTTGTTGTTTGTTTTTTCTTCTAATCTGGAGCATTTCAATGATCAGGTTTACAACACAGTTCCTCTGCACCAGCACACAGAAAGCTTCTCCAGGGACCAGAAATGAGGCTCTGGGATCTAAAGGAAGGTGGGAACTTGTCATGTCAGAGCCATTACCTAAGTCAGCACTGCCCTGGACAGAAGGCTGTGCCCCACTAGAAGCAGACACATAGGCCTGCATGCTAACGAGAGGGTGTTGCACTTTTACAGTCCTATTCTGCAAGTCTTGCCTACTCTGAGGCCAGTTTACATCCCTTTTATCAGCACAAAGGAGCTGTTAGAAAGGGTGTAAATATAACTTACTGCCATTTAAAGCACTCCTACAGTGCTTAATAAAGTGGCACAAGTATAAATGACCATCTGGCCAAGTGATACAGTTTAGCATCTTACGAGGAATATCAAGAAGAACTGCCAACCACACAGATGAATTTCTTATTCCCTGAGACCTGTATTTACAGGAATTAATGACTGTACCTCTCCAGTGTTGGTATATTTGTCACTGGGGCAGCAGTGGGCACACGCGGAGGAGTAGAGATGGGAGCTCAAACTCTCCCAGCAGCATCTGGTCCGTGCACCCAGGAACAGCCCCAGCCCAGGCACTTGCTCACGATGCCATACCTGACGGCGTATAGCTACAGGATGACCAACAGCTAGGCAGTAGCAATATTCTGCAACCTCCCTTTCCAGGGCAACTTCACGCTTCTGCACGACATTGAGTTTAACACAAAGGGAAAACAAGCCAGGCCCCAAGGACTCTCTGAAGAGTTTCTGCAACTGTTTAAACTACATTACTGCAACATTACTACTGGAAGTCATACACGTGCCAACTTTCTAGTGCTCCATTTGAGCTGTACAAGGAAATGGTCTTTTCTACAATTATGGTTTTTCTATTTAATGTTGTGACTCCTTTGGCTGATGCTTACATGAGGGTTTTGTTTCATTATTATCCATTCTTCCTGTGTGGCTCCAAAGACCTCACATCAATCACTCTGGGGCTGGGGTTAAACAAAAATGCACAGGTTTATACCAGACCTTTCTTCTCATTTACATCAGGAAAAAAAGCCCACTGTAAGACACTGCCAACTTCACATGCAAGAGTCGATAAAAATGACTACTCTGGCATTACAATTTTTATTTTGTTCTTATTTTAAAACTAAAAAAAAAAAAGAACAACACTGTAATTGAAGTTAATAAGATTATATTTTTAACATGAAGTCCAATGGGAAATTGCGAGCCTGCTCGTTTCTTTATATGCTGTGATTAATTCCCATTGATACAACCATCCTTTGTTCAGCATCATAGCATTGCCTTTTTATCCTATGTCTTAGCAGTAAATTTAATAGTCACTGATTTTTTTACCAGAATAGATAAACATTGAAGTGCAAGACAAATCAGCTGATGCTATTATTCTTCAGACAATTTAATTTTAATCTGAAATTAAGAGCAAATGTTATTCTACTACATGAAATATGAATGTAAAAATAATTATTAGTAGGTTTAAATACTGAAGACCATACACTGGCAGTACATTTATGTAAAGTTAATAAGACATGGGACCATATACCCAAAACCACCGTGGGGCTCTTAAATTATAATGCTAAAAGCAGAATGATCAGAACCTAATACTATCCCTACCTCCAAATTTGGAAAAAAATTTGTGTTTAAGTAAGAGCAATATGACACCTATCACCAATCTTTACCAATTTAAAGCCAAAGAAGAAAAAATTGTACAAAGAAGAAGACAAAATGCCTGATTCAATCTAAAACCAAGAAATGGGCTAACTCAGAAATAATCTGGGGGAAAGAAGTGCTATGTTCTCAGTCGGATCAGTCCCTGCATGCCGGGGAGGGGATGTGGTGGCAGCCCTGGGTCGGGGAGGAGCAGGGCAAGGGGCTGCGGATTTAGCACGGAGCTGGTGGGGCAGCGGGGCCACATCCTGCCGAATGCCACCTCCATCCCACAGCTCCAGGGCCACCGGCTCACCTTCTTCTTGCCTGCTCTGCTGCCCAAATCAGGCTGAGGGTCTGCTGGACTGTTACAGAGCCTACCCATGGGGTGTTCAAAGTCATGAATATTTTCTGCTTTCAGCATAACATGCAACAGTCACGATACAGGTGAGGTAATGAGCAGAAGTAAAGCAAGACAAGGTGTTATCTTTTCCTTTCGATAAGTTCCTGCTGTGGGCTTTCTTCGTCAGCCAATGTTTGAACTGTGGGTGTTGGAAAGTTGTTGGCCTGCGTGTAAGTCCCTAACTGTGGTCTACGCAAGCACGTGGCACAGCAGCTCCCAGCACCTCGGGTCACACAGCCAGGATCTCCACAAAACAGCGGCAGCACTCTCGATTTTGCACAGAGGGCAGGCAAAGGCCACCGAGGCCAAATGGAGGCTGCTGGCGCCACGTGCTCCAGAGAAGCAGAACAGGGCAGGAGGTGACAGGAGCCATAGGGAGGCGGCAAGAAACAAGGCCGGTAGGTGAGGAGGGGCCACGCTATCTCGTATCTGCCTGCATCCTGCCGTGGGTGCTCTTCCTGCCGCAGCCGCCTCTGGCCGCCCCTGCTTGGCAGCAGCACTTTCACCAGCGCCGCTCCCCTGCCACCGACCGGCCCTGAACGTGCACCCTGGTTTGTGACACCTCCCCAGTGAGGCCTGGGATCTCCCCGCTGACAGAGATAGATGCGGTCTACCAAAGGTTAGGATTAATGTTTTATTGGCAATTACTGCAGGCAAGAGGCTTGGCTCATAATGCAGTTTTTCCCTTATGAAGACCCTAGGACGTGGGAGCGCGTTGCCACCGGCCTGGCTGGTGCTGAGCGCTGAGGTAAGGGCAGCTCCGATTAGGTGCCTTGTGTCATTAACTTTCTGCTGCTACATCTGCTGATCACACACCCTCCTCCCGGCCTGCGTGACTCGCCGACACCTGCAGGCTCTGCTCTGCCGGGGGAAGCTGTCCCGCCAGCCCGGCTGTGGGGACAGGCCAGCTCCCCGGGTGGGGTGGCTGAGGAGTCGGGTCGCTTCAACTAGGATCCGCAAGTTAAAAGATAAGAAATAGGAGGTATCTACCCTGCCTGCAGTAATAATCACAATGTATTATTAACAAAACTCAGGTTTCATCATTAACTTGTCTCGGGTTTCAAGAACTGATCTCACTCTGATCATCCTCCAAATTGCACTCGGCGCTCTTCTCTTCACTTCCCTCAGAGCTGCACCAATACCAGCTAGGAAGGCTGCTGGTAACAGTACACGGAACGGAAAGCACAGGTAAAAATAAACCATAAATACCACAATGAAACAGGTGCAAAAAATTGCAGACAGATTTTAAATTGCCTGAACCCAGTGCAACCTCACCACTTGGGCCTGATTCTGCCAGAAAAACGTGGCCTATTACTTCAAAGCGGCGGAGAGGAAAAGGGCTGACTGTCAGCAGGTGCTGCACGTGGCACAGCTGACACAGCCCAGCCTTTTCTACCCCAAGAGGTGTCAGGAAAGTCACTGCTCCCCTCTTGGATATAAAAACACGAGAAGAGCCACCTACGTGTTTGCTGTAGTGAAGTAGCCAACTCTCTCAGTCGTGACCCAACCACTGCAACAAAAGGTCCTTGTTTGATTTTGTTCCTCTACCAAGCTCATCATCAGAGCTACTAAAATCTTCCAAAGCTTTTTCTCAACTTCTAAGTGTGAGATGAAAATGCCATTTTAATTGCGGATTAGTGAGGTCTGCTTGAATAAAATAACCCCAATCACTTGGATGAAACTGCATAACAAACATCGCTTTTCTAGCAGGGAGCCTAATTGCTCTGCTCGCACCAACAAAGAGCTGCTGGTTCATTAGAGCAAGCTAGAGGAGCTGCTGTTTGTATCCTCGCAAACTGGGAGTATTTGATTGCAAGACTGCTTATAGACATTTGAGCCAAAATTCAGCCTCTGATTTCTGATCAGCAAAACTTAAAAAAAGATGCTGTCAGTCTGATTTTTTCTTTATAGCTTTCTTCAGTATAACAATTTATTTTTCACCTTAATCCATTCAAGGATGTCAAATCTAATTTCAAGGTAGGATTCGGACTTCTATATTCTGTGTAAACCTGCTTAGCAAAAGACATAGCAAGGACATGACTGGTATAAAATGCATTACTCTGTTTCACATGACATCTGGAAGATGCTGACAGTTACGTTGCTATCCTGCAGCCTGATTGCACCAGAACTTTGCCAGAAAGTGCAAAGGGCAGAGGAAGGCCAGAAAAAGGCTAGCAGAGGAAGGCCATGGAAAGGCCAAAGGCAGCCACAGTTCCTGTTGGCTGGTCAGAGCAGGTTTGTATGGGAGGGGACCAGGCAGATGGCATGGGAGATACAATTTTGTCTTGTCCAACAGGGTAAAAATTTGCTGAATCACACTAATGGGGACCAGCTAGTCCCACCACTATGTCCAGGAGCTCCCTTTGCATGTTGCAGTTGCCCCCAGGTACAGCTCTATGCCTCCATGCTGTTGTGCTTGGGTTTCTCTTTCCAACCACTTCTCCCCTCATCATACAGATCTGATAAGCCATTGCTTTACACTTTAGGAACACATATTTCTGTTTCTTTTCCTTCACCACCATCTTCAGACTGAATGTATTCTGAACAGAAAATATAAATGTAAATTGAGGCAGACACCTGCCTCAGTAAGTCTACCAAAAGCAGCTAATTCTCTCAAACTCATATTCCACATGTGAGTGCATCCACATATGGGCTCAGCCGTACCTGCAGTAGAGTGTTTGCCAATGAATGTTTGGCAGTCAGGGACACCACAAGTGCACCCAGCTGGTTTTTATTTTTCAAGTAAAAGGTTATTTACATTTCTAGATACAAGGCATCGCTGGGACTGCTCATAAAATGTAACACACATGGATTCAAAAAACAAAAGGAAAAATCAAAGGTGCAAAGAAGAGTAATTTTTTTTCCTTTTTTTTAAATGCAGCTTGATTCACCTTGTGAGAAAGTTAATAGTAATAGTCCACCAGTGAAATGGAAAGTGGATCAAAACAGTATAATGTAAGCCTTCAAAGCAGAGGAAAACTCCACATGGGATGTTCTCAGGAAAACCGCTCAAATACAGTGCTACCAAATGTGATGAGGGTTCAGGAAGGTCAGCTCTTTGCACAGCCAGGACCATACTCTGCCTTTCACCCAAGATGCTCATCAGGATTGGAAACCAAAACCTATTTTCCTGACAGGTCATGAATTAAATAGCTGCAGCTGGTTTCCAGGATCTCTTTCCCTCTGCTAGCAATCTCACATAGAAACAATAAAATTACTGGCACTATAAATTAGTTCTAGAGGTATTTTTTGAGTCACAAAGTTATTGCATGATACTTCTTCTCTGGTAGAGGTAAATTCAGTAAGCACAGAGCACCTACCAGTATTAAGGGAAGATCACATCTAAAACCACAGCTCCCAGTTATTGCAATGCTGCTTGTTACGGGAACTTCATCTATGCTAACACTCTGCTAGAGCAGTCCAGGTCATAGTAGTAATAACAAACGACATGGAAAAAGTTAAAGGAGAATCAGTATAAGTGGGACAGCATTGTTCACTGACATTTTTAAGCCCCATTACTGTCGATTCACCCATGAGCAGGTCTGAATTTATAGCAAAGGAAACAGTAAGTCCATGACTGCGCTATAGGAAGTTTCAATTTCAAGAAGTGTCTGCACTACCTGGAAATCAAGATCACATTGCTGAAATTCCCACCAGTCCAATACTTTGTTTCATCTTTGGTTTTCTTTTTCCCTCTGCATTCAACTGAGCTGCTCTAAGATTATTTTTCTGCAACTTTCAGCAAAAGTAGGTACAGAAGGCACAGTGGACAAGCACTGAGGGCATGTAGCCCACAAAATATTTAGCCTTTGTCCCCCTTGAGAAATGGATACAATGCCAGCTTGAGTGGACTCTGAATCCTAGCTTTAATTTGACAGAAGGTGAAATCAGATGTACCTACCTCTTGCTTAAATACTAGTCTTTCCTCCGCGTCCCTCTGTTTTCCACAAAAATACTCTTCTTCCTGTTGGTGACCATCTATGTAGGCACAGGATCCAAACCCTTTCCCACCGTGTCCTCAACATCTGCATGTTGTCTACCTCTCTATTGACAGCTTCCAATAAAAGCTTCCTTTAATAGAGTTGTCCTGACTCACAGGTGTGGGGGGGAGGGAAGCTGACCTCGCTGCAGCATCAAGAGTCTCTGACGCATTTTGGGAGGCTGTGGTTTCAGGTCTGAAAGAATTCAGCCTTGTTTTCGACTAAGTTTTAAAAGCTCAACTTCCAAAATACCCCCCCATAGCTCCGTGTCCGTTTGCAACTCGATCTTGTTTAGTGGCTCAACTTAGCAATATCCAGGGCTTTGGCCATACACTTGACAGATCAGCAGTGCTCACCAGCAATAGAGAGTTTCTCAGAAACACAGCCACCCGGGCTCCTCGCTAGCTCCACCTCTTGTCCGCCCACTCCCAGTTTCAGACATTTCACATTCCAAAACTGGAAGTGTCTATGCACCATAAGGTCACAGTATTGCACAACCAACCCAGCTCCTTCTAAGAGCTACTGCATCCTCAGAAGTACACCAATGACAACAGCAAGAGGGCTGTTTACAGTGAATTTCTATCCGAGTGGGAGTATTTTCTTCAAGAATCTTATAACAAGGACATAAAGTGTATGGCTCTTCCCTGCGTTTGGTAAAATTGTTACTGAGATGGCACTTATTTAATACTTCCACATCTGCATTCCTTCCCCTTTAAGCTGCCTTTTTAAAATTTGAGAATTAATTTTAACACTTCCCCTAAGTATTTCTGTGCTGGATAATTTTAGGACATGCTAAACAGAACAATTTCTGACTATCTTAAATTTAGAACTGAGGCTGTTCGTAGCTTTCGCAATGTAACTGTGAAATACGACTGATTGTCACCAATGTGAGTTTTGCTAAACGATTTATTTTCTTATAATCAAATGATCTGAATAACTTCTATGATCCCTCCTTCACATAGTCTTTAAATTCTAATAAGTGAATGAAAACTCTGGTTTCAGTTATCACCAAAAAACACCTTATCTAATATAGCAGATTAAAAGTAAGACAAGTTTTTGGTTTTGTTTTTTTCCCCCAAAGGACAGTACATTGTTAGAAATGGTGTTGTCACATTATGTTACTTCTGAAACTGTGTTCGGCGTTTCAGCTACAGTTAAGTCTTAGCTGTTAGCATGGAAAGTGTATTTGGCTTTCCCTTGAATGCCAAAGAGCTGGTATCTGTCAAAGGCATTTTTTGACTTATTTAATTAAATGGCTGGTCTGTATGCGTCACTTCTTTCAATTCAGGTCTGTTCCCTTTGTCCCCAGCAGCCCGGGGCAGCTGAGCAGTAGGGAAGCAGAAGGGCTTGGGGCCACGGCTGCTCCCCAGCACCCTCAGGTGAGAATAGGGCTGCTGGTGGACAACGTTCAGAAATCTGATTCAGGCCACTCAGTTAAAACTACGATGGCAAAAATAAAACACCAACAGAGTAAGAGGGAAAAGGAAACGGAGAGAATCCTGTGAAAGAAGCAGAATGAGGGACGAAGAGGACCCTTGCTCTTCTCTGTTTCATTAGCTGCACTGGCATACTCTGCTGTGGGTAGCCTGGCACTTTTGTTCTGAGTCATTCATCTGGAAAATATAACATGATAGAGAATCAACTGCCCTTCGTCCCACGGAAGAGATACTTAAAATGGAGCTAATGGTTTAAAGTTACTTAGCTCCTGTTTGGTCTCTGAGCAAGTAAAAGGTTAGACTGTAATATTTAACCACAACTCCCGTGCCCTTCTGAGAAGCACTGGGGAGACCGCCCGAAGGAAAGTCAGACATCTGACATGCTGTTTCCTGTGTACACGTGGTGGAGAAATCTCCACCAGCCTCCAGTCTCATGTAGACAGAGAGCTTCCTCCCGTGCAGCAGCATGGTCGCTGGTACAGCCCATTTCCCTCTGGGGGACAAGTTTCCTTCAGGGATGGCAGGGGCCAGTGATCTGTGCATGCCACCAGCCACGATCATCAAACCTGAGAGATGGTCACTATTCAATATCACCAAAGGTTTGGTGCATTCAGTATAATTGGCAACATGCCTACATAAAAGTAGGATGTGTGTCCCCATCCCCGTGCTCCCCACCTCCCCCCATGAGGGACAAGAAAAAGAAAAAGATTAATGAAAGTCAGGAGACACAGTACTGTAAGGAGAACACTACATTTACTACAAACCTTGCTGAACTATTCAGACTGTTACTTGAAAAAGTAAAAGTAGCATTTGTGATACGAGCATTCATTCATTTTTAACGTTCATCCATAAGAGGTCACTGTGTGATTCAATGAACACTTTGGTGTCAGCAGCATTCCTCTCCCTTCCCACATGCTCCACACCAGGTGTCCAGTCATCTCCAGTAATGTCCCAGCTATTATCCAGCTGCCTTCTGTAGGGAAAGCTAAGGCAATAAAGCAAGAAACATGTAGGCGTCCTTCAAGCACTTTGATTGTATGACCTTAGCCAATTTTACAATCACTTAAATGTACTTACTTTTCATTCATCATTAAGCTCAAACGGATCCAAGAGTTTTACAACTGCTGTAGAAGTTTTAAATAACTGGTAAAAAATACACGAAAATCTGGGAGACTGAGTTTGAACAGCAAAGATAGAAGCTCACACAACGGCTCCTCTGGTTTCCCAGGGACTGTGGCCTCTGTTTTTGAATCTGGTTCACCAAGACATTGTTTTGTTACTAGTCAGTAGATGTTTTCACCACGGTGACTCCCATACACCATGGGACATGTAGGCCTGACAAGGTGACCTGCCCATAGGAACTTTTCAAGCATGAAGTTTTTGTATTGCCATTTGCCATGACATGAGAGGGAGTAATAGACAGAAGTAACTTAACGACAACTGAAACTATGCTAGCTCAGTTCAGCTCATCAAATATCTTCTTCGTGAATTAAGGTGACTTAAAGGGAAGTACTTCGTTCAGAGATTTCCATGGAAAAACAAAAGCAAAAAATAAAAATAGGCAATACAGAAATTTTCCAGTGGAAAACTTGTTCTTGTGGAAAGTCCTCTTTCAATTGACAAATTGTGTTTATGGGAAGTTCCTCCGTAGCTGTAGGCATAGACCTCATGCTGAGAAGTTTAAAAGCAGCTCATATTTGACCTGCTGCCCTCGTCAGATAAAATGAGGGACAAGAGCCCTCATCTTTCCCTTTTGCCTGCGCACTCCCTGAAGCACACATGTAGTCCCACCACGAGTACAACAGCATATTGATTGCAGCCACAGCACTCACCTGGTTACTCAAGCATGTGGGGGGACACTTTAAGAACTGATCTTTTAGTGTCCCAAATCAAGATTAATTACAGGTTCTTATACATAAGCTGTCCCTGATAAACCTGCCACTGACTTCAGCAAAGTTTTGACCAACACAAGGGATTGCAGGCTTGGGAGAGTCTTAAACAAAGCTCCTTAGAGTTGACTGCACCACAGACAGGGGACCTGGGCCTGACTTTTGCATGATTATGTGAATGGAGCTAAATCATGGATGGGACTTTATCGCTATTAATTGTTTTACACTGGCTTATACCAGTAAGAACTACACACTCCATAGCTAACATTACAGGAAGTAAGACAAACATTTTTAGCGAGCTTGCTGAGGGTCTACTAAATTTGCAGCAGGAGCACTGAGTAAGCGTCTCCTTTACAGAGTGATATTAGAAAAGCATAAACCATTCATTATAATGTATTTTCTTTCTATCAACCATGCTAGCATGAATCACCATACTGTGTAAACAGGCTAGAAATCATATTTATGGCAGGGCTCAAACTATCTCAGCATGTTAAGAGGAAGAAAAAATCTGTTAGAGTAGGCAGGTTTGTAAAACCCCTCACAGTCCAGAAAGAAGTACCGAGTCCTTAAATCATTCACCTAAACTTTTGCAGTGATTTACAGTAGTTCTGTATAAGCCTTGTAATTTCACACTAATGTATTTTTAACCAAAAATAAAATGTAGATCCCTTTGGGGAAAAACAGTTAATTCTACTGGCAATCTGGGACTGATCTTCACAACTTACTCCCAGCAGTGCACCTTGTTTCTGTGCTGACTGAATGCTGGCCCATGCAGGCTATCCAACAGCAGAACAATCCAGCATCCCCAAAACCAAGCTGAGCTGGAGGAGTTTGGGCACTGCAGAGCTGGGGCAGGAGCGCCAGCCCCAAGGTGCCGCTGAGGAGGCTGCCGGCAGCTGGCTCCCTGCCCGCTGCCATGAGGTGAAGGAGTGGACAGAGGCCACTGCTCAGCTGCTACGGTGACCTTCAGCTATGCTGATCTGCGATGTGAATACACTCCTGGGCCACGCTCTTGTTTCTAAACCGCATGCTTTCTTAGCTATATGCAATGCTACGTACATATACATGGTATTGGGTTCACATATATAACCCCACGTCCATACTGCGCATGAGGCCCACAGGTTTCTCACCGCCCCCAGACACAAAATGGCCAGCCCATTATAGCAGGGGATGCTCTGCACTGGGGGAATGCAGCAACCACACGTGCTCACTAAGGCGTGCTGTGTGGCTGTAAAAATCATGTATCCTGAGGTCAAATTGCAAGCAACAAGAATTACAGAGATCAATTAAAAAAATATCTTGTGTCTCTCCACCAAAAGGAGTTATGCTTTTGGGACACTGCAGTAATAAAACACAGTTACAATGAAAATCTCACTTGATACATCCTTTTTTATTGAGGTGGCAAGAATGGCGTTTATTGTCAGTCGGACACTCGAAGGAATACCCCACATGCTAGATAGGTATCGTCATGCCATGCAGCAAGTTGTCTCTTCCAGCATGTCGCAGAGTTCTGCTGCACTGAAACACGTGTGATAAGAGCAAAGGGCCCAGGCTCTTTTTCATATTCTCTGCATACCTGTTGCTATCACACAGCTGCTCTCAAGTCTACAATTTCCTGTGCAGTACAAACTGCATACCACTTCCCCTACAGAAAAAAAAAAAAAAGGCCTTGCTTGTTCTTAATTGACGATGGAAATACTGTCATATTTTCCACTAGCCAAGCTTGAAACCATTACTGAACGAACCTTCATTAATTTTTCCACAACATTTTGCAGAAATGTCAGGAAACAGCTGCACCAGAAATGATTAACTGTCCTTATCACTAGGGTTTCATTGGCCAACTTCAAATTATATAGTTTTTCTTCTTTCAAAATTCTACATTCAATGATGTTTTTGTTATTCTTTAGTTGAATATCTCAATACACTACTTTCTTTTCAAAAGTATCCAATTACACAGGTTTAGTGGTGCACAGAAATTTTACGATCAGTGGAAGAATTTGTACAGTTTGGAGCTGCATACTTCTAGGAAAAGATTGCTTCCTGCAGATTGCTCAGCTGTGTCTTTCTTGGATCAAATTCAATGAAATTCACAACTTGAAGTCAGATTGTGTTTGCCAGTCAGACTGAATTCATTACACAGACGAACTTTTCTTGCTGCGTTTTCTTTCCTCTCCTGTCCTACCCTTTTCCTTTCTCCTTTTCTCTCCCCACATTTTCTCTCTTACCTCTTCTTTGAGCTATACCACCCATCAAAACTTAACATACAATGCACGGTATATTTACTGGCAAAAACAAGTGGAACAGTGTGTTTCATAATTCCAAACATGCAACCGCTGAGATGCTGAAGGCTTGGTACAAAATAGATTGCAGCCATCTGGAGATAACTGCTAGCACGGATCTGAGATTCCCAACTAACCAAAACTTTTCAGGCTCAGAACTTATTAGCAAAGCATCTGTGAGCAAAAGAATCCTCTAACATGGATTTGCACAATTGCAACGGGTATTATGTATTTTTTCAAAAATGTAAATTCTTCAAATTTCTCATAAGAATACAGCTACAAGAAGGAAGGTTCACAGGATTACTTTTAAAGATCTACATAATACAAGTTTCTTGTTTATGTTTTGAAATATTTAATTTGGCATTACTACAGCATGACATGTTAAAATAATTCTGGGTATTTGTCACCAGCAAATTCAAAACCACAATTGTTCATTCTATGTCTGCATTGAAGCTGTGAGCCTTACATGTGTAACCTTAGGATATATTTAGAAGAGGGAAAAGTGTATGGGAATAGGTAAATGCATGTATTAGAAGTTACATAAAATGAATTGCACTGGGTGTGGTTCAGTGTTAATAATCTTACCACACCCCATCCCTAAAAAAAAAAAGGCTATTTGTTGAAATATAGTATATAAATGGAGGTTTATCTAGGTATTATGGAAGGATCCTTCTTGCTGCCTGTAATTCAAAATGATTTGCATTTCTTGCTTTTTAAATCGGTCCTTTCCACAGCAGTGGGCATTGTAGCACAGGATTCACAAGCAGCTCTGCTCACAAAGAGCTGGACACTGATGCCCTCATCCCATGCTAGGTCTCAGAACCTTTTCTATTAAATTGGTGCAGTGCTGGCTACAAAACAGATCTGTTTTAAATTACTCTACCAAGATATTTGCGTAGATAGCAGAAATTGCAGTGCATTATATTCTGTTTAAAATAAGCATGAATATATACGGATTCTATTTACAGTATATGAAATTCCGCCAAAAGTGACCAGTTTTTTTAAAGATTCAATTTTATAATATGCAATGCTGAATTTCTCCTTCACATTATCCTTATCTGTCTCTGTTCTAGTTTAAAAGCAGTAGCTTACAGTGCCAGAGGATTTCAAGGACTGTGTCCTTCCAATATATGGCATGTTAATGCACTGCTTGCTATTGAATGCTCAAGGGCAGGGAGACTTCAAGTCACAATGTCCATTTCTGCCTCCTCCAGCTGTTTTCGAGCATCTTTCTTCCTACCCCAGACTGTCAGAAAACCAGCAAATAAATTTGTTATGCTACTATCCTGCTCAGCCACCTCCTGGAAGTAGAAGAAGAAACATGTTTTTCTCTCTCTGACTAGTAGTGGAACAAGAAATTAGTGTTCTCGATTCTCCTTGCACTTGCACATCTAGAGCTCAAACCACCACCACTGAAGCACAGCCTTTTCCTGCTCACACACACTCATCAACAAGCTGCAGGATCTAAGGGCAATGCCGTAACAAAAAGAGAGACCTTGAACTTGCTTTACCCTTTGCATGGTCATTTATATTTGGGCAAAGTGGATAACAGCTCCTTTAGCACTAGGGTAGTGGCATTTTATGCTCGCCTGGCATTCATTTTACCCAGGTATAAATAGCAAAAGGTTTCAGACAGTAGGGAATCAGGACCAGTATTTTCAGAGGATACTCAGCCAAAATAAAGCAGCTAGTCCTCCACACCACAGCTTGTGCAATCTCTCTCTGCTGCAAGAATCATCCCCTGCAGGGCGCCTGGGACTGCTGGTTTGGCAGCATTGCATGCTCCTGTCTTCAGGGAAAATGTGCCTTGCTATCGCCCCATATCTAGCTGTGGAATCAAACTGCAAGTTTTCACCTGTAAAGTAGGCAATATAGGGTTCAGTTTCTTAATGGGAGCCTTTTATTAGCTCACATGGCATATTTACTACCCTACCAGTATTAAGCGCTTGCTTTAATATCCTTAGCACAGAAGGCTGCAATACATATTATCATAGTTACAATAACACCACTCTGAACTACATTAATTGAGAGCATCTATTCTAAAGTTCAGCTGTTCCAAACCGAAAAGTAAAGTACACCATTACTAGGCTGACAAATTATAAGGGGAGTTCTCAGCATACAAGAGAGCCACAGCAGCAAGGGTCCAATGCACAGAAGTACCATTAAGTTACACACTAATGAAACCTGAAAAATTTATGCTAAAAACCCATTTCGGAGGATGGCTGCCACACTCTTGTGTACCAAAGTTCTCAGTTTTCCCCTTAAATCCTGCCTGGTGAGTCAGGACATGGCTAGGTTTCGGTACTCCATTACTCCTCCTTATAAATTTCACACACTGTTAATGCTTCCCAAACAGGGAGCAGAGCTCAGGGGTGCATGAGGACAGTTTGTTTCCCTGCTGAACTTTCACCATAAATTCCACAGGACCTATGGCAAGTATGATGCGTAGTTTTTTGCGAGCATGTTCCCTGTTAACACCCCTGCTGACAGGCATTAATTTGCACCCCTCTCACCTAGCTCTGATCCCAGGCTGCATGGGAAGATCTCAGGTCTCAGACTGCACTGGGGAAATAGTGCAACGCTCATAGACACAACTTCAGTTGAAGGGACTTGCAAAAGGATCCACAAGAAGAGATATCCCATATAGCAGCACCATGGACTGCAGAATATTTGGGATCAGTTCCAGGTTTGAGCAAAGGTTCAAGGGACAGCCCATTTCAATTTAACCCCCGCCATTCCTTCCTTCAATTCATATATAGAATGAAACAGAGGTCTAATCCCATTTACAGTTCTGAAAAAAATGGCAGTTTTATCTCAAAATACATTGTGTGTTTTCTTTGAACGCCTCCTGGGATTAGGGTAAGGCATGAGAAACTCTTGTGTCTTCTTTATATGCCTGCAACCATTCTTATGGTTGCAGATAAATACTAAATAATAATAACAAAAAAAAAAAGCCAATGACAAGGATGAAACATTTCCTTAATTTTTCACTATTTTAAGTCAGTCTTATTACATTCGGAAGGCTAACCAGTACACAGAATATTAGCGAAGAGGAGCTCCTCAGTGCTGCAACAAAACTAACTCTGTCTACTACACGAAGGCACAGTCTCTGAGACAAAGTCAGTGTGAAATCTGTCCAACCTGTGACTAGCACCCCAAACAAACATGGAGCTGCAACAAGTAGCTGAAAACAGACCTTTTCCTGACAAGATAAACTGGCTTCTGAACTGTGTTGCCATAGCTAAACTGCTACTGGGAATCCACTAACTTTAAGCTAGCTTGGGTATCAGGATACTACAGTGTCATTATTTTCATAACCGCAGTTTGCATGTGCCCATGTGTTCAAGACCCAGAGGAAAAAATAAACCTTGATCTTAAACAGTATCATCAATGGTGCACTTGAAATGGCAATACGGCCAAACAGAAACCACCAACTTACTCTTTAGGACAATTAAAAAATAATAACAGTAATAAAAACAGCTCTTTTAGATATCAAAACCCCATCCACTTTTTTTTTTTCTTGTACTTTTTACAAGTAAATTTTTCTGCTTATTTTTTTCAGAAAGTGTGCTCCCTGGATTCTTGATGCAAGAACTATACAAAGAAGAGAAAGCGGCAAACCAAATATACGGTCAAAGCAAAGACACCACTTCTGAATTACCAAAAACATAACCTGTCCAGAAAGAGAAATGCTTCTGGTTTCAGCAAGAGGTGAGTTTACTTGCAACAAAAGGACAAGTAATCAGTTACTATTTAAATGTGAGTTACTTCCAGTTAAAGCTTTCTGAGAACAAAACAATATCCACCCAGGCCTGCTCCCCCAGTTCATTCGAACACATTCTTTCCTTGCTTTCCTACCTGGCTGCTGCCGTCAAAGGTGCAAATGAATAATGGTTCCAGTCAAGGCAATTCGGTTCAGCACTCCAGCGAATATGGCTGTTCACACTCTCCTCCACCTATTTAGAAAAATAAATATGAAGGATTTTTAAGGATTTTTGTCAAGTCAGCCTTGATTTTATAACCTATGTTATATATGCTGTGAAGCACAGATAACCACAGCTTGCATTTTGCCCAGCGTTCTTCCTTTCAGGCTTCCCTGTGCTCTTGAACGCCTGCATGTGAGTTGCCACCGCAGGCTACTTGCCAGGGATGGGCAATGAGGAGGGCATCCCGGGGTGGCTGTGCTCCTGGAGAGGGCTGCACCCCAGGGCAGCTGCCGGGGAACCACCTGACAGCGCAAGGTCCCAGCAGGAGGCCCTGTACGTCCCCTCTGCTCTTCGCCCTGCCGTGCCCTGTGGTGCATGGCTGTGACGCTGGGCCCTGGCTGGCCGCCCTCGTGGAGCAGCTGGGTCACCACAGCAGGAAAGGTGCCTGCTCCTCAAGGACTGACAAGCACTGTGGCAGAGGAGCATGGCGGAGGCCTCTGACTGGAAAGTGCCAAACTTGGCACACTGGACTCGCAGATCGGTGGCCATGGCCTAACCAAGCTCCCACAGGAGTACACAGAAAACCTCCCTGGGCTTCTCATGAGCGCAAAGGCTCCTCACACTGCCCCATACCCCGGGCAAAGCCTGCCCACCAGGTGGGTGGGCAAAGCCCCACGCTTCCACCATCAGCAGAGCGCAAATGCGAGCTGAGGGAAACAGGGTGCCAACACGTGAAGGGTGAAGCAGGCCTGGAACTAGTTAGTAGAAGAAGGCATGTGCTTATGCTTTATGCTGTACTGTTTGCTATCAGCAACAAAAACAAATAGCAAATGATAATGTGTTACTAACCAGCGATGTCAACAGTGGTCTATACAGGCATCTGAGTATATAAAAGAACATATGCTCTGGCTCCAGACACTGACATTTTATCACATCAATATACAGCTTTCTAGGAAATGAATCTGGATGCGGAGCCAGGAACCACTTTTCAATCTCTGAGCAGACAAAGCCCAATACGTTTTTAATCTATGGGTGAAACTTTGGCAAGGCTGCACTCAAGGGCAAAATCCTGTTTTTAGCAGGGCCGGTATTTCACTCTCGATTTTTACAACTAGCCTGAGAAAAGTTCCAGTCAAAAAAACAAAGCAAAGCAATAAAGAAGTCACGAATCTTTATTAGTCCACCCTTCACTAAAACCTAGGGGTGCACCAAATTGCAGCTTGCTTTCCCTGTTGGTATATGGATACCCTCTAGCCCTGGGCCCCGTGCTTTATGCTTTCAGACAGGCCTAGCTGGCTTTAATGATGCTGGCTACACTTGCATAAAGTTTTTTTTAATGAACGTGAATTGCAAATCTGTTTATCTTGCCCCCAACCCAAAGACAAGGGGCTCATTTAGACTAAATCCTCTCGATAGCAAGCTGGGAGGAGCAGAGGGGACTTCCATTAAAAGACAACAAAATCATAAGTGAAATATATCATTTATGACACAAAATCATACTGCTGTTCCAGCTTCAAAAAAGTCTTTGAACTGAAATCCATGAGGAATGCTATATCCTGTTTTCACCAGTTTCTCTTTTAGCTTTTAACTGGTGCAAGTCAGCATATTCACTCATGCGGTAGACTTCACTGTCTTCAGCGGTGTTCCTCAATGGACACATTAGGGTCTGATCCAAGTGTGAAAGACTCCACCTGACTTCCATGAAAGTTGGGTCAGTTTCTGAGTATTTAAAAAGCTTAGTCTTTACTTATAATTAGGTAAAATATTAGTCAAAGTTCTGGTTAAGGACAGTATGATTTTGTCTAGGCAGTACTAATGCCTTTCCTTACTAACTTAACAACCTTATAGAAATGTTCGAGCTAACAAACAGTACGTGGTCTGAGGGAACAGCCAACCGACAGAGCCTTTAACAACTCCAGATGATGCACGTGTCATCAAACAGAATTTTACTGCCCAATTAAAGCTCCCAAAGGCTTTGTTGTGATACTAAAACCAGGAACTTTTAATTTGTTTTTATCACTGCATTCATAAAAACTTGTGCAATCCTCGGTTGTTTGGAAGCAAAAGAAGACGAGTTCCTTTAACAACAGCCCAGCAAAGAAAGGCAACAATGCAACAGCCATTGCAGATCATTTCCTAGCATTTGGTCATATCTGGTCAAGACTGTTTTAATATACTGCTGTTGTTTGCCAGCCATGGAGACTAAGATTAAACAAGCACATCAGAAGGGGAATGAGAGTATGAGAAGCATGGCATGACACTGCTGGGAAGACTTTTTTCAATTTGAACTTTGTAGCTCATACACTCAGGGATTAGCCTTTTACATGGGACTTGGAAACACAAAGGCAGAGGTACTCTGATGATGACTCTTACCATCTGCTTTTGAAAAAAGTGCTAGACTCTCCCCTGGCAGCTCCACTAATCACTCTGATTGTATAACTACACCTTCAGTAGTGAAACAAAAATGTAGCAGCAGGCATTGGCAGCATCTGACCACAAAGATTAATTCATTTCATGGATCAACGAGAACTTTGTTTTGTGTTACTTCTTATATTTCTGTTACACTGTCACTGTTAGTTAATTGAGGAGGTATGAGAGAAAGATTCCTGTGCACTTTACAAGGTAAAAAAAAAATCAGAAATCTCATGTGTATTTTAATGAAAAACTAAAGTTTAAGGAAAACAACTGGCAAATATTTATTTTACTGCTAATTATTCTAAAGTTTTGAAATAGCACAATAAATGGGTGAAATTGCCTCAAGAGTACAAAGGGCAAATAAAGCCTTGCCTCTGTTATTCCTTAACTGCTTGCAGCAGGTATCATTCCAGCACAGACTGTACCTTACCATGGGAAGGGAATTCACTTAAGGACTCAAATTGACCAGGTCTATAAGTTTGCTCGTACCAAAGATGATCCACACAACACAGGTAGAAAAAGTCGCACACTTCTGCAGCTTGCCACCCCAGGGCTCAAATTCATGGCTGGTAACTCAAAGCCCTGAGGCAACACACAAATCTCCCACTTCTTTTCCATCGGTTCAAACCCCTCCTTTATATATGTGAAACAGCCCATGCAGACTTTTCTCTTTGCTCTCTTTCTCCTTTTCAAACACAAAGTCCAGAGAATTACAAGAATAACAGTCCGCATTGGGAGGAGTAAGAAGTCTAGAACTTGGTTGATTGACGCTATGATGCATTAAGCTCCAGACATCAATCTCAATCTCAGTACTTACTCCCTGAATGGGCTATATTTTACAGTTATCGCTCTCTAAACAAAGCACAATTTATTATATACACAAATTGATATCTACAGCAGCTAAGACTAGAAGTAAAAGTGCCTCCCTACTTGAGGAAGGTAAAAGCAATGTCATGCTTTAAATTGGCTTCATATGATCAATGGCAGAACACAATCATCTGAGAAATGATGTTCCCGTCCTGATCAAATGCAATCATACTGTATGCAATTGAATTTGGAAGAAGTGAAAGAAAATTACTCCCATTACTGTACTGGTGTTCTCACTTAATGTGTTCACACAAATCATTTGTGAATAGATGAATTAAAATACTTATAGTGTCTCTACCTTTACCCTCCTAATTCCAGGTCACTCTGGAAGCCCTTGATGCTGCAGAAATATGCTTTCCTACAAGCAGTTTGCTGAAATTAATGGATCAAATCTTGAACTACCTCCAAATTTAAAGGTATATATATTTTTTTAATCTTATGTCTCTATGTTGTAAACATTTTCATCTTCATTACCAAAACATAAAATTGAAGCCTAATATATTTTTCTGTATTTATGCTTTCTTTGTTTTCCACATTTTTCTCAATAGGAGTGTGACAGCCCATTAAAATTTTGTTTATTCACAGCTTTTCTTCATTTCGGTATTTTTGTTCCTGCATGCTAGCACCGTGCTGCAGATCTGAATGCAAAGAGCACCAAGAAAACTTTGCAACATTTTTCATTTGTTGAAATGCATTCATTTACAAATTCACATGCATGCAGATGTGTGCACATACTTGCATGTATGTGTATATGTATATATGCATATGTATACATATTATGCAACTAAAAATAGCCATACATACTAACGCATGTCTATGGTTGTGAAGCTGTTTCTGTTACCTCTCAGGCTCTCCAGAAAGTTAGCAGTAAGAACAAAATTTACCTAAAAGATATATGATGCCAAGTGACTTTTGGAACATCACCTATGAACTTTGTTTGTTTACTTCACACATAAGTGATCCACTTTATGAAAATCAAACACCTGATTTCTTTGACAGCATTATATGGAGTACTGGATCCTCTCTAGGTTATTTCTTTTATTGCCAAAATCTACAATGTGCAGGATCCTGTTTTGCTGCTAGCGCTGGAACTATGATTTTGGGTTACTTTTTTTTTCCACTTCAGCCAGGAGCTAAATTAGCAAGAGCACATCCCCCTAAGTATAGGTCCATAACCTCACTGCAAATAGCAGTTTAGACACTGCCAGCTGAGATCAGTGCCCTCAGCTAACCAGGCCTGATGCTTTTAGACAATGGTCAGGCTGACAATTGACACTGTGTCTACATACACATGTTGCTCAACCCATTTGTCTAGTCTGCTGTTGCCAAGAGGATCGGGCTGTTTGGGCAGGCAGCTGGCACAAAGACGTGCGTACCTTTCGCGATCATCTGGGAGGGGGCAGAGGCAAGAACAGCAGGTCTCAGCTGAGCCCAGGATAGGATTCCTGGTAAAGCCCATGCTCTAAGCGATCCAAACAAGCTTCAGCAAAACCACCCTGAGGAACCTCCTGCACCAGTGCCTTGTTTGTTCTTCCCTCTTTGAACAACTGGGCAACCTGCTCTAGGTGGCCCTTCCTGAGCAGGAGGGTGGGACGAGCTGGCCTCCTCCAGAGGTCCCTTACAACCTCAGTCATTACGTGATTCTGTGACTACCCTGCTATGACACCCGTACCATGGGGAAAAAAAATAAAATAATAATGAAAAAAAAAAGTACAGCCCCACACGCCATGAAGAAACCAAAGCAGAGCCACTGGTAGCTGCCAAGCAGGTGGGCTGTAATGCAGCAGGTGACCCACAAACCCATGACAATCACTTAAGCTGCCAGAACAATCTCACTGGAAAGACCATCCCCACAGGCACCTTGTTCAATGCCATGGCAGAGCACCGGCAGCAGCACGGGACAAGCTCAGCAGGATGAGAGCTCACTTGCCCCTGAGAAGTTGACAGCTAGGCAGACATGCAGGACACCAGGGAATTGAAATGACTGGGAACAACAGAAATTTGTCAGCAGAGGACTCTAAGGACTTGGGGTACGTTCACAGAGTTTTGGTTGCAGTTACCTGCAAAATCTAGTCATTACTGTCTATAAAATAAAATTAAAACCTCAGCAAGTATTAAGTCAAACTCAGCAGTGCTAAGTCAAAGCACAGACTTCATTTAAGGCACTCTGAGATCAATCTCTGACACTGTGCTCCTGGTTGCAAAGACCTGTACAGCACAGCATGAACTATTGTCTTTTCAGGTCTGCGTCCACAGTGAAGCACCACCACGAGCAACTATGTCGTATGTTTAGAGCCACAAGATTGATAAGAGAGCTGGAGCATCTCTCCTATGAAGACAGGCTGAGAGAGCTGGGGATGTTCACCTGGAGAAGAGAAAGCTCTGGGGAGACATCATCGAGGCCTTTCAGTACCTAAAGGGGTCATACAAAAAAGATGGAGAGCAACTTTTTACTGAGGCAGATGATAGGACAAGGGGGAATGGTTTTAAACTAAAAGGGGAGATTCTGATGAGATGTTGGGATAAAGTTCTTTACTCAGAGGGTGGTGAGGCCCTGGCACAGGCTGCCCAGAGAAGCTGTGGATGCCCCATCCCTGGAGGTGCTCAAGGCCAGGCTGGATGGGGCTTTGGGCAACTTGGTCTGGTGGGAGGTGTCCCTGCCCATGGCAGGGGGTTGGAACTGGGTGGGCTTTAAGGTCCCTGCCAACCCAAACCGTTCTGTGATTTGTCCTAGAAATTTGAATGGGACACTAATACACCTCTGACCGGAAACTTTGTTAGCACTCTACAGGATGCTGCACAACTTCTTTACAAGGAGGTGGGTGCTTTCCTTCTCTGTCTCTTGTCACTTCCACATCTAGAAAGGGAATGTTTAAAGTGTCCTCATTCCCAGTGCCTCCACACTGCCCCTCCAGGTCTAAAGAAAGACAGGAGAAAGAAGGCCGTGGCGTCCTCCGTCCTCCGCTGTGAGGCAAGATCCCTCTGCGCTGATGTCACTGTGCTCTTGGTGCTCGCTCACTAAGTCGGTAATTTGTCATGAGCGTGGGCCCTATCCATACATGGCAGGCTGGAGGAGGAATGACCTCAAACTCTGTTTCTGATCCAGGGGGCGTTGCCAAAGCACAGTGTTTGAGTTTGATGCATGAAGCGCAGAGATATTTTCAGCTCCTGAATCACACTTCTGGCTCCACAGCTAACTTGAACTTCTTAATTTTGTTTGCAATTTTTCACCTCCTGTTATCACCATGGACTCTCAGAAACAGGAAAAAGAAAAGCCATAAATATGAAGACATTTTTTAAAATCGCTTTTATTTTAATCACTTTATTTTATTCCCCTGTATGTGTGGATGAGTGGAGTTAAACAAATTACCAATAGATTAGTGGTGCATCACAAATGTCTGGTGGTTTTTTTTTTTTTGGTTGTTGTTGTTTGTTTGTTTTTAATATGCTATTAAATACTGCCAGTAAACGTTTTCTAATGATTTTGGTGTCCAGCCCAAGAATGAAATGGTCTGAAAAATGAGGCAGTCCAACAGCAGCTAGCCTGGTTACAGCTGTAGGAGAACTTTGAGGGATCGAATTTATATATTCCTACAGCTAAAGCAAGAACGTTTTGCTATACTTTTCCCATGAAACAACACTGATCTGACCAGAATTCGAGAGCATAATTTGAAATTGGCCATAACAAGAAAGCAAAACTTCATTTTACAATACAAAAGGAGTAAGTTTTAATTGGCATATCCTTCCAATTACACCCGCATCACCTCTCCATCACCATGGCCTGATTCTACTCTCACTGAATTCAATAGGAAAGCTCGAGGAAAATGAGCAGACAAATTATGCAACCTCAGTCACAGCTGAGCAAGTCATTTAAGCTTATGCTTAATTCCATCTCTAATCATTAGAGCCAACTCAGCAAAGCAAAGTGTGTGCTCGAGTCAAAAGTAAATAGATGGCACGCATCCTTCTGAATATGTTTTTTTCACAGACTCTGGATGTAACACCAAAAATTTTCTTCTGAGCTCATCGTACTGGAAGAAGGTCAAATTCAGCTGTTAATCAAACTGTCACTTACACACATACTAGTCTTTTTAATTCATCCATAGATTGATTAAGCAAAACCAAAACAAAAAGTGGGACATATATTTGGACACAGACAAACATGCACACTTCCCACAAATTGCAGGGAACCTCAGAGGCAGGATGAGATGATGATTCCTTATCTACCAGAAGAAAAAGGAAAAATCATGGGCATATAAACTCCTCCATTTCCATTTCCCTCACATGAGAATGAGGAAAGAGTAGAAAAAAAAAAATGAACACAAGATTTGATAAGGAATGTGTCTCTTTCCTAGATGCGCAGAAGTAAACTGGGCAGTCTCTAAAGTCTTTTCTTTTCCTTTAGACTTCCTTTAGTCTCAGCAAGAAACATTAATCTAACAGAGACAACTTCCAGGCAAGCATGGATCCCCAGAAGCATTCCTCGACCGCAGATGAGGGAAAGGAAAAGCCTATTGCAAACAGCACGGCTGCACCAGGTCACGAGGAATTTGCACTAAGCCGCAGGCTGTACCGCTCGCCTACTGCTGCCCTTCTCCCCAGATGGAAGGGCCTTACGTACCTTCATGTTTTGCCCTATCTCAGAGGTCACGAATAAATAACAAATGCCTTGGGGTTGCCCAAAATCATGCTTAGCTGCCCAAGGCTGCTTCCTCCACAGCGGGTCTCCCTGGGCAGAAGCCCAGGCTCTACCTGTCCTCCAGCCCCTCCAGGCTGCCGGAGGGGTGAGGAGCACGGTCAAAGACCTGATTCACTCCCTGAGGTTACAGTCTGTCCCTGCCCCAAAGGCACCATGAGCCGTATAGTATAAATGTTTGCAGGAATTAAACAACTATAGCAAAACACACATTATGCAAACATCTCCTCTCTTTCGAGATGACACAACATAGAGCACCAAGCGCAAACAAAACCCAAACAAACAAAGCAGAGAGGCATTGTGGAAAAAAAAGAAATCATTTAGTGAAGAGCTTCTCTGCTCTTCTTACAGCCATTAGGACAGCGATAATGCTGAAATGGCTGGCCAGCCCTGAAAATTGGATAAACTGAGACACAGAAGAGACAATTGAAAGCAAGGAGACAGACTGAAAAAATAAGTGAGACAACAGATGGAAAGCAGAAATGCAATGTCTAAACTGCAGCTGTAATTCTGCTAGTAGCAACCACGTTTAAGCACAGTTTGGCTTGCTTTCCTATTTTGGGGAGGGCAGGAGGGTTTTTTTTGTTTGTTTGTTTTTTTTCTTTTTTACAAAAAAAAGAACAAACACAACTTGCTAGCAAAACTGCCATGGGCTCTCCCCAGATAGTTGTGGGTCAGGCAAATTATTTTCCTCCATACCTAGTAGCAAAATTATGTATCTAAGGGGCAAGCCTCTGACACCCTCTAGTTCCTCGTTACACAGTTGTCCTTGCACAGCTGGGGGGCAAAGGGGGCCGCCTCATTAAAATCTATGTCCACAGCTCCAAGAGCTGTGTTTTAGTTGCTGCTGGCCAGGGGTCAATGCAAGGAATTGTTACAAGCTCTCCCTTGGCAGCACAGCTCTCTTAGCCTCTCCCCTTTACTAGCCTGGCTGTTACAATCAGACAGGAAAAGGGTCGTTATTATTCCAGCAACATTTTATAGACTAATTTGGCAGTTTTTCTAGCACGGTTTTAGTAGTTTTGATAGCACGCTAGTATGGGAAGGGAGGATTTCCACATTGGCCCAAGAAACAGTTGTGGCAAGACTACCTATTTTTAACACGGTTTATTCCTAGCACTATTTCAGACACAGCATTTTCTCTCCCATCTGTTGACACAGTTGTTTTGTTTCTTTAAAGACACAGTTGTCTGTCTCTTGGAGGAGAAAAAAAAAAAAAAAAGAAAGAAAGAAAGAAAAAAATACCTTCAATAGCTGCAGAGAAAAACAGGAGACTAAAACCCAATCAAACAGTGAACTGGTCAGAAGATAATGCTGGCAGACTGAAATATAGAGCAATTCTTCAGGTGCCTCTTAAAAATTACATCAGGTTTTGGCCTCTGTGGTATTCTAAGTGCGACTGTGGATTTTTAAAATTCAAATCTGATATGCTCAGCCACTAACCGAGATGGTTTATTGATCTACGGAGCCTAACTGTGAACCTGCTGTCAGAGCGACACACCGGTCTGCTCAGGAGGAATGCAGCCACAAAATCACAGAGCAAGACGCCAGCAGTTTCTTTAGAAAAGGAAGGAAAATGTAATGAGAGAACCAAAGTGGGGGTGGAGAAAAACACCAAAAATTAATAAAATGATAAAAATTAAACTCTCATAACAGGACAAAACATTAAGCAATCCTTTTGAAGCTTGGGTTGTCAGAGTGTTTTCTCAGATTTTTGATGACAGGTTTTTCTCCTCACTGGACTACTGGAGTTCTGGGTTATGATCTCCCAGGCAATCTGAAAACCTTATCTCCTCTCAAAGGCATTTCAAGCAGCTTGAGAGTTTGTAGGTGGAAGCAAATAAAGCTGAAGCATGGCTGAGGTAGGACCTCTACAGATCACTACAGCAGTAGTGATTCTAGTAGGACAGCCTATTTGCTGGCAAAGCTGTAATATGAAAATGTGATATATTAAAGGTCAAGACTCCAATACAGAGCAGACTCGTATGTATTGTGTTTTAATTTCTTTTTACGCTGAGAGGTGCCTAGGGACCTGAAGAGGTGACAGAAAGATAAATCATGCATGACAAACTGGAACAGAAGACAAGGCTGTATCCAGAATAGGATAGCTCGGCTGGTGCAGCTGTCCTAGCAAACTGTACTGACAGTGCGTTCCCAGCACAGGCTTCATTCGTACCAGCAAAATCATATTAGTTGCTGGCACAGCTTTTTCCTAAGGTCCCTCTTCCCTCATACAGTAAGCCAAAAATGTTTCTGTAAAATTAGAGGTTTGTCATAAGTGTATGAACAGTGAGAGCTTTGCGTCAGTCAGGGATCACATCAAGGATCAAGCCTCATTACACCTTTGGCCGAGATAGTTACGACAGCAAAAATCTGTAAAACAGGTGTGTTATTCCTGTGACTGGAGTGAAAAGCCCTACGTAAAGATTTCAATACTGGCCTCTGCCACTAGCAGGAAATCTTACATTCTCATTTGCGTTTTGCAGAAATGCAGAGGTGCCCGGATCAGAAAGGTTACACTATTTCCACAACAAAAACAGTCCCTAGCATGCCTGCGACTGACCCTAGCTGCTATTCCACCACGTTTGGGAAGGGAAAGCTCCCCCCAGCCCTGCCCATGGCAGCAGGCACAGCCCAGGCTGAGCGCCCTTCCCTGGGGCCGCGAGGAGGGGGAAGCGGGCAGCAGGCTGGGTGCCGCTGCCTTCTGCAGCCTTCTCCTGTGCCGGGAAGGGAGGACCACCCAAGCCCTCTCTTCCCATCTGCACAGTGTACAGTGAGATGGGACAAACTGCACCAAACCAAGTGCCTGGGACTACGGGGACGGCTTTAAAAAAACAACCACGTTCACTACAATGATGAAAAATACAGCTGACTTAAGATGTGTTTTCAAGAAATTATCACGTGGATCTGTTTTCAGGAGCTGTCTGAAAAGATATTTTCCAGGTGTGCTACGTCCTACTGTTCACAATCACCCAAGTGATTTAAGATTTTAACACTGTCATCTATGATTTTTGTAAGAGAAGGGGCAGTGACTTTAACATGCCCTTGAGGAAATTATGATCCGTGAGGGATCTGGCAGCCTATACATACACAGCTTGCAGCCTGGTAAAAGGGCTTACCTGCCTTCGCTTTGGCATGTCTAGAGCTGTGGTCCTTGCCCACCCAGTATTATTTAATTTCTTTACAAGGCATGCAGTATGTATTTCTGGAAGGTTGGACATAATCCAGGCTACTACGGTTTCCATGGACAGGAAGCTTGAAGGTTTGGGATTAAAACAGCAGGAGGCTGAAAAGAAAATTGAGGACCTAGAAATAACAACTGATGGTCCTGACGCAATCATTGCCGAGGACACTGCGGCTCTCAAAAATGTAGTCAACAGCCTGGAGAATCATCTCAAAGAAAAGGCTAGGTTTTGAAGGATGGTGGAAAGCTCCTGCAAATACAGTTACGTGACAGGTTCTGGTATGCTTTTGCTTATGGATTTCAACCAATTCTGCACAGCATCATGGAGGAAAATACACAATATTGAGCTATCTGATCTACCCCAGCATGCCTCATTTAAAGGAAAACTACTGCTGGCTAGGACCCATGACAGAAGTCCTCTTCTTCCTCTAGCTCCTGTCCCCATTTGAAGGTGCTCCTGTCTCCACTGTCACCTCTTGCTGGCCAGAGGCTCATCTTCCTATTTCAGTCAGTCTGAGCACTCCACTGACCTTCAGTAGCCACTGAAGCCAATCCAGGTGGCTTTGCCTGCAGTAAGAAACAGAGCCCTTGTGCGACTCTTTCAACAAGTAGAGTGGTAGAGTATTTTTTCAGCTAATTAGCAATGATGATCCATGGGCAGAGTGTCATCTTCAACCTTTGCAGCCCCATGCAAAGGCAATACTTGTCCAACATCTGAGATCTGCAGCATAGATGAAGAGTGATAGAAAAGGCATGAAGGAAAATTTGAAATTCTGTATCATTACTGTGCTAGCTGAAGAAATAAACTTACCAGGAACCCTACTGAACTTAAGAGCCATAAATAACAATTAACCATGATTTTGTACTTGACAGTAGACTCATTACTTTAGGGCAGATAGACAGGTTTTATCCTGAATTTTCAAGACTTGAAAGCATTGTTGTGGTCAAAGTACCACCCTGGTATCCTTTTGTGATGGCTCAGACAACAGGGCCATAACAAAATAAAGACTCCTAAACAGCGTACTAAAATGATCCCTCTCTTAAGCTACCTTTAACATCCCCCAAAAGGTCACTAAAACAGTACATTTTAGAGAAGAAAATTATTTACCTTTGAAATACAAACGGCAATGTGTGTGAGCAGAGCCTCCTCTGAATTTATTCATGTCTCTGTCCAAGAGTCTGGTGCCAGCTCACACTGATACCCCATTGAAAACCTGGTTTCAAGCTGTCTTTGCTCTCTCTACTGTGTTCAGCAGCGGTTTAGTGCAGCTGCAGGCAAAAGAGTAAAGACTGGAAGGTGGCAATTCCACCAGGACTTGTCCCCTTAAAACCTCAAGGCTTCACTCTACGTTAGGGCTTCTGCTCAAAAATTAATAGAAAACAGGAAAATGGTAAGAGGCCACACTGACTGTGGAAAGTCCAACTGAGGAAAAACTGCCCTAGGAAAGGAGCCAAGAGCAAGCATGGGACCTAAAACACTTTCAGACAGCACAGTCAACATGCTAAACAGCAAAAGTGTTTCTGCCAGGAAAACATACTGCCAATGCTAAGAAACATAAGAAATCAAGTTAAAGGCTTCTCAGGAGGAAAAGAAAAGGCAGAACAAACAACAGTGATCATTCAGAAACTCAGACACAAATAAAAACTAAGGAAGAAGATAGGTTAGATCAAAAAAGGGCAGAAAAGGCCCCCACTGAATTCTACATCTCCAAAGAGTTATTCAAATTCCCACTTCAGTGTTTCCAGAGATGAACACCACAGATTCTGATTCAGGAAGTGCAAATAGATATATTAAAATTCAGTCAATTATATCCCAAACAGTTACCATGTCATTCCAGAACCTTTGTGAACACCAAAAATAGCTTAAATTATTATATTTTTTTTAAAGCAAGCATTCAGAGAAAATCAGCTATTATTCTATCAAGACTACTTGATGGGAGATGAGCAGAGTCAACAGACCCCAGGGGAAGGCTAGAGGCCAGCACAGCACACTTCATCTTTCCAGCTGCATGTCCTCAGGATAGGTTAAAGCATCTCTCACTGCTCCTCTAAGTATTGCTTACTAATACTCCGATCCCCCATTACTTTCAAATGAGTTTTAAAGGGGTTAAGTAAACACAGTCATTATTATTCATGTTGGGGCTTCTCCTTCTCTTTCATTCTGACAAATGAAAGAAATCCTTAACTTGAACTGCAGAGCTGTGTTTCTGCACCTACGTGCCAATGTTTTTCATATCATTTCATTACGACTAGTCCTGGCAAGGAGCAGTAAAGTCCCCAGTGGGTTTGCAGATCATTACAGCAACATGATTAGAAAGCTTCGTCCAAATATCGTAAAAGTCAATGGAACTTGGACTGAACCCAAAGAGAAATATTTTTTCCTGCTATGGGTGGTTAGCTGTACATTATGTTTCTTCTATTGATAAAAGTGAGTCTTCCTCTATGCACCAATTTTAATTACTCAACAATACAACCTGCTTTTGAACAATAAACTGTCATGAAAGAAACCATAACCTGAAATAGAAAAAACATGTCTTTTGTGCCCTGGAATCAATCAAAAATCCCAATGACTACAGTAACAGTTGAGTAACACTACCCCACTATTACATACACTGTGTATACTATGTGTACACACACAAAACACACATGTGCATTGACCTACTGATCTGTAGGTCCCATAAACCCTTCCCTGGGAGCTATGACTATGATGAATGTTTGTAGGAGGAAAGATTAACTTGTATGGTCATAGGGATACAGCGTTTCTCACCTTCTGCATAATATTATTCTCTAAAATTTTATATATTTCCCAACCTTAAAATAGCAATACATTTCTGTGAAGAAAAAAAAATCTAAGAAAGAAGAAAAAAAATGTTTTTTAAAAAATAGTCTAAATACTTAATACAGATACAAAAGGTTATTCATAAGCAGTACCACACCACTGAGTTTATGTAATAATTACTTGGCATGTTGTATCTGTTACAACATGCAAAGTAATATTCGTAATATTTCTAGCTTATATGCTGTTCTTAGCACAGAGGGCTTTTTTGTCAGTAGGGCTGTAATAATTCACATTCTGACTGGAAGAACAAGCCAATCTGTCAAGAGTTGTACCTGAAGAGAACAAAAATCACATAAAACATTGAGGCTGGAAGCAACCTCTAAATGGGTCGTCCTAGATCATCTATCATAGACATGTATCTAGTCTAGCCATGACAGACTCCATATCCTCCCATGGCAGTTTGCTCCACTGACCTAAATGTTGCACAGTAGTAACCCTTTTCCAATATCGAACCGTCTAGCAAAACACTCCCTGCTGCAGCTTAATAACAGCACTGTTCCCCCTTTTCTCTTCAACAACACGTGAGGATACCTTGCCCCATTCTTTCCAACTATTTTGGATGTATATGTATAGTTATAGTTCTGAATTACACCTTCTCCAGACTCAACATACCTACACTTCTTGTCTCAAATACTCTTTTATCTTGACTTTGGTCTTCTCCATCTTGCTGAGGAGTTCTGTGAATTGAGGTTACCTTTTGGCTCTTGATGTTATGGACTGAAGAGGATTTGAAATGTTTGCACCAAGTCTAGTTAGGAATTTATTTTATGAAGCTTGAAGTTACAAATGTGTCATTACACATCTCCATGCTTTATAGTGGCATTTGTTCTTTCAAATTTAATATTGTACTCCCAAGAAACACCTTGAGCAAATCATGCATACAAAACCAATAAGCACAGTAATGAGATAGTTGGAACTTAATACTGCTGTTCTTCAGGATGTGCTCCGTAATTCCAGGGAGCTTCCACCCAAACTTGACCAAGGAGTTTTACCTCCTTACATAAACATACACTTCCAATTAGAGATTAGGCACTGCTAGGAGTGAAGCTGTATCAGCACCAAGATTATCCGAGCATTTACACAGAATATCTGAAGGCTGATGAGTACACACTAAGCTCCAGTAGCAGGATCCAATTTACCTGCTTCCAAGCTGTTTCTGATATGACTAGTCAGGCTCCAGACATGGCAATGCTACCACACACTTGGACACTCTGTTCATTTGGTGTATCGTTGTATCATAATGCACATGCATTTAAGTAGAATTTGGGACTTTAAATCAATTACTTGCCCATAACATAAGACAAATCGATGTTTCGAATGAAAATATATGCCTAAAGAAAGTGGTAAAGAAGAGGCTCTGATACTTGAAAACTTTTTTCTCTGTCTTGACAATTAAATTGGCAGAGGGCATCCCAATGGCTTACTCCACAGTCATTTCAGATATCTGCAATACATTACCCATCCACCCTGTTTTCAGAATCAATAAGAAGGTTTGTTTTTTCTTATTTTTCACCATTTCAACAAACAGAGGACATCACTGCCAGGATAACCTCTGCCTGCTGCTAACACACAAAGCTGAAAACATGCTTAACAATAGCGTGGCACAAGCAAATTATGCATTGAAGAAATAGCTGTAAGATCTGATACGAACGGACAAGCGTTAACTCTCCAATATGCAGCCGAGAAGACCGGCTTATTGACCATAAATGAATTATATAACCCAACTTGTATCATATCATCTGAGACTGGGTTAGGCCACTACCACTTACATCTATGTGGGTTTTTTTTCCAGACAACTGTCAAGTTACATTCCTTATATAATGCTGCTGCGTTGCTAACCTGAAGTGTAATGAATGTGCTCATTATAGGGTAATTACGAGTACTGAGATCAAGAGCTGTCAATAATTTGATTTGCTCCATATAAGGTAAAAATTTATCTTTGCTATAAAGGGAATGCCAATTGCATCTTTTGAAACAGCAGCAAAACTTACTGATTTAATTGGATTAAGAGTTGTAATCTCCCTCTAGCCACGTATGTGAGCCCGTGCTTCAGCAGGTGCCTGGGACAAGGAGGTGGCGCTGCAAATTAAACTGCTGCCTGCACCATGGCTGCATCAGGCCTTGGCATACAATCCTCTGCATCCTTTTGCAAAACAACTTAGTACAGTACACATCTGCAGCACTCATGGTCAAATAGATTCAATGTTTTCTGTATAGAAGAAAAATCTATGCACAGTAAATTTTCTTGATTGTTCAGTCTAGTTTTCCTTTTTCCTTTTTTTTTCTGTCAATTAAGTGCAGCCTATTAAAGACTGTGAAAAGAAATGGCCTTCAGCATGGATTTACATTCCGATCACACAATCTCAAATTCTTCCAGAAAAAAACAGACTATTGAACTGGGTCTACAGTTTTCAAATAAGTCAGGCCCAACTTCTAGATGTTGCCTATAGGTTGTGCTTATGCATTGCCAAAGAATTGCTATTTAATGTATTCCAAGGTAAAGTGATGCCCATGTAATTAGGCTCCAAATATGTTACACCAAATTGATAATGACAGTAGTAAGTAAGTCTCTAACACCTGTCCACTTATATGGAAGGTTTTTTGGCGATTTTTTTAAAAGATTTAAAGGTCTGTTAAGGGCGTCACTACTGGTGAGCTGGGAGAGAGACTTTTTTTGCCATAAGTTCCTGTAGGAAAAAAGCAATAGTGTTCCTTCCCCACAGACAGCAAAACACAAATAAAGCCTGGTCAGGTAGGCCTGTTCGCCAAGCTCAGTAACGTATCGTACATCCATTCCCTGCGCCCCAATGTACAGCCCGGTGCTGGCCAGCAGCTCGTGCCCCCACCTTTCACCAAGTGACACGGGTTCACAGCTAGAGATGGGAGAAAGGCTGCAATGAAAGAGCAAATGTCCTCTTAACCACAGTGTCCCTGCCCGTCCCCTCTGCTCTTCTGGCTGAGCACCCGCTCTTAGGATCAGCCCCCACCTTCACCGTCCCCAAGCTCTTTTTTGGGGAGCCGCCTGTGCGACTGGTGCACACTCCACTCCCCTTCTGGCACTCTGTGAAGTGATGATCAAGAGAGCCTGTTCCTGCACAATCTGGCCCAAACCATAGCTCTAAATGTATCTTCCAATTCTACTCACATATTTATAGGCCCCATGCAGGGAGATTATTCTTTAAAAAATATTACAGGAAAATGCTGCAAGTGATCATCATAAAAAAAAATCCATCAAAATTTCATTAAAAATTAACAAAAAGAAAGCATTAGTGTTGTCTTACTAACTGGGGGGGAGGTCTCATATTATTAAATTGAGAAGGGCAGCAATGGAAGGCCCTTTTAGATTGGTGTTTCCATTCTTTCCTCTTTTGCTTGGTTCAAAAGTCCTGCATAATTAATACCGCAGTACTTAATAAATGCTTATGAACCTACTACCTCTCTGCTCTTTCCGTTTAATTAGGTGATTGACTTCAGGCATACTATAAATTATAATGACAATTTAATTACTTTTTTAATGTGCACACTTAAAAGATTTATAAACAGGAATAGAGCAGTACAGTGCACTGAACACTAGAAATACCGTGAACTTGAGCACAGCACAAAGTAATCCAGTCTGAAGCACCTCTCTGAGCACACATCTGAGCACCTGCAATGGCTGAAAGCTCTGGTGTCTGCGGTGGACAGACACCAGACAGCCATGGACAATTTTCCACTTCTCACCTGAACACCTGTGCACACTCCTCTCAACTTTTTCTTCTGGTGCCTGGGAAACCCACTCAGTTTCATGGAAGGAACCAAAAATAGTTCCAAGGAGAAGTCAGGCAATGGACTTCAGTGTACCTTAAGTATGGTGTTTGCAAAAATGAAAGACCCTTTCCCCTTGTTTTAAATAAATCATAAAACTTCATTCTCGCTTCATCACAACATAGTTGTTAAAATTTGCAGGAGGCTGAGATCTCCCACGATATTTCAGCTGTCACAGACAAATTGATAAAGACTGCAGATTTCATAATGCCAGGAGGAGACCCTTCCTGGTTGGGAGACAGAAATGTGTGTGTGAAAATATTTCATATCATCAGCACCACATTCTGCAACAATCAGAGTCAGCTCTTCTGATATTGCTGTTATGCGACTTAGGACTCTATTCCCCTGTCACTTACATGAATGTAATTGGAAATGAATTCACAAAGCTAACAGAACTACACACACAGAAATACGTAACAAATCAAGTATGAACCAGGTCCTATTTTTCACATCAAACTAGTCCTCAGAAATGTAAAAACGGTAAACTAAAAACTAACTTTTTAAATTTTAAATACTTTAAAGTACTAAGAGAAGAGTTTACCTATCTGAATGTCCAGGCTTTTCTAACCCCCAGTCGGTCATCAAAACCAAAATCACCGCTGTTCTCTGGAAGTTACCTGTCCTCACCATAGAAAAACAACAGCACTTGTTTTAAATCTCACTGTATGTTCTATTGGTGAAACTTTCTCATGTAAAAATGTCATTAAAATTTGGGCTAGAGGAGATGCTTTCCCATTTGGGAGCTGAATCTGGTTTGGTGTGACTATTCCTGTCTGTTAATTTAGCAGTATAAAGTACAACTGTACATTCTTGGCATACTTACTGGGGATGCTGGCATCTCTGTAACCAGAACTGCTTGAAGAGAGAAAAAAAAAAAAAAAAAAAGCAAAGAGGCTGGGCAATTCGCAGCATGCTAGGAAAATGATGGGCCATTCACTGTTTTAAACCTCATCTCTAGGCAGTGCTAAATAGTCAAAGGGGAAATAAATGTAAATATATAGCCAAGGCTCAGTGTTATGACAATTGTTTCTGGTTTCCCTTTTTTCACGTGGAAAAAGCCATCCCAGAGGCTCATCTCATCCGCTCCCACAGCTTCCACATGTACCTGTACCCCTCAGCCGGTACCACCGGGGCCAGAGAAGGTGTGCATGGAGGAGAAGCCCCCGCGGTGCTGCGCAGTGGGGGAATCACGAGGAGACGCTTTGTCCGCGGCTTCCGCTTTCAGAGCAACGGCACAGGGCTGAAACAATGGATCTCCTACGGGGCCGGCGTTTCATCCACCCTCGCGTACAGCCGGTGATTGATGGTGGGTCAGGAGGGCAGCAGACTTTGGGTGCACAACCTTTAAATACTTTATCAAAGATGGCAAAAGGCCATGCGCTACAATAACACAGCAAATACTTCCTTTCACTGTAGCGCAGACGAATTCCTTCCTCTCTGCAGGCTGAATTCGAAGCTTTTGGTTCTCGGCGCAGAGCGTGCGCAAGTCCTATACTCGCAAAATGCACACGTAAAAAGCTGCACTTTTAGTCGTGAGACTGTTTGCCTGTAAACATTCTCACCGAAATGGGGAGTCAGCCGTGTCCGGGCTGAAAGCGTATGTGGTCATAAACACGTAACTCTAGGGATTCACAGCCTCTACAGGACAGTGAAAGAAGATAACTCACTTCTCTTTAAAAACGGAAGCTATACAGTAAGAATCAAGAAAATTTGTAAAGCTGTGTAAATGATCAAAATTTTTCACGCTGAAAGGGTTTCCTGAATAAAACATACTGCTTTGGTAGAACTGAAAAGTTCCACAAAAATATAGATTTTGTCCCTGGTTTAAATGAAGATTTAGGAAATATATACCTTCATGAAATAACACATTACTTCAGTACTAACATTTTAACGGTAGTTCATACTACCTTAACGAGACTAAGAGATGAGCTGGAATACTAGCATGCCATCACAGTGTTTTTCAGCAAATAAAACTGAAGCAACCTTTAGAGCGTTCTGGAATAAGATGTCTTACTGTGTAAGAAGTCTCGTGGTTTTGTTCCAGCTCAGAGCACAGGTGAAGTATTCCAGAATCTTCTGCAGTTTTAAATTTTCTTCCAGTCAGCTTTTGCTTTCTGTTCCTCCTCAGCTGGTTCTCTCTCTGTTTAACCACCTCGATGTTTTTAAAAGCTGATCTAGCTGCTCTGAAGTTGACAGCATGCCCTAATGCCACAACAAGGATAGAAAGTTGAGGCCTTGGATTTTGTTTCTAAAGGCACAGGCACTCAAAAATCTCCAAAGAAATCTCCAAATTGGCTGTGATGATTTCAGCTCCCTCCTCAGCTGACTGGAGCTCTAGCAACACAGGAAAACCATCTAGCTGCCCACGCAGAGGGCTGCAGAAGCCAAAATAATGATAACCAATAACGAAATCATTGATTAATGACTATAGCAGCTAGCAGTAGATCGTGACTGTTCAGTTTTGGACACTGAAGAGTCTGTTCAAATCAAAGGGGTGAAGCCACTGGCTTGGATTTTGGGGCAACACAAGGCAGGTAGCAAAGCATCAGGCAACATCGTCACACGGGGATGTGCATCCACGCATCACTTGTGGGTACCCCGCGGCAGAACAAGCGGGTGGTTTCCCTTCCAGAGGTCTTACAGCATATTATGCTACGGCAATGGATTTGCATAATTTCAGTCAAATGATGTATTACAAATTTCACCATAGATTTTGAGCTCAAACGCTTTAGAACTGAGCAAAATAAATGGTGCTTATGTTGGGAAAACGGAAAGTCTCAGGCTGGAGGTATCTCAACTTGTTACAGCCCTATCGAGCAGATTACAAGTAGGCCCGTCGTCTCCAATTCAACGAAGTCCAAAATTCAGATTTAAAATAAAAGTGATGTTAATTAACAACTGTACTGTGTACTAAAAAGTTTCTAAGGTAATAAAAGCTTTTGCACCACTCATATTACACAGAAACCAAATCTGCACGCAGGCAACTTGTCCTCTGAGCATTTTCATTCCTTCTTGAGAAGAGTGTGAAACTAACATTAGCATCAAACTGTGTCATATTTTTAATGCATTTTACATATAAACTGAGAGGTACTTGAGGAGCCACAATGATGTCACAGAGAAAAAGATTTTGAATATAGCTTTTCAGCTATACCCACCTTCAGCTTGTGCCCCAGCACTCTGTCCCCTTTTGTTCATGCAGGTAAGCAGAAACTGGCAGCTGGGGAAATTTATCTGTATTTGTGAATAGGCACAAAACAGATAAATGCTGGCAGGCATAAATTCATGTTTTATCAATATATATTCTGGTACTTACTGTCAGAGTAATTTATTCAAAAAAGGCTTTCAAAGGCAAACACCAGTTTAAAGAAAAACCAAAATCCTTAAAGAGACAAATTCCAGTCCTGACTTATTCCTTGTCACAGCAGATCCAGGATCCCAGTGGAATGCAGCAGAAGACCGAAGCACCCTCACTGGGTTTCTCTCACAAAGCCAAAAGGGAAACCACTGTAATTAAGTGAAGAGCCTAAGAGAGAGTTTCTACAGGCTGCTGCCTAAAACAGGTCCCCTGCAAGTGGGGCCCCTCGAGCTGGGGTGGGTGACAAGCACGGCGCGCGGAAACACAGAGGCTCCACATCCGAGCCGCTCTTGCACGGGGCAAGCAGAGCTGACAGTTTTGCATGCAGCATCCCATAATGACAAAGACTATCAAAATTACAATAACACACTGTTTTTGCAGCTTGTAGCTGATGGACCTACGAATGCTCGGTTTCACTTCTCACAGTTATTCAAATTATCCAGCCCTCGTAGGTCTGCAAACCTGAGTTGCAAGTCTCACACACACGGGGATTTATTAAAAGGCTGCTGGTGCATTTGACCGTGACAAAAGGCTAAAATAAATAAATAAGTAAAAAAGTAATGAAACACACTAAACATTTCTGAACCCCAGATTATGTTTGGCCTGGATCCAGTGGACATGTTTGTTTTCCACTGACTCCCCTATCATAAATTGCCTTCTCCCAAAAACGTGATCTTAATGCACTGCACACCAGGGGCAGGAAGACAGTGGAGCACTATCTGTGAGAGTCACTTATTCCATTAGTCAGAAATCAAAAATTAAAAGAAGCGCTTCAAATGATAACAGAATGCAAAACCTCATCACTTCCTTCAACGGGAGGGCACTTGAAGACCTTATTCATAAGCTATTGATCAGTCAGAACATGTGCTGGGGTAGAAAACTTCTGGACTCTGTTCAGAGCTCTTAAATAGCACTGGCTGGACTTGGGCAAATGGTTTGAATTTTCTATGCTTTTGCAAAATAGTAATAAAAATGCATACCCACCTCACAGCATAGAGGCTTCATCAATGTTTCTAGCTCACTCTCAGCTTCTTAAGTAGACAATCCTGCAAAAGTACAGAGTATTATTATTTAGGTTTGATTTCCTTTAAAAAGTTTTAGTCATTTCTATTTCTTGTTTTTTTACCAGGTAGGAACAATTGTGGATGTAAAATCAGCACGTCTGCCTGGAGGCTAGTCTAAGGCTCCTGCCTCACGCACACATGTACATATATATCACTAGTACCCCACAATACATACCACTGGTCTATGAATAGGTCACTAGAACACAAGCCAAGCAATGCGCATCTAAATTTGAATGCTGAACAAACAAAAACGTGGGTATTTTTAAGATCAAAACTCCTTCCTAAGAATCTCACATGCTCCCCGTCCCGCAGTCCTGGTGCGACATGTCAGAGGCGGCTTTCTGAGGCATGGTGGTGTCTTCTGAATCACTGCCATTACCCGAGAAAACCCCAGGAAGTGGTTTGAATGAGAAGCTGGACCCGACTTGCGTAGGTATCAGCTGATGTCAGAATACACACAGCACAAAGCCGTAACAATAAGGACATTGTGAAACCAGGAATAACCTTCTCTTATCTCCCGCAGTTTGGGAAATCATTTCTAACCCGGTGACTACAGAGGAACAAGTCAAATGGTTAATTATTCACTGCGCGCTTCGTAATTAATCTCCGTTTCAGGCCAAATCCTTGTATGCCCATAATAACATGAAGATCTCCAGTGAGGGAAACAACAGCATGAGCTTTTGGACCTCCTTCTGCAAAGCAATTCGTTTTTCCATAAACAGTTACTATTAAGCAAGGACAAAGCAACAAACCAGACAGCCATCTGTGTAAACCAATTTAAAAGGATGGTGATCTCATAAAATTTTTTGACCTAAAGCTCTCCATTTAACTTCTGCCACCCCGTTCTGCCTTGGCAAATTCTAGGTTTTAGCTGGTCCTTGGGCTAAGGCCGCATTTCCACTTTAGGGAAGGCCGCTCCTTGAAAGCCAGAGTGACTTCAAACCTGTGAAAAGAGCGTGTCAGTGAAAATACCTCGGCATATATGGAAGCAGGACACCCTAACCAGCAGCCCACACACCACAGAGGGTGTTACCACGACGGTCTGGGCTGCATTTGCCAGCTGAGCTTCCTAGAAGTATGAGGTCAAGTGAGAGCAAAGATTCAGGCCAGCGGCTATAATGCAATTCCTGCTGAAGTGTGCTCTTTCTTGTGACCCAGAGAGAAGCCAGTGAAAGCACTGATTGAGACCATATTAAAAGGGAAGACAATCCTGATAGCCTTAGAGCAAAATTCAGAAATCCACATATAGTACGGCCATCCTACACACACCCAGGCTAGCCACAGCATCCACAGAGCCTTCCGCCTCTTTAGACTCGACTCTATGAAGCATCAGGCAAAACACACAAAATGAAGGAAAAAAAAAAAAAAAGTAAAATACCTAGAGACCTAGAGTGCAAGTAAGGAGCACTCATGGCCGTCTTGCACCGCATTACTTGCAGGACTGCCCTTTATTGAAGTCAACTGGAGCGCTACATCACAGCTGAGAGAAGGGGATATCCATGAAGATGTTTGTAACACAACAGAAGGAAAAAAACACACGAGTTTACAAAGGCACACAGAACACAAACAGTTTGGTATAAAAGCAGGTAATTGAAAAAACGTATAGATACTCTCTTCCCATTTCCAAGTTCTAGAACAACACAACACTATATTGACTTTATTTAAGTGACAGAAGGAAGCGCTTGCTTCTCCAGTATGTAAGGGTGACATTTCAATCCATGTACTGCAGACACGGAGAAAAATACCTCCCACAGCACCAGGGCTTGTTACATGCCCTTTTTTTCTCGTTAGCATGCAGTTCCAAACACTCATTACTTTACTGCTCCCCTTCTGCAATCCCTGATATTTGTGTGCCTGATAGTTGTGTTTGCTTTAAAATAATAGCTGTGAGGCGAGGTTAGCTGCCCTTTTGACCCACTGTGTAATTGTACATGTTTGTGCAGTAATAACCCGTCATACCCATAAAGTGACATTTCTCTCATTGGCATTTGCTGAATGCACAGGCACCCTCTGCAAACACAGTGGCTTTTTTATTGGCAACCTCCCCGACAGCCTTACTCTTCTCCACGTGGAATCTCCCTTCCATCATCAGAGAAGAACAGTCATGGTAATACTATTTATTTCATGTTGTGTGCCAACAAATACTATTCAAGGTTAGCCTTAAAAGACAGAGTAGTATCAACAGCTGCCTTGGGAATTTGCTAGAGAAAAGGGAACAGTTCTGACCTTTGACTCTGCGTTTCAGTGCCTTTCTGATACGCTTCAGAACAAAAGTTCAAGCTGTGCCTCATTTCGGTTTGTCACACCTTGCTGCGTGTGAAACAGAGGACAGGAATTCAGGAGAAGCTGGGCTGGGGCTGCTCTCCCTTGCCGTCGGTCCTGCCATGTCAACTGACGTTGACACATGCGGTGATTTCTTCACTTCCTTCATCCTCGCCTTTTCTCTGTCACCGCTTTGAGCTCCTACCCAGCCACCCCCAACAGCTCTGCTGTTTATTGCCACGTTACATAAAAACTCAGAAATGGCTTAGAAAACACTAAAATATCTGCACCGTCTTGGCACGCAGATAATCCTGGGAGCAAATTCTACTCAAACAATGGAGTGCCCACGTCTTCCTACCAGCCCTGGAGATCTTGTGCCTCATCCAGCAAGGCTGGAAGCAATGCACAATGCTTCGTGGCATACCTCGGACTTTCCATTTCTACCATACAAGCATCTTGTTATCAATTTTTATAGGGAGGGAAAATGGAAAAGGAAATTCCTGGAAAAGATTACAATTGTCAAACAAGCTTTTGATATCTTTTAAACAGCTGAAGCATTAATTTTTTGGCGACGCTGTCAAAAGTCTATGAGGGCTTCCTGGCTGCAGTGGAAGAAATGGTACATTTAGTTCAACTACAATCTGTACTTTTTAAAAAATCCATATGAAAACAGACTCATTATTCATTTTTCTGTTAATACATGTTTTTGACCTGCAGTTTCAATACTATTTTTGTGAGACCTTGCATTCTCAAGAAAGAACTGCAACTTAAAACTAACGCTTTAATAAACTCTTGTTTATATTATGGTCAAACCAGAACAAAATAAAGCTACAAATGACAGTTTTATAGGAAGTCAAGAAAAAGATTCATGTGTCTGAATACTTAGTTACAGTATGGTAGGCATGATTATTATTTCCTGTAAAGCCCAACTGTAGCTTTAAAGAACTGGAAAAGGGCAACTGTGGGAGTAGAGCATGGATATCTCTCAGGCCTTGGAAGAGTAGCTAGTGAGCATACGCAGCCATAAAATTTTAATGCAAAACTCCCATCAAGAATTATGGGAATTTTACCCTGGAACAACAGCAAGAAAGGGCCAGGAAAAATCTGTTTGGGTTCTTCAAAATACTACCATGTTGCATTCCTGTAAATGTCTTCCTTTTTGGTGAAAAGTGCCAAAAAATTTCAGGAAGAGGGTTTGCAATGAGACAGGCAATAGAATGACCTTTTTAAAAAGTGATCATAGAACCCCAGAAATTAGATCACAAAGGAAATGTACAAAGTCTATTAGATCATCTCATACCCAAATAAGAAAAATCTATGTGGCATATTTTACAGTGTTTTGTCCAGGTCACTTTTGAGTTACTCCAGCTCATCAGCTCTTCTGGTTTCCGTCAGGAGAACTGGCCTTCAACATAATGATTTTTTTCCCAGTATTTGAGCTAACACTCCTTTTGCTGGTTCGCACCGTTTCACTCCTTTATACCTCTTTGAGACTGTTATACTCCTTTAGGTGGTCATGCCTTTAACATTGTATCTAATTCAATATCAATCAATCAAGGTAGAAAACGTTAAACTGAAACGAGCAACCGATCTGATTTAGCATCCCAGCTCCCTCAGTAACCAGAAGCAAATTTCCAGTGGAACGAGAAGTTAGTTCTTGGTCAAGAATCAAGACTATGAAAAAAACAAGTGTCCCCATTGAAAGAAAGGGTGCATTTCATCAGCACATGACCTGAGCTTTATGAAGAATGGAGATCTTCAACCCTTTATGCAATGTTCTATGATTTGGTTACACTAAAATAATTTGGTTACTCTTACTTCTCCCTGCACATTGCTCATGTGTCTCCACGTTGCCATAACCCCATTTCTTTTTCATTCCCAAGTTACAGACTTCCACCTAAGGATTTCTGCCTGGCCTTTGTATATGGATACTGAAGTCCCTGGAGGGGGCAAGGGGTTTTCATGCTGCAGGTTGACATCGTACCTCCCAGGAAAGGGACAGCAAGTGTCAGGACCTCACAGGCTGATTTCTGTCTCCCCTGTCCTTCAACAAACACAGTCACAAAGCAGCACATAGAGCAACAACATCTATTCAGACATGTACATTCACTTCACCAGTTAAAAGTATAAATAAGTATAGAAAAAGGAAAACTGCGCAGAGACCAACTTTGAGGACGATGGAGTAAGTATGTGAAAACAAAATGACTACCTGAAAAGGAATTTCATTTTTTAACTTGGTCGCTATTATTTCTAATCTGCAGGGTAGCAATTGGCAGTTGTGCTTAAGAAGAAAGGCGAGACAAGTTTCCGGAAAACTCCTGAATGCTAACGGTCAGTCTGCAAAGGGACAAAGTCAAGACATGAAACTCCAGACACTTGGTAAACTCCTGAATTAGTGCCTGTGCCACACTCATGTTATTAGTGATTTGCAGTACCATGTAAGTCCCTCCCATCAATGATATTTTTTAAGTACTCCTGTGCTGAGAGGAGTCTTTATCAAGGCTCCAGAGGATGTCAGTGTGGGGCATTTCTTTCTCTCCGTTTTTACACCTCATTTCCAAGCCAACCTGATCTCCCTGTGGAGGGCCAGGATGCATCTGGGGAAGACTTCAACCAGGGCTGGGAGGGAGGGAGCTTCTTCCCTCACCACCCCTTTGGGAACAGGACCTCTTTACCCGCAGTAACCCTGTCCCTAGCCCGCTGCTATCTCAGGCTTCACGTGTGGCTTTGCATCTGAGGAGCGGCGCCTGGTAGGAGCTGTGCAGGCTGCTACCAGATGGGCTGAGTCACTGGCAGCACACAACTTGCAGAGCTATGTGAGGTCCTGCATGAAAAATGCTCACTTTGTGGCACTGAAGAGAAATACTGCCAAGAGCAAAACTCCATGCAGGAGTTACTGCGCTGTGTGTACACGGGAAGCAGAGCAGGAGACAAAGAAAAGACTTCGCCACAGTTCACAGGAGTTGCTGCCAGGCTGCCGACATGAAGGAGGTGCCTTTCCGCCCGCCACAGCACGCAGACTTCACTTGCAACATCTTCATTCCTTCCTCTTCCCCACGTCCAAACCAATGGTTGTATTTCTTCCAAACTAATCATATTCCAGGGCAACATTCACCAAGCTGTTAAGCTACTGACAGCCTGGTCCTGGATCCCGAACAGTCTTATGAAAGTCACTGGCCGCTTGCAGGAGGAAGGACAAAGCAGATGGGCAGAGGTTTCAGGACCAGTGCCCTCGTGGACCAAGTGCGCAGGAAGCACTGAAGTGTTATCTGAGTCCTTTCATTCCATTCATTCATGGTTTTGTACAGACCGTATCATTAAAAAAAAAAAAAAAAAAGGAAAGCTCTTCATTAACCTTATCAATCGGATTTTAAAAAACGAAATACCACAAAAATGAAATACCAATTATTTCTTTTTTCACTTTTCCAACTTTTCTTTACGCAGGATTTTCCTTGTACAATTTCACTGCACTTTTTTTCTTCCTCTTGGCTCTTTATTACTCCGCTTACTACAAACAACAATGGTTATGAGTAACCCCTTATTTTTCCCTGCAGTCAGAATAATGTCTAAATGAGACAATGGCTAACCCATACTTCCTCCATGACACCTGAAAAATCAAGAAACAAAACCCAAACAAACCAATGAAACTATCCAAGCCCCTCCCCACAGAAGTGGACCAAAACTGGAGTTTCCTCCTATCTAGGAACTGGCCCAATGATGTCAATGGGGCTTTATGGAAACAGAAAGACCCTCTTGAGAGGCCAAGTATTTATGACCATAACAAGATGATTTGACCTAACAGAATGCAAAGACACTATGTTCCCCGAAGCAGTGAAATCACTAACTTGCCTCGTATTTCAGAGTATTTTTACAACTTACAGCCAGCTCACTGCAGCAACATCTCTCAAGCGGCAATGTTTTTGCTAATGCCCGTGCAGCACCGCCTGCTCCGTACAGTCATTCCTCACACAAAATACTGCTGTCACAAGGGAGCTTCCTATTAGCTTTGCGGTTCTTCCCATCCCAGGGTGCGCCTTTGCTGTCAAGAGCATTTAGGCACTAAGAGTCCAAAGAACACAAGACGATAAAAATATTGATTCACTGCTGGTGTGGTATGACCCTCCCCAAATATCAGACAGCACAGCAGCAGTACGGAGCATGCAGTCACGGATGTCGCTGGCAGGAGAGAAATGTGTTGCACTGCATCTTTTACTTTGGCTGGTGCATTCAGAAAATTTTAGCATGGAGCCCCTGATATTACCTCATTGGGTTCAGTTGCCATTTTTACCTCCAAAGTAAGGTAATTGCAACCCCGTGCCCGTTGGGAACTGTATGCATGCTGAAACCTCAACACGCTTCACCAGGGAAGAGAGAGGCCTACTACAGAGTTACTGGGAGATCCAGCAGTGGATGTCTGGACTTCCACTGAACCTGCGCTGCTCCCTGCTCATGACACCTAGTTATTTTAACACCCCAGATGAAATATCTGGCTAGCCATTGTCCAGGGTGACCAACAAGATCTGAAAGGCAGCTACTGAACAGACGAAGGCTCTTCCGGAAAAACAAGGCTTTTGCCACCACAGTCATCACTCCCCAATTAAGGCTGTGCAAGCAGAACTCCGTGCCTGCATTTACTCACCTAAGTCAACAGGGCGTGGGCGCGTGGACCTGGGCATCCACCTGGCATGAGCTCACCACCGGGTGAGCACCTCAATTGCTGTTTGTCCCCAGCGTGACATCCCCGTCCCGGCACACAGGGAGGCACCAACAAACGCTGGCACACGTCCACTTGGACTTCAGCCCTCAGCCGTGCACGCAGCCCCAGTGCCAAGCACCAGGAACCAATGGGCAACCTGCAAACGCTTTTTCCCAGCAAACTACCACTCGGCCTGAACTAGTCTGAAGGCCTGCGGAGTCTATCTAGAAACTTGGTGATGCTGAGCTGTTGCACAAACACTGTAAACAAAAGCTACCCAAAAATATTATCATTACTTAACATATAATCCCCGTAAAAGGGGTGGAAAGGTAGCCAATATTAGCCAAACGATGCTGATGTGTAGCTGGCCATAATGATGTGAATAGAATAGAAATAGAATAGGAAGCTGTGGCAAATCATACGCACAGCAACATCAACTGGTTCTCAAGCTTCACTTTTTCTAAGCACAGTACCTCAGGAAAAGTCAACGAATTGCAGTGCAAATGAGTCCAGACTCATCAAGCTTTTTGCACTGAAGCTTTTACAGATTTTGAATTATATAACCAGTTTGTCACAAATAACAAAGTCCTACTGAAGTGACGGTAAACAATATTATATAGAAACAAAGGAAGGGTATACCCGTAAACGGCAATTCAACGAAAACCTCTTAATTCCCTCCTCTCCCTTGATTTTCCAAGCCCCTTTTTAGTCGCCACTTCTCTTCCTACAACTTCTGTTGGACACAGCCCTTAACCAACGCTCGACTAGCTGGAGAGCAGATCAGGGAATTTGATTCAGACCCAGCTCTTATGTTGCATCGGGCATCTGTCTGCAGGGTATGGAAAGGTATGTAGGTAACCTGCATCCCACGGAGCGAGGGCATCCGTGCCACAGCAGCACATACATCGCTCTTGAAGGCAGCTTTACATAAGCACTGTGTCAACAAACACGCAGACTTTGGTTAAGTAGCTCGTACAGGAAGTCTGGTTTCATTCATTAACTGCGACCGCTGGGGTAGTGCACGGGGAGGAGGAGGCAGGCAGGCGAGTTAAAATGAAGCTCCCCTCTTCCCTCCGAAAGTTTTCAAGTCTCATCATCCCGCACGAGACGCACCGCGTCACCCCCTGGGTGAAAAACAGCGGTGGGCACCGAAACGCGTACGAGCAGCGCGAGGCTTTGGAACCGCGGGCTCTGCGGAGAGGGCCACCTGCCAACAGGAAGAAGCGGTGAGGAGGAATTCTGATCCGGCCACTATCCTCCCTCAGCCAAACACTGCCGTGCGACAAACAGCAGTAAGGACTTTTTTAACCATCGGCCACACCGGGAGCATCCACGTCTGTCATTTCGTTCCCCGGTTGCCAGGAGAAGGAGCGGAGAGACTTCTGAGCTAGAGTTCACAAAGAGCTGACCTTGTCCTTCCCATCACAGCTGTACCAAAAGCACTAAGCCCGGAAGAGACTGGAAGAACAGGAGAAAAAGAAGACGAAATGACACGGTGCCCGGCCCCGGGGCTGCCGCGGGGCGCCCGGCACCTCACGGGGGGACCTCTCCCAGCCACCTGGCGCCGGTCCCTCGGCCCCCTTCCCCTCCCCAGACCGCGGGCCGGAGGAGGAGAAGGGGATGCCCCGCGTCCTGCCGCCCCGGGGGCCGGGCCGGGCCGGGCCGTGCCGGGCGCGTCCCCGGCGTCGCGCCCGCGCTCCCCCCGCCGGGACGCGCGCCCCCGGCGGGAGCATCCCCGGCGGCCCCGCACCGCCGCCGCCGTCCCCGCGGCTCCGTCTCGGCCCCGGCCCCGGCCCCGGCGGTACCTGCGCTGCCCGGGCCTCCCGGAGATCCCCGCTGTCCGCGGCGCCAGGTCACGGCTAAAAGCCCGGCGGCGGCCGCGACTCCCATCAATCATCAGGCACTCGCTGATGGAGCGGATGGTAGGAGACCTACTGATGTAAGCTAGTCACCAGAGAAAATACCCACTGATGACGCATATCCAGGCACAAAAATAGTTACAGGGCCCCCAAAGGGATTATTCAACAGCCTACATTTAGATATTCTTGCAAGAGACCCGCAGTCGATTCGCTGCCATTAGATGGCTGGGGAACGCTGAAGTTTAAGTTTCCTCGGCAGACGTAACCACAAATAGCTGGTTTAAATCAGCTCCCGCAATTACAAGCTGTTTTGTAAATTTTAACACGGCATTACGGGGATTAAGCCTAAACAGAACCACTGCCTATAAAGCGCTGGGCAGCCTCTGCCTTCGCCGCTCACCAACTCCTTCCGCGCGCTTACCGACCCCCTCGGGGCGTCACCCCGCCAGGAACACGGCGGCATAAACGAATTCACGAGTGCTCAGCCCCTTGCGCTACCCCCCAGCCACGCTTGCTTTCAACGAAGGCGCCCATACAAGCGATGCCTGGCGGCACTCGAGCACGAGCTTCATCTCTGCCTTTGTGAAATACTGCGGGTTTCACTTGCCTCTTCTATTCGGAAAAGATCAGAATAATTCATCTGAATAATTCACCTTTCATCGCATAAGTCACAATCACGTACAGGTGAGTTAACAACATGCAAAACCACGCACCTGCCTTGGGCAGGGGCCAGAAAGATATCCCCCCCCAGGGCCCCTTCTAGCCTAAATTATTCCACAGGTCTCTCTAACAGGGTTTTTGGTATCGGTATCTCGTTAAAAGCATAATCCTCCAAATTAACCAATCAAGTGCTAATCCCACAGTAATCCTGCCCCCTTCGACAGTTTCAGGATCATGCCCTCGCAGTAACCAAACTGACCTCGGATGGGGCTGAGCCTCCTGAACGCCGCCGACAGCACAGCACTGACCGTGCAATCCTGGCAGTATTAAAATCCGTATTTTTAAATCGCCTCATGCCAACATCCAAGTCCCTTTTCAGAAGCGCTTTTGGTGCTTGGGAGTCTGAAAGTTAATGACTTTCTATTGCATATTTATAAGCTAAATATAGGAAAGTATTTTATGACTCTGATGCCTGCTTCATTGACATACTTTTGGAAAGCATTACCTAGCCAAACAAACACTCCAGGATTTACAGTGTTTATCCTGTAAAGCGGGAGGAAGAAATGTCCCAGGCTACTAACTCCCACCTTGCTGTCTTCATCCACGACAACGTTATTAAAAATAACACTGAGCATTATTTTTAGCCCAACCGCCTTGCAGAGAGCCCTCACGTTTCTCCCACGCAGACGCTCGCTGGCAGCCCATGCTGCCCAAGTGCCTGGGGGCTGGGGTCTGAGCCGCGGGACCGGCACCCACACGGCGGCTGCCCGCAGCCCCGTGGAGAAAACCAAAGCCACAGCTTGCGGCTCCCTCCCTGCTCCCTGCCCCAAACAGCCAGGGAGCCCCCAGGCGCTTCTGGCGGCTGCCCCACAGATAGGCTGTGCCCCAGAGGATACCGCGGGACGGCTCAGCACTCATTGAGTGGACACAGCCCCAACCTCCAAGGGGCTGTGTGAGCAAGGAATGGTAAACCCCTTTGTTCTTGTACAACAGGCATCCTACTCCCTTTGGAAAGTGGAATTTTTGGCATGGTTTACTTTTTTTTTTCCTCCCCAACAGCTGTCAGTTCTGTCAGTTCCTGTACAGTAGACCTAGCACAAGGCTGGTTTGTGCAACTGCCTCTGGAAGCCAACCGAGTTTTCAAAAGCCTGTTTTCCTGCAACACAAAGGCACCCAGCAAACCTCGTGCAGAATAGGTATGAGCGTGGGGACATGACAGACAGGCGGTGAAGGTGCTGCCGGGGGGGTAGAAGGAGATGCAGAACAGTGAGGGTCTGGCAGGAACAGCTCTCAGTGTTCCCAGCGGTGAAAATGCATTGCTTGTCAGTGCAGGGAAACAGAAAAGAAGAAAGGTAAAGGACAGAAGAGGAAGCGTGATGATAACTGAATGTGCCCGACTACATAAGCAAACACAGAGGTTCCCTGGTGTAGCAATGCTGCCTGATGGTTTTTTGAAGTATTTGAAGCAGCAGGCAGATGAATCCTCTTACTGACTCCAGCGCATTCTATTAGGAGCACACATTCATGGGGCGTAGGCATCTCGTTTATTAAAAATAGAGAGACTAGCAGATTTCCAAGCAGGCAGTAAGACAACGCCCCAAATAAGCAAATGGTTTTTATAAAGTTTCTACAAGTTTTGAAGCAAGGGGCAGTCCTGGAATAGATGTTTGGTTCACTGAGGACAGCACAGCATGGAGCGTTTACTCACTGTGGCACACAACATTAGACAAACCAGGACACTGATGTCAGAAACATAAAAATAGTTATGCTACTCTCATTTTACCTGCACATCAAACTCTTAAGGCTTTTCCCCTAATGCTAGCATTGGCAAAACAGGTAATATTGATTCTAATTGAAAAGTTAAAATATTATGGAAGTAGAGACTTCTGAGGCTCCAGATAGATATTTTTTTCTGCTTGAAAGTATGAATCTGGTATTTCCTTCGCATGCAAACACCCCCGAAGAAATCTAAGACAGGTAATAATGGGTAGAGAGGTGGTGGAGGGAGGTGAGTTTGAGATATTTAATATGAAAATCAACATTTCTATTTTGGGGAAGTAAGTATATTTACAATTAAATTTCAAGTTATCACCTCCTATGTAGCAGTCTAAGCTGGTTCCATTTGGTAGCATCACTAGCAGTAGATAACAGTTTTTATGCCAAAGTTGCAAAGCACATCAAACCATCAGACTAAGGAAGTTGTTTCCTACACATCTGGAACCTGGATTTTGAAACTAGCACTTGATAGCAAGTGTTTTCTGGGGCTGCAACAAAAGGATCGGAGGGTTCTTCATTTCTCCATATTCAGTTGGTCTGTTCAATAACTAGCTCATTCACAGCTGAGTGACCGTAAGCTGAGGAAAACGTACTTTTCTATTCCAAGATATTAACTAAAAATACTCTTGAGATCCGTTCTTCACCAAAATTCTTAAAATGAATTTTTAGAATACGGTGACGAAAAATAATACAACTGCAGGAGTCTCAGGAGTCTGCGCACACCGTATGTATGCCACTAGGCTTTAAGGGACTAAATAACTTTAACTGTCAAAACACGATGGGTTTATTCTTGTGCACAGTTACTAGAGTCACATCTAGGAGTTACCGTAAAGCCTTTTATTTCTTGGTGAAAAATAATGACAATGACTGCAAAAAAACTGTTCTGAAATCACATCCATTTCAGACTGAAGTTTCATTTCAAATCTGCACAAACCAGCTTTGATTGTTCACAGGTGCTGACAATAAAAACCCAATTCCGAGTGGATACCGCTTGTAACTCCATCTGGAATGGGAAACACAGAGACTGGCCTGGGCTACAGAAAGCGGGGAGTGGAAAAGGGCAGCAGAGGAGTTACCCTTGTCCTTCACCATGATGACCCCAGGGTGCACTCCAAGGAGCCATGGAGTGCTTTGGACGCTGTACATGACAGCTTCAGCCTGGCACCTGGTGCCTGCAGAAAGTCGGGGGAGGTGAGGGGAACATCCCAACCACTGCATGTGAAGGAGCGAGCCAAAGCTCGGCTTATTGTAGAATCACAGGTGTTTGGGTTGGAAGGGACCTTAAAACCATCTAGTACCAACCCCCTAACTGAAAATCATGAATGTTTTCCTCTAAAAGAGGTTACTTCTTTTCCTCTTGCAATAATTTTTCTTATTACTCGATAATTAGGGAAAGAAGACATGGATCAAACCCAGAATGCATTATTTAAAAAAGTCAAATTTATTGGTAAAAACATGACCGCTAAATCACATGGCTTTGCCTTCTTCTTTAAAAAAAGAAAAAAAAAAAAAGAAAAAAACCACCAGAGCAGATGACATAAAATCTTGAAGAGACTTTCCAGAGATTTTGCCTCAAATGATGGTGCCTCTCATAAGTCACATTCAAACTCCTTTCTTCCTGGGACTACCTCGAACCACCAGTGCTCATTGTCACCTTTGGAATATGCTAAACTAAGGAGCAGCATGACCTTGCCTATTTGGCCTAAAAAGAGGGGGATTTCTCTTTGCTCTTATTGGAACGAAATTTTCTGGGTTGCTCATGCTCACACACTCATAAATTTGACTCTTCCCTCACTGACGTGTCCTTTTGTTAAGAACAGTTCAAAAGTTCAGTTAGCAACAACCCAATTTCTTAGCTTGCCAAGCAGGTCTCTGGGCTAGTTAATCAAGAAATTAGAGGGCTATGGTGCATGGTAGTACATAAACCACATTTGATATTATTCGCTGCTGTTAATAAGCTTATACAAAAATGCCAAGATACACTTATTTGTGATTTTAATTATTTATAGCATGAACAAAGCAGCCTATCTGCGAGCAACTGGACTTATCCTCTAAAAGACTTCCTGCTGCGGAGCTGCCAGTCTCTCGGTGCGACTGTGGCCATTCCTAATTAAATAAATAATCTGCCCTAGACAACCTCACTGAGTGCCAGCCATGAGCACCGGGGCTGGGTGACAACAAATCACCACAGGCAGAGCGCCAGTGCTCCTTCATGGAATCCAAAGAGAACGATGATTTCCCTTCAGCAAACATTTTGCATAACCATTTGCCACAGTTTAATTGATCTCTGCTACAGCACAGTAGTAAAAACCTCTCAATTTCTATGTGTTTTCAGAGAGTACTTCATGTTCTGTTGATTTCCTTCTCTCTCTATTTGGCTGACTTTTTGCATCAGTTGTGCAGCTTTTTGCGTAGAATCATCTACCCGTCTTTTTTAATTTAGGGAGAAGTCCTCCTCATTATCTCTTCTTGTTGACCCAAACCCATCCTTCAAAGACGGCTTTAAGACTATGATCATCCCCCACTTTGATTTCCACCATAACCTTATCAGCTATACCAGCCAAACTCAAGTTACTTCCTTCTCCACCAATCTTCTCTTATCAGTACACACAAAGCCATTCTTTAATGTTTAACATTTACTGTACTATACAGCTATTTAGGCATTTTCATAACCGCAGGGAAAAAAAAATGGAAAATTCCCACTTTGTGCTGAGATATTGATCAATTTTTAAATCCATTGCAAGATCCCACAATCAATGTTATGGAGTGACTTCAGTACCTGACAGCAGCGTAAACATCAGCAAATTTTCATGGGCAATCAGAGGCATCTCAATTACCTGAGCACTGCCTCAGCTATCGGAAGGACAGCCTGACCTACTGGGCGGTCAACGTCTTCCTATGCACTAATGGTCTTAGAAAACCTACGCAGAAACAGGGAAGCTCTTGGGTGCTCCTGTGTAGAAAATTTCTCCTTACATTTTTGCACTCGGAATGTGAGAGGTGAGGTGCTCCCCGCCATGCAGAGGAGCTCGGAGGCTTTGGAGGGCCAGCAGAGGCTGGGGCTGAAGAGGAGCTCCCAGGCTCTGGCCACCTCTGGCTTCAGCCACTGTTCCCCAGGCTTCCAAAGAGCTGGATGCGCACTCCTCTCTGCACACCATTCACCTTAAGGTACACGAGCTCCCAAGTGACGTGGGTATTTCACAGCTCTCAAAACCCTGTTTGACCACCTACCACTTTTCGGCCAGTTGGGCTGACCCAGACAAGCAGAAGAGCAATGACAGCTGCTGCAGAAAGGAAGGGGGGAGAGCAGCACGTGCACCGACCCTGCTCTGCACACGAGGACGTGGCCTGCGGAGCACAAACAGCTCGCTCTGGCGTGCCCTGCAGCCCGCTCTGACACAGGGGGGTGCCAGAAGAAAGAGGGAAGAGTACATGGAGAGAAAGAGCTTTAGACTCACAGCGCAGTCAACTTCCCTAAATTTCATCCCTCCTCCTTGTTCCCCAGTTTCCAAAAATAACCCAAACAAAGGCAAGAACTGCAGAGGCAGGGAGCCTGAAAAGAGCTGCAGTTCAAAAATACAAAAAGGTGGCAAGGGAATTGAATAAAAAGACACGTTCCTTTTGGAAAAGAACAGTGACATCCTTCAGCCTGGTGGCAAATCAGCATGGATGTAGGTCGGTACCTGGAAGCAGGATGTCAGGTCCCGGGGGCTGGTGCAGGAGGCACAGCAGAGACACACTGCAAGGGGATGGGGGCTCTTCAGCCTGCCTGAGAGGTCTGCACTGGAGGGATGATGCCTTGGCCATGCCTGCCCTCGCATGGTACAGCCCAGCAAACGGCTTCCGTCACTTCATATGCCTAGCATCAGAAGACACTTGACATTTTCCCTTAAAAGTAAAGGCGCCTTAATGTGAAAAACATCTCTTAATGACTAAGAAGAGAGTCAGCAGCGAGCATTTGCACCCAAAGAACTCAGTTCCTCCCACATTAAAGCAACCTCCCAGAAAACTGATTACAAACAAATTAACAAACAACTAGTGTGTCTATCAAAAATAATTGCTTTGCTGCTGGAAAAGAATTAAAGATTCACAGTGCCTGCAAAATGCACTGAGGGTTAAATCTGATTCCTCATTGCTGGACTGATGGTCAAGGTGAGGAAAGAGGAAAGCTCCTTGTGTCATGCAGCTGCAGCTGCCTTGCTTGCAGGGCATCTGTGAGAGGGGTGAATTTTCTCTAACAGGTGAGAAGTAAATTCAGCCACTGGTTGAGAGATTTTGTTTTTCCATGAACATCAGCCATCACACTTACACTTTGACCTGGCTTTGATTTCAGCTGATTCAACATTGTATGACGGCACCCCAAGTCCACATTCAATTTTTTTGCTTCTGATTTTCAGCACTGATCAAAGTAAGTAACTACGAGCACATCTCTGCTTAACTGTGGTGCGATACAGGGATAGTCGTGCCCACTCCACCGAAGACAGCAAGACTCTGGTCAGTGTCACAAGGTCTGTTTTTACCAACAGACACAAGTTCCTCTTGGGCCTTTCCACTATTTGCTGTCTCGATATTAGGATATACCGGTAAGGTCCCCGAGTAAGTTCAGGTCCCCACTCTTTTACCATAAATGCATCCACCTTTATCATAAGTACTACTGCATACTGCAGAATATTTCAGGCACCGCTGTCCAGCAAGAGCCATTCCCTTTTGTGCAGAAAAAAAAAAAAAAACACTCTCAGAAACAACATCTCTCTCCAGCCTTCACATCCACAACCTTCTCCTTTGCAGGAGGACAGCTCGCAGTATCACTGCTCACAAAACAGCTCCTGTCAGAGAAAGGGTTATTTCTCACCTTTGTGGCTCTGGAGCAAAGTTTAAAACCATGATTGCGAGTACAGCCCAAGACTTCAGAAAACAGGAAGCAGAAATGGCAGAAATGATTTGGAGGTTTGGGGCTTTGGGCTGGGTTTAAATTTCATAATTCTTCGTATTTTATTTCTCTTTCACGCTTAGGCAATGATTTTCAAACGGCACAGCTAGCAGTGTCGATGACTTGTTCCACAGCAATCTTCTTCAGCCTTCTACCATGATGGAAGTCACCGCAGGCTGAGAAAACATCCCCTGGCAAACGATGGCACCAAGTGGGCCAACCCATGCCTCCTTAAGAGAAGCTGCAAAGCAGCTGAGGGAGAAGCATTTTTGGGAGCGAAGCTGAGCAGAGTGGGAAGGAGGCAGCTTCACGCAGCCTTAGCTTCTTTTCCCAGTGGAGCAGAGATTGAGAAGGAAAAACACCACAAGCCTCTCATCTTCTCCAGCTTGCCACAAAAGAGGGATGTATTTTTCAGTAAGATCTGGTGAGTCTGACACTGAACTTAGCTCAAGTGACATGAAAAGTTAATGTTTAGGAACAAGGTAGGTGGAGAGGAGGAGGAGGAAAGAAGACATTTGTTATTTGATGTAGATTTCATTCAAAAGCTGCTTTTCACAGTCAGAACTAAAATTTCCATTCAGCTGTTTATTTCTGGTAGCCTAGATAGCTTGAACAAGTGAAAGAAGAGGGATCTAGAGGGAGCCCTTATCCCTGCCTGCCTGACAACTGTTCTTCCTCAGATAACTTAGAAGACAACCAGACACATTTTTCTGACTACCGGTCTCTAAATGTAGTTTTCCTGTTTGGAAAACTGGACGGCGGTGGGGTGTTCCTCCCGGGGAGGCAGGTGCCCCCGCTGCACTGCTCTCCCAGGACAGAGGGGGCGGTGTCTCAAGCTCTGCAGAGAGAGATGGCAGAAAGAAAACATTGAAAATCGTTGTGGTGTTTATTGCCACCAGCGTTCAGGCACGGTACAAGTCTCAGAGATATTCACACTGGCGCTAGGCTTCCCACCTGTGGAGAGCGGCTGGAGAGATCTGCCTCCAGCCACCGACCACAGTGCCTGCAGCAGCCTCCCAGCATGGCCCCGCTGCTCCCATAGGCCCCCAAAGCCTCCTTGTGAAGAATGGCACGACTCCCTGATGCTATGAACTTAGCAGCTGCTATTTGAAATTGGCTGGACTGGTGTGTCAAAGTAATCCAAATGGTTTCTGTAGCTTTTCTGTTCACCTCAGTCTGAATTTTCCTCCTTTGCACCTCTGACATCCTCTCCCCCTTCATGTATTACAATTTTCTCGCTCTGTTTTGTCTGCATTACATCTGAAAACAACTTTTCCCTCATGCACACCAGAGCATCCTCTCTTTCCTGCTTTGTGCTCTTCCCAGCCCCCTGTTGTTCTGGGCTGGCCCTTCTGTCTTTGCTCTGTTTCCTCACTCTTCTCTCTTCCTGTCCTTGATTTCTCTCCTCCTTTCTTTCTCCTTTGATGTTTCCTGGTGCTTTCTCTTCATCCTTCCTGACAAACTGAGCGAGGTACTCCACTGGGAGATGCTCACCAGAAGCAGCTGGCCTGTTCAGAGGGCTGTGCTGGCTCAGACACCTACGCAGGCGCCCGTCGCCTCGCCCACTGCGCTGCTTGCTGGAATTAATCCCGCTCTTCACCCAGGGTCCTGCATACAGCCCTTTGTGAAAAGTCAGGAAAATGAAGGTGCCCTGTAATTTGAGGAGCATGTGCTAATTTTACATCCATGTTTTCAATGAGCTGCGCCTGGTTTTCATTCCAGGGGACTGCGCAGAAAGCACGACAACAAATCTGGGGGACTGTCAAACACAGCAGTAGCACGTGGCTCGTGCTCCCAGCACTGCTCTCCTCTACAGAGTGACTGCTTCAAAGTGACCCTTCCTTCCTGCCCAGGTCTGCCACCCCGAGGGTGAAATTCACCCTTTGCTGAGTGCCAGTGCAAGGTTATTTAATCATTTCAATCCTATTTATGCCCTTAGAAAAGATTTACTTGTGTCACACTGCTGTCCTGAGCAGGGACAACTTCCCCCCCAGCTGGAACCTCAAAGACAGCCTTCTCACCTCAGTGAAAAAATGTCTTGTTTTTAATACTTTTTTCCTGTTGTGAGTCAAAAAAAAAAAAAAAAAAGAAAAGATACAGATAAGAGCGATGAATTTTATTCCTCCTGGCACAGCAACAGGAAACAGCCAAACAGCCTCCAATGGCAGGGCTCTGTTCTCTCTGCAGTCAGACTGAGAAACCTCGCCGAAACCTATAGGCCAGATCCACTCATAGGTTCTGGCTGCTTTGCCTGTTTTAGCAATGCAAAGCAGCTGTAAATCCAGTTTAACTTGCCAGTTTCTGTCAGCCTTACCGTGCCAGCTTAGCACTGCTGCTAGCCTCAGAAATCCCAGCAGCCGGAGGTTGCTCCCAGCCCGACTCCAGGCCCTGGAGGCTGATCCTTCTTCCACCCGCTGGCCGCTAGCGCAAGGAGCAGGACGGCCTCAGGCATTTCTTCTCCCTGGGCAGAGCGCATTTGTCATACTCCCCTTTCCCATGTGCACACAGCCAGCTGAGCAGATCAAAGGGAATCCACTTAATGATCAACTCCCGGTTAGTCCCTGGCCACTTGTTCGCTTGCTCCAGAGGGTGACTCCCGACCCTGCCCATGAGCAGGTGCATTACTGGGGCAAGGCTGCAAACCCAAGCAGGCTGGCAGAAAAAAACACCCTGTTTCCTTCTACTTTTATAGTTCTTTGGATGTCAGGAAACAGAGCTCAGGCTTGTTTCCTGCTCCTCTGCCAGGGAAGGTGGGGGAAACTGGAGGTGGATGTAGAGAAAGGCAGAAAGAGGGCAGATCAAAAAGATCAAGGAAAATAATAATAATAAAAAGAAGACAACACTGCTTCACTCTAGTCTGTAAAGCAGTACATCTTGGAAAAAAATAATCTCCCCGCAACCAAGTCTTTCTCTCCAGGGATACACAACAGTCTCAGGAATTAATAGCATTTTCTTGCAACATTCAAGTGCTGCTGCACTTACAGTCTTATAAAAAAAACACTAAAAAAACAACCTCTTCTTTTGCTTCTTGCCTGAGAAAAACACACACAAAAAGAATTTGAGAGAATCTGGGGGGGGGAGGGTGCAATCATGTCAGTTCTGATTTTCTAAGAACAAAGCCTTTACATTATATATAAATAAGTAAACGGGAGACGTTCGGCATGTTTTCTTTTTTTCCATCTCACTCCCAGCCCCTCGCTCTGAATGCATTAATACATACACCTTAAGCACGATCGGGCTCTTCGTGTTGCCATGGAACTGAAACCTTTGCAGTTTGGATGGTGATGTACGCCAGGAAGCATACTGTTCTTACACTTCCTATAACAGAAGCAAAAATCACTGCATAGCATTAACTCCCTTAGTATTTAAGGCATTCAGTGTCTTTCTTGTCTGTTCTTCTTCACACAGAGTTTGCTTTTTCTATCTTGCCACATGCAAATGAAACACATTTGACATAGCTATTCTTGTCTTTATGAAGTCAATAGCTCACACGCTGAGCACGCTGCAGAAGGTCCACAAGACGACGGACTTTCCCTTTTTAATAAGAGGCTGTTTGCAGGCATGCAGCAGCTGAGACGAGGGCTGGAGAAAGCATAAGTATATGCAATACACGTGGATACAACAATGTATTATATGTCAAGGCAGCATTTTCATAGATTTTGGAAACCTAGTCAAGCATATTTATAGCTAACGCTCTCGACACTCAATGTTCTTTTGTCCAGACAGCCAAATTACAGGATAAAGCTCCTGCAGCAGGCATCAGGTCTTTCTACACCTCTGTTTCGTAACTGAGGTTGGTGGGCTTTCAGTGGTGAGCAGAGCTCCAGCCACTTCAGTTACAGGAAAAGTAAGTCAGTACAGCTCTGTGCTATCTAAAGATTTAGCCTACAACGATTATCTTCAGCAGATCTGAGGTTTTTGCCAAAGCTTCTAAAAATGGCTTTACTCACATTGCAAATAAATCAATTTTTATGTTCAAAGCAAAAACACGGTATGCAAATATCCAAGTTTATTATAAAAAGGTTACCATATAGCCATTCACATATATAAACGTTGGATCTGTACCTGCTGAAACAGCTGGAAGCCTGTCCATGATCTGAAGCCAGCCTGAGGCTTTTACCTCCAAAGTTAAATATTTGCATAGCATTAAGCTTAAAATTAAAGCATTTGCTGAAGAAACTTGCTGACTCGCATATAGGGAAAAACAAGAGGGAATTTAGCTTCCCTACACACGGGGGCAGATTCTTTGGATGCCTTCCCCATCACACGGATTCCTGGACAGCACAAGGACAGACAGACTACCAGCCTGGGAATTCCCCCTTCGTTTTCCGGAGGATTTTGTGTGCGGCTCGGATAGAAAAGCAGTAACCCAGGTAGCTACTTTATGAAGAAGGCATTTGTGCTCACTCCTCATCCCTCGACCACCTGGTAACACTCCTGCCCCAGCAAAGAAGGGCCCCATTCACCCCACGCCTCCGCCCAGCAGGTTCCCCACATCCCGCTGCCACAAGCCACCTCTTTCTTGTTCGCAGCTCCTGGGGCTGAACCGGCCGGCACGCAGCGAGCGTTTCCTGCAGCAACCTGCCCCCGGGGACGTGAGGTTGTGCCTGCTCATAAGGAGGCTTTCTGAGGCACGTTTTGCCCCCGGTGCCGGCACAAGGCACAAAAGCGCTGCTGTCTGTATGCGCTTTCACAAACTGCAGGGAGAGCCTTCTCCAGCACCCTCAGGTCCCCTCTGCTCCCCTCCACTGATGGAAAAACCACGCTGAACAGCGCTGTCAAAGTGCAGCCCCCTCTTTCCCTTCGCTGACAATGAATTTCTGCTCGCACTATGTCCCTACCACCCCTGCCCTCACCTCTGGTTTAAGTCAGGCTCTCACCGTTGATTTTCTTGTTACAGGAAAATGTATATTGTGTGACGATGAAAGGCCGGCGCAATGTCAAGAGCATTAAAAAGACCCTGGGGACTGATTAGAGTCAAAAGGGAAAGGATTTATGACGGTTAATAAAGTTAAATCTCTCAGAGTTCTGCTTATCCTTTGCAATTCCAGGTAACCAGATCTTATAGGAAAAGTTATTAAAATGTTGGAAGTTATTACTGCCCCCTTTGAAGGGTTCCCTGATAGGGAAACCTGTACTCTGACCGCAGGCACCTGGCCAGGACAGAGCCCGGCTCACCACCAGGGCTGAGCTGACACCAAGAAGGAGACAAAGACGGGGAAACTTTTCTCTCCACCAGCACCATGCTTCCACATGGAAGAGCTACCGCACGAAGAGGGAGGCTCTCACCCTTCATTCCCAGCTTGTTTGTACACGTGCACATTTCGCTGGAGGATGCGATGGAACTGCACTCCACAGGTTTGCTCTGAGGCTTTTAAAACACTTCATAATCCAATATAAAGTCAACATAATTTTATAAGATGTTAATGATTTTCCACGCTGAGATAATGAGATTGAGAGAGGGCGAATAGAAGAGGAGGGCCAAATTCTTTAAAATATTGGTAATTGTGTATCAATACCTAAATTACACATACACTTTACTGGATAACACATTTTCGTTTTCCTACCACTTAATAATCTTAAATGTGTTACATATGCCCTTTCCATTTTCTCACTCTTTTGCTATATTACATCCAATTTAATTTCCTGTGGAAGTCTGCAATCTTTTACACTGTGCCTGTCTCGGAAGCCTTTCTGCAATAAGCAGAGTGCAGTCCTTCGGAAGGTCTATCTTTTATGAGCTTTGCTCCTGCAGATTAGTTTCCTGAAATGTTTGCAATGCTGTATCAGAACTGGCCAAAGAGGAAAACCAAAATAACACCCAAAAGGAAAAGCAACCAAGAAAGCCTTCACTTCCTTCTGACTCCTACATTCAACAGTCAAAAGAAATTTCATAATTTCATTCTGATCTGGGAAGATGGCAAACCTGTGAAGGTTAATACCTCCTATCAGAAGTTCTCCCAAGGTGCGAGACACGGCACCCTTGTTCTACAGCTCAAAAGCAGAGCTGCGAGGTGTCTGCTTCCTCTTTCTTCCCAGCAAACACAGACACCTGCAAGCAATCTCCACCCTGGCAGCCATCTCTCCCCACCAGCCAGCCCTTGGCTCTCTGAGAGATCTTCTCTCCCAGTGACAAGCCACTTTCCACCTAAGAAAAGGGAAATGTCAATCAAAACACATCCATCCTTCCTTTGAAAGGATTCCTGTGACAGCAGGAAGCTAGCCTAGCTGGCCTACTGGGTCCTTTCCAGACCTCTGCCCCTACAGAATGCAAAACTCATTTTCTTCCAACTAACTTTCCTTCAGAGATTACCAAGGGTGGCCACAAAGACAAACGAGAAGCCCTTTCAACGGGATCCACGCTCTTTCACATCAGTGGGAGACGTCATCTCCAGGAGCTTCTCGTATAGAAGAACCGGAGCCCCGCTACGTTTGGCCACCTCTTCACCATTCAGAACCTACGTTACCTCAGCTGCAAACGGCTCTCCCAAAACAAACTAAATTGTTTAATGAAGTGTGAGCTTCCTTTCCCCAATCCCTGTGAGATTTTGTATTGCTTTCCATGTCTCACACCACTGACGTAGCAGTAAATCAGCCACATTTCTGACAAACATCTTCAAAACTATACACAGAAATACAGTGCGTTTAATCCAGATGCATACTTTTGGGGCAAACAGTCATCTCTCCTCATTATTTTATAACTCTTGAAGCTACACATGGATTTTCACTGAGTCCTCTCCTATGTTATTTCGTCAATCCATTTCCTTGTAATTTTGTTTTATGCTGTATCTTTAATACTTAATCTTTAAAAAGTGGCTAATCAGTAAAAAAAAATAATCCCCCACAGAGAACACTACTTAAACAAAAGTCTCAGATGCTATGTGCAGTGCAATTCAACTCTCATCAGTGTGAAGAAACGTTTTTCTATCAGCTTCAGTGGGAGTTGCATTGCAGCTATAAATCAGATGAAGATGCTCCATGCTAACGGCTACGTGGTGTGCTATAAACTGCTCCAGTACATAAAACAATGACATACCCATTCTCATAAAAACAGTTTGCTCGTGGTTTACAGTACCTGAGTCAGAACAGTAGGAAATAAAAACATGCCAGATATTAGTGACTTGAAATTTTTGGCCTTGTAGACCGTAAATTAAATAGCCTCCTTTCACAACATGTGGCTCAGTCTTCACTTCCTTTTACAGGGTGAGGAAAAAAGATTCAATATACAGATTTAATTCCTATCAAAATCTTATTCAAAGGCAGTGGGTGATGTAAAGCTAAACATCAAGGGAATATCTGCCATCATCTGGCTGAATTTGGTAAAATGGAGTTAATTTGCACTTCTTTAAGGATTCATTGGTGTGTGAAATTAATCGAATTTAGATTGGCCAGAAACTGAAAATGGAATGAAGGAGAAAAGCAATTAAGGACCTTTCCTAACACAAAAATAGTACTGCTTTAAATGCATTGATACAGTTAAGGTACAAAACCCTTCAACGCCAATGCCACCACCGCTTCCTCCTTGAGGAAGAGAGTAGTAGGCTGCATATCTACATGTCATTGTTATACCAGGATAACTTCACCCAAAGAAAACATCGGTAGAAGGTTTCTACCAACAGCTGTAAATGAATACATTTTCAAGATCATACTCATAGGTAAAACAGTTCACTGTTCTGCATATGGACCAGGCCTAGCAGATAAACATCTGTTGGAATGGCTCAGTATAATTGATTATACATGTGGCTTAACATTTACTTCATTGACTTTTAGCACCTTTGTGTTATTGTTACTGTGCTGCTCCAACAAGCGGTGGTTAATGTAAGATGCAGAAGTTCACATACCGTATACTTATGAATAACTGGTTCCCAGAGATGTGGCAGTGATAACATTGTCATCGTATGATTCAGGGTTGCTTGCTGCAGATCACATATCAGGAGAGGGTCCCACCTGAAAACATAACAAGTCCAGATATAGTGTTCACCGTAATCACAGGTTTACATCAAGCTTTACTAACACATCTGTGCATTTTCACGTATTTCCCCTCTAAATTAACAGTATCTGGGCTCTTCCCAGGCTCACAGAAATCACTGTGCTGTTCACAATGACAAGCAGAAGTTCACTGATGAAAAGTTCACTGGTGAACTAAAAGTTCACATAAACTGTTTGGCCACTGCTCCAGGCCAGATTTCAGGCATGATCTCAAGGCAGCGAAAACTAGTTTCCATTGATAATACATAAGCTGTAACTGTTTGGTGGACAGATGAAGATTTCCCGTCTGCCAGGGACTTGACAAAAAGGTAATTCCTTTCACCGCTGCATTATAAGTGTGGCTCTTTTTTTTTTTTTTTTTTTTTTTAAAGTTGAACGTCACCAGTTTAGAAGATGCACCACTGAAGATCAAGGGATCTTAAGAGAGCATTGCTTTCCTATTGATGACTACAATCATATTATTTATGATTATTTGACCATCTAAAATCACTTGATAATTAATCTGTTGTTAAATATTTTCATATATGGAGATACAGAAAATAAGTTTATACTAGCAGCATTGTCTCCAGTGGAAAGATACATGGCAGAAAACAAACACATTTTCCAAGAGCTGAAAAAGCTTTTTCCTACTAAAACTAATGGCAAAATCACAACTGATGGAAACAAACATAGGCTCAGGCAACCTTAAAAGTCTACAGCACTAAATAAACGAAAGCTCACCTGGGCTGTATATCCCCATAAGTAAGTGTTTGAAACAAGAGTTAAGAAACTCTTGCACATAAATTTCATTGACTTATTCTGCAATGCATGAGGATGTGAATAAAGCTATAAAACACAGCTTTGACATCAAAGGCAGATTAATTGGGTTCTCTTTTATTTTGAAAATGTGGATAAAATGACTTACAGGATACCCAAAAATATACCCAGACACACACAGACGTACAGACACGCCCACAGCGGTCAGAAGTCACAGAAGAGATAAAACCTCCCCCAAAAGAAACCAATCTTCCTCCTGCTTTGCAAGCTGCTTCTCATCCTAGGGTAGGAGGTTTTCAGGAGGGAAGTCTGGTAAATAACAAAGAATTTTAAAGAAATGAGGTTTTCAGATTTTACCCACAGTTTACATTTTTTAAATTACTCTAATGCTTCTTTGACTCTTCATACCTCCAAAGTGGCTTGGCTCTTGTGTTTATTATGCTTCATCGGCCAGCCACAACGTCACACAGCACTCCAGCACCAAATACTTCTGCATTTTCTGCCAACTAAGCAAGTCAGTGTCTCTGCATTTGGTCTTTAGTAACAAGCTTAAGCTAGGAAGAGCACATCCATGCTCCGAAACAAGAAAAAGATACTCACAAAGGGCACACTTCCCCTGGCACAATGCTAGTATGTAATATCTAGTGCTTGCCCACTCAGGAACAGTATAAATACGGGTTGGCAAACAGAATAAGCCGAGAGCCAAGGGCACATGTTGAAACATACCCATACATAATGCCAAAGATGGAGGTGAGGTGCTGATGCCTAACACGGGACGCAGCAGTAAGGAGCCCACTGGTGGAGCAGAGACTGTTGGGGTGCCTGGGGCAAGGTACAGATGAAGCCCCCCACCATGCCCCTGCCCTGGGCTTTCTGCAGGACTCCCTTTGTCCAGGGACAGCCCGGCAGGCAGCTGGCTCCCCCAGCTCCAAGCCTACACTGCCCAATTGCAAGATACCAGGAACGTTGTGAATATCTGTGAATTCAGCTGGGGACTGCTGGCAAATAAGTGCAAACGCTGGCTGAGGCACGGAGGGTGAGGTAAATTCACCCTGGCGGGGATGGATGGGAACACCAAGTGAATGACGCCGACCGCCTGCGAACGCTTTTGGTGTGGACAGAACGCTCACAGCAAAACTGACCGCACTCCCCACCTTACAGACATGGCCTTCAGAGCATGAGCTTGTGAAAGCTACTCATCTGCCTGGGGAATTTTGCCAAAAAGCACACACAGAGGGCTCACCAGTCCCTCATTTCCAGAAATGCCAAAATAGTAGCAGGTATCTGTGTTCCTAGGTAGACACAGATATAAAAGAACAAGAAAGCACTACCAAATACACTTAGGGGTAAACATTCCTTAAAAATTCTAACTCTTCACATCCAGACTTGATACTATAAAGGAGTTTCCCTAAAACAGACATTTTTCAGTGTTAGACAGATCCCTTCTATTGACCTGCTTAAATTTTGCTTCCCTATTAGCTCTGTTTCACCTATGCAAGCAATTCTTTCTCATCCATTGCAGACTTAAAAAGAACTTTCCCTCCCAGAGAAATCATTTGTAGCATCTTTGCCACAAAATGATGCTGCTAAAAATGGCCAGCTGTTTTCAACAGGAAAACACAGCAAGATATGCAACTCATTCTTTTTCTGCTTGCAGATTTATTTGGAGTCATTTAATCAATCTTTCCTTAATGACTGTGCCTAATCATTTAACTCGCATTACCTCATTTACCTTTTCAAAAAATTGCTTGAACTTTTCAGGTGAATAAGTCATTTAAACTTTGTTGGTTTTGTTGTTGCTGTCTGTTAATGTACCCTTGGAAAATGAATAGTCTGAAACAAAAGTCCGAGATCACCACAGGAGTAGAAAAGAATCACCACAAAGTAGCTACATCTTCTACATCTTGAACACAAATATATCACAACACAAGGCACCAAATGAAATGCAGTCTTTCATCTCTAACGAATTAGTTGAAAACCAGTTCAGGCTGGTAGCAGTCAAAAGCCATCATTGTCTTCCTGCCGGTCAATGTCATCTATGGACTGAGTTTGGAGTTCTCTATTTAACTCTCTCTTGACCCTTTTGCTCAGATTCCTCAATGGATTCTTAACCCTCTTCTTTGCAAGGAAGGCCATGGTCAAGATTTTCAAGGCCATAGGGCACGTACTGTATTCAATGCCTATTTCCTCTCTGCTCACAGTTGAGATGGAGGGATCTCAGGGAACGTACATGAGAATGCCAAAATTCCTCAAAACGAACCACTTCTGGTGGAGCAGGAGATGCTAGGGAGAAGCTGCTAAGAGGAGCCCAAACTATTCATGAATCTGACAACTTTCAAGATCTTTCACAAAGGTTTTTCTGGCAGAGACTTCCTAATGTCTTTCCTTTGGTGAGAAAGAAATACCAAAGTTCTGAAAATACTCTTTGACTGAAATTGCAAGTCCTAGAAGAGCTTCTTTAAAGCGAAGTCCTTCTAGGTGAAGAAGACAACTGGACGCCTTTGTGAAATCTGAAAACATAAATTATATAGTAGACGGCTCTGGCAATTATGGAAATAGCTAGTGAAGACAGGAATACACTGGGGAGCCGGCAGTTAATCTGGGTGGGGGAAAGATTGGGAACTGAAGATACAAATCAATACAGTCTCTACATAAAGAGAGAACTGTAAGAAAATACACACCGTTCTTGTCCAAGCTGTATATTTACTATAGTTAGACGGTAGTAATCTCCAGTGCCAACAATTAAGACCTTCATTTTCATTAGGATACTTCTAAGGAAATGCAAACATCAGGCACAATTACTTCTCAAAACCGAGTCTATTTGTCTTAAAACAATCTTAAAACTGTATTTAAACATAATGAACTACAGCTAAGTTACTCTTTTGCCCCAAAGAACTTTTCTTACAGCACTGAAGAAGAAAATATGTAATCGTTTGCACCATAAATGTCCACACTAATGCACACAGTACATTCACACCAACAGAGCTGAAGAGATCTTACAGACACAGGTGTTTAGAGCACACCTATAAAGCACTGCTGTGCTCTAGGGCTTAGCAAGATTTTAGCAATTCTTTCTCCACCTTCAACAAATACTGGTTGCTGGCTGGAAAAACAAACGAGGACTTATAAAATGGTCAAAGTATTTAAACCCACATGGTTAGATTGGCTAGGTACAGGCAAAAAATCGTTTTTTAAAGTCAGGTCTAAGCAATAAGCCTCAAAAATTCCTCCAATACATACATTTTATTATGAATCCTTAAAAAAAACTATAGCTACTAATTACAAAAAAAATACATTTGTGAATAACCTTTCAGAAAAATATATTTTAAAATGAAAGGGAAAATGTAACTAATGATCTGAAAACACATTAACTTGCCTGAAAAACAAAACTTTCCTCTCCTTTCCTCACAAGAAATTTGAGGAATTAAGAAGGGAATTACAGTCCTGAGTCCTACTTTCCTGGCATCTGCCTGTGTCAGAAGTTAAGCGTTATGTTAGTTAAGGTGAGAAAGCCCGTTTAGTTCTCTCTGAGATCCGAAGCTATATTACACACAATAGCACTTGTGTACTTTACTGGGCAACATAAAACATGGATGAATTAGCTGCCTGTAAAACATGCCAAACTGACATCCACGCGCACCAAAGACCTCCTCTCTGTGCAGAACAAGCACAGCGAAGCAGCAGCGTGAGCTGCTTCCCAAACCGTGTTTCCAAACACTCCTTGGTTACATCCTGGAATGAACAAGAGCAGGAGTTTCTCAGTAACAGGGAATTATGTGGCTGGTAATAGCAATTCAGTTCTGTGCCTGTAATGTCCTAACACAAACAAACCGCATCAACGTGTAGGAGAGGAAGCGAGGAGAGAAAGCAAATACAGCTACGAACACAGGATGAACTGCACCAGAAAGCTCCGCTGCAATCTACATGTATCCTCCGTCAGGCAGCACTGGAGGGTTCGAAACAGATCAGACATGCTCCCCAGCACAAAGCTGCTCAATGGGAGTGATGGATGTGCCAGAAAAATAATGCATGAAAATCCCCAGAGAAGCAGCATTTTTTTTTCTTGGACTTTCTTTGATAACCTGCACAGAGGGCATTTAAAATCAAAAAATATCTACCAGACTGTCTCTGGCAAGATATACTCCATCAGCACTACTTAATTAAATAAGTGTATTGTTCTCTTTCCCACCACGACTTGCTTTGACCTTTCTCTTTTTTTTTGACTAATTCTTTTTTTAAATTCTGCCCCTCATTTTCATGAATGTTAGTGATCACAAAATATATTGAGAGTGACAGGCAGTAACCATTACTGGAGGCTGTCGCACTTGGACTGCGATGCAGATGATCATCCGGAGGCTGGTACACTAGTGCGGAGTGAGAAGGTCACTCAAATAGCCATCCCTCCGAAGAGCAACACTTCTGAAAAACAACTTCCTAAATCAACATCTAGCATCGAGAGCATTTCACAGTAATTTCTATTTCTCTTCCAGCAACAGTAAGAGAACTTTCAGATCAGAGAACAAAAGTCATTAAACGGAGCATGCTGTCAAATGTGACAGTGCATGTTGGGGCTATGAAAGCAGGGGAAGAAACAGCCAGTCCCCCAGCATCACAAGTACAGGTGAGAGACACTCAGAAGAAAGACAGAGTCAGTCTGAAACGGCACAAAGAGATCTGATCACTAATCAGAGACAGAAACCCATCTGAGAGTCACAACTGTCTCTGCAGGCTCTGAAAGACAGAATTAAATTGGTTTAGTACTATATTCAAAAATGAATTTAATTAGCTGACATTAAGCAGGATAAGTTTGCGGTACCATGTTGTTCTGACAAGCTGTCTCCAGAAGGGTAAGTGGAAGGTAAAATCATATTTTTCAGGATGAGATTACAGACGTGCACTTAGAAGGTAACGGCGTGTCTGCCGAGGGCGGCTTACAGCTGGAGCTGGACACTTCGTCTCGCACTGCAAAAGGATGCTGTGTGACAGATGAGCCAGGACTGCGAGTTTTAGATTCTATGCGTTTATTCTTATGGCTGTGCAGCTTAATCTCTTTCTGATATCGCCACTTACGTGAAGAAACAGCCGCAGCATAACCTCTGCCAGGAGGTTTGCTCCGGGTTCTCCCAGTCAGTCAGACCTGTCCTGTGGCATAAGCACGCTACAGCAGGTACAATTTATTTCTGCTTGTGTGCAAGTATGCTGGGCCTCAGTCGGACAGCTCAGGTCTGATGACTGCTGCGCACCCACGGTTGTGGTACTGAGTCAGCTGGGGCACCCCGCTGGGCTCCCGGGGACGCCCTGCTGTTCCTCCACACAGTGCATCTGCTGGGAGCCACCACGGAGCAAAGGTGGTGGGGAGAATGAAGCTGGCAGAAGCTGTGGCTGTAATGTGGGGGTAGAGAGCGACAACTCAAGGATCAAGGGTAAAACCCACAGGGAATCCCAATCAGGTGTTTCCCTGAGGAAGACTTGGAAAAACTGGAATAACAAATTCCAGAAGCCGCATGCCTGTGAAACTGAACCAGCATCCCCTTTGCGTGCCTCCTTCTATTTAATGACAAACTGAGTTCTGGTGGAAAGTGTCTCACTGTCAGAGCTAGAAACCCTGATGGAAATCCAGCAGACTTGCAAAGCAGGCCCACATGTCCCAGGCTGTGACCATGGCAGCTACTGCTCACATCACTCAGGTTGATGCCTCAGCTCTGATACCAGGACCAAGCCAAACTCACCAGGCAAGACAGAGAAACTTTGGCCATCCCGTTAGCAGCGATCATTAGGGAGTTGCTGCTCCATCACATGCTGCAACTGTACAGCAATATAAGCTCCCAGTTCAGGCTGGGAGTGCCCTTCCTCCTCCCCCAGCCCCTCTCACCAGACCCGCATTCAGGCTGCGTGACCTTGAGTAGTCATTTGCAGGTTTTTAGGAGCAAGCATCACACACCACATGTCCTTCTTCAGCACCACATGAATCACTCTGCTTTAGTGGCTTCTTACACTGATAAAACCCCCTGTGTACCCAGCTGTTGTCTCCTCAGCCACATCTGGACCAACAAATTAAATGTGCCCTTTCCTATACCCTGTCTCTGCGACATCTGCCAGCAGAGGCAAAGCCACTGAGAACAGCAGCTAACAGTTAGGGATGAAGACTGGCAGGGGTCAGAGACCCTTGTTTTACTAGCCATTGGATGGGTGACCTTGAATCTCTCATGTTATGTTTTCTCGTATTTAAAGAGAATTACCATGTTGCTTTTCAGCTATACTGAGAACCACAGATACAAGGTATTACCTGCTACTTATATACACCACCATTACTATACATAACTAAACAACTGCCTTCAACTAAACAAACCTAGCTACAGGCACAGAACATATGATTTTGTAGTATTAATTCTTAATTATTTCACTCTCTTCCAGGAAACGCAAGTCCACAGCTGAGCACGAATAAAGACACAAGATCTTTACGATAAGAAAAGGAAAACAATGGCCTGACATGACCTAAGTAAAGCACAGGATACTACCTCCCCAGGGCAGAAATCTCCCTACTCCAAAACTTCCTTCCAAGTGCTCTGAATATGTCACCAGACAAAGAAACAAGAAATTCACTTTTGCAAGACAACAACACTTTTTACAACAGCAGTATCTGACATTATTCCATAAATCTTCCAACAATCGATGTGCTTTATGTCAGAAGGGACCTTTAAACTTCAGATTAAAACAAATTTGGGTCTCAATCGCAACACAAAGGTACGTGTAATAAACTTTAAATATGTCAAAAGCTTCACTGGAAAAAGGTCTGCTGAAGGTTTGAAGGTTTAACACGGGGCCCGAGGCTCACCCCGCGTCACAAGGCTGACCTGCATGCTGCTGAGCACCACGCGGTGCTGGAGCGCTACCGACTGACAGCGCTGGAGCTCCCAGCGTCCCCGGGTGTCAGACCTGACATCGGAGGGCATGTCACCAGCCGTCTGTCTGTGATTCCTGTGATAACCTTTCTGTCCCCTCTTCATCCTTATCAGATACTTAGGTTGTAAATTGGGTGTGCCTGAAGACGCGAAGTCAGGGAAGCCTACTTGTTCACAGAAGCCTTTACACAATACCACGGGAAAAATTGTAATCATAATAATAAATCACTTATATCTCACAATTCCAACATTTTACCATTTTCACAGAACTTGCCATCCAGAAACTATTCTCAAAGGAACTAATTGTGTCTTCCCTCTCGAATCTCTTTTATAGCCTTGTTTCTGGCCGCAGCAGCACTGGTACAAGCTGGCTTTCACATCAAGGACTAGACCTTCACCTCCTTCTCTACAGAGGCACAAACGCAGTTGGAAACTGCATCAAAAGACAGATACTTATAGGAAACCGGGGTTCATGATTTCTGCTGCATACTGAAAAATCTGAGGTGTTTTCTAGAGCATCTGGTGGCTGCAGAACTGAAAGAGCAGAAAATCAGGGGAGTGGGAAGGCTGACAAATATGAAACACGTACCACTGCCGCACAGCTATGCCCTGCTGACCTTCTGTCCCACTGTTCTTTCATCTTTGACCTGAATTTGGATGTCAATGCCACTAAGCCAAGAAGCTTAAAGGCACCGACTGTGCTATGCCCCTGCCAGGGCCGTTTCTGAAGTCCAGCTTCCCCACCCCGCACGCAGCCCCTTCATAACCACAGCAGGTCAGTGCCCAGGCCCCCACCTCCCCCCGGGTCCCTGCAAGTGGGGCACTGCCCAAAAATATCCCCTGAATCTGACATTATTGCAGCACGGCCACAAAAATCTGCTACTGCAGACGTCAGTTTGTTTCCTACAAACAGCCTATACCCAGTGCTTATCACACTTTTAATGACAGTAACCCATGCATGCTTCTAAAGTTTAAAGCCTTTACATTCAAGGGACAAGTCAATAAACAACACATACAGCTTATTTTATACAAATGCATTTCACCCAGAAAGAACTGTGAAAACGCTGACTGCTTTACAGCTCTCTAGCCACAGATATTCAGGACTGAAATTCAGTGGCAGAAAGGTCCATCACACCTCCAGGCTTCTTTGAAAGCATCGGGTAAACATTTTAGACAATATGCTACTGGACCACGACTGCGTTAATTATATCTTGCCTTTAGAGGTCCGCCACATCTTTTTCATCTGCTATTTCCACCAGTGTTTTATTCCTGTACCTTCCACCCGTATCCCAGCAGCGTCACAACAGAGGTCTTACCAAATGCTTGTCTAAAAATGGATACTTCTCTTTAATGTCCTGATAAACAGGGGGAAACCGCGCTGCCCTTTGACCCAACCATTTAAATTCAGGAGGTGGCCATTCACTAGCTGATGTCTGAAATCTGCCATTCACTCTGTGGGATCATCCCTGGCCCAAGTCTTGTCCTCAAAATCTTTCTCAGTGGCCAGAAACCTTCCACATCGACTTTCTTCCGTGTGATTCACCTCCACCACCCAACCCCCGAAAGAGACCTCAGTAAGACTGGGCACCTGCAAACCGACATTGATGGGGATCGTCCTGGGCCATAAGCTGACCTGATGAGGACCAGCTCCTGTCAAATGCTCCCGCACCAGGGAGCTCCATTTCTCAAGAGGATGATGGCTTTGAGAGAAATCGCTCAAGTTAGTCTTCGGAAATACTAAACTAGCAAAGAGAGACTGGGATAAGAGTCTAGGTTTTAGGTAATGGAAATACCAATCCAGGCAAAATCAGCTGGTTAGCAGGTACTTAACCACACGTGTTTTGTGTTCTTCATACTGGGGAAGAACCAGACACGTCTGGTCACAGGCTAACATAAGGGCTGCTCTATTATCAAGCACAAATCTTGGCAGAGAACTGACAAGTAATACGGGCACTGACACTGAACTTCTCATGAACATAAGCCTGTCATGAGATGGATAGCTTGTGATCCATATCCTCTTCACAGTCAGTACAGGAAAAAGCTGTAGAGCTCTCATCTCGTGAACATCTCCCATGCAGAATGCAGTGCAGCATTTGAAAAACCATAAAGCCCTCAGAGAGAAGTTACTGCTTCACAAATGGCGGGAGAAAAGCCACAAAGCTGTAACAAATACAAATATATACATATATACAGAAATACCTGAGTACTCACTACAGTTGCAAAGAAAGCCCTGCAATCTGAAATGATACAGTATCACCTCTCTAGTTCTACAACAACTCGCTGTTACAGATGTAACAACAAATTAAAATTAGATGAATTCAACTGCTGCCCTGTGCAAAAGCAGGGTATCTGTCATGAAATGCGTGAAGTGTGTGTTACTGCCACTGCAACACAGAAAGCTGGGGTCAGCCGCAGGTTAATTATAATCAGCAGCACTGGAATCGTACACTTAACTTTGCTGTAAAAATTAATAAGCAATATAAAATTGTTCTACTTTTATGCATTATATATTTGTGTGTCAATTTGTATTAAAATATTTATAGACATTGACAAGACTTCAAAAATATTATCAGTGTAATGAAAAATATGAAGAAACAACTTTTAAAGTGATTTATTACTATTTTCACACTTTATATGAAGAAAACAAACCCGCAATGCTATTACATCAATTTACCTATTTTATGCTATCAAAACGTCTTATTTCAAAAGCAGTCAAATCTTTCCACAACCTGTTTCTAGCATCCTGTTTCCACTTGTGCTCTTTAGGCAACTAGGAGTTTCACCTGTTGGCGGGAGGAAAAATTTTGGGTGGCTAGAAGTCAGTGCAACTGTAAGAAATGGCTCATGGTTGAAAGACAGATGACAGCAGTATGGAGAGAGTAACCAGAATATTTTAGAAGTCTAAAATTTTTCTTCCTATTGATATAACATGGACAACAGATGGGTTTTTAAATGCAGCTCTTGGTACAACTTTGCATGTGAGAAGGAAAATAATTTGGAATTCGTGGGAACGGGAGCAGATTGTTCCGTGGCTCCAGTTGGTGTCATTCTACAGCCTTAAACTCTGCTGCAAAATACTGTAAGCAGAACAGCAGGAGTCCCAAAATTCCCCACCCTGGCTCGAGTTCAATAAGCCATTTCTATTCACGAAGTGCATAAGCATATACTTAACTTCGAGAGCATGTGTAGGACCCAGGGATTTCACTACAACTTAGGAGTCTGCCTGGAATTCAAGTTTCACTGAGGGGTTTCGCTAAGCAAGCATGAGATGTATCTGGCAGATATCTGGCCCAACACGGGCTTCTCTTTTCTCTGGGTCTGTATGCAGTGCTTTCCACCCGTCACAGGATTTTCTTCACCTGCTAAGCAGCGTGCTCAGCAAACTCGCAAAGAAAGAAGGGTGTAGCTGCACGCAGGAGGCATCCCGGCAACACAAGCTGCTGCCAGGCAGGGGACACGATAAGCAGAAAGGGCTGCCATCGGGCAGGACATTTACCTGAATACACCAGACCAGCAAAAGAGAGGAAAGCAAGGCAAGCAGTACCAAGAGCCCAAGTTTAATTACTTAAATTTCTCAGATCAGCACAGCCCTCCCTGCTGCCTGCAGGCCCCCGGGCATCGCCCACTCGCAGCGGCTGGGGCAGGACAGGGCCAGGCTGCGAGGCCTGAGCGGGCACCGGCGGCGATTCACGGCTTCTCGGGAACGCCTGTCGGCGAGAAGTGTGTGCTGCTGGCAGATGAACTTAGAGAGGTGAGCTTTTAAGCACTCCTCACCACAGCCATCTCTGACGCTCATACTGGTATTTATAGAGCTCGGTCGCAACATCCTATGTCAGGACAGAAGCTGCAGTAACTACGCCGTCCCCCGGCACAGAGGGGACAGGTCAAGGCACAGGATCACGGGGTGGCCGAGGCTGGAAGGGACCTCTGAGGTCTCCTGGTCCAGCCCCCTGCATTTCAATGGTTGCCCACGACCATGCCATCATCTGGGGTGGATCAGCATGGCTTTCGGGTTGCCCATGAGGCACACCTACGCAGATGCGGCGCAGTCTTCAGGAGAGGCCTGGGAGAGTCCCCGGGGGCTCCCTCCTTCAGGATGCATTTTCTGGGGTTCCCAACAGCTACCTTACACCACACTTTGCTCAGGTCAGCTACCCTCTGAATTGCCTACATACTTCAAAATGTGTATTTCACAAAATGGAAAAAAGCCAGGGTGAAACTGGCACATTCTGCACTGCCCACGTTCATCCTTTGAACAGCAGCTACATCTTTGCCCTCCACTCTTCAAAGCTGCTGTTCACTCACCACAATACAATGTCTTACATTACAAATTCCCACCTCAAATTTTACCAGTTTGTTTGGGAGAAAAACGTACCCTACCTTAGCCCAGCCATTTTCAGCCAAGAAAAGGAGACAGAACTGGACTCCGAAGCAGCGCATAGCCCCACTTCTGTGATGACTTGTATGGTCTTTAATAGCGGTCTGCTTATGGTAAACCATGCGATTATGTATATTGTATATAGCTCAGAGAATGGTCACTTAAAAATGGCCAAAAAAAAAAAAAAGGTTCAAATCCTACAATCAGTTTCAGCACAAAACTACTGGCTTTCCATGAGTCAATAGCAGGATGCAGCGTCTGCCTACATGACAACCCTGTAAGGTAAAGAAGTGGAACTGACATAAAGAGAATATTGCACCACAAAGGTGTTTTTGTGCGTAACTCATACTTGTGGATTTAATTCACAGGAAAACATTGTAAGGTGGTGTGGATCTTACCCCAAACTCGTAAGCTGTGTAGCAGAACCAGGCATTGAACCTGTGGGTATTAAGTCCCTCCTCGCCAGCTACTCACTAGACCGTATTTCCTTAGGTAGAGCATTACAGTAAGTGTGTCACATGAGCAGTACACTGTTGAGCTTCTGCGATCACACATGACAAATAGTAAAATTTGCCACAATAAACTAAAAGGCATATTCTATGCATGTGACACTGCCACTTCTAGTGTCAATGCAGAGCATTCGGATTTCAAGTGCAAACACAAGAATTAAAAGTAGTTTTACGGGTGAAACAAAACATGCGTCTAAGCAGGGAGCGTTATTCTAGTTTTCAGAAAATCCTTTCAAAATGATCATAAAAAATTGTCACTGCCATTTCAAATCTACAAGAATTACACATCAGCGGAAATGAAAAATTCCCTTCCTCACTACTGCAGCCAGGTACCTTGCCGCACTACGCTAGCAAAACCGACTTGCTGCAGAATGAATTGAATTGGCACAACCACAACAGAAAGGATTTTAGTCTACAAGTGCTGCACTGGGGAGAGCAACTGCTCAAGCAAGCATGCTGCATGCAGAGAAACCCAGCCTTTCATGCTGCACTTAGAAAAACAAATTCCATTCACAAAGCAAAGTCTAGCTACAAACATCTCCAAAGTTTGGAAAGTTCAAAGCCGGGGTCAGCTGAGGTAAAGAGAGAGAACATGCGCATCTCTGGGTGGTGACACAAGCTCTCTGACATACAGAAGTGTGTTGCACTGGTGCTTCCAAAGAAATGTGTACCTTGGCAATAGCAGTTCAGCACTTTGGTAAGACTGATGGTGCCTCTGTCCCACCCCTGTGGCCAGTCTTGTCTGTGACTGCACAAAAGGGTTTGCCCCTCATTCCCCAAAGCAGCAGAAGCATCGTAAGTTGTGACCTGTCTGTCCCACTGCAGGTGCACCTTCGCACGGGGCAAGCTGCAGGGCTGCAGCAAGAACAGCTACAGGAACCAGACAAACGCTCTCCAGTGACACCCGTACCAAAACCCATTGCTGCGACAAGGAGCCCGCCCCATGTACCGCTCAGGTGATGTTATACAACCTTCACTAGTACCCAGACACTGATTTAACACGTGCACGAGTTTCGGGGAGGCAAAATGTTTGTGTCTCAGCAACACAACTGGAAAAAGCACGTCCACTGTTTGGCCCCTCAGATCATACCAAGGCCTATAAAGTACACACAGGTAAGTGAAAGTAAGCCTGCAATAATGGCATTTTATTACATCTCTCCTATCTTAATCTGCTCAGACTAAAACTTCATTTTTAATTTGACAGCCTAACTGTACAACAATATTTTTTTCAGAAAAAAAATTCTTCAATCTGCTAAGAGAATTCTTCTTGCAGATGGACTGGTAATGACATACAAATAGAGCATTAAATATGAAAAAAATTACACAATGTATTTTTCTCCTATACATATTTAATCTTATTTTGCACATAGCCGCTTTCATGCTGAGCATCTCAAGTACTGAGTAATAAGTGTAAATTACTTTTCACTTTTTTTTTTTCTTCTAAACTCACAAAAATAGTGAAACTGAGTCGGTAATTATTTCAAGTTCTGCTGCAATATGGGAACAACTTGCTAATCTGGGGATACTTGAGAGTTTGAACCGATGAGATAAGACTGGCTTTTAAGAGAGGCAAGGAAAATGAGACAATTGCATACAACAACTCACAGGGCAAGACATCTCTCTCTCTGCAGAGCGTTGTGACCTGGGCTATTAACCTCTGACAATCTCTTCAAGGACCGCAGGATGCGAGAGTTTGTTCCTCAGCGAGCCGCTCTCTGTGCGTGCACACACACACGCCACCACCACCACCCTCATAGGCAGCAGCGTCACTCACGGCATTTTCGTTCATCCATCAGCCACCTACTTGCCCTGCTTTGCTCACTCAGGTTGCACTGATCTCAACAGAAAATCCACCAGAAATCAAGGGCAGCCTCCTTTCCGCTGCCCACACCTCCCACCGCAGCCGGAGAGCAGCCTTTACTTCTCATCCAAAAGGGCAGGGGAAATTTACGCAAAGGACACTTAAACCCTCCTAATTAACCACCTCATAAAATCGTGACCTTCCTAGTACTGACAACGTGCAAAAGAATGCCAACAATTTCATTTGATGCCCCTACATAATATTCATCTGCATTAAGAAAATCACACAGTTGCAGAAAGGACACCACTATTAGTCAATCATAAAATATCACGGAGTCAAAAGGAAAGAGTATTGGAGCCAAAACAACTGAAGAACATTTGGTGAACTCCGTATTTGTTTATAATCACGCAAATTCAGGACAGGGTCATTCTCCACCCGTCAGATGCTGATGCCCTTACGAGGCACTACTTCTACACTTGGCTCTGTGCTTCTCCCACTGTAACGGTAATGCATGACTATACAAAACTAAGTCAATTCAGTACGATAAATTAAAATTCTTCTGAAGGCTGAATTTTCTTTCAAGTTTTCACAGCAAGTGCCTTCTGAAGGATGTTACACTGACAGTCCAAGAGAAATCCTGCATTTGTTTGGAAAATAAGGACATACTGAGAGCAACACGGTCCGCTTCCTTGAAATGCCTTTTCAACATGCTTGGCCATGACCTGAGTGGCCTTCTGTGTGAGAAAATACATGTTTTCATCCATACTTGTTCGTTTCCTGTTCTCCAGGTTCAGGCTACCAGCAATGGCAATAGTTATAACGGTGCTAGTTATAAAAGCAGCTTGTAGATGTAGCTACTTCTCCTTATTACATCTCAGCTGCTGTCTGTATTAATGCATAATCAACCATAGTATACATAAGCACACAGCATATGAATAAAGACCATAATTATCAGCACTTATTTTTGCATATTTGTTACTAAGAACAGTAAAATCTCAAAATACAGCAGTTTATGGCCCTACCCCACAGTTTACAGCTATTTCATTGACAGATGGAAAGGAAAGAAAAATACAGAATTACTTGGTCAACATGAGAGGGAGCAGGACGGTTTGAAAAGGAATTCAAGAGCACTAAATCATTCCTTTCCCAAACTGTCATCATTCCCATTCCCTTCCTCAAGAGCTATTACTCTCATTCCTTTATTTTCTATTGTTATTATTATTCAATATTTCTATCCAGGCCACCTAAGCATAAGGTTATCCCAGGCTTAACATCTCAGTATGGCTTTGAAGATGAAAACTGAGTATCAGCAGAGAAAATTATCATGGAAAAATTGTCAAAGACATGACTTAAAATCAATTTCTTTGATTCTAATGCATTCACATAACCACTTGCTTCTCCTTTTCCATAAACTAGCTGTAAAATCTCTTGAGACAGAGGACTACTGTAGTGTATACATACCTAATGACCCTACAGGGGCATATTTAAAAGAAGAAAGGAGATTTATGTAACAATTTATGGGAGCAATCACAGCTCATCAAGTTATTTTCTTTCACACATGAAATCGGTCCCATTTAAGAGGCTTTTCACATGTATAATTCTACAGTGCTTTTCCAGAGGAAAAACAACGGGGAGGGGGGCGGAATTTGGCAGGCACGGATACAAAACCCTCCAAGGACTGCACATGGCTGAGCAAATTCACTCTTCTGCCTGTTAAACATTCCCATCTCAAAACTTTGTTTCAAGACATGCTCTCATAATGAATAGCTGGAACTTGCCTGTACGGCTGAGAGTACCAACACACAGTATTTAATTTCAAAACCCAGTCATATCCTATTCTGCAAAAGGCTGAATGCCATTATTTCTTTGCACATCTTGATTTTCCCTGCCTGCAAGCATCTTGCCATGCATGATTCATGTTACATAACTCCAGCTTGTTAAAAACAACAGTTATTTTGCTAGGTAGTGCAATAGATTAATGAGGTAAATTCAGCACTTGCTTATTACAGAGCCCAGATGAACGCTGCTCCTCAAATAAAATGCCTCTGCAGCATTAAGCAAATAAATAAGCAACTGCATCAGAATCAGCTACATTCAAAGTTAATTCAATCTTGCAAATTCAGGACACTGTATTCTAGACTATTCAGCGCCTGTTCTCCCACCACAATATGCAAACTCACCGGTGCATATGCACCTTATTTTTAAAAGAGTGACACACATACACAGAAACAGACACACACACACCATGCACCCCAGTCATTAGAGAATAACAGTTGAATATTGAACCAATTAATTTCCCTTGCAAGAGCTCCGCAACGCTTTAATGTTTTGGCTGGCTTTGATGGGACAAAATCCTCTGCCCTCAGCTAGCTGCAAAATGCTGGTGTTTCTCAACAACCGTTCTTACTCATACCCCTGGTTTGGTTACAAAGTATGAAAGCTGCAGCTGGAGAGGGTTAAACAGGCTTCCTGTCGCTGCTGTGCAAGAAGCAAGCCTCCGCGCTCCACCACGGCAAAGAAATCTCTTCAGGCCCCTCGTGCCCAGCATTACTCAGCACTATTTGGGCTGTATTCCAGGATCCCTGCGTGCCCACCTGACAGCGTGTCCTCTATATTATGCAAGTGATGTAGTCTCCCCACGGCAAATTATCACCTGACCATCCCGGTCTTTTCAGCTGAGGTGCATCCAGTGACGTGCCCTGTGAAGCAAGCCATTGCAACGTGACTGGATTCTCTTCTCAGCCCCTTCTCCGGGGGAAAAAAAAAAAATGAACCAACCAACTACCCCACGCCTCGCATCAGGGCGAAGGCGCGCTGACAGCGAGCCGGCTGGCGGCCCCGGCGAGGGGGAGCAGCGGCAGCAGCAGCCAGGGCACCTCGAGCACGGCTCGCTGCAGAGAGCGGACCTGAAAGTAGGTCTCAGCCCGCTGCGCCGCAGGGGAAGGGAGGGAGAGAAGGCAGCGCTTTCTCAGAGCAGGAAGACGGGGAGGCCATGAGCGTTTCCTGTTGTGCAGCTGAAACAAGCAAAGACGTCATTACATTTACACTCCCTCAGGGTGTCAGCAGATTGAGGGCCAAAGTTCAGTCATTTCCAGCGCACGGCGAGGAGGGAGGTTTTGGGGGAGAAACCAGCAGCGGCTTTATTGCTAACAGCGTTCTCTGCACTTGCATAGCAAAACAGTCGAGCAGCGTGTTACCAGGCTCAGCTGCAAAGTATCGTATGTGACTAGAAACAATATTTGCTCAGGAGCCGTGCTGCTCTGGTTTTCCTTGTTCAGCTTGTGTAAGGAATATTACTACAATATAGGGATGCACTCAGCTCTCGCTACAGCCCATACTCCTGCAAGCATCTGGAGATGAAGCCTTACATATTTTGGGATCCCGTGGAGTAAAACATGTTTTGTGTATGCATTTGGGGCAAAACTGGAGTGTAAAACTACAGCATTCACTTGCTGGAGATGGCTGACAACCCAGCAAAGTGAATACAGATGCTTCTTTTCGATTTCCCTCCTGCCTTTCTGAAGCAAGAAAGGGCCCAACGTAAGGAAAGAGGTGGAGGCGCAGGGGTTGTGCTGTGGCATGTGGTTGCTGAGCATACGGGAACTGCTTCTCTCGCAGGCTGACCATCTGACCCTAAGTAAATCATTAGTACCCTTATCGAGCAAGTGTAGGGAGAGCCTGGCTCACAGTCCGACTTACAGTTACTGCCCTAAAGCCAAACACTGGAAAGACTTGTTGATGGAAAGCATCACTAATGACCCAAACGAGGGCACGTGGGAGGTCACAGGATGTCCGCTGGACAGCCACTCGAAAACCACCTGGGGGAAGCGCTGTGGTTACCGCTGGTCCTCCCTTCGGCAGGGCGATGGACACACCAGCAGTACGCTCTCACTCGTGGCACATGCCCTAGAGCCATTTGCATCAGTCTCTGAACAACATGTCCAAACACAGCGATAAAAACAGTTATTCCCCAATGAGCACGTCCCAGCAACATCCGCTGGGGGCTAGGACAACAGACTTTCCCTCTAGACCCTGAGGCAGACTAAGCAGCAATGCTCTGGTTGATATAAGCCGATATTTAAACAGTAGCCCTTAACTCAAAGTATTGTGATGATAACAGTTAAGAGGAGTTTGGAAAGCGCTTGTCCCAACCTTCACCTCACGCTACCATCACTAGCTGAAAAGGATTTTTTTTTCTTTCTGCAATAACCACCCTGTGGTCACACCAGGAACTGAAGCCAACCTTTCAGCCCTGGTAATACAGAGCATTAGAGCTGAAACCAGGGAACCACACGTCTGTATCTGAGTTATAATAAATCACATCTTTTGTTGGACATATGCAATGCCATTGGCTTACCCAAACTGCTCATTTTACTAAAAGAAGGTCAAAAGCAACAATTTTGCAATTAAACTTTTTAACTAAACATTTTGGAAATGCTTTTAAAAACACATCCTTCTACAAGGATATGAGCTGGTTTATTTTCTACCCTTTTTTTTCAGAGTTAAGTCGTTCAAAGACCACTTATCTTGAAGATTCATTGCCCAGATGGCATGAATAAACCTCTACTGCTTCTTGTTCTGACGTTAACTTGAAGACTTAATCTTGAAAGTCGTCAATGTGGCACTAATCATCAGGACTCTTTTCAATACAAAAGAATGCAGAGAAATGAGTCTTTGGTATTGGCGATCATTTGGAGTACATAATACACAATCTGAGGGAACAGAGCTGATTTTAATTTTGCATCAAACAAACAAAAAAAGCATTAACTTTAGCAAAGATAATCTGGAGTAGTTCAATCAAAGTAAAGAGATCAGAATTTGGCCCATAAATTGTGGGTGCTAGATCTGAACCTGGCCCATATCATACCCAGTCCTGGGCAAGAGATTAACGGGTGTGCAAAGCCATGTTCCCTTGAAAGGAGGGAAAAGGGGACAAAACCTTCCAAGTACTGTGAGAATGTTTCCACTATGCACAGCATCCTAAAAAGCACATAAGAGGGTCATTAGATTTTCCGATATCTGCTCGTAGAGTACTATACTCACTCACAATAAGCTTGATCAAGTATTTTTAGCCCCATATCTGAGAATGAAAGAAATGCACACACAATTGGTACTTTTGACTGCACCGAGACGATCACACATGGCACAACAGCAGCGGGCCACTAGGCTGCGCAGCCATCCGGCACAGACACACACTATTGCAATAGGTACTTTTCATATGTATATGAGCATCTACTGCCATACACTGTCTGCTGAAGAACAGAGAATACAGTAAGGAAGAGCAGCGCTTTGAGATACTCATCCCCATCCTGAAAGCTGATCTTCAAGTAATTACATCTTACTGCTCCGTTAGTGGTATTAAACCATCTTTACCATGGTTTGCCAGGAGAAAATGCTATCTGATCTTTGCAATACACTCTATCCAAATTTGTATATTTGTATCCAAATATGACCATACTATTTTAAGAGAGCTGTATCTATTGTTGTTCATTTGAACTCCGAAGCTTGAAGCAACTGGACAGATGCAAAGCGTGAACTGGTGTCACTGCTAAGTGCCCTTAGCACACTGATGAAAACATTTGCTTTTCCACTCCAAAATAGAAACTGGTTGTGGCAAGTGCAAATACGTATGGAAAAGACTCTTAGAGTTGGCCACCTACAAAGTATTTAACACCTTTACAGATTCCCACAAACTCAATTTTACTTTTACCCTTTACAACCCATCTGTGTAATGCTTAGAACAAAGCCACTATATTGTATCACTAGGGAATTTAAACTACTTACAAGGGTTTTATAATTCTTTCACTTCCATTTGAAAGAATGTTTGAGAGGTGCAAATGGAAAAGCCATTATCTTGAGATTTTTTGTTGAACTGTCTCATCATTAAGGGAATTCTCTCAAGTAATCCTATAAATAGATTACTCCAATGTCCTGTGATGCTTTTATGAGGAAAACAAGGCAAGTAAAGATGACAGGGTCCAACTGTCCAACACCTGATAGCAGGGAACCATTTACCTTCAAAACATGCGTGGCAGAGAACGGAAGCAGGGGGCTTCTTTTTCACCGTGCTTGCTACCCGGCCTAAATGTGGCACCATGAGGGACTCCCCCCCGTGGAAGGACATGACCCAGCCAGGAGTAAAGCGGGGCCCACCAGGAATTGCTCAAGTCTTCCCTGGTGTCTCCTCCCACATACCTCAGCAGCTTTCCACACAGGAGGATGCATGGCCTCACGTTCAGAAGCTACTGGAAAAACAACGCGTTGCAAAGGGAAAAATACTGCAGTGAGCGTATAGTAAGGCTTGGGTACAGGATGAAAACACGACCCTTGCCTTACAAATGGGACGGTCCCATACATTTAAGGTGTGTGTGAGTGTCCATAGACATGTAAGTGGGTAAATGTGTGTGTGTTGTGTGCACACACGTGCAGATACATACACTCGTGTATACATACATATATGCATTCACACATGCATACAACTGAATATATGAAAGTGATTTGGCTGAATGGAACTAAACCCCTACGACTGGAACTATCTTTTTCAAGTATCAGCTTACGGAGATTTACTGGGCAGAACAAATTATGTCCTGGGAGCTCAGGGGGAAAAGGCAAGCGCTCATTTTGGGGCTTACTCAAATATTTATATTTTATTTCAAATGCCTAATCATGACAAAGCAGATCTGAAACCCATGTTTGAGAACATGCAGTTTTCAACAATAGGTAACCTAATTTCAAGAAACCAAAAGCAATTGCAAAAATATTTATTGAAATTGCTTTCATGGAAACAATGAGAAAACACTATAAAAATGTTAAAAATATTAAATCAACTTGACTGCTGCTGTATCTCATGAATTCAACAAGATCCTAGGCAACAATAATATTTAGAATAAATATTTTTCTTATGGGAATAGCATTTTCCCCTCAAATTGACCAGATGATATCAATTAAAAAAACAACAACAACACAAAGATTAGATACAGAAAGTCCATCTTCTGACTTAAAATTGAAACTGTACTCCGGTAAGTACAATGCTTGGTTAAGACATTTACTTTTGCTTTCAAAGATCTTCTTTCATGGGTTATTTTCCCTTAAAGTATTTTGAGCTAATTTCAAATTGATAGAAATGCGTTAACACTTCAGAAAGCAGGCGCTGCTCTGCAAAATACTGCGCACACACACAGACGTAAAAATCAATATAACAAATATAAATCAGACAGCGATTCCAAATTCTGCAGTTACGCTATAAGACCCCCTTGAAAATAAAGGAGGGGGGAGGGAGGGGGAGACAGTGAAATTAAAAAATAAAAATGAGTGATACAAAAATACAGTAACTTTCTACGCAATACACCATCTGTTCCGCAAGAAAACCATGCTGCAGCAAGCCACAGGGGCTACAGCTATGAAAAGCCCTTGTAGAGGAGCCAAACGCTGCAATGAGCAGTTTGAGAAGCTGTGGAAAACCATCCCACCCGGCGCAGTACGGAGGCAGCATGCACAGCTCTCGCTGGGAAGTCGTCGTCCCATCCCGCGGGCTGAGGGCACCCAGCTGCACCCATGTCCCCAGAGCCCAGGGCTGGTGGCACCAAGCAGCGGGCGCTCGGTGCTTCAGGTGGTGGGGCTTCGCTGCCTCTCTTCCACAGGAAGGTTGGGTTTGTCTCCAGAGCTACGGCATAGCACGCTGGATTTCCCCAACTCCTCTGCAGACCACACCTCTGCTGATGCTGCTTCCTGCTCTTTTACTACCAAGTCTGGTGCCTTGACAGAGACGTAGTTTACGGAACATGGGAGCAGGCACCCTCATACGCCTGCTGCCCCTAAGGCTCGTTAAAAATAAGAGCTGCTATTGCACGCCAGGTGCTTGCATGCCGTGGTGTGCCTTACAGCAAACCACGTATGAGTCTTCCAGCCACTCGGGCAAAGCAGCAGTCAGGAGAGACCTAGATCAAAGCAGCAGAAAGGGGTGCTCTGTTATGGTTAGGAGGGCCAATTAAGGTGTGCGTCCCTTTCCTTCCAGCTGGCAAAGTCTCAGGTACTTGGGATTAGGTAGTAAGAATTTACTTCTGCCTCCTATTATTATTCATCAGGGGTGTGCTAAAAACATCCCCTGCCTTTCCAGCCATTGGCTGCAGCAGCACACCAACTACAGGCTGCAGGGCAAGGTTGGATTTCCTCAAACCATGCCTTCGCTCCCCATCACCATGCCCGGAACAAACGATGGAATCGCAGAACCCTGGGCAATTAGGAGACCAAACCTGGACTGGAGAGAACTCAAGAGCCAACACATTATCATAGCTCTCATTAATAAAATAATAAACTGTGCAATTACAGTGGGTTGTGCACATACCTCAGGGTATGCAGTAAGGCACAAATTTAGAAATGGAATGTTTCCAACAACCAACAACAACTTAAACAGGCAAGGATCCTTATCAAACAATTAGGTTACTCAAGAACTACTCCAATAACTGGCCCCTTTTGCCCAAGGTAACACATTTTAAAATCATGTCATAAACCTTGGTTGATCTAGGTTTTTTCCCCCCATTTATTATTTTCTTTGTAGCACATAAAAAAAAGAAAACAGTCCACCTCCCTCTAATCAACCAACACGTACAAGATTCCTTTAAAATTAGATTTAAAAATGTGAAAGTGCAAAGAGAAGCCCAGTGACCAGTGATAAACAAACACAGCTGGTGCCACTGGGTTTCAGGTGAAGCACAAACTACACAGTACACGTAGGTTACACTACAATGTAACAACATACTAGAACCTTGCAATCCTGTTGTAAACAATGATTTCTTATGCCTTTATTTAACGCTGGACAGTACAAGAAGCAAAACAAAAACAACTTGGCAATAATGCCAAACTAGAAGGTATGAGACCTCATAAAAAAAAAAAACCAAAATGACAGCATACACAAACTGAAACGAAACACAAGTTCCTCACATCTTCTTCACAAGCAGTTCCAGAACCAGGTTATCAGATGTAATTGGTGAAACAAGCATAGAGAATAGGTAAGGTACAGTCCAGTACACAAGCTCACCAACTGTTGGAGCTATGGTGCCTTCAGGAACCCAGTGAGTTTCTTTGTCAGACGAGTTAAAAAATAAATAAAATAAAGCTGAAACAACAGCTCTAAGCCACTGTCAGCTCCAACACTTGTACCTAAGACTTTACACATTTTATATTCAAATCACAATGGAAGCACCTTGGGGTAGGTAATATATCTTTACTCTTTCTTTCCAAATTACCTTATACCATCTGGCAATGTAACAATCATTTCAGTTGAGAGTGCCTTTTGTTTTTTATCTTCTCTGCCTCAAGTATCCAGAGGCTGTTTCCATGTAGACAGTTTTTCCAATATTCTCATCTAGTGTTCCTATATCCTCTGAAGAATAAACCTCGTATCGTGAAGGTTTCCACTGACACACCCAGACAGTCACAAGGAGCGCTACTTCAGCAATAAAACTCCTACCTATAACTGATGGTTAAATTCTGGTCCCATGAAAATTAATAAAAACTTGCCATTCTGCACTTTTGTCGGAGTCAGGATTTGATGCAAAAGGATGTCATTTTTATTTTATTCACAGAGATGGTGCAGTTGACAAGGAAAAAAAGATGTGCTGAGCACAGTTTGGTGCCACCTCAGCTGTGGGGCACTGGTCAGAAAACTTGGGGATGAGGGTAAGACGTTTTTGCACCTGATAGAGAAAACGAAGGTCAAGCAGCAAGATGACGGGAGTTGGCATTATCAAGTGTTTTTTCAATGGTATTTTCATTCACATAATCCATTTACACAGGCAGTCTGTTCACAAATTGACTTTCTAGTCCCACTGCTCCAGCCATAAAGACCTGGCACCGCTAGTTCAGCCATGGAGCTGAATGATCTTACCAGCGGTGTGAGGGTTAATGGGCACCATGCACGAGTTGACTGCCGTGAACCACCAATGACAGGGCCTCAGAAATAATCCTTTAACCTCCTGACTAAACTGAGTAAAATGGCTATGGCCCTCAGAAACAAAAGGATATAAAAGGAATTCAAAGTGCCTCAACTTAGAAGGCAAGTATCTTCAGGGGCTCACAAGACACGTTCTTGGTTGATCGGTCACAGGCAGTAAGAAGAGCCGTGCCCAGTTACCGGGTGAATATTGACCCTGGTGGCACCGCCAACGCTGAACAACACTTCAGAAAGGTCACCTGGGCAGGCTGCAGAGCCCGCCACCCCGCAGGGAGTGCACAGTAGGGTACGGAGAATGAATACGACTGTTCACTTGTTTAACAAAATGTGGCTGTGGATAGGCATCTATATGCAAATTTGTGCAACGACTGCTAATATTCACACATAAATAACAAAACTAAGCTTGCTTAAGTATTTTCTTTTAAATTTAAAAAATAGCACAAGTTGAATCTATGTTAGCAGCAGGTCAAATCTTCCTCTCGGTGACAAATAAGGCAGACCTGCAACCAGAGGCTCTCATGAAGTTTCTCCTGCCTGGTATTCCGTACTGCAGAGGAGACAGAACATGACTGGAGGCAAAAGCTATGATCACATAAGGCGATGTAGGTGTATACACATGCACTTGTACATGCACACTTAAATATTTCTTTGTGCAACGTAGCAAAGCTCTCAAAAATAAACAGATCACACTAGAAAATTTATCTGAAAACACTAATTCAGGAGCAAAAAAATGCTCTTTTCTTTTTTTGGCTGAGAGAAACACAGGTATAATCCCATCATCTGGATGTGACACCACTTGAATTACGCAACGAGGCTGGGAAGCATGGCTGTCTGTTTTCTAGTGCACAAGTCTGTAAATAGCCACAAAATCTATTTATTACACTCCTGGCTTGCCAGACAACCCACTTGACAGAGAAGGAGTCTGCCCAAAATTGGTTAAATTTATTCCCTTGCTTGCTAGTTAAGCATGTTGAACTATTGAGCAGGATCAAATGATACTGCAACTAAACTAAATCAACACAGCACAGAAGCAAATGTAAAGAATACCTGCAAGCACTGAGCAAGATAAGAAGGTGTACTTCAATGTATTCTGAAGGTAAATTATTTGTGGAGAAGTCAAACAATGGAAATAGAAATGCTACCACTGAATTCAGTGACTTCTATTGGATCTTAGTTACTTGTCAAGACTGAACACCCCACAATTTGACAGGGGTTTTAAAAGCCACACTACTAATATTCTTTAGATTGAGGACTTAACATTAGAGGGAGACTTGATCTGATACAAATAACTTCTTGTAGACAATTATAATCCATTGCCAGCCACATCCAAACCTCCTTCCCCATCTTATTAAACTTCCCCTCTAGGCCTCATTCAACGTACATCCAAAAAGGTCTATTTAGTAACCTCCTCTTTTTTTTTTTTCTTTAATTACTATGGCTGTGTGAGAGAGAAGAAGTAAATTAGAAGGTTTCTCTCATAGTCACTCCTTTTGTGGAAAATATGCTGCACTGAAGCTTCAGAGAGGCATGCATAAAGGAACTGCATTGTCCCACACATCCTTCTCTTTCCTGCCATGCAGAGGGTGATCTGGGGAGCAAGGGAAGGAAAACCAGGGTGTACCTGCAGAAGGCTACGGCACCAGTGCTACAGAAGAACAAGAAAAGACCCCAGAAAGACCACCATAAAGTATCACATAGAGGGGACAGACCAAAACAAAAGGAGAAGTTCTTTTCTTTATACACGTCTTCTGCAAGTGAATATGTCTGGGTTAACTTGCCATCAAGGAAGGTTTGGGCTTATCAGCTCTGGAAATTGAAATCTGTACAACCCAAAAGCAAAACACGCATTACCATGGTGCTGTATAAACATACCCTGTCCTTGCTCCAAAAGAGAGGTTTTGGAGGATCTAATACATGCTCATTTCCTTGCCTATTACTTTCTTACCTCTCTACAAAACGCGTTCATAACAGCACCACACAGAGTGTGGAATTCAGAGTGTGGATTAGATCACTAATTGATTTAATGGCATCACTGAACAGCTATACAGTAACAGTTTTCAGCTATTAGTGAGCAGATTAAAAAAAGGCAGAGAAAAATCAAAGTTCTATATCCTCCCTTTGTCTCCTGACATTTGCGGACAAACGTCCTGGCAACAACAAACCAAACCAAAGAAAGGTGCTAAGGGAACGTGCATACCAGTCAGTACCAGTTCCAGCTCACAGCCTTACTCCTTCACAAATATGTAGCCGTCTCAAACACATGCTATTAATTACACCACACTATGTAGTAGTTTTACTAATGCATGGCTGACTCTGAAGTTTTCTACCAATAATTAACATTACCCACTCTGATAAATTAGGTCAAAGATGAGTACAGATTTGTGTATTTTTTTTAATTAGTAATTAAGTAAATCAGAGATCTAAAAAAATAAAAATGACATGAACAATATGGAACTAATATGGATCAAACATGACAGATAACTTATCTGACAAACTGTACTCCCTCTCCGTCCCAACTTCATTGCCACCATACCAAACTGCTGGAAAGGCAGCAACACCGTATTTGGCACCACGCAAACTCTAAAACAAAAACCTTCCTGTGAGTTTTTATTCCGCTAACATCAAGTGTATTGTAAATGACTCCTGTCCTTACACTCATCACAATTTTTTTCAGTGATTTAGCAACATCTTAGCAAACTCATACCAAAATTCAGCTGTACTTCCCAATTAAATACACGTAGCCTACCCCTTATTTAAGCTTTAAGGAGACAGAGAGTTTAGTCACTCACTTCTGGAAGAATTTTGCTATTACTGTAGGACCAAGCAAAAAATAATGGAATGGGCTTCAAGTTCTGTTTGACATAATTTCACTCAGAATTTTGAAAGCAATTACATTCACATAGTTTTGCAGAGACGTTAAGGCAAAGTCACTTTGCTCTAAGAGCCTAGTTTTATGGCCTCTCCTGGTGATCACATAGACTATCACATCACACAGCATCCCAACATCTGACACTAGGGTCTGAAAGCTCATAGTTACATCCTACCTTTACCGCAGCGTACAAACTTTTCAAGAGGATTGGGATTTGATTTTAAGAATCTACGAATGCCTAGCCAATGATACATAACTTCCTCTCTAAATAACTATTTTGTCTCGACAAATGTAGGAAGAAACACTACTTCATAAAGAGCTTCCAAAACTGTCTTCCCAAACATAGCTGATTTTAACTAGGAAAAAGTCAAAAACCAGTCTCTCTCTGTTGTTACAGAAGATGGCGAAGTGGGCTCTCTCTTCTACAATGTCAGCAGAACAGTTTTAGAAATTCTGATTCCCCGGGGAAGCAGCGCTCGGAGGTGTCACAGCGGATGCAGGTAGCGCTGTCAGCACGCAGACGGCAGCTACAGAGGGGCCGGCACCACTCCCTAGAGCATTTCTTTACCACCGCCGATGCTTGTATGGAAGGAAGGAAAGAAAGAAAATCGCTCTCAAACGCCACATAAGCTGACAGCAGTTAGAGCAAATAATGATACGTTTTCCAGGTAATTAACTATTTGAGCTGTCTCTGAAAGACAAGGAATACAAAACTGCACACACCTGGAGGACCCTTCTGAACAGACTGCGCTCCAGCGCCGTGCACTGAACTATGAACACTGTTAGCACGTGCCAGCAGCTCAGTCTCTGTTGAATACTGACTTTGGTCTAAACTAAATAGTTTTTTGCTCTAAACTAAATACTTTTTGCTCTAAACTAAACAGTGTCATGCCTTGTTGTCAAGGACGGGTAACCCCAGTAATTACTTCATACTATTCTTTCTTGACACGCTACACGTGTTTTGTTTTAATGCAAACCACAAACACAGAATACATAAAAAAAAAGAGAATGAGCCATTTCTCTTATGGAGCAGAAAAAAACAATACACAAGAAAACCTCACTGCCTAATAAAACTAATGCTAATAATCCCAATCTGTTCCTGTTAGCTTGTTTTAAACATAAAGCTCCTTTCTGCCTAAGCACGGATACTGCTTTATGGGAAAACCGCTCATCAAATAATCTTATTTCACCAAAATTAAACATTCTGCTCTACTACATTCTCTGAGATGATATCACATCCTACGACATGTAATTGAATATTTCTTTCAGCTTTTTACACTGCTTATTAGCACAGGTCCAGTACTACTGCTGACTCACAAATCACAGGATAAGGAGCGGGCACTCGAGCCTTGGCAGCCCAGCAGCGAGCCCAGCGCGGCGACGTTCCAGGAGCACCACCAGGGCTTGGGAAGGGTCTTTTGACTTTATTCACTAGTTTTAAAACGTCACCTGGCTCTGTAATTTCAATTCCCTTTAGCTCCTCTAGTTTTTACTTTTCTGCTAAATTGAACTACTCATGCAAATTATCTAAACTGTTTTCCTCTGAATGGAATTTACGATATACCGCCATTTAAAAAATAAACTTTCTGTATCAATCAAACCTGCAGATCCTCTTGGATAACACAACAGGGATTAGAGCGTGACTTGAAAAGAAAACTGTAAATCCTTTTTTACCCTTTGGCAGCTTACACAAATCAGAGATTTCAGCCAGAGTTGCAGCAGCTTATTACAACTTACTAAATTGCAATGAATTAAAATTACATACAGATATTCTCTATAATCTTTTTCCTACAAGTTGAAATTTCTTTCATATTAGAGTGGCATTCTTCAGACTTGGTAGGTGTATTAGGACAGCACGGTCAATTGCAAGTAAAAATGAAATAAAATAAGCCAATAGAACTTTTTTTTTTTTGCTACACAAACTGAGGTGCAACAAAACAAACCCACATGTGCACGAAGTGACCACAAACACATTACCAACTACTTTACTACCTTATTTACAGTTTCTACATCAGTTTTAGAAAGAATTTTCCCATTGAGTCCTAGCCTACTCTGACAGAGGCAGAACGTGCATAAACACACTCAGAAAAAATGGATATAATCACTATCCAAACTAGTCATGCCAACATAACCACATGCTGGGGGAATTTGTATCAGATAATTACATCCACATTGGTACGCTGTAGAACTTGAAGAATAGTATCATGTAAGTGGTGCGTTTTCTGGAGCACGAGCCCTGAGATCCCCATCTAGGGAAAGCAGAGGAAAAAAAACACAGATAGGTTTTTGCTTACTCATACAAAGATCTTCACTGACAAAGTAAGAGGCAACATCCAATTTCAAGAAACAGTAAAAGAGGCATGCCCAGGGCAGGAGGAGCAAATGCAGAAATACGAGCAATGCCGTGAGCATAAACAGTCGTGGTCCACACTCTTCTGGCATACAGAGAGCGGAGAGCAACCGTTTTGCAGATGTACAAAACGTGCCTGAAAGACAAATGAAAATAGGCACCCAGAATCCACAAAGCTTCCCCACAGCAAGAGGAAACTCTTACATTTAGACGGTAGGAATGATGGTGAGAAATCCATCACAAAATAATAAAAAAAAAGGCTAAGAGACTTTTAATTTGACAGGCAAAGATACTTGTGTGTCCTCTGATTATTTCACATCAGGGATTTGGAAACAGCGCATCAGATTGCTTCTCCAACCCATACCCTCTCACCCCTTTTCCACGTCCACAACGCTGTGAGAGAAATTCCTGGGGACGAATCTTACTGAGGGCAACCCACTACAAATGAGTCATTAGTTCAAGTCAACTGTTTAATTTATGAACAGAAGTTCATTATTCTAAGTCCAGAAGTATGCGGTGCCTCTCATTTGCCAATTTCAGTTTAAAAAAATGCAAAGATTGATTGCTTCCACAGATGAACGTATCCTTTCAATTCACCGATGATTTCTTAAGGTCCGAGTAGCGGCTCGCCAGTTGGTTATGATGGAAAAACTTCTAATACTTCGACTTGCAATGGATTTTTGCTCTCAGGCTGTCAGACAAGCACTTTTAAAAGTCCTAATTTCACTTGAGAAAGAAAAATACAGCCTCAATGAATTGCTTTTTAATATTTCCTGCCATAATATAACAGTTGTTGCAAAGTCTTATAAAAACCATGTAAGCTCTACAAAGAGCAACAAAGCTGTAGAAAGCTGCTATTTCCTAATAAAATGTCACCGACAGCTTGAAACTTGTCACTCTTATGTGATAATTCCGTGCTACTTTAATTGATTGCAGCATCCAAACTTACTGATTGAAACACATCAGTGAAATATGCTATTCTCTATTTTCTGTCTAGCGTATGTCTCCCTTTGCAGCTTCTTTACTTCTTCAGGAACTGCTAGACAGTTCCTTCTACTTAAAAAATAATAATAAAAAACGTTACATTTCACTAGAAACCCAAGTAAATTTAAAAATAGTTATTTTAATCCATAACACCACTTCAGAGACGCTGCTTCAGAAATCTGTTAAGAAAAAGTAACCTGCCTCTCCAAAGATTTTTAAAGCAGTTTCCTCATAACTTATCAAACTTTTCAAGTAGCAAAGGTATGCAGAGGCTGCATACAACACTTCTGTGGAGATCCCAAGAGCATTAGCAATTAACTCTTGCTGAAGACTTGAACCCACCAGACCCGCTCATGATTTTGCGGTCCTCCTGCGGGAAGGACCAATGGCTTATAACCCAGCACTCTCAGGTTCGAGTATCTCTTCCCCATGATCGAGGTAAGGTGGATGAAAGATTCTCCCCTCCTCACCCTGTGAAGGCCACTGACATAAGAACCAGCTTTTGTTGGACCTGACTTGCACCAGGAGCCAGGACAGCTGGAGAAAGCTGGTGCTGAGCTCTGAGGATTTCACCTGGAATCTCTACGGGCGGAACCAAGCGCGGATGCCGTGGCAGTGGCGTTCGCTGAGCTCCACCTGCAGAGCTACCAATACAGCCAACCACAGCGTGTTACAAAACCACACCATACTGAAATTTGAAAGATAGCTTGCCTCATTTCATAACACGCTACAAGCCACATAACTGATCTTCCCACCTACAGTAACACTCTTAAATAGCAAGCATTTCTCTCTGGATGGGTAAGTATCGCAGTATTTAGCCAAGCCGAGCGCTTCTGCCGGACACGCAGCTCCTGCATTCCCGTTACCTCACCCGGCATGGTTAAACGTCAAAAGCAGTAACTGCCCCTGCTGATGACTTGAAAGCGATGAGAAGAGAGACGTGCAAAACGGCACTCATTACTTTCATTTTTGTTTAAATCCAATTCCCTTTAATTCTTTTGAAAAGAAGCACCTCGACAAACGAATAAACCAGAAAGTTTGGCAAAACGCTCAACAATAAATTTCACGCTTTAAAAACTTTCAGCTTGGTCACAAACGTGTGGACTAGCGTCCTAAGTTTATTCGCATAACTGAGCCCAGCCAAGGGTATGAGAAACAGTTAAAAGCCAAAAAAGAATGGCCTTGCAGGGTGCCACCACATAAACTAAACATGATATACTGCCAAACACTCAAGCAGACACATGTACCATTATTCAGCAAGGACCACATGAATGCATATGGCTCTCTGTTTTGTCTTCATAGTAACAAGAAGGTTTGTAAACAGATCTCGCATATGAGGCAATCTAGTCACTTGAGAATCTAAAAATCTGTCTCTCCAAAGAGGCGTTCTGCGCTGTTGCCACACCACCGGACTTGGATACACAATTAAAAGTCCTCTGCGTTTGTGCCTCGGGACAAGTGCTGCTCACTTTTGTTCTTAGCACAGCAGCGATGCTGTGGCACGCCACCACAGCCGCGGTGTATACCTGCTTTGCCCAGTAGCCACTGGAAAATACCAGCAATGTTGCATCCTATAAAACCTGAAGAATTTGGGTTGTTCCATCAACAAAAGCAACAACACCCTGGCTTTGTACCACACCACGGTTGTCTCCTTTGCACCGCTGAAAACCACAGGAGCCTTAAATTTATTTACCGAAGATGGTAGTAACTTTGAAAAACTTCAGTGGAAAAAGCCTCCCAGCCTAATCTGCAATGCTGCCTTTTTTTTTTTTTCCTTCTGTAAAACGAGAAAGGCAAAAAAGAATCATGTAGAAAGTTTCGGGTAGTCCATATCTAAACTTTCAGAAGTATCTGCTGCCTGGAAGGATAAGGAAAGATTTAACATCTAGCTGTAAATAAATATAATCTCCTGGTTACCGTGCACCTAACCAAGCACATCCGCACGCTGCAAGCCGACCAGGCAGAGAGCCTCCTATCTTTAAAGCCAGCTGCAGTTTCGGAGCACGCCTGCCTATCATCTTCACTATCAAAACACCGAGGATTCCGCACCGTGTCCTCACGGCCCGAGGATCAACCTCCTCCGGCAGCCGGCGGTAACCTGCAACAAGAGAATTTAAAAGCCGGGCCCACCGCGCTTGTTCCTCGTCGGTGCGGCGGCTCCCTGGGCGCAGTAATTACCGTAATTAGCCGGCGTCCCCGCGCTCGGGCGATGACCGGAGCCCCCTTGCGCCGGGAGCTGCAGCAGCACGGCCCGCCCGGGCTCGGGCTCTGCCGCCCGCACCGCTCCTGCTCCCCGCCGAGCAATCCCCGGGCAAGACGCAGCGCAAGTGGGAGATTAGTAAAGAAATGAAAGCGACACCCTCGGCTAAGCAGGCATGTGTTTCCGTATTTAATAGCGTACAAAAAAAAAAAAATAGGAGTCGGATTTTACACCGAAGTTTACTTCCTCGCAGGATGAGAGAAGGGAAAATTAGCGAGCTGAACGTTTCTACCGAAATTCAGGAATATTTCTGTGAGCTTAACGTAAGAGGGTACTTCAGAGTTATTGGAATAAAAGATCTTTAACGTCTGAGGAGAAGTTTAATTCCTGCAATTACCATATTAAGAAAACAAAACACCTCGAGGCAGCGCTTGACCGGCGCTGCCAAGTAACGCGAAAACCGGCGAGCCCTTTTTCCGGGAATTCCTCCCGGAGCGCTTTTATCGCGGCCCCGGGGCTCGCCCCGGCCGCCTGCCCGCGGCGACAAGGCGAGGGGAGGCGCCGGGACCCCGCCGGGGGCAGCCCCGAGCCCGGGACGCCGCCGCCCGCCCCCCGTCCGCTGCGGGCTCCCCCGGCGCAGGAGCGGGCGGCGCCTGCCCGCCAGCCCCGGCCGGGCTTCCCCGCCCCGCCCCGCCCCTCCTCTGCCCTCCCCTCCCCTCCCCTCGCCGCCCGCCCCGGCTCGGCTCGGCTCGGCTCTGCTCGGCGCGGCCCGGCGCTGCCTCCCGGGGCTGCCGCTTACATAACGGCGGCGGGCCGCGCGCCTTACATAAGGGGCCGTGCCCCCGGCAGACCCCGCGCCGCTGCCACCACCACCACCGCCACCGCCGCCGGCGGCCGAGCCCCTCGCGAACCCCCTTCCCGCGGCGCTCACACGTCATGGAACATTCCCGGAACGGGCCCGCGGCCCACCCACTTCAGGGAACGGCCGCCGCGCCGCGCACCCGCTCACACACACACACACACACACACACACACATGCACGCTCACACACACACACACACACACACATATGCACGCTCACACACACACACGCACACTCGCGGCCGGCAGCGGGCGTCCCCCCGCAGCGCCCCCCTCCCCTGCCCGCCCCGCGGGGGCGTTCCGGCCGCCGCCGCCGCCGCGCCGGGTGGCCCCGGGCGCACCCCCCCCCCCCCCCACCCCCCCGAGGCCGCGGGCAGAGCGCGGCCGGGGCGCCCCCGCGCACCCCCCTCCCCGCCGCGGCAGGGGGTTGCGCAAGGCAGCCCGCTCCCCGGCTGCGTGCGCTCGCAGGCTGGGTATTCCCCGCGTTCCCCGGCGCCGTGTCACCCGCACAGGCCCGGCCCCGGCACCCACGGGCCCCTCCGGCGCCGGGGCCAGCCCCGCCGGCCGCGCTGCCCCGGGGCACCGCCGGGCCGGCGCCCTCCCCCCCCCCCCCCCCGCCGCCTGTCAAGCGCCCCCTCCCCGCAGCCCCGGTGCCCCCCCGGCCCCGCGGGGCGGCTGTCAGCCGCTCACCTGGGAAGCGGCGGCGGAGGAGGAGGGAGCGGAGCCCTCCCGGTGCCCTTGCTGCCGCTGCCGCTGCTGCTGCCGCTGCTGCTGCTGCTGGCGGCGGTGCTGGTGCTCCCGCCGGGCGCTCCGTTTGCCCGGAGCTCGGCGGCCGGCGGCGTTCCTTTATATAAGGCCAGGCAGAGATATTCCAGCGGCCAAGGGGCGTCTGTCTCGCGTATTTATCTTAAGGTAGCTCATCGCTGCCCCTCCGCCGGGAACGCACCAGCATCACCGCGGCACTGACGGGGGCGAGGCGGAGGCCGGCGGCCGCGGTCGGGAAGGAGAGGAGAGGAGAGGAGGGGAGAGGAGGGCAGGGAGGCGAGGCAGGGCTCGCAGCTCGCAGCCCGGCCGGGCTGTTCCTGGCGCCGCTTCCCACGGCACAAGTTACGGGGCGGCGAGCGCCGAGCCAGCGCCGGGAGCGCGCCGCCCGTGACGTCACCGGGTCCCCCAGCGCGGCGGCGGCGGCGTGTGAGGGAGGGAGGGAGGGGAGGGACGGAGCGAGCGGGGCGCGCCCGGCCGCGGGGTGATGGGCGCTGCCCGCGCGGCTGTGCGAGGGAGCGGGGCGCGGAGCGCAGCGGAGAGGTGCGGCGGGGAGAGGCGGGGCGAAGGGGAGGGGGCAGGGCCTCGGCCTCGCCCCGCCGGGGGACATCTCCGCTCCCCCCGGCCCCTCCCCGCGCAGGGAACTCCCCGGGGAGCCGGCCCCGCGCGGCCGTGCGGGTCCCGCTGGGCAGCGGGCATCCTCCCCGCGGCCCTCAGGGGCGCCGCTCGCCCCCCCCGCCTGCCCCCCTCACACCCCCTCAGCCGTTACAGGGCCGTTATTTTAACGGCCGCCCCCCCAACACACACACACACACGCGCGCGCGGACCCCCGGGGCCGGTTAACGGCCGCCGGGGCTCGCGCCCACGGGGCCGCCCGCAGCCAATGAGCGGCCGCGACGTCGTGCGGGGAGGGGCGGGGCCGGGCCGGGTCGGGCCGGGGCCGCGCTCCCGCCGCAGCCGGGGGCAGAGCGGCCGTGAGGGGAATCCCCCGCGGCGGGGCGGGGCGGGGCCGGGCCGCGCCTCTCACCCTGACGGGGCACGGCGGCGGGCGCTGCCTCCTGTGGCACGGCGGCGTTAATAACGGCGCGTGACGACCCGCGCGAGTGTCGCCTCGGCCGTCACGGCCGCTGCCGGTGACGACACAGATCCCTTATACTTCAGCAGCGATGCTCACAGTTTATTAAACACCATAAATTGTTCTAAAAACCTGTGTCTTTGTTGTTTGTTTTTTTGCTCAGGACATACAGAATGCATAGGTTGGGTGAGCCGTGCTGCTCCCCAGCCGGGTAATGGGGAATATGTTACATAACTTTTCCTGTAATGATACAGTTGAGTCGAAACGCTAAATTGCCATTCCTAAAATAGCTGACAATTTCGCAGGGATTCATCCTGCCTTTCCTTGGGAAAAATTACTCTGCTCCCCAAGCCCGTACCCGCAAGGCTCTTCACCGTTTCTTCACAAAGCTGTCACGGATGCAGCCCCGCCAGAGGAGACGCTGCCTTCCCACCACGGGATCCATCCTGTCCCTCAGGAGCCCGTGGGGAAGGGCTGCTCGCAGGGTCTGATCCTCGTCCCCTGTGGGGGAGAGAAGGGCCCCGAGCTGGGGCTGGGATGCCCCAGAGCCATGCAGGGGCTCTGCCAGCAGCCCCCCATGGGGACTCCCCAAGAGCTGAGGGGAGACAAAAAGCAAGAACTGGCTGGATCAGGAGGCTGGGAGAGAGCCCTCAAAGGGTTGTGTCTGTCTCCTGCTTTGCTTTGGATGCCGAGCGCATCAAAAATCAGCTTGTACGGCAGCATTACTTCCGATAACTGAGGGGACTTTTGTTTCCAGAGATATTTACCCTCTCCTGACCCTCTCGAGTTCCTGCCCTCAGAGATAACCAGCAGCTATGAGTTTCACATATCAGTCATTCAATACCATAAAGCGTATTTCCAGCCACAGCGTTCCGCCTTCCCACTTGCACACACCGCTTTCATGTTGCTCAAGTGCCGCCTTGCCCTGTGAGAAAAGAGGAAAGGAGGCTGCCGGGCCGCCCTCCCGACACCTCCACAAGCGTTACATGGTGCAGGGCTGCTGCACCTCGTTGGTCTGCCCTCCTGCGTAAACAAGAAGCGGTCTTTCCTCATAGGGGAGTGTGCCCGTGACTCCTCCACAGAGCACAAAGACGTCCCAGTGAAGCATTTCTTTATCCGCAGCAGCTTCAAGCTCCCGCAGCACCAAATGGTGGGAGGGAGCCCAAAGCCGAGGTGGTTCGCTTGAATAAGTCACTGTGCAAATAACTCTGGACGCGGGCCAAAAGGAAGGAGAGCATTATTTGCCTGGTAATGAGCAAATACATCTATTTCCTGAAGGTAAAACACTTTTCTGCTATATTGAGCTCACCCTTACCTCCCTCCATCCCCCACGACCCCCCAAAAAAGTGGTTTTCTCCACATAAAGTATTTCCAGATGCAGAACTAGCATGCTGTGTGTGATTATCAACAGCTTGATGATGATAACGCGTCGTCACTTGACCTTGAAAGAAGGGGAAAAATGAAAAAGACAAAATTTTCTGAAATGATGCCCCTTTGCGGGAATATTTTTTAAAGCCCGTGAATTCTGGGAAAGGATTTTTAAATAAAATTTGATTATTTTTACCCACTTCCATATTTCAGAGCCACTTAGCACGCTGAATAAGAAAATATACAATGCTGACCAGAAACTCAGCCAAGTGACCCATCGTGCGCTTCTAATACGAGATAAATGAGCCCTGTGAGTGCTGCAGCGAGATTCCCTTTGACCATTTTTGTTACTATCACAACCCAGGCAAGGTTTTGAAAGACCCTTACTTTTAGGCGTTTGGGGAAAATATTTTGCCTTGCTAACAAGCAGGCCATCTTTGCACTTTATTACCAGTTATTTCTCTTTAAAGGAGATGTAATAGCTCCTACTTATTTGGTGTATTGCTCTCAGTCGTGTGTACACCCCACCCTTCCTGCTGCCCCACTTTTTCTAGGAACAGCTGAAGTAAGAGCCTGCCAAAGGCACAGCATGATTTAGCAACTTTTGAGTTATATATAGCCTGAATAATTAAGTGACTTTATTTTCTAAAAAGCTTACCTATTTGTATTCCCATTAGACCTGATAGCCTTTCGTTCAGCATTCTTCTCAGGTAGGTGACTCTCAGTTTTCTGTCATCTTCCAGTTCAAAGAAAGCTCAGGTGCTTTCGTGTATAGAGAATTTCCCATATGGGCTGGGGAGAGAGAGGGGGGCACACCACCCTGGTGGTGTGCAGTGACAGCTTGAAAATGGGGGAAAGGGAGAACGTCTTGCCTCCTCAAAGTGGCAGAGGACACTTTGAGTAAGAAAAATTACATTAAATTGGAGCCGCCTAGAATTTGGCTGCATTAACCCATCTCCTTTACTCTTCCAGCACCTGCCCTGGGAGCCTTCCCAACCACACTGGTAGCCCTCTTGGTTTTGCATCTCAGGAGGCTTCCCAGAGGCCGGCCCCGAGCACCCTGCAGTAACCTTTGCTCACAACTGATTCAGAGGGAAGTGTGCCACCTACTGAAGGACCTCGGCCACTTTCTATATGCCTTGGACTTGCTTTAGTTTCTTTCCTCAACTTTCCAGGTCTTCACAGCACGGTTTTTAATTAGGAATTAGTTCTTAGGAGTTAGGCTTATAAAAGTTAGAAAACTCAGCAATTGGAAGGTCATGAAGGTGAACGTGAGGAAATGCGATCCAGGCTAGTTCCATCTAATCCATGCGTAAGCAGTGTAATTTGAGATCAAAAATAAATCCTCTGTCTGAAAGCAACTGTGTTACCCCTACACTGCCACTTTTGCCAAAAGTGGGATGAATATCAAGAATCGAGGCTATAACTTCAAGAAAGCTTAGATTTTAGGGGTAATCTGTACAACCAATGGATGTGTTGGTTACACTGATATCATGGTATTTGCTGTTTATATAGCAGCAAGGTGTTGTGTTTTTTTTAACAAATGAGCGAACAACTTCCTTCATTGTCAGACAGTAGTTCCCTTTGATAGCGCACTCTCTTGAGTTAATAATTCGGTTGAACAAGCTCAAAAGAAGCTTCAGAGAGTCGTTGCCATAACTTGTTTGACACACCTAGACGGTGTCCTTCGGTTACCCACGTCTCATATTATGAAGTTCTTCCTACAGGGGAATGCATCACTTTTGGAGTATAACTGAAATATCAACAAAGTTGAAACACTGGCCAGCGTTGTTTCAACTAGAAATCCATGTTGAAATAATAAATAAATGTTTTAACAAGACAATGGCTTTTATTAAAATCTTTGGGACAGGCAACTGAAAAACTGGTTATGAGAGCCTTTCATATCGGAGTCTGATTTAAATTCTTCTCACGTATATTACAGTAGATGCTCAAAAAAACTAAAATCTGATTCACTGAAACTAACAGATAATATGTGTCTCTGAAGCTTATCACACTTCTCTATTGGGCATATTTATTCTTGAGAAATCTTGTTCTGTTTCCATTGGAAAGTAAAAAATGAAATAAAATGTTTTAAAGTAAGTATCTTAATGTATTCTCGGTCTGAAATGTGTATTATAACAGTTTGAAGTGTTTCTACTGGCTTTGTCACGTGCAGTTTTAACTGACGTTTCATGAGGTACATTAAAACCTCTGTAGTGCCTGAAACTGCGCTGTTCAAGGTTTCACATATGTGGGAGATACAAGGGAAATAAAATTCATTGTCAGCAACCACAAACCAAAGGAGAAATCCAACTCTAAGTATGCCATATGATTCATGGCATCTCTACTATCAGCGATCAAAAAAAAGGTCTAGAAGCCACTCTGTGCAGCTCTGCAAGGGCATCAGCATGGTGTTCAGCGGTGGCCAAGAAGACAGTTATTAGGAGTCAGAAAAGAGAGGGATAAAAAAGCTGCAGCTCTGTATAAATCCAGGATGGTGCATACCGAGTGCAGTTCTGGTCCTTTTCTACAAGAAAAGGCTGGGATGGAGTTAGAGCAGGTTGACAAGGACAACCTAGAGCAGCTTCCAAATGGGACTAAACAAACCAGACAAAATGTGTTCAGCCTGGAAAGGAGATGCTGGATGCGGTGCAGCAGGTATGTGGCACCTAAGCCCACCTCTAGCTCTCCAGCACTGTCATCAGCTCCCGAGGCGTGGCTCTCAGGCACAGGGAGGTTTTTGTGGATTACAGCGGGTGGACATCCTTTTACATTACATTACAATGACCTATTACATTAGTCACAAGGAGAGCGTGAGCTGGAACTGAATACTCACTGACACTCTCAAAACCTAAAAGATATCAGGATGTCCTGCTTCCCTCCAAGAGAAGTACCAGGTCGCAGATTTAGAACAAGTGAAAAGAGCCACTTCTTCGCACCACACACCATGAAAATGTGAACCTGGGGCAGAAGAAATCCCTGGGCTGCCCAAGTATGAACATCTTCACAAAGAGGTGAGCCCTGTTAGCCGTGAGGTAGCCTGTTATCAGTGGTTAGAACAACACCCGTGCACACATGGATGCTCAGGGGGTCCGTACCCAGTCCCCTCGCTGTCTGGCAGAAGAGGCTGTAACAAGGGAAAGATACAGGAGACAAAAAGTGGGAATTCCTTCCCTCAGCACTGTAACTGGCCACTCTTTGTGGACAATAAATTACACAGAGCTTCCATCTGGTTGCAATAGTGGCAGCCCTTTTCTTCCTACCGATTTCTGGATTATTTTTTTTTTCAGTCACCATTAGCATCTCTTTCTGTAAACATACTTTTCGGCTTTTTCATAATTTTCAGTTTCAAAGCTTATATGCAGAAGCATTCAAAAAAAATGTTGGTTCATCCTTGAACCATTTTTCTACATGGTGAAAGAGAAATTGCAAAGCACATTTTATATTTTCTGCTTTAAAAACACAAACGTATCAAAAGATCTCCAGCAAGACATTGATTTGTCATGATTTAACCAATCCTAGTACTGAAAAGATCAACATAAATTCTATTTCTAAACACCACAAGTATTCAATGTAAAGTACCAAAACAGGAAACTTTGTATTAAATTTGTATATTTTGAACTTCTAATATTTTCTCAGACAGTATCACTCCAATTAGATGGTCAGCATGTGTTTTGCATTTTAGAATCCATATAGAACTCATCATTAATAAAGAGATATGGAAGGGATATGAGTCATTAGTCATATTCAGGAAACATGTTTCTGAAAAAAATACACGACCAGTTGCCAGTAAGTAGCAATCTGCTACATATACGAATAAAGTATGTTATAAGGCTACATATTTTAATGATAGTCTTTAAATGTTAAAATTGTTGTAAACTGTAATGGAAACAACATTTCTGTAATAGAATATTTAATCTCACTTATGACCCCCTAAAGACTGCATAACGACTCTTACATCAATGGGAGCTGGGTAAAATTGCACAGTTGGTATAGTACAGTAAAGTCTGAAGTTAAGCCACTGAGTAAAGGTACTCTTATTGCTAAGTGCAGGAACAAACCCAGTGAGTTTGGTGATGCTCTCTTGGGCTTAAGTTTAAACAAATGCTTAAGTGTTCTAGACTTCACAGTCCTGTGCCCTCTATCCTTTCTCATAGATGGGAACATTTCTTACACACCTCTAGAAGTACAATTTAGCCTAAATCAGTACACTTAATGAAACAGTTTCGCTTCTTCAGAGACTGCTAGTGTGCATGTACACGGTCTTCCTACTATTTGAGAAACACCGACTTTTTCATGTGGGTTGGCACTGCTAAATTCAAAAAGGTTGCATTCGATGTTGATGAGTTACCATTATAATTGTGGTCTCAGTATAATTGCAAAGAATTGCTGGAGGTGGGAAAAGAAATAAAGGAGACACATTGTCTTTTGGGTCAATAAGGACAATGACAGAAAAAAAAAAAAAAAAATAAAAAAAAAAAAGATATTTTTACCCTAAAGCTAAAAATTGTCATTGCCCGTGTAATAACAATATTTTGTTATGGAACAGAGGGGGAAAGTCAGCTGGGGAAAGTCAGCTGGTGGATACCAACACATAGAAACAGAAATTTGCTCCTGGCCCAACAGCATCACCACAAATGTTCCTGTCTCAAGGTCCCTGGAATGTAGAGATTACTAAAAGAGCAAATTAAAAGTTCTGTGATGTCTTTGTTTGAACTGTAACTACACTTATTTTTCAACATTCCATAAATGTTTAATACTACAGAGAAATTAGCAGCAGCTATCCCTGTGTGCTGTGAGCAGTGGGCATAGAAGCCTCATTCACGCACATGTAATAACTTAAAGGCCACCTTTTTGTCTTATATTCTCTGCCCTAGGTAGGTATAAAGGTCTGTTAAACAGTTTAGGTGAAATGCTTTTCTTCCAAAATATCAAAATTTCATCTTTGGTCTGACAGAAAAATAAATAAATAAATAAATAGATGGCTAAAGAGTTTATGACTGTAGACAAAAGATGTTCCTGAAGTGTAAATTAACTTGGATTTTGGTTAAAAAGTATATATATATATTCCAGCAGACAGATAAAACAGATATAGCAAGAAGGTGAAGGCATTGTGGGGAGAAAAAAAAAATCACTGATTCCTTCAGGTCACATAAATATTCAGACTGATTAAAGGAAGTAAAAGTAGAATACTGTATCAGAGAAGATAACACAGAGATCAAAATAGGTGGCTATTTTAAAGGTAAACCAGGCTGCCAGATTTGTGAGTCCTCTTCAGTGCTAGTCCTCCAGTATCATCCCAACAAGGCCTCAGAAGCCCTATAGGCATTACCCATTTAGGTGAGTAGAGCAAGTTATTGCCTGCATACGCTGCATCGTTCAAGCTACCACAACTGAAGAAGAACTTCTGTGGACCAAATGTAACAAAGACCTAAGTCCTGAGAAAACAGGAGGTTTCAAGTCTGGCTTCAGTGAAGTGCTGTCAGTGCAATCAAGGACAAAACCTTCTGATACTGAAATAGTTCAGCCCACAAATCGGGTAGCTGTGACCTAAACCTGTCTACAGCTTGGGACCTCTAATTGCACTGTCTGGCACTGCCTAGCTCCCCTACAGTGCAGGACTTAAAAGCTTTTTATTTCCCCAATCTGCCTCCTCAAGGCCACAAGAGACAGAGCAGGAGCTGGAAGTGGTGCAGAAATAGGCCTTCCTTCAGTAACATAGGTCCTGATCCCAGAGCAGGCTGCTATGGAAGTCTGAATCCAAACTCACTTAAAGGCATTTGGACTTTCTTATTTGGTTATTATTTTTGAACTAGACTCATACAACAGAGAAGACAACAAAGCTGTAGCTGTACTACTCAGCGAAACAGGCGAGGGCCCATTCTTTGTCCCTGGGGGACGTACAACTTTAATCCCTTACATCTTGAATGCTTTCCCCAAACTAGAGCAGCACCACATACAGGGACAGCCCTGAGCCCATGCTCTTCCCCAGGCTGTGCCCAGGTGTGCCTGGTGGGTGGCTGCTTGCCACAAGCCCAAACCACGCCAGCAAACTTGGGAACTGCTGAACGCAGACGTGACTGCAAGCAGAGGGCTAGCACCGTGCCCTGGCCCTGCTCTGCATGGCCAGACAGAGCTTGTCTGAGAGAATGAAACGGTGGGCAGCCGGAAAGTAAAGGGATAGCTGCCAATATCCAAGGAGGGAAATGAAGCACATGTTGGCAGGGAGTGAAAAAATAAAATTATGCTGGATGGGAAGAGAAGTACTGAGAAGGAAGTCATCTCAATTCAGGAAGCTCTTAATAATGTATTTTAAGTTAAAGCATATGATTCATTGCTTTCATACCAATGTTATGTGCGACTCCAGCTAGGCATATATTTGAGCAACTTGCTGAGCTGGGGCTCTGCAGCAGTCTCACAAGCTGCTTGGGGTGGTGCAAGTCCATGGTGCCACTGAGAGGTGGTGTTCCTCATCCCGCTGCCCCTCGCCCTGTTGTTCCACCACCTCTCCTCTGCTGGCATTAGTGTTTGCGCAAGCTGCGCTCACTCATGCAGCTGGTGCCAGCAATGGCAATGGGGTCTGGAGAATGTAAGCAGGAGAAAAGAGGGCAAAACATTATTTTTTTCCAGTGCCATTAACATGCCAGCAACATATCCAGCAACATATCCAGCAACAGGGGCAGGACATGACCTTTAGGCACTTGTTAAACTGCGCTCTGTGTGTCCTCATCCACTCCTCTTTTCCTTTAGCAATGCTAAACAGAGATTTCAAGCTTATCTTGGATGGGGACTGCAAATTTCCAAGCCTTCACAATGTTTTTCTGAAGCAGTTAAATAAGCACCATATCTCCATGCAGACGTGGTGTAAGAAACAGACCCAGCTACGTGACTGGGAATAAATAAAAAACAATAATTTGCATTTTCAGAACAAACATTTCTGATTTTTTTTTCCTGAAGAAGTATGTGACAGATGGTTTGAGTGAGTAGTGGTGAGGCATTCAGACACTACCAATTTCCTAGTGTTCTGTCAGCTATTTACAGTTTCTGTTGCACGCATCAAACACTGAGAGCATTTTTCCCCCCATAAACTTCAACTTGTCCCTTTAACACATAAGAAAAAGACCTCTCAGCTGTCCCATACTGATACCACTGCAATGATACTATTTGAATTATTGGTCTCCATCTTTCAATATACAGTGCATATATAGACATAGTTCATTACTCAGGGAGAGACAATAAAATTGCACTAACCATTTAAAACCTATTAATCTGGATAGCACAGTTAGCATAAGCAATACTTTATTATTACTAAATTAAATCCATTATAAGTATGCTGAGTATCCAATCAGTTTAGTAATATACCGACTAAAGCTATCTACATGAATGGCTGTACTGCTTGATGGAATACATTTGGTATTGCTATACATTAATCTGACTTTTACTGTGCTGTTATTTATAACTCTGACAAATTGACTTTCATAACATGCAAAACAGATAAACAATTTATGAAAGAATATTTAGAGTATTTTTATAGGTTCTGTGATGGATATTTTTTTCTTTTCTCTTTAGGGGCTACAAGATGTTTTCTAACATATCAAAACTTTATCAGTCAGATAATCCTCGATCACCACAAAAAATATTTTTTCCCTTCAGATTTTACTGGGCTCAGGTTAAAGAAAACAGCGATGAAGGCCAAACATACATTATTTGAAAAAGTAGGAGTTGGGATGCTGAGTGGATGTTGCAGATGACAAGCCTACCAGGTTGTCCCTGCTGCCACTGAGTCAGAGCACTGCTAGAGCCAACTGAGCGTTCATGGGCTGCTCTGCTGGGACAGGCGGAGATCCAGGCTGCAACGCAGAGAGGCGACAGATATTTAGAAGGGACTAAAGTCCCTTCTAAAGGGACTAAAGGGAATAAAGTCGAAGACATACTGGGGAAGATTTTAAAAAGAAAGGTCGTTTTTATTAACTATGTAACCTAAACATCTATTTTTATCTTTTTAAGGACACAGATATGAGTATCATTCCAACTGACTTGAATATTTCAAAAGCCTGCTATTTCTCAGTAGTGCTACTTGTGCCAAGTGATACATATACGTATATACACATGCGTATACGTAATGCATGCTAAAGTGTAGGATTCAGCTGGAAGTCAGCTCCTGGCTCCCCTGAAGGTTTCACCAGTGGAGGCTGTCTCTTTATTGTGGCTACTGTTGCTGTAGTGTGTGGCTGTTTCTAAAAAGATTCATTTTTTATTCTCCCAGGCCTTCTGGAAGAGGAGGAATATAGTCCTTTTCTACAGATGGGAAGCTGCAGCTAAAAGATTATGACTTCACTGTGTGCTGGCAGGCAAGAAAACGAGGAGGAGCAGACCCCCCTGGTTCTTTCTGTGACTTTCATATAGAGTGGTTGCAATTTCTTTCCTTTTGGTGCATTTCCACCACACAAGCTTTGATGGGTTTTGTATATAGAATGGCAAGTGGAATCAAGGGCTCAATTCTATCTATCAGGAGTCAGACGTCAAAAGCAAGCAATCTGTCATTGTCAGCGTTCGCATCTCATAAAAGGGGAAGGCATGTATCTACAGATATGTATATAATCCCTTCTCAGTGCTCTTCCTAGGGCAGTACAGCTAGGCTGCTACAGGAGCAAAGATATGCTGCTGGGATATGCTGCTCAGTTCCCAGAGCGGGGAGATTTCTGTCACTGCCCTGGACTTTCCTCAAGGCGCTGGGGAAGAATGTGGCAGAATCAGCATCTGGTATAACTGGCCCCCGGTCTCAGTCTGATGTCTTGCTCCATGGATGGGGTCACAGGCAAGGAGCCAGAGCAAACACCCAAAGCCCCAGGAGATCAGGAACCCGCTCGGACACATTAAGTAGCAACACTCATGGGCTGGCACGGGAAAGAAGAGACAGACTGCGGTGCTTTCATTTTCCAATTGTCCTCATTTTTGTGGTACCAACCTTTTCTTGGTACTCAGCGCAAGTTTTTTAAGGCTGTTGTGATTTTCCTTTGAATTAAGAAGCCATGAATTAAATACACGAGTCAGATTAGTTACAGTAAATATACACGGGATGTGTTGTGTAAAGGACAGGAGTAGTTGTTGCTGTTGTTCATCCTGAAATAACTTTGCTTTCCTGAGTGCAATATGAAAACATACTGAGAAAAGTACACTATCACAGCTGAACATCGCTCAGTGATGCAAGACTGACATTAAGATGAGCCCAGTGCTTTATGCTGGCCTCTTACTGATTTTTCCAAGGTTCAGCCATAATAATCATTCTTTTGAAAGTCAGATTGCTTTGTGTAATTTTCCTACGTAGCATGACTCAGTTGCTTAAAAGTCTTTGAAATTCAAGAAAGAAAGGACCTAATGGAGCCAGAAGCAAAATATACTGAATTTTAAATCTCAGGGCATCACTCAGTCTCACTTTTCTTCCCTCACGCTTGGATAAATAAATTTAATTTGAGGATAAGAGAAGTAGCTTTCTCCCACAAAATGAGCAGATTGAATGAAAGCGAATCTTTTTTTTTTCCAACAGTCCTTTGAGGAAATAGTTGTTGTTGATTAAACTGAATACACTTGCATCTGACCTTTCCTGCTATTGTTTCACTACGGTCGAATCCGTTCGTGCCTCTGTAGAGCTAGCCCGTCGGTCACGCTCCGGCACACGCAGCTCCCAGGGCTGGAGCTGGTGCAGACCTCGCCAGGGCCAGTGAAAGAGGAAATCTCTTCTGCAGGAGGACTTCATGGTACCCAAGATGAAGTTCAGCCTCTCTAAGAAGCAACCATCAGGTGAGATAAAGATGGGGCAGGGACCTTCTGGCTTATCTAACAGGGAGAGATTTTGGGGCTGGTGCTGTGAAGAGCCCCACCGCGGTGTATTTTCCAGGCAGTCCAGCTGTTTTCATGAGGAGGGAAACTCTTTCTCTGGCAAGGAGGTTCTTGATACCAAGGGAAGAGACAGCATCAAGTATCAGTGCCACGGCCATATCTGGGGACTCATATCTCTCAACGAAAGCAGGACATTATTATTAATGGGAACCCAGATCCTTACTTACGTGGCTTTATGCTAGTGACTAACGTGAGCTATATCTTCAACCAAGGCAGTACGTGTTTTGCATTAGACAAACAACTACAACAAACATTAAATGTAGGTAGGAAAAGGCAGCTCTGTGGCATTACGATGTTTTTTCATTTCTTATTGAACTTTTTGTTTAAGCCCTGCCTATCAAGCTTTAGCCATAAACTTTGGGAATATTCTGGTACTGCTGGTGAATAATGTTCTCCTGGCAAGCAATAATTGTCTAATTTTCAATAACAATATTCATCCCAATATTTGGTTTGGTTCCAGTGATATCACTTTGAAATCTTCCTCATGAACTTCAGTTTTAATTTCTAATATTCTTATATTAGTAGTTCTGCAAGATGCAAGTGCTGGCGAAAAGAAGAAAGAATCAGCTCTCCGACTAAAAGCCTTTCAAAAAATTTAATTTTCCATTTTGACTATAGCAAAGACAAATGGACATGGGAAGATGTAATTCTTCTTCCTGAATAAATACCTTATAGTGGCAACTTTCCCTGTGAGGAATTGAATCTGGAAGAACTGTCTCAGAGTAAGTGGAACTCAAAAGATGGATCACATCAGATCCCTATATTTCTGTTATATATTTACACTAACCTGACTGGTTTACAGACTTAGCTCCTGTGAAAATTGGGCTACAGCTGTAAGTGCTGGAGACCTCCTGAAATCTCTGGCCATTCTGCACTACTCTTGGCTCTGATATACTAAGACACAAACGAGCTCTCTGTAGAGATATTTTTCAAAGGATGTTTTCTCTGATAACCATCTTTCACATGCTTAGGAAAGTCACACATGCCCATCCAAGGAGAAAATCAGATAGCTGTGTCTACGTAGAATTAAACAAGTAAGAAAGGAATAATGGATTCAGGGAAAATGCATTTTTAATAGTCTTGAAATTATTTGCAAATATCTGTTGAAATGCTTGGATCCCTTTGACTGAAGGGTGCTTTTGGGAGGTGGGGAGGATTCTATTCACAGAGATGCAAAAAGAATCCCCTGTTTTTCCCTGCATCTTTTCTCCCTCTTTTTTAGTTAATAACTTAGGGGTTAAAATTCTTACCCAAGATATGAGCAACACAAGTTCTGTACTTTGCTGGGAGAGTAATACAAATAACAAGGCTAAAAAGTCATGGGTATGCATGAATGAGGCAGAGACTAGATTCAGACTAGCTCTCCTATTATCTGCATGTGACAGCCTTAATGGCTCAGCTATGGGATAGAAGAATTTTCTATAGGTGACACTTTTTTCTTTGCGTAAAACAAAAGTCAGCAGCCACAGTCACAACAAGCCTTCAGTCCTGCTTCAGAGATGAAACCTGAATGTTAATGACCAAAATAAAGAGCATTTTATTTTTTAATAAAATACACGGTCACCAAAAATAATCAGAAGCATCCTTCCCCCACCCAAACATATCTTCTGTCATGTTGGAGAGAACAAGAAGTGGAACAACAAGAGCAACAGATTGTAATCTGTTCTGCTACTGGGAAGAAGTGAACCAAACTTTCTCATATACCAAGTGACTGCTTTAACCACTGAATTTTTCAGGAAAAAGAGTTCATCTTCCAGTTTCTTGTGTCCTTCCTTTCCTGTGCTTTCCTTCATCCATCTTTCCTACAGTATAGTGGACATTCTTGTCCTAATCTTTCACTGTGCCATATCTAACACATTGTCATGGGTCAAAGATGTCCAATTCACACAGAATAACAACAGTCACACCAGTCAACTGCTATCCCATTGGCAATGCTGAGGCACGTAGTGAGGCTGAAACTGTGTTCCCCATTTCCTGTGTACATCTTCTACTCTGAATCTCCTCCTTTTTAACTTGTGGGATGCACCATTGACTACTGCAGCACCTCTAGTTTGCTCATCAGTCTTTGTATTGCGTGTGTGAAGCACACTTTTTTCCTTATTTTCCTGGTTTTGACTGAAAACTGTGACAAAAGTTGTGCATATGAGGCACAACATGCACTAGACATTCTCTAGGTTAGCCTCAAATGCTGCACAAGAATATGAGAATAAAAACGGCCCCTTGTTTCAGGCCAATGGTCCACTTAGCCCAACATTCTCTCTCCAGCTGTATAAGGAGATGGAATTTTGGGTGAGACAACAGATTTCAGAAGTTTACTGTTTGCTTTGTGAAGTACTACTTTTAAAAGACGTTCTAAATTAACATTCTGCTAGTTTCATTGAGTATCTGTTTTAGTATTGTGCTGTCTTCATGATTTAGAACATACATCCCTCAATTCTTGTCTTTACTACGTGAAAATTCCCATTTTTTTCAGACTCTTATGAGTTAGCTGCTCGTTCTCCTCAACCCTTTTAGCTGCTTTTTCTACATTTTTTTTCTGATTTCACCATGTCTTCTTGAGTTGTAGCGACAGAAGCACATAGCACCTACAATGTGGGTGCACTGATGTTTTATAAAATAGCAATGTGTTTCCTGTCTTGATCACTATACCTTTCCTGATGATGTCCAATAGTTTACTGGCTTTTTTTGGCAGCCACCCCACACAGATGTTTTCAAGAAAATGTCAATGGTAACTCCAAGATCTCTTCCCAGAGTTATAACTTTTCACTTCACATTGTGCAGGCATGGAGTTTAGATTATTTTTCCATAGAGTCTGCACTGAAGATAGTTTGACACTTGTTTGCCTGCTCACCCAACTCTTTAAGTTGTTTCTGGTATTCCTTATTATTAACATTGCATTTCATTACTGAAAAGAAGTCTTGGATAATTCACTGCATACATCCTACTCCATATCACTCAGGAAGATGTTGAATAAAACTGGTTAAACCACTTAATACCAGTAACTGACCCCACCTTTAGTAGCGCTCATCAAACTCATTAAATTTCACAATCCTTTAACCAGGTCTGATTCTGTAAGAGAAGACCTCCTCCATCCCCATGGGAAATTAATTTTTTGTAGTAAACCTTGGTGTGGAATCGTGTCAAAGATCTTTTGAAAATGAAAGATCTCTCCTCAGTACCCTTTATCCTTGTGCTTATTGACTGCCCTCACAGAACTTGAGCAGGTTCTTCAAATGGCCTTTCCTACTAAAGTAGACATGCTGACTTCTTCACAACAGTCGATGTTTATCTGTGTGATCAGGTATCTAACTCTGTGAGATATATTCTACTGTCTCATCAGGAATAGAGTCATTCATTGGTCTGTAGTTCCCCAGATCTCTTTAAGAGCCCTTTCGGCAGAAGGAAGTTACGTTGGCGATCTGTTACAGTGACCATTTCTATAACTGGTGAAGCACCTTGGTCAGCAAATCTGCAATTTCACATTTGAGTTCCTTCAAAATCTTGGTTGAATGCCAATCTGTCCTGGTGTCTTTCTGATATTGAGTTTGTTTTAATTCACTTTGAATCCCCATTCCTGTATCTTAAGGAAATGGGAACAGAGCTTTTAAATAGCTAGTCCTTGTCCTAGCCATCAGACAAAGCAGTAGCAATATGTTAAAATGGAAATCTGTGAAAAGAAAAAAGGTCTGATTCTATCTGGTTATCCACAAGTAATCTGTATTGTACTAAAACCATTGGATAAAGCAGCAATAGCAATCATAAATGTAGTAGTGAGGCACCTTCTGATTTGCACATCTGTCATATCAGTGCCAATCTATTTATGAGGTAATAAAAATGAGCTAAATTAAGAATGATCAGGGAACCCCATTCGCATTATTGAAGCATCATGCAGTAAGTGCAAGAGACAGGTGGCATAAGTGCTAAAACAAGGACAGAGAGTATGTGCTGCAGGGAATCAATCTACTGCATTAACGGCTAATGGCACACTCAGTGTTTATCCATTATTTATCACATAAATGAGTATGTACCGTCTAGACTGCAGAGGTGCTTTCATAACAGAGTGACACTGATTACTGAAAATTAAAAAATGAGAGATGATCTTAATGAATTAATTGAAAATTAGCAAATAGTAACAAGGTCTACATGGTATATCTGTTCAGCCTAATAACAGTGGATTTTGTTTTGTTTTTATGAAAGTTATTTGATCCATTGCTATAATTTTAGAGTTTAGAGAATAACGCAAAACCTGTGAAAAAGGTAAAGGACTTAGGATGCAATCACTTCCTGCCACCATAGAATACTTTAATTTGCATGCACAGCTTTTTTTTTTTGAGCTGCTTTTTGTTTTACTTTAATATTCTGCTCATTTTTTTCCCCTTTTGGCTTACTGGCACATTAGTGAATACTAAGAATATCTGCTCATACTGAGAGAAAAATGATGTTACTCAAAGTGTACTGAGTACCAGTTGTGGCATAGAAACTACACTCTACACCTTGGTTTGAAACCTTCAATGATGCTGGAACACTGGCCTCGAATAAATAAATTACATGAGCACTGGTTTGATCATCTGTCTTTATCACTGGAAGCTATGTCATTAAATTCAGAAGAAGGGTCAAATTTTCTTCTCAGATCCACTGACAGTGTTTTGGAAAACTTATGCTAACTTATTCATAAAATACAGAACTATACTGGATAAGTGGAAAAGACACAGTAGTTAAGCATTCCCATTATATTAATTATCTTAAAAAGCTGACTTATGTAAAGATGATTCAGTTCATAGAGATTTAGGTAACCAATTGAAATTTACACTAATACCGAATGTTAGTTGTTTGCATTCCCCTGCAATACACCCTATCCTTGTTACAAGCAAGTAAGTCCCAAGAGAAGAAACATCATTGTATTACAGTTAATAAGGTTTTAACTAGCTGTGTTGGTCTTGGAAGAAGGAAAAGTGTGGATGTCTTCTGTCTGAATCCATCATACTCTATTCAGTTCTTTAATAGGCAGCATGCTGTTGTCCCATAATGAATCCTTTACTAGGATAATAGACACACTTGGGTAGGTTTTCAGTGACAAAATGAAAAATATGGAATTTCCCCAGCTTCCATCAGGAATCCTTGAAATTTTTAAAGATCCCTCTCTCTAATTGTTGCTCTAAATATTCATGATATCATTTACTTTGATAGAAAGAGCTCTCTTATATGACAAGGAATAAAAAAATCTACCCCAAATAAAAACACTCCCAAACTTTGGACTGTTTAGGTTCAGAAAACATGAAGAGAAAGGTCAGTTTTGTGATTAATCTAAACCAGTCAAAATTAAATGTAGTGTTCCAAAGATTGAGATCGGTTTCTGAATCCCAGTGTGCCACCTGGGCTGCTCATAAATGATAAAGCTGCTAGGTTAGTGGCTGAATAAGTACATGCAAGACTTGAAGATGCTTGAAAATAGGCTATGTTTTGTGCATAATGTCCAGAACCAGAACTTCTGGACATTCACATGGACATTCTGGCACCTACATTCACATAAACATTTTTTTAATAAATAAATAAATAAATTGAAATCTTGTGCGTTTTTAATTACCCCTAGCAATTGCCAATTACTATAGTAACTAGTCAGATTTACTAGATAATTTAGTCAAAAAAGGCACCTAAATGTTTTCAAAGGTATCCTATTTATCTCTGCGATTACTTGCACAAATGACATCCCAATTCATCCTCTTCTAGTTTATTCTATTGGACTCTATCCACATACTGTTAAACCTTGTAATAATACTCCTTTGCTTCTACTTAAACTGCTTTCTCTTCATGATGAATCTGTGAAGCATATACAAGTGTGTTCCTCCTGTAAACAGAAAATGATGGCAAAGTAACTTGTGGCTCAAGTTACATGAGCTAAGTGCCAGGTCCTGTGCTTTGGCCACAACAACCCCATGCAGCGCTACAGGCTTGGGGCAGAGTGGCTGGAAAGCTGTGCAGAGGAAAGGGATCTGGGGTTGTTGGTTGATGCTCGCCTGAACATGAGCCAGCAGTGTGCCCAGGTGGCCAAGAAGGCCAGCGGCATCCTGGCTTGTATCAGGAATAGTGCAGCCAGCAGGAGCAGGGAGGTGATCGTCCCCCTGTACTCAGCTCTGGTGAGGCTGCAGCTCGAGTACTGTGTTCAGCTTTGGGCCCCTCACTACAAGAAGGACATCGAGGCCCTGGAGAGTGTCCAGAGCAGGGCTACGAAGCTGGTGAAGGGCCTGGAGCACAAGTCCTGTGAGGAGCGGCTAAGGGAGCTGCTCTCTCTACAACTACCTGAAAGGAAGGTGTGGGGAGCTGGGGGTCTTCTCGCAGGTACCTAGTGACAGGACTAGAGGGAATGGCCTCAAGTTGTGCCAGGGGAGGTTCAGGTTGGAAATTAGGAGACATTTCTTCTCAGAAAGAGTGGTCAGGCGTTGGGACGGGTTGCCCAGGGAGGTGGTGGAGTCACCGTCCCTGGGGGTGTTTAAGGAAAGGCTGGACGTGGTGCTTAGGGACATGGTTTAGTGGGTGGCATTGGTGGTAGGGGGATGGTTGGACCACATGATCTTGGCGGTCTCTTCCAACCTTAATGATTCTATGATTTGTCCATTCAATTAGTGAATTTGAGATTTGGGGTCAGGACCTGTGGCAGCCAAAACATTCTCACAAATATTAAGTACTAGTTTTTCTTTGTACACACCCGTTATGTATCTCTTATTCCATTGTGTCCTCCGCAGCGGTTTATGTGTATTGTAGAACTGTACTGTCATTCAGGAAAGCAAGAATTATGGTTATTTCATGCACTTGTAGAGAAATTCCCATGACGCAGCTGTCTCAAAAAAATTTAATTTTGTTCCGGCAGGTGGGTAGCAAGCATCATAATGCAGAAAGAGGTGGTTGTGAGAGAATTCAAAATCATTTCAATGAGTTCATTTATTCACATTCGTGCTGATTTATCTAAGAGCTCAAATGTGCAATACTCTACAGCTGGTTTCTTTCTGAAGGTTGGTCTAGACCTCTTGCTTCTCCCTTACTTTTCTCCTTTAAGGCATATTATCTTTCTGTCCTCTTCAATTAATCCCAATGAAATGATCATAAGACTACAAAAATATAGAAAGCTGAACAGTGGAGAAAGTTATTCATGGTTTTTTCCTAAACCCAATTTGCAGTTCAGTTTTTGTATCACATCAGTGTGTGTGTTTGCCTCCCTTTTCACTTACATTTTCAGAGCTTTTTTGTGGTGGGGTTTTTACTTGTTTGCTTGTTTTTGCAGTATGATAGGGTCCTACTGACAAAAGTTAATCAACTTACACAGCAATGTACACATTCACATACACATACACAACTCCTGATTTGTATAATAAGGCTTTTTCGTTCTAAAAATCACCACTTCAGGAAATTCTAATTTAACAGAGAGGCTGAATGCAGCAAATTTTATCTGCTTGTCTCTCATTTATAGCAAGAAAGTTCATGGTCTTACAGGATAAAACAAAGTTTAACTTGCAGAGGGGATGAATGAATTTCCAGCTCCCCCAGACTCTGTTCCACTTATCTCCTGGTTGTCTCTGCTCCAGCTCTATTTCCCACTATAAGGTATAGATAGATATATACTGTAGACTAGCCAGAACAAAATGTTCAATTAGTAACTTCACTGCCATTCTTAAACCTAAACTTAAAACAAAATTAGCAACAATATTTTCAGTCATCAAGTAGCTCCAGAAGTGTTATTAAACACATTGCTCTTTAGACCTCACACAAATGTGTTCTTTTGATTTTATTCTCTTTTTAATTTATCCCTCAATTTTTTCATTTATATCTGTACGAAGTAAATTTCCCTAATTTAAGAAAGTAAAAATAGGGAATGAAGGAATAAAACTTGACTGAATTTTATTAGTGCTATTAACAGTGGGCTCAGTTATAGCAGTGTTTACCAAGGATTTTGAGCTGCATACTCGTTTGATACATGGGGTCATTTACTACCTTAGTGATAGCTGTCCTGACTGATGAGCCATATATTAAATACATACATACAATCTTAGAACATTTCTAAAGACTCCTCTGTCTTAGACAAAGGCAAGATATTTTATTTTCAAAAATTGCCTGTTGATCTTTAACTTGCAGTGTTGCCAGTAATTTCACTTATATCCATTGCAAGAAAGCTTAATTTTTGCATCTCTGCTTCTGTGGGACTCACACTCCCACACATCCAAGTACACTTACCTTGGCACAGTTTGTACACTCTGCCTCAAATATTAGAATTGCAGTATCAAGTGCATTGCCAAGAACACACTGTGATGAGGCAGCACTTACCAATTTCCTATGAGTTCAAGCATGCATTACTGTGTATTATTCTTTGGAGGCAACTGCTTGTGGCATAATTCCTTGTGAACAGCACACTTCCATCTAAAGCAATTGCATAAGAGAAGGCAAAGGAGACCCAAAAGTTTCAAAATATCTCTAAAAGATCATTCACCAATGTTTTCCTTAATACAAAATACAATGCTGTTCAGAAATTCAAATGCTGTTCATTTAAAAAAGAAAAAAATAGAAAAAAAAAGAGAGAAAAAAATATCCACACAAGCATTCTCACCTGCTAAATGTTACGTGCTATTCTCCCAAAGTGCCAAACAGCAAAAAATGCATTTCCTATTAACAAGTGGATGGGAAACCCACTTCTTCAGATGTTTTTTCCACTCAGTTCTGTGACATATTTGCAGGCATCTTGCTTCTTATTCCCCGTAGTACCTAGTGTTTCTTAACATCCCCCATCCCAGATATACCAGTGCTTCTGACTCTCTCTCCTTTCTAAACCCATATTCCATCTCTTCTGAATGACAAGCACGATCCAAGTCAAACTCTCACTTTCAAACAAACTTATAGTATGTGACTTTGGAAAATTCAGTTGAGGCTTTTCACAATTTACAATTGGAAAAATGTACAATTTACCTGAAAAAATCACAGCTTGGTACTGAATATCATATTTTACGCGTTTATAGTCCACCTTACTACTACTTATGTACATGATCAAAAAACTGAGATCTAAAGATATCACAAAATATGGAAAAGTTGCATTCATGTAGCAACAGAAAGGGCAAATTAGTAAATTACTCATTTTTACTTTGCTGAAAAACAGTAAGACCAAATCTCACAGGAGAAAAAAATCCACTGCAAACCCATTTCAACCACAGCCAAAAAAGACCTTGCCGCTTTGTTTTCAACAGACGGCGAGTATAAACTCTGGAGTAGCACATAAAGGCTAATGGCAGCCTACAATCTAATTAGTCCTTATTATAATACTGTCCAGAGATTCAACAGATATTTCTTCAAAAAGGACACAGGCACAAACAGCCCACCCACAAAGGAATTCAGTTTCCTTTCAGAGGTCTAGAAATGATTAATAAAGAAGAGTCTTTGACCAGGAAGAAGCTTGGCTGGGCCCGGCATGTTAGTTAGCCTGCCTTGAGATTTTCATGACTGAAGAAAAAAAAACGGGGAACAAAAGTGTTTATACATTCTGCTTCGTTTAGACTTTCACCTTGGATTACAAGGCCGAGTGAAGTTTTTCTTCGTGTGAGGTTAGGATTTTCTGCAAGTTTTGCTGAGATTTCTAAGGAAGATTGGAGAGCAGAATTGAAGAGCATTGAAATGGGGCTCCAAAAAGCCTGAGTAGTTTTTTTCTTTTTAAAAAAGTTTTAAGGATGCACAAACCCTGGAGGATGTTTAAAAGCGTGTGACTAAAAGGCAAAACAGGAATGGTGGTTTTCAAGACGTGTTCAGCGAGGACTCATGTCTGTGGTACTGTATTAGTGACACAGAGGTGCACTTAGAGAAGTAGAGGACAGACCCCCTAAGGCTTAAGACAGCCCCAAATTCTTCATGTCAGAGGCAGATCTCAAGACACAAGTGTGTGCATGTGTACGTCCGTGATCAGTCATGCTGTAGAGCTCTGCACAGTTACTTGCCTCTAAGAGCTTACAGAACTGCAGTGCAGCAAGACTCGCAGACTGAGGGTGCCTCTGCAGCAGCACTACAGATCAAGAGTGTATTTTAGCAGTAAATCTCTTGATCATCCAGACTTACACCGCGCTTTGGTTTGTAACTTGACATCCATCACAAAGCAAGCTGGATTCCTTTTGAATAGAACCAGAACAGAAGATGCGTTTCAGGGGTTCACTTAATGCTCTCTGGCCTCCAATGAACACTCAGTCCACAGGTCCAAGTAAGAGCTAGCCTGAAGTGAAACCGCCTTCAACACATGCAGTTCAGGCATCGGGTTCTCAGCAACGGTGCTGTTCCACTTGCACTGGGGCACACTACTGATGCTATTAGCACGGAAGCTATTAGCACGGTCTCCTATTGTATTGCAGACCATTACGTTTCATCGCTACCTCTTACACTGGACCTTAAGATTTCAGTGAAACCAAACCCTTTTAGCCTGTTAGACTGTAAAATGTATTTTAATACATACCACAGAGGGTCTGATTGCCTAATGTGCTTGCTTGTGGCTCAGAACTGATTGGTAAGATAGCCTGAATGATCTGGTGGGAAATTTGTGCTCCATGCTCCCAGTGGATTCTTTGACCAAGCCTGAATTACAGTTCCTCTACAGAAGCAGGGGTCTTAAACTGTCCTAATTTCATCTACGATAGCTGCTAGCACGTGTTCTCCCAAATGGTCCTTTGTTTTAGCAGAACTTGAACACAGCAGATACCAGATTAAGAGGCATGCAAGATTAAGATTTTACTCATTATGTAATGAATAAAAGTAGGGAACACATTGCACAGTCATTGATTCAAATTTTTATTGTTCAAATATTTATTTCAGAAGACAGATGTATGGAGATGATATTTGTATGAAGATTGTATTTATAGAAGACATTTGTCTATCCAAGCTCAGGCATCACTGTGTGTGTTTATAACAACTTTTCCATATGGTGGAACAATTTAATGTGTAGCCCGCGACCAAGCACGTTAAGACCCTTTCCTTTTCAGGGTGCAGAAGCCCAAGCACAGGACCCCCTCAGTTGCTCCTGCCATCAAAGCTGCCTTCCAGATCAAACCTCAGCTGACAGAAACTGACCTTGCCCTTGAGCACAGCCTGGCATGGTGATCCCTCACACCACATGGGTGCTCACCTCCACAGGTGCCATCTTGCACTTGATTTTGCGCCTGTGAGGTACTTTTTTAGTGCCATGTCGTTTTTTCTGTTTTCTCCTGGACTAAAGGAAGAGGACCAGGTCTGAGGGCCTGCGCAGATGCCACAAGACCAATACGGAGATCCAAGAGAGCCATGGGCAAGGCCGAGGGCCCAAACCTAACACGGCGCCAGCCGCTCTGCAGGTTACAACCAGCGGCCCCGCGCTTCGCTCTACATAAAGTGTCAGTGTAGGGCCGACGGCCCCAGCTCCCCCGGCCCCTGTATTGATTAAAAACCGCAATTACGGCCGGATTTAATTTTTCACTCAGCAGTGGGGCACCCAAAACAGCTTTCCCCCACACACCCCTTCCTTCCCAGGGCCGCTCCCCTCCGTCCCCTCACCTGCCCGCCGGGCCCGGAGCCCGGCACCGCGCCCCCCCCCCTCCCTCCACCGCCTCCCCGGGGCCGCTGCCGCCCTCCCCGGCCCCAGCGGGCACCGGCGCGGCCGCTCCGCTCCGCTCCGCCCCGGCCGGGGGCGCCGGGAGGCCGGGCGGCAGCGGCGCGCAGGGCCGGGCACGGGCGGAAGCGCAGCCCGGGCTGGGCCGGCACCGCCACACGCCGCCCGCCGCCGCCACCGGGGCCGCCGCCGCCGCCGCCGGGGCCGCCTCCCCGTGAGCCGCTCGCAACATGGCGCTGGTGCCGTGCCAGGTGCTGCGCGCCGCCATCCTGCTGTCCTACTGCTCCATCCTCTGCAACTACAAGGCCATCGACATGCCCGCGCACCAGACCTACGGGGGCAGCTGGAAATTCCTGACCTTCATAGACCTGGTAAGTGTGCGTGTGCTGTGTGTGTGCGTGTCCCTGCCCGTTTAACGGCGGCGACCTCAAGGCGGGGACGGCGCAGGGGGACCCGCACCGCGCCCCGGGGCGCTCGGCCCCCGGCAGGTGCAGGCAGAGGCGCCGGGCGGCTCGGCTCCCCGGCTCCCCGCCGGAGCCCGTGGCACGAAGGACGCCTCGCTGCGCTTCTCTCCGCCCCGGATCCGGGCCGGGGACGGCCGCCGGAGCGCCACCAGCCCGGTGCGGCAGCGGGGCCGCGTTTGGCCCCGGCTCCGCCGGCGGCGCGGCCTCGCTCCGAGCCTTGCGGTGGGAGGGGAGGGGCGGGAGCAGGGCCGGGAGGGGAGGGGAAAGCGCTCTGCCTTCGGAAATGAGGGAGCTGCTTCCCCTCAGCGCCTACAACAGCCCCCTTCGGTTCCTTTTCTTTGAGTCTACGGGCATTTTACGGTTCCTGCAGCTACGGGAATGTCTCAAAATGCCAGTATCTCAGTGCTTCCCCGTGCTTCCAGTGCTTCTTACAGCTTCCTTTAGGTTCACAAGTACTGCTGCTGCTGTGTGAGCAGCCTCAGCACCCCACATCCAGCCCGTAGGTTGGGTTTGTGGAGACCAAAGTTATACACTGCTAACCTCGTAGGTGGAGCGTGGAAGTTTCCTTATCAGGGTTAAGCAAAGGTTCATCGCGGTCCATTTTTATTTAGAGAGAAGAAGCAGCTCACATATTTTTCATGTAGCCAGCACAATTTTTGTGTTGGGTGTGAAAAATTGGCCGGATCTTTGGGGATCCACAACCCCAACTAGTGCTTTACTGCTACTTTGAAGCGGTGTCTTAAGGCCTGATTTTCTCCTGGGAGACAAACTAATGTTTAAATTCGCCTTTTTTATTCTCTCAGGCTACTGAACAGTACAGGCAATGATAGTAATTGATAGAAGTTAGCACCGAATCCCAGTAAATTAGGGATCGACTTCAGTGGGGATTGAATTGAATGTAAACCAACTAAAGCTAAAAGCCAGTGATGTGGTTTCGAGTCTCCTCCTTTTTCTTCCCTCTTCTAGCCCTGACAGTTGCTTGAGGATTAAGTGAACTGAGGCTGTCATACACTGAAAATAACATTTGACAGTACATTATATTCATTACTTCTGCAAAATTACAGTCTGCTGTCCATGGCAAGTTCATGTGGACTTTCCTGTCAAAACACACACGTGGTTCAGGCTACTTCTGACGTGGCCCTAAAGGTCAAGGTAAATATAGAGTGCATTTTGAAGTGTTTAGAACAGTGATCAGCTGTAACTAGTCATTTCTGTCATTTAGCTGATGCTTGTCATGTGTTTCTCATAGTTACCAAGTTGTATAGGTGAGAAAAGGTTAATAGCTCCTTACAGTCTTCACTCCTCCAAATAACAGACACAACTGCTTGCATGCCTTTCTCAGTGACTTGCCAGCAGATAGACCTCCCCGCTTGTTGACAATGTTTACTTATGACCAAAAGGCCCTGGTCGCGTGTTATCTAAGCAAATATACCTTCGCTTCTCCCGGGACAACTGGGAGACTTGAAGAAACAAAATACTGTTAGATTCGTGAGGAGGATACCAGGAGGAGAGGTTGAAAGATGTTAGGCACACTTCCAAAATCCTGTGTGTTGGCTTAGTCTCGAAAAACTCTTCCATAAGTTTCAGCTTCCTCAGCCATGTGCAGTGTTCCTCTGTCAGTCATTTTCAGAGTCTGTCTAGACAAAATAGCAGCCATGCCAGAGTCTTGGCAGACATGTTCCTGCTACAGATTGTACCTCCACAAGCAGAGATTTCATCTTTGACATCATAGAAGCACGTAGAAAATCTGTTTCCAAAAACAGCTACCACTTTTGGAGAAAAGTGAGTTTATGAACTGAATCTGAAAAATCATTTGGATTTTTTTCACCTGCCCATTTATAATGGAGCATTCCTCTCAGTCTCAGCGTCAGTAAACGTCTCAGAGATTCAGGTAGCTGGCTTTGCAGAGGTACTATGTGAAATGACTTAAAATTATCCTGCATGTAATAGAATTTTGAATCAGATTATGAAAATCTAGTAGTTTGGACACTGAAACACTAGACAGAGTAAAATATTCTAAATGTATTTATTGATCCGAACAGCACTTACGCTATTTGTAGAAGTCAAGCATTAAGAGGAAACTGTTTCATACAAAGCTAAAGCTGTATGGTACCTGTCCATCCATAATATTTTGGATGTTTACAGCTAAGTAATATTGTCTTGGGTGCCAGTATTCCTGCTTAATCTCACCTGTCCTTGGATTATGAAGGAAAATAAGCACTATTGGTGACTTCTAACTGCTGTCATTCCAATAACTGACTCTGTTTCTTTGCAGTTGCTAATATGGTGGCAACATTCCCGAAACATCCCTGTCTATTACCATAGACATGTTTCTATTTCCATATTTTCCTGGTTTATGAGGCAATGTACTGGAATGGAGAATGTACTGAAAGTATGCTTTGTCAGTACACTGGTGATGCTCCTCACTGTTACTAACGATCATTTCTCCACTTGGGGCTTTCTCCTGAGTATGTGAAGGTGATAGGTGCTTGCCTCACTTATTCCAAAAGTGGAACAGACTTCTGCTTAGTACCAGTGTCATTACAGAGGAAGAAAGGGAGATGCAGAGAGGTAAAGAATTGCTGCCAAGACCAGTTAGTGGGCCCAGCAGATCAAATTATTGAATTTAACATTCAGGCTATTTCAAAACTAGAACATGTTGCTTCAATTTAGCCTCACAATACAAACCAAGCTCCGAAGTTAGTTCCTGTGGGAATGGCAAGGAACTGGATTTAGGTGGGATACCCCAAGAGATCTGCCTAAAATCTCCTGTATAGCTGCCTTTGTTAGATTCACCACTTGGTGCTTCAGTAGTGGATTGCTCCACCGTTCCCTGCACCGTTATCCGTAAGTTCATTGCTGAGCCTCATAGTGAAAGTTATCGTAGGGTGAAAATGATGCCAGTACAAAAGGATTCTTTGCAACAAGTTTGTCGGCTGCATAAATCTTCCAGAAATCTTCCCTTCTTGTACCTCTGTTTGTTCGGCTCTCTAAGTGCTGGAAGTAGCCAAATTAAAGATAACTGAGTCGTTCTGCAGACACTGTAATCATGCACCTGCCCTTTCTGACAACTTTTCTAAAATGGCAGGATCCTTACTGCTGCAGGGATTAAGTTTTATTTCTCTTGGTTCTTTTATTATTGTCACGAGAGGAGACAAAAAATAAACGCAATTTGTATTCTGGAATGAAGTGGAGCCTGTGGGTGCCAAAGGACGACCACCTCTACTTTTTGTGTTTAGATTTGTGTGTTAATTAGCAGAAAAGTATCTTATCCTAAGTATGTATCTCTTTAATAAGGGGTGCCTCATCTAAATAGCTTGTAACTTTTATTGTGCAGTTTCTGTGGAAATTTTATTCTTCAAACAGGCATGAATAAACCAAGATACGCTGTTGCACGCACATATGCTTGCAATAACAAAATCCTGTTTGGATTTTTTAATCATAGGGGCTCTCTGACAGGCTGATCAGGGTAGTTACAGAGACAAAAAACAAGACTGGCTTTTTGGAAGCAGTCTCAAGTGTTATGTTTTATGATTATGATTAACGTCCCTGTTTTGAATAACAGAATGTTAACACGAGTATTCATACCTCGATTCAGGGCAGCCAAGGCTAGGGAGAAATTCATTTTGCTTATATATAAATCTGTCTGGCCATATATTTTTATTACTCCCATAAAAGAAATAGCAAGATGTCTGTGTATCTACTTTTATACGTTGCTGGCAGATTGAGTTCCACAGAAAAACAATTACAAGTTTTGCTTGCAGTTTATTTTTTGCTAATACATGCTGTATTTGTTGTGTAGAAAATATCCTTAGATTTAGTTTCATTAAGTTTAAATAAGTCATCAAAACTTAGTTCATTTCTTGCCTTCGGAAAAATGCAGAGGGGCAAGTTACCAACTAGGAACTAGAATTTGTAGATCTGTCATTTATCCTTTACGTTTTTTGTTTATTAGTTATTAAGTCGTGTGAGGTACAGTTATTAGAAAAAAAGATATCTGCTTAACAAAGCAAGGCTAAAATTATAGATTATTTGTGCCCATTCTGAATTTAGCCATATGGATAGGAAAGAGCATGACCAATAAATGCCAGTGGCCAGAAGAAGTCAGAAGTGAGGAATAAATTGAGGCTTTTCCTTAAGTAAAAGTCAAAAAGTCAGCTTGATTGCAAACAGGCTATGTAGTCATCGCCTGCTGTAAAATTAGATCATTTTATATTAGAAGAAGATGTATTGTTTACCTTATGAAATCACAATGCCTCAGTGTTAGTAGTACTCTATTACAGTACATAGACTCTTACCGCTAATATTAATTCAGTATTTACAAAATACAGATTTTGCTCTGGGCTTGTGCTTCTCTGGCACTGCACTTGAAAGTCCTCACTGTAGATGCTCTGAAATCATTTGTGAAATGGAATCTATAAATTCAGGGAAGTTAAGGTTGATTAGCTGGCCACCAGGTAGTGGTATTTGAGGTAAAGCAGAGTTTAGAAAGTTACGTTGGTTTTCTTTGTCATTCATTATCCATATAATCAAATATTTCACAAATTTCATACTGTGTTCATAAATATAGGTGTAAATTCTTGACTTCTCCTCTATGTGGTATTATCCTGCATGTATTCACCGCATCTGTTACAGATTATAAGCGAGATCCTCTTGCTTTACTGCTGTAAACTCTTAGTTTCTTTCGTGCCCTTTCTGAGCTGCTGCAGTTTCTCGCTGAGGTCTGGAGATCAAAAGGCAGTTTGCGTTCCAGACTGCGCGGTTGGCTCGCTACCTGAAGTTGAGCGAGTTTCATTGCTAACTGTATGGGTTGAACTTGCTGCAATGCAGAGGGCACGAGTGAAAACGTATTCCACACTCTATGGAATATAATTGCATGACTCTTTTCCAGGATTTCCTTTACTGAAACGAATTTCACCTTCTGCTCCTCTCTTTCGTCATCTGTGAAGTTACCCTGATATTCACCCATCTTTGTCAAGTGCTTTATGGCTTCTGTGTGAAGAGACTACAGAAGTGTAAGATATTATCTTGTATGACTCCCAGAGGTAGTTCATCAGCATGTCTAGGTATCTGTGTGCTTACTATAGCACAGAATGCAGGCACCAGTGTTTATCAATTTATGGAGAAAGAAACTAAGGGCTTGCTTCTTTAGGAATAACAAGGTGAGGTTTCTTAATGGTGCTTAATGTGTTTGAGAGAATAGGCAACAATATAGGTAAAGGAGCCTTTTAATAAGTACGTCTTTTAGAGCTTTCTTGTTCCCTCTCTGGCTATAAACATGTCAGAGAAACAGTTGTGTGTAGTGCTGTCAGTGCAGTAATAAAAACATAATGGTATCACCGTTTGTTATCGAGAGACCGTGTTTTCCATTTGCTTTTGGTAGCACAAGTTCAGTGAAATTCGAGCGCCGTATGAAGCATTCTGTTTTCACATTACATTAGCATGTCTTTATTTTACAATTGGACTTAAGTATGTTCAACATTTAATTTGGGAATTCTTAGGAAAGTTATGGCTGTCATGAAATATTAGTGTTGGCAGAAGGGTTGGCAGTGGAAGGGAGGCCAGTAGAAGAGAGGACAAATTGGGATCACTTACTATGGTGATAGATTTAACTAACGACAGTAATATTATTTTATAACTTGGAGTATGTAAGTGATAGATAACAGTGCTATGTTATAAAACAGTGAAAAGTCCAAACAAGTTTGCCAAAGCAGTTCCAGAAGATGACAACTTCAAGCAGTTGGTTTAGTAGATTTTCTGTTCCCTTTGAAAAAAATCCTATTTACATTGCATTGCAGTTGAAGGATTTTCTTCATAATTTTATTTTAATGGTAAGAATAACTCAGTTTTTCTTATATGTATCCATATGACAAAGTTATTAAGTATTTTAAACAATAAATTTACACAATGACAACACATCCAGTGTATCTCAAAGAATTTCTATGAAGTTAAAGCTGGGGTTCTGGGCTGTACTAATTCTTTGTGAATATAAATCAATAATAAAATATTTAATTGCTGTATGTGTTTTTGATATTATATTTCTGTTATACTAATGAGGCCATATAAGCTTATATAAGAAAAAAAATCGAGAGATTGACCTTCTTAAGTTGTACTGGAGATCAATATAGCCTATTAAGTAATATTTCAAATAACATAGTAAATTGCAGACTTAGTCTTTTAAATTAGAAATATTTTAAATAAAATCAAATTCCATTTGACTATTTGCAGTTAGATCTACCTGAGGCTGTACTTAAAATTGCATGGTAGAAGTCCATGCAGGTTGTTGCTTGCTTCGTTCTTCGGGTGGAAAAAAAAATCGATCATGGTATCTGAAAATAGGGAAACACACAATAATCTTTTATTATCGGTGTGATGGAAAAATAATATGTGCCATTATGTCCTCCTAACAAAATAAACTTGTTTGCAGATTTGAACAAAGTACAATGACAATAAAATAGAATAAAATCAAGTTGAAAAAACAGGCAATTCTGCAATGTATGAAATATGGTATAATGTAGATGTATTACAAAAGATTGACAAGTGTGTGAACAAAGCAATAAAATCAAAATATTTCAGGTTGCTTTCATTATATGCAGTCATTTTTGTGCTGCATCTTTCCATATTTAATAAGTGGAGTTGTCAGTGCCTACCTATCCTAATGCGGTAAGTATCTAGAAAACACTTTTCTAATGGAGCTAATTTAATACAGAATCTGATGTTGGGAGGCGCTCGGCACAGGTGGAGAATTCCTTGTCATTTAGAGTTGTAATTGCTAATGCAACTACATGACCAACACCAGTGACACGTTTATATTTTTTCAGCAGAATTAAGAGTGAAAGAAATATTGGCGTGTAATAACTTCACACGATACTGGACACATTCCTGTATTTGAAACCAGAGGGATGTTACTGCTTGCAATATACATGTGTAAAACGTCTAATTCCTCTCTATTTATTTTTGTTTGTTTGCTTTCTTTCAGTTGTCTGGGTCTGAGGGTCAGGTTCACACCTTGGATGTCCAGGTTTATATGTGATTTATAAGGCAGAAAGAAAATTGGCAAAGCCTTGGTTTATTTTGAAGACCCAAGTGAAACACAAACTTCTTGTTCGCTCTGTGAATGGGGTGAATATGGAAAGCTTTCTTGCTTCTTATGGAAACTTTTTCAAGTTTTGCCTTATTCACCTGCATTTATTTGAATAACTACATTTTACCCATCCCATATTTTCAAAAGCCCTGAATTTGTTACTAGTCTTCAAAGCCTTACATCCTTTGTTACCTTTTTATTATATAAGATGCAAGATTTTTTCAACTCAGCGTAGCGACGTTTACTACAACTGAAAAAGGTGTGTTTAGCTTTAGTGGATGGAAAAGTTAGCAGCAGCCTGAAGGGAAAAAAGCAAACAAATAAAACAGTGGGAAGCTGAAGTAAAACTTCTAGCTATTTCAAAGAGGAACAAACGAAAGTAAAATAAAATAACACATTTTGGTAAGACTTAAAAGCAAGTCCCTTTCCCAGTTTGAACTGGGGTTAAGTGGTTTGAGGATTTTCATCAGCAATTTACCAGTTATCTCAGGGTATTTTACACACTCTTGACATATAGTTGGCATTGTTTGTTGTTGTTTTGTTTGTTTGTTTTGCAATATACTGCAAAATGTAGAGATTCTATTGGCTGGAAACAGGCTAAGCTCATATGAAGTTCTGGGAGGAAATCAGAACCTGATTGTCATTTGTACGAAGGCTCCTTCTGGCAGTTTAGGTAAGTCCCTGTTTTCCCTCTCAAGTTGGAAAGAAACATTTGAATGCCTCATGCAACAATCCCTGAACATCTTGTCTTGCCACTGTCCTTGCAAGCATCCTGTTTACAGTAGGGTTTTCCAAACAAATACTTGTCAAAGGGTGCAATTATATCATAATTTCCACTGAAATCTGTGCGCAACTGACATAGCTCAGGTATTTTTGCCACGGTTGTCTGTAAGGTTGGTCATTTCAGGGTGTTTCAGGACTGCTTACAGTAGAGCTTAAAACAAAACTAGTAGTGCTGGATTTTTACTAGCTGAATATTAGGTGTCCTGATAAAGTAGAACAGAATGTGCAGGAGGGGAGAATGTCAAATCCCTTGCTAATTCCTTGCTAGCAAAGCACAAGGAGTGGTACATTTTTGCAATGAATTAGTGTAAATGAAACAATTTATGAGAATTTACCTGCACAAATGCTGCTAGATGCTTCAGACTGTTTGAGTTGGTTGTATAAGGGCTTTGCAAGGAATTTCAGTTTTGCTCTGGCTTATTTTTGGTTTTGAGCAGTGCCGTCTGTATCTATATATATATTTAAACCTTTGTGTACCTGAGGGTGAATTTACTATTTTTTTTTCCTTTCCTCTATTTGTATATATTTATCAGGTATCTTGAAGCCTTCTGGCCCTGGCAGCACATAAGTAACAAAATGTTATTTATTATTATTGTTGCAAGTATTATTAGAATTAAGTAGGAGTGGGAGTTCCGCATGCAGAGCACAGGTGGCATATGTTCCTAAATGTACTTGTTTCAGATGCAAGAGGAAGAAAAAAGAAGCTGCTTTTAATGCTGCTGTATAAATTGGTAAAATGCATGAATGCTGAAGGAATGTTTTCTCTGTGAGGTGCTTAACAAGCTCGTGGCTGAAGAGATAGAAGCATTTCATACAGCTAATATTCAGGCTAGCATCTGTGTGTGATCCTGAGACACTGCAGTAGGGCTCTCTTCCCTAGAGAAGACGCAAGTTGTCATGCCCAAATGCCGGTGCAGGCTCAGCTCTGTGAAGGCTGCAAGTAGAAAAAGTGGGAGAGAACAGGAAGAGATGACAGCACGTCGCGCTGGGGTGAGCAGGTGAGAGAGCACGCCATCTGACGCGCCTAGTGCTGTGACAAGCTGGTGTTTGGGTGTGTGCCAGCTATGAGGACGAAATGAGGGAAAACAAGGTGTGGAGATAGGAAGCGGCCAGTATTTCTCACCCAAACCAGCGTGTGTTGGGGCTCCCTCGGACTTCCTCGTCCTCTCCCCATTTCTTCCTCCGACACCCCACCACTGCCACCCCCACGGCCCCCACTGGCAGTGCGGATTCACGTCCCTGCAGGACGTGTTCGGCTTAGCCCTCTGCTCTGCAGCGCAGGGTGCCTGCGAAACTTTGCTCTTTGTTGGGAGCCATATGCACTGACAGATGCAGAGGTCCCCATTTGCTGTTCACTTAGGCTCCCAAACGAATTGAAATTCCACGCTGCGAAAACTTTCTTGACCTTACTTTACTTGTTCTAGCAGTGTTCCAAGAACTGAGAATTTGCATGAGCACTAGACACAATTAGCGGCCTTCCTATACGTCCCAGGAAGCGAGTGCTAAGGAGGTGTGAGTCACGGAGGAGACCTCTACCACGTGGGACTGGTGCAAGCACTGTGCTGGTGAACTGGACGGTCAGGAGGCTGAAGGGGATTTGGGGTATTTGGTGACGGATGTGCATCGGTGTGTACATTTGAGATAATTGTTATTTACTTACGCCGCACGCAATATGAAAATATTAAGCTGTGTTCATAAAAGCTGCTCTGTGCTCTAATCTGTCCATATGCTGTGCACACAGAAGAGTAAATTGGCCTGTTAACCACTGAAGGCTGCTTAGGTGACCAGTTAATGAACCGTAGGTAGAATGGTTTGAGGTACCAGACACTGTTCAGTTTTCGAGTGTCAAAGAACTGGAGCTAAGAAGGGAGAGCAGGCAGCTTTCAGGTCAGCTGCCTCATGACCTAGCAGGGCTAGAAAGGGATATTCCTGTATTTATTAAGAAGCTAATGATTGTTTCTAATTCTAACATGTGATTATAGAAGATTAGTATTCAAATCTCCTTGACTCAATGCCAGCATAATTTCAGAAGCTAAACACCTCTAAATTACCAGAGATAATATCCTATGCTATTAAATCATGTGGCATTTCAAGCTAGGTTTTGTTTTCTTTTTCTCATGGTTTGAGGCAGGAGCTACAAAAATGGTATTGCCAAATTAATTAAAATCTGTTTTGTTCCCATGAAGTATGAGGTTGAGTTAAAATTATGAGATGTATTTTATGCAGATGTATTTTAGAAAATGTCAGAAGGACCTCTCTCTACTTCGGCGATTTGAGCCAGTGGGATCTGAACTTCTCAGTTTTAAAATTCAACCAACAACATAAAAGCAAAGCATGAATGTCTTTGAGGGTGTGCAAGGGATGATTCTAGCCATCGGCTGCTGGCTTCATGAACACAAGTGCTCCCACTTCGCCCTGTTCCATTTGTGTCCCCTATCACCCAGCCAGGCTCCCCAGTTTCACATTTTCCCTTTCTTCCTTGTGGGAACCTGCCTGTGCAGCACTCCTTTCCTCATTCCTTCTCATCTCTTCGTACCAGCACCATGTCCATCATCTTTCGGCTCAGTTTCCGAGTTCCAACTGCACACCCAGTCCCCTTCCAGAAGCCTGTTTTCCCCTCTAGTGCTTCTGTTCTTGTCCCCATGGTGCTCGTTATACTTTTCGCACCATTCACGCATCCTGTCTTTTTTCCCTGTGCGTTCACTGCCTTACATTGTCTCATCCTGTCCTCATCCCGTCCATCCCCAATACCTCATCTACTTATTGTCATTCTCGTGTCTTCTTAAAGCACCCAGCATAGGCCCGTAACAACGAAGAATCAGCCACCTTTCACCAGAAAAGCCTGATTTCAGACTAGTGATAGCCTCAAAGAAACCACATTTGGAATCAGGTTGTTACATAAGTATCTTAGCTTTGCTCTCTGCTTCTGAGCAAGTTTTTAAGCATCCTTGTTACAGGAAAAAACACCCATAAGTGTTAAGCATAATGGATCAAGAGCCTAATGTTTGTTATGGTGTTAAAATCTTGTCATTTTTTGGTAGTCTGACATGCAAATTTTTGTGATAAATTTTCCAATTTAGAAGCAGGTCCTTGATAAAAATTGATGTTCCAGTGGAAAAATCAAAATGATGTAGGGAATCGTCAGTCACTGTTTATTCAGTCATTTTATGTCTTTTCTTTCTTGGCAGTTTGTATATTTGAAATGATGCTGAAATTCTTTTAATTGTATTTTATATTTCCTAGCAAGTAAACACATCTTGTAATAGTAATTGTGAGGTTTGAAATCTGCTGCGTGCAGTGAGATGAACAAAAATATTTTGAAACATTGCTTAGCTTATCAGCCATTATTGTTGTTAATAGAGGAAGCTTGCTTTTTTTCATGTGAACGTATATAAGTACTTATCCTTTGTTTGTGTGGGCGGATTGGGAGTGCATGCAGACACGTATGTTGCAATTCAGAATGTGGGAACGGGGGAAGAGGGAAATCTGCATTTCACAGCGGTAACTTCCTATTCAAACCTACAGGGAAGAATATTCCTTCTTGTTAAGGGCTGCCGACCCACAAGTCTGAGAGAGCCGAGCCTGCCACAGCTCCGTGCCCCCGGGTCCAGTCAGGAGCAAGGTCAAATACGTGCCCAGTAGGCACGCAGAAGCACACCTGTATGACACGTATGTACGTGCATGCAGGGCCTGCCACAGAGATCAGCACTGGCAGAAACGCTCAGCAGCACTTGGCGCGCACACCAACAACACCCTGCTCCTGCTCCTGTTTCTTGCTGATCAGGGTGAAGGCCTGCTGGTGGGAAATATGCCCAGAAATAGAGTGGGGGTACCTGTGGCAAGTGGCTGGGGTCACTCAGCCACCACAGGGTGCTCACAGGGGTCATGCGCTGACCCTCACATATGGACCCTCGCCGCTCTGGGTGCTGACACCACAGAAGCACGGTCCCCTGAGGCCATGGTCTGACTTCAGTTTGTGGCACCGGTTTCCCTCTGCACCCTTGTGTGTGTGAGTGTACACCTTTTATCACGTAACGTAGCAATTTTCCGGGGCTTGAAACTTCCCTGAGAAATGAGTGAACTGACTGAAACGCTGCCTGCTGCTCACAGACCACCTGTGGTTTACATTTGTCACCAGAGTGGTTACTCAGGCAGGGAAGGTTTGGGGTTCCAGTGCAGTGCCCAGTAAAGTCCTTAGGGATCTTACCATAGTGTCTTGTAAGTGTAAAAACAGGTCTCTAAAATGTATGCCAATACAAATAAAATTCTGACTGTGCCAGGAGGTTTAGACTCAAGAATGTCTTGCAAGATACGTCAGCCAAATAGTCAAGTGACAGCTGGAACAAGGGCGCTCAGCAGATGACCACACAGGGTCTGTAGCCCCCCTGGTTAGCCTCTTTCCTCCCTGTGACCAGCACAGAGTGGGCTGCAGGCTGAGAGCATCACTACGATGGGAGCAGATTTGTGTCGATGCAGTTTGTTGCAGGGAGTCTTTTGTCTTACCACAGGGTTCAATTTGTGTGCCCTGCCATTGGAACCAATGCTCACGATGGCCTAGTGAAAAAATGTCACAAAAGGTCTGTGGATCTTGTAAGAGGTATTTTGGCATTACTTCTGGCAGCTAACAGGAAGGCGTTCACTCCATTTTATCCACATTCCTTCTGCTTGGTTTGGATGGGAGGTGACACTCACCATGCTGCTTGTAAGCTAGAAATATGAGAGTTTTCAGCATCTTGCAAGATAAGGCCCTGAAATATTGAAGGTTTTTTTATTATTATTATTATTCTAAGTCTCTTCTGATGTGACAGTAAATTTAGCAATTGTGAATTTCTATGGGAAGGAGAAATCAATCTCACAATTTCTCATTTAAAAAAAAGATTTAGAAAAAGTATTTCAAACTCACGGTTTCAGTGCAGTTGGACTGACCAAGTGAAAACAAAACACTTGATTGTTTTCATTAAGATACTTGGAAAAAATTACATTGTAAACAAATTGGCATTTGCAGTGAGAAATTGTCATTCAGCAATATTTTGCCAACTATATTTGCTGAAAATGGTTTAATCTCTTTTTTTATTATTTTAGGTGCATCGAGATTATGGGGATTAGTACATATTTTGAAGAAGTAACCAAACAATAAGAATGTGGTACAAGCGAAGTCTCCTTTTGGCCAGTTTTTCCCTCCTAGACCTGATATTTTACCTGTTTTGGGTCGTGTGCTCAATGAATGTGTCTAAATGGAGTTTTCCAGGCAAAGAAGCACGGCAATGTGGGGGTAAAACTGTTGAACGAGATGCTTATTTGCATGGTGTGCCTGTATTTCAGTGGTGCATTTTCAGAGGAGGCCTTGGCTGGGTTGTGGCCCACACGTCTTTGAGCCCTGGTTCTGAATCATTCCGGTGTCTTCTGCACCCCTCGGGTTGCCGGCCTGGAGTGTATATATTCTGCAGGAGTCTTGTGTCAGAGAAGACACGTCCTTGCCATTCAGAATTCCTTAGAGTAAACTGACCTTTCTAAAGGACTCTTTTAAGCCAGGTGGATGGGCATTCAGCATTATGAATCAGACCTGGAACAGCCCCATCTTTTATTAATGTAATGTCTCCTGATTTACTGCAGGAAGCCACTGAAATGATTAAGCGTACCGGCAGTCTGCATAAAATGCCTGGGTGACCTCCAAAGCACTATGAGAAATATCAGAGAAAAATTTTAAGACCTGAATGATCAGGTTATAGAAATTAAAGCCATATCTCAGTGTGTTGGAAATGCTGTTAGAATAGGAAGGCAGGCAGTGGCTGCAGAGTGGCAGAAGATTTAGGCCACGTCTCTTCCATAGTACCTATAATGAGTCAGTGCTCTGGGTGGAAAGTGTCTTTCTGCTGGGTTTTTCTTTGCGGTTTTCCTCCTTGGTGATCTTCCCAAAAGAAAGCATAGGTAAATACTATAAACGTGTGAAGAGTAACTATTCCAAATAGCCAACCTTGTCTGTTTACTTGATATATTCTTATTTCCATATAAACTCTTTAGTTCTCCATCATCCAAGAAAGATGCAATGCACACGTAGACGGACATCTTCTGATTTCTCTTTAGGACCAAATTAATAAATCCTGCTAGCCAGTATCTTGCTAAGAGTAAAATTGCTTTGTAGTGCCAATTTATTTTGTTACAAGATCTCAAAGCACTTAGGGGGTATTAGCTAATGAAGTTTCACAACATCCCTCTGCAGAGAAGCATCAGATCAGCTGGATATATAGTCATTAAAATCCTCGTGGTGTTATCTTAGTTGTATAACCTATATTTTAGAACACCGCTAATCTCAGGTGGTCCAGGAGGTGATCACTCCCTTCAGTCTTTGGGCTTTTTTGCAGGACGGGGTGGGGCTGGGGTTGGGACTGGCTATTCCAGCAGCACTGTCTGGGTAATGAAACCTCACCCCCAGCCCTCCCCATCGCACCCACTGACTCAGGTGCTGCCGCTGCTACTCACAAAGAGGTGAGAAGCGTGTGGCTATCTGTAGGGGCACGGTGCCTGCCATTAGGAGTGAGTGCAGGGCTGCACTCTTACTGCAGGCAGCTGCTGCCCCTTGAGAGCAGCCAGACTCAGCTCTGATTCACGTTTTGCCCCAGCTTCATCTGCTCTTCAAGATAAGCCCCACGTCCTACTTTGGCCTCAGCCCTTCCCAGAGCTGCAGCAACAGGCACCGTGCTCAGCTTGCTGCAGGAGAAGAGAGGGGGAGGGACAGGGTGCTGGTTTGCCTGGTGGATCTAGGAAGGTGGATGTGATGGTACAGGAAGGGTGTGCTGCGGCCAGACTGTTGATGAGGGAGAAAGGAAGAGAAATAGCTATTTAAATGGCAGAACGTAGGCTGCTACCGCAAGTGCAGAGTGGGTGGTTATTGCAGCAGAGCATCAAGGATAGCTGGAGCACGGAGAGCTGACCTTGAGGAGGAAGGGAGGAGGCCCCAGACCAGAGATCTGGTCCCTGTATATGCCAAATTGAGGGCATCCTCCAGGTCAGCAGCAGCCGTGGGGTTTATTGTTTATTTCTGGGCAGAAGGAGGTGTACCTGCGCTGTGTAGCGCATGCAGCATAAATCAGGAAATTCTGGGAGATGTTGAACCTGCTGCATGCACACTGTGAAGTCAATCCCTGCGTGAGCAGTAGATGTTGATCCAGAAGAATCAGGCATTCAGCAGCCCGGACAACTACCACGAATCCCCCCATTCTGCCTGGAGACAACTTGTAGCTGGAAAGGAGGAAAAATGAATGTATGGTAGCTCTCACCTCCGCGGTTAGCATGTAGGTTAGCATGGGGGCTTCCACCCACATGACCTACTTGTGGAACACCAGTGGCAGTTTCTCTTCTGAAATAAACAGCGCGATATCGTCCCTGCATGTTTGAGTAGGACGTGTATCTCTTTTGGCTGGGAGAGAGGAAGGTACAGTTGTCAAGCCCAGATGGAGGCTTTGAAATATGCATGATAGTGGCAGCTGTGTGTGGGAAGAATGACTTGAAGTGTGTTGAGGAGGAGGAGGCTTGTTTACTGTGTTGCCGTCTTCATGTAGCTGCAGAGTTGAATGGAGGGAGAAGTGAGGAATGCATTTCATGACCGTGGACTGTTGCTTCGCTTGTGCTGGACAATTTTTTTCTCAAATGTTGTTACTCATTATTTGTTTAAAAATTTGTAAAGGATCAGTGAGTTACAGTGGAGGAGATTGCAAAAACCATACTGTCAGTATTTCTTCAGTCCCCCAGTCCTCATGAATAAAGACCCTGTTTTGCGGAACTGGGCCTCTGTATGTGAAGGTTTCTTCTCGAAAGCCGGGCTGAACTTGTTGTCTGTGCTCTTTAGAGAGGAACATATTGTTCTGGCTGTCTATCCGATCCTGATTCTGTGCGTGCCCATATTTATTAGTGGTTATGTAAACACTTAGGGCTATGTACGCCTTGCATCTGTGCGTAGGGACCCTGCTTCGTGGCTACCGCTGCTCCGTAGCGATGCTGTTGGAGAAGTGGCCCAAGGGGCTCCGTGCGGCTCACTGCCTTTCTCTGGGGGGAGATGGGGAGCAGTCGTGGGCAGATGAGAGAGGCCTTGCAGCCAAGCACTGCCCACACACGGTCTGCCACTTGGTTCCTGAGCGTCTGCGTTCATCCAAGGGAGCGGGGCCGGGCTGGGCATGCTCCTCTGCCTGCTCATAAATGCAGCTGCGTTGCAGCAGCCCACGAGGAATTCCAGAAACAGGGATCCAGCTCTCGTAGCTGCTGAGCACGTCGCCCTGTTTCGGGGAAAAAAACAATGCCAGCCCTAGCGCAAAGGTTTGGAGATGCAAGACAGAATGTATATATATATTCTTATGATTGTATATAAAAAGAAAGAAGGACATGGGGTACAACAGGAAGTGTCATGATGGTACGCTGAAGTGGAACATGTCAAGTTAATTCACAAACTCTTTGCGATTTAATATTTTTTGTAGATTTCTGTTTATGATTTTCAGTTATCTCATTAATTAGCACTTTTCTGTGGAGATTATAATGGTTTATGGCTTACTCTTTTTCTTAAAGAATGTTGTCCAAGCATATTTTGTGAGTACATTTTTTGCATTCCCATCCCAGAGCATGAAATTAATCTTTTCTGAGTAATTTCCTAGTATCTCCTTCAGCTATGTGGATTTAAAAGGTCTTTGCCTTAATTAAGGAAAATTGATGTATAAAGAAGATCTGAAGATGCAAAATTGTATACTAGAAGAACATAAAAAAGAGCAAAAGTACCCCAATAACAAACTTCAGGAATCACAGAGCAAGGTTTGGTGTCAGTTCCTTTACTCTGCTGTAGAGCATGGCTCATACTGCCCTGGACCCCAGCACTGGAAGACTGCCTTGCACCTGACACTCAGATAAGGTCATGTATCTGCTTCCGCAGGACTTCAGTTAAGCATAGGAGATAGCTTCCAGATGCACTTAGCTGTGGGAGTAGCTGCCATTTAAATGTGTAATCATATGACAGCAGCTTTCAGATTTTTATCATTTGAAAATTTGTATCCTAAATAATTTATCTGATTTGAGCTTTAAGCTTAATCAGACCCACTTCCATTATAAACATCCCTCCTTTCCTCTTTCTGCAGTTCTGTGAACAAAGCATGCTTCAGACCTTTTCCATTCACCAAGTATGTCAAAGTGTCTTACAAAGAACCACAGCAGCAAAGGGAAGCAATATTAATATTTGTACTTAACCTGACTTTTCCACAGCTTTATTTTTATCTTGCCTCAATTGTGACACAGAGCAACAATGTAAAGAGCCGAAGTTGGTGGTCATCAAACACTTCATATGACCATTTCTCGCTGTGCTTAAGACCAGGAAATTGATTAAATATCTAAAAGCCAGGTTTTCTGAAGTCATAAAAGTCATAAAATTCACTTTGACATGATCAAAGTGTAAAACCATCAAAAAGGGAAATTTACAAGTGTTTGTTTCTGTATTGGACAAACACAACATCTTTACAACACTTCAAACAGAAGATGTTGCTGCAAATGGAGTGTGAAAAAATTATCTGCTTAATTAGTAGTAAACAATCATGGCAGCAAAAGAATTTTAGGTGCTTATATTCTTGATTAATCATAGTCCAAATTTGCTTCTGACAATTTCACTTTGAAAATTATGCTAGTTTCATTGTTGTTCCTCTCTCTTCCAAATGAGTTCAGAATTTAGCTTTGTTAGCGCTTGAACTTCTGTGCATTCTTCATCCTGTTTTAAGGCTTCTGGCTTGCACCCTGTGTTGCCATTTACGTCTTAGTAAAGTGAATGCACGTCAGTATCATTTGATATTGCTAGTAGCTTATCTTCATTTTACGTGGAGATGTAGGTAAGTTTGAATGTTTAAGGCAATAGGAAATTAGACTTAGGATGGATGAAGGCTCTGTCTCATGTGAGGCAGAAGCCAGTTAAAAACACATGTTTAATCTGGTAAATAGACAAACCGAAGCATGGAGAACAATCTTAAATTTATACTGCAACTTTTCCAGTTGTTTCCAGAGTCTTTAACTATGTTCATGTTTAACTATCTTTCATGTTGCCACATGAAAATTACTTTTCTCCATGATAGACTTACCACGTGGACATAGCTTTATCAACAGGAAGGAAAAGCAAGTGGTGTTTATTTAGAAGTGTGTATAACTATATTTAAGTGTGACCTTTCAAAGATGTCTATAAAGGAGGCAGGTATTCAAATCCTGAAGAATTTCTGCCAACTGTCTTCTATCAAGGGCAGAAGGATTATTCAGGGAGGCTAGTTCTGTCCACAGTTCTGATTGTCTTCTTATTCCAGAATCTCCTGTGCCTTAACGTGTCATCACAGCTTAGTTCGTAAACTGTGTGCTTCAGTTTATCTATAAAATGTGACAATAAAATTAGCTACTGTTGCTTCATTGGTAATGTCATAAAGTATAACAAAACATGATTTTCTGTGCTTTGTGCCGTGTGTTATGAAGTCTAGTAGGTTTCATTTTCAATTTCTTCTCAAGTCCGAGCTATAAATGTTAAAAGGATGAGTACTTTGCTGCAGCATTTACTAGCTGTGAATTTGTTTCACAGTTTCTTCAAATAAACCAGTAATGTGATATTGTGTAACTGCACTAGAAAATATTCCTTATCTTAATTTATAGCATATGGAGCCAGCATCCATGTATTTTATCAAATGTTCTGAATGTCCGGGAAAAAAATAAGAAAAAAAAACCACAGTGAACTGAAGTTCACCTGACAGGGCATATAAGACTGGGTTATGGACCTTCAGAGAGACTTACATGAAAGTCCTTCATTTAGACTTTACATATTCATTTCATACAACGTATGATTAGGAAAAGTGGGATTTTTCAAAAACTTTGCTTCAGTTATCTTAGGCACCTATTGGCATCAGTGGAGCAGAAATCCCAAGAAAGACCACATATTTGTGAGATCCCACCCAGAATGTACTACAGGGCTGAACAGAGGAGGAAAAGTAACAAAATGAGGGTGAATATTGCTTGTGAAATGGAATATGTATAGGATATGTAGGTCATATTTTTTTTGTAAGGGGAGAGGTAGCAAAACAATCCCTTCTACCGCAGTCACCATGTTCTTGTTTTCTCTCCTGGTTAAGTATATCTATCTCTTCAGACCGCTGTAGATGTGATCATGGTGCTGTAACAGGCATTGAGATTCTGGGTCCTTTCTCTATTGATCAGTTTTAATTAGCAGCAGTGAAGAACGATAGAATTCTTTTGAGGCTAGCCAATTTTTGAATTCTACACCTTTAACGTGACTCTAATCTCTGAAGACAAACTGAAGCTTTGATTTCAGCCTTTTCCAGCAAAAAACAACTCTGTGACTACATGCTCTCATGCATATCTCTTTCTTGTGTATTGCATTTTCATTGACAAATGACTCCACAAAGTGAAAAGAAAACATTTCCATCCTAGTTTGTTAGCATCTTGTCTACATTGCACACAGATGGCAATGAAAAACCTATGGAAATTCAAGTCCTTAGAACACTCCCCAAGTTGTTAAGCACTTCAATAATAAACCATTATCTGGTGGAAGGGCTAGCTAGAAGACTTCTATAAACTTTTTCAAGAAAATACATTAGTGCTGTATTTTGTGCAAGTTGTCTTCCAGATAAGTAAGTGACAAATTTCTCACGGATACTTACATAACAAACTTTTAATCAACAAATGTTTAATCTTGGCAAAAGTTGAATTGGTGTCAGTTTGCTGCTAGACCAGGACTTGGAAGGATCCAGGATCACATACCACGATGAACACCTCAGCAAAGAATGTGTAGCATCACCTTAACGTGAACCGAGACTTGGACACAGGATCTAAGAATTCTTCATATGACTGGAAAATAGTGGACTGTAAAATTACATGTAAAAGACAAAACCATTGTTTTAAATGTTTTTTGGTTTTGTAGAGATAAAAGCAGATTTTGGACTGGCACCACAGAGGTGAGAGATCAACTTGTGATTACATGTGAAATGTACAGCAGTTCAAAAGGGAGTACTGGTGTGAACTGTGTGAACTGTCAAGAGAACTTACTGACCTGTTAGACATCAAATTGCAATGAAATAACCAGCTACTTGTCTTCACTCTTTCCGTGTGTCAGTAACAGAAACATGCTGAAACATGCAAAAATAGCTTGTCTTTATTCTGATGGGTGAATTGAGCCTAGATTATCTTTACTGCCATTGTAGTCACAGAATGATCTCCAGTTTTGTTATTACTGTTTTTGTATGAACATACAAAATGGCAATCAAATGCTACCTAGTACATATTACTTAGTGATCATCCATTATATGAGTTTAAGCTCAAATTCTCAGTTGGTGAGAGTCCCCTGACTGTTTTCCCCCAAATTGAGTAACGTATTTAATGTGCTGCACCAGCAGGGAGACACTTGAGCAAGACCAAGTACTGTTGCTGTACTGTCTGCACCAATGTCCTCATGTGAAGTTTAAACCTATAATGGCTGTAGGAAAAGTCCTTCAGTAAATTGTGCAAATACTTCAGAAATGTTCAAAATGTAATAATTAGATGCAGTCATTCAAAACATATCTGTGTTTTGCTAACAGGGAAGAAATTTCACAGTCCTTGACATAACTAAAGACTTTCCCTCATGTGAACACGCAGACTTGATGTACTTACAGAATCGTTCAGGTTGAAGGGGAACCCAGGAGGTCATCTAGTCCAACCCCTTATTCAGATCATGCTCAACACTGACCCACGTTTCCTAGGACATTGTCCAGCTGGGTCCTGACTAATGGCTTGAAAACCTCCACTCTTCAGTACATTAATACCCTTCTGCAGTTACACATCCATCTCCTTCTATTGTGTTTTAGAACTGCTCAATCGTGTTACCTGTTAAGGATCTCGCTGTTGATGATCCTGTTTGCTGGTCATGATAACGTAGCATGTGTGCTCATAATCTGTCATCTAGCCTGATACAGCATATTTTTGGAATTGTTTATGGGCATGGGCTCCACATCCAAGTTTTTCTGTAGGTCTTGTTGTATCTAGCCAGCATATGTATTACTGAAGTTTTTAAAGAGGAGCCGCACCACAGAGATAATGAAAATAATGCTTAAGCACCAGATAATGCAATAATGCAAAAAGCATGAGGTTTTGCCTCGTTACTATTCTTTTTGACAACAGTAGCCTTCTCCGCAGATATAAAGTATTTCTTTCTGTTATTCACTAGTTTAGTTCAATAACTTATTCATCCAAATAGGATAAAGACAAATTAACAGAGAAAACAACTAGAAGTTAAAAAGTAGGAAAGCTGGTTTTCCTTCTCCTCGTCTGCGAATAACAATGAGGTGTGGGAGGCTAAGATCTATGAGTTCTAAAATCTTGTAGGGCATGGTGAAAAGAAACAAGAAGTCTGGTTTTACATACTACAGAAAACATTTCATTTGTTGAGTATGTCAGATTTAAATACACAATGTGATATGCTTTTCTTTGCATGTGCAACACTATTAAAGTTCATTTATTTAGTTAAAACATTTCAAACTTTTGGTTGGAATAGTTTTCATATATTCCAGTTTCTATCCAAATTCATCCTGTCACCAGTCCTGATAATAATCTATTAAGAGAGAAAATAAATGCACCAGTTTATTCCCCCCATTCTTAGTGTAATAATAATAAAAAAAGGAATATAGCAAAAAAAGGCTTTCATTTCTTTAGAGAAGAGTTTGCCATTCTATTGGTTTCGGCCCTTGCAAGTCAGGTTATGTTCCAAAATACGAGAGTCCTTTTTTCTGTCCGTGGTTGACGGGAGGTTGCACTCAGTGTGACTGTTCTGTGGTGCTTATGTGGCAACAGTGCCTCATGCCTTATTTCTCTGAGGTGCTCTTCAGCGGGGTCTTCATGGAAGAAATGGGAAGTTGTGCAGAATGTAGCAGTCTGCTTCCTAAGTATGTCTTGGCACAAAGAAATTACCTTTTGTTTTTCTTTGGTCCAGCTACAGTAGCTTTTCCTGTATTTTTTCCCAGCTGATTTTAAAGTGCTGGTTTGAATTAGTAAGCAGTAAATGGCTTTGGATTTGCCTACTTTGCTGTTTTTTTGCTCCTCATGTGCTATTATACAAACACTGAAGTTAACGTACTATTCCTGCCTTGTTATGAAATGGTCACTGATTGGGATCTTCTCAGTTTTGAATCTTACTCCTGGCTTTGATCTGAATAAATTTTTTGACCTGTAAGGAAAAGCTCTTTTATAGAGTTTTATGAAAGGTTACTATTAAGAAGAATGAAGAAGGTAGAAGCATACTGTATAGTTTCTGAGGACTGAACCAGATTTTATTAAGTGTACTCAAAAATCAGTTGGTCTCTGCTTTATGGTTTTCTTTTGTTTTTAAAAAAATCTCTAGGCAAGAGTCTCTCTCATGCTCTCTCCATCTTTAGTCTGAAAACCTGGGAAATATAAACTGGGGGGGAAAAAAAAGTGTGAGAAGAATGTTTATGGAGAGACATTTATAATGCCATCGTAATGCTGTGATATACAAATTGATTATTTTTTCTTTGACCCAATATGGAAATCATGATATGATGGTTTACCTGTTAGCATACATGATTGGTAAACACAAGGTTAAAATATGTGGCTTTTCTTTATGCTGTTGGTTTTTTTGTCCTTGCTTTTCAAATTGACTATGTATTGATGTGCTCACCTTATCTTTGCGTTCATACAAACGTTGTAAATATAGAGATGAAATTCATGAAGCTTGTAGTTTTATAGTAATGATAATCCTATGATATTGTTGTACTATATCATATTTTGCTTTTAAATATATGTTTTGTCAACATCCATAGCTGGATAAAAGCTCCATCTTTAAGAGAAATCTCTTTCTGGGGCAACAGAATGTGCTTGCACTTCATTCAGTGCGTGTGCAGGTTAGTGATCAGACAATCAGATGTCAGGCATTTTATAAATCAAAGCAGTATTTAATTTATATTTTCCTCCAAAAGATCAGCTAGTACAATCTTATATAAAAGCAAGCTGTGATATTTTAACTTGGAGTCAATGTGTATTTTTCTGGGTTATTGTTTTATTTCAGCGTTCTCCTCTCAAAAGGGGATGTTTTCCTATCTATATTAGATTTGCTGTATTTGTTGCAGGTTTTTTATAGGTTTATTAACTCATATTAACCCCCATAAATGCCATTAGTTTTCTAACTAATGGAAGCAGATACAAGCAATGCCTTCACTGAGGTAAATAAAATTTCATGGGCCTCATAAAAACAGTTACTGTGCTGTAGCTGTTACTACAGTTAAGTACTTTGTTCTTTGAAATGTAATACTAATCTTGATCCCACTGTGGATGCACATGGGCTCCCCACATACATGAGGAAAGCAATTTATCAGACAACCCGTAGAGTAAGTTAACACCTTCACTTCTCTGAGCACACGTCAGTGTGGATACCACAACAGACCACCGCTGAGCGTTATCCTGTTAGAATGAAGGTCATAGCTGCATTTTCTGGTAAAGTATTGCTCTTCCTAAGTTGGCATCAGATCTAGTAACTGGTGCAGTTTACCAACAGAATGATTAACAAATACAATTTGGATGATCCATATAGTCATTTCACAGTTAACTGTTGTCAAAACTTTTAAAGTAGATAGAAGACATTGCTTGAGCTATGATGGAGTGGACCTTTGAAGTCAAAAGGCTAGGCACCCAGCCAGTTTGTAATTCAGTGAGACACAATACATTATCTATTTTGACAGTCTTCATGGTTAAGTAGTCTGGCTCTTGTAATACCTAACTATGTTTATAAATAGAAGTGAAGAAGTCAAAGGGTCCAGTCTTGACAGCAGACTCATACAGAGCTTTGGACGTGGCCAGAGCTCATCCCTGCCTCCTCCCTTCAGTGGGGTGGGAAGAACAAGGTAAATTGAGTCAAGTGGAACTTGAAGACAGCTCTGGTATGTGTGTTGCTAGAGGTTTCATACCTTAAGAATACCTTAAGAAGTATGATACATCTGAATTCTGCAGTGAGACCTGCAGAGAATATTGTTTTTCTGACCAAGAGTTTTTCCCCTAGGCAGAGTATTTTAAAATCAAGATTGTAGACTGAGCATTCATAGAGAGCTATGCTAATAGAGTGTTTCTGTCCAGTTTGCATGTTGTGTACAGAAGGATGGGACAGAAGGAAGTAGTCCCGATTTCTGGTTTCTATTTCTTGTTCCAGATGAAGTTAAGGCATTTTAGCAAATAGGTTTTCCACATGGAATGTAGGTGAAGGACTGGGACCTCAGTATAAGCCTCCAAAGATATCTGTGGGCTCTCACACTGACACAGTTTAGAAGGAAGGGGGAACATCCTGGTCTCTGACATGGTCACTAATATATGTCTTCTTGAATTAAGAATTATTATTTAGGCTCGTTTGGGGTTGAAATGGGTGTAGAAGGTGCATTCCCTAACAAGTACTATACTTACTTCCAGCGTTGCATTAAAGTCGATACTAATAATTTGTCTTTTCCTTCCACCATATGTTACAGAAAGCAATTCCTAGAGATAACAGCTGACTCTTTACACACCTAACACCTTTTTGGGCTTCAAGCTGTGAATACCAGTCTCACACAAGTAACTAACTGAAGTCACTTTAGTGCTGCATGCATGTACCTTGTAGGAGGGATTCTGGACATGTTCCTTTCCTTACCAGTTATATCCAGTTATTTTTTTCTAAAATATCTCTCCCCTTTATGGTCTGCTTTTTGGAAATTGAATTTTGTGTGCACAACGTAGGTTTGTGAATTCCACTTCAGGAGCCAGGTGTCAAAGCACCCTGTTCAGTGTCACACCTAAACCTCCTTGTGGATACAGGCCTAGCCCACGCCACATCTTCCTGAACACAGGAGGAAGAGTCCCACATGGTAGTCCTCAGGCGGCGGCCGGGTGGGACTCATCTCAGCTCTGTGTTGAGCACTTGGCCCTGCTGTCGTGGCAGGAGGGCTGAGGGGTTTGGGTCCCTGTTCAGGCCGTGTACTGTGAAATTTGTAACAAGTCTTGGAGCCAGGATTCCTGGCTGATTAAATGCAAGAGGATGAGCATGACCTAGTCTGGCTGTTAGTCTCAGGACAGGCATGCCAAGGGAGCAGGTCAGGAGCTCTGATCAGAGACTGGTGTGAAGTTTCTTGTTGCATGTTTATGGACGGCCTGAAGGGATGTACCTGTTCCTACCAGTGGAGTGTTTGTGTCTGGTGCTGTAATGGATTATGGCCAGATTATAAATAAATGGGTATTACCCACAAACCACCAACGCTTATGAACATTATCTGTGTAACCAGCAATTTTGTGTTGTGAGGAGTGGGGCAGGATACTGGAATGCAGTTATTTGGTAGGTATTTTCGGAAAGGAGCATGTATTCTGCAAGCCAGAATTATTGCTACCTTACACAATATCCGACTGCGGCGTCAGATACACTTCCTTGGACAAATGCCCTTACACTCTGGGGTAGTATTTCAAACCTCATGTGATTTCATTGTGGACATCGTGTGTGGTGGTGGGCTCTCGTTTTCATAGAGATCCTTCTGGTCCATGTTACACAAACACTGGCGTACGTGTTAGCTAAAGGATCTAGTGTGGATCATCCGCATGAGGTAATGCTCTTGTGTAAATGTTGTCACTGTTGTGACAGTGTGGCCACGTGGTGATAGGAGGCTCCGTTGTGAGTGTGCTCGTAACAGCGTTTTCAGCTGGTTCAGATCAGACTCCCCAAACCACTGGCTGGTGAATTCTTAAAATCCAGCTGGCCTGTGCTCCCGTGCCACCACTCTGGTGCACACATGGTGAGTTTCTGTCGACTCAGCCGTGTGCAAGAACTGCCCCGTCCAGTGATGAACATACCCGAACACACGAGTAGTGCCTGCCAGGCCACCAGCTCCTTCACGTGTGTGGGGCAGGAGCTCCCCGTGTTGCTCCCAGGGCTGCCGGGATCTCCCTGCCGCCCCAGCCCCTGTCACACCCTCACTTACCTGGCTGACACGAAGCTGGACTGGGGCTGCCCAGGGACCTTCATCGATCCCTCTGTCTCTGGTGGGGTCGGGGCAGGCTCCTGCACTCCCGCAGCCTTCAGTCCATTATCTCCTCTCACAGAAACTGTCTGGGGAGTTCCCGGGACTGCCCAGGGAGTTCCTCTGGTGAGTCAGCACTCTTGGCATGTGCACGGCCCGGCCCTTATCCCCAGCTGCCTTGTGACTGCAGCTGGAGCGGTAATTCAGAGGACACCACACCTACTCGCTGCGTGGAGTCATTGGTCTTGGAGTACTGAGAGGTTTAGCAGAGGATACGTGATGCCTGTGCGTTTCCTGATGTGATCTGCCCAGCTGACCTGTGGGCCATGTCCCTTGATAGGCATGGGTGGTGTGAGCATGTCCCATGATAGGCACGGAGGCTTGAGCTGTGACTGCCTTCACAGGCCTGTGTGGCAAGATAGGGCTCCAGGCCATTTCATTTTCAGGACCTTCCTCTGAAGACAGTGTGAAGGACACAGATGGGATGGCCGTGCTTTTCCTACCCAGCACTCCGTCCTGTGGGGATGCAGGGAAGTAAGGTGTGCAACATGCTGATCTTGCAGCTCCTCAGACTTACTCACATGGAGCAGAACAAGTGAAGGAGAAAAAAAAAAGATTTTTTTCAGTGCTAATGTTGCTCAAAATCACTGGTATTATGAACTAAAGAGTAAAAACAGTGAAGGTGGGAATGGTGTAATGGACAAGCTCTCCAGAGCTGTCATATTTCAGAACGTGCTAACTCGTTGGTTAGCACAAGATCAGGATTAGAGTATGTAACCATTAGAAAACTTTGAAAGATTCATTAAAGCAAAAAAAAAGGTCTGTGGAAGTTATGATTAATATGAGGTGAATAAGAAGAAAAGTATTTGTATTTACACTAGCAGTTGTGTGGCTGTATTTGGGGGGACAGAAACAGTCCACACTACCTCTCTGAGAAAGCCAGGAGTGTTTCCTTCGTATGCAGTTGAAATAGCTCTCACTGTAAGGAGCGCAGCTGCGAGGGAAAGAGCACGATCTAACGACAGGGAGCTGCCTGGAGGTCAGGGCTCGGCAGTTCACTTCCCGGCTCCGCTGCTGGCTCCCTGCGTGACCTTGAGCAGCGCGCTGCCCCGTGCCTCACTTTCACCAATGGACAGTCAGGAAACAAATCCTCGGTTTCCTTTCAGATTTATTTCTGTGAAAGACAATGTACACAGGGAAGTAATATTATTCAGGGTTGAAATGCCACACACCTAGTGAACACTCAACCTCCCTCGTATTATTTAATTTAAATACAGTTAGCTTATGTCAGGGTTTTTCCCATGTTTTCATTAGAGATATGAGATAATGAAGACCTTTTTTTTTCCCCTGAAATGCAACTCTTTATAACTTATAATGCCTTTTTTGAAATGTTTTGTAAAGAATAGTCTTGTCTGTGAGGATACTACAACATGTTAGATCAGTTTTCATTTAATCATGTGTTTCATAATTAATATACAAGATTATGTTCGCTGTTTTTTTTTTTTTCTTTTTTTTTTTTTAAAGTGGAGCTTGAATAACAGCATCCTTTGCTGTGGTCTAATTACAAAACATCCTTGTTTTAGTAATAACTTTATTTATGAACATACTTTACGTGTCCCTCATAAGTTATCTTTCAGCTGCTGCAGCAGTGAGCCAAAGAAGAAAAGTTGCTTTAAGCAAAAGCTGAAGGTTACCCCGACTGGAGACTTGAGCTATTTTTCACAATATGGGTTTGCAACTTACCTAGGTTGTGCGTTGTTGGTACGCTGGTTGTATGAAGAGGTGGCATAATGTTTCCTTCCCCTGCCTTCCCTGGAGAGAGGGAGAACTGCCCGACTGAGACAGTATCACTTAATATTCTACCTTGCTGGACTGGTGTGAGGAGTCATTCATTATTGCTTTTACAGTGCTCAGAAAACAGAAGGATTAAAACCTTTTATTTCCTGCAGACATGGTAGGGCAGCACTGTGGCTGCTGTGTCTCAGAAAATTGTAATCCTTTTCCATTTGCATTTCCAGCTCTTGTAACCATGTTGCTGAGATATATCAGTCATTGCCTTTTCTAGATTCAGCAATTTAGAAAGCAGCTGTTACCTTATTCATTAAAAAGGGAAGAAATAAAAAGCAAAGGCAGTGACTCTCATGTTAAAGAGCTTCTACTTATTTTTTTTTTTCAAATTTGGTCTGCCAAAATTGCTTCCCTCTAGTGGCTTTCACATAGTACTTCTAAACATGAAAAAGCTGGTGCAATGCAGAAGTTTCTGAAGTTTTAAGCAAGACATTTCTTTGAGGAAGTCTGTATTTAATAAAATTTAATTTCTTTTGGGGGTAATTAACCTGCAAAGCTCTAGGGACTTTCCAGCCATCAGAAACCCTATCCTAAAGCTCAGTTTAGCACAGACAGCTGCAGAACAAGTCTTAGCTTCTTAGCTAGCTATCCCAAACATTGTCTAGAGAGCTGCCATTCCTGCTGGTTGAGTGCAAGGCCACTGCTGCAGAGACCGTACCAATCATGCTGAAATGTGTAAAACTAGCATTTAAGCCAAAATAATGACATAACCTTCTGAGCAGTGTATAATCCTAATAGGATTAAGCTTCAGCAAAGAGAAACATAAAAGATATAACCTAATAAAATCATAATCTATTCTGAATAAACTGTATTATACATGTTTGCTGAATGGATTATATAAGTTTAATGAAATTATAGTGTCTTATAAGCAGGATACAATAAGTAGTAATGGCAGCTTTTCTATACACAGTGCAAGAGAGTAAGAAAGAAAATGGGGATTATTAGAAAATGAGTTTAGTCAAAACAATTTAAAATCAAAAGGATAAAGATAAAAATAGAATAATAATTTCTTAAATGCTGCAACAATGAACTTAGTGCTTCTTTGAGTGTATTAGTTAAGATCAAAATAAGATATTCAGGGATCTATAACTCAGAAGCATCCAGAAAAATGCCTGTAGTTTTTAGAGGAAGAAGGAAGACTTGGGTGGACATGAGGTTGGAGAGGAATGACACAGCTAAAAAAATGCAGAAGATTGGAGAAAATTTAACACTCCCTGAGCATCTGGTCAAATTTTTGTTGATGCCTCTTTCTGTGTTTGTCCATTTCATCTCTTCATCTGATAGTGGTAGTGGATTCCACGCTGTTAACACTTCTGAGCCAGATGGCATATAGTCTCTCATGCTGAGATCATGCTGGAAATGTCATCTATGCAACGCAGCTGAGATATAGTCGTACTTCAAAATAAGTTTCTCAATTGTCGTCCGCTTGGGCAACTTTGTTGTTGTTGTTGGGAGCATTTTACCCATGTGAAACACAAAATGAAATATGTTTTTTTTTGCCTTTAAACATTAAAGCATTTCCAAATATTTTGATACTTTACGAAATTTCAGTTTAGTCTGTTGTAGTAAGTAATTATAAATGTTCTTATAGAAATTCTGACAGTATTAAGGAGCGTACTTGTAAAACTACATTAGCACAACCACATTAGCTCTGTGAGAACTGTGTGGCATGTGTTTGAAAACCATTACAAGATGGGCAAGAATCATGTTAAGACAGAATGGTCTGAGACTTAACCTCTCCAGTAAGCGTAGCGCAGTAAGGTGTTGGTGTTTTTCTGGGTAAAGTCATAGAATGATGGAGAGAGAAAGGAAGAGGTGCATGCAATATGGTTATATTAGATATTAGATTGTTTTATTTCATTTGCTGGCGATTGTGAATTCTAATAGAGACTGAAAGGCAATGCTATAAAAATTACACTTTAGGCACCCACATCTGTTTTAGATTTCTGATTTCTTATTTAAGTTGCTGTAGTTTCCAGAAAAAAAAGGTTGCTTTCTGTCTGTCCAGATAAAAACACATCTTGTGTTCCAACAGGCAGAATTTTGCAGTACTTCTCTCCTTTTGGAAATACAAGGTCTCTCTTTAACTTACACAGCTGTGTCCCCTTTCCACAGTTCCACTGTAGGTACTTAAATACTTGGGCTCAAATGATTTAGTACCTATAAAAACTAGACCCAGGAGACAAATAGACTTATTTTCCATGCATAATACTTGCACGGTGGACTTTATTCTTTTCTGTATCTGTAAAATCTCATTGGTTTAAAACCCTGTCCTTCCTTGGTTACATTTGGACAGTCCTGGTGGGCTTCAGAGGAAAAGGCTACAGGAGGTTATGTAGAAAGTAAAGGATATTTAAAACAGTCCCCAAACATATATCGTATGGTAAGGGATTAGGCATGTTTTATAAGCTCTGGTTCATGTCATATGACTAAATCATGAAAATGAAGTTACATTTCCTAGTAAGGGCTTGGCTTCATGTGTGACATCCTGGTTACAGGAACCTACCCCCCACCGAAGGCTGTAAAGGGAGACATGAGTCATTGTTTTGGATGAGGATTATGCTAGATATTTATAAGGCTGTCCATCAGTGTGAAATATGTGCACTTACCAAATTTCTAATGGCTCTTCTGATAGAAATAAGTGTAATGTTTTACTGGTGGAGTTTAAGTTCTAATTTGTGTAAGTGAAAAAGAAGGAAGAAAAACATATTTCAAGATGCTTAACCATGAAACAACTTAGAGCAAAGTAGATGGCATTTGCATTTAGTCTTCTTTTGGCTTACTCTGATTTTGTTCCCTTGCCCCTTACCTTTTTGCCTGTACATTGTGTATTTGGTTTCTCAGGCCGCTGGCTTGTGATGCGCAGGGGATGCGTTCCTTGTCTGTGTTGCATTGGGCTATGACATCATTGAAATCTGCTCTGACAAACAAAACAGCCGTGGCAATGCAGTCAGTGTGGAAGAAGATTGCTCCCAAACTGATACGAGGGCTGAACCTTCTAGGGTGACACTGCTCTTCTACCTCCGGCCTTTAAAATACGAGTCTTCTTCCCCATTCCTTGCAAAGGAGTAATGATTCTGTGTAACACACAATACTTCTTCAAGGTATTTGCACTTCAGTTTACTTAATTGTAAACTTAGTAATTAGACATACTACACTGGTGTGTATTTTAATACCTCAAATGCTGTTGCTTCTTGCTTTTATGACTTTATTTCTGTCTTTCATTTGTCTGTAAGCACAAAGAGTTGTCCTTTTCTTATCTAAAACCAGTGGCTTCTCTGGTACAAAGATTTAACACTTGATTATATATTGTCCAGCTTCTGCTTGCTGTTCAAACTAACAAAGGTACAGAGAGGAGAGAAGGAATGTCAAGAGTAAAAGCCATGTGCCCATGAGCACCAGTGGAGTGGCAGCAGACGAGAATCGGTAGCTTCATGCAGTCAAGAGTAGTAACAGATTAATAAATAGCTACAGTCCATGGCTTTGTTCTGTAAACACAGTACGTTTTCTATCAAAAATACCTTGTTGCTATTGCCTTACCTGGACCAGCTCATTGTATTGCAACTTCAGCTCACTGAGCTGCTTTTACAGGCTGCAGGATGTCCGCATGTGTTATAGGATGCAGGATATCCACAGGTGCCTGGGTATGGTTTAATACACTGCAATCGAAACTAAGCATGGTCCCAAAACAGAGTCCAGTCAGGGCAGAGAGATAAAAATCTGACTTAACTTATTTCAGTTTCTTACAACACAGTCATCCTAATTGCTGAATCACACTACGCATTTTCATATTGAATAATAATATAGAGGCTGGAGGAAGGAAAGCAAAAGTGGCACAAGGTGATGAGGAGTGGTAACATACTTTGGAGCTGTAAATCATACTCCATTTATTCAAAAAGGAAGTCAGAAAGGAAGTTCTGAAAACACAGATTGGAAAATTTGAACATTACTTAATTTTCCATCCTTTTTTGTTATTTCTTGCTAATTTTTTGAGTGTTACTTGCATGTTTTATTCTGGCAGCCCTGCCTATTTGCCAGCCTACTCATATGCCTTATTTCATAGAGGGGTGCATGTAACACCTTGTAAATGCTGGCAATATTTAAAAATGATATGTTGGAGGACAGTGAATTCTCCATTGTCAAAGAATATAGAGCAAAACGTACCTGTGAATAAGGCTGTGGTGGTACTTCCACAGCCTTTTCCAGTTCTCCTGCTCTGAGCTCTAAGGAATGCTTCTCATTGTGAGGTAGCCTGAAAGAAGAACAATCCACAGGCAATGAAATCCTAGATTCAGTGAATTTAGTAGGAGTTTTCTGCCTTGCTAAGAACGGTGACAGAATTTTTGCTGACCTCGGTTGTGCAGAGATTTATATATCTGCACTGTGGGGCTCCACGGCATGGGACAGAAGAGAAGCTGCATGGACTGAAGAAAGGTTTATGAGGAAATATATTTTCGGTCATTCAACCCAAAAGGCTGCCTCTAAGAAGTCAGGGGGAATGTGGGGGGGTTGTTGGCTGCTATCTTTCAGCGAGCATCTTGTGGAAGACAACTGTACTAAAGCAAACTGTTATTATCTTGTAGGAGACAGACATGTACAATTAGCTTACTTGATCCTAATCATTCATAAGGTGCAATAAAAAATGAAATATTTTTTCTGATACATAGTCTGAACAGATCTCACTGTTTGAGAAGCTTTCTTGGTTGCTTGGTTTCATCTTCTATTCATAGCTGTTTTCTCCTGCAGCATTTTAACAAGTTTTGTCTCTCCTCAGAGTTCTGTGTTACTAAAATACCTGTAGATGGCTGTTTGCTTTACTTGCCATTACATAACAAAGCTTAGAGGTACTGTAGTATCAAGCACAGTAGCATTTGCCCCTCTAGGCTTCAGTGGAAAAAATGGGGTCAGCAGGAAGTTAGTATTTTATACCCTTGTCAATGATTTGCTTGTTTTTCCATCCTCTGCTTACAAGTTTCTGCCTCTTTATCACTGTTACATGGTGTAAGGAAGGTGTGGCTGTTTCCTGTCATGTTGCATTTGTCATTTTTTAATCACTGTTTTCCTTCAAACTCTAGTTAGAGGCAAAAATTGGAGTATATTTGCTCTGAAGCACTCTTATTATTTACATTTCCAAGAAGAAAAAAATCACTTATTTGCTTAACATTTGGGGCTGCTTCTTGTATAGATTCACCACCTGCAGATTCTCAAAAGAAGGTCCTTGTTTTGAAAATGCGATCCTAAATCTGAGGTAAGGTCAGGGTGCTTTGGAGCATACGGCTACAAAGGAGTTTCTTCTCCCTCGCTATGAACTTTTTACATCTGTTATGCAACATTCACGCTGAGGAGTATGGACTTTGGAAATTTGTTTTATACGATAAACTGCCATTAGCTGCACAGAATCATAGCATCATTAAGGTTGGAAAAGACCTCCAAGATCATGTGGTTTAACCATTGCCCTACCACCAATATCACCCACTAAACCATATCCCTAAGCACCGGGTCCAGCCTTTCCTTAAACACCCCCAGGGACGGTGACGCCACCACCTCCCTGCGCAACCCGTCCCAATGCCTGACTGCTCTTTCTGAGAAGAAATGTCTCCTCATTTCCAACCTAAACCTCCCCTGACGCAACTTGAGGCCATGCCCTCTAGTCCTGTCACTGTTATCTCTGGGAAGAAGCCGACCCCCAGCTCCCCACACCTTCCTTTCAAGTAGTCGTAGCGAGCAATGAGGTCTCCCCTGAGCCTTCTGTGAGCATCCTATGCTTTCCCTATGCCAGACCCCCAAAGGATGTAAATTGTTACTAACTGTGGCTGTTCAGTTTATGCTGTTGAGACTCAGGCAGCTCTGGCCGTCCTCAGGCTAATCCTGAATGTTGACAGTTGTCAGATGAATTTTCTTGCACATTCTAGAAAGGAAAGAGAGTATTGTGATGCTTGTACACATGCTATTTGTATGAATAGGCTGGAAATGTTGCTCCCTGAACACTGTAGGATTTTTTCACTCTCTGAATGTTCAGCAATTCTCAATAAATACGTAATTTTCTCTTTCCTATATGTATTTTTATTTTTTAGTCTTTTTGTAGAATGGTTTCTTTCATAGCTACTTGCTGAAGACTTCGGGTACTGTCTTTTCCTTTAGGAATTTTCAGTTATTCCCTATGATATCATTGTATTTTCCCTTGAAACGGTGTGTTCGTAAGAGGATAATGGGGAGAGAAGCTGTTCGGTTTATGATTGATTAGTGGATGTACGATTCCAATTCCCTTGGAAAGTGGGTGTGTGATTGTTTGAGTCTGTGTTACTTTGGAGAGAGACCATTTCAGGGAATCATAGTTAGAGCTGCAAACAATCTATTAGTCACTCGTTCAAGCCCTGCCAGCGTAATATTGTTCCCTGCAGTACATTATTGAATGTTTTGTCCAATATCAGTTTGAATGACTCAAGCAATGAGGCTTCCACCATTTCCTCTGAGAAACTATTTCATGGTCTGGTAGAACTCCCTGTTAGGAAATATTTCCTGGTACTCAGCCTAAACTTCTTTACACCCAGATTGATCTCATTACTGTTAGGTATACTTTTTTTTTTTTTTCAGTCCTGTCTTGAATCTCTTTCCTTCTTTGGCATTCACACTCTTGAGCGAATAGTGTAGATGGTATCATATCTCCTCTTAAGTCAAGCAAATACATAATTAGTGCTTCTATTCCTTCTCTCCAAATAGGCCATCTGTCTGGTGGAAAACAGGGCTGAGGATGGGAAGATTTTTTTTTTTCTACTAAATGCTTCTTTCAAATAAATAACATGAAAAAATGCATAAGGACTTTGTGCGATTATGTAGCTCCAAGGAGCACCTACTTTGATTTAAAATGTTTTTTAGGAATTACATAGAAAACATTAACTTTTCCAAAGTCATTTGAAGTTATACCTTTTTCTAGCTGAATACTCAGGTCCAACATTAGTAGTCTGTCACATTTCATGGCTTCAGGGAATGTTTTGCAATGTTGCTGGTCTATGCTCTGTGCTATTTATCAAGCAAATTATATGGAGCTACAGCAGGGAGAGGGGAGGGCAATGGAAGCAGAATTGCAAGCAGCTCCTTTATTATGTTGATGACAGGATATTCAGGGGCCATTTGAACGTCTGTCGTTCACAGCTTTACAGCCAGAATTTATAAGTATTTGGGTTATGTGAGGATTGTTGAGGAAGGGAATGTACTTTAAGCCATCCAACCATTTCGCTTCTCTGGATTTCTTTCTAGTAGTCAACATCTCTTTGGTATTTCCTTCCTTCCTCCCTCCTTCTTTCCTCCCCTATTCCAAATTAGTGTTCTGTATCCTGAGGAGTTTTCTTACTTATATTATAGTTCAAATTCTGCAAAGATACGTGCACCTAATAAATTGTATCTTGCAATACCTAGGGATGTGCTATTCTTATTTCTTACAGACGGCCTGCTTTTTAGTATGAGGCTCGCAGTCAGGCAAACGCTTAGATTTACAATTAGACTTTTACACTGGTACTCCAGGCTTGTTTTGGAAAAAACATCTAGTATGTATTTTAAGTGTATGTGTATGGTTTTTGATGAATCACTATGCAGTTTGGGAACCAAGCCCGTGTTTTGTTAATTTCTTACCTGAGATTACCCGATGCATGTGGGTTTGTGACCCGGGCTTCAAGCTCTGGGAGTAAACAAACTCTGTGCACTTTTTCTGAACTGTACTAAAAAGGATGAGCAAGTTGATACGTCCTCAGGCAAGAGCATTCCTGAGCTAACTTACTACAATTTTACTCAGCTAATTAAGGAAGAAAAACACAGTATCAAGCTAAGACCAAGTCAAGTTTGAACCAAATCGGTGAGTTCAGGTGATTAAACTAACAATTTAATACAAGAGATAATCTCACAGTGTTGCACACATAAACACACAAAAAAGAGGACAGGCAAATGGCAGACTGCCATCACGAAGTGAGAGCTTGGCTGACTCCTGCAGCTTGCTCGTGTGTCGCTGGTGACCCGAGCTGCAGTGATGGATCCGCCGGCGCCTGTGGTGCGTGCCGAGTCTCTCAGGAGGCCTCAGGCACGTTCTTCGCTCCTGGGCAGGGGGGGTCTCCAGGTTTGGCTCCTGGCACATGAGGAAGAACCGCTCATCTTTTTTATTTCCTTTGTTTTTACAGGCAGCGTTTCTCGCTTTTTCCACTGCTGAGATGAAGGCTTTGGGGCCTAGCTTTATGGGGCGAAGCAGGGGTGATCGTTGTAGTTCAGCCCCCAGGCAGGTGGCACCTGGCTGAGGCGTGGGTGGGCTTACCACCAGCGAAACAGTCCTTCCATTTGCACAGCCTCCCCCAGAAACGTGAAAAGCAATCAGGGTCTTCCAGCTGAGGTAATGGACATGAAACCTACCAACAGCAAAATCAGGTTTCTTTTAATTTTACTAACTACCTACTTAGTGTATTTTCCCTGCACTGGCATCCTGGTCAGAGTGTTTATTTCAGTGTGCTCGAAATGTGAACCTTTTGGACAAACAATTGGAAAACTGGTTTAGGTGAATACTGTACGTACCCAGGTAACTCCCAGCCTGGAAGCACAAGGGGCCTTTATGTTTAACGTGAACAAATTCTACTCATCTTGAAGTAACTGAGGTAACTTCCCCACTCCTGACACTGTTCTGAGGCGCTATTCCTCACCTGTGCCTGCATCTGCCTCTGCTCCTTGCCAAAGTCTGGTGTTTCCACTGCTGAAGATGTGTTCCTGTTTCTGTGCAGGTTATCCAGGCTGTCTTCTTCGGGATCTGTGTATTGACCGACCTTTCCAGTCTTCTCACTAAAGGAAATGACAGTCAAGAACAAGAAAGGCAGCTGAAAAAACTCATTTCCCTCCGTGACTGGATGATGGCTGTTCTGGCTTTCCCCATCGGAGTGGTAAGTGTGGTGTTAATCTGCGCACATCTTCACAGGCTGGGTGAGTGGTGGTGTTTGCTGGTTGTCTTTTGCCTGAAAGGCTTTTACATCTCTTCACAGGAGACTACAGAGAAAGAGAAACATGGTAGAGGTGATTTTACTACTCTGTATTTATCACAGGTGTAAGAGAACGCTGATGTTGCTGAAATTATTTTTGGTTCATTAAAAAATGTACTTTACTATAGGAAGTAGATTGTAGAAGTGATTTCAAATGTGAATTCTACTGGTGGGTTCTTAAGAATCAGTCTGGGCTTCTTCTGCTCCTTGTGTCATCATCAGTTGGAAAGAAAGTGCTGACTGACATGTTTTACACCATAACGACCTGACTGGAGCTCCCAGGCTGTGTGCAGTCCTGTCATGGAGGAGAAGGGAAGCTAAAATCCACATTGATCCTTGTTAATCCCATGGGGGATTTGGAGCTGACAGAAGAAATGGGGTAGGAAAAAAGGAGTTAGTCGGTAATGTAAAAAAAGGCACACAGAAGATATGGAATAATATGGTTTTAGATGTCTTTTTCAAAGGAAAACTATTCTTTGGATTGGATTCTGTTCCACTGGGACACTGCACTTCTCTTTCAGTGGCAAAAGGCGCTCAATGTCTTGAGGTGTTTCATACCACACACTGAAAAAGTCTGAAAATCCAGAATTTTATGTTTTTATGTGGAAGTGTGTCTCAGATTAGTTCTAAGTATAGGCTACATTAAAAGAATGGAGAACCTTTCATTAAAGTACTGCTTTTACTATAATTTGGGTTGAAACTTGATTTTTGATTTTTAATTTCGATGTAGAGTAGTTCAAAATACATTCACTTTTTTCATTGTAGAACTACTAGAAAACTGCCTCAAAGTTTGTACCGTTTCAATAAAGCTGAACACTCATTTTCAATTAACAGCACTTAACCCAACTTATCAATATATCATTTATATATTTTATATATATTTTATATATATTTTATATATATTATATTCAGAGATGCTTCATTAGATGTGGTTCTCAGTAATGTGAGATTTCACAATATATGAAGAAATAAAGAATGCTTTTGCAAGAAGTTAGAAAATGCAAAGTGTGTCTGAAACACTGTGAAGGTGTTTCCTGCATAAATACCCATTTGGTAGCCTTCACTTACTGTACTTGCTGGCCTACCTCTTGGGAGCTGCCACAGTTCATGCTGGGGTAGCAAACTGCAGTTCTTCAGCCATGATAGAGGAATTAGTATCAAATAATACATTTTAAAAAATCTCTGTATAAGCAGGCTTGCAAATAGGTATTTTATGTGTGCAGAGATATGTATGTTCCATGTATATTTTGAGGGAGTTTGGGAATTATGAAGTAGTAGTGATTGTGATCAGCAGCAGCTCATTTTCCTACCATGTTGATACTAGAAGTGAAGAAAGAGAACAATATGACATTATTTGTCTTTATTTAAAGAGTTTAAGTGCCTTTTTCAGTATACAAGTGTGTAAGCATCAAAACAATCTACAAGGATTCTCTCCTGCCTCTGTTTTAGCGCTGTTCTGATGTTGGTGTACTTTTCCACCCTTGCAGTGTTTCTGACCTTGAAACTTTCAAGATCTTGGAGAATATTAGCTTCGTTTTGGCTTGGCAATTCTGAGAGCAATTTTCGGCTGCATGTTTTGTGGGTTTCTTTCATGCAGTGTTTTGCTTGCCACTAGTAAGCAAGGAATCACCACTAGTCATCCCCTGCTCTAAATGTACTGTTGCAAAATTTACACAGTTCCCAAGGGACATTTTGCATACCTGGAGCTAGCTTGTTTCTCAGTGGTTTCATGCAGAAACAACTTGTTACACACACACACACACAAAAAAAAATAGAAAATAATAAGGAATGGCCATGCTCCTTGAACAGATGCTCTTAATTCCTAAAGGTAACGTTTCAGTGGGGAGGTGGAACAATTGTTTACCACATGTTCTTTCAATTTACTACTAATGAAGAAAGCCTAAAAAGGTTGTTTTTAGTGTTGCTTCTTCTCCTGGCTACTGGGAGACAAACAACAGAGCTTCAGAAGGTAACACTGGCCTCATTGCCCTGCCTCAGGCTTACATGTCTAACATGTAAGACACACCAAGGCAGCTCCTTCCCAAAACCTTACCCTCTCTGACAGCCGTCACTGCACTGCAGCTACCATGTGCCCAAGCACTAGGCAGTGCCGGTGGGACAGCAGACCCGCCACAGGCTGGCACCACTTTTCTTTAATGTGGTTATGAGTAGGAAGGGTTTGCCTGAAAGTAGCAAATGTCTAATGCTGGTTTTGTTCTTTAAAGACCTATTTATGTGCAAGAAAATACCCAGTGAAATTCTCATATGCCAGGGGTACTTGTTAGGAGGAAGTTACTAAAAAACAGAGTGTCTGCAGGAAAAAAGTTAAAGTTCCCTTATTTCCCATATTCTCTTAACAGCTTCTTCACTCCAAAAAAATAAAAAAAAGAACAATGTAAGTTCAAATGCAGATTTTTTTTTTTTTTTGAATCTCACCCACGTAGCTCTCCACGGAGCTTCTCAGCGCTTTCCAGTAGCGGCATGAGGGAATATTCACACAGAAAAATTGAACAGATGTGAATAAAATCCTTGTTGGGTTTCTGATGTAACAGTACAGTGGCCATGCTTAAATACTTGTCAGTTACCTTAACATCTAAATTCTTATTGCTCAGTGTTTTACACAGGGCATATTTAGGGAATAATGCAAATACTAGGGGAACATTTTAAAGCCCACTAACTGTAGTTTTTCAAGAGCTATTCAACACATTTTTTTTCTTTATTTCCTGCTTACTGAAGCCCTTGAGACGACTTGCTCTGAAATATAGATGAGAAAAGGGGTTTCCACTCCCAAGTCAAACAATGATGTGTGAAAAAACACGTAACAAACTACAGCATTTCATTTTTAGTACTTCCTTAAAAAGTGTAACATGTAAACCACCTGGGAAGTCTGACCACCAACCTCCTCCCACCTTCCAAAGGAAGGGAAAGAACCAGCCCAAGGGCAAACAAACTCCTTGGGTGGCTTTGCAACAAATCAAATCTTGCAAAATCTTTGCAGCAAATCAAATTTCTCCAGTGTTGTGCTATGCATTGCGTATCTCCAGGGGCTCTGATAAAACCGAGAGTTGCCAACCTGCTATTAGGTTTAGGAGCATCAAGCAATAAACGTGAACCTCTTTGAAGGACCTAATGACTACTGTGTACCTATTTTTCTTCTTTTTAGTGTAGCTTTTAAGCGAATGAAATCAGAAATCAACAAACCAATTTTCTGTGCAGTAAAGTGTTATTCCATATGAAGTCGCTGGGCAACACTTCCTGGCCCTTTTTAAGGTTCCTATAAGGCTGGGATACTATTCAAATGCCTAAGAGATCAGGAAGCATCCACAGAAAAAAAAAAGTTTGCGATAGGCATTTTAGAAGTCTACTACCAATTCTTGTTTATACTGGGTGCACTTACCACCCCTTTATCATCCTGAAGGAGATTTGTGTTGGGAATAGTTTACACTACTAAAGAAATGTAAGGCAAGCGTAAAAGTCAAAGCCTATACCAGTGTTTTAAACTATCCCTACTCTTTTCTATTTGTTTGACATGGATCATGGAGTTTCCAAGTTTCTTTTGCTACTTAGTGTTTTGTGTAAACTGTATATGGCTTTATCAATGGTTATTGTGATTCATTTGTACCATACAAGAAGAGAAAGAGATAGAATGGGCATTTCTAGGTGTTTAAGACTATGTCTAATAGAAATAGAACGAAGAAAGAAAATTGATGTTGTTACATATTAGAAGAGCAATTGCTGTCTAGAAAATCACAGGCTGTACATTATTATGTAGTTTTAATAGCTCAGTTTGGGCCTGAGTCTAAACTGGCAAGAGTGATCTCATTTGCATAAATTATACTTTAATGCTTTTAAAAAGCTGTGATGCTAAAGACAGAAAGCCAGGCATGCTTCCGTATCTCTGGTTTCTCTGTGGTATTTTAAGAAGGCGCTAGTGCAGTCAAAAGGAAAGCTGATCACCCTTCTTCTGTTGACAATTAATAACGCTGATTAGGGATCTTATCCCAAGGAAAGATGTGTATGCATTTGCTGCAGTCCTCTACTTACCTTGTTATTTTACTGGACTACAAAACACTTTTATTTCCATAACTGATTCTGCCATGCCAAAATCTCTCTATTCCAGATTCTGCCCTCATTGGTGGTGAAATAGCAACTGGTGAGGGAAGCATGAGCGAGCAGTACAGCTGACTGCTGATCTCTCTTTTCCAAGGAGAGCCCTCCCTGGTTTTCAGTTCACACTTTGTGATTTCTTTCATTGGCCCTTTTCAAATTCAGTTGGTGTGATTCTGTGCTAGCGCTAGATCCCACATAAAGCCAGTAGTACCATGCCAGTTTGCACTTATGGCAGTCTGCTTTTAATAACAATTCACTTCTATATGTAATGCCTTTAACCCTCAACGATGCTCCCAAGTGATATATTTATACTTGCACTTAACCACAGCTGTCTTGGGAGACAGCCAGAAAACTTACCTTTAACTGCACAACGTGTACTTAGATGTAATTTTGTCAAGGTCAGAGTGTTTTTTTTTTTACTTTGTCATGAAGCCATCCAGGAAATGAGTGAACCTAACTGTGCAGCCCAGCCAAAACCAAAAATACATAGTGCAGGAAAATAAAGATCCACTGGGTTCATTCTTGTTTTGCATAACATTTCTTGGTTGGGCTCATCTAAAACAGCAAATTATGCAATTCGTTTCACTGGCTTCCCCCTCTTAGTTCCTTTTTTGCTTCTATTCACAGTATTTTGATAAAGCTTCTTGTTTTCCTTTTTGACTCACCAACCATTTCCCAGCTTGTCCTCTAAAATTGCTCCTGTGGCAGTGCCACATGTTCTCATGTCCTTCTCTGAAGCTTCAGAGACAGAAGACAAAAGCTTAAGGAGAATCTCCTTAAATAGGAAAAAAGAGTTTTGTTTTCAGACTTGTTTTTTGTTTCCGCTGGTGTGTATTTATTTAGTGATACTCCAGATGTCTGTAGCTACTCCATATTTTCAAACAATTTCCAAGGTTTGTTTGCAAATTTGACATTCCCTTTGGTCTGTAATGACCCTAGATAGGAAAAGCAGCAAAAGAGGGGCTCTTCTGTTTTTTTATGGTGCTTAACCTTATATTGTTTAACCAAATCATCAGTGTCTTCAGAAGGTTGGCAGTCTTAGGGTACTTCTGTGCAAAGAAGTGTAAAAGCAATTCCTGGTGTCCGTTTTCTTCCTCAAATTCCAGACCTCGAGTTTGTGTGAAGAGGTGGTGGAAGAGTGGCATTTGTGCCATTTTGGCTCGGGAACAAAAGAAAATAAAAGTACTGGACTCCCAGAAATAATCATTATGTGCTGCCTCTGAGCTTGGCTTTTGAGGGCAGTACCATGACTCTGGCCCTAACAGTAATGAACCGTGCCACAAGGAAGATGGGATTATAAGCGTAAGAGATGCAATTCTGAGCCTTACATAGGCAGTGCAAAGAAGCAGCTCCTTGCAGTGGCCTTGTAGTGCATGGCTGTGTGTGACCTTGGCAAAGCCCAGCTCAGGTGACGTTTTACCAGTAGCACAGTGTAGGAATAGTAGAGGTGGTTCTGAAGTACCAGAGCAAGAACTGCTTATTAATCAAAGAACAAATTCAGAAGCAGCCAAAGGATCTAAATAGGAAGTCCTCATAATAACTTTTTTTATCCAAATTGTTTATTTTTATAGTTCACTTTAGTTCAACAGTTCATTTTCAGGATTCATTTTATCCAAACGAACGAATTGTAAAGAAAGGCAAGGTGAACCATCCAGACACTGGGAGGGATCTTCCCCAGGGCGCTGTGTTGTCTCGTGTCTGGTCATCCTCTGGGACAGGCTGGTTCTGTAACGCTCTGGGTTTTGCGCACTTCCTTTACCTTATGTCTACCTTGCGATAGTGCTTCGCTAAGCAGCGTTTGCCGTCTGTACCTCCAGATGGCTGCAACCAGCTAGGCTGATCTCGTTGCATCCATTGGCTGACTTTGGTAAAGGGACAGATGGCACATCCCCTCTTTTCCTATCTTTACCTCCATGGCAAAGTCAATTGTTTTATGCTGCTCCACACAGAAATCGCAGATCAAAACATGCCATTGTGTTCAGTGCAATGAGGTTCAACGTAGTTCTGGGTGATTTTCCTTGCTGTAAGACTTCTTTGGAAAAAAGCATTATCTAATCTTGTTCGTGTGCCTGAATCTCCGTGAGGTTTTATGTCCCAGTTGGTCGTAGCAGGTTCTCAGAGACCCACTGTAATAATGCATGACTTCTAGGAAGCCTATAGAGAAGAGGATACTTTGCTTCCATTTTCCCTGCTGTTCAGCTATTCCTATCTTGGCACTCATGTGTCAGCAGGTGTGTAAAGAGCTGGGCTATGCCAATGCCAGAAGAGAGACTTCTTGTGGGGTACTTTACACTTGCAATATTTTTCGGGCTGTCCATCATACCCTATTTTTTTTCCTGGCCTCTGCGTACTAGTCAAATGGTCTCCGAGCTTATTCCGAGCAGGCACCGATAGCTGTCGTAACAGATGGGCGAGTGTGCTGGAAACCAAGAAACTATGTACTGTATGCACGCCGAGGGAACAGCGTACTGCTTCGGATCATTCACATAACTGTCTGACCGAGGCGTGTGTTCCTGGGGCTAGAACAAGGTGCCACCGATAAACTGTAACCTCGGTTTTAGCTTTACAGACTCAGAAGCATATGAAACGACTTATACCCACGCTATCACACATACTCGTAATTTGCTGACCTCGCTGTGCTCACCCCATGTTTCTTGCACTTTCTCTCATCTTTTCCTCCAAGATTAGTCCTAATCCATCTAAGTAAGATCATGGGCCAAATCGGTTCAGATGTGTATGAGTACTTCCTTCCTGATTTCAGTGAAAGTCATATCTGTTGTCTCTCAGACTTGAAACTCAGACATGTTGCTACAGTGTAGAGATCCCCTCAAAATTGTCATTGAAAAGCTCCTGGCCTAGATACCATTTTTTACTGCTGCAAGCAATAAGAGCTCAAATTCAAGGTAAAAAAAAGCAATTGCGTTTTAATTAGAAGACTACAGACTGTTCTTTCCCTAGCTAAGGTAAGCTAAAACTATTATTTCTGTAATTTTCTGTGGTTTTATATTCTCTTTGCTTTTCAGACATCAGATTATCTTTAATGAATTAGTGACAATTTGGCAAATGTTGAGCCTAGCGCAAACTTTATCTGAGCCATCTGTCCTGCCCTCAGTTTAGAGAAAATAATGGTCGTTCTTTGGGCTCCAAGTAAATAGTCTCTGACAAGAGCTAGGGCAAATTTTGTACTGACAAGCGAGGGGAATACTGGAACTCTTCTCTGTGCATCTCAGTCCGTGAATTGTGTGCAGACTGGCTGAAGTGTTAATGTTTTTTTTTAATAATGCTATTCTGATGGCTGACATTAAAAAGTGCTAAGATGAGTTTATAGGCTTCCGTTCAGGGATGAATGCTTCATACTTATATGTTTTATGAATTCCAAGTGATATTTTGCCTGATTTTCCATTTGTTTTCTGTCCCATTAGTGGTGGAACATTATTTATGCACCACATCTGCTACTAAAGTACAGTACTCAGTTGTAATTTGGCCACAGGCACATAAGTCAAAAAAAAAAGATTTTTTTTCCAGGCTGAAAGTCAAAAAAAAAAAATGGAACAGTGAATGCAAAGAATAATCCAGGTTCACATTATTGATTAAAGCAAGATTGGGTCAAAGAACAATTGTATCTATATCTGTCCATAGATCATTTGCTAAATGCCCCACTTTGCAATCTAGAATATGTAGCTAATTGCTCAGAAACATTTATTTAATTATGTCTCCTTTTTTTTTTTTTTTCCTAGTTTGTCGTGACGATGTTTTGGAGCATCTATATCTATGACAGGGAACTGGTTTACCCAAAGCTGCTTGATAATTTTATACCAGCATGGCTAAATCATGGAATGGTGAGTAAAGTGATGCAAATGCTTCCTTGTGTAAATAAAAGTCTAAGATTCTATGTGTATGACTCTGTGTACACTTAGCACTAATCTTCTCCGAAGTGATTAAGGAACGTTGCTTGCAAGCGAGAATAACATCTTTCCTTCCTTGAGTCCTTCAGTCATTTGAATCCCTATTAGGTTGAAACAATGTGGAGATTAGAACTTGTGCCTCCTACATCCCAGGCTAGTTTTGGGGGTGGGCTGTTTTCTGTGATAGGGTACCCTTCCCAGAGTAATGCCTTCCTGGTCATGAAGAAATTTAATCAAAAGATACTCTCCACAAAACAAAAGTGTTGACTTTGACAAATCTTGCTGCAAAATGACAGAAACATTTGAATGATTCTTTACAACTCTGTAAAAAGTGTTATTTGTGATGAAATATTTTTGGTAAAAATACATGTTCAGAAAATCTCTTTATGTTTTTTGGACTTCTGTGTTTGTAAAAAAAAAAAATCAAAATACTTTCTCATTTCTCAAGTATACCACACGCGTATAGCAGAACCTGTATCAGAGTTTTGTTTTTTTTTAAATATGGAATTACATGCATTAAGGTAAAGGTGTAGTAGTTTTAAAATTGCTGAATCTGTACTCATAGAAGTAGTTTCTGAGAAGAAATTTGAACTTTTCATCCCTATCTGGTATGTCAGGTAGGACATTATTTCTCTCAACTGTATGTTTAAATGGTAAGGGGTACATTTTTGCAACAGGTGCTTACTACAGTTTATGCAGTATTTGGAGTTGAAAGGTGTAATGTTTGCTTCTCTTGCTCTGTTGGTGGAAAATATTTCTTTAGTATTTTGTTTTCCATAGCAAGGCATGGCAAGTCACTTTACACGGTTGTTCATCAGTAGATGACAACAGAGCTTATCCTTCAGCAGATCCACAGCAGATCAAGATTTGTCCACTGCTGTTGACCTTGATAAATTGGTCCTTTGTGGAGTGGGGCTGATGGCATTGCTATATATTCATTCCCTAAATTGTTTGTGTTAGAGGAGCAGTATGAGAGTTCCTACTGGTAAGAGGAGCATCAGCTTCTGCTAGATACTGCACTTTTTAATGATGTTGTGAGAAGAATGGCATGATGATGTGTATGTGTAGAGCTGAGCAAAGAGACAGGTGACTCTTACTGTGTTTGTTTGGACTGTCCTCCTTTGAGTTTTGAGGTCGCAAACCGAACACTTGCAAGTGCTACCAAGCCATACGTACATTTTTTCCAACACCACATCAGTGCCAACTCTGATGATGTTTCTTCCAGGTGACATTCCACATACTGAAAGTGCCTAACCTGTAACATTTTTCATGAAAATGAAGCATTTGAGAACAAGTGGTCCTGTGTATTCAGGAAGTCTCTTCTGTGCCATAACTAAAAGGCAATTCAAGTTCCTGTCGCTTTGTTAGAAGTACATAATTACTGGTAGATTTGAAGAAGTCTTCTGTTTGAAATTTTTGGGCATAGTAGCATTGGCTGAAATGAATTGCATGCAGTCATCTTAGACATCTTTATTTTCAGCTTTGAATATTGTAGAAGGCATTTTTGAAAGTTCTTTGTAAAGGAATTGTTTGCTGTGTCAGTCTCCATTTATCCAAGTGTTCTTCAGCTCAGTCACAGGGAAGGCTCATGACTGTTGGGCTTTTCACCACCTTTCAGTCTAATTCTTTTTGATGCTTTAGCCATCATTTTATCTTCACCAGTTTTCGTAATAATTAATTCTGATGCATTGCCGGGGTTTGGGGGATGAGGATGGAGATTCTGGGGAGAAATTGTTCTTCATAAACTACCTTGAGAATGCTGGCCTCATTTATTAGCGGAGTTACAACTTTGACACGGTGGCTTTTAGAGAACATGATAAAGGTCCCCTTGGCTTTTGCCAAGGTAGGACCTCTAGCAACAGAGTTTCAGAAAAGTCAAAGTCCACAGCTATTGTTTTCTACTGAAGTAAATGTTTATTCTCATCTTTTCTTGTACATTTTGACAGCAGCTGTGCATGCTTGGTGATAATTTTTCTGAACTCAAGAGTGGCTGTGCTGAAGCCTAACCTTGTACAACAAAACTTACAGAACAGATTCATTACCCTTGGCAGAATGAAATCAGACAGGAAGAGTTGGGTCTTTCTGTTACTACATTGTTGTTGATGAGTTCCTGTTCTCTGTGAACATTCCCTACAGTGCCTGGTGCAGCTCCTAATGATTTGAGCTTAAATGCTAATTTCACATGTAAACAGTCTGTCCAGGTTTTTTCCTACTACTTTCCCTAAGCACGTGCTTAGAAAAAATAGCCACAAAAAGTGGAAGAATTCAACTAAAATGGTAAGAAGGTCTTCCATGGTAAGAAGATTCCCTACTTTAAATGAAAAGTCATTTTTTCAGAAGTTTCTGACACTTATTATAACTAGCTGTAACAAGTTGCTCGACTGTCAACATCAGCCTGCAAAATCTACAAGGTGAAAAGGAAAGATAAGTCATAAAATCTGTGGCTCTAATAATAGCAACCATTCTCAACAGTAATACGGACATATATCAAAATACTCTGGAGTGTGCATACTTTAAAACCATTTTAGGGTGACTATCTTTAAGGCTATATGAAGAAATTGTTTGAAGGGCTGGCCCGATTAAGTGCATTAGCCCAAGCAGAAGTACTCTGTGCAGCACTGTCTGCTGCTTTGTTAGTTTACAGTAATAAGTTCTCTTCACCCTTTTTCCTTCTCCCACCTTTGTATCCCTTCTCTGCAGTTAGAACTTTGTCTATAATTTAAAAAAAAAAAAAATTATTGAATTGATATTAATGTCTTGCTAGCACTCATACCACTCTTTCACAGAAACATTTTTTCAATATTAAAAATATTCCTAATTATAAAAAAAAAAACAACTCTCTAGAAATGGAAAGCATAAGGGAAATGAGCCCCAGGGCTATGCAATCCCATTACCAATTCACTCTCAATATTACTCTTAATATTGTTTATAAAGTTTTATAGAAACGGAAGAAGGCTCATCACAGTACACAAATGTCAAATCACAAACTATTCACCAGACTATAAAATTGCCTTTGGTTTTTAAGAATGATATTTCTATTATATATATGCCATAATAGTTAAAAATACAATTCTTGTCTACAGAAAAATCTGTGTAGTCAGTGGCACTTTGTGGTACCAGATGGTACCCCATACATACAGATTTGTACACTTGTGAAAGGCATGACTAATAGAGTTGTACTGTGCCATAAGGCTCTTATATTTCATCACCTCAGTCAGTTGATTCATTCATAACCAATGGTATCACTAAGACTTGAGAAATCATGGGGGGGTCAAGGGCAGGGTCGCTGTTGATTTTAGCAGAGCAAGGACTTCATCTGTGTTTATTGCGTGAAGGACCACACCTGAATAGCTGATGTTAAGTTTCTATCAGTAGGAATAATCTACCTCTGTAAAGACAACTATTGAAGAATAAGGCTATGTCTAAGCCTGGGTCTGTTTCTGAAGTGTCACGTTCACTTCCTGTATTTATTAGGTATTATGCAGACAAATTCATCTTTGCTGGCTACCATTTTAGCTGCCAAATTACTGAACTTTTCCATCAAAGATGCTGTTCATGTTCTTGAGACTGTCATGCACTTTGAATCCGCATCAACCCCTAATTCCATAGACCTATTTTCTATGAGAAATATTATTTCCCTATTTCTGATGTCCGTCTATGTGATCTACATCAGTGTTAGGCATTTTTAATTAAAGGCTAACCTTCAGTGATTAAAACTGGTATGTCACAGTAATAGAATTCATATCTGTTCATTTGTTTTACCCTTTTGTGTTGGGACTGGGTAGGATGATGCATGGAGAGCATCTGCTTCCAAAAGTGATATTCTCTCTGATATTAGCACAGACTATAAAACTAGAGGTTGCCCTTATTCTAACTGATGCCCACATAAACAGATCTGTAGTCTGAATTAATTTAAGCTAGAGCACTGTTGATTTTGAGCCAGGTTACATGGCAGGATTGCATACAGTATTTATCCAAGTTAGCATACCATTTCAGCAAGAGTCCTTCTGTGTTTTTCATAGACACTGTCCCAAATTCCTTTTAAAGATGTGAATCATCTTTTGTTTGTGGCAAGGAAAGTAAAATACAGAGATAGAGTTTACTTAGTGAAGAGTTTAATGTCTCTGGAGGTCGGAAACAAAGAATTGTCTTCATAAGAAAACTCTTTAGAGGAGAGAGGCTGGGGAAGGGGAATACAGTCAGACTCTGAGGAGCTGGAAAATTGATTATTGTATCGGTTATGTGCCACTACAATCTGTACGCACTCTTTCCGTTCAGTAATCTATTCTTTTCATTCCACTTTTTGGAAACAAAGGCACTCGAGGTTGCACAAAACCAGGGACAAATAGCAGACACAAACAAGAGAGGAAGGAGCCTGTCCAAGTGACACATCTTTTCTTCTTTGTCAAGTTGCCTCTCTTTTTCTTTCTGGCTGCTCAGCTGAAAACCTCAGCCCACTGGAGAGTGGTACAGAGTCCTTCCCGCCACCTATCCGATTTTTGCTCTTCCTGGCAGTCTTGTGTTAGATTCAGTGGCCTTGGCTGGTTTGTTCCTTTTTTTTTTTTCTGGTTGAAAGCTTTTTTCCTTAATGATTCAGTGAGCATAAAAATACAAAAGCCACACAAAAATTAAAATTCGTGTTAATCTGATCTGTAGAGATTCAAAGGTCTAAAACTGGCAATTTTTGGTGAAGCTGCCTCATCCTCATTAGTCGGGTCAGTTGCTACAGCATGCTCACTCTGATGTACAAACAAGGAGATGACCTTTCTTTCAGCAAAGTGTTTTCATCCAGTGTGTTGTCCTAAAATCCTATTCATAAATGACTCATTTGAAGTAGTGTAGTATAGTATTCTTCTTGAGGATTTCCTAATACACCAACATCCCATATGTGGGCTATTTTTACTCTATATACTGCACCTTGGTAATGTCTCACGCTTATGTCTAGAAATCTAACCTGTTCCTAGATTTGTTTCTCAATCCAGTTTAGGGCTCTCAAAGATATTACAACTTAAATGCTCTTCTTGAATCATCTGTAGTATTTTCTTATGTTAGGTGTGAATAAGATCTTCAGTGCTCCAGGAGGTAGTTGCCACTTGTTACATAGCTTGCAAAGTTTTCTGGTAGCAATCATGGAAAATTTGTAGCTTAATTATAAACTTCATTTCCCACAGAATACCCAGTTTTAGATGGCTATGATTTAAACATCTGTCTGAAGAAAATAATAGCATTGATGTTGGTCCCTTGTGGACTAGAGTATTTATAAAAAAGAGTGAGAATAATCTTGTTGGATCTGTACACTCCTTGCATGTTCATACTGTAGTTAAGCTGCTGTGTCTGGTATCTCTCCTCATTATCTGCCAGCTCCACAACTGGAGCATGAATACAGTAGGAGCAATTATCCCCCCACTCTGGGGAGAAGAAGAGCAATCGCATAAAAATGTTGTGTTTTTTTTTTTGATTTTCTGTTACTTATGTGAAGGGCCTGGAAATTGGTTGTATGTCAAAATTTGTGATAGCTAGCACTTCCAAATTGAGAGAGGCTTCTAGATAAAGAAGACGGAATTACGTGGGTGGCATCCTCTGAGACCATTAGGAAACCCCTTTCACCTAATGCAGTAACAGCACGGTGTTTTTTGTGGAGAGGGAAGCTGGCCTTAACAACGCTGTATAGCTGCCAGAGGAGACTCTTCACAGTAAGTTGAAGACAGCTTTCTAACTGAGCACAGGTGCTGAATGTTTCTGGTTATTTGTTATTTCTAGTAATCTACAAAAAGCGCACACACAGCCTCCTCCCCACACATAAGCACCCAACACACAGTAATGATAGACCTTTAGTAAAATATTGTTGAGTTTTTATGTTAAACCTGTGAGCTCTGTTCTAGAGGTGAGCATTACAGATGAAAAGCGTGAGAGCCAAGCTCCCCAGATCAGATGTTTTTCTGAAGCTTGCCTTCCTTTGTTGACAAGGTGATGTAACTCAGCCTGTTAGCACAGAGGCTGAAAGCCCGTGGTGTCCACACCGAAACAAGGACAGTGGCTGTCAAAGGGGAAGAGAGCAAAAAAAGAGGTTAGGGAAAGATAGTTGGATGAGAGGAAAAGATAGGTATGAGGAAAGAAAAGAATATAAAAGTCAGTTGATACTGTTCCAACCTAAAAAGAAGAAAAAAAGGCAGCTGAGGCAAGTGAGTAAAAAAGGAACCAGAAAGTAATGTAAACAAAATGGAAGAGACAAAATGATAAAGAGGATCTCGGGGAGGGGAAGGACGAGGAAAGGGGAAGCAAAGAAAGAAGGAAAAAGTTAAAAAAGAGGAAATGAAGAGTATGAGTAAGAGTTCCTTACCATATCTTTCCATCACTTCCCTGGGAAAACTTCCCTGCAATCTGCTAATCAGAGGAGGTGAGAGCAAGGAGATGGCTCAGTGATGCTGCTGTTGAGAGGGGTGTAATTGCTTCTGTTGCTGTTGAACATAGGTCTACAGGGTAGACAAAGTAATTTTTGCACGGTGAAATGCCAGGAGCTTCAAATCCTTGTAAAATATTTAGGGATAAAACCACGTGGAACTTGTTAGTACAAGGCCTGTGTTCATACGAATTTTTATTTGGGTGCTGTCTGTAGAATGGCACAGGTGCCTCTGTACCTCTGTTTTTACCTGGCAACGCAGTACACTGTCTCGACTGACCCTCAAAAATCTGACCCTCCAGACCTGCTGCTGAAAACAAGCCTGTTTAGAGTGTGTTTTATTTTTCCAAACTAGCTGTGAAGTGTGAGTTGTGTTGCATGTTACAGCAGTCAAATGAGCTATTTGCTTGCTGAGGGATGCGAGCATGCTGGAAGATCACGTTTTTAAGGCACCAGTGCTAAGACAGAGTACTGTCTGCATTTCAACCCTTTCTGCTTTAACAGAAAAAGTCATGGGTAACCCTGAACTTAATAATAGTAGTAATAGTAATAATAAAGCTCAGAAACAGATTTTCAAATGAAGTTGCTCATAGAAATGTTTGGTAAAGCGATTACTATGGGCGCAAAACAAACGACCAATGAAAAGCCCCAAAAAGATGTCCAAAGGGCGTCTGAGACTTTCTGTCTTCTTCTGGGTGTGGAGAATGTACTGAGCAGTGTTTTCCTAGAACCAGGGTTTGGCCCTGGAACGCTGGGTTTGTTTGTTAAACCAGCAGCAGAGTGGGACAGAAACCCATTCACTTCATCCCCATAACTCTGACAGTAATAAGAATGCCAGTTTCGTTTGACCATTCACGTTCAGGGCAGCTTATATTGCTCACCCCGGTCACTGCTGGAGCCATGCACAGTTCTTTCGGGGTGCTTAAGCTGGTACATCTTTCTGTTGCTACCACACAATATCTCAGATATGCGGTTTGCAGATTATAAAATAATGTTCAACTTTTAAATCAGTGCAAAATGCGTCAATAATTTATAAGCATTTTGATAACAATCTGCATGCCCTTTTCTCTCTTAATTAAAATCAGGTGCCTGCTTTATCTTTCAGCATAATAGATTTCTGTTTTTTCTCTTGTGCTTTTTTTTTTCCAGTGAACATAGGCAGATGATAAGATCAAACTGTGACTGATACAGGATTGTGATTAACAATAAGTATATTCAAATAGCGTCTTTTATCAAGAAAGGAGAACATTTCACTGGGAAAAAAATTATATATTGGGGGTGTTGCTCATGTTAAAGAAAGTTTAGTATGTCAGCTCCCTGCTACAGGTTATGTATTCTAAAGCACCCCGTCTGCAAGTCATCTTAGAAGTGATCACTACAAAAAAGCCTTAGCTTTTCAGCAGGCCATGCAAACACAGGAAAGGATGCAAGTATTGTTTCAAAGACATAATAGCTTAACATGCAATTATTGTCTGTCTTTATGCATTTAAGAGGACTGTAGTTCACCTTATGATTACAATAAAGTGCAGTGTTTTGTATCCTTGGACACGCTTGTTAACATTCATTAGCACTTACTCAGATAAGAATTAATATGTATATATGATAAAAGTGTATTTGTACTATGTTGTACCCACTGTACTAAACTGTGCTGTTAGTATTCACACATGTGGCAAATATGACTTAATCAGACCACAAATATTTTGCAGCATTCCATGGTATCTCATTTATTTGTTTAATTTGCCGCTATAGCAACTGGATTCCATGCTTTTAGATTCTTTTTTTCACAGACCTATGATCTACTTGGTTGAAGCTTGGCAGACAGCATTTCCTTCAATTGAAGACATATGCACTAACTCAGTGACCAGATTTTTACCTATTTATCATTGTTGGAAAGTGGGTTATTTCTCATGGACACGATACCAGAGGAATCAGCAGACCTGGTGAAGGGAGCTTCAGCCCAAAAGCTTAGATGCTTTTTCCAGCCCTTGAAGTTGGTGAAATAAAAGATATTACTTCTCCCTCCATCACGAGATCATTAGCGCTACAGGAATGCTAATACAAGGAAATATTTTGACATTGTTTTTGTAACAAATTACCACTTTTTAAACGTAACTTTTCTCTTTGTTAATTGCTGTCTTTTTACACGTCTTTGTATTTGGAAACAGACAGCATTTCTGGAGAAAGCATTTCATATTCAGATGATTAATATGTTGAAGTAGTGCCACAGCAGTAATGTTTTGTGCACACTGATCTGTAGAAATCAAGGATTTCGGAATGAGCTTGGGAATTACTCTTGCTCATGGTGCCCTATGAGCATTTGACATAACCTGGTTTCTGCCCTGCTGTGCAGTTCAGTCCCCATGTTTTTACTTTCCCACACAGAAACAAATAAGTTAAAACTGCGTTTTAGTAACTCCTCAAATACAAGAGATTCAAATTTGGGGTGTAGCCTGAGGGGCATTTTTGATAGATGTGTATGCCACTGCCACTAGTCACACGGGTCTGCGATAACCCTGTTTATCTTTGGATGTTCACCTAAATCACCACCGTCCAAGCCTGGTGCCCTGCCCGGCACAAAGAGTGGCCTTCCAGAGGTGGCACTTCTCAGAGGGACCCTGAGGGTGGGAAGGTGGCTCTGTTCATCCCTCTGACACCACAGCTCCCTGAGCAGGGAAAAGCTCCACCATGGAGAAGCAGCACTGGGCACAGAGGTGTTTCAAGGTGGCAAAAGGCAGGCCGGTGGCCAGTGTGTCCTCTTGCACCTTTGTTGCAATATTATTAACTGGTGTCCTTTAACTCTGCATAGCTTGCTTTCTCTTCAAAACAAGTAACTCTGTGTATTTGAGGCGCTGTTTAAACTCTGTTTTTAGATTTCAGTTTCATTCCTGGTTCTGCCACTATTTTACTGAATAATGACAGAAATTGCATAATGTTCAATCAAAAGCAAGCTTTTATGTGTCTTAATTAGTTAACATCTGCGTTTTGTGGGGCTCTGTAATGAGAGTTAACAATACAGTGGTGACTGTTACAGGATTTATATCACCGTGCCCGATTCTGGTTATGAGGTGTCCCAAGCAGGGCAGCTGCAGCCCCAGACCAGAATACCACTGTGCTCACAGATATTTCCCTTTCATGTGCCTTAGCATCCACTTCATTCAGTTGCAATGAAGAAGAGAAGGGCCTTTTTACAAATTACTTTGAGGTTCATGGGTGCAGACACAGCTAAGAGCTAGAAGCTGGTATTGCTGTCCATTCTTCTGTAGAACAGAAGTGACCTCCGCTCCAAATAATAACATAACCTAAGGTTGTACACTAAATTTCAGGCTACTAGTATCTCATAAAACACTGTAGGCTGATGTGATGCATAGTATAGAAAGTTCAAATAAGCCTGGAAAGGAAATTCTTCCTTATCAAAAATGGCTCTAATATTCAAATCACATCCTTAAGTTTTTTTCCCACAGGAAGAAATTTTATTTGCATCTTGGGGCTTTTAGGTTTTTATTCTGTTATTTTGAGTTTTACCAGCTTTCTATAAACCCTATATGCAGAGTTCCAAACTGCTGAGTCACTACTATGCACATTTTTGTGGCTTCTTTTGCAAATACAATATGTAATGTAGAAAATTTTCATGAACTATTTATGGGAAAGATTAAATATGTATGTTGGTCTACTGAACTTTGTATTTTAAGGCACTTTTTAAAATGAAATGGGAAATGATATCATATTCTAAAAAGGAAACATCCATTCAAATGTGTTTTTACTAGTACACGGATTTACTGATGTTCCCATTAACAAACAAATGTGCGTTGGCTGCAAGTTGTTTAAAAATACAGCTGCAAGTCATTTTGAAAGGTGAATATGTGTATTCTTAGATCAGAGACATAAGGGGGATGTCATTTTGGTCTTCGCTCTTGAAACAGAGGAATGAAAGATGAAAAATCAGAGGGAATTAGAAGGAGAAAGAAACGCATGTGTCAGAAGCTAGGAGAAAAAGTGATGGTCTTAGAGGTTGTTAAGAGGAAAAGACAGAAAAGCGAGCAAAGTAGAGGAAACCAAATATTGAAATAAAGAGGTGTTAATAGTAGTCAGCTGGAGAGAGACATAGAACGTGGAGGTGATAATTGTATGTACTGTACATCACTGAGGAAAAGCTTGAAAGAGAAGTTTCAAGTACCCAGCATATATTGAAAATGCGACCCTCCATTTATTCTAGACCAACATGCAGAAATTCGGCTTCGTTTGGTTTCCTGTGACCACTATGCAGGATCATTGTTGGCAGAGCGATTTTGTCTGACTTTTTTGTGCATACAGAAACAAAAGAAGTGCTTTGTACTCTCACTGCTCCTCTGTCCCCTATCCCTGGGGCTCTTCAGATCTCCCAGTCGCTTGCCCAAGCCCTCTGCTGCTGAGCCTCCCATAGTCGTGTTCTCCATGTCCTCAGTTTGCTAGGATCGTAGGATGTTAGTATGGTAGGTTGGCTATTAGTGTAATGACAACGACAGTACCTTTGTAAAGAACATCTCGAGTAACTTTAAGCTGAGCACTTGATACAGATGAATGTTTTTTTCTCAAACCTCTTGCAGTGTAAATGAACAAAACAGGTAAAGAGTGGGAGAAATGAGTTACATTACAGAGGAGAACCTGAAACACAGAATTTGTGGTTTGCCTGAGGATACCGAAGTTTGTTAGAGATCGAACTGCAAAGTGAATCTGGATTTACTTTGTTACCCAGGGCTTTTACTAAGAACTGATCCTTTCTCTCCGAACTGGGCAAGGAAGACAGATTCATAGGGAGTGAAAGAGCACTCACTTGGGTTTCAAACTCTCGCTCTGTTGGAAGGAAGAAGTGACTCGATCTTTGAACAGAGAGATGTTGCTCTAAGTTCTCCTTCACTTAGTTACAACAGGTGTTTCATTATTTGCGGTTTGTTTATATTACTGGAAGTACAGGTTCATCTCACTAGCTGCTTTTGAGTTTTTGTTTTCTTTTAGTATAGCAACTACCATCAACTTGTTCCAAATAATTTTTTTGGGCGTACCTTTTTATCAGACGAAAGATCCCTTAGTTTTCCATTCGTCCTCTGATGACTGATGATTTGAGAAGAAAGACTCTGACATGTAAACAAAAGGATAACTTAAAAAGGATGAACTTGGAAATTCAAAAAAGTGTCAAAGCAGAAAAGGCCCCTCTCATCTCCCCTGTCATTTGGACTTGATTTTTCTGTTGCTGTCCAGACGGATGTTACCATTGGTAAAACAACCAAGAAAATTTGAGAGTTCTGCTTGGAAATTTCTTTAAGATCTTCCAAAAGTCTCTTTTATTGAGACAAAGATATTTAAAAAGCCTTTATGGAACTGCAGTTGCAGGTACGTGGCAAGAGGGACAGAAGTAAAAATATCATTAGGACAGAAAAGGTAACTTGTGCAAAAGTGTATCACAAACTACTGGCTATGAAGGGTTGTATTTTGATTATTTCAAATGAGAAGTGTTTACTAGACAAAAAAAATGCACTAAAATGGTCAGTGACATGATGTAGAGGCCTGCATTCACTTTGGGAAGTACCTTTCTTCAGGCAAGGATTCAGTGTTTACTAGCCCTGTCTCGAATCTGAACTCTACAGCTTAACTGGCAACAATACAAATATTCACAGCTGTATAAAAAATGTTATTTAGTTCACAACAGTAGCCATGGTTACCTGCATATTTTCATTGCCTTATTCGTGTGCAATTCATTTTTTTTTTTCTGGAAATACCATTACCATGTAATATAATACTGTACAGCCTCTTGGTAAGTGGTAAGCCTCTTTACAGTGTAAAGAAGAACATTTTGCAGTGAACCTGAAAGCAAATTATATCAAATTGGCTTGTACATGGAACATCCCACCTATACCTTGTCAGGCAGAGAAAGGCGAGTCTGAACGCTCTAATGGCATTGTGACTGCAATTTCAAAATATAAATAGCAATATGTAAAATTGCTGGTGTTTAAAAGTCTCTGACAATGTTTCTACCACACAACATTTAAATAGAGCTAGTCCCTGCTTAGTCCCCTGACAGATGACACAGATGAGGCCATTACTGTCAGTACAAGTGACAGCAGCAAATTATTCTCCTTGACTCTTGCAGGAAATGTGGGCCCCAGAAACCCCACAGCATCAGAAGGTTACAAAAGTGGTGGGACTTCACTCCTCTCTGCTTCTAGCCCATGCTCTCGCTCTATGTGCAACGCAGATGTGATGTACATGAGAATCTCGTGTTTCTGTTACATTTGTGGGAAACAACCTCTTTAGCATCACTGCAGCAGAATTTCCAACCATATTCTAACCTTTACTAAGAAGAGAATGTAGTACTTAATCTTTCCAGAGAACTCAGGTCACTTTGCAAGCAAATTAATTAAACTTTACAAGGGTATTGCAGACAGTTTACCTAGGCTTTTTTTCTTTTCTTTCCTTTCCTTTCCTTTTTTTTTTTTTTTTTTTTAATATATTGAGGTGTGACATCGATTCTGAAGGAATAAATCACATATATCAGTTTAAAACAACAACATCAGCAAAAGGAATGAAGGATATTTGCTTCTTTAATCTGGCTAATTTATCTGAACGCTTTCAGTATAAGGTTCCTTACTGCTGTTGTAAAGAAAACTTACTATGTATATAAACTGTATTTTAAGGTCAGATTCCTTGGCATTGTCATATAAGCAGTGAAATCTAGGAATTTTATAGGTTATTGCGTAGAGATTGGACCAAAGAAAAGTAATGTAGTTTTCTAAAACGTTGTTGAAAAATTACCCGTGTAACCTTGTGAAACCTTGTTGAAAGCACGATAGAGTTTTAATATACTATCCAGACCTGTTTTGAGTGCGTCTCCCAAGGCAAGAAGGAAGATGGCATTAAGATGAAAATTTCTACAGCGAAGCCGGCTGTTACCACAGTCTGGCTTCTGTTACTGCTGTAGTGCTGCCAGCTTGGGGCTATTTATAGCTATCAGCCTCTATCTGTCCGTGCCTGTAGATCTCCTGCTCCCCTCAGAAGTGGTGGTGGTGTTTCTGAAGAAGTTAGTCCACCATTTCAATCTTTTGTATTCTTTCAGAGGCCAGTGTCTTCAGCTGTCCTTATTACCAGTTAGGAGGAATTTGGCAGGCACTCCCTCCCTGCCCGAGCTCTTGCATCAGTGGCTCGCATTGACCTAGGGGCTGGAAGGCTCGGTGGCACTGCTTTCAAAATCTTCAAAGATAATTTCTTATACTGCAGGAATCTCTCCACTATCTTACGATTTTCACATTTCTTCTGCTTACGTGGGAATGGTATCTAAAACTCTTAAAATGATACTCTGTTCCATAATCTCAAAGCTTATGGTCTATCAAAAAAAAAAAAAAAAAAGGTCTTACTTTTTGGGATATAACAGGAAGACCTTTGCTTTCCTTCTGACTGCAACAAAGGGTTTTGGTGCTGTGCATGATTTGTAGTAGAAATAAAATCCGTTCTCTTTCATTTTCCCGAGTATGTGCTGATGAGGGCTGAGCAATAAACCTTTTCTCCAGAAGCCAGTGCTTGCCTGGGGCAGGAGCCGTTTAGGTTTGCTGCACCGCGTTACAGCTGGAGCCTGGTGTGTTCGGCAGCCTTCTCTGAGCAGTTCATGCCTCCATACACCCATGCATAAATTAGATGTAAGCCATCCAAGCACAGCCTTTGTGCATCCTGCACTCCATCACCTTTCTCCACGACGTAAATCCCCAAATGAAATCCCCTCCCTAGCACAGTCGCAGTGGGAGCACGCTCCCCTGCCACAGCAGCAGCAGCAGAAAGCCTCAGGCTGCAGCCCAGGGTGCGTTGGGTTGTCAGCCCCTCACACAGCAACAAATGTTGTAGCAGCGTGGGCAGCAGAAAGGCTTGAGAAGAGGGCCCGGAAGAGTAGTAAATTGTGCTATCCAAGACGTGGGTAATTTTTCCTCCATGCTAGCAGCTTAAAACCATTTTCCCAGCTCCACTCTGCATTCCCCCTTGCTGTACTTATCTGGATTCTTCTTTCATGCAGTTGCAAAAAATGCACATATATATGTGTGTACTTTTTTTGCTCCTGTAGTATTTTGTTCCTTGAAGATTTGAAGCAATGTGTTCCATTTCTGCTACTATAATTCTTCCCATGTCAGCAAATCATGACTTTGCACAAAGAGGGGTTGCTCTGAGCTGTTGGTAGCCATGGGGCAGTCACAGCCTCACAGAATCAAGTTTGAGTTTTAGCTGAGACTTCTGCTGCTCACAGGTACTTAGGCTCTCCTAAGCAGAAGAGATGTCACGGTTAAATTATTTTCAGCTTTTGACCTTTTCAGTTCTGAACTTCCAACCGCTAAAATATGAGGCTCCCCTACTATTTATTTCATAGAACAGGTCGAGGTGAAATGTCAATTTGAAGAGGAAGGGAGAATAAAGTCGCTCCTACAGCATTATTTTGGTATCCAGTGTCCAGTTAATAAAAATAAATCAATTTTACTAGAATTTGTTGGAGTGTTTTTGCTGCTAAAACTCGGACCACATGGGAAACAGTTAACAGTCTCCAGATGTGAAAAGGAAAGGACCATCAGCAGCACAGAGAAATTTTATTTTCAGTGAGCAGGGCTACTGCAGCTGTGATTCACAGCGATGCAAAGAGAAGGCAGCTGTTCTGAGAGCATGTGAGAGTCAAAAATCTCCTTCCTTTTGCTGCGTTCATAGCAGGGCATCTACCAAACCTGAGCCTGGCTGTCTAGCACACCCCTCGAGCCCAGGACCTGTTGTTAGTGCTTGGGGAAGCACCGCCTGGGGTGGCACTTATGTTCGCTGTGTGCTGAGTGAAGCCTTGGGGGACTGAAACGAACCCAGAATATCTTCCTTCCTTTTATTTTTTTTTTCCCTTTGCAAGTCTATCCACAGCAGAGCCGTGGATGGCATTTGGCACTGTCTCACTTTTCACTTCTTTATCGAAGCCTGGCCACAGAGAGGCTGTGTAAGGAAACCAGATGCTGGGATGAGGAGTGGGTTGGAATCTTTCCTCTCGCCAGATACTGAGTGACTAAGTACATTTCTTTCATCATAACCTTTTCCACCTTGCTGATTGAGAAACTGGATAATGATGATACATAGATACTTTCTCAGAAATTTTTATGGACGTGTTGACTAGTTAGGAGCATATGTGTGGCCAAATGAGACGTCCTGCTTCTTAAAGGCTGTTGTGTAGTTGCATTGGTCCCTACACAGGTTCAAGGCAATGAATGGGCATAAAAATATGTCCACCACCAAAGCCTGAGGTACGGCACAGAAAGTTGTACTCAGAACATATTATTATAGACATGTTGTCAGGGAGTATTCCTGTTGCATGATGTTCTGAAAACATCTCTGTTTGCCTCAAGGGAATGCCCGGCTGCCCTTCTTATGAAGGGAAAAAAAAACCAACAACTTGTGGTAAAGGCAAATGGAGAGTTTCCAATGTCTAATATCCATCCTGTTTTTGTTCCTAGCACAGCAACTGGGGTGGTGTTTTCTTGAGAATCATACTGGTGCACAATAGAGATGGAAGAAGGAGAATTTTCAACTTTTAAAGTCTTATGGTTACAGAAAAACCTAACTTTGCTTGCTATCATCCTAGATGTCTCTTTTCTGCCATTAATAGGCCTTTTTCAAATGTTTAACATGTTTTATAGTGTATCTGCAGTAGCTGAAGTACTGCTTAACACCCCTCACTCCCAGTGCCTCTTTCCAAATACTCTGCTCATTCAACTGGGTATTATTCTTTCAAGGAACTGTCCACCCACATAACTACACAGGATGCTTTCAGGAGCTATCCTGTGGAGAAAGTCGTATGTGCTAGTACTGCTCATGCACCAGTCCTTCTCATTGAGTATTTCTTTACGTAGTCTCAGTGTGAAACATGTGGATAAACCCTGAGCATCCTGTATTGGTGCCAGTATTTTTGGGCTCTTTACCAGGTGTCAGTGGTCTGGAAGGTAAGCCTGCAAGCATTAACATATGAATGGTCAGGATTAGAAAGAGCAGAAGCTCAGAAAAATGCAAATTTTGAAGTTTTGCCTTTGTAGTTCAATACTTATGGTCTGTTTTAAGCTCTTCTTCACATCATGAAGGATTGGAATACCTTTTTTATTGAATAAAACCTGGGATTATCAACTAATCACGTAAATTGAGCATCTGATGCCTTAAGAAAAAAACCCAAATGTCGTGAAATACATGACAGTGCTGTGAGTGTAGGACGTGTCACCTGCTTTACTACGCTGAAGGAAAGGCTTAACATTCAGTGCCATGTACTTAGTATCAGTGATTTTTTTCAGTTTCATCTTTCACACTTATTACAACTTCAGGACTTCTTATAGAACCGTAGCTACTGCACTTTGAATACAGTTACTGCTTATTAGTCTTTGGAAGAGCTGCAGTATTTCTTTGAATATAGAACCAAATGACGTTAAAACCACATGACGGAGGGTCGGTTGTTCCTAGGAGAGTCTGTGTCTCGCAGTAAGTACAGCTTGGTACCAAGGAGTTTTGCTTGACACATTAGCTTATATTGATTGTTTTCTACATTTGTATTTCTTATTTTTTAATTGAGTTCTGTGTAAACTTCTGGTGCTTCTTCCAAATCTTAAGATATTTTTAAAAGTACTTTACTACATTAATTTTTATGGAGAAGTGGTTAATCCCTTCTCCCATATTAATTCCTTCCCAGCTCTTACTGTTTTGGGCAGGCTGATGCCAAGTGGAGTGGATGTCTGAATTTCGCTTTTGGTTTGCAGTGTTACTTGAATAACTTCTTAACATCATGAATTCTGTCCTGTGGCATATGGTCTTTTGGAAAACAGTCTTCCCTTAGGACCACGTTCTGTCTTCTTTGCTTAAGCTGTGCTATTCTAGTTTGGTGCAGAGCTCTGTGCTGAGAAACTGAGGTTTTCAATGTGTTGCTTACTCTGTTTTCAGTTAAGGTAGGCCGGGTGGTGACAATGATGTTAGCATCTATTAACCTTGTTTGGCCTTCTTTGCCTGTCCAACACACATTCTTATCATCTTGTTCATTATTTTACTCTTCAGATGCCTAGCACAGAAAAGTGTGCGACCACATCGCTCCTTTTGCAGTCAGAATTGCTTTAGTTTGGGTCATGCTGAGAAAACGAGAGAGGTCACAGAGGAGGTGCTGAGAGTTTGACAGAGGGGGAATGCAGGTGGTCCTTTTGGAGCAGTTAAGCTCCAGCCATGACCAGTAAGCACGTTTTGAGCCCCCATTCTTGCTCAGGAAAAAGTTAATTTGTGATATAATTTGCCCCGGAGTAGCACACGCAGCAAGAAGACTTTGTGCCCACCTACCCCACACTGTGGACGGTTGTTTGCCAGCACCACGTAGGAGAGCACCTGTGCCAACAAAGGGATTTGGTTCTGCAAGCAGCGCAGCCTGGTCAGCACACGCTGGGCCCCAGGGGACAGGCTGGTCCCTCTGCCAGGCTCTTTCGGTGGGATGGAGGGGAGGGTGCTGCCGCGGGCTGCGCAGCCGGCATGGTGAGTGCCATCTCCGAAATCTCTGCACCGCGTTCCAGGACGTGGCACAGACATGCCTTTTGTCTCCTTATCTGCGAAAATGCGCGAGGGCGGCTGGCTTGCTGGGTTGGGGTAGGTGTGTCTGTATGGTATTTTGCAGACATGCAACTCTATTCTGTGTTCAGAGCTGGCCGGACATCAGCCAGCTCCAAGCCAGGAGCAAGTTTATTAGGTTGGATTCTGCACCGTGCTAACCACAGCTACACAGCTCCAGGTTCCTTGCTGGCTTGGATTCACCCAGACTCAGAAACAGAGTGAGTTCTCACCTACCAACCAAATACCACGCAGACAAACCCAGACATTCATGGCATTTAAGGGCAGAAAAAATATTAGATCATTTTGTCTGACCTCCCATTTAACACAGGCGCGTTTAACATTTCACTTGTACCTGTAGTGAGCCCAGTAACTTTAGTTTCTCTGAAGTTTATCTTTCAGAAAAGCCTTTGGTCATGAACTGAAGAGATAAACAATCTTCTGTTCCTTAGCAGCTTGCTCCTGTCATTACTCACTGTCACTGCTAATTCTTTTCCAAATTTCTAACTTGTCTGACTTCAGCTTGTTGTGGTTTCCAATAAAATATTGGAAATAAGAAAATAGAATATTGGAAATAAGAAATAAGAGCCCTTTATTTGTTGTTTTGTATCACTGTTTTCTGTGCAGGGCGAGATTCTGTGATTACCTTCTTTGGATAAACTGATCAGCCTAAGACCCTTTAGAGTCTTGCAGGAGATCTTCTGCAGTCTCCCAGTAGCACTGGTGGATCTTCTTGCCCCCGCTCCAATACCCTCTTTTAATCAGGGGCACCTGAGCTGTGAGCAGATGCACGGGTTCAGCATCCCCTCGTAGATCATTTTGATCGTCCCTAGCACATCAGCACGCGTACAACGTGAGATGGTCACCATCTGCCTTTCATGGAGCACAGTGCTGTTTATTTTAGGAGGAAAGCCTGACAGAGAAAATAGGTTGTATACAATAAATAGTTTACACACAGTTGACCTAGCTGACTAGGTGTAACACTTCAACCACTTCTGGTGCTATTAGAGACAGACGTGAGCTCGTTACTTGTCAGTGCTGCTGAATTTAAGGCTATGGCTTCCTGGCCTTGGACTCATTTTAAAGCCCTCCCGATCTTTTTTCTTTTTGCATTCGAAAAAGCTTTTCCCCAGGAAGGACAGCAAATTCTGCAGCTCAGTTTACCTGAATGGGAGTTTGCATTATTGTTTCTCTTTTTATTTCATAGCCCCAAATAAGCCAGAAGATACAACAGTCTCTGATTCTCCTTTTTGGATAGAATGATAGAGCTTAGCAAAGGTACATTGTATATGCTCATAAATCCGGCACAGATAGCCCTGCCATAGCATCTATCTTTCCAGGGTCTCACACATGACAGGCCCAAACGCACTGCTGCTATATGGACGTACAGTAGCCTGCATAGCCATTATTCACCTCTTTTTAATATATCCAGAGGGATGACATTCAATAAGCCAGTCACAGTAAACTGATTACCAGCTGTGAACTGGAATTTTGGCTGGAGTTTGTTTATTGAATCTGGGATCGGAGAGGAGAAGGCTGAGAGGTTGTTTCAGAAGCCACCCGGCATCACAGACTGCTGAGGCCGGAGCGACCTGTGGAGGTCGTCTGGCCCAGCCCCTCACTGAAGCAGGGCCACCTAGAGCTGGTGAAGCAGCCCAAAATGTTGCCTGAATTGAAACCGTGACTTAGCTGCCTTGGCTTTTCAGGGGGCGGTGTGAGAGAGCCCAGCTATAAAGGTGGCTGGGGAAGCAGGCAAACCTTCCGCCTGCATTATGGCCTGTAGTTAAGTTAAACCTGATCGCGCTGGGCTCAGCGACACCACATACTTAAAAAGAATAGCTTCCTTCAGCTGCAGAACAAAATCCTGTAACCTGTGCACTGCAGGAGGCCAAACGGCAGCCAGCAGGGCCTCTCCCGGCCCCAGGTCAGTCAGGCTGCCGGTCTGGTTGCACGTTCAGGGCTCTCCACCTACGTGTCTGTGTGGTGCCTCTGACGGTGCTGCTGGGGTGTCTGGGTCTCCTCGTCCCGCCTGGGGATGTACCTGGATCTGGAGTGCAGCTACGCCATTATGTTTGGATGAAGGGGTGGGTGGGTGGCTGAGGGCATTCATTAACCCAATTAATTTCCTCATTGACTCTGCTTTAACCTTTGAATCCATTAGCATTGCGTGTGTTTTTCCTGCGTGTTACAGGCCAATCCTCCCTGCAGGCCTTGCCTATCAAGTTATTTTCAAGACAAACAATACAGCTTCGCTCTGAAGAAAGTTGTTTCCCCAGTGGCGAAGTCCAAACAAACAAGCAACTAAAACCACTTCTAATAAGGTTTGTTTTGTTTGTTTTGTTTTGTTTAAACGCCTGCTCACAGGGTTTAATGCTACCCCAGGTGTTGCAGTGGTTAAGTTGCTGGCTGCCTCCCAGGCTTCGACAGGGATAGTCCAACATGGGGATCTGTGTCCCTGCTCTCCGGAGAGACCAGCACCAGCTCTCGTTTCTCTCAGACTTCCCTCAGTTATTAGAAAGGAGACTGCTCCTTTCTTGCGCTCCTTCCAAATATGCCTTTCTATGGAGGTCTGCAAATCCCAGCAGATCCCAGGATTACATTTTCCAGGATTCCTTCTCGATGAGGTCGGGCGGAGCCGTGCCCTGCCCTCCCCGCGGTCCCGCTCCCAGGCTCTGCGCACTCAGCAGCCTGGGCTCCTGCCCAAGCCGCAGCCTGCCACCCCGCGCTGCTTCCTCTCTCCTTCGTCCCACGGGTCTGCTGCAGTGAGGACAACCTATGGAAAGGGATTTTCTGGCCTCCGATATGTCCCTGTTCTGTCTCAAAATGCCAGCATACACTTGCACAGCCTACACACTGGGATAAGGAAGACCGACTCTCTGCTTCCCTCTAGAAGGAGGATCAGAAATGCCAGAGGTTTCTATCTTATTTTCGGCAATGCAGTCAGGGAGGATGGAGCTGGAATATGATGAGTTTTCATAGCTTTTTTTTTTTCTGTTTTCCTCTTAACCAAAAATTTCCCTGTTAGTTAAAATCTCACCAGAAACACCAAAACTGGAATGCTATTTGCATGCGTTTCTTTGTGTTGCTTTTGAATTGCAGTATGAACTGTGGCCTGACAGATGTTTGTTACCTCTATACATTCATGTTTTGTTGTTTTGTTTTTTTAATATTATTTGAAAGTTTCCGGTCTGACCTTGTAAACTTTATGACCTTTCAGAAACAATGAATTCAAGTCTTTCCTTTCCAAAATGTCTGTCACACATAGACCTCTGTGTACTCATAGCCATCGGGATTATGTTTAGTTTATGAGTAAATTATATTTGAGAAAACATATCGTAATGCATTTTAAAGAGAAAATTAAATATAGTATATGGTGTCATATGAGCTACTAAATGTCTTCTTTAATAGAACTCGGTGATTCCTGGAAATATGACTGGCAAATATGTTTGTAAAATGTGTTTGTACATGAGAACGTGGGCCTCTGGCAGACAAGAACATTGGCTATTTGGGCCTCTGCTTCCATATAGCATGAGTCAAGCGAAACTTGGCACTAGCTGTAATGTTTAGTCTTTAAACATTTTTTATAAGCCTCCCTTTCTCTCAGTGAGATTAGATCAGCCAGTGAGATGATATTCTCATCAGCATGGACTTGTGTTTGTTGTTGCAGTGGTGTGTGGAAGATAATTTTGGAAACGATTGTAATTTATACTCTGAAAGGAAAAATTTGATTAAGAATTTGTCAAGTTTGCCTCCATAGACTTGTAGTTCATCACAGTTCTCAAAATTAAGGCTAGAGACTAGCCATACATGTACATTTTTTTAAAAATCCACCCCACTGTTCAGTTCAGTTTGGTTTCTCATCCCTCCCAAATGCAATCTTCTGACATCTTAGATGAAAACGAAAGGTGTTCCCACAGCTCAAATCACAACAATCCTGTCCTTCCAGATTTCTAGGGAGAAGGAGTCCTGACTAGGTGTCTGAATGGAAGGTCAGATGACAATGTGAAAAAGATACTTATAAATTAAATGTGAAGAAATACTTAGTTTACACGTGTTGGAACTGCAGGCAAGGTGCTGCATGGAGCCTCTGAAAGGTTCAACAATCGTGCCCCAAGGAAGCAATGGAGATGGTAGGCTCTCCTGAAGTCCTCCTGCATCTTTTCTGTGCCACTGGCTAGAAAGACTTGTGCTGTGGTTTATATTGCCAAAACTACAGTGATTTACACAGGCTGCCCACCGGGATGCGTGTGGTGTGAAATTGCAGTTGTGCTGTGAGATAAATCTCTACTTTTGTATACATTATCCTTGAGGATAACCATACAACTGTCCTCATGGAGCTTGTGCAAGAAGAATCTTCCCCAGCTGCTTCTAGCTTTTCACTGTTTTATTCCTTTTCCCATGGCATAAAAGAAAAAAAAAAAAAGTAAGGATGTCTGCTACATTGTCTTCCTTTTGGTGAAGTTGAGACTGCTTCATTAGTTCTCTTGGATCATTCTTGAAATAAAGTTCTAGTATTTTTTATTATTATTTCCTCAAGAGGGGTGAAATTTGCATTGTTCAAAATGCTAGATATTGCACGTAGTAAGGAAAAGTTACTTATCCAGTTCTTGCCTCTGAAAAATTTTTAAATTAATACTGTCTTTATACTTACCATGATCTGAACATACTCTACAACCCTGCAAAACATTTTGCTATTTATCATTTGATGTAGTTACTGTTTTGATGTATGCAGTGAAGTCTTACCCCTTTGACATCAACACAAGTTTGGTCATTTCTTTCAGTGCAGCAAGGAATTATCCAATGGTTTGCTTTTTAAGAAGCATGCTCACAGATTTTTAAATACATATAATGGAACTTTTCAAAGCAAAATTTTAAAATGTTTTTCTCAAGCTGTATTGAATTGCTGTTTGATATTTGCCTGCCTTATTAAGCTGTTTCCTCATCATATGTCATCTTATGTGCTGTCAAGATGCAGTGTGAATTTCTTCACAGCAGTAAACAAAATTGCAGAAACTTGCTTTCAGTCACTAGGCTTAAAGCAGTAAGTACTGCAGTCTGAATTGCCAGATATCCCAGAAATGATGTTTCTTAAAAGCAAGTAACTTAAACATGCACATGCCAAAAAAATGGATGTCTGCGGTGTGTTTTCAGAAACGTGGTGGAACTGGGGGATAGGCATGTGCATATGCACCGCTGAAGCCAGATGTAGGTAGTGAGTGTACATGCACTGCAAATTCTTCCAGGCCAGATGCCAGATAGAGTAGATTAGAGGACTGTGTCTGTATAGTTAATCCTTTGTTGGCATATACCTAATTTCCTGATTCTGTTATCTGCTATCTCCTTACTTAGTTGCTGACTCTCCCTTCATTCACTTAACCTCAGTCAGGTTTTATGGTTGATAAGAATGTGGAACACACCTCACTGAGACAGACTACTGAGGGAAGCAATATCTTTTATTTTTTTGTTGAAGCAATGACCTTTATTTGGACTATACTTACTTTTTAAGCATAGTCTTTTCTTGGCTTTATATGCAAGTAAATACACATAAGCAGGCTATAACTTTTAACATATATAAATAACTTCTTAGGACTTCATTCATTGAGCCAGCAGGAAGATGAAAAGATAAACCATGACTGAGAAAACTTGTGTTTATATACTAATGCAATTTCTATTTTGGGTAACAGACGGAAAGAGAATAATTAGAAACACATGCCTAAATGGCTTGGGAGCTCAGTGGTGTTTCTTATTGATAGCACAAATTTGACACAAAAGGAAAGGACTTTGGCTGTTGAAATGCTGAGAAGATTTGCACCTGCAATCTCACTGAAATATCGTGTGCATACCAGAAAGAGGCAGTGACAGTTTATTGTGTCCCTTCTGATTAGGAGAATTTAAATTCTTTACTGATGATGTATGAGCTAATGCAGTTCCTTAAGAGTAACAAATAATTAAAATGTAAGAAATAGTTGCAGCATTGCCATACGTATTGTTATTGATTGTGGCACTGGTAGATTTTTCGGGCGAGTACAATGTTTGAACAATAGTTCAAACAGCTGGCTATAAGCAATAGTACTTGGGACAGCAGAAGGGCACTAAGGAAGTGGCAGGGGATGAAAGATTTTCTGATGCTGAAGTCAATGGAAATTAGATCCTTACCCATTTTCTCTTCAGGCAAACTGCTTATATTCTGGGATGGACATTGACATTTGCCTGCGAGAGCAGATGATAAAAGCCTTCAGGATTTGGTTGAATGTGTATATAAATAACATTTCTTATTGGATGGTCTTCTAGAATTCCACAAGCTGAGAAAAATGAAATGGTCCCGTGGCCTGGGCCTCCCTAAGTGAGCAAAGTTACACTGATAAATATATAAATGTAGGTTGAAAATGGGAGCAGACCTTGAAAGGAGGCTGCAGGTTTAATGCTTTGTCCCATCCCTCTTGTGGTGTTCACTTATATGAAGAAATTCTAAGCATAAAAGAGCTTCTTTTCCCACCTGCTTCAGCAGTCCTTAAGGAGCAGGCAGAGATCCTTGTGCCATCTCATGCCTTTTTCCCAACATGTAGGAATTAATCGGGTAAGCATTTTCCTTCCTCTTTTTGGCCTCGTTATATTCATGATGCCAGGAGGATTTGGCATTATCCAGAGCCAAAGCACCAGGAGGGTGCATCTTGCAGCCTGTATTGACTTTCTGGGCTCTGGCTGGTCTGCAGTGTAGTTCTCAGAAGTAGCCCAAAAAGTATGAAATGGATTGGCAATATCTGTTCCAAATCTTTTTTTGTTGTTGTTTTATCTGTAGTTTTGACTCCTTATGAAATCTGATTAAGAAGCCTTTCTCAAAACAGAGAGCAGCATGTGTCACGAGACACCCCACCAACCACTTTCCTCTAGACTTTCCTCAGAAGTTTTATATTCCTCTAGCAATTTTTTTCTATCTGTAAGGCTCCGGCTGCCAGCCGGCGCTGCCATTTGAGCCACTGCAGGAAAACAGGACAAACCACGCTCCTTGCCGCCGGCTTCTTCAGCTGGTTGTGTCACTTCTGTTTCAGTCCCAATGAGTCAGAAAAGACTGATGGTGGACGGAAGGAAAAGGAACAGGATGGGGGGAAAAGAGTGTATAAAGCCCTGGGGGGAGAAGGAGGAGGAGGAGGAGGAAGGGGTTGTAATGTGGCGTGGAGGGACACCCAGAGCTCGGGGGACGGCACAGAAGACCCAGTGGATGGGGAGGGAAAGGTGGTGGTACGTGGGTGCCCTTGGCCTGAGAGCGTGGCAGGAAGCTCCTGAAATCAGATGGGATGGGAGGATAGCAAATCGAGGATTTCTGGGGCAAGCCAGTACTTAGGGCATGTTTGTCTGGAGAAGAAATAAAAGCTGGTGCTTCTTTTTTTTTTGTCTGATGTGATGTCCCTGAGGCTGGAGGGAGAGCAAGAAGGTAAGCTTATGAACGTGCTAAAGAAACAAAACTGAAAATGTTTTTCACAGTGCAAATTGTAAATTTTGTCAAGAATCATTATTCTTACAAACTGAAATCAGTAGATTTTATCAATTTATGCCTCGGTTTGTTGCCTGATAATTCAGCAAGACATTTTGGATGTTGTTGCCAATAGCAAAGTATAGCTGCAACAAAAATTAAATCCTTCTGGCCTTCTTGTAGCTTTCCTATATCACCTTCACTCAAGGACTGGTTTTCTTCGCTCTGAGCACGCATGAAGGAAGGTCAGTTTGCGATTAGAACAATTAGCCAGGCTTGATTGTAAACGCTATCTAAAAAAATTCCTGATTGAGGAAGTGTTGCTCTCTGCTAGCAGTGTCTCCCGTGTAAAGCCTGTACCTCCAAATAGCATAAAAATACAGAGAGGGAAAAATAAAGGGAGGAAGGGAGGGACAGGGAGGGAGAGAAAGAGAAAAAATGGAAAAGGGGGAAGGAAGGCAAGAAGGGAGGGAGGAATGAAGCAAGGGAGGAAAGAAGGAGGAAGGGAAGGGAAGGGAAGGGAAGGGAAGGGAAGGGAAGGGAAGGGAAGGGAAGGGAAGGGAAGGGAAGGGAAGGGAAGGGAAGGGAAGGGAAGGGAAGGGAAGGGAAGGGAAGGGAAGGGAAGGGAAGGGAAGGGAAGGGAAGGGAAGGGAAGGGAAGGGAAGGGAAGGGAAGGGAAGGGAAGGGAAGGGAAGGGAAGGGAAGGGAAGGGAAGGGAAGGGTTTTTTATTTTATTTCTTCATTGATCCAAACAACAACACCTTGTATATGGATCTATTTCTTTCTTTTTTTTTTCTCCACAGATTATTACTGTAGAGATTTTAAGTTAGGCATAACATAGTATGTACAAACAAGTGGTTACCATGACATTGTTATAGATTGACGCCGAGCTGCACAGTTGCGTTGACTTTTCATTCTCTTTATTCCGTACGTTATGAGCTGCATGTTTTCCAAGCTTAAGCAGTGGAATTCAGTTTTAGTGATGATCACTTCTAATAATTGCCTGGCTGCAGCAGAGATCAAATAATTAGGTTCCTGAAATGAGTCTTTGTTTAGTCTTCATTTGTGCCTTCTCTATAGCTCCACTTTGGCGACAGGAAGTAAGGCAGCCTTTATTTGCATTTTCCTTGCTCATTCCTCCCAAACTGCAAGTGTGGATGTGTCTGTGGCACATGCAGTTAGCTTTCAAAACCTTACACTGGCCCTGGCCTGTGCAGTATTTTTGCCTCAGCCCAATAAGGTTTCTGTCCCTGGTGCAGCTCTTGGTCAGAGAAGGTGCCACACCACGGGCCAGCTGGGAAGTGAACTTCCCTGTTTGTCACCCAGCCCTTTCTGCTAGCGTTAATGATTTTCTTTTTTCCCAACTGTGCGGAAAAAACATTTTCAGTGCTCTGAAAAGGGTTCATTCAGCCTTTCTGTAATAGTTCAAGTGGTTGGTTTTCTGCTGGCTTCTGAAATACATTACAAATCACAATCTGGAAAAAGCTCTAACGCAGTTCCAAGTCTTGCTGCTGAATTTGGATACATTGCCGGGTCTTACTCTGTAGCTCATCCTTAACAACTGACAAAATATTTACTCGGCACAGTACAGAAAAGGCGAACTTTCTCCAAAATATTATACAGAGTTGGAGTCAGAACACAGACAATGAGGCAAAAAACTGGACCTGCCCACCAAGCCATTAGTTGAATCATTTTCCAGAATGTCATGAGAAAGCGCTTCATCAAATCGCTGAGCTGCAGAACTGCTTCTTAGGATACAGGAGTGGAGAGGGCAGCCAGGTCCCTGATAGTGAGGACAACATAATGCACCTCCTCGGTCTGAAGTGTAGATTTGCACAGACGGTTTCAGCAGGGAACATTCTCTGCTGTTTATTAAACTGGCCCTTCATAGAAAGGCTGTTTCCCTAAACTGATCCCCCATGTTCAAAGTGAACACCAAAATCTTTAGCCCGAGCTGGGTCAGAGTGTCATTTCCTTTTTGGTACTTCTTCAGTGTTTGCCCATGGGGAAAGAATTATTGAGCTATTAGAACCAGACTGTAGTTTTAACGTGTGGCATGGTGTGCTATTCATCTCAGTCTAGAAAACTTGCATTTAGTATTATTTCACTCCTTGTGCTTTTAAGAAATCATGAAGGGAAAAAAAATGTAGTAAATTGTCTTCAGCACAGCAAAGTCCGTAATGACAAAACTCTAAGCCTAATAATCGTGGTTTTTTTTTTCCTGCTTTTACGTTGTCCTCCTGTGATCCTTTTCAAAAGAACCTCTCAGTAATTATATTCCATTGTCTTTTTAACAACACTATGTTCTCTTTAGACCAAATAGTACAACATATCTCCAGAAATAAGATCACACATCACTGCATGCTTAAACGTAGAATGCTGCAGTCAGTATTGCTGGCAGACTCCATGTTTTTTGTTTGCCACGTATCATTCTCAGTGTATTTTTTCCTCCCCATAATATATCAGAAATAATGAGGCATAATAATTGAACCCTTCTGAATCTGGGCAAAACTATTTTCATAAGTCAAGAAATTTTTGACAGTCTTAGTTGCAACTGCATTTATATCCATTGATGTCATGTCACTGTTTTTCCCATCTTGTTAAAATTGTAAGAAATACACTGTATGATCTCCCTAAGAAACAGAATGACACAGCTAATATAAGTGGAGAGCTTTGAAGAGAGCAGATACAAGTGAGGATTGTTTTCTTTTCTTTATATTAATAGATTAGACATCTGTCTTTGCTAATATCAGTCATATGAATTGGAGTTTAGGATGACTGCTGCCTAGAAAGCAGTGCGTACTTGCCTGCTGTCATCTTTTGTGAGCCCCTGAGAAAAGAGATTCCTTGATAGGTCCTAACCTGTCCATCAAAGGTGTTTGTAAGGATAGCAATAAAATGACATGTTCATAGGCATTTGAAAAAACAACCGTCATACACTACTTTAGAAAACATGTGAAGAGTGGTCACTTTGCATTCATCCTAAGCCTCTGAAGAATAGGCACAGAAGTCCTGCAGACGACTTTCCCTCAGAACTCAAAACATGGAAATCAATTGTGTGGTGGTTTTCAGTCTACTTTTTTTGAGATGTTGTGTAACCTAAGGAAAATAGGGGTTTTCAGGGTTGTTATTTTAAATGATCTATTTATATTACAGAGAGCATGACAGTCCAAGTTAATTATTGATTCAATTGCTGACAAACTGGAAGCAAGAAGAACAACAACAACAAAAAAAAAACAGAGGATAAAATAACCCTTGGAAGGATTTTGTCAGTTAGAAATCCTCCAGGGATACTGCTGAATTGTTATTATTTTAGATACCACACAAATGGGAAAAAGCCTTTGCTGTATTTGAATATAATATTTCCTTGGTAAATAAGAACAACATACCCACAAATCAACTAACATTTCCTCAAAAACCCAGTTGAGATGAAATAATGAAATAACTATCCAAACTGCTATTATTCCAGAAACCAAATTATCCATATTCAGGAAGCATGGAATCAGATAAAGCTTAAACATCTGAACCATTCAAGTTAACATCAACCACATTATTACTACTTTTGTTTTGGTGTTCTGTTTTATCAAAGGTTGAAATTTTCAGGGAATTGGATGAAAAGGTTTGCCCACATCTTTTTTTTTTCTTTATATTAATAGAAGATGTGTGGCCAAGCCTCTGACAGTTCTTTAAAAGTCATGGCAAATACAGTTTTTTTGAAGAAAAATACTTGGAATTTTGCCAGGAAGAAAAAGGTTATTTAAACATTTGGTCACTCTTTTTTTATCCAAGCTTCAAAAATATTTTCTGATGTGATAGAGAAACCCTGGCCAGTTATAGAAACACATGATTTCCTTTCCATTGTTTTTAAAAAACAAAAATGCCCAGAGAAACAACCAAAAACTAACAAGAACAACAAAAAAAAAAGTTGGTGTAACTCTCAGTTTCTCTTAGTAATTGATAAAAAGGTCAGAATTCAAGTTCTTCCTAAAACAGACTGTGTTAGTGGGCTTTGAAAATGTGTAAGAGTCTGGAAAAGAGAATTAAATCAGTATTTAGCATTCTACAAGGAAAAGTGAAAATACACCAGTTCTATCCAGTTCTATATCTTCTGGAAGAAAAAAAAAAAAGGCAGAAAAAAAAAACACTGTAAGACTTACATACCCATACAGTGCTTTCAAGCAATTTAGCTTTATAACTTCATATACAGCTAATGCTAGTGGGCTTTACATTGTCTCTCTGGGCCCAGTTCAGTTCAGCAGAGTGCGGGACTTTCAGGTGGACGAGTAAGGGGCCATATGGCAGGAAAACCATAGCTCACTGTTTCCATTGCTGTGTTACGTCCTGTTTGGGGATGTGGTGTAAGGAAAGGAATGTGAAGAAGAGCGTAAAATCAGTGCTCTTTTTCTTTGCCCTTTCTCCCAAAGAGTTTTAAGAAAATACTATTATTATAATAGTATATTTCATAGCTCCTGTATTTCTGTTGTTCTTTTTTTCCCCTTCAAGCTAATGCTTGTAGAGAAGAAATGGCGAAGGGGGTATGAGTGGCCTTCTCCAGCCTGATGACACTTCTTCAGCTGTTGTGGCAAAATAGTGGGAAAATCTGAACATGAAGAAGGCTGTTGGAGAGTTCCTGCTGCAGCAAGGATGTATCTCATGGCAGAGGATAGAGAAGGCCTTCTCTCCCACTACAGCTGCCATTCGTCAGCCCCTTACATCAGTTTGTATCTAAGACTGATTTAGAAGAAATGTGGCAGACTATGCGGTAGCTAACATATGGAAGCTGGTTATCTATGAAACTCTTCCTGCCATGGCAGTGTTGATTTAGGTTGTCTGGTGTTGCTTCCTTTCTATACCAAAGTGGATGTGGCTATACCAGGGTTATACTTAACAAAAATATTTTTGTCATTGTAGTGTATTTTGGTTGAGAAACTTCCTGCCAACATAAACCGCCAGTGCTGAGTTAGGTTTAGTAGGGTATCTGCGTAGACACATCTCTTAGTCTTCATTACATTTTGGGATCCCGACGCTAGTGGCTCTGGTTATGACCAGGCAGTACAAAAGGTCAAGGTTTTCTATGTTTGCATGCTGATTCTTGCTCATTTATGCTGGCTAGAGCTTGAGCATAATGGCCCTTACGGTCACCTTTAAATTCAATACAGCAGTCTTGCTCTCACCTTCAGTACAGCTTATTGGCCACATCATGGCAGCTTCAAAACATGTCGCTCATCATTCAAAACATGCCTGAGAGAAGGTCCAGCGTCATAAAGTTTCAATACAATATTTCTGTTTTCTTCTCCTATGTATGTCTTGCCCTCCACTTCTATTCCTACTTTGTAATGAGGGTGGTGGTACAGTAGTTGCATTTATCAGTGGAAAACTACAATTCAAAAGACATTGATACTCATAATCCAAGATAGAAATTATTAGCAAATACCCAGTTCTAGTGCTAGAAGGGCTTGAAGACCACTTTTTCCTGCTTATGGAATGAATTCTCTGTGTTCTGGAATGAAGATAGACTGTTTCTGATATCCATATTTTTATTTATAATGCATTTGACAATGGTATGTTAATTGCTGAAGCAATCTAGTAAGTTCCTCTTAAAGACTCATCCATAAATCTATTTGTCCATAATGAAAGCATGTATCTTTTGATTAACAAGTATTCTGATTTAATTCAGAAGTTTTGTGCTTCAGACTTTAATATCTTACTGCTAGTTGTTTTCATTTTGGTTTTACTGAAGGACACTATAAATGTCTCCATTGCAACTAGATTTTTTTTTTTTAAACTCTACTTCATTGAATCACAGAATCACGTAGAATATTCCAAGTTGGAAGAGACCCCAAGGATCACTGAGTCTAGCTCCTGGCTCCACACAAGACCACCCAAAAATCAGACCTTATGGCTGAGAGCATTGTCCAAATGTTTCTTGAACTCTGTCAAGCTCAGTGCCATGACCACTGCCCTGGGCAGCCTGTCCCAGTGCCCGACCGCCGTCTGGGAGCAGAACCTTTCCCTCACACCCAGCCTGACCCTCCCCTGTCCCAGCTCCATGCCGTCCCCTCGGGTCCTGTCGCTGTCCCCAGAGAGCAGAGCTCAGCGCCTGCCCCTCCGCTCCCCTCGTGAGGGAGCTGCAGGCCGCCATGAGGCCTCCCCTCGGCCTGCTCTGCTCTGGGCTGAACAAACCAAGGGACCTCAGCTGCTCCTCGTACGTCTTCCCCTCTAGACCCTTCACCATCTTTGTAGCCCTCCTTTGGACACTCTTTAATAGTTTTAATAGTTTTATGACCTTTTTATATTGTGGTGCCCAAAACTGCACACAGCACTTGGGGTGAGGCCACACCAGTGCAGAGCAGAGAAGCACAATCCCTTCCCTTAACCAGCCAGCCATGCTGTGCTCAGTGCACCCTAGGATATGGTTGTGCCTTTTGGTTGCCAGGGCACACTGCTGGGTCGTGTTCAACTTGATGTCAACCAGAACCCCCAGATCCCTTTCTGTGGGGCTGCTCTCCAGCCTCCTGTCCCCTGCTCTGTATATAAATACGTATAGGGATATGTATAGGTTGCCCTATCCCAGGTGCAGAGTCCAGCACTTGCTCTTGTTAAACGTCATGTGGTTGGTGATTGCTCAGCCCTCTCATTAGTCAAGGTATCTCTCTAACACCTCGTTATCCTTGAGCAATCCAGCATAAGCAATATAGCAGTCTCTACTGGAAAGCAGTATAGGACATTATTTTAGCAAAAACCTTTTGTAACTGAGAAGCTAGTGAGTTGAGCTTTACCCCAATTATGTCCTTATATCAGTTGCTCTTTTCAAAATATTTAAAAGTGGTAGAAATGGCTAACTTTCCGTATTTACATTTATTCTGTCACGGTATCTGCCAACAGTTCTGTGCATATCTGTAGAGATGGATGGAAGGAGCTCTGTTTGGTGGGGTACAATTCCTGCAAGAGGCTACGTTCTTTTTAGCGTAGTCTTAATTGGCTGACTATGTCCTTCCAGTAATAAAGTCACCAAAAAATCATCTTAAGCAAGTTTTTTCTGACTTTTTTTTTCTCCCTCTTCCATCTGGAAGCTATACTTGAACATCCTTTAGCTATCATATTAGTTTACATGAGCTAAATTTGACATGGCATGTAGCACTGTCATCCTTAACTTCATATCATTTTCTATTGTTCCAGTTAACATCAGGGTCCTTTAAATGTAGTAGTCTTTGTCTGCCCTAATCTTTTCATGTTGAGTTATTTTATATAATAATAGAATATAATTTTCTGGTACAGACAAGGTTGACTTCAGCTGACATTTTATTTCCATATAAAAATCCAGCAAAGATAATCCTGTCTTGGCCCAGGTGTCTCTAACCTTTGCAGTCAATGACTTAGTACATCTATTACACTTTGTAGTTACTTTGGAAGCTGTCTTATTTTTATTGTACTAGGTAGCTGATCTGACATATCCATTTCTCAGCTTTACCAAAAAAAGACCCATAATTCCCTGTCTGGCCATGGACTATCTTATAGCATTACCTTAATTACTGCTTTGGAAGTTGATTGTATTTATATTATCCCATCATTTTCCTCATTTCATAATCAGCTATTTTTTAGGTCATAAAGCATGTTGGCAGCATAGGTGATACTACTTCAACCAAAATGCATTTTGTATTAAACAACCCTTTCTGTGTAGAAGTCACCTCAGTTGGTTCTTTGGCAGTGATCCTCTTTGTACTCAGGAGCTTTGCTTCCAGACTTCGGAAGATTTCTTTCCCACCTTTTTATTATTTTTTTTGATTATTTTGAAGCCTAATTGGGGGTAATAATGAGTAGCTAACTATTGTAAAATGGATCAACAAGTCTCTGAATTTACCAATTTATGTTGGTGAAGAAAATGCTAGCTACGGTGTGGAAGATTACTCAACCAATCCTGATATTAGTAAGCGTGATTAAAAAAATAACCTCACGAGAGAAAGGTGGAGATGTGATGGACAAACTGGTGAAAAATCCCAGTGGGCCTGATGGCTGGCTGCAAGTCCCATCTGAAAGCTCTTCTTTTTGTGATGTACAGACAGATGCTGTATGCAGGTCTTAGACTGAACATTAGGTTCTAAGGGATAGGCATGACATTGGCATTGTTTTCATCCTGCTTATGAACCTCAGAGGCAGATAGCATCATCAGTACCCTATACAGTAATAAAAGGAAGAACAAAGCTCTGCTAAATCTTCTACTCTTCCACTTCATCAGCACTGGTAACTAGAAGCTGGAAAAGAGGGAAAGAAAATGGACTGCTGAGATACAGGCTTTCTTTAATGTTGTTTCCACAATGTTTGCATAATTTCTGCTGTTTGCTAGAAAACAGACACAGTAATAAACATCCATTTTCAGAATTAGCAATCCATGCTATAAATTATTGTCTTAAAAAAATCATGATGATGTGTGAGGGCAGGGAACCCACGCTTCCCACTTGCTGGGGGAGTTTCCCCCAGATGAGTAGGCAGCTTTTCAGGTTACTCAGAGAAGAGAGAGAAATATTTCAATGATATCCTGAGCTACTTTTGCATAAGAAAAAAACTTTTTTTTTTTTTTTTACTGTAAAGGTGACTAAACACTGGATCATACTGCCCAGAGAAGCTGTGGGTTTTCCATCTCTGGAGATACTCAGAACCCAGCTGGACACTGCCCTGGGCAACCTGCTGTAGTTAACACCTTCTGTGAGCAGCAGGTTTGGGCTAGGCTATTGCCAGAGGTCCCTTTCCAGCAGAGTTTTCCTCTCATTCTCTGATTTCAAAGTTACCTTTTCAAACATACATGGGTCTTAGGCTCCTGAGTTCCTCCCTCACTTAAAGGCGGAATGTGGGCTCTGTTATATAGATAACTTTGGAAAAGTCTGTCCCATGCTTAGTGACTTAGGAAATGGATCCTTCAGGTGGCTGCAGAACAAAGCAGTAGCTAACATCAATCCTGATTCAAGGTTACCTTCACTTAACTGTGTGTGACCTAAAGTGGTGTCATTTGGCTTTTTGCTCTGTTCCAATATGGAGAAGTAGAAAAATGCTGACTATGAGCCATTGTCGCAAGCCCAGAAAAGCAAGATGCCAAGATGTGCATTTGCTATGGTGAGGTTATTTGAGCAGAGGTTCTGCAGCAGAACAGGGTAGGTTACAGGCTGGTACGTCTGAGAGAGGTTTCAGGAGGAGTACACAGGAATATAAGCACATGGGAAAAATACTAATAATGTGTGAGTGAGCAGTGCAGAAGCTTTAGCAGATACAGCATGCGTTGTTAGTCATGTCTGTCCCTGGAAAACTGTAAAGTAATTCTCCATTGATTCAGCATCTCTAGCAGGCAGCTGATGAAATGTCACTGTTCTCAAGCGCAGCATGCAGAGCCATCATGGTAATGGCCGTTCTGGAGAGATTAACAGCCTTCAGAGGCTGCTGCAACACAGATAGGGAAAGGTTATCTTCCCATCTCCTCTTCTGTGTCTGCTGACAGGGAATTGCTTCACACTGGCTACACAAGAGAGATTAATGGCCTGTACTCCTCAAGAAAGAGCGTACTATGTAACCTGTCTGCCTTACGTTGTGAATGTTTCGCAGGTGATCGGAGGTGCAGTTGGAGCTGTGACTGACTGAACTTCACAGTTTAGATCACTTAAAATCGTGCACAAAAAGGAAAAGAGATGTGACATTGCTTTTAGAAGCTGCAAGAGTTTAATGTTGAAGACTTTCGCCAGCTTTAGCTGTGGGCTTGGAAGAAGGCTTTTGAAACAGCTCATAACTGTGTAATTAGTCGAGGTTGATCCTCTGCCTATAACTGGCTTAGATCACAAGATGTAATTTTGTCAGGTGTTTCTGTCTCTGGTTATTTGTACAGTTTAGAAGCTTTCTTAATGATTAGGAGGATTTTGGTCATAGGTCTTGGACAGAAGAGAACGGAAATAGTGGAGGCCAAAGAGAGGCGCAGTTTTTCCACAAACATTTTTTACAAGCATGGTTAAAGGACAATGGCAGGATGTGAAGAAGAAAAAAGCATGCAGTGGAGGGGGATATAAGAAATGAAAGGGAATCCTGTCGATGGGGGGAGGAGTTGTTCAGCAAAATCAGACTGGTTATTGAAAGAAAAACTTTCGAAACTTACACTCGCAAAGATAGGTAGAGATATTGTTAGCATTTAAGTAGAAGAGGCAGGCATGAGGACTGTTTTTAAAATTTGGGTTTCTGTTTAGTTTTACTTTTTCCTCAACAATTTACTCCTTATACTGAAAGAAACAGTACTCTGAGATTAAGGAGGCTGGCTATCACAGCAGCCATCAGCTCTTGGGAATTAAAGTTGCAGGATGAATGTGCTGGATGGCCAAATGGCTAACCTCCAGATTTAAAAACAAAAACAAACAAAAAAAATAACAAACAAAAAAAAATGAAAAGACCTGAAAAGATGCTGAACAGCCTGAAAATTGCTGAATACTAGTCCAGCACAGGTGAATGCACAATACCTAAACCAAATGAATGTAGGAAAGGTAGAAATAGGTAGTGGGTTGATCAAACTGTGACATTGAGTAAGGGTTTGTAAAGAAACAAAAGAAATGATTTATTGTAAAAACAAATGATAGATGAGTATGGCTGGAGTAACAAGGCGTTGCTTTCTTTCCAAATGTCCCAGACAGCCACAGAGGGAGTCTGGATCTTGATGAGAATGTGGACAGGATGAATTAATAGATGCAAGGCTTTATTAAAATGAACAAATATCTGCTTCCACAGAACTGTTGTAGCAGCAAGTGTGCCAAGGACATGGCTTAGAGCAGAGCGAGGGCATTGGGACTTGCTTGCTGCAGCATGCCCCGTGTGTGCTCAGGGAGCAGGAGGAACCTCCAGCCCCTTGCAGGGGTGAGAAGCAGTAGCACAGTTTGGGGCGTTGTTTCCCCGAAAACATAACTCTCACCTGAAGTAGAGATAAGCTACTCTTGGCTGCAGATACAGAGTTTGCATTCCTAACCCTCCTCTTCACCTCAGTCACAGCTCAGGCAAACTTGTGCACGCTAGCATTAAGAGGAGAGGCTGTGTTCTGCCTCAAACTAATCCTCTGAGGAAGCAGGTGTGTTGTTTTTTTTTCACCATTAGAAACGTCTTAATGAAATAAGGCTCCTGACAGCCCACGGAAGCCATTACAGACATCAGGTGAATCAAGCCAGGTAATCAAACTAATAGTGAGGCATCAGAAAGATGAATCACTATTATTTGTATTGTGTGGCACCCAGAGTCCTCCACCCCCTCATGCTTGGCACTGTGCAAGCACAGAGTGGGGGGTGATCCTTACCCTGGATTCATGCTGTTTAATGAGAATTGGAACTGCCACAACTTGAACAAGTGGGAGCAGGGCAGAATTTTACTAGCTGAGATCAGTAGTGCACATTCACTGATTTGCTGTTTGCAGGTCCACAGAAGGTTATGGCAACTGCTTACATGGTGGAGCTGTTGTGCATGGTCTTTTGACAAACATGACATGAGAGCTTCTATCCACACTTTAAGCTATTAGAGCCAAAATTCCTGTTGACATGATCTGCTTGTCCTCTTGTGTGTTCCCGCAGAATCTAATTATCTTGCCCATTTGAGTGACTTAATTTCTCCTCCTTTTGTATTCTCCGAGACTGATCACAGTTTTAGTACTGACGTGAAATATCTCTGTTTTTATGATGATTGTGACCTGGTACTTCACAGAGAGTGATGTTATAAATAATGAATCACGAGACTGCAGGTTAATACCACTGAGATGACCACAGTGCAACCAAATGTTCTACTTACCATACATACGGAGCAGCAAATCTATATTTGGATTTTTATAAATGCTCTTTCTAAAAAAATTCTAATAAAAACAAATCATCCCAAACATGGCTTGCTGGTACTTGTAAGCTAGGTTTGTCCTTATTTGTTTTTAATCATGCTGAAACATGCTCAAATGATCAGTGATCTCTTCCAGCTTTTAAAAACAAAAATTAATTAGCTGTTTGTTTCGAGGACAGATAGTGATTCAGATTCAGGATGTTCCTTCCTCCTTGTTACTCTCTGATCATGCACACCTCCAACGCTGCTACTAGTATTTTTTTGTAGCTCTGTTTCACGTAGGGTGTCATGTCAACAATTTTCTGTTCTGTTTCTGATGAGGACAACTTTCACATATATCTCTGTTTCTCCATCGTACTGTTGGCTCTTGCCTTGTCCTTCCCTTCTGTTCTCATATCTTCCTTCACACTCACCTCCTTTCTCCCAAGTTCACAGCATGATTTCAAACTAAAGCCTAGCCCAGAGCCCATGTGCAAGAGGATGTCTGTAGGCTCTTTGGACACAGTCTGCAACCCTGGAAGGTTGCAATGACTGCGGTCCAGGTTGACAGAAAGAGTAAAGCTTCCCACTCAGTATTTGTCCCTAGGAGCGGGCAAAGACTGTGAAGCAACTTCATGGCTACTGTGCAAAGGTCTCTTACACAAGGTGGTAGCCCTGGAGGAGGCTGAAAGTATAGACACAAAGTCAAGAGTGCTTCCCGCAGCGTGTTCAGGTGCCAAATAGGAATCTTTCCCATCTGATCCAGGAAATTTTACGTGCAGTCCTAACCTTGCCTACCCTTCCCTTTTCACTTCCACTGCTCACACAATTCAGATTTAAATAGGTGCAGAGCGCCCTCTCACACTGTGTTAAAAAAGGAATTCCTCTCGCAGTTGATGTTTTCCTTCCCACCAGGAGCTCCACAGGGTGCAGACACCTGCATGCCACTCCTTGATGGTGGCCTGTCCCACGGGGTCACAACCCCTGCTGTGTGTTCGTAGTCTGATGTTAGCTTGGCACGCACCGTACATAACACCTGGTAGTATTTATTAGTGTTCCCTTTACTGCTCAGTCTGTGTGAGAGCCCAGCAAAGATGAAAGTAGCCACCAGCTTATGTTGTTAGTTCTCCGGTGGCAAGCTTCCTCACCCTGTTGTCCCATCTCTTCTAAGCCAGTTGTACCATATTTAGGGCGAATTTGAAGCTCAGCCAAACTGACAAAGTTCCCCTCTATATAGCCTCCGACAGCAGGAGGCTCCCGATGGTGTTGTCATTCTCGTGCCTTCTGCTCAGGTTTTTATTTTTTGCCCTAACACATGGGATATGCTAAACACGAGATGAGGGAATGGGTGGTTCTTAAATATGCGTCATGAAATGTGATACACATCTGAGTGCTACAGATTTTGATTTTCCTATACCAAATCATAGCTGTTGAAGCAGTGGTCCCTACAGCTGGCGGTATGCAGTGGTTCCTAGTCCACATCCCTGTTTCAAACAGCAAGTAAATTCCTGAAACTTCCACTATCTGAAGTACTCCAAGATCTGTTTTGCTTCACCATAATCAAAAGTAGCAAAAAACCAAAAACAAAATTACTTTTCTGTGAGATATCAGTAAAGGGGGAAAAAGCAGGAGTCTCCCAGAACAAAATGAGGCAAGTTACAAAGTTCATTGGCTGTGCAGCTGAAGTGGCTTCATCTGGAAACTTAAACGCAGCATGGACACAGCCTTTGTTCAGGAGTTGTGCATTGCCACTGGGTCCGGCTCCATGAGTCTCATTAGCAACTGGTAAACACGTGGACTGGCTAATTGTTAGGAAGGGATTAGAAAGGCAAGGGTTTTCCCTTCTTTTGTAAAGAGGTGGATAATGTAGGTTAATGTAGGAAAGGCTTGCATGGTAGTCAAGAGCACAGTTATGGGTCGTGTAGGTCAAACCTAACTTCCTTAGTCCTCGGCGTTTGTGTTTGGGTATCTGTGAGCTCTGCATGCCATGGCTGTACTCAGCCTTAATTCATGTGTTGGGATGAGTGCAGAAAGTAGCCCTCAGTCCTCAAGCCTGGGGACTTGAGGTCCTCATCTACAGGGGGGGTGGGGGGGCATGAGGCAGAGAGGGGCAGGGGCCTGACCAGTTCCCTGAGGGACTGGGGCTGACTGGTGACAGCTTGAGCCTCCCACAAGGTTGGTATGGAGCAGTCTCTAATCCTGTCCCAAATGGGGACAAAGCAGGGACTGCAGGGCGCTGTGCAGAGCAGCTTGACGCTAGCAGAGTCTTCCTCACATGGGGAGCTCCTGCAGCCCTGTGCTGCTGCTGGAAGGACACAAAGGCAACCCGGTAGCTCTGAGGATGTGGCTTCTGGACTTTAATGGGCGTGGGGGAAGTCTGAGGGTCAGAGGCCCAGACCCAGGCATGCCTATTTGCTCTTCCTCTCTCCTGTATCAGGCTCTCATCTCCTTCCCACTTCCACAACTCCTGGATGTTTAGGAAATCCACTGTGCGTTGTCTGCTTGGCTATCTGCTGCAAGGGCATGGGAGATGAGGTCATGTGGGAGAAGTGTTCGGGGGAGCCAAGAGGAATCTGGAGTTTGGGCTGCAGCCAAATTAAGATTACTTTTCTATGGTCATCTGCACCTGTGTTTGTGGGGTGGGGGTATCTGAGGCTGTTGAACTGACTCAGCAGTTGCACACACAAAGCCTGGCAAGGGTTCTCCCCGCTCCTGTTGTCTGCTCGGCGTCTCTGCCAACACCCTGTCATTCCCGTCCAGGTGCAAGTAATCTGTGTTGAGAAATCAGAAGAACTCATCCCAGGAGATGACGTGAGGCTGATAGAGGAGGAACAACTGCTGAGGCACTCTGTCCAGAAAATACAGGCTGTTTGTGAAAAACACGCCTGTCCTTAAAGTCTGCGTCCGGGAAGTGGGATCTGGGGGGGAACGGAGGCTGCAGGTTTCTGAAACCCCGTCCTGCTTTCGACTCAGGCCCATAAAAGGAGGGGTCTGCCGTGGTGAGGAGGATCTGCTGTCACCACAGCGCCTGTGCCGTGCTGCAGCCGGCTCAGAAGGGCTTCCCTGAGTCTCAGCTGGGGCTTGGGCCTGAATGCAAAAAAAGGAAGGTTTTTTATCCACCGCCAGAAGTGTGCTGGGACCTCTGAAGACATGAAGGCTGGATACACGTTCCCAGCAGCCTGTGCTCTTAAAGCAAACAGGAAAAGGATGGGTATAGAGGGAAAATGGGATGCAGGCTAAATCAAATGAAGAGAAATGCAGATTGGTGCATCTTTTTATAAAGATAAATTTTATGCATAAAAGTGTCTATAGTTAAGTTTGCCTAACACTTTCAGTTACTTCTAAATTCATCAAGATAAAAAGGATAGCCTGAAATTTTCCTTGTGAGGAGTCACCTTCCTACCCAATCTTTTCAGAAGGGAACTTCAGAAACAGAGGTCAGCCGTTTATCAGAACTGGATTATGAAAAAACACTCCTTTTGATATCGGAGGTGTTCCAACACCTTCATCATTAGAGCAAGGGGCTGAATTTTGCCAAAGAGACAATGTTGCATAGGTATGTCGTTTGCTGGTCTGTCAGGTATCTATCAGGGTTTGGCTTAAGGGCAAGCTTCTGACATGCTCCAGACTCAGGGCAGGCTTGTCAGAACTGGGCACCTGGTTCTTCAGTCCCACAGAGGTGGCACTTCCCCAGGCTCCTAGCGAGGATCGCGTTGCGCATGCACCATGTCCTCAGAAGGACTGAGCGTGTTGCTGCCTAGAGCAGAGTGGTCCACCACTGCCTCTCACTCCCCCTCCTTGAAGGAACAGGGGAGAAAGTACAATGAAAAAGGGCTCAAGGGTTAAAATAAGGACAGGGAGATCACTCACCAGTTACTGTCATGGGCAAAACAAACTCAGTGTAGAAAGATTAATGTAATTTATTTGCTATTTGTAACAGACTAGAGCAGTGAGAACTAAAAGCAAACTAAAAACATCTTCCCCCCCATCCATCCTCTTCTACATATTCCCCCCGAGTAGCTCAGGGGAACAGGGAATTGGGGCTGCGGTCAGTCCCTGAGGCTTCGTCTCTGCTGCTCCCTCACGGTCCCTCTCTGCCCCTGCTCCCCGTGGGGTCCCTCCCACGGGATGCCGTCCTGCCCGAACTGAGCCTGCGGGGGCTGCCCACAGGCAGCAGCTCTTCAAGAACTGCTCCCACACGGCTCCGTACCACGGGGTCCATCCCCCCCAGGAGCAAACTGCTCCAGCACGGGTCCCCCACAGGTGGGTGGCAGCTCCCCCCAGACCCCCTGCTCCTGCGTGGGCTCCTCTCCACGGGCTGCAGCTCCGGCCCGGGGCCTGCTCCTGCGGGGGCTCTCCATGGGCCGCAGCCTCCTCCAGGCCACATCCACCTGCTCCACCAGGGGCTCCTCCACGGGCTGCAGCGTGGAGATCTGCTCCGTGTGGGACCCATGGGCTGCAGGGGGACAGCCTGCTCCACCAGGGGCCTCTCCACAGGCCGCAGGGGAACTGCTGCTGTGTGCCTGGAGCTCCTCCTGCCCTCCTGCTGCACTGACCTTGGGGTCTGCAGGGCTGATTCTCACTCCTTGTTCTCCCAGCTACTGTTGCATTGCAGGTTTTTTTTTTCCCCTTTCTTAAATCTTCTCTCCCAGAGGCACAAACTTCTCTCCCTTTTGGAGCGGGTCCCTTTTGGAGCCAGCTGGAGCTGGCTCTGCTCTAACATGGGGCAGCTGCTGGATTCTTCTCACAGAGGCCGCCCCTGCAGCCCCCTGCTACCAAAACCTTGCCGTGTAAACCCAATGCAAGTAGGAGGGAGCAACCTTGACTTTTGATGTCAGTGCTCCTCTGGATTGCTGAGGATTGCTTTGGCAGTATGGGAACTGTAAGTAGTGAATGCATGTGTGCAGGCATGCCTTTAAGTGATTTAGCTCAAGCTCTTCTATTAACATAGATTTGTCCCCTTTTCTTCTTTGCTAGGTGACCAAAGGTATTCTTGAGTTAACAGTCTAGTTTTCCTCCCTTTTTCTTTCTACATTCAGTTATCCTGATAGTATCTCAGAGTACTGGAGATCAAATACATCTCCAGAATCTACAAATAACATGCTTTTCTAAAAAAATAATTTGCAGGTTTGTTGCAACATGCAGATTCAAGTGAGGTAATGTTGTTTACAAGCAGTCAGGTTCGTTGCTTATGATGAATGAAACAGCAACATTCAAGCTGTTTGCTTGACGGATTTCCTTGTGAACCTTGTGCAAGAGACAACCTTTCCCAGGCAGGACTCAAAACATGTTACACTTTCCTGGCGCTGTGACATGCCAGAGCTCTGACTTTGAGTGGCTGGTCCCATATTCCTTGGGAAAGCCAGGACTTAAGCACAGGATCCCAAATCAAAGACTCTTAGATGTGTGTGGCAATCTGAGGCTTTTGAGTTGTTGCAAACCTTCCTCTTCTATACCCATACCAGCTCCTTGGTAGTGAGCATGGGGGACAGGAAAGAAACAACCGTGTGGAAAGCAGGTGGATGAGGATGCAGCACAGAGAGATTGGTAAGGGATGGGACTAAAGTCCCATGAGAGTTGTGTAGGGGTTGGTAAAAGAGGGAACTCTGTGACAGAGCCAGAAAGGAGGTGAACAGAGTAATAACAAGATGGCAGGGCTCTGAGCAGACGCGGTCAGGCTTAGCATTTCTGTGCCTGTGGATGTTCCTGTGAATCCCAGCATTCAGAATTTCCTTCCTGAGCCTCAGCATTAGCAGATAGTTGTGAATCACAGTAGTGAAGTATGCTTCTCCAACTCTTCCTAGTGACTGGCTTTCTTCAACTCTTAAAATAAAGAAAGGCTCTGCTTTAGATAGCATGTGCACAGCTGATTGATAGAGGGATTTCTAGGCCCCATGTGCTGCAGCAGAAAGGGTTAGCCAACACTGCAAAGCTGAGAGGTAGCTTTCATGCCTTCAGGGTACAGTGGACTAATGGGAGTTTGTTCAGTTGAAATAAAATCAGGAACTCAATTTGCTTCCAGACAGCTTTAGGGAGAGGGTCCCTCTGAACGCAGACTGACACTCCAAGCTGCTGATGCCGTTTCTGTTCAGATCAACTGTACAGAATACTTTAAAAGCTGTAATTATTTTCTAATTCCTTGGTCAGCTTTAGGGGAACAGTGCAAGATTTCAAAGCTTCTCGTCTGCAGCTCTTCCAAAAAAAATTATGTAGGGATTGAGGTGAATGTAGGCGGCAAGATTGCTTGTGCCTCAGAGTTTGCAACACAGGAAGATTTTCCATATGTACGGATTAGGCATCAGAAGCTCCAACACCCATCTCTGCCTTGGAATCAATCAAGAAGGTAAATCAGGGACAGGCAGAAATTCAGAGTCACAGCCAGCTCCCTGCTGGCTCTGCTGTCCTAAGATGGCTCTGCTGTCCTAAGCAAAAATATTGTGCGGACACCAATCCGACACAGAAGCCGGTGAGCTACATATTGCTCTCACACGTCAGCTCTCTTCATTATCAAGTGCTTGACATAGTGCTAATAAATACACTTTTCCAGCCCCCAAATTATACATTTCATGTTATTTGCCATGGGAGTTCCCCTATCTGAAGTGAGGTAGTTGCGTTACCCAAAGATGAACTGCCAGAGAGAAAATATCCAAGTAAACAAACATATGCTTAGTGACCTAATTAAGCAGCATGTTTATATTCCATTCAAGTATGAGACCATTTTAGTTTATTTCTTGCTCTGCATTTTAATTTTGCTGTCCTAAGTTAAACAACTGGCTGTGGGATTTTTGTCTCTCAACACCTGACCCTGTCAGACTTCTAAAATACAGCTAAGAAGTGAGATGTCATGGAGTATCAGTGTACCTTGTACTTCAGAGAGAAAAGTGCCAGTGAAAATTATTCCACCGAGCTCATCTTAGTTCCCTGTATTATTTTTCCACATCATGTAATAACTCAGTTAAGCAGCCTGTATGCTTAGGAAAAGTGAAATGTTTTTAATTAAGTTAATTAGTTGATTCATAGTAATGTATAATAAATAGTCACAATATAATGCTATATCATAATTTGTTGGGCAATACCAGAACAGTGTGGCTTAATGTTAATCACAAAGTAAAACTGATAATAGAGCAAAATTGTTTCAGGGCAGTTCCTGACAGTACGGCGTGTTGTCCTGCCGAACACAGCAAGGTCTCAGAAAAAAGACTGCCCAGATCTGTGACAATTGGTGTGCAGAGTTGGGTGCACAAACAGGCATGCACAATATGTCTGCACACTGCTTAACTCAGACTTGTACGTATGTGAACTTAAATTCATCGAAAAGCAAAATTCAGAAGTGAAGAGAGAGAAGAGTGGTGTGAAATTGATGGGGAAAGACAGAATTTGCCAGTTAGGAGGACAAAGATGGAGAAGTTTGATGCAGTGGGTGTATAATTAGTGCGATCTGACAAAGAAGAGGCTTTTGCAGGATGTGTTGTGTCAGTTCTTTTTCTAGACAACTTCTCGATGATGTGCGGTAGCAGAGTCTAGTAAAATGGCATCTATTTATACATAGGGAATTAAGGAAGCATGCAGCTTTCAGAAAAGACCATGCACTTGGTCTAATAGTTCTGATCTGTGAGCCTGCCATGAAAACTGACTGCCGTTTCAAGAGCATGCTTCAGCTATGGTAGTTCTGCAGGAGTAGCAGTGGCCACAGGGCTCCAGCGAATGCCCTGCTGCTCAGTCTGAAGCCTGTTGAATCAGCTCTAGAAGTTCACATAGGTTACAAAGTTCGACTCCAAGTCACTGACCTTACACACTTTGGGAGGAGAGCACGTGTGCACCTGTGCACAAGCTCATGTATATGAAACAAAGGTACTGTTTTCTATACATCTCTTAAATAAGATAGGAGGAATGTGTGTGCTGTGTCCTAAATAACAGAGGAATGTGTTTGCCAGCTATCATAAAAAGTACAGTTTTATTGAGATCAATCATGTCAATGAGTCCATCTGTTAACCACTTACACATGCATGAAGCACCGTGAGTAGTTTACGGTCACTTTGAAATATGGCAGTATGCTTATTTATATTAACTACATTTATATTAATAGAAATATATTAGCTTTTTAATGATATACAGGAATGCGTTTTTTTTAATATAGATTTATCCATTTAAACATTTGTAATGTAAAAAATTAACAAGGAATGCGACTGTCCCTCGTGTGCAGCCCTGTATTTCCAGCTTTCCAATGGGAGTGGGATCATCAGAACCAAATGTGAGGAAGACTTCTTCCCAGACACGCTGCTTGCAAGAAGAAAGCTCCAGGGTTGGAGGGGGGAGTCTGTTAAATTAATTCTTCAGGCTTTTCCCAGCCTGGATCTTTTGTCTTTTGATGTCCTCAGATGCTCCCAAGGACTTCGGGGGCTGTTTGAGCTCAGCTCGCAGCCGCCTGCCAGTCCCATTGGGTGCCATTTCCTCTTCAAAAAACTATTCTTGCAGCTGCTCCGCTCTGCACAGGGAGCGGAAGCCTTTGAAATTGCTGCAGCTTCAGTGCACAGCCTGTTGGAAGAACTGGCATCAAAAAGGAGAGAAGAAGTGCTTATATCTGTTTAAATTAATTATAGAGGCTCCAGCAGAAATGTGAAGGCAAACAGATAGATGAGACCTGGTTTGTGGGGTACTGTTTAGCAAAGCGACTGCTAATCAGTGCGTTGACTTTCTGCCCCCTGCACAGAATGAAGCGGCCCTGCCAGAAATTCTTTTAACAGGAAATGTTCGCTGGTGGGACAGAAGGACAGGCCGTGTGAACAGCTCAATAGCTACGGAGCACCACAGCCGGTTTAAATTTTCTATTGCTTCTGTGGGTAGGTCCAAGCCTTAGAACACGAGCAATTCACTTCAGAAATTCTTCCTGATACATCAGGAAAAGGTGAAAGCTTTGCTTTCATCCCAGGCAGCCTCTGAAGCTCCCTGACCTACCTGAGCCCTATCTGGCAGTGCAGCAGCCCAGAAAATGGCACTGTAGAAGTTCCCCTTCTCCCCAGGGTGTGTCTTCCATGACAAGGGAGATGCTGCACGGTGGTGCTCTTGCTCAGCAGTGCTAGCAGATACGCTGTGGGGAAAAGAGTGTCTTACCAGCTGAGCACGCGATGAATTCCTCAGCCGTGTATTGGAGACTGGGAATCGTCATGGAAAATGCTGAAAAACAGAATTCAAAAGGGTTGGGTTGGGTTTTTTTTGGCCTGCAAGTCTGCTTTGTTGCTTCCAGGCATGATGGAAGGGAAGAGTAATCTTTCCTACGTGAGGCACCAGTCAGACTAAAAGAGCACGAAGCTGTTCTAACAGGGAGAGCTGGAGAAGCACTGAAATACAGCAGAATATCTGCCAGCTCCCCAACAGTCCTGCAAGGCTGAGGCTCACGGCAAGTGCAGGCTGTTCTGTTCTGTGTGTGAAATGAGAGAGAGATTATGCAGCGTCCACCTTGAGAGGAGTTTGAGCTACGGCGTCCTTGACTGTGTGGTGCCAGCATCCTTCATATGAAGTCACCAGAAGCAAAGAGCTCAGGTTCAAATGTTGTGCTACAAAGTGGGTCCACCCTTAGCTGCAAGATTTATCAGAGGTTTTGCCTGAAAGTAACTGACTTACAGGAATGTGCCTGGTCTGCATGTCTGATCAGGGAAAGAGGCAGCGTATTTTTTTTTACACCTGCTCGCAGTAATACATGCAGACTTTGAAAAGAGATGGTTTGGGTTTGGTTGCTTCATTCCTTCTTCTGCTGTGGTTCGAATCTGCTGCTGCAGTGGTTTAGGGTGCTTAGGGGACGTGGTGCGGCTGCCAGAAACTGATCTCAAATGTCAGATGTGGGACTGATCTTGTGGTACGAGCTTCTTAGCTGGTACCTCCTCATTCGCCAGCTGACACCTGAAAGGAAGAAACAGTCTTTTAGCCTTAGGGTTTCTAATCCCTTTGTCCCAGCTTTGGGACTTGAACCACTGCTTGCTTTAGAGTCAGGGCAGAGCTGGATATTAGTGAATGCTGGAATAATATTGTCTTGACATCTGAGGATCAGGAGATCATTGAAACGCTAAAGTGTATATATCCTGTTGGAAGTTTCAGGAAGAAGGACCCTGGGGGTATTCATACATAGATAATATTTGGGAGACAAAAGCGGGTTCTGAACTCCTCTTGATGGAAGGAGGCAGCGTTCAAGGCACTGGGCTTCGATGCTTTTGGAGTTGCTGGCTGTGGATAGATTGCTCCATACAGGAGGAAGGAAGTTTTCCAGTTTTGCCTTGCAGAATCCTTCTCCTCATGCGCCTGCTGCTCTGGGGGAACGGGTTAGTTCTGGGGCAATGGTGGAGGTGGTTTTTTTTTCCCACAGCTTAGCAGTCTTCATAGTATATTCTGCCTGCAGTGTTTTTCTCAGCCTGTTACATTTGGCTGCGCTAAATGAGAATGAATTTATAGTCCTTTACTTTTGGAGGGGGTGGGGGAAGGCAGATGACTACAGTACCTCTTATAGAATATTATTATAAAAGAAGTGTGAATTACCTCCTAGCCTCTCATGCTGTTGAGAAATTGATTTGAATGACATTTTCAAGGTGTTGTTTCTGAGACATTCAGCAATTGCCATTCATCCATGAATGGTTAGTGAGATGAATAACAAAAAGTGGTTTAGGATTCATAGGAGGAAGTGTTAAAAAATAACATTTGGCAGAAAACATTGGTTATACTAAATTCTCTTGTATATCTAAACTGCACCAAGGTTATCTAAGTGGTTTTAGGTAATCCAGTCATTTTGAAAAAAGACTATTTGAGCAACAAAAGCAGTAACATCATTTCCAGTTCTATGTGGACTGTAAGAGTCATCTGACTATCAAATGCAATACAATATTATGGCAACATGGCTTTAAAGGAAATAGAAGCGGCCCTCTCTGCCGGCCATTCTTCAGGCAGGTAAAATATAGCACCATTAACTCTGAGCTAACTCATCCTTTCAGCGAGCAAACATCAGAATTCAAACATGAGGAGCAGAGACAAGGGAAAGCAGAGTGAATCTTAGGACTTCATCTTTGGGTGGAAACCTTGAGAATAACTGACCTGCCAGGAGACACATACATTTACTGGTTAGTTATATGCAGGCTTTACATCAAATTTCTTTCTGGAAATAGTATAAAGAGCTAGTGTACCTCTAGAAACCACAATACTTCGTCAAGATCTTTAGAAGGTCCATATAGTTCTCAGACATATGTGCTTATGGTGAAAACAACAAAGTATGGTATTTTGCAGACGCATGACATTTTAAGATTGCTGAAATCTTAGCTGTAAAATGCTAGGAGTTTTATATAGACAGTATATACTAATATATCTATGTATGGACATTATAATTTAAATACCTTATGTAACTTGTTTCAATTTAAAATTTTTGCACCGATAGCACTTTATAGTTGGAAGGTATCAAATGCATAATAGAATTATTAAAAGCTGTTTCCAACAAAGAAAATAAACCATTGTCCTTTGGCAGAAACTTTTCATTTTCATAAATGTTGTTTAAATCTCTGGGTTTTTATCAAAACTTAAACTTCAGTGTTTTGGATTTTTACCAGTATGGGTTTTCTTCTTCCCATTTTATCTTTCTGCCATTTTCTCTTCTTAATGTCAGTGAGTGAAAAAAAGCAATATCCAGGAACTTGCCTCATCTTTCATTCTTCCCTAAGAAGACATTTAAAAAGAATGAAAAGCTGAAATGGAAATGAGAAAATGTTGGAAAGCTGTGTATATTCTCTTTGAAATGCACAGCTCGAATGTTATGTATTCAGCCTGTGTCAGCCTCCAGGCTAAGATACATACATCCTACGCAAACATCATTATCAGTGCTGAACTTTCATCTTACAGTTCGGATTCCCAAAACTTACATCTCTACCAAAGCAATCAGTAAAACAAATAGTTTGGAGTTCCTTACAAGAATAACTGTTTCCTAATGCTAAAGGAACTGGCTCCTAAGGACATGCTAAGAGCACTTAATAAAAAATAATTTTCATTCCACCTATCTTCCTCTGTAACTTCTGTTTACAGAGCGTGCTTTGACTCATATGTTCTCCATCTGCTCTGTCTGTCTGTGTGCTTTTGCCTCACACACGCCTGCTCGAGATGCAAGGTAAGTTGCCCATCTCTCATTGAGAAGTAAGCAGGGAGCATAAATACCTCATGCTGTACTAGTAGCAAGAACTGGCACTTGAGACGTGTAATGCAATGTCTCTAGTGGATTCTGCACTTTGTCTGGGATCCTTTATGTTCCGAGTTTAGGGTGCTCAGTAGGTTTGTTTTTTACCACTGCTTCCAGTTTCTCTTTTTTTTTTTTTTCATCCTTACAAGACTGGGAAAATATTGGCTTTCCCACTGTTGAAAATACCAATGATGACATATTTACTTGCCTCTCACTGCACATTTTAAACCTGAGCATCCTTAACCAACAATGCTTTTTCTCCAACTTCCATGAGCTTTCCTCTTAGGAGGAATTAATAGCTGTGCTGTCTCTAGAAAGCCTGCCTCTCGCTGTGGCTGTGAATGATGAGGCAGCTTCTCTTGTAGCTGCTGCTGGAACACAGCATTAAGAAGAAGAATTTCTTCCCCACCAAAGGCCAGACACGACATCCAGTGATGAAGCCCATGTTAACACCTTTCCTCACACCGTGCCACACAAGCACAGAGAGACTGGAGGAGCAGAGCAGCACCCAGGCAATGTGAGGCTGGCAGCAGAAAGGTAAAGAGGAGTTCCATGCAGGAAAGATGGATAAATGTAGGAAGAGAAAGAACGCTTCAGGTGGTGATTGCTCTTCCCAAATGAGGTCAGGGCGAGAGGTTTCCTTCCTCTCTATAAAACCAAGACAGCGAAATGGAAGTTGAAATGATTTCAGACTCCTCAGAGGGCAGAAAGCATGGTATAATGTACTGAAGACTGTTGCCATATTCCAGTCAATCTATTTTTTGTTTCCCCACTTTCAGCCCCAAGCAGTTTGAAGACTATTAAATACATCTGGAATATATAAATGAATGAATAGACTGCCATTTGCAAATCCTCACCCAAAATTAAATAATGTGGCTTCTTATTAAATGGGAGATTATTACTGTCCCAACATAGGCAGCAGTGTTAACAACAAGTCTAGCAGAATTAAAGAGCTTTCTGAATGCTTTGACAAATAGAGTGCTAATGTCTTTGATGAAAAATTACTTCTAGCAAGGTCTTCCAAATATTTTCTCCTATTTCAACTATATTTCAGTCCCATTAGATGCATCTGTTCTTCACAAAGGAATTCTAGTAGGCACCGGGACATTTTTTCAATAATATTGTTCAATTACTTTACCACCAGGGCTGGTCACATATTAAACTCAGGCTACTTTTTAATGAAAAATGGCTTTTCAGTTGAAATCAAATATATACTTTAATTATTTTTCTTATTTTAAGGGGAAAAAAAACAGATTTTTTTTGCAAATACTTTTTTTTCTTTCATGATTAAAGAAAGCTTAAATCCACACTGCTTTCCTTTCTGAAAAATAGAAGATTTTTTTATTAACCCTCCCTGCACAAAACCAGCTGTAAACAACTGAATACCTACAATTTAATTAATCTGCAATCCTCAACTCTCAGGCATGGATTTACTGGTTAGAGGAGCTGTTGACCTCTCCCAGATGCAGAGTGAGAAGAATTCCTTACTTTTTCGCAAAAATAAAATAAAAAAGGAGCTTTTATCGCAGCAGAGGAGAACAGTCCACAGAGAAGGTTTCCTGAAGGATCAAGGCGCAGTTCCTAGTGCTGCCACTTAGGTAGCATGCCAATAATTCCAGTTGTGATAGCTCGGTCCTCTTTAAAACACAGGCAGTGCTTCCCTGCTATGGGGAGTGTTAGAGGCTGGCTGGTGTTTGCCGGGTTCCCAGCTGTTACGTGGGGGTGATGGAGCAAGCGTCTGTTCAGATGTCGGTCATGGCACGACGCTTTGTAGTACGTCCATAGCCAGCCTGAGGTCAGCCACTAATGTTGCTAGAGTCATTTCAGCTCCTTCATCCCTTCCGAAGGCTGACTGGAGGGGGAGACCAAAGTGCCAGTTTCTGTTAGCTGCCTTGGTCTTGTGGTTATTCCTAAATGTGTTGTGACTTTTCCTAGGAAGGGGATTTTGGAAACAGTACAGCAACTCCCTCCCAAATATTGTTGTGTATCTGCCTGGCTCCCTAACCTACTGCTGCATCCTCTCTGCTTCCCAAGATATGCCTAGCTGAAGGCATGCCATGAATCCTTGAATCCCAATCACATGAGTCACCGAGATGCATGCTGCAAACCCTGGGCTCACATTCATGGACCCTGTCTAAAGTTGCCCTGGAGCTGCAGTCCATTAGTTTTAAGTCCCAGTTGCTCTCTGCTTTCAACAGCAGAGAGAGGTCAGAACAAGAATAAATTTATCAGGCAACAGCCCAAATATTCTTCTGGCTTTTCCTCTCGTGCTTCTTCTAGCATGTCTACGTTGACATTTACAGAGGCGGATACACTCATATTTAATAAAATGATTGTAAATAACGTGCTTAGATTGGGTCCTTAAACTATTGGATTTTATCCACGGGATTTTCTTCTCCCGCTGCCATGAACATGTGAGGTCAGTACCTTCAAGCCCTTATGTAGCTGTGGACCTCACACCAGGACTTTTCCGAGTTTGACCTCCGGACATGGGAGAGGTGTGGTGATGTGGGCTGAGCCCAGTCGAAGGCACTGCCAACATCCACATTCCAGAACGAAATCCATCACTGATTTCCTCTTGCTTTGGTTTAGACAAGATGCTCTTTCTTTGTTTGCATGCATTTCTTCACAGATAAAGTGCTTTTACTTACTTTTTTTTTATCCAAGCCTCACAGAAATCTAACAAGGGTAAAGAGGAGTTTTATAGAGCATAGTGACAATTAAAAGATAACTTAATTATTGATAAAACTGAAAATATACCACATGACAAGGAATTGTACTATAGTAATCCCTGCTGGTCCCGCAGTGATTGGGGGCTGGCTGGAGCCTCAGTATACTTCTCACCCCTTTGTTAAAAGCTCAGATTTTTTGGTTTTGTTTTGCTTTTTTGCTTGCAGTAAAATGGCAACATGGTAAAATAGTAACTGGTATTCCTGAGGTGAGAAAGAAGTGATAGCATCTACTAGAGTTACCTCTTTAAAGTTTAGGATTTATTGAAGGACTATAATATAGTTTCAGGCCTTTTATTAGTAGTTCTGCTGCTCTTGAACATTTTCTCCGAGGGATAGTCTTTTTTTTTTTTTTTTTAATTTTATTCAGAAATGGAGAGCGTTAAGAAGTTGGTTCAAGACTAAAAAAAGATTCTTAAACAAAAATACCCCACAGTTTTGGAGGCTATTGGGTCAAGTAATTAAAATACTAACACCAGTCCAAAACCACCACCACCAACAAAACACAGAAAAAACAGATACTTCTGCAAGGGAAAGTTCAGTAACACACTGAGAACGTGTTGTAGCCGCAGCACGAGAGGAGAAACAAAAGGACTGAAGTTCCCAGCCTGGCATGGACGTACCTCATGTAACCTGTTTATCAGTAGAAAGGGCCAGATTCAATCACTTTGGTATTCTTGCTGAAAATAACACTGGCTCGGGACCCCACATAGAGACTTGCAGAAGTGAATCACACACGTGGGTGCCCCTAATAGGCAGTGTATAGGTACTTGCTAGCAGTGGCTCCATGGGCTTAAAGCAAAGGCAGCTTTATTGATGGGAGTGAAAAAATAAGCATGTAACATGGGAAAGCCAGTGACTGATAGTAAGTCGACAGTATTAGTAAGTCTTTTTTCCTCCTGGCCTGTCTTTGCAATGCTCTTAACTCAGTCCTCCTTCTCGGGCCTGGTAGAATGGCTTCTTCCATCCTTGCTATATACGCCACGTGGATACCTTGTAGATACCTTCATACCTTGTAGTCCAGGCTTGGTGCAGACCCAAATATGCCTTTCAAGCAAGTCTCTCTTTCAGTTAGTGCAGCTGATGTAGCTGCAGCTCTGGGTCTGGAGATGGAGGCCTTAACCAGCCTTTCACAGTAAATCTGCTTTTTGCAGCAGATCTCACCTCACCTCCTGTGCCCGCCTAGCCAGCCACCCTGGCTTCCACACCAGCATCTTTGGCAGGTTTCCTCGTCTTTCCATTAGCAACAAGGTTAATCTTACTGCCCTCCAAGTGGGAAATATTGCTGCTGTGGAATTGGGGTGCTCTTAATCAAACGTGCATTTTGCCCTTCCCAGCAGATGCCATTCTCCAGTGTAAGGCCTCTATAAGAGTGAGTCTCAGGCATGTCAGGGTTGTTGTTATCTCTCTTCACCAATGAATGTCTGTAGTGATCATCCCCGTTTGTATGGGTTTACTCTGCGATTCTCACACTGTGAGTACTTTAGCTGCAACAGAATGATGTTATAGCTAACATTATGAAACACATCCAGTGACTGACCGATCTGTTCCCACCTGAAAAGCATCTCCATAATCTTCCACCTCAAACACAGTCACACACGGTGTGATCATTAACGATGAGGAAACTGCATGTGAAGCTGATGCCTTCCTCTTGTCTCTCTGTTCCTCAGCTACAAAGTGTTGACAATTACAGGACTGTTGTATTTAGAAAATACCTTGAGTGTGAACAAAAGAGATATCTGAAGTACACAGTGGTGAAATGCTGCAGGTCAGGGCAGTTCAGTTCTCCCTTTCTGCTCTCCCCCCAGAGAACCAAGGAGATAGTATCGAGACCATGCATAAAAATGCAGCAACTTTTTATGGTCCCAGTCCTGGCCACGAAGGGGAGATGGAAGAAGAGGTAGGGAGGACTGACAAGACTGGATGTAAAGGCCAGTAACCAAACAGACAGGCACTTGGGAACATAGATCATGTTCCCAAGAACATTCTGATCATGGATCAGAATCAGAGTTGCCAAGGTGGGAAGGCAGCTCTGGAGATCATTTTGTCCACCTCCTCTGCTCAAACAGGGCCACCTAAAGCCAGTTGCACTGTACCTTGTCCAGTCAGGCTTTGAATATCTCCAAGGACAGAGACACTGCAGCCTTCAGTGTTTGGCTAACCTTCCAGTAAAATAAGATATTTCTAACCTTTAAAGAACAGTGTCATGAGTCACTTGCATGTGTGGGTGACCTCAGTCCTGATACGAGCATCCATCTCCCAACACAGAAGAGATCAGACCAGCTGAAAGATATACGGCAAAACTTTACAGCTGCCTTGTTTTACAGTTTTATGAGCAGGTGCTCCAAAGGAAGTCCTGTCTTGAATCCCTGTAGCAGTAGGGGAATGTGGATAAGATTTCTGATACCAGAAGAATGCATTACGATCCTGCAATTATGACCAAGCTGATAAACTCCTCTGACCACATTTAGCAGGGTCCTGGGAAGGAGACCAAGGGGTACCTTACACCAGCTGCTTAGGACCTCAGCAGATTTGCTGTTGCTGGGAGGCTGAAACAGAAGTCTTTGAGGACTTCATTCCATGGCAGAGCTGCAACGCCAGGCAGAGTAGGAAGTCCTCTTTTCTCCAGGGTTCCCCAGTGTATGAGACGTGAGACCACTTATCCTCTTGCAACTCTTCCCCTCACCTGCTGCTCTCTGAGGAACCACTGACACCACACATGCTACAGTTCTGCTGCCCTCCTTACTAGGAAAAATGCTACCATGTGATAAGAAGAAGAATCACATCACATCTCCATCTCTTCTTGTTTCACATCTGGAATAGAAAGGCCATGCAGGTCACTGATACCTCAGCGAGACCAGCCTGGCTGGGGACAGAGCTCTTAAGGAGGGAATCAGAGCCAGGCTTACCAAGGTTAAAGTGAACAGAAAAAATCAGGACAGAGTCTGCAAGACAACACGGAGAAGTTTTGTAGCTCTGCTACAAACTGATTATCTTGAAGCCCTTTGGTATCACATATATTCAGTATCATAGTCCTCTTGTGCTTATGATATGTTACCCATCACTGCAATCCTCAATAGGTATTTGACAGCAGGAAACAGTAGTTTATTTCCCATGAGAAGAGTTTATCAAGCTCTGCATTATCTGCAATAAAGGAAGATTACTTGTTTTTGCAGAGTTCAAAATCTAAAAAAGGCAACGTAGAAGATAAACTGTACAGCAGAGTTTACATCCTCTATTTTACAATATTCAGTAAATATATACAAACATGCATTTACAGATGAGGATATCAATGTCTACATTCACCAAGAAAAACAGGTAAGTAAAAATGTGTTCTATGTAAGGAATAAAGTTGAATTTTGCTCTAATAGAAAAGATCATTTCTCATTTGCTGACATTTTATATTATAACGGCATAATCTTGAGATTACTTGATGCGTAGTTTGTCTTCAGCTGTCATCGTATAGCAGGCATGGCTCACAGAAGACAAGCGCCTTAGTTCAAGCATGGATGAAAGGCAAAACACCTGCCAGTCTCCATACATGTTCCTCTTCCCCGACCCTTCTCCTAAATGTGTACATTTGCGTGCTTGTGCAGCCACACTTCAGCCATGCAGTATATGTGGAGTTTAGAAAAATGGGACGTTATCAGGATTCATATGTATTTTAGAACAAGGGGAAAAACTTCCTCGCATACTGTGCTGGTTAACACTGCGATCTTTCTCATTCTAAGCATGTATATGCATGATTGAATGTGATACCATTTGTACAAAGTATGCCACCCTCTTGAGACCCTTGTATTTATCTGCTTTCAATTACATTTGAAGTATTCAGAAAGTCTCCTGTACTAATCCCGTCCAACTTGGAAGCCACATAGCTCATGCATGAGACTGTCAAACATGAGTAGTTGCAGATGTCAATGCACCAGTGGCAGGAATCCAGGAAGATAGATCAAGGCTTAGTCACTGAAAAATACATGCCAGCACATCTCAGATACATAGCATTGTAGCACCTCATAAGGAAAACGTGTCGTGACAGGAAATCAATAACCTCTTGGAGGTGATCTGTTTTTGAAATATTCTTGATTAATTATGCCAGGGTGTGTTTGGCAACATTGCCTGATCCAGCATTAACCTAATGCTTTTTGCATGAAGCGCTATTGTAACTCGTCTCATAAGTCAAGCCTGATGGTTCAAGGCAGGTTTTCAAGGGTCAGGTTATAGATTTTGTAATGTCTTTGTGTCCGACATTGCTGCTTTTACTATGGAGTGTAGGCTTTTATTATCAATCAAAATAACAATTGTATTAACATGAACAATAGCATTTAGGACTAACTGAGTTTGAAGCACAGTGATTCTCCTAAATAAAGTACGTCATATAGCGAGCAAAATAAGTGGGGACTGTCAGTGTGTTTTCGTGACAGAAGACCTTAGTTCAGGGTGTTCCCCAGGCTGGTTTGCAGAGGAGAAGCAGCTCTAGAGGACACACAGGGGGCGTACCTCCCTCTGTCTTCTCCCACCTTCCTGCACAGCCTCACTTTCCCCCTCAACAAGGTTTCCAGCCATACCTGCTGCCCAGGCTGCCACCAACAAAGGCAGGCAGCTACCCAGTGTCAGCACAGAGGCTGGAGGAGCGTGGAGCTGGTGCTATTGCAGTGTTTGGCCAGGGGCATGGCCACAGCTGCTTGGGAAGCTGTTTCTTAACGCACCTCTGCCTTGCAGTGGAGTGCACGCTGTTTCGAAGACGCAGGGCAATGCATGTCATGCAAAGCTGATTACAGACAGATTGCTGGGTGCAGTAATGAGACCACGCTCGTGTTATTGTGCTACTTCTTTCTGTAATACAGGAGCAAAAAGGCTTAGGAAATTGTGTCACTCCCCGCAGAATTGTTTACCAAAGGAATTTGCATGTATAATATAAAGAAATAATTAAATATAGATAATGCCCGTGAAATAAATTGTTTGAACCAAGTTGCAGATAAGTTGCAGTTACCATGTGACAGACGAAAATTTGACCTTTGGCTACCTCACCTGCACAACACCCAATAAATCCAGCTCCTCAGTAACCGCTTCCAAGATTTTAAATTTCCGAATAGCATCAAAGAGCCACCATTTGAAAAAGAAACTGCCAAAGAATGGATTCTTGATTTTCCCAAATGTGGAATTTCTTTCCCCAAATTACACTGGCCTGAAGCCCAGGACAAGCAATATTCAGTCCTGGACCAGAGACAGATTCAAAGTCCAATGTCTTCAGGTTAGAAAGAGGATCCTTTTGCTATCATGAAGCCAAAAATATCCTTCTGTGAAAGCCTTAGTGCTAGCCGTGGAAGAATGCCAGGCACTAAAATCTAACACGGCACATTTTATGTATAGATAAACTTTTCAAATCAGTTAAAAGAGCTTTAGAAAGCATATTCATACAAATTATTTTCTCCTTTTGAGGCCTGTGTAATTGGCCTCATGATATGGAAGGAACTGGCTTTTCAAGGAGAGGAATACTATTTTCCATATGAGTAGAATTGCTTTAAACCATTGCTAAAATACATCTGCAAGCTTTCTGTAGCTACATTTGTGCTAGGAATACATGAGGCTCAATGAATTTACTAGCACTTCTTCATCATGACCTGCATAAACACCCAGCAATCATTCGTGTAAATTAAATCTGTTCTACACGTAAGTCTGTACATTTATATCTATAAACATTGATTTTAAGGGTAATTGTAAGACACGAGAAAATATTTCTTTGCCTGGATAAACCTTTTTGCAAATGGTAGATTAGGAAGTTGTAGGGCAAATGGTTTAACCGGTAAGAGGCAAACAGGCTGAACAAAATATGTAGAAAAATACTTTGCCTGATATTTTGATTAATGAGTGAGTGATCCTTGCACAGGACATGCATGTGTGTGTGTGTGTGTTCCAGTCCTTACTGGCATGTTTTCTAATGATTTTGTGGCAGAAATAAGGACTTGAGGTTGAGAGTAAAGTGGGGCTCACAAGAGTTTGCTCAGCTGCAGCTGACTGAACAGGAGCTGAGCTTTGTTGGTTGCCCTCGTACTTCAAAAGTCTCCTAACAGCAGTGCAGGGCACGCTGTTGGGAGCTGACTGGGGAGTTCGGGCACGTCCCTGAAGGAACAGAAAGTCTGGCTAAGGGGTCCCAGCAGAGAGGGAGAGGTGACTTACATGACATTGTATTTTGCATGTGTTTCATGGTACCTGGATACGTGACATGTATTAAAAGCAGTCATACTGAATCGTACAGAGGTAAAGAAAATTAAACGTGTAACATGACAGTGCTGTTTCAGCTGGCATCATGGCACTGGTATTACCTAATTTTGCTATACCAGATATGCCACATCCTATCCCATCCTGTCCCTGCCACCATCTTGTTTCGAGTCCAAGTGACCAAGATTTTGTTGTGTCTTAAGTTAAGGCATCATCTGCACCTGCCAAACATACGGACGGATAACTCAAAGAGGCCAAGACAGAAGTGAGGATGCATCGCCCCAGGAGTTACTGAATCAGGGTGAGGAAGGCACAGAGGGAGTCCCTCGGACCAGGAGGACAAGAGCTGCAAAGCAGCAGCTTGAAGCAGTGGGAGCTGAGATGGGAGACGGACAGCTCAGAGGGAAACAGTTGAGAAACCTCCAAATGCAGAGAGGAACCACGACAGTGAAAGAGGTGATCTCACTGAGAGACGCCGAAAAGGGCCAAGATGTCTCAGAGCTGTAAACTTGAACGAGTAGAGGTGCTTTCTTACCAAAATTTTATTACTTCTGTGTACATGCTTGCTCTTCCTAGGCCGACACCCTGCACAGAAACTGAGGAATAAGATGTGGTCCTCCGTTCCTCCATAGCTACCCTACGTGACCTTGAGTGAGGCCTTCCATCTTTGTCTTCCCCTTCTGCAAAACGGGGGTAGGACATCCTGCCCCTACAGAGCAGGACTGCTGCAAGGGTATGTTTAGTAAAGCTTTTGAGGTGCTGAAGTGCCTCAGTGATTGGCACTGTGGAAATTCTATAGATAAGCACCTATATATAACCTTCCCTGACACTAATACAGTCACAGGGGTGAGAGCAGACTGACAGTGCTGTTTCAGTATATAGTATATACTGCATATGTCAGGAACAAGGAGAACAAACCCGTCAACTGTAGGTATGTGTGGAGAAAATGATACAATTCTGATTACATAACGTACGCCGTGTCCACTGAATTTATGTGCAGAAAAGAGGAAAAGAGGGGCTAGCATTAAGGAGGAAGTGTTAATTTTCTTTTCAAAGGACTCTACACTCATATTGATTGCAAATGGTTGTCTCTGGCTCTTGTGTGTTTTGCGGCGTTGTATGGTATTAGTCTTTGTTCAGATCATGGAATACTTCTTCCTCTCTCCAACCTACAATAGTAATTAATGAGCTGTCTGTGGCTGCCTTGGAGTGCATCCTGTGCATCAGTGTGTCTCAGTTAATAGTCATAATTTCTCATTTGTAAAAGGAAAAGTGCTACCAGCACTTTCAGTCTCAGAAGGGTTCAGACTCACTCAAGGATTCCGATTTATTATGCACCCAGTTCTGATATCCTGCTGCTCTCTTTATGGATTAGGCTGCCTTGGTGGAAGGTATCATCCTTCAGATGACACATAAATACTCTCTTGCCAGCTGTTCCTTTCTCAGAAGTTTCTCAACAAGTAAATCACGATCATGCCCCTTGTTTTACTAGTTTCTGATCTGGTTCTCCACTTTACTCCAGTAGGAACATGCGGAAAATGCAGCTTTATTACTGCTATTACTTTACAAATGGTGCTGACTACAGCTGTAGAGATTTTTAGGCCTACTAGTATTGGTTTCTAGGGAGAATATGCTGGTTGTGACTTTAAATTAAGAGGAATGGGCATGGGTTATTTTGCTGATCATTTCTGTAAAGTCTTTAATCTCGGGAGCTGCACAAACTCTTGAGCAGTAAGAAGGAGATGCAGACAGGTTGCTTCACTCACTCTGACATGCAGCAGCTGTTTAACAACACATAATCGAGTTGGGAGCTCGGAAAAAGAAGCGAAGGATGGCGTCCTACTGATGGAAACTAGATTTTTGAGAGGAATTTAGGAAGACAGAAAACGGAGGCAGCCGACATGCAGCAGTTTGCACAGCCATTTCCGCGGAGGGCACCAAGGAGGGGCCTCAGACAGATTCATGGCAGCATCAGCAGCCTTTGGCGTGGTGGTGACATAGTGCAGGGCAGCTTCCCCAGCAGGTGTGGGAGCAGCCCTCCAGGTCCCAGGCTGCAGAAATTATATAGATCAGCATGTACACGTAGGCTCCTTACTCCAGGAAAGCTTTCAGGAAAGCTTCTGCACACTAACTGGGAATCCGAGGAGGCAGGTGCTCTTTTAGACTGCACTCCTGGTCTTAAAGGTAATTCTGGTCAACCTCTGCAGATCAGGACCGGGTGGCTTAGTGGGAAGATAGCAGCGCCATGGGTTGTGCTAAGGACAGAAGATACTCAAAGCTGTTGATTTAGCACCTTCTAAAGAGCTTTAAAGTTCCCCTTAGAGCACAGTTAGGGGAGGACAAAAGGCTAGTCAAGGTACTGATGAAAACAGTGTTAAAAAAAGCAGCACTTACCAGTTGGAAGATAAAACATACAATCAGGCTTTCAAGAGCAAGCATTTAATTTGCCTAAAGACTATTACAGAACTCATTCCTAATGTACTTGATTTACATAAAATCTCTTCTTCCAGCTACCTGTTGCAGAAGCGCAGCCCTCCATCAAATCTCGGTTTGTCAAGCCAACATTTCAGATGTGCTGCCTATTCGTAATGTGCTCTTCCAGTCTAATATGTCATTAGGCACATATATTCCATGTGAGGCGAGATGCATATTTTAAAAATACCTTTTGAAGACTGTGCCTTTCAAGCAGAATTTCTCTCAGAAAGTTGTTGCAGTGGTTCAAGAAATTAACCACCTGCAGCCCTCGGGCTGGTTTTTGGTCCACTACTTGAGCTTCACTCAGAGGCTGCTCCTTCGGAGTCAGTCTCAGAGAGTTTCCTGGATCAGATTATCCATATGATATCCTTCCTGCAAATTCCACCTGGGCTCTGTGAGTCAAGCTGGTCTCTGTCTGTCTTCACGCATCATTACCAGCAGTTGAAGGTTCGGCAAGTCAAATTTCCTCCCCACTTGTAGGTGACCAAACTTCAAGCAGCAGCACTGAGTGGTGGATGCAAAATGGGGAGGAAATTGCAGTTTGCTGCTCTGCAGAGACCAGCACTTGCTAGCAGATCTGTCAAATCTCCTTTTCCTTTTTTTTCGGTAGTAGTAAAAATGCCTTATCCGTATAGTATTTTTTGCTCATAATAGCATAGTTTACTACTGTTATAATACACTATACCAGTCACTATATAAGTTGCCCTTTTCTTTAAGACTTTAAATGTTGCAGAATGACAGCTTCTGCTACAGTGACTAATCATCCTCACCACTTTGAACATCCTCATGCCTGAGTCTTCTCTTAAGTAAGCCTCTAGAGATACTTTGACAAGCAGGGTGGGAAATGTGCTGTCCTTCCCAGGCCTGGACCAAGCCCGATGGTGAGTAAATGGGATCAGTCCCCAAGATACTAACTGGGCATCTTTGGTGAGCACTGCATGATCTTTAACAAACAGGTCAAGGGCGCATCAACATTATTTTCTAAGTGTCAGATTCCAGCTGTCCCAAGTTTATTCAAAAATCAGAGGGTATGAATTTTCTGGCCTTCTGCACCTTTACTGCTCCCGGTGGATCTCACTCCAAGCACATTTGACCCCCCCTCACCTTTACTAGGCCTTCGTCCAGGTGCCAGTCTGATTCACATTTGGTATTTATAGCTTGAGTTTTTGGAGATAGTTTTGTTTGACAGAAGGTATCCCTGCTTGCAAAGGGTTATGTGTTTTAAATTAAGGTTTTTGAAGGGGCTGGAAGCGTAGGAAAGGGAAATTTTATCTTTGTTGTAGTTTGGGTAAAGCATCTGAAGTAGCTTTTTTAAGTGGCGGTTTCACTAGACTATCTTAAACTGAAGTTCATCCTTGGCTTTTTAAAACTGTGCTGTTTGCAGGTAGCACCTGCATTTGCTCTAAGTGATTAAGATTAAAGATACATGTCTCTGTTTTTTCTCCTTATGCTTCTAATTGCACTGTGCTTTTTGACAGGATGTTGTACATAAACTCCTCAGTGCTATAGCTCATTATCCTCTTTTTTTTCTTACCTTTAGAAAAGAGCAGAAAGAAGAATTTAGGAAAATAATGACCTGTTTTATTATATAACCACAGGAAAAAAGAAAGGAGAAAAGGATTCTGGATTAGAGAGCAGTTACTGAAATCATTTTAACTACTTTTTAATTGGCAAGCTACTGAGTTGTTATCATCAGCGAAGAGTGCATCAACAAGCAGTATCCAAAGTGGCAAACACTTCAATTGAGAAGTACAGTTCCCAAGCTCTGCAACTGTCATGTGTTACAAGCAGTTAAGACTAAGTGACTGTATCCCAAGAATACGTCACACAAGAAATACCAAGGGTGGGTTTGGGAGTTAAAAGTCTTTGCTGTCTTCTGTTTGTGCCTCTGAAGAGGTTATGGAGCCAGGGCAGGGAACATTTGCACAGCCTCCAGCTACAGGGTTTTGGGGGCTGTGCAGTGAGGTACTGATCTCTGTCTAAAGACCTTTTTCACCCCGATGCAAGACTTAGAAGTGAACCTCCAGGGCTTGTATTGCTGTCAGTCCCTGTTAATGGACTCTGGAGGTACGGCGCAATTAATAGACCTCTCCTCTAACAGTGGGCACCTCTATTACAGAACGCATGTAAAACATCTATGTGTTCCCTTGATGCTGTTTTATACTGTTTAAAGGGGTGGGGGCGGAACAAGTTGTTAAAAGATGAAGATATTGAAAGCTCCCCTAACTGCTGTATTATCCACCTGACATTCTCCAAATGCCAGTCATTAATTACTAATGTATTGAAAATCAGAGCAGTTACCCGATTCAAATTATGTTACATCTGTGAGCCAGAGCCTTTCCATTATCTTATCATTTCCCATTCAAACAATTCTTCATTCTCCACATTTGTTAAAGGCTCAGTACCCCACTGTTTCTTCTCATGGGAACCTGTTATTCACGCAAAGGTATTTCTATTCCATGTCTGTCTTGCCTTCATGTGCGTGAGGGTCTACAGCATAACTACTGCAAATGTACCAGTCCAGCCCTCCACCACCCCAAAGTACTACATGTGCACATCTAACAGTGGGTTGTGGCCAACATAAACCATAACCTTCGTTTCCAGCCATAGTGTGGGCCCGAGGTGGCAAGGCAGAACATGTTTCTGGAGTGTGCAGTAATGCTGGTTCTAGGTGAGGTGCGTATTCGGAAATGATGGGGTTTATTTCACGACACGCTTGTGCTTCGCTTGTGTATATTTTCATGCCCACCAGCACTCTGAGATCTAGACATCAAGTGCTGGGGGCAGGCTAGATGCAATTTTTCATGCCGCTGACGTTAATCGGATGAACAGACCTTCTCAGAAGGGACAGTGTAGGAAAATGCGTATGGAAAAATGACAAAATAAGGCCTTTCACAGCTAAATAAAGACAAGTGGCTGAAAAGGTTTTTACAGCTTTGGCTTTCGTATGTTTCATTTGGGAATCTAAAACCATTTTGCACAATAACTAACAAATTAAGATTCACACCACCTTTCCAAAGAAGATAATTGCTCCTGCCTTGCAGATGAAGGAACAAAGGTATTGAGGCTATCATTTGAAAATATGTCCCCTGTTCTCAAGTCCCCAGATTGAGATACATTTAAACCTGATTCTCAGAAGCATTAAATACCTCCATTTATATTCATACATTTGGCATTGTTTGTGCCTAGAGCTTCTGAAAATCAGACACATTGCCTCTTAACTTGAATGGTCAAAATAACCAAAATGATGTGGCAAGCATCACAGAGCAATTGCAGGGCTGAGCTAGGACAGGGATCCGTGTCCCCTCGGAATCCATGTCCCCTCATGCAATGTCCTGCTTTCACTCACTGAGTGTCCTCCTTGGATCCCTGGCCAACGTGAAATGCATGTTCTGCTCACTCCGTTTTCCCTCGCTCTCTCAAACAATTGAACGTTATAGAGGTAATATTAAGCATTTGGGTTATTGATCTGCTTTATACAGTCATATTACCTTTTCTTTCTAGCCATCCAGAAACTGTCTTTAGGTTTTTGTGATTAAGATTCTTGTTGCAGAACTAGCATGGAAATGCAGTGAGAATCATTTGTATCACCTGATTTTCCCCTGTTGTTTTGTGTTGTGTTTTTTTTAGCATACAACAGTTTTGCCCTTTATATTAATCGAGATGAGAACAACACATCATCAGTATCCCAGCAGGAGCTGCGGACTGGCTGCAGTGTGCACCTTCGCTGTTGGCTATATTTTATGGTAAGGGCTGTACATGCTGTGTTTTCATATTGTATTGGGGGTTTTGTACTGCTAAATTTGGGCACATATTTCATTATGGATATAATCGCTAACAGATTCACGCTGCATGCCTCGTTTGGTCCAAGACCTGGGCTTTGTCTGGTTTCCCCAGATGCTTATATTTTTAGAAAGTATATGCCAAACCTCACACAACAGGAATTTGTTGAACAATCCCATGTAAGCAGTGGTCTTTCCAAGGGTACATTTTTCGACCTTTTTTTTCAAGCTAAATGTTTTTCTTGGACCTTCGTTTTATTGCTTAGGGGTTTTGTTCTATCAAATAAAATCGAGAATAGGCAAATGATTTCCTGCATCGGTATTTATGCGGCAACAGAAAAGATAGAACACTGTCTTTTTTCTTTACTAGTTCATAAATTCTTTCTGTAAAATTGATTGCAGAATAACCTAGTAATCCAAACATTCTGCAGTTTATTTTAAAAAACGCAAATGTTTGTGAAAAACTAAACAGCAATAACCTTTCCTATACAACATTAAATTCTGTCTTTGGGCAGTTTTTATTCAAGCACCTGACTTATATGATGGAGTTAATTTACTTTGGTCTTTCTGGCATTTTATTTTTGACTAAGCCTTTGTTTTGCTAACAGTGCTCCTTTGATACCATATATCCTCTATCCTTTCTGCAAGCATTTCATGACCTCCTGTTTACTTCTTCTCCCATCACAACAACCCTCAGCTCAGAGGATGTTTTCCAAAACTATGGGTAATACTGCTTTTACCACCAGTCAAGTGAGATCAAACTAATGAGAGAGGAACACAGGCTCAAGGCAGTACTGTAATACTGCTCAGCCATGCTATTTTTCCCTTTGGTCCAATGAAAGAGAAGCCGTTATTCATATACATCAACGCACATCAAGTGATCGTAAAACGACTGTAATCCAGCTGAAGTGGGATGCTGTGTCCCAGGATGCTAGTCATATTCTGCCGTTTACTTTTATAAACATGCATATATACTTCTTACGCTAGAATAATATTTTCAATTTTAAGATAAGAACAGTCTCATGCATAAAGGCACATAATGATTTCTTCGAGAGAAAGGAACTTCTTTTAACACTTATATGATAATAGGTAACTGTGCTATTTATTTACCACCTTCCTCTGAAGGTGCCTAGGCACAAGATGGCAGAGTTATTGTACCTGTGATCTGACCTAGTATGTCAGTGACAGTTTCCTCATGATCATCTGAGTAGACACATGCAATAATGTTCAATAGAAATAGAAAAAATGAAGCAACCTGGTTCTGCAAATGAAATAAAACCAGAGGTGTCTTAAATTCTTTTAAGAAGCTGTTACAGTATCAGTGTGATTCTCATATGGCTTGATCCTGCCTACTACAGTGCATCTGAACCCTACAGCTATAAGTACAATGTAAAAGGAAATTGTAGGACAAATAAAGCAGAGGAAAAAGGTTCTGCATTAAGAAATTAACTACTAAGCAGATACTCAGTTACAGGCTACTGTCATCTCCCTTTGCTTTTGGTGTTTAAGGATAGGCCTACTCTCAAGTGACTCACCTTCTACCAAGTTGGGATTCTGCAGAAGATGGTATGAGATAGTTGCTTGTTCTACCTAATGGTAGCCCTGCTAAAATCCACACTTGCAGCCCATTACTCCATCCATTTTTATGAAAGGAAGTCTTCGGGAAGACCAGAGGGACACACAGGCTGTACTGTGCCATCACCTGCAAGTTCTGCGTCTGCAGCCTGCAACTGTTTTGGAAGCCTCTGTCCAAGATTTGGCTGAGGCTGCAGGGTAAATCATGGTACAGTGGTATCAATAGAGTGTATTTGATGTTCACAGGTTGGGGAATAGAAGTATGAAAAGTATGAAAAGTGTATTTTTCTCATCCATCTCACTCGGGGATGCATACTTTTCACAGCTAAGGTTCACTATCTTCCTACTGCTAGGTAACCACATTGAAGTACTGACTGTGATCACTTAGAGAATTTGTAATTATATCATTAGGATTTGCTGCTCTTGTACACTGTAGACACCTCAAGGTTAGCACAGTGCATTACAATGAGATGACACCTGCAAATGACCTAGTTACATGCAGCCTTTTGGAACTTCCTTCCTTTGTATCTTTGGTTGTCTGTGGGTCCCCGGGTCCCCTGCTGGTGCATAGTTCTTGGTTTATTTTTTTTTTTTTTACCTTGAAGCTAGATATCTTCTGCTTGAGCATTAGAGTCCTTCTCCGTACGTCATTGTTCCCTCAGCAGCATTGTGTTCACTGAAACTCCCTCGGTATAAAATGGAGGCAGTTGCTAATCAGATGTTCTCTGTTTTTTACCTGTGAATTTTGAAGTCTCCCCACCTCATCTGAAACTTTCTTACCATGCTGCATGATTCATCAAGTCTCACTTTTACTCTAAAGGAGCACGCAGGAGGATATTGTTTAGTTTAGACTCTGTTAATGCATTTTTCAACTCCAGGTAGAGGAGATCTTCTGATTTGCTTCATATGTGGCTGAATCTTTCACATATGGAAGGGATGGTGGAATAGAGAGCTTTTATTATATGTATTTGATAAATGAGAAAGTGGGAAAAAAATCTGAATAGAATCACCAAAGTTAGAAGAATATAGCTAAATAACTTAATATCCCCTAAGCGTTCATCAGAGTCATGTTGTTTGAGGAACATCCTTTCTTGAAGAGTTAAAAAAATATATATATATTTTTTTTTAATTTATGTCTTCATTCCCACTCTTCAATCAGGAGCGTTTGGTAGGCACACTTAGCTCATGTACTGCCTGTGGAGGGAGAGCTCTGCCTTGCTCTTAAGGAACTGTGCTCAGGCACAGTGTTCACAGATTTGCATTGCCTGTTGCACACCATACATGGACTTTCAGGATCAAGGCCATGGGTTAAGTTGGGAAAGGCCAATTGGCTTTATTTAACATGGCTTGAAAAGGTCACAATTTGTATTGAATTGTTAAATCTAGACAGTGCTAAGAAAACCCAAGAGCTTGCCAGTACTACCAGAAAATACTGCCAATGGGAGTATGGAGCTGGTTGTCAAGGAACAGAAAAGAGCCAGAAATGTGTTGCTCCTTGTAATAAGAATGACCTCATGGCAACTAATATCAGAGCCTAATATGTCCCTAAAATAAACTGAGACGAATACATGTATTTAAAATAGCTTTCTTGTTCCCTCTGCTTTTGAGTAGTTGAGGATGCCAGACAATCAGACCCTAAGAATCTGATTCCACTGCTGTAGTCATGCAGGGCTACGTGTTTGGGAGCAAAAGGCTTGATCTGCTCTCTCGTTGCTATCTTAAGTCCACTAGAAGTTCTCTCCACATGTGCCAAGATTGGACTCAATTCATAAATCTATTAAGCTGATAAATCTATATCTCAGGTACCTTTAAACTTTCATTTGAAAATAAAGTCTGACTTTAAGTGACTTTAGGAGAGTTCTGTAGATGTGCTGAGGGAAAGCATTTAGATGGTGTAATTTGCTGAATTCTTCTCGAGTGAATTTAAGAAAGGAATGTACGCTCTGAGAATTTGGAATGGATTTGAGATAGCTGCTGTCAGCCTTGCTGTAGGATTTCCATTAGCGGTTCTCCATAGAAGGAGAGGAAGATCAGAAAGAGCAGCTGTTGGCAAAAGGATAGGGATGCTGACTGCTAGGACAAACCTTGAAATTGAGAAGGGAAGGGTGAGGAGCAAAAGAGTGAAGCTTGGTGAGAATTGGTAGCCACATTTATTAAGAAGGCAGGATTCAGAAACCAGAAGGATTTCTGAGGTGGCTGAGTGTGGAAGTGACAGATACAGATGGAGCAGGAGACACAGCATGGCTGTACTAGGGTCTGTTGTGTGTCTGTATGTCAGGAGAGGGCCATAAATGCTTTTGGAAGTGAGCTCTGGGACAAGATATTCAGTAGGGATCAGAGCAATCAATGGTTGAGGAAAACCAAGTGAAAAGTCCTTGAGGCAAGTAAAAGAGATGAACCACTGGTGAAAAGAGAGCATGGCTAAGGAAATGTGCAGCTCACAGGTCAGCAGCTTGGAAGCTGAAATTGTGCAAGGAAGTGGGAAAAGCTCGGAGGGGAAGAGAGAGACGGGCTTTGAAATTGGGGTGGAAGGCTGACAGAGAGGTGGGTGATAGATGCGACAATGCAGAGGAGGAGAAAAGAGTTGGAGCCAGGACTACTCAGAGCAGGAAAGAGTAGGAAGAAGTAGAAGCAGCAGAAATAGGCCAGGAGAAGATTAGCATCCCCTGTGCCTGACCCAGAAGAACGGTGGAAGAGCAAAAGTGCTTTCAGCAAGAGAAGTCTGCACGGATCCTCAGCCCATTAAGTCTGACGTGGCCATTATGGACTGTTACATTCTGGCTCCCCTCCACCTCCACATCCTCAAGTGTTTCAGTCAAAGCAACAGTACAATCACAGATGACATGCATAGATAATACATTCTCACTTGCTTGTGTAGCTCCTTAAAATATAGCTCAAGAAAGCATAGCAACCATTTCTATATTTAAAATTAAATATTTATCAAAATAGATGACTTCCAAATCCTGCAGAGTTTCTGTCATTCTAGCTACCTGTACGTAAACAAAAATTTCTGCTAAGCTTCGTTCATCTCAAAGGATGACAACACTATGTCATGCTGAGTACGTTTTGCGTGACATTACTGTGTGACATTATTTGCAGCTGCAGTTTTCCAGGATTTGTCTTCTGACTGCATCAGCCATTCCATACCAGGAGGACAGTCCTGTGACTCTGGTACTGTTCAGCAGCAGTCAGATCAGTGGAGAAGAATCCAGCATAAGAAATTGGAAAAGAGGAAATTATTGCTTTTATTTCTTGATGACTATTTATTGAATTTATTTTTTAGTATTTAAAATTTCTAAACATTACACATTCCTACTGTAGGTGGCTTACACCTGTTTGGCTGACATTATAAAGATCCCAACATCTTAAGATGGATGAGAACTTAACAGTTCCGGTTAGATGCAGAATAAGCTGCCCTATGTTTTTGGAAGAAAAAATTATAAAGATTGATGAAAATGTCCCTCACATCACTTCAGTCAGTATTAGAAACCAAGAGTAGAACAGATTTAGTGTGGGTCATTGTGCTCCTGCCTCTGAAAGCACAGGGTTGGTCCCTAGTCTGTAACCACAAATGATTTGTTCGTTTGAGTTTTGAATGACTCAGCTGCTGTAAGCCCGTCACCTCCTTTGGGAGACATTCCACAATTTAATAGTTCTGGGTAAAGTTCTCCCTTTCTGTGGAAAAGGAGAGTGACGCTAGGAAAGATCATGAAATAAAAGTGTAGAAAGTGCCCATGTCCTGTCATTTGATAAATTGTAGCCACAACAGGAACTAGCTTGGGATCTGTTTGGGGGCAGAGAATCAGCCGTCCCTTGTGCCAGTCACTGGAAACCGGAATGGCACAGAAGGTGTAGGAAAGGATCTGCTTCTGCACTGCTGCAAGAAGTAACCAGAAAGGAATTACCGCAGTGGATCAGAGTGGTCATGTATCAAGACTGTGACTGTTGCTAATGTCAGATGCTTCAGAAAAAGATTCAGCAGGCCATTTTAGAATGAGCAGCCTGTAAGGACAGCTTTCTTCCAAAACCTACATCAAAAACTGGATGCTTGGTTCCTGCAGACTTGATAGTTTATACACTGTACTCTTCGAACTTAAGCACAACTGTGCACATTCTTATTGCTTGTACAGTCTCCTGACTTCAGAAGCTTCCTAGAGTTGCGTGATATTGCCCAGAGCAGAGGAGTGAATTAAATGGAAACATGACATCCTTCCAAACTTGTATGCTATTTTTTTTTTAATTTCATGAGTTCAGTGATATGTCGCTGCAAGATAGGGCGGACCATTCCTGAGGTTAATTAGACATCATGCAGAAAGATGTGTCCTTTATTAGATTTGAATTTCTTGCCTCTGAGTTCTGCTATAGTGCTGCTTCTGCTAAGAGGAAGAGCATTTGAAGCTCTTCAGCCATTCTATGGCATGCGTTGTTTTTCTGTGTCCTCTCATTCCCTGCTCTTTGAAAAGTTCTGCAGCCCTCCACCTAGCACTTCTGTTTCCAGATCACATAGTAGTGGTTGTTGTTTAGCTGCAGATCTAGCTGAAAGATTCAATTTGGTCAGGAAATGGGTGAAGACTCAGAGTCCAGGCCACGAAGTGCCAGCAAGTTGTGATGCCTTAGCAAGTGTTTTCAAACTGACATAGCCGTGTAGCCATCATGAAGGAGCAACCACTTTCTGCAACTTGGCTCCCACTGCAAAACCTTTCAGTTGTCACGGTCATCTACCATGCTATCCACCTTTTGAGCTTGCTTGTACCAGGACTACATTTCACACAAGGTTCCCACAGTTGTTTGAAGTAGTTGCTTTTCTTCATCAACAAAAAATCTGTAGCCAAAGAAATGCACGTGTATCTTCTCTGCCTGATTTTCATGTTCTCAGACAGACTTATTGCTGGAAAAACGGCAAACAGGAAGACTCATTACTTTGATAGGTGAGATATACAACATCCACTGTATACTAAAAGTGAAAAACAGCTACAAAGTCAAGCTTTTTGACAGATATTTTAAAAAGAAGAAATAGTGTGTGTTTTCAAATAGCTTTTTCTGTTTTCTACACCATCTGCTTGAAAATCTCCCAAAATCACAATTTTTTTAACATACATTTTAATTTGAATACAATGTGGGAATATCTCCATTCCTTTTTTTCTTACCAGTTCTAACAAATGGAAAAAAATGAGCTCTATCACCTGTAGGATATTCCTCTTTGAAAAATGCACGGTTGCATCTACATGGGCTGTCACAGAACCAAACCACAGGGAGGTTCTAAGTTAATTTTATCTTCTCAGAAGTAATCAGCCCAGTTTTAGCTTAAACTTTTTCCCATCAGTATATTTTTATCTAAACAACCCATTTTTTTTATACCTGTTCAGTAACAGGGTCTTGAATTGGATCTAGATTTGCACTCCTAAGTAAATCTTAATGCATGCTCCCCTGTGCTTATCTAATAATGAGGTTGGCCGGGAATAATGACTACTGGAATTGCAATGTTAAAGGCATTCATTAACATTAGTAATCAGCAATCTTGTATGGAGGCTTTATGCCTCTGGTTGATCAGCTCTTTATTGTGCAGCGTTGAGTTACCTTGTACTCAAGCAGGAACGAACCCGCTAAGAAAGGCCATCAGGTGAGGTTTCCATGGTAGCAATCATCCTCTTGCTGCTGCCATTTGTGGTGCAGGCAACGCAGGAGCAGTCGGCGTGTCAGTGCTCAGTGGAGAGAAGGCTAACACCATGCCACCAAAACGCAGGGAGCAGGGAAGATCAGGGTGGCTGATCAGGTGAGTCGGTGGCAGTCATCTCCTCAGCGGCACTTGGTACCTCCTGTCCTCAAAGCACGAGCTCCTACGTTGTCACTGCCCCGGGGACAGGTGTACAACAGATAGGTTGAACACACGAGCAGTGTCACCAAACAAATAACGGGCTGCCGTTCTGGGCAGCAAAGAACGGAGTTCATAAAATGTACTCGAAGATTCTGAACTAACCAGACACAGCTGACATTTGTGAGCTCATCAGTGACTCACTGGTCAGATTGAGAAAATATTTCTTCTTTCCAGCATAAATGTGTTCTAGTAAATGTCACTTCTGCTTGGTTCATGAACTTGGGCACATAGGTGCCGTTTAGAACATCCCTTGAAAAGTCCTTCTGTAAAGGTCCTTATACTGATGGACAGTTTCATCACACCAGAGAAAAGTGAAAAAGAGACACTGGCTTTTTTTCATTTTTTTTTTTCATTGGAGCTTGTTTTTCACAAAATGATCATAAAACAAAAGTAAATGAACCAAAAAATGCTGGGCAATAATAGACACTCCCTCCTAAGCCAACCTGAGAGTAAAAGACACCCCATAACCTTCTACCAACTATCCCATCCTTTTCTTTGACCAAGTGGAACGTGGTATCCCTGTTACCATGGATTACACAGTAACCCTTTATTTTTTCACAGTTACCTTTATCTTGTCAGTTTAATTCTGGCACAGAACAAAGTTGTGAAAAGTAACTGTAAAGTATAGAGATCATTTTCCATATGTGAACTCCTTTGGAGAAAGTGTTTTTAGTCTGCATTTAGATCATGCAGATTAATTTACCAACACATGTAAATTCCTACATGAAGTGTGCAACTGCTAAAGGTTTGGCTGTAATAAAAGCTTTTCTAAGGAGGAGGGAAGCTATGACAACCATGAACATTTCCAGTGTGAGGGAGAATCATCAAACAGGGATGCTGTACTCTCTGTGTGACAGGCATTTATTACAGTGTTTTTGAGTAGACTTTTGTGTTTCTGCTCTTCAGGAGCCTATGACTGTTGACGTAGTGATCAAAAGTCTTCCTTAAACAAATAGCAGTATCAGCAAGTGAAGCAAATCATATGGACATGGAAATCCCCATCAGTAATCGTCTCTGCAACTGCTTAGTCTTCTCTCTAGCTGTGCTTCGCTGTATGCTTCTCTCTCAAATTGCAGGATCAGAGAAGAAAAGATCTACGTTCTTACAGAGAGCCCAGCAGCTCAAGGGCCCCAGTCTGGTCTCTGCTGAGCCTTTTCCCAGTTAGCCTCTGTGATGTTTGCTAAGGTTTTTGGCAGCATTTCCCTTTCTTAGGTTCCAGCTACTGGAATGTATGGACTCCGTCTGCTCCCCTCTGACTTCACCGTTTCAGATCTCAGTGCAATAACTCTCTTTCAGAGAGCGCAGGTGTCCATTGCAGTCACACACAGAGAAACCACGTACCTGGAGAGGTTCTTCAGGCTGCATTGCAGTAGAACTGACACACTCTCTCTTGGGTTAGTGTACCAATGATCTCCACTGTAGCTGAATGCTAAAAATCTCTGTGACACCAGTGAGTCACCATCGTTCCTTTTCCTTTATTGAGTGCAGTAGGCAGAATTTCACTGACGACAGGGTTTCTTCTTTTTTTTTAATGTTTATCCCACCTAGAGAAAAATCATTAGATCCCAAATGATACCAGGTAGCTGAAAGGAAAAGAGGAGCAGTCTAAAACACAGGTGCTGAAAAGTTATTGTTTTAAAGAGAAGCTGAACCATGTGTTCCTGGCAAACCCAGAAACTGAGCCACTTGCCAGGTGTGAAGAGGGAAAGCAGCAGACACACACAAATGTATACAAAATAAAACAAAGATGCTCCAGAAAGCCAAGAGTCAGGCTGTGTAGGAGAGCCTCAAGAACACTGAATACCCCTTGGGAAAAGAACTTGCTTGGAATTGAGGGAGTGCTGCTCTTTCCGTGCTACTGTATAAAACAGGAGGGTATATTCTGTGTAAATGTAAAGGCAGCAAGGAAATGCCTGCCTACATCAGAACCTGAAAATTGGTCAAGTGCTCATATTAAATTTAAAACAAAGCTGTAACAATACAGGAAATCAATCTTTGTTTCATCGTTTTTAATGTCTGTTCTTGAAAGATATCATCCGGGCACTCCAAGAAGCTGAATTTAGTTGCGACTCACTGTCTTTTCAAATGATTTCTTTTTAGGTTACAGTAGCTAAGCCAAACTATTTCTGAAAAACAGGGCTGTAAGAGTCAGTACTTGGTGTTTTTGTTCTGTTTCAGGGTGTGCTGGATTCACCATGTTACAGGAGTGTGGGTGTACCCGCTTCTTGAGCACCTCAGCCCAGGTGTCAAAATAATCTTTTTCGCAGCTGTTACTGTAATAATTAACATTTTCTACTTGATGGGAGAGGTTCTGAACAACTACATCTGGGATACCCAAAAATGTGAGTATTGTTTTAGGAATATTAGCTCATGAAATGCTCTGTCAGGACTTGAAGATGCCCCTCTGAAAGTCAACAAGATTTTTAGTAGGCTAAAACAAAGGAAAATGGCAGAAGTTCCATTGAAACTTCTTGCTTACTTGCTCTTAAAAGCAGTCAAATGAATGGAGTGGCTGCTGGAAAGCATGATGAGCTATGAATGAGCTATGTATTTTTTTATAACTTCTAATACTAATTTAAGACCTGTTGGCAATTACCTGAAAGGTTTACAACCCACTTGGTTCACAACCCACTTATTAGCTGATGAACCCATTAAATGCAGCTAGAATAAAGTATCATTTTGTAGGAATGCTGTTAATGTTAGAGTTAGAAATAAAAAACTGTATTCTCAGATATAAGGTATATATAAGTATTCTCAGATAAGGTGTTTTCTGCTTATAAATTTACTCAAGGAAAATTAATATTTTCACATTGATCAAATAATAGGAATGAAAGATCACATTATTGGAGGGTAAACATAACTCGGTCTACTCTACATTCATCTACCATGCCTAGGCCAGCCAATGCTGAGTAAAGGAAAAGGGAAAATAAGACAAACACACAATTAAAAGTAGATGCCTTTAGTCTACGAAAGATGGTTTTCATTTGTCAAAATGGGTGAAAGAAGCAAACAACATTCATAATCTCCTCAGGAGCAAGTCACAAATGGAGTGAAATACTTGCTCAGTGGGAATTCTGTCATTACATTAATTGGGCCCATAATGGATTGTGACCATATGAACAGCCTGCCTCCCCGTTTGGGAAACATAGTGTGCACTTGTTAATAAAACGTAAATTCACATGGTAGCTTACTGCACGTACAAATCTCTTTTAACAAGTCCTCTAGTGCTAGATAGAGCCTGATTCCAGGAGCTCAAATCAGTTTTACTTAACATTTGCTCACGTTAGCAAGCAGATGCAAAGCAGTTTCCTTGGTTGTACCCTAGAACCAGCGATCATTGGTTGCAGTGTTCAAGTGTGGTTTTGAGGCCTCACTTGGATGTCACAGTCATGTCTATTTTAATTACTTTTGTTAATTTAGGAAAGAAGTTTCTAAAAAAGGTAGCCACAAGGAATACTTTCACTTGACCTGTGTGAAGTCCTGTATGAAGCATAGTAGTGTGGTGAAGAGTCACATATTCTTACCAAGTCTATGAATAAGTAAAAGGTGGAAAATCTCCCTCGTTATTCCACAGTATGCCTAACAAAATCTCTGGTTCTTGTGGCCCTCCACCCCAAAAAGCCGAGGCTAATCAGGCCATTCTTTCAGTAGGTTCACCATGGCCTTATTATCCTCTCTGTTATTTCCTTGATTTGGTTAAAGAATATTGATCCAAACTCCCTTGTGGCTGAAGCACTTGCAAACCAGAAAATGCCATGAGTCACCTGCTGTGTTGCTATGCTTGAGATACTTTGCATAAACCCAACCTGAAGTGTATGACAGCAGAAATTTAAAATACTGCCAATCTGTCTCCACGCAAGATTTGGGAAAATATCGTTTGAGAGCTGTACCTTTAAAAGGGGCTTTTGATTAGTAAGCTTTCAAACTAAAGCAGTCTGCCATGAGAGTTCTGGGGTGAGGGGGGGTTGCTGGAGTTGGGAGGTTTTTTTCCTTTTCCTCTGGAGATGCATTAAATAAAATCTCACTACTGACAAAATGATTTGCAGTTAGTTTTTCCAAGTTAAACCACAAACATGGTAGGCAAGGAAAAATTTGCCCTTTCTACAAGCCAGTGTCTGTCCACAGTTTTGAGGGTATCTGCATTCCTGCCAAAGTATTTGATGCATCTGCAGAAGAGCAATTCAGAAGAAAGGAAAGAGGCTCTTTTTAAAAGGCAAATAAAACAGCTCATTTAAAACTATTGGAAAAGTTCCTTACAGCAAAACGCAGAAGGCTCGAGGTTGGCTCTGAAGCAGCTTTGTAAACCCACTGTAATCTTTTGGACCCAGCCTCTTGTTTTGGTTGTTAAACCTTTGACTATGGCTCTTCATTGGTTTGCCAGCGACACCCAGGGCCATTGTACTTGTGCTGCTGGCAGTGTGCAGACCCGTCTCTTTCCCTGTTGCTTCTTTCAACAAAGGCCACTCTGCAGTTGTGCTTTCTAACTGCACGCGGCTCTTACTGTTTCCCATCCTGGAATTAATTAGCTATGTTTTGAAAGTGACTTTTGGTGTAACTGCCATTTATGCATAGATTGCATTAGCAGGTGATCTTACTTGTGACTGGATTTTCCTCTCAACATTCTCAAAAATTACTTCTTTTTTGCCTTCAGTCCTCAGAGGTCTGTCTTTTCCAACATGCAGCAGGCCTAAAAATCTCCAAAAGAAATATTTTTATTTGAGATGTTTGGCAGAGAGGGCTTAGTCAGAAGAACAATACTTTTGTCAGATACCAATAGTAATTCATTGTCCAGGAACAGGCATATGAAATAGCTGAATGTTTTCATTGCCAGAAAAAACACAATCTGCTGCCTGGCCCAGACTTTGCTCAGCATAGACAAGAGAAAAGTCCTGCAGCAAGGACCAGTTCTTTAAGGAGCCCTACGGTCAACTCAGCCCTCCTGATATTACTGAAAGACATGGCCACTGCAAGGAGAGAGAGGCACCCTATCAACAGTAACCGACTCTTCATTCCTGTGCTCTCGAAAAAGGGAGATGTGTGTGAAAGTTGTTAAAAATCCAGCGTTGAAATTGGGGGGGGGGGGGGGGGCTAAAGTTACTGAATTCTGAAACAGAATTTTTAAAACTTGCATTCAAATAAAGTCGGCTGCTTAGCTTCAGCTCTAATAACATCTACTCCAATTTGCTCTTAGGTGAGCAGAGGAGCCGAGGGAACTGAGTGTTCCCAGTCCCCTGCAGCAGTCAAAGGCTGAGCGTGCGGCAGGGGGTTCGGCTGATCTGAAAATGGTCCGGAGGGAGGGAGGGCTGCGTGGTTCGTTTCTGGACAGCCACTGCCATCAGGTGTGCAGACGCTCTTTTCATTCGCAGCAGGTGAGGTAACACATGCAAGAGCATGTGAGCAAGTAGGGGAGAAACAACAGCAATAAAGGGAAAAGAAAGATTAATGCGTTGGAAGAAACTTCTCTAGATAAATTCTTCGTTTTTATTCATTCAGAGATTTGTGAAAGCTGTTCTCCATGTGTTTTCAGGTATTGAAGAAGAAAAAGAGAAGACAAAAATGGACTGAACGATAGATGCAACATGGAGGCTTGTTCATGGCTCCATGGAAGATTTCTCATCCCCGACAGAGGTTGGCACGGAGAGGAATCTTCTGGAAACCAGGCAGTTTAGTGGGCCTTCTGCTCAGTGCAAGGATATTTTGGGTTTTTTAATGAAGGAAAATGATTTTAGCTAAGAATAATAATTATGTTTCAACCTCCATTCCTATTTCTCCATGCTTGCATGTGATACACACATAAAAGATGTGTATTTATCTCCACAGCATTCTCAACATGCATTTCTTGCATCAAATAAGTCATTAAATCATTAAGTCATTAAAGCTTTCCACTTCCACCCAGAAGAACAAGTCCATTCTTTGTATTGTTTGAGAAAAGCTTAACCAGATAGGTCTAATATGGGGAAGCAAAACAATCCTATATATTCAAAGTACAGTGTAAAAATATATTACAGTTAATTGCATGAATGTATCCAAAAAAGAATTCAATCTGACTGAAATATTAATGTAACATGTAACAGTTGCCTTAAATCAGTGATGTTAATAATTTATCAATCCAGTAAAAATTTATTTGCAGTGCTAGACTATCTGAATATGATGCAACTTTTCTTAAATATGCCTAAATAAAGATCAAGTTACCCCCAGGTTTATGTTTCTTCATGCTGATTCTTGAAATTCTAGATGGACTGATGGCATTTGAATGTTTTATTTTCAGGTTTTCCAGTGTCAGCTGTATATGATATTATTTCTACGTGAGGATTTTTCTTCTTATTTTCCCAGTACTAGAGCTGATTCTGCATTTTCAAGTTGTAAGTTCTCAATACATGGGCTGAGCCATTAGCATAGCACTAGAGAGAACATTTAAGCCTTACTTTAGGAAGGCACGTAAGAAAATGCCTGTTGTATCAGGAATATGCCTGTTTGTGTCTGGAATTCCATTGCAAAATACTAGCAATGGTCGAAATTTGACAGAATTCTGTTTAATTATCAGGCAATTGAAAGGGAACTGTACTAGGCAGAAAAAATGTGTAGAATTAATTGCTGATTTTCAGCAAGAAATTATTTTATAAAAAAGTAACTTAAAGATCCAAATGTCCTGATGTTCACATCACACATATTCACTAGTGTATTTAGGTGTATTTATTTTATTACATATAGAGCACTTTAAAGGTATATGTTAATGTGTGGGTTTTTTACACGGATTCCTGCAGAATTTTAATATAACTTAAATATGTTCCTGCTCTGGAACAGTTCTGGGGAAAACTGATCTCATGCAAATCATGACACAGCTCCACAGTATTTTTTTTAAATCCACTACTGTTCATGTACACGTGATCATAGAAACGATGCAGTAGTTCAACAGTGTGATTTCTGATTGTTTCTTTCAAAACTAAGGCTTCTGTGGTTGCATTGCCTTTGTGACTGTCTATCCTCTCAATAATTTTAATTTGGTGGTCAGAGTTGCAGATTTCAAAGCTAGTCAAGTTACTAGAAAGTACATGGAAATATGTGGGCCGACAAAGGAGACGGAGTTCACAGGAGAAGGTCCCAGAGAAGGAGAGGGCAGAAAACCACACAAAACCAGCAGCATTTCCAGCTCAGGATAATTTAGTTTCATGAGTACTGATGCCTAGCTGCTCCGGATGAAATTACGTTAAAGGACATGAGGTGGGTGTTGAACCTTGAAATTTAAAATATGGGTTCTATAAACTTCATCAAACAGATGAAATCTGAGTGAATGCTCCTATAGTTGGACCTTTCCAGCCAAGCTATTATGACAAGTGCAGTCCTTAATGAATGTTCTACAGGAAGGCACTGTCATGTCACTGCAGTCAGGTAAGTCTAAGGAGAAGCTAATGCATCCTGCATTTGTCTGCTCTTTGCCATTGCATGGTCAGGTCACCACTGTCAGAGGACGTGGTGCTAGTGCAGCCCGGTAAGGGGGCTTCTGGCTACCGTGAGGCAGTAAGGTGTTCTGGAGAGCAAGTGCAGATGCACACAGGGCTACATCGAGCCCAGTGATATGTGTCGGTGCTGCTGGGTGTCTGCAAGGTGTGCTTGGGGCTGAGCAGGGGAATTACTGCTTCGGGAAGAGTGTTGGACCTGGGCTGACTACGTTCATTTGTGCATTGCTGTGGCTGAGCTAAGAGCTCTCGTCAGTGTGTGGGGGATGCAAAACCCTAAAGCTTCTCTTGACAAGACCAGCACTGAGCTGGTACCAGTAAATCCTGCTGGTCCCAAGTTGACTGAGCAGAGCACAAAAAATGGTCAGCACTCCCAAAACTGGGAGGGCACCTCAAAGAAACCTGGCCCAGCTCTGCATGGAACTGGTTTGGGTTCCGTGGCTCCATGCCAGATAAAAATGAGTTCCCTGCCTGTGCACTCAAACTGGCTTTGGAAGCAAATTAGCTATAGCCATGTGGCCTTGCAATAAGGTTATTAAGCTCTGCTGGACCTGAGCGGAGTTGGCACACATGCACAGTAATTCTGCAACATGGGTACTCTATCCACAGATAACTGGGCTTGATTGTAATAGATGGTTGTTATTGGAGGTCGTTGGATGTCTGTTATTTGCAACAGGCTTTAAAAACTCGGGAAGAGAAGAAAACATGGATTCAGTTGTGTTTCAGTGAGGTATGAGCTGTTTAAAGTCACTGCTCCTGAAAGCTTTGGTAGCATGTGAAAATACTGATGGACAATGAATGTGCTAAAGACTGTAGCCGTACTTTCTGACATCAGCAGTAACGGTGACACACATGGCATTGTGAAGAGATTATCAACTGTGGCTTAGGGTGGGAAGCTCAAAGCACAAACCCTTTACACTGGTCATTTGGAGAACTTGCATAAACCATGTTCTGCTGTTAAGCCTAGCACATTTTTGTGATTTTTTTAAATTTATTTCACATGGATTGTTTCCGTCACTGAATTCAGGAGTTCATTCTGATGGAAAAGGGTTAGGTAAAAATAAGAAATTCCAAAATGCCACACAGCTATACATACTCTGCTGATTCTAATGACTAACTGAATCCACAGATAGGTATCCAAGAGGAAGAAGACTTCTGTTCAGAGGTGCCACATAGGGAAAATTAAAATTATCTTCCCTTTTATCTGTGAATTTGTGAATATTCAGCACCTCAGAAAAATAGACTGCCAAGTTTAGATACCAGTTATGGGCTTAAACCCCTGAGGTTGGGAATATTAGCCAACGGCAATATATGTGACACAAAATGTGATAGGTTTAATTTGGTTTGAGGAAATTTATAGTATTTGGAGAAGATCTGAACTCAATTTGTCTTCTCAGGTCTCAGAAAGTTCTCCACCTCCTATGAGCCTTGAATCATAGTATTTAAAGTCAAAAAAATTTTAGAGCATTAAATCCAACCTATGATGTATGAACAACGATATAAATAACTTAGGGGCCTGTGTAGCCAGAGTGTGCTCTTCTAGACTGTGTTCATTCCCTTTAGAATTACACAATCCATCATGCTTAAGAAAGATGATGGATGAATGATGACTAAAGTAAAAGTCACTTGTAAACTTGCCAAATTTCAACCATCTTGGCTGAAATTGTCCCTGAAAGGTATTTCTCTTGGGGGAACTATTTTTTTGGTGGAAAACTTTTGTCAGAACAAGTCATCTATTTCCAAGTGAAAGTCTATGAAAAAGACTTTTTTTTTCTATGTCTAGAAACTTTTCCCTACTTCTGCTGTGGAACTGGTTCTGTGGAAGAAGGATAGCAATTATGTTAGTAACACTTTCTACTTTATGACAAAAATCTACTTGTCATTGTCCAGGTGGTAGGAAAAACATGCCTGCACTTCCCTGTAGCGCACAGTTAATTCTCCAAAGTGCTTATGCATATGCAGAGTTTGACTTCCAAGACGCACCAGAATGGGGACTTTGATCTTGGTTCCCATGTATTGTCAATACCTCCCCAAAGCTGATGCAAATAAAGCTGCCTAGAGCAAATATGAAGGGGACAAAGCTTTGAGGAAAACTTGAGCAATAGCTTGTAGATGAATAAGCTAAATGGAAAGACTCCTAGCCTTTCCCTCGAGAACCGCAGTAAAATTAAATTATTAATATTTGTTAAGTATGTCATAGCTATAATGATAAACCACATAGAAAATTCTGTGAAGGAATCATTAGTTTTGTTGTCAGAGAAGAATATAGCATGCAGTAAATAAGGCAGGCTGCCACACCTTGAACCACAAGGAAAAAACAAAATATGGTTTCATCATTCAGTGAGCACCATCCATCATGTGTTATGAATGAGGCAGAGGAAAAAATATTGTGTGATCATCTAATTAAAGGCAATATCATAATTCATACTCGCAAGGGGCCAAATTAAGGTTGAACAGACGGCCTTAATTTTGACATTACCTCACTCTTGAATGCCTGACTTTGCAATCTTAATAATACTCTTTTGACTTAGTATAAAACATTAAAAAAAAAAAAGATTTATTTAAAGCTGGATAGAATGACTAGCCACAGAGTTGCCATGAATTTGAGTTCGACTGTATGTCCTGTTTGGCTTTACAAAGCTCATTCTCACTTTCTGTGTGCATTTAGATACCCTGAAATGTATTTGCACAGCTCTCATACCACTCTGTTACAAAGAGATTGCCATAATTTGCTAACTTTTGCCGCAGCTTCAGAATGAAATTATTTTAGTCTGTAATTTGACTTGTGTGTGATAAAGCCATATTTTGCTTTCTCTCTATAGCAACCGTTGCCTTATTTTAAAGGGAGCTGACAAACATTTTCCCCAATATTAAGTTGTTTCTTTGCTTCTCTGCCCACCAGTAGTATTTGCTAAATTGCTACCAGTGCACGTCAAGTCTACTTGGACACTGTGTGTAGAGTGAAAAATGGCTAACCATTCCACAGACTCCCCAAAGGCTCTTTGTATTGCTAGTAATGATATGATATACAAATGATATACAAAATGGCAGCTTGTAATGATAAGGCATATGTTCTTATTTAATTGTTCATTTTGAATTTGCTATTGAAAGGCTATTTCAAACCATGACAACAATTTCTTCTTCACCTTTTACTTTCTATAAAGATTGGCCAGTCTGCAAGGCTCTGATACAAGCTTGGGTAGCCTTTGAGGACTCTGATACCATTAGACTGAACACTGAAAGAAGGATTTATAATCTAAAACTTGAGATAAAATATAGTCCTGAAAAGACCATCAACCTGAGGCTAACATCACTGAGGTAGGTTTGTTGTTCCTGCCCTGGGAATAAAGGAGCAAGCAGTGAGAGATGTGTAAGTGTGGTCGCTTCTGAATGCAGCCTTGGAGGAGATATGTTACCAATCCTGTCTTTTAATGCTCCTGTTTTTAATGTGAACAGGGTCAAATGATGGTGACAGATATTTTCCATCAGCAGCAACAAAAGAAAGCTCCTAACCAAATCCTAATGCATACTAGTAGAACAGGTCATATCCACTAGGGTATCCCAGCTGCTCTGCACTGCTCCTGTGGTTTGAAGCTTCACATGCTGCTTTAGCCAACCACTTAAATGAGGGTCACAGGTGTTGCAGTAAAACCCGGGAGTTTTATTACGTATTTGGGCCATTATATTTGGCCCAAGGTGTTCATATGTATTGTAAAACTGCGAATGTCTTCAATGTGTCTGATTGCAGTATTAAAGGCGGGGTTTGCACATACAGCTTTGAGTATTTCAGAAGTCCCAAGAAATAAAAGGATTTGCAGGTTTGGTTAATTTCTGCAGGAGTAATGATCTCTCTTTTTTTGAAGCAAGAGGAGCAAAGGGGAATGAAATTAGTCTGGAAAGTAAACAGATTTAGCTGTCAACATCTGTTTAGAAACATCCTTAAGCACATGCTGAATTCAAAGCATAGGCACAGGTGCTTTTCAATGCAGAGGCTTTGCTGAATGAGGGTGCAAGCAGACTTGCAGGTGGGATGCTTTCTGCAGTGTTCCTAATGACGTAGTGAAATGAAAGAGCTTTTTGTGCTTAGAGTCTTTTGAGTACAGTGACCTCCTCTTACTTGTATTATTAAAAAACTCTAAAAACAGAACTGTCCAATTTACAGACCATAAACAGCAAATATATTTAATGTATATTCTCCAATATAAGCAATTTTATTTTTATCTAAAATGCACTCTGTTTTGTTCAAATAACAGATGGAAATCAATGGATTTTAATGTAACCCAGAAGAGCAAGATGTAGTCTTACTCCCTTAAATGCCCTTTTCTTGTTCAGACCACGGCTGTAAAAGGATTTGAACCTCAACACAATAAATGCCAATACGGAAATTTGAAAGGTAGGCTACAGACTTCTTGGCCCACCAGAGGAGCTATTTGCTGTTCCTTAGAGCTGTGTAAAGAGAGACAGAAGTAAAATAGAATCTGTTTCATATAACCTGTATTGTAGCTAATCACGTTGTCCAAGTTTGGCATTTCATATATAGCTTAAGTATTAAAAAGTAAACATCTACCATTAGAGTGGAGAAGTATCTCTGCAGTGTGCATTCTAAGTAGACTGCTACAGTACAGTCAGAACTAGGACACAATATCTCTTTGCTTTTTTAATATGCAAATGGTCTCCACAGTATGTATATTGTGTATGTCAAAGTTCAGCACACATGCATGCATCTATATATACACACATGGCAACACAGACACACACGATCTTCTGTAGAAACAAGTAATGACAGTCAGATGTTAAATGACAGTTACTTGCTTACCATGGAAAGAAATCAGGAGCTATGAAAGGTAACATTCTCGACATGGACAGTAATTCCATCCTATCCCCAAACTTGCAGCTCCTTGTGCTTCCACTTTTCCCCTCGGTGTACGGCTTCTGAGCTGCAGGACATGCTGCCCGTAGCAGTAGGGACAATCTGCAGCTGCAGCACTCTGCGCTCCACTGTGGGCAGTTACAGATAGATAACATTTACAGACTGTGCAACTCAGTGCAGTTTGCGTTGCTTAAGAAATTTTTGCTTCTGCATTTCTGGATATTTAATTTGATTTTGCAGGCAGAGCAGTGCCTGGCTAGCCTTCTACATGTAATTGTCCTAGTTTATTTGCTATGTAAAATAAAATAATTTGTTCTTATTTAATAACGCTTCCCAATTTGGCTTCCAAGTTTGCACCTGACAGATGTAATGGGATAAAAGAGGGGAAGGTCACCCCTCGTCTGCTACTGGTACTAAGCTGCAAACCATTTTCTCTAGGGGTGGCTTTACAGAATAGGATTATTATTAGTCACAGAGCAGAAGGTGGCAATTAAGTGAAAAATACTTAGGCAGCAAAAATTATGATAATGGGGGACCTCAACTACCTGTATATAGTATGACCAAGAGTCACCATGGGACAAGTTATAAAGAAGGAATTTCTTGAATGATAATTTCTTGAGCAATCAGCTGTGGAGTACACAGAAGAAGAGAGTGTTCTCAAACCTGAGAACCACAGAGACTCCTTCAAGATGTAATCCCAGGTGAACCATTAAGTAATATTGACCACAGCATAATGACATTCACCCTCCCTGGGGCAGAAGGGTGCCTAAGCTTTGTACAGTGACCCTAAATATCAGAGGGGAGTGGCGGGGAGGACAGGAATGAAAGGGAAAAAAAAAAAAAAGGTCATTACAAAAAGCTGTAAAACTGAAATTAGATTTACAGTGTACATGGATTTTACTAGCAAAACATGTGAGCCTTATAGCTCAAGAGCACCAGGTGTGCATGGGGCAGCTCCCCAGCCTGTGCTAAGGGGAATCCCACATGTGCAGACCAGCAGGGCTTGTGTCCCACAGGATGGGCACACTCAGGACATTGTCCCCCAAAGGTCTCAGGCTTGGCCATGCCCTCGCACCCATCTGAGGGTGACTTGCCTCCAGCAGAGCCATTATACAAAGCAACTCTCTCGGCACAGACAGTGGCACCTTCTCCCACGCAACAGGGACATCTTGCAGTGAACACTCATGAGGCAGCTCTGCGGAAGCTGTGTAAGAGACAAGAAGTGAAGAAAAAGTAACCTGGTTAGAAAAAAATCACCTAATTGTAGCCAACAGCTGGTGCCTCTCCAGAGAGACACACTCAGTGAAATCAGGTTTCAGTCTCTCTCTACAGAGACCGTAGATTTATGCAGGATTTTGAAAATGGAAGGAGCTGCTGAGGCCAACCCTCATGCAGAAGTATTGTGATACTTTAAATGTCAGAACCACTGCTGGGATAGGCACAATTAGAGGCATATCTGTGTAGCGATACGATTGTAGAATCAGAGACTCATCTAAGTTGAAGAAGACCTTCAAGATCACCATGTCCAACCATCAACCTGACCTACATACTATATTCCAGCTATTTCTAACGTTATGGGGTTTTTGGAGGGAGCCACAAAACTGGACTGGAGCTAAGCTTAGAAAGTGGTCCACTGGATGGCCTACGATACGATTAAACCAAGAACACCTGTAAAGTCAAATATCTGCCTGCTGATGTTAAGGTTACAAAGGTGGTTTTGCTGCACAGATGCAGCATCTTGTTTGTGCTGGACCACATCTTAGCTCTGTGTGATGTGCAGAAGGACCTTTCCTTCAGCAGGAGGTCCACAGAGCCCAAGCTATTCCAGGGGTTAGATGGACATTGGCTGGAAGCACCGTTTCCAGCAAATACGCTGCTGTGCTTGTGAACACAGCTCCGATAGGGTGACATACATATTGGCAAGTACCATAGGTATGGTTGGCATGTGTGATTGGAGATTTCAGACTAACTCAAAACAAAACAATAAAAAAAAAGGAAAGAGAAAAAAAAAGAACAAGAAAAAAGATGTAAGGCTTTGTTTAATAGAGCATTAATTATGCAGGTACTGGAAGATTTCTAAATCCTTTCAGCACTTTTACTCAGAATTTAGATTCAGCTGGATATACTTAATTTTTTAAAAGCCTCTACATTTTGCAGTTTACGCATTTGCATAGCGTAGGACTACTGTCAGGAACATATATCTGCAGATCTGGGGCATGAGCTGTTCTCATCATTTCAGTGGGATGGAGAGAAAACAGTTCAAAGGAGGAGGATGGGGGAAGGGAAGCATTTCCATATATTTTTTTAGGAATCATAAAGAAACACAGGCAAGAGTGTCAATCATGAGACATATTTCTCTCTTTAATATTATCAGGAATACAAAAGTTCATAGAGCACATGTGTGAGAGGATGCTGCGCTGCCTTGACTACATGATCTGCATGATACATGTCAGAAGATGGGAATGTTGCTATGGCAATTGTTCCCGTTCCTGAATACTAAGTTGACGAATAAGCCAGTCCACAATCAGGCAGGCTCATTTATGAACTTATCTGCTTGGAGACATTAAGTGATATTTTCAGTTTCTCTTGAAGAGATGCATAATTTTCTGCCCTGGCTTCTTAAAGCCCCAAGCTCCTCAGCTCCCCCCTCTCCCCTCCACCCAGGGTTTCTGTGATTTGGAAGCTACTGAAGACAGAGATTTAACTGAATTTTGTGCTGAGGACTGTTGCGGTTTTTCCTCAGCTTATACAGAGTTCTTCAATTTCCAGTTTGATAAGAAAGCAACAGACAAATGGATCTTTCTGCTATATGCTACATTTCCAAAAGCCATCTTGCTATTTTTTTTTAAATTCTGTATAAGGTAATCCATAAATCTTTACTTTCAATCTGGAGAAGACTAGCATCTTTCCACTGCCCCCTGGCAGAACAGTAAGGGAGGGATTGGTAGCCTGTTACTTCCCCATTTTAACATTTTAACTGTGCCACCCTGAGAGCCCGTCCCATCCTCCCTTGTACTACTGAGCCTTTCCCACTGTGCTGTGTGTGTAGCGTGACAGGAAAGCAATATCTTTACCGTTGACTCTCCCAATTCCACCATTGGTTTCCATTAAAAACAGTATTTTCTTCTACTTTCTGCCCTAAAAATCTGTATAGCACTTCTTTGTGTAATCAAATCAACTGGCATCATCTTTGCAGAGGTGGCAAACTTCAGTAGATACAGTGAGTCCTGTATTGCTGTGATTCCCGTTGTCCAAGTTGTATCATATTTTCTAGTAGCAGACTGATCTCAGCTATTTTCCTTTTACTTAATTTCATTTTGTGGACTGGAATTTTCCCTGCTAGGAAAATTCTACATGTTTAGTTCAGGCTGAGTATTGAGGGGAAATTTTCTAGTAAGATGGTTGAGACACTCTGGAATGAAGATAAGGAAAAAAATGGGCTGTATGGCCCATATCAGAAAAAGTTCCTTTGAATTAGATGATCATACCATTAAAAAAAAAAAGAGACTTTTTTTTTTTTTTGTCAAGATATATATTGCTTTAGGGAACAGTGCAGGGAAGGAGGCTGTAAAAGGCTTATCTGATGTGTAGTAAATGTTCCTAGCAGGACAAGCTAGGAAGTGAAAGAGGAGGAATCCAAAAGCTGTTCTGCAGAATTGGATCCTCTGCTTACATGTGTGATGTTGGAAAAATTACTTAATTTTACCCATTCACAGTTGGCCAGTAACTTTATTTACAGTTTGAAATGTTTATTTAGCACCTCCCATTGGCTCTAAAAGTACTAAAACAAATGAGTTCTGAATGAGCAAACGATCAAGACAAAAGGTATTATTGAAAATTATGGCAGCCTATATGTCAAACCACTCAAATACCCACCTCAAAAAGTGAATGTACCATAAGAGCATATGGATTTATTTTATGCTTCAGTATCCAGATATTAAATAATAAAGGCAACAGAAAATAGAAACGTGACCAAAACAGCAATGAAAGAAATTTTTTCTGTCAAGTTTAATATATGTGCACAAATTCCAGTACAACCAACCCAAGTGTCTCAGACAACTCACAGGTTTGTGTAGACCCATAGGGATCCACAAACACAGGACATCTTTGGAAACTGCAGGAGCAGGTGCTCTCCATAGAAGTCTGACTTCCTGATGTAACATTCATTCATTCTCTGTAGGAACATGAAATGAGTGGAAGAATTTCAAATATAAGGCTTAACTCTGAAATGCTTGTGCAGACTGTCCAGCTGGTCTGAGGGTTTTGATACCCATCTGACTCAGAGACAGAGAGCCTAGCTTCAAACACAAAGACCAGCAAAAAGATGTCAAAAGCTTTCACAGTGCAAGGCACGAAGGAGTAAAAAGCATTTACTTGTTTAGCAGGATTGACTGAGTAAGGACACTTAGCACTTTACCACTATAGAGACCTAGGTTTTTTAAACTATGCATTTATTTCCTTTCCATACGAACTTGTTTTGTTTCCAGAGTTTTAAAGGATGAATTTGAGAAGCCACCCCTGCTGCAGGTACTTTCCACGTTTCTGAGGAAGGAGACGAGGAAAAACAGGAGATGAAGTTAATTTTTCTACAGTCTTCTGCACCAGATAGGAAAGATGATGTGCTGCAGCTGAAAATCAGATGCAATTTTAGTATACAGAGCAGCTCACCCTGCTGAATGGGGACCAGTATACACCACTTTCTGATAAGCACCACAGCCATGCTCCAGGCATGTTGCCCAGAGCAGGTGTGAAAGTTGCATCCAGAAGGGCTGAAAAGCTTAGATTTCTCTTTGCAAAGAAGCTCTGCCAACAGCTGTCTGTGATCGGGAAGCATTAACTGGGATGTGACCATGGCAGCTTCCTTGGCCATGCTGTTTGCAGGCTACTTGCCTCTCAGGTGACCGAAGCACTATCCCTTCACTTTCGCCACCAGAGCTGAGAATCACTTGCCTGTTCTGAGAAGAGCTCCTCAGCATTCATGGCCATGAAAAACCACAAGAGCTAGAGTAAAACAAGATTTATTCAGAAAGAGGCTGTGAATCCAATTAGAGCAAAACAAACAGTCTATATGACACATTTCTTTCTCACCTCTGCAGAAGCTAATCTAGCTAATCCCTCTGTGTTGTAACAGGAAAATAATCAATACTTTACAAATCCACAGCGAGTATCCGAGGACGCAGGCAGCAAATAGCAGCTGTCTGGGCCTCCAGCCCATTCAGCACTGTATCTGTGAGCACACAACTGCCTCTGGTTTGCCCTCCAGCTTTCTGCTGCGGTGTCCACACGCAGGCACTGACTTCAGGCCACATCTCATTTTCTTATTCCCAAATAAGCATTCCGCTTTGCTTTGCCATCGTGATGTGAGTTTCCTAAATAAGAAGATGTTCCGGGAAAGAGATCTTCCTCCGTGCTCTTGAGAAAAGATAGTCATTTCTTTCGGAAAGCTTGGCATTCGCACAGGCTGCACTGACATCCTGTGGCTCGATTTCCCAGCCTGAAGTGAAGGCGAGTGCACAGGGACAGCTTCGCCCCCGTTTCCCATCCCTTCTCAACACCACCCCATCTGAGCAAGTCCCTGCCCTGGGCCAGGCTGGCAGAGATCCGAGACCCAACTTCATCACATCCACCATTGTGCTAATGCTGACGGCCGGGGGAGTGAGCTAGTGTCCACCCGCCTTTTTGGTGTCCCCTGAATCACAGCCTGCTAATGCAGGGCTGGGTGAGGGTGAGCTGCAGTGACCCATCGCTTGGTGGGATGTTGCTGGAAGGGCGAGGGCGTTTTTAAGGAAAAACTCATGTAAACCCCTCATACCACACCTCTGCCCACAGGCACCCCAGATAGAGCCTGTGGCTGGGGCTAAGCAACCCCAAAGGGTGCCCCAGACCCTGGTCAGATGCTGTGTGAAACAGCACCCAGTCCCAGCAGACAGCAAGCCTGATTTTACCTTCCCACTGGGAGCAGCATTAATCTGTAACTTTTTAGGCATCACTCGATCAGATGAATAACAGCTATTAGCTTTGGACTCTAGGCATTTTTATGAGATATTGGTTCCAGGGCTTGTGGTTTGGCATAGAAAGCATATTATTCACACACAAAACAACGGCATTAAAATAACATTAGGAATCTGGCTTAAACTGACAAAACCTAGGAAACTCAGAATTAAGGCTGAAAGTATGTCCTTAACTCACCCACAGCATGCCTGCTAGGGCAGTTTATATCGCACGTGAAATCCCCTGGCGCTGGCCCCCAGTGGGCCTGTGCTCAGCAGAAGACTTTTGGGGAGGAAACCAGGGCCACAGCTCGCCCGGGACCAGCCAGGGCCATCGCCACCATCACGCCCTGGGACAGCCAGGGCACTGCTCCACCTCACCGGGTGGAGACGCTCGCCATGCAGCGCCGCCCTGACAGGCGGCAGCCATTACGTGGCGGGTCAGGCCGAGGCTGCTTTCCTCCCCTCTGGGCCTCGTGCCTGGCCCTCCCAAGCAGCAGGGGTGAAAGGAGACAGACGTGTGGGCTTGAGCGGTGTCTCAACGTGCTGGGGACAACCCAAATGAGGGGAATATGGGGAAAACTAGATGTGGTGAGCACTGCCTGGAAAACAGCCCTTTCCAAAGCGTGTGGGCAAAATTCTTGCCTTTCATAGGTGCCACTGAATGTGTAGGAAGGCCAGCAATGAAGGGCATGAGCTTTCAATAGACGTAAAAAATTATACATCCAGTGCTCAAATTCAGGATTTCTGTGTGTGTGTACCTAGACAGCTGAGTTTCCTACGCTGCCACCAGCACCGTTGCAGTCAGAAGAGAGCTGCTGAGAAAGCAGTGCAGGCTGAGGAGAAGTTAGTCCAGCGTGTGGCCAGGGGTGAGGCGTGAGCCGGGCATGCCAGCCCATGTGGCAACTTGCCCCGATCTGCAGTTGATTTGCTCTGATTGATCGAAGTAGCGCAGCCAGGATGAAACGTACCCGGGGCAGGGACTGCCAGGTGATGCCAGGACAGTCGAGGCTGCAGAGGCGGGTTGGAGTAACACTAGAGCAGAGAGGAGGACATGGGCCTTTCTGAAACCTGCCAGGGGAAAATCCTTGGCCCAGAAAACACCTTCTCATGTTCCCTTTGTGGATCGTGTTACCATGGGGGACCACGGCCAAGTCGGGGCACAGGGACACAGGTTGCTGCCATGGAAGCAGAGGGGAGGAGGGGAACTTGACACTACCAAGCGCTGGCTGTGCTGAAGGGCTCCCTGCCACAGGCCTGCGGTCGGAGGACACCACCATGAGGACCTCAGGAAATTTGTGTCATGGCACCCAGTGGCTGAAAAAAGGAGGGAGGGTCCCCAAAAGAGTCAAAAAACAACAATTCTGGGGTCATTCCATGTAGAAACACCTGCTGTGATCCCGTTGTCCTCCCCAAACCCTGTCTTTGGTCACAGGACACAAATATCAAAACCCTCAACTGGCCACTGGCTTTCCAGAAGGTATATCTGAGCTGGAGGTGATCTCAGTTACAGCAATAAAACAAATAAATGAAAACAGCAGCCATGGCAGTATCAGAGGTCACATACTCCCAGAAGAGCTCCCTGCAGGTGCCTAGACGCTATGGGAAGGCTGCCCACTCTGAGCCCTGGTGACAGCACCAGCCCCACTCATTTTAAAGCGTATTGCCTCCAGACTGCAGCTAAATCAGCTCCTCTAAAAGCACATTTCAAATAAGTTTCATTTCTGCTGCTCTGCCTATTCCTTTTATTTATGAGCTCTGCCATTTTGTAGGAAACAACCCAAGACATTTGTGCATGAGGCATCTTTAAAGCAGAAATCACATTATAAAAAAAAAAAGTCACAGCCAAAAAAAAGTTGTTCAAATTGCAAGGTTGTCACACTGCTTAGTAAAAAGGGGTGCACCTTAACCATATTGGGTGTGATTTTTTCCTGTCAGTGAGGTGAGAAAGACATTTGCTATTCACATCTTGGAAGCAAAACAAATAGAATAATTATTTCTTTTCCAAGCAAAGGCAAATGCAGTTGAACTTAGAGCTCTGTGCTTTTTACTTTTATGCCATAAGCCAACACATTCCCTTGCAAACTGACATTTGCAACACACCACAAACACGGTGCTATACCTGGCACCAAATTTGTGTTTGGGGTCAGAATTGAAATATTCAGATGATAAGGTGAAGAATGCTCCTCCTCTGGACACTCTGTCCCAGAAACACTGTAGCTAAGTTTATCACAGGATAATTCCAGTTTAATTCTTAGGAGGCCTTTTAGTGGAAAACAAATGTTTTGCTTATTTTGGGATCATTCTTCAAACATAATTTTGGACCCAAGCACCAGATTTCCTTGGTTGCTGAGTGCCTCCATGTCTCACTGAGTACAGCTAGAGTCACTGGTGCTCACTGGTTCAGAAAGACAGGTCTGAAATGAGTGGGCACTGGCTGCATGAAGTAGGGTACGTGTCCAGAACACGAAAGTGATGACCGTATGTGACTAAACCCTAATCCTCCTCTGCACTTCCTAAATCTTAGCCTGAAAATAGAAAATAGCAAAATCTCCTCTGCATTAGGCCCATACCTATCCATGTCCTGTGGGTCAGGAGCAAGTGCAACACTGTTTCTGCTTCTTTGTTGTGCTGCACAGACAACACCATACAACTGAGAGTATCCGCTACCATATTTCTGTATATCGTTTCAATATCACCTTCTGAGCAAAATGGCTTGAATTCCAAAGAGTCTGCATCCAGGGGCAGCTGCCCCTTTGTGTGACAGAGTCAATATGACATGGTACAGAGCAAACACCTGTGCCTCGCACTTCCAGAGCTGCAAGGTGCTATGCATTGCCTCCTCTGCACATGAGCTTACACTCATCCTTTGGCTTTCATGAGACAGAAGTTTGAAGCTGCACCAGTGGGTGTCTGCCAAATAGAAAGTACATGCATGTGTATAGATACATGCAGTGTGTTTACAGAAAACGATAGAAAACAGGCCTGGGTGTTTTTTTAGGGGCTACCTGGAAGGTTTTGTCCCTGCCCATGGCAGGAGGGTTGGAATTAGATGATCTCTTAGGTCTCTTCCAACCCAAAGCGTCCTATGGGTCTATGATCAGTTATCTCACCTGTGCACTTGTGCAACCACCACAAATATGTTTTTATTAGAAAACAAAAAGAGGCTGAAACTTCAGGTGTGTGCATCTTATTAAGCACACTATGCCACTTTAAAAATACAATTTAGATGGCAGGTGATTGTTTCCATATTATGGAAGGCTTGAGAATGACTGACAAGATCTGCTTTTGCAGCTCTTATTTCTGCCAACCAAATTACTGAGGACAAGAGTGAATAGTGCATATTTAGAAAATGTATTTTTAAAGTTGGGCTTTGGCTGAACAGTAACTTCATGAGAAAGTGAAGCCTCCCCTTCCCAACTAGCTGTGACTAAAATACAGCAAATGAAATGGGGAAAAAAGAAATGTAGTAAAGAACTGAAGCTATATAACCAAAAGGAAGTTTCACCAGACATGCACCAGCACCCTGCACCCTCTTCACAGGCTTGGGATCAAAGCTGCGTGCTCATATCCAAGGGCTGATTAACCCTTTCCCCATTAACTCTTTCCTCCCACCCTGGCTACCTCCCACACATCAGATCTTTGACAGTCCCCTCCTTACCTGCTTTTGCTGCCAGGTGGTCTGGCATTCACTTATCATGGCCTCAGAGGACTCTGTGCAGCACGGGGGATTGGAAAAACAAACCAAATTCTTCTTCTGAGCCAGGCAGGTAGGTCCCAAGGTGCCTGTCCTCATTACAGAGATTGCTGTGGGAGCTGGATCCAGCTGGCAGAGGTTTCTCATTAGGATGGCAAGGCTGCAAATGTGAAGCTGGAGGAAAAGTATGTAGCTGTTGAGCAGAGGTGGCCTTGAGGCTGGGGTTAAAGAGGTGGTGGAAAGACTTTTATTTTTTTTAAATGAGGTGCTTAGCGTCGTGGGGTTCTGTTAGTTGTGGAAGCAGCAGCATATCTTCGGGTGTGTTCAGGTTTGTTTGGATTCCCTCCCCCCATTTCCCCTGCTCTGAAGACATTATAATCTTGCAAGTGTTAAATTTTGACTAGTTCTAGCATAGACTTAGGACAGGAAAAAGCCTGTTTTAGGGCTGCTGGAGTCTGGATCTCATGCAATATGTGGGAGTTGTGCTCCAGCTATTTTTCTATTAAGTATATGAGGAAAGGCAGGGAGAGTGGGAAGAGCTCAGACTCCGCTTATTTTTGTGCTAGCAAACAGTGTAGCTCTGGCAGAGGGGAAAAGATTTGAAGTGTTGACCTGGCATGTGAAAGTCATGGGTAACTCCTGGCAGCATTTTCTGTCTTAGAAGTGTCACAGACATATAAGAAGGTGGCTGAGAACATGGGCTGCTGATACTGCCCTTTTGACTGGAAATAGTAGATACCAATAGAATAAAAACAGGGGAAATAAATAAGATGTGGGGCAACAACAGAAGCTTTAGGGGTCTTGGAGACCTAGTGCTTCAGGTCTGCCAGCCCTGCAGAAGCTCTTTCTTGTTTAACATGGTTGGCCCTGTTGCCTGTGTGACAGCTCCCCGAGCAGCTGCTGGGCTGCCTGAGGCGCTTTTACAAAAAGCACTTTGTGGGGCTAGTTGTGAGCTATGCAGCACTCTTACAACTGCACAATATTTACTCGTTGGCATTGCTGGGCCAGCTGGACCATTATATATACAGCCACGCGTCTTCCCAGAAGTCGGTGAGGCATGTGTTTGCACATCCAAGGAAGCTTTGCTTGGAGTGCGACTCCAACGTGATTATTTCAGTGGGTTCTCTCTCCCTTGGCTTTGTGCACAGAAGGAGATGTGTTCTGTGTGACTCAGCCAAAAATGGCCAAACTCTGCTCTACGTAAATTTCAAAGGATCAATAAGTCTAGCAGTTGCACTTACGCCGTGATAAATGGCGATAAACACTACCTGAGGAAGCTGTCATCTGTTGAGACAACGTCCTTGTGTCCACTGGCTCCCGGTGTCTCTTATTGTGCTCTTTGCTCTGATGGTACCTGCCAGACCCAGCGTTGCCTCCATGCCAGCTGACCGCAGGATCTATCCGTCCGATCGCTTTGCAGTAATAAATTGCTGTATCTGCTGCTGGCTGCATATGGCAGGCCAGTGGCGGTGCCTGGCTGCACGCGGTGAGTCCGCATTGCAGCTCCTGTTTTCTAAAGAATATGCCTGGAAAGAGGGGATTTAAAATGTGAAATAAAAAAAGGACATCCACACAGGTGAAATAATAACGGGGAGAAAAAGAGAGGAGTCTTTTAGTCCTCAGCTCTGTAGCTTAGTTCAGCCAAGGGCATAGGAAGCTGGGCAAACACAAATGAACCGCCAGGCTTCAAAACTAGCCCACCTCGCCCATCCCTATCCCGGTCCATTGCAGGGAGGTTTAAAATCCCCATGAAGAAAAATGATTATCGTTGAGTCACGCCAATAGCTGCGATGCTGGCTGCCTGCCCCTGCCAGCCTGCTGCACAACTTGTGTGCTAATGTTTGGATTTTAGTGGTGGGAAATGAATGTCAGCCTGTACTCTCTTCATGCACCATTGAGCTGTGCTTATGGTTGCTCTTGGCAGCACCAAATCATTAAACAGATAAAACCATCAGTCTTTTTATTTCCAAACATTAACCTAACTGCTAATAAAGCACAGCCCATGTCATCCTTACGGACTCTGCAGAGCTGAGTCACATTGAAAACAGGATCCGAACGCGGGGAAACGCCTCGTCCTCCTTCCCCGCGCCTCCTGCGTGAGCAGAGCCCGCCTGGAGGAGCTGTGCCTCGGGGCTTTAGTGCAGGAGCCGCGTGGGGACGCTGGCAGAGCTGGGCTCCGGCTGTGAGCTGTGTGATGTGGTGTGGGTGCCCGGCCTCCCGGCCTCTCCTCTCGCTCCCAGCGCCCAGCAGAAAGCCCCTCTCGGCCCCCCAGGCAGGTGGGGAAGGTCTGCCGGGCCCGAAGGTGGGGAGGAGATGGAGTCATTCTTCCCCTCAGTGGACTTCGCCCTCGGTGGCTGAACGTCTTTTTCCCCAAACATCTCCCAGCAAAACTGGAGGGGTTTTGTAAATTCATTATGTCACAGAGGAATCTGTTTAATCAGCTGCCTTTCCCCGGAGGCGCTTTACACTTAATGAGACACTTGATGGAAGGAATCAAAATTGGTTTGTACAAGTTGAGCCTCAAACCCCCCAGCTGATGTATTCCTGAGAGCGCTGTAATTTAGAGGAGCAAACTGAGAGGCCGAGCAGTTATCACTCTGTTTGTACAGTCAGTGGAAGAGGTGAGAAGTAAAACCTAGAGCTCTGCGCTGCATCCTTCCTTTCCTAGGTGTCGTCACAATAAATAGCAAAGGTCTCCATGCTACCAGGAGCCTGATCTGTGCCCCAGGTGTAACTTGCCAAGCACTCTTCCTCCCCGTCACAGTTTGCCAGTTATGCACTGAGGCATATCCTTGTCTAGCTTACCTGTGGCCGAGGGTGTCTAACTAATTCAAAAAGTATCCAAACGAGGAATATTGCATGTACATGGGAAGGGCATCAAGAGCCTTGTGAGCTAGGTAGTGGGACTACAGAGCTGGAAAATGTAGCAGTTCCACTTTAGTCTCAAAATCCATTACTAAAATCTTCATGCGCGAGGTTAATGTAGAAAGGAAGGGCACATCTTTGTTCCCTCTCCTTGTTTGCTTTCTCCAGCTGCCCGTGCTATGCTGAGTCTTGGGTTAACTTGTGGCTTGCCTTCTTAGCATGGTGTAGGCTAGTGTGGCAGCTTTTCCACTACCAGGCTATGTGTACAGGTACAGGGTCCTCAGAAAGCTCGCTCTGAAAGACCCTCTACAAACCTGTCATGATGTTGTGCCCTTAGAAACATGCAAAGTATTTTATTACTGTAAAGTAATTCCCTTTTCCAGTATTTCATTAGCCTTCATCTTGTAGCTTTTTTTTTTTCTTACGCTAAGTAAAGACTAAATTATTTGGAAGCCGATTTTTCAGCAGCGCAATTGCTGTGCTAGCAACAGCAGAATGCTTTCCCTACAGAGGAGGGGATCAAGACACTCTGCTGGGAGTAGAGGGGTGGTTCATCCCCTGGTTTTCAGACCTCTCAAGCAGCCAGCACCTGTGCCAAGGCTTTTTGCGACACTGCCCTGCTGCGCCCCTCAGGTGGCTTTCAGGGAGATGATAGCCAAAAGCCAGACCCTGCAAAACCCCTGGCTGCCTTTTGATCCGCTCTGGGTGCTAGCACTCTGAATGTTGAACGGTCCTATATTATGAAGATACTGTCCCGAATTACACCCCAGAGCTGCATTTGTTGAAAAAAAATTGGAATTTCACAAGGACGAATCCGTTAAATTACCTGTCCAAGCATCCAGATGCACACCTGAGGCATCTTTTCTCTGTGGAATTCTATTTAAAACTTTAGTGGTTTATTACTCATCCGTGCATAGTTTACAATACAGTTCTGTGCAATTGCTTGTTTCTGGGATGTAGATATTTAGATTTTGATACAGCTAAAATATACGGTTTGTTTGTGTTAACTTTTTAAAATACATAGCTTAGAATAAAAAAAAAAGTATTTTTCTCACAAAGATGATATGTAACGGATGGTAAAGTAGATGTACATTCATCACAACGCATTTATTTTACTTTCAGCTGCTGCAGTTGATAGTTTATGTAAAGTATACATATGAGGTTTTTTAATATAAATATGGGTTTGTAAGAGTGCCATTTACCATAGGTCTTTAACACATTATCTAGAGATTATTTATGGACCATTGGCATCTTTTCTTTTCTTTTTTTTTTTTTTTTGGTTAAAGTTTAAAAGGACTGAAGATGAAAGCATAATTTAGCATGGAATTGATTTTACATCATCTGGTTTTACAAGAAATAATATTAAGGTATTAAAGAATTGCATTGTCATCTCTTGCTGTGAAGTTGCATTATGTTCTGTAGCCTTGGCTCACTTTTAATCCCTCAGTAACGCACACTTAATTGTTCAGCAAATGACATAACATGTGAAGAAATAATACCTAGAGTGTGATTTATATCTCTTCAGGCAAAGACACTGAGAACTGGATTATTTGCCTTTGTTATTCATACCGGAACAGAGAAAGAGCCATAGGATCTGAAAATGGTGGTCAGTTCAGACACCAAACATATTCAAAACGCACCCTGGAAATAAAAGGTATGTCTGCTCTATCAGTCACGCTCAAGCCCAAACCTTGTCTTAAAACTAAACACACACACGATGTATTTACATAGGCATCCTGTGGAGGAGAGGTTCCTGGTGTCTGTGAACTCATGTATTCTGAGCAGGTCAAGCACTGGTGGGATCACCAAAGCCCAACACGGTGCTGTACACTCACCAAAAGGAGCAGACGTACAGCCAGGTAAATACAGACTGATTCCAGTGGGATACAGAGACACTGAGCCTGCAGGGCTTGTAGAGGGAGAGGGGAGGAGGGGCTGGATAAAGAGAAGTGGGTTTTACAACAGATGGGGTTTCCCACCATGAGTCTACCTGGAGTAGAGAAGCCACCTTGCCAACACAAGCGTCGGTTCACAGGTTCCTAGATAGTGGCTAGAAGTGGTGGAGAACACAGTGCACTAGAAATAGTTTGAAACAACTGGTTCTCCCACAGCACAAAGATTGCCTCCAGCCCAATCCCAAACTTTGGCATGCCAGACTTTGAGTCTCCCCAAACACAGCATGAATTAAAGAGGGGCTGCTGCTAAGATCAGTAGAGTATGTAAACTGTGTGGCTCTTTATAATTACATCTCCTTGTGTCTGCTCTCTGCCTTGGAGGACAGAGGGTACAGATCTTCTGGTGCAACCTGCTGTAGAGGTTAGAACCAGCTCAGTCCCTTTGTTCTCCCTTCAGCCTCCAGGAATAGCTCAAGTGCAGAAACCTGGTCTCCACCATCTTCCTTGATTGCATGGGTCATTTGTTTAATTAATTCAAGCTCATAGCTTTTATTTTTCTTGCAACTCCATTGCACCCATTCCCCTTGCCTTTTCCCCAAAGTAATTAAAACAACAACAACAAAAAAAAAACACACACAACTTTTTTTGCAGAAGCAAATTAGGAGAGAGATGTATTAGAAATAGGACTGTCAGCAAAACAGGCTGCCAGGAATGCCCTACACATTTCACAGGATCAAGGCTTTAATGATGTCGCATATTAGCATTTTGCATGTGCAGCACATTGGCTTGCCATATCTTTTGGGTTTATTTGATTTTTTTTCTTTCTGTGACATTTTTTATTAGTCCCCTCTATTTCTCACCTTTTCCTTTTGTCAGGAAGAAAATAGGCACGCTGTATAGAACCAAGTGAAATATCCTGAGATTGCATGAAATGCTATCCCCGGAAGGCACTCCTTGGAAAGTGTTAAGGCAACGGTAACCTAGTTCAGCCGAGTTTCTAAAGTGTCTCACGTGGTATAGTCCAACTCTCTGTAAGAGGTTCTAAGCTCATTCACAAGTTCAAACCTTGTGTGCCATCTACACAGCTTTTGAGTCTAGCTTGGTTGCGGGCTAGGCTCTAGAAGATGTCTGAAGGGAAGTGCCCAAGCTCTCTGTTAGGTGTTCTGGATGAGTCAGGCATGGGCAGACCACAGATCAGGCTACTAGCAAGTTCAGAAAGACCTGAGTTTCATTTGTAGAGTGTGAATGCCCGAAAACAAACTACCTACATGATATACAGAGCTGACAAAGCTGACAGTATAGAAGGAAGGTTGGAGGAGTGGATCACAGAACAAGCAATACTCTTCACCTCACAGTGCTTTCAAACATCATAGGGCTTGAAAACCTTTCCAGTTTCCTTGCCTCAGTATGGGACAGCCCTGAAATCCCATGAAGAATCATCAATGTTGCTGATTTTCTTGATTCATCTGCTTTGAATCATCAAGCTGCATGGTATTGAGGAAGCAGGATAGTGAAGGTCTCTCATTTGATGTGATTCAGGTGCACAATTGCTTTTTACTTACATTTCTACAGGAAGCAAAAGTTGAGAATCTTTTGCTTACAAAATGGTGGAAAAGCAGAGATTAAGAGCCATGAGGAAATGTCTAGGAACTGCTGGCAGTACAGTTCAGGAAGGAAAGCACAGGGTGTTATGCTGTTCCTGTGTATGGTCATCTGTTGTATGAGCTACAAACTCTGTGGACCTTAACGATGTCTCCTTTGAATTCTAAAATCCTGTAACTAATCTGAGTCATTTGCACAGCTGAACAGACTCAAGGTCTCTTAAGTAAATTGGAAATACCTATAATTCTGCAGGAAATTAGAGAACAGTTAGGTAGTCCCATAGCAGAGGAAGAAATAAAAAGGAGTCATAAAACCTCTGGTCTCTGGGAAAGCTCTGGGTGAAGATGACTTTCTAATAGAATTTTCAAAACTCTTTCAGTCTCACTTGGCTCCTGTCATATGGAAAACATTTCAGAAGACCAAAGAAAAAGGGTTCCATTTCAGCATTAATTGCAGTGTAGGGTTTTCTTAACTCTCTTTCCTAGGAAATAACTCATTGATGCACCATTTGCAATAATTAAATTACAGGCCAATTCTTTTGACTAATGTGACTCAGAAGACATAGGTTAAAATAGCATCCAGAAAATTTCTAAACAGCATACCTTATGGACGAGAATTTAGCATATATCTTGAGGTTCACATTAATCAGAAAGCTGCTACAGAGTCTATAGGCCTGTTATTATAATTTGCTATTTTTAAAATTCTCTGAAGTAATCAGAAAATCAACCAGCTCAACATCCCTAAAGAGAGCTGCTTCCCACCCACCAGCAGTGGCTGACTTCACTGTTGACATAAAAACCATGAAGATCTCAGTCTAGTATTCTGCCATGTAATTGTATCCTTAATTTTGGCCTTGTTGAAAGTCTGCTGGAAAACTGAGCTTGTGTGTCCTCATTAGAAGCAATTCATATGTAAATCATTGAAGATTTTCTTTTAACTTGAAGAAAGAAAATGTCCCTGTGACTCAAACATTCTGCAGGCTCTTGCTCCTCTTGTGGTTCCCGTGTGGCCGTGACTCTTGGCAAATCCAATGCAGTGTGAGAGGGTTGCTGGCCACACTCTTGGCTGCTCTTGCCTTAGCTGCTGGGGAAAGCATCTGTCAAGAGACATTGCCTTTTGACAACCTTGGCTTAGTCATTGAAAGGACATGAGGTGAACTACGCTATCTTCTGCTCTTGTGCCTGGCATATATCCACAGAAGGTGCTTCCTTCTCTTTGGTCAATACTAGCCATCTAGAATCAGCTTTTCTCCATATTAGAAGGCCTCATTTTTCCTCTTTTACATGCAAAAATAAGCTGAAGGGGCAGCTTAGCAGTAGTGGAATAATATCCTAGTGTTAAAATGGAGTAATGTGGAAAATACATTAAATAAGAAATGGTGAGATGAGTTCTCTGGACAATAAAATTGATAAGTATGAGGTAACAGCCAAGTGCTTGATAAGAGTACAACTTTGATAAAGTTTGAGCACCTCTTTCTTCTGAGCATTTCTGGGTTTGGAAATGGAAGTTATCATAAGTATACTATTGAATATGTTGATATCAATTTGAAGGTGGAAAGGAATGGTGAGTCCTTGCCATGATTTCTGTGCTCTTCAGTTGGATGAGCTCAGTCCATTGACATTCTTAACTGTTCCTGAAATATAACGTGTCTGAGGTATTAGTTTGTAAGAAAGGTGAGTCTTGTTGCTCATGAACAAATTTCAAATTATTGGTGTTCAGAGAATCCCTTTGGCGCCTTCTTACTGTAAATATAAAAAATGCAGAAGAGTAGGACTAGGTAGCAGATGATGAAATTCAAGTCAATTAAAAATTGTGTGTCAAAACCTTCTGTTTCCTGTTGTATAAATAGTTCTACATGAAAAGGTTAAAAACAAAAACTAGAGTCCAAGGTAATCTATGAGGCAGGTAATTGTTTATTGTTCATGACATGTCCAGTTCATTGCAACAAAAAATTACAGCTGCTAAGAATCTGACCTCGTGCCCAGAAATTGTGTAAAAGCACAGCTGGCCCTGTCTAGGCTGGAAATCTTTAAAACTCATGGCAAAGACTTTATTTTGAAAGAGTATTTAGCTTTAAAAATGAATAGGGGCTGCATGTTCCAAATGTCACCTGTCAATTTAACAAATGGCAACTATATACGCATCTTAATGCCAGATTGCTGTTTCATTAGGCTCGTTGTGGGTTATCACTCTGTAGGAACTGGCATTATTCTAACAGCAGCCGCAGAAATACAGGAGGGCAGGGGCTCCTCATCACTGTTGCTCTCAGCTATATGGTGCGGCTGTGCATGGCTTTTGGAAGGCGGGAAGGGAGAAAAAGGGCACAAAATGAAAAAAATGTGCAGCAAGACGGAGAGGGAGGCATGTGCTTCAGTATGGCTGCGTTGAACTCAGCGTAGCACCAGCCACAAAGGCATCCTTCAGTTTTGTAACTAACTCAGCATGCAGGAAAAGTCCTGCTGGCTGCTGAATAGCCCTGTCCAACAGTGGTCGGAAACATGAAATGAGCAGGCAGGTGGCTCGAAATGGGAGCATTCTGTAACCCTGTCTTAGGGTACAGGTAGCAGGAGGATTTACAAGTTGCCCTACCTTGAATACGCCCTGCAGGAATGAACCAAACGAACTGCCAGTACAACACAGTGAAGCGAACGAGCACTGAGGAAACAGCCATGGCACAGGATTCAGGTGAAGATGGGAAAGGGATGCACCTGAGCCGATCCACTTGGCCCAGCTCCAGCCCACCAAAAGGCAGTTCCCTAGCTGCCCTCTGCTGCACAGGAGAGCAACAGTTCTGCAAGGACTATGGAAACCCATACTTAAAAACTCCCCAAGCTGCAGCTGCCCCCGCCAAAGCTGCCAGATCTTCCTGGTGGTGGAAATGCTACTGAAGTGCCCTACAGTGTAAGTAACCAGGGTTTTGTTGCCACCGTTGCAGAGAGCTTTCAGCCCTCCCTGCTGTAAGTGGCAGCTCAAACGTCCTGATGGAGCTCCCTGACAGGATAAGCGCTCAACTATTAAGAAGCGCACTTGCCAGGTGCCGTTCTGAGTGACTCATTCAGGCTGCTACTGCTGCTGCCAGCACAAGTGCTGCACAACATGACTGGAAATAAGTTGCAGAGGATGAGAAAATGGATTTCTTAGAAAAGAATTCCTTGCTGTCTGCAGGGTCAGCTTTAGCAATAACAGACTGGCCACGACACAAGTGGAGGGTTTCCTTGCTGGGTAACTCTGAGTTCACAGGTGAGGCCAGAGCACGGGAAGGCAGCTAGGTGATTTTGTTCCCAGGCTAAATATACTTCATTTGCTTGTACCACAGCTTTCATGGGAGTTCACTCGGGGATTTGTAAATCACAGATTACACAACTTACCGTTGCCCTGTTCCACAGCACTCCAGCAGGAAGCTGCTTCTCCCTGGGAGTCCCCCTGCTCCAGACAGCGGTCACAGCCACAGCAGCGGGGCCGCTGCCATCCCCTGCACGCCAACACACATCCCGTAGGGCGAGAGGTAAGTGTGCTGCTGTACCGAGCACCTTGCTGGGAGTCTTGCGGGAAAGGAAAACTGCTCAGGGCCCTCACAAAGCTCTGGCCTGACCCATCTGTGCAAAGGCAGCAGAGGGGGGCTGCTGGGGATTCCAGAGCAGTTTGCCACAAGTCCACAGACTCCTCCAACTTCTTTTCTTAGTCAGACCAGGTGATAGTCAAATTTGTCCAGATGTAGGTGTGCAGGGAGATAGTATGTGGATACATGTACTTATTTTCATTTTACTTTCATTAGGTGTGGGGAAAAAGCTGGTAAGCTATTGAACGCAGTGTCCCCACGGCTGGTTGTTGAAAAGCTTGCCTGTTTTTTCCAACTGTATCATTTGGCTTAGTAAAAGATATTGCTTCTCCCTACAAATCTTGTTTCTCTTACCCAATATGGCTGCACTGATAATGGCAGTTGTTTATAACCTCACAAATTAATGCAACTTTAATGGCTACCTCTCAGACTTCAAAAGGAGAAAGTAGGAATCAAAGTCATGTCAATTTTTATTACACTGCTTCCTTTTTGTAGAGAAAGCTCTGAAGATTACAAAAGTGCCCCCCAAAACCTTCCACCTTATGTAAATGTGAAATCCTGACACCATAAAAATGGGTGGCTGAACAATCCCTCCCCAACAACACTAGCATCTGAGTCATTTCTTAATTTCAGAAACTGCCCCTACTTTATCCAGCAACTCGAGCAGCCCACACAAGCACCACACGAGCTGAAGCTGGCAAGGGTAAGTGCAGCTGAGGTCTCTGCGCCTCTCGTCAGCGGTGAGGAGCCCAAGTTGCTGCTCTGGTTCCCTGCTTGCACAGACAGGGAAGGGCAGTTAATTACACCACGCCACAAATTCAGGTCCGCAGAGCCCTTCATTTTATGTTATCGTCCTTTTTTAAACCGCTTAGATTTTCAAAAGACAAAAGTAAGGCACCATGTAAAAACATCGCTATGGAAACATCACAGGCTCACTTGCACTTGACTGCCAAGCGACTACCTAACTGAAGTTTTACATCCTATTGGATCACTGCTGGCCATCTGCTCTCCTTCAAACTTCTCTGAGTTCTTTATATCCCTGAAAAGTTCATTTTTAGAAAGGAAGGAGGAGGAGGCAAGGGGAGAATCCGGCATTCTTGGCTATCACAGAGCTATTGTGAAAAAGGAAGATAAACTCATTTTGGGGCAGCCCCTTAAGAAGACAAAGATCCATGTTTTGTGAAGTAATTTTGTAGAAAATACCCCATTTTGAGATGCACTTTAATGATAAGGGTATATATTGGCAGCCACAAGGCAAAACAAACAAACAGCTGCTTCTAGTACTCTAGCACTAATTGTCTTCCTCTCTCCTTCTCTCATTTAGTGTCAAATGTATTTTCTTCTAAAATGTAACAGTTACTGCCTACACTGGAGTTGTTGGCTGCAGGCTCCCCAGTCTTGCTCCAAATAAAACACAGAAATAGATTTCCTGCCAAGCGCTGGGGAAGTTTGAAGACTTTAGTTTTTAAAAATATAATCTTTTTATCAGTGCCCTAAGCCTGCCAAAGGTAATTATGGGCCATGGCGCATTTACATTAACGCATAGGACCTACAGACATTTCAAAAGCTTAATGGAGAAACTCCATAAATGTACATATTGAAAAATAAATTAATTAAACTGTCATGTAAAGATATCACTTAATTTCACAGAGCGGAAGGCGCTCTTAATAGGAGTGGAATGGATCAGTGAGCATTTCAAAACCCAAAGCTATAATTTAAATTCAGCCTCTCTTCTAGTGTGCAAGTCACAAGACATATTTATTATAGCCTTGGATTGTCATTGTAATTGGTTTAGCAGAGACAAAGCCGTGTTGTTTTGCTTCCTTGCCCTCCTAGCTGGGTCGATATATTTTGATGTCAGACTATTGACAAGCAAACCAAATGCTGAAATAAAACCATGCATGCCTGTGATGAACTGGCAAAAATACAGTCCAAGGTAAATGTAATGCTGAAGCCTACATATTTATTTATCAAGTAGCAAGGGAAAAACTGTGATGTGAGGCATTTAAACCTCTTTAAGTAAACCAGTTGAATATATTTACTGCTGCTCTAGAGGCCTGCTATGCAGCAACAGACACAGATATAAATAAGTAAAAGCATTGTGAAAATGAATAGCAGCATTTATAAGCCGCTGCTCTGGGTTTTCCAGGTGGCAGCAACAATTAAGGCTGTTGCACTTGACACTCTTTTAGGGCTAGAGCCAAAGCCTTAGGTCCAGGCCCCTAGCAAGCAGACAGCAACACTTCTTACAGGTTGTGTATCAATCAGCTATTGATTCCTGGGGTGCCTCCGGCTTGGTTTGCTGCAAGATCTTGTTTGGTAGCAACAGTTACAAACCAAGCCTATGCTTCTGCAGCCATGAGCAACTGTCTCCTTCTTGCTAAATAAGCAATCCAACAACAATTTAATTCTTTTTCTGACATTCTTCTTTCTCTATTTCATTAATACTGTTTCTTGTAAGATCATTTTCTGATCTGGGCCAGCAAAGGTGGTCAGCTGATCTGGTTGTAACAGCGGTGGCCACCTTCTGCCTTCTTCCAGCCCATGTGTAAAGGTTGGCCACGGAGATGTTACTCTGAGCCTGAACCGAGAGCTGGCTGCCCAGGATCTCAGACGTCCTTCTTGTGAAGCGTTCAGGTTTGTGAATCTTACTCTGAACAACAAACTCAAAACTTACTGTAGAAGTTTAAGGGGGTTGTGTGCTCCGTCTTCTTGATGCATATTGCAGGAAAACATGTTTCCGAGAGAGGGAAATAGGGCCAAATGTATTGCGGCCCTAGCTCGGAACAAGACATCTCACTGTCTGGCCTTGAGAAGGCTCAGATCAGACAGAAGCAGTCACCTGCTCACAGAAAATAACTGGAATGATTTCCCCTTCTGAAAAGGCTCTCGGTCCACTCATACTTAGGAAGAGCTGCAACATGTCTGAGACAGAAACAACTGCCCCAGGCACACCTCTGAAGGCAGTGGCAGGTAGAGACAAATCGGAGCAGCCTCTCTGGGTGCCTGCCCACAAGAAGAGCAGCAGGAGCTGCCGCTACCATTGTGGGAGCCTGGCAGTTTACAGGTAGAGAGGAATAGCACTGAGGAATAGGTGGAAGAGAGAACGAGATGGCTGAACACATGCGAGTTGTCAAGATGTCATGCCATGGCTCTGCTGAGTGGCTGGTCTTCAAACACAAGCAGTTTCTCTTATAAAAACACCTGTGCATCTGCATTTGTTCTTGCTCACATAAGTAGTAGGATGTTAAGCAGAATGGGCTGCATTTTTGCTTTCAATGTAACCTTTTAGCAGTCTGTTCCCTAAGATAGTTGAGTATTGTACTTAAAACCATGCATCTGCATGTGTCTTCCAATACTACTATTACCGCAAATAGTAAACAGAAGAATCTTTTGCAACTTTTCTGTAATACATTTTTTACCTTGCTATGCTATTCTTCTTTCTTGTCCATTATCTAAAATGCACGCTGTTATCCTTGATTGCTCTTCACAGAAATTTTTGACACCCTCTTCAGTCTCCCTGAGCTCAGAGCAGGACTTAAACTGCTTTTTAAACAACAGGTTATTACCAATTCCTGTTAAAAAGTATTTTTTATTCCATGTTTAAGGATTGTGGAATTGGACACAGCTTTTAAAATGTTCTATTACCAATAATCTGTCTGCTTTTTTATGTGGCTCCTACTGTCATAATATGCAAATATCAACACCATTCTTCTTTGAAACAACACAGTGGGGAAGGAAAGTGTTCTTAGTCACTCTGCAGACGAATAGGTGCCAAGAGACTTAGGTTCTGGTCCAAAACAATATGTAGCTTCCATTTCCTACTGTCATTGGTGTCTGTGAGAGTCTAGAAGCCTAAAGTCTTCCTTTAATTTGGACTTCTTCAAGATACGGAAAAATTATAGTCCAGCTGAGAATATACGTATCTGTATGCAGACATAGCTACCTTGTATTACTAACCAAACACAGTAACCCCAGGTGTGACCATTTTTTGGTCATCACAGTCATTAAAAATGGTCTTTTTCTAAATAGCTTTTCCACCATCACTGTCTATTTCATGAGCCCTTGCAGCTCTGAAGGTAAAAGAATCTCTATTTGTAGTCATAACTACTTTTCCTTATGGAGGGAAAAATATCTGAGTGTTGTAAGGAATGGTCATGGGGTCAGGAGGACAGAATAGGTCACAGATGTAACTTAAGGGGCTCACGTTAAAGGAAGAGTATTTCTGAACTCTGAGATTAGGTATTATGGTAAAAATGCTCCTTTCCCTTTTCACTGTGTAAACAGTAAGTAAATACAAAAATATAAATTCTAGACTATTAGGAGCAATGGTGACAAAGTAATGATTTTAATGCTCTTAAAAAAACCAGAACAAACTCATTTGAAATATCCAAAAGGTTTAATTGTACTCAATTTTTATAGTCATAGAATTCTAAACCACTCTTCCACATTAAAAAAAAAAAGTTAAGGCATTTCTCAAATTTCTGAATATCAATTATTTAAACTACATTTCGTGTTTAAGATAACTATCCACTAAGAGCAACATAATCAAGATTGAACTGGGCTTGTATTCTTAATTCATTAGTGGAACTGCAAGGCCCTCTTCTGGATTATAAATTACTGCATGGCCAAGCAAAGTACATGGAAATGACAAAAACAACCAGCACTATGAAAAGATACAGTATCTCAAATATTTTATTCATTCTATTAGCAATTTCATGTCCTTGTTTTCACATGTATCTGACCATTTTAATTAGTATAACGTAGTAGCTGAGAATAACTCTTAGCAGATTCTTAATGATAAAGCATTTCTTGTGCTAATATTCATGAGAGGACTGGATAGTCTGATGAGATTTCACATTCTCCACAACTTTGTATGAAAATGCTGCTGTATGAAAAGCCAAGTGATGTCTGTTTTGCTTATTAGCAATAGCATATGCAAATTGGAATGTGCTGTTTTGCATATATCCATGTCTAGATATCTATATGACTTTTAGAACTTGTTTGAAATTTTGGTGTACGCTAGAGGGGGTGTAAAAAACAATGAAGAACTGTTACAACAGTCTTATCTCAAATCTTCAAGGAACATACAGTGCCTTATAGTCTTTTGATTAAGCATATGCACCAGGACTGTGAAGGCCTCACAAATGTAACCTTCCAAGAGATATACGTACTTGCCTAAGCAAACATTTGCTATTGAAATGCAAGATGCTTCTCCAGGCAGAAGAAAATATCCTAGAATGTGCTGTACAGAATGGCTTCATTTTAGTGGGTCCATCTGGCTGTAAACATCTCAACCGGAACCATAAATCTTCTCCTCACCCAAGAAGAGTCACTTACTCTTCTGCTTGGTAATATATAATAACAAGAAATCACAGACATAGGCAGAGACGCAGGAACAGGTAGTATCTCATTAGTAAAAACACCACATAGAACATATTTAACATAGTTTAATTTGACCATACAAGAAGGATGCTGAAGAAACCTTCACACACAATGTTTTTGTAAACTTCTGTTTCACGTCAGCGTAGGCCTACTTACGACGGTCTTTTTTCCGTACTTTTGATTTTGGTGCTGCCATGAAGAAACAGAAAGGGAGAAGAAACATCAGAAGTGAATTGCAAAATACGAGTGCCAGCATTGCTTTAAGTTGGGAACAAAACAGATCCATTAATGTGAAACCTACCATTAGGATTTTCTTGTCTGTAGAAAGCTTTTAACAGTTCCACTGCTTCTTTGGCATAATAGCCAGAAATGCACTGTTCAAATTAAAATAATGTTTATGAGTGCATCTGAAAATAACATAGTCCATGCTTCAAAATAATGCCTTAAGTATAGAGTAATTGTAAACAACTGTACTGCCTATTCCGCTAACTTAACACGTGCCTTTAACTATTTGGGGGTCAGAAAATCATCTTTCCAGGCTGAATACCTAATATATTTTAAAAATACAATGTCAAGACTCAGTAGAATAAGCCATTTCCCTAGTAACTTAAAAGTTAGGTAAAACTCTCTTAAAAATTAGTGCATAAAAGTTTTACTTAAGTTACTTTCAAGCATTTTCAACTTACACCATATACTTGGCAAGCACTTGGAAATGTAAGAGATGTATATTTGGGTATTTATAGAAATTACCAGAAAACATTCTTTCACACACAATTTTTTATTCCTAATAGTCACCTCTTAGACCTTTTTGGTCCTTCCAAAATATTTTTCCCATCTATGAACATTAATAACAAAGCATTTAAATGTCACTAACACTAAAGGAAATCCCCATCCACAATAGAAAGGAATTCATTACACCTATGCATCCCATTGCAGCTGCCTAAAGAAACAAATGAAAGATCTGCAGGATCATGAATCTTCTCCTTTCTTTCCTCTGAACATACAGAAAAATTAAATACCACATGCCAATGTTAGCCTGTGAACACTCCTGCAGTATGGACAATACAAATTAATTCAGATTATAGTCTCACAAACACCCTGACAGAAAGATGCTTACTTAATATGTTAACAGTAGACTGCCAAATGGTATTGTCTTGCTGACTTAAATTCTTTCTGAACCTAGAGCCTTTAGTGTTTATTTACAATGCTGAAATGTACTACCTTTTACATTCATTAAATCATAAATGTTAAGTGCAGAAAAAAATTCTAAGAACTCTAATCTTAAAGGACAAAGATGTCTCTTTCTCCCCACTCTGTTCCAATGCTTTATTATCCTTACGGTTCAGAAAAATCTCCTGATACCTAAACCTCTGCCACTTTTGCAGTCCGTATTTGTTTTGGGATTTGAACTATATGAAGTCAATCTAAGGTAATGCATTTCACCTCATGTATGAATAGACCAGGAGCATGAATGCAATCACTTCCAGTGGTTCAGCTAAAAAAAACAAACTAGTAAGTTGCTGCTACCTGATCTTTATTGATTATATGTTTATATATTCTACAGCTTAAAACAATTTTTCCCTTGTCTCCTCCTGCAGCTGTTACTGTTCTGAGTACTGCCCATCTTTTAGATACACTTATTCTTTACCTTGTACCATGAGTATAATTCTTTGCTCTCTTCTTTGATGCATCCTTTTAAATAATTTATGATTACCAGGCTTTCCCTCAATTTTCTTTTCTTTAAGGACTTACAGTTTTCTTGTTACGTCAAGTTTACTGGACATCTAATCATCTTTCATCTGGAACCCCTTAAACTGCTCCATAACATTCTCAAAGCATAGTGCCCTAAGCTAGGCATAGTACCCTAGCTCTAAACAAAGGAAAACATTTTATAGCTTACTTCAAATGGTTCTCCTGTGTCTACCATATCATCAGATGAGATGCTCAAAACTGAGCCACAGCCTCCAAATCGCTCATTTTGACAGCCATATATGACCCGTGGAATTTATGTGAATGAGTTAAGGTATTAAGTGAAAACCAAGCAGGAAGTAAAGTAGCCTGATTAGTCATTAAATTTCACTAAAATGTGCTTGTGCTTTTCAAACTACATTAGTCTGCACTGTAATTCCTCCCTCCTAAAATCAAAACTTATTTCTGAATAATCTAAGATGCACGACATTCCTCAGAAGCATGAATCCCAAAACAGAGACATACAAAGCCGTTTTACTACCTCTTACACTGTTCAGAACTGAACACTGAACTGAGACTAGCTGATTTTATGTAACAGCAATTATTTCTAAAGTGTATTTTTATATCCCTAAGAGAAATCATTGTTTGTCGTAACTGCGCCATTCCTCTTTTGTTCTTGAATCTCTCGTTACTTACCATGCAGTAAATGGAGGATGGCACAGACTCTCAAGCAACAAGATGGTAACCCTGTTGGCTTTGCCTGACAGTGTCCAGCCCCTCTCTGCAGGCTCGCTAACAAACAACTAATATTTGGACGTGTGGTTTCCCAGCATGAAAACCATTAAAGGATACTCATCAAGCGCACAGCAGCCGCACACATGATGCACGGCTCTACGGTTACGTACAGTACTGAGTTTGAAAACACTTCCTCGTGATTTTTATTGTTTTGCCGGCACCAGTCCAGGACCTGATCAATTGCCACCATTTCTGCATGTCGAGTAGCCTAGGAGATAAAAATAAACATTTTCTTAAAAGTTTGTATTGATTCACACTTTAAACTTCTCACTTATACAGACACAATGGAAATAGAATACAGTGTCATAAAATTATTCGTTCAAGTCAAAGGCACAATAGCCTGATGTCTGGTTTATTAGTAGTGCAATTACTTTCACTTCTGTTGAAAAAGTAACATAAGGCTTTCTTGAGAAGTCCCATGTTAGCACACCATTTTGCTTGTCAAGTTGCAGAAGAGATTTTATGAGAAAACATTTTCAATTCTGTGCAGCCCAAACTGCAGAAGAAATACGTAACCCAAGTAAGAATACATTCAACTTCAATCTCATATGCAGCACATCAAGATCCAGAAGCACACACCTGTTCTTTCTTCTACCTGTTTATAGACAGAGGAGTCTGCTTGGAAATTCTCCTCCCTGTCAAGCCAGCATAAGAAAAGCTCTATTTGCAGATCACGGGACACACAAAGCCCACTAGAACAACTCATCCAGCCCACAGCTTGCTTCCAAGACCAAGAATGCAGGTCAGGTGAATTTCTCTGGCAATAGTAAGAAACTGCTCTTAGCTGGTACCTTTCCCTCTGACAATTTTAGTATGCCTGCACAGAACTGAATATATTGTGACTACTTAATAATTTCAGTGCATTTCTGGAATTGACTGGCCTACTATGTAGGCACAGCACTTTCAGTTTGCATGAGGTTTAATACTGGTCAGGAATACATACATACACAGCAAGTCTCTCACCTAATAGGCAGGGACTGCAGCACATGCCTGATTACAAGAATATTGATTTCTCTTTTTTCAATCCAAGATGACTGAATGGTAAGTAGCACAGAGGTCACAGCAATAGGTATGGCACAAAAATGTGAACACAATAGATGTGCTGAATTTAATTGCAGAGAGCTCCAGAACAATCTGTATTCTCCCAGTATTGCTCCGTAATGGCTGCAGCAGCGTGTTTTTCCGATCAAATGTTACAGTAAAAACATGACAAAGTACTAGCTATGAAAGGAGTCTCCGGTTACAGAGCCTGATACGTATTTGAATTGAGACTGTATTTTCCTTCTTTTTAATCTTCTTGGGAAAAGGGATGTTTCTGATCCAGGAGCTAGATTAAGACTTCAGCAATACAAATTCTACTTCTGCTACATATGTCTTTGTGTGATCTTAGATAACTTGCTCTCAATACATGAATTTGGGTTAGTTTCAGTACTGCAAAGATAAATGGTGATAACTGCAAGTTGCTGTACACTATATGGCAAAGGACTCATGTATAAATAAGTTAGTGGCAAGTTTAATATTGTCTAAAAATGTTTTAAAACTCCTACAGAGATCTACGTTGCCTGTGCCTACATTAACAACAGGAGCATGTCCACAGAGCAGAACAGTGCTGAGGACTTGACACCAATTCAAGGGAGTTCACACTGGACTAGCTCCAGTTTAGTCGCATGGAGTATATTCCCATCAACAGCTGGAGAGCATTAGGTATGCTCTTTGAGTGCATCTTTTCAGTATAGCTTCAGCTGAAAGGAAGAGTTTGCTGTCTCCGAGACACAAACCAAAGCCTGGTAAGCAGGCAAGAAATTTATTCCAGGCATGCACTTGTAATTTCAGCTAACATAGTAATGAGCCCACTAGGAATAAAAACATGGATCTGAATCAATATGCAGACATGATTCCTCCAGACCTACTAGTGAAATGGTGTCGTGAAGGTTCCCTTGTTGAATAAATAGATCACATCAGCTGAAGTCTCAGTGAAGACACATTATGGAGATACTAAATGCAATGCCCTCCTGCAGAATGATCCCTCAGAACTACTACAGCTCCTGTAACTCAAAGTGTAAGTTGAGGCTATTCTAATTTTGTGCCCCTCAAATCAGAGACATAAACATCATGGTAGCTTTTCAACTCCTGAGCATGAATTAAAAAAATACAAGCAATCAGCCCTTGTTACCAGAGCACAACATGACTCCAGCCTACAACACTGCTTTGTATAGTGAGTAAACAAAGTGGCTTTTAGGCCTCTGCTGATCTCGGGAGCAAAAGTTAAGAAGAGCCACGCAGTCGGTGTAAGTCATACCAGCTTCTGTGGTAACAGAAAAGAGAGACACAGAAAAGATTATTACACTACTATAACAAAACACTACTAGTTCCCAGTGCAGCCACAACTTCAGTGACGCATACTGTTCTGCTGTCCTCACCTCATCAAGTTATGGCAGCGCCAGAACACATTTGCCACAGGGTGGAAAAAAAAGGTGGTCAAAGTTACAGAACAGTCTCCGTACAGAGACTAAAGAGACTATGTCTCTTAAATCACTAGATGATACCATTAGTTTTCCAAGTAAAGACAACTATGGCAGAGGTTTATAAAAATAATGAAAAATGTGGAAAAACACAGTAAATTTTGATCTATTAATTCCCCTAACAAGTGGGGACCCAATGAAATTAGCAGGCAGCAAATTTAAAACAAACAGAAGGAAGTACTCCTTCACAAAGCTTGTAATTAAATTGAGGAACTCATTCCCACAGGATGCCATGGAAGCCAACAACATAAAAGAGTTCAAAAAAGGTTTAGACAAATTCATGGAGGATATGTGCACAGACAGCTATCAGAAGCAATGATCCAGACAGTCTTGGGTTCTGGAAGTCCTGAAGCTATTCACTTCCAAAAGTGGAAAGGCTATGCAAGGGAAGACTGTACACTAGTCTTTTCTTGTTTCTTGAGCTTCTTCCCTAAGCATCTGCTAAAGGTCACTCCTAAAGACAAGACACGGGGGGAAAAAAATGGCCTTCTAGGTCTGCCTTAAGGTTTTAATTTATATTGAGCTGTGTCCAGATACTCATTTTTTACTGACATGCTGTGTGTAAAATAACATATGAAAAAAGATGATTTTCATCTTGAGTCACTGACTCAGTTCAGTGTGTTCTGTAAGCCCTATGATTTTTTAATTTGCCCTAGTCTTTTATGTTACGGTAAAGCCAAAACGACAAAAGCAGGTAAAAGTAGAAAGGGGAAAAGAAAACTGTTAGAGAGTGGTGAATGGTGTTCCAAGGAGGAATGAGAATTGATGTCACCAGGGAGAAAGCCTTGACACTATTAAAATAGTACCCCAAACTGTACAAATGTCTTTACAGACAAATAAAGACATCATCAGCACCTTCTGAAACTCAGACAAGCATTAACAAGTGAGAACAAAGGGGGCCAAAGCTCCAATTTCTATATTGTCCTGCGGCTTCATTAGTAATTTGAGTGCAAACAATACTTAATTTCCAATTATCATGTACTGTACATGCAAGATGCTGTGGGCAAAGACATATGCTACAATGACCCAAGAGGAGATAACAAAGATGAGAAGCCTGCATGTATCAACAAATGACCTAGAAGAAAGAACATTTCAGTGAGAAACATACGATTGCAACATACATGGAAATAAAGATGCCAAAAGACAAAAAAAGCTCTAGTTGGGAGGGGTCACATACATTATAAGGAAGAAAATTTTAAGGTTGGTCTGAGGCAAGACTGCGAACAAGCAAACAAATGTGGGAGCTGCCAGAGGGAACACAGAACTGGCACGAGCTCGAGAACTATCGCCAGGCTGTTGAGAACGAGCGTCTTACACAGACATTCGTTGCACTATTGCCCAGTGAATACAAGCAGTGACATGCCTAACTATTTTGAAGTGCTGACGCCACAGCCATGCTCCTAAAAAATAAATAAATAAATAAATAAATAAAAAACAGAACTGTATGTAAACTCCCGTCTTCCAATATCAACTTTTTCCAGGAGAGTATGATGATGATCAGTGATTTTGAAAATTACTCCCACAGAGTAAGAAGTAGTATCTCTAATGTTAGTGTGTTCTGTTGTGGACACGCAGGGCAGAAAAAGTATGCAAGGTGACAAGAAATAGACTGAAAAAATCTGAAAGCTTTCAGCAACTACACCTTTTTGACAAAACAAGCAGTTTAGGAACTGGATGAAGGAGTAAAGGAGATACTACCTGCACCTAACGCCAGCCAGTTACATCAGAGGATGCAGGGACTTACAGAAGAAGACAGGAAGATTATCTGACACAAAGCTTAGTGGTAATTTGACTTCTGAGCAAGGGCAAAGCTGTAGGGAAGGACTGCAGACCTAACTGGATAAATGACTGTTTTTTCAAACGTGGAAAAAAGTTTTCTAGGGATGAAGAATGCCATCATGAATCTACATTTTGGATGTCAGCAAGCAAAGACTAAAGTAAGAATCACCAAAAGTCGACCACGTAATATAAATTATGTAAATAGTAAAAATGTCTTGAGACGAAACATGTGAAAAGGTTAGAGCTACTATAGTGACTTTGGCATGAGACTCAAATACAACACTACTCCAAAACAAAATTAATATTTTGGCTCTTCAGTAAAGATGACACTGAGAATGGGGTGGAAAGGCAGAATAAGAGTATAGAAATTACAGTATGTGAGATACAGAACTGAGACATCAGAACGCTGAAAATACCTGAGGCATAGAATAGGGGCAAAAACCAAGTTGACAGATCATATCCATCACAGAAATACCAAAGAACTTGTGCAAATGGCTGCCAGTCCCATAGCTATGCTTTTAATACATCAAGGGAAGAGTATCACACCACTGAAACCTGTCAGAGCAGAGTCACTGCAACAAAAAACAGGAAGGACAAACAATTCTGACAACTACAGATCCAGGCTGGTCTCAAGAGCAGAACAACCAACGCAACAAACTTTGAGCGTAATATAAGGACTAGTCTGTAAAAGGGAAACAAAATAAAATACAATGTGGATTTGCATCCAGGAGTTGGCACTAAATTAAACCAGTAACTTTCTCTGACAAATGTATTTTTCTAGGCAAAAGAAATATCAATCCCTACTCTCTGGGCTTCAAAAAAGTATCTGGCATAGCACAACGTAAATAAGTATTGTCAGTCTGGGGAAAACAGCACAGTACAGAAAATCTAAGGTGGGCAAGCAAAGAAGAGAAGTTGCACTGAGAGGGGAAATATTTGCCTAGAGGGAACTTATCAGCAATGATGCTCAAAGATTATTTTGATATAAACACTTTGATTATAAACATTTTCATCTGGGCCATTGGCATTAACTGGAGAAAGACCTAGATAAAACAGCTAGCAACATGTGATGAAGACGTCATCAGAAGAGAGTGTCAGAGAATCACTCAAGAAATGGATGGTCCTAAAAGGCAGGAGTGGGGAGAAAACAATACACTAAGTATAACAAAATGGCACTAAAGACAAAGGCAGCTCCAAAAAAGAGAGGCAGACTTACTTCCAGGGAGAGTGGAAGTATTACTGCTATCAAACGAGGCCCAAGAGAAAGTCCATCTGGCATAAAACACACAGTTCTGGTTAACTGAATTCAAGAAAGGTGAATCAAAACTGGCATGGATGTACAGAAGAATTAGAATGAACACAAAAAGAGAGCTTGCCTTCTGAGAGCCTTGGGAAAAACAAAAGCTGAGAAGGGTTATGACTTTAAATACATCCAAGCTATGTAAAACACAGGACGATGCTGGCAGGAGAACAGATATAAATGGATCTTAAAAAGTTTAAACTGGAAATCAGATGTTTTCTAGCCATCTAAGGAATGATGTTCTGGAGAAGTCCTCCAATATGAGATGAGGCAAAAAATTAGATTTAAAGTGGAACTTGACAAATTTATGATGTCTGCTGGAACTGCCTCAGTGGTTCCAGAGTTGTTTGTTTTTTTTTCCCTTCCTCTCCAGGATTTTTCCTAAACAATGCCAGAAGTCCTTAAGAGAAAACTGAAAACACTTTCCCACATCCACATTTCATAGTAAGTGCCTCTCTGGAGCTCACAATTTCTTTCACAGTGTATGGAGCAACTAACTGCATGATCGGAAATTTGGATGCAACGAGCACATCCAGCGTTTCCTGTCACTATAATGTAAACATTTATGAAAATTAAGTGACAAAAGAATTGCAACTTGAGCTAAACAGAAACTTAAAACTGACTTGGCTTTCAAAGATACTAACAGCTAAGATACTAACAGCTTACTGTTTCCAAAATGCAGCTGGAATTTTTGAAATCAGGCCACTTGGATTTATGTACGTACATTCAAGCAAACCTGATGCTAATATAAAAAAAAGGCAGAAAACTTCCCTAATATTTTAAATTGATTATGATTTTGTTATTAGTCTCACCAGTTATGTTCTGCTCATTTACCATCATATGATTTGTATGCAGCAATAACTCTAGCACAATTTTCCCAAAAAGTATCTGCTTTCCTATGGTGTTTACACAGACAGAATTTGAAATACCTATCTTCTATGCCACCTAACTTTCTTGAGTTGTTAAAAAAATATTTTAATACGTTATGAATGTCTTACAAATTAGTATAATAGTTCATCTTTACTGGTATATTTTTGAACCTACGAGACTTATTTGCACCTTTTATCACATTTTGAGAATAGAGACACTGAATATAAATTTCAGCCAGATCCTGCAATCAGATCCATTTACACAGCTACAAAAAATCTTCACTGACTTTAACGTGTCTCTCAGCATGCATAAGATCTAACTTTATAGCTAAAACTGCAAGCATCAGGTCTAAAAATCTAAAGGTAATACTTTTGTGAAAGGAAGAAGAGTGGAAATCAAACATCAGCTTTTGTTAGCCTATGCACTCTGCAACCGCGCACAACTTCCCAGCTCCTTGTCTTCTCCTTTCCCCTTCCAAAACGATTCCTCTGTTTGTACGGGAGTTTTCCTAGAAAAGCAAGAGAGCTGGATTTTCAGTTTACACGTCATGACCTTTCAAAAAGCTTATAGCACAATATGAAATTGGGAAGCCCTTCTTTGCGGAGAGGCAGTGGGAGCAGGAGTCCTCGGGTCCCCGGACGGGCAGGCAGGGAGGCCGTTCAGCGACGGGCCGCGGCAGGTCGGGCTGGCGGGTGGCCGTGACGATCCCGGGGGCCTTTTCATCCCAGACGCCGGCTCGGTGCCAGCCTGCCGGTAACACCCACCTCTCCCGGCCCCGCTGGGGGCAGCGTGCCGCCGGGACGGCCTCGCAGCCTCCTCCCCCCGACCCTCCCCAGCCTCCCCGGGACGCGGGGCCGAGACCCCCGCGCTCCCCGCTCCCCCCCCACTCACGTTCTTGGTCTCGTTCACCTCGTTCCTGCCTTCCCCCAGCACCCGGCCCTCGTACACCAGCAGGCAGCCCACGGGCACCTCCCCGACCTCCAGCGCTCCTCGGGCCTGCGGGGGGACACACGCGGCCGGGATGAGCCGGGAGGCGGCGGGGGGGGGGGGAGCACGCGGAGCCCGCCCGGCCGCCCCCCGCACCGACCACTTGGAGGGCCCGCTCCATGAAGCCGAGCCGCGTCGCCTCGTCCTCCATGGCGGCCCCGGCGGAGCGCGGCGCCGTTTCCGGGGGACGCCCGGCGAGGCACCGCGGGCGGAGCCGGGGCCGCCGCCGCCACCTCCCCTTCCGCCGCCGCGGGGAGGCGAGGGGAGGCCGTGCTGAGCCGAGCCGGGCGGGCAGGATGCTCCGCTCCCTCTGGAGTTTCCTCAAGCGGCACAAGAAGAAATGCCTCGTCCTCGGCACCTTCCTCGGCGGTGAGCGGCCGGGGAGGGGCTCGTCCCGCGCGGGGGGGGGGGGGGGGGAAGGAAAAACCCCCTCGGGTCCCGCTGCTGGCTGGCTCCGGGCCCCTAGGAGCCCTCCCGGCCGGCACGGGGTTATTGGTAGCCGGGACCGGGTTTGGAGCGGCGCCTCGGGTCTGTCCCTGTGCCGTGTAAGCGTCTGGTAAAGGGGGGGTCTCCCGAGACTGGGCGCTTCTCACGAGGTGCAGCCGCGGCTCTGCCTGCCCAGGCGTCACCTCCGCGTGCGTTCCCTGCAGGTGGCACGGGTTTAAGTGTTACTGAGCTGCCGAGGAAGGCTTGGCTCGCTTATACCCCCCGGAACACGCCCAGGGGGTTAAATATCGGGGGCTGAAGTGTTTCTGCAGCACATCTTGGCTCTCAGCTTTTGATTCAGGTGAGGGCTCTTGTGGAGGTGACTGGATGTAATTCTGACTCCCCTCGGCTGTTGTGGCCTCCGCAGCCTCTCAGCGTGAACTCCTTCAGCAATAAGTTAGGCAGCGGTTACTGAAAGCAGCTGTCGAGCCCCTTTACCCCTTCTCCTGCAGGTTTTCTGGCTCTACAAGTACAGCAGAAAGTAATGGTTACCAGCTTCTGAGCCCGCTTACAGCCCACCATGGCAAATTGAGCTGATTTACTTTAGCGTGACAAGCTGAAGACTGTGCCCCCCCCCCTTCACTGCCCGTGTGGGAGTGCCAGGTGGGCAAATGGGCCTAGTAAAAGCACAAGCTGGCCTGGTTTCAGCTAGCCAACGTGGAACAGTGTCTGGGTGGGCAAGCAGATATCATGGGGCTGATGGCTCTCAGTAGTCCTGATAGCCAGAAATCCTAAATTCATCACACATAAGTGGCCTTCTGTCAGCCCGGGAACCATCCTAGTGTCACTGAACTTGCAGTTTTTTGCTTACGATGGATGCTGTTGAGGTACAGTTTGGTACAACTGTCACTGACATGCTATTGACTGTGTGAAGTACACTGAAAAGATAAAAATTTGGGACTCTGTAGTAAATTGGAGCAACCACGAGCAGGAGAACATCGTGAGCTGCCATCAGCTGCAACTTGCACCATAATGTTTTAAGGCAGCTGGGGAGATGGAGGGATTTACTGCAGAATGCTACACTACACTTGTTTTGCAGCTGAATCACGTGTGCTTTGGCCATCTGTGTGTTAGTTATGGATCAGACCTTAATCTAACTCGAGTTATGTCACGGCACTGCTAAGGAATGAGAACCCCAGAATCCACAACTGATCCTTCAAAAAACATTGCTTAACGCTGAAAGGTAGAATGCAACTTCACCTGATTACTTTTATTTAAAGACAGAATACTCTGAATTGGCTGAATGATGTGAGAAAAGCAGCCTAATCATCTGCTGATATAATGTCAGAGAGTGGACGCTACGTCTCTCTGATGTATTTTTCTTAAGAGCTGTAGTTGCAGTTTCTGGGAAGGAGGATGTAACAAAGGAAAATGGGACATCACAAGCTTAATGATTTTAAGTCTTTGACTGGCAAGCATTCAGAGATTGATGTGAATACTTAATTATTCATTAGACAACACAGGAGAATCTCTACATTATTACTGGTACAATGTTTTATCAGTGTTGCATTACTGAAGAACCACAAACATCTGAGTTGGTTGGTACCTTTTCTCTGCTTACAAATTCCATGCGTGTTATCAGTGGCTGTTGTTGTTAATGTAATTTGTGTGACTCCCAACACTCATATCTTCATAAATAGAAAAATCTCTTGCAAAACCCTTGAGGTAAGAGCTCAAACTGATGGAAAAGCAATTGAACTGTGTGTAATTTTCGCTTTGATTAAGAAGACCTCAACTTTGCGAAGACCTTAGACAAACCCATTCTTCAGGGGTTTGTTCTTTTAGCAAGAACATACTTGAATCTCTTCCAGCGGGTAAAAATCTAGTGTTCAGGGATCAGAAACATTATTTAAAGAAGAGAGAGTTAGCATGTCTGAGTTCCAAGGACATGATAGATTCACTTGTTCTTGATGGATGGGTAGATTTAAAGTGGTTTATATTTCAGTGCCCAGCGCTGAAGGCAAGTTAAAATGGATACTACAAAATGATTCACTGTTTAAATCCTCGCTGCTGTAGAAGAGCAAGTTCAGCGCGTTCGAAATGTGTGGTTCTGATTTCAGTGGTGAATGAGTTGTTACTCAATTTCATCTGTTGCAACCTTCAGCTTGCAGAAAGAGCATTTCAGTTCAGATGTCTGTCTGCTTGCCCAAGGCAGTTGCGTTGGCTTGTGAACGAGTGAAAGGGCATTACATGGGTTTTGGTAGAAGTCAGTGGTGCCAGCAGAATAAGGCTTTGGTGCTTTCCTGTTTTATACATGATTTTTAACCATAATGAGATGATTGTATGTCAGTTGATGCATGGTCTACTTGAACATAAGAACAAATCACAACTTAGGGAGCTGCTGATGTTCTGAAAGGATCCAGGCTTCTGTGTGTTAGCACCGTTTCTAAATAATGAAATTCTTGGAACTGAATTTGGGGGGTACGGGAGGAGGGAGATATGGCAGCGAGAGTAAAAGTTACACAGGGTCAGGAGGAGATTTCCTGAAACTTGATGCCTCCCAGTTACTGGTTCCACTCTTCTGCTCACCTTTCCATCCCACCTGTGAAGAAAGGAAGGGGCTGAGGGAGAAAGTCATAACTTACGCGATGTAAGAGAGATCCCACCTGTTTGAGGCCACTGGCATGAAGATGTGAGAGCCGGTGGATTTTGTAAGCTGCTTCCGTTACTTATGTTTGGATGGGAAGAAACTACCCAGCAGTGATAATTATCTCAGTTCGCTGCTCAGAGGAGAATCAAGTGTCACTTCTGCAGAAGATGGGTATTGTAGACCCCAGATATTCACGTGGTGTAGGACAGCCAGTACAAATGTAAACGCATTTCACTTTGTAGATCAATTTGAGTTCAGTGTGAAATGTAGTTGGAGATCCTTGCTGAGGTTCCTGTACCTGAATTCATCGATGTCAGCTGCCATAATCCTTGTTTGTATTTTCCGAACCGTGCGTGGTTCAGAAATGCTGGGACTACAGTTGTTTGTGTAGTTCATACATGAAGAAGAAAAAAAAGATTTACATAGAAATTATCCTTTGCGCAGTCTCATCATTGCTCAATTTTCTTAACTCCTGGTTCTGTTTGGGTCATAGGGGAAAGGTACTACAAGAAGTTATATCTGTACAACTGTGTAGCTAATTAGACATGAGCAAAATGTTGCTGCTGATACGTTTTGCTGACCTCCTATCCCCTATTGAGAGGTAAAATTGAGATACCTTATCTATTGTAAAAAAAAAAATGGTGTTTCCTCTGTTCTTAACAGAGATTTTCAACATGTCAGTTTAGTTTCTTACCATCACGTTAGCTGATGTTGACGTTATGGCAGTTCTTAGGACGTGGCTTCCTCTGGTCCTGCTTCCAGCTCTAAGCGATGGTACCGTCATGTAATGCGTTCAGCCTGGACTTCTAAGTCTGCATGATTTTCTAGTCTTCCGAGTTACTGTTCTGTATGTCCACGCAGATACACACAGTAGTTCTAAAGCAAAACGTGCACACATGCAGACTCCCAGGCTGGCAGCTCCTGGAGATATCCCACGATCAGGAAGCTCGCAGGGGCTCTGCTGCTGAGTGCAGGCAAGAGTGACCTGTGTGCAGGCATCCCTTGTCTCGGGGCTGGAATTGCCCAAGTGCAGCGTCAAGTTCTCCCAGCTGCTCAGAGGCGCTGAGGAGAGCCCTTCCAAGCCATGCAGTTAGTAACAGACTCAGTTTGCTGCTCACATGCATGGGTTTTTTTGTTTGTTTGTTTTTGTCCTTAAGCTGCGTGCATGATGCAGCTTTTCCCTTGGCTAGCTTCTAACGTGTTGTGTTCTCAAAGATGAAACTGGAGTGTGTGATATCGATTAATGATGGGTCAAAGTTATCTCTTCGTTCTGGGCAGGAGGAGAGAAATACAGCTGCTGATATCTGGTGTTGCATCGCTTGAACTGAGTGTCTTTTTTTCTGGAAACTCCTTGTTAAACCCGGGCGGCTGCTAATGCAACTTTGGACCCTGGTGAGACGCAGCAGCTGGTAGCGCAGAACACTCGCGCTGCTTTAACAATCAACTGTTAAGCAATTAGCTGTCTCAGTCTTAATTATAAAGGTGCTGCTCCAGCCTATCTCTCTAGGGTATGCGCATGATTCCTCTTGAGTTGTTTTGCTTCTTGTGGTCTCATGACTGCCTGTGCCCCGTATACATACAAGAGCCTTTTTTTTTTTTTTTTTAAACCTGTGTAACCTTTCTGCCAAAAAAAAATGGAGGTAAATGATTTATTTGGGGCAGAAAAATGAAACGAATGTTGTATTTTGGATGAACGGTTATGTCTGAATGCATTGTGGAAAATGAGGTGGAAAGAAATGATTGGAAAATATTGTTTTGAAAAACTTTGCTTATACTAAAAAAAGCTAATCGTTGCTGTTTCAGTAAGCAGCAAAAATAAAATCGGTACACTGAAGGTCATGTCCGAGATACACGTTCTTGGCAGGAGTGGATTATTCTTTGGAGAAAAATAATTGTTAGCTTTGAAGTCTCATTTTGGTTAACAGTTTACAGTGGTAAAATTGTATTTAATGTCTATGGAGCCATAATATTGAGTTTGTGTCTGATGGGGCGAATCTTCCGCTTGTGACAAGTGGTCAGTCTGCCGAAAGGTTGAGGCAGGAGGGACTGATTTCCACTTCTTTTTATTTTGAGGCTTTGAGAAAATAAATGAAAGTGATTACAGTAGTTCTGAACCGATCTGGTTTGTAGTTGCCTATTAGGAAGCACACTACTGATACAAATTACCAGATTTGTTTTGAGACCATAAATATTAGGGCACAGAGTTGGCAAGCCTCTTGAAATACTGATGATAGTTCTGGCGAACATATTGAAAGGTTTTAATGATCTAAAAATGTAGCGGAACTCAGAATCGGGGGCGGTGGTGTTAGTTTTTGTGGATCGGGTTATAAAAATAGCTCCATAACTTCCAGGGTGCAGTAACTGTTAAAAGTCTCCTTCATTCAGATAATGATTTTGGATCTTGAAAAGTGGATTTCAAACTGTTCATGGCTTTTGAAAGTGCTTGCTGGACAACAAGACTCAATTTGATACTCAGATTTCTTCTATGTAGCATAATTGACTTTGAAAGAGTTGGATCTGGCACTCTGTGGAGGGATGTCAGTATTTAGGGGATTGCCCAACTTGTACAGCAGCATTTTCTGCTTGTTTCTTTTCCTCCCCACCCTCTCTGCAGCGGGCAAAGGTGCTGATAGGAAGCACAGAAGGCATAGCGGCACCTCGAGGGATGGCTCAGAAAGGGAAGTGGTGATGAGGAAGGATGAGAAGAGGGCTGCGGGCAGGCTGGGGACGCCTGCAGACCCCCAGAGGTGTGGGAAGAGCGGCTGGGGGAGTCTTCAAAGGGATGCGTGGTGGGAGGGGAGGAAGTGAAGAGCAAATATTTTTGGTGGGTCTTTGTGGAGATTCGTAGTGAGGGTGAGGTAGGGTGATTAGATCCTCAAGGGTTGCAGGAGAACGGAGCTGGAGCGTAGGAAGCAGGCATGGTAAGAAGTAAGACCTGAGGATGGCGAGAGGGAACGGAGGAGTCCTTGGAGCTGGCGGTGCGCTGAGGGCCACGCTCAGGCCCTGCTAGCCAAGGTTCTTCCTACGTACAAATTACGGACCAACACTTCCTCTGTTTGGTCCTGAAATGTTTTTCTTATGTGATTTTTAAGACTTGAGTTTTATCTTTAACTTCTGCTGCTAATTTTAGAAAGATATCTTGAAAGAAAAACCTTTCTTTTCATCCTTCTCCAGGCTTGTGCGTTTGATTTTCTTTTCTGTTCCTTGTTTCTGTTACCCTACACCTTTCTCTTCATTATATTTTCTTCGGTCCCTTCAATCCTAGTTGCTCATATTGCTGTAGTACCAAAAATACCTTGTTTGAAAAAGAAACATATCTCTTAGAAATGTTTCTTATACTGATTAAAGGCATTACCCTTTACATTTTACTTCATTTTGAAAATGCTATTTCTGATTATTACCTTTGCTAATTACCATTAAAATGCTTGAGACCTGCTTATCTCCCTCAAAAACACTCACCCTTATGGTTTAAAACCAGTGAAAAGGGCTGAAGGGGGGGCTTTGCTCACGTTTTTAAAGCAGCTTGTAATCTGAAAATCTCTCTGCAGGAGTCTATTTACTGGGAAAGTATGGACAGAAGAAAATCAGAGAAATCCAAGAACGAGAGGCAGCTGAATACATCGCCCAAGCACGAAGGCAGTATCATTTTGAAAGTAATCAGAGGACGTGCAATATGACAGGTAAGATAAGGAAATAGTTACTGTTCTCAGTAGGTGGAATTATTTGGGGATTTATACTACATAGGGTCAGGAATGAAGAAGAACAAGAATTCAAAATCTTCATTAAATACTAGTACATAAATATAGTCATCTTACTGAATCTGAAGAACAGAGGATTGAAGAGATTTTGGGGGGTCATGTCAACCCTTAGCTTGAATATCCCCATTTATAATACATACAAATATACATACAGGCTACGATTTTTGTCAGTTAAAGACCCTTGGTATATTGCCCTAAACTGTACATAGTATAAGGTGTGAAGCAGCACCCAGAATTTACAGCACAATTAATTATCGTATTCATTATAGTAAACTGGTAGTAAGCTACACAGAGATCTTGGTGGGTAACTTTTATTTACAAATAAGAAGCATATCAGTCCAGAAAACCCCTACACTTGAACAGTTAAAAGGTACCTCACTATATAGGGAGCAAAAATGAAAAGTGATTTTATTCTGGCATTTGTCTTTAGATTGTGGAGAGGACATGGGTAGAATTAAAATAATAATAATAATAAACCCTGTCATTCTTACAAATAGTTTTGAATGGCTTGTATTTCTTTAAAACAAATTGGGCAGCATTTTCTTCTGTTGAAATTTGTAATGGCTTCTCAAGTGGCTGCAAATGGTTTCTGTGTCCCTTGTTTACCCTGACCAATTTGTATTTCATTTTTATCTTTTCCATTTGGTAGTGCTGGGATTGATTTTACTGCAAGGACTAAGTTTTTCTTTGCCATTCTTTGTGCAAAGTACATTCTGTCTGGCAGCATGCATTCTTGTCAAGATTTTTCATATTTTGTTCATAGTATTTATTATGTTACCTGCATGCTTATTTACTGTTTTCTGTTTCCATTGTACAACAGCAGATGAGACCTTGAATCTTCTGAAAGTCAAGGACTTCATCCCACCAGCTTTCCTTTGTTTAAAATGTATCTTTCTTGAGTTTTCTTGTAAAAAAAAAAAAAAAAAAAAAAAAAGATTAAAAAAGTCAAATTTTTCTTCCCATTTGGAGAAATGCAGCAGTGTAGATTTTCACCAGATTTTCTTCAGCAGAGTTGAAGGCATGTTTATGCAGACATGCAGGATGTGAGCACATATCTGCAGACAGACTAAGAAAAGCTATGTAGCCACACAATGGCATCATTGTGCCCAAAATGGTAAGAGGCAAGCAGGTAATTGCACTTCTGAGTACTTCCAGGACTTCCTGTGTTGCTTGTCCTCCCAGCTTTGCTTGTTGAGCAAATAGGACCAACGCTGTAGCAGTTATTGAGAGAGAGTAGGGTATGGATTTATGATTTTTTTTTTATGTTGACAGATTTTGGTTTTTTTTTTGTATTTTTTTCTTTTAATAACAGTGCTGTCAATGCTCCCAACATTGAGGGATACCTTAATGCATCAATTAAATTCTGAGAGTCTCACATCTCTTCTTAAAAATAGGTAAGACTGTCTCATTGTGTTAAATATAACTTGTTTTGATCACAAGATCATTTTTTTTCAATTGATGTATTTATAATGTAGAGAGTGTGAAGCATTTTGTTCTTGTGTCCCAATGAATCACTTAAAATATTTTGAAATTACCACATAAATATTGTGTGTCATGTTAGATAAAGTTTGACAGGTATGGCTGGCATTCTACAAACATTACTGGAAATAATTGTTACTTTAAGATGCTGCAATGGGAGCCATGGTTTTTGTTGTGTTTATTTAGGATAGATAAAGTCCTTACAGTATCTAGTCTTCTCTTAATCTGCGTCTTGACTGTGTTGTTGTTGCATTTGTAAAAATGTTTATGTAATCTCATCGAGGTCAGACATGTGAACAGTAGTGGAAAGTACCCAAAATGAGTTTACAAATGGAAGTGAGCTATAAGAAGCAATAGGGGCATTTCATAACTTTATACACATCAATCCCTGTCAGCAAACACCTTTGTTCTCATTATAACTGCAAGAACAAATGGCATATTTTTTAAATACATAAAATGCATAATAGCATACCTTAAATGCTGCTTGGCATTTAGCAAGGAGTAGAAGTGTTACGTAGGAAGTTAACACAGGGTTTCTGACTCACTCAAGACTGTCTTTCCAGTTTACCTCCCACTAACTTATTTATATAGCATTAACTTAATCTGTCCAGCATTTAATAAATTACCTATCCTATCATTGTCTTTTTCAGTCAAAAAAAAATCTCTTACAACAATACAACAGAATGTGATATTTAAAATAGGAGTTACAGCCTAAATTATGTTTTTGTAATAGTGGATCTAAGAACTGGCTACTGTAATTGAGGATTATTTATCCCAAACAACAGGAAATTGGAAAAAAGTTAGCTTCTATGGAACATCTAATGTGTTTGCCAAGATAAAAACTTTACTTAATAAAAAATTAACCTGAATGAACAAGAAATGTTGTGGATGATCAAATTTGTCTTCTGAACTGTACAGCAAAATATTCTACAAATGCTTGTAGTCCCTTGTTCCCTGTTAAAGACAAGTAATGGCTTAGTTTATTTTCTGTAGCATATATTCTTTTAGCAAAATATATCTGGTATCTCTAACTTGTCTGACTAGTTGGAGCAGTTTACAGGTACAGTGACACACTTCTGAATTCCAGTAATACATGCAGCTGAGGTCATGAGTATCCTGTAAGTGTGGGCATCCATTTAGAGTCTATCTTAGAGTTTGTGTCTTAATGCTTCTTTTTTTGATTTACCTTTAGAAAGTTTTAAATAGATGCTTACCCTTTTTGATCTGAAAGGGTAAAGAAGAGGTTGAGTGAAACAAGGCTTCAGAATTATCTTTAAAGAGAGTCTTTCAAGGAGCTTTCTTGTGTTACACGTGAAGGTATAGATTTGTTTTCTTTCCACTTTGATTTCAGAAGATGAATCAAAGGGTTCCAGACCCTTCCAGTGTCAGTCAATATATAAAAGGGTAGATGTGGAGATTTACCTTTCTTAATGTCTCTGAAGATACAGTCACTTTGTTATATTATCTATGAGAAGATCTTATGTTATTCCTTAAATCAACTGCTTTATCTTAAAATCCTTTCAGTTCTTAAATTTAAATCCTTTTTACAGTGTTTTAGTAATTTGGTATGGCCAAGGTTAGGTTGGACATTGTCAGTCTTCCAGAGAAATTTTTAAGCAGGGAGCACCACACAAGACCACTGATGTTCTTGCTCTGTCTGCCCTCCTCCTCTTCTCAAAGCAATGTGATTGAGTGAGATCAGGTGAAGTAGTTGCTGCTGTAGTCTTGTGGGTGTTACCTATCTCCCACTTACTCAACACTAACCTTTAATCCAAACCTCTAGTTTATTTTTGCATTACTTGCTGCCTTGCTTCTGTAGCCGATAATGGTTTTCCAAATAAAGAAATGTGAAATAAAAGTTGAGTAGCAGCTGAGTATTAGTCAGTTGCAGCAAATGAAGACTAAAATATCCATTTCCACTTAGGCTTAATACTCACAGTATTAAGCTGTTACCTGGTTGTTGCCTTATGTTGTGAGGAGAAATTTGGTAAGCATGAGCTCTAAGTATGTTTTGACATAATGGGTGGAAATGTAGTTGGCTGATGTTGATGCACTGGCTTCTTTGTCTTGCTTCAGTTGGCATGGAAAACTTACCACTTATAAGTAAAAGGTGTAGTTTTGAGTCCTGTCATGTGTTTCACCTACAGAAGTATTACTGTATCTTCTCTTTTTTCTTTTTTTAACTCTTCGTTTGGCTTTTGAATGGCTTTTAAAACTGTTGATTTTGCTTGCATAATGTAAGGTGTGTAAACTGTCCTTGTACGTGCTATGGATCCTTCTTGTATCTCTTCTAGCTATCTTTTTTTGCTCTCTCTCTACTTTCTGGAGTTTAATAGTGCTTTAAAAGATTTAATAGTTTATAATATCTGTTCATTTGCCTTATTTGATAGCAATGAGCTTAAAAACTAATTGTTTATGTAATTGATATAATGGTCAAACAAATGCCAAAGTACATACGTTTGTTTCAGAAAGATAAAAGCATTCCGTAATGGTTAACTGGGCCTGTAAGGAGAAATGATTTCTAATGAAAAGTGTGTTCTTTTAATAAATTATGTTACTGTACAATCTAAGCACAGGTTAATCTGAACCATCTGTGCTAAATATTTAAGTATTACTTCTGATCCCAAGAAATTACCAAATGTTTCCCTAAGTTACTTTCACAAATTGTTTCCTCCCCAATAGAGATCCAGTAGCCATTCTTTACTAACAGTGTTTAACAGAAGGGAAGGGTTGATTAAATTTCTTGGATGGTTAGCTTGCTCTTACCTCTGCTTCTGCTGCTGTATTGTTAAAATTGTGTCTGGTTAGTAGTTTTAAATATGTCATACGTCTTAGGTGGTCCAGATGTCTTTGTACACACACAGAGTAGGGGACAGGAGGCTGGAGAGCAGCCCCACAGAAAGGGATCTGGGCGTTTTGGTTGACATCAAGTTGAACACGACCCAGCAGTGTGCCCGGGCAGCCAGGAGGGACAACCATGTCCTTGGGTGCTTTGGGCACAGCATGGCTGGCTGGTTGAGGGAAGGGATTGTGCTTCTCTGCTCTGCGCTGGTGTGGCCTCACCCCAAGTGCTGTGTGCAGTTTTGGGCACCACAATACAAGAAGGATGTAAAGCTGTTAGAGATCCTCCAAAGGAGGGCTACAAAGATGGTGAAGGGTCTAGAGGGGAAGACGTACGAGGAGCAGCTGAGGTCCCTTGGTTTGCTCAGCCCAGAGCAGAGCAGGCTGAGGGGAGGCCTCATGGCGGCCTGCAGCTCCCTCACGAGGGGAGCGGAGGGGCAGGCGCTGAGCTCTGCTCTCTGGGGACAGCGACAGGACCCGAGGGAACGGCATGGAGCTGGGACAGGGGAGGGTCAGGCTGGGGGTTAGGGAAAGGTTCTGCACCCAGAGGGCGGTCGGGCACTGGGACAGGCTGCCCCAGGGCAGTTGTTACGGCCCCGAGCCTGCCAGAGTTCAAGAAGCATTTGGACAACGCTCTCAGCCATAGGGTTTGCTTTTTGGGTGGTCCTGTGTGGAGCTAGGAGCTGGACTCAATGATCCTTGTGGATCCCTTCCAACTCAGGATATTCTTTGATTCTATACAATCTGCAGTCTTGCTTTTAGACTGCAGAATATATATAATCTTAGGAATCAGTCAGGTCAAAAAGGTAAATGTTTTTCAAGAGAAGAAAAGAACAAACCCTTGCATTTATGTGGGTAGTGCAAGACTCCTTTTCCACAGATGGTCATGATCTATTTGTTTTTAGGTGATCAAGTCTGAACTTTAATAGAAAGCCAGGCAATGGTAAATCCTGTAAGAAAGTAGGATAGAAATTCTGATCCTGTGCTGCTTACGCACAAGCAGATTACCTGTGCATACTTACTGAACCGAAGTCTGTGTTAAATATACCCAGGATCAAGGCCCCAGAAAAGACTTACCGCTTTGTACCATCAGTGGGCTTTTTCTAACTGCTTAACGTAGGAACTCAAAATTGATAATATAACTGTATGTAATTGGCATCAATAAACACTATACTTACGCATTGAAATGTGAATATTTTTCCTGTGACTTCGTAATGCATAGTTTATATACTGTTTTCTTGAATGAGGCAAATCAATGTAGGTGTAATCTGATGTGAATAATTATAATAGTTAAACGAACTTGCCTTAGAGCACTGCAGTTATTTTAATATGTTTATTAATTTCCAAGTAAAATATACAATGGCTAATATTTGCATTTATTTTTCCCACAGGCCAGCAAACAAGTTAGAAATATGGGAGGATTTAAAGATAATAAGTAAGTGTAAATAAAAGATTACATCTACATAATGTCTAATATAAATTTTAAAATCTTTTATACCCTTTAAAATGCGCACTTCACACTACAGTGAGTCGTCCTTTCAGTAGATACGAAGATAATGTAGCATACTACATAGCAAACTCCTCCACGCTCTGCCAAAGCTCCTCATTAAGGATTTTTTTAATATCCCCCAGGGAAATCAGATGCTCAAAAACCACCTTGAAGAATCTTATTGGCCCTCATGTTATCCTGCTCAACAAAACTTTGTGCAGACTTTCTGTACCACCACAGAAAAATCACATCTCTCAGAAATGCAGGCCAGCCATTATATGGCCAGTGGTTTTCTCTTTTTGAGCCTGTTTGAGATAACCACCACAGCAGTGGTTATGAACCCTGTCGTTCATCATCTTATGTACTGGCTGGTGGAAGCAGTGGAAGGAAAACAATAATAGTGAAGTCAGATAATTATGCAGTGAAATATTACTGAGATGCTGTTATTTTTTTTGTTCACTACTTTTGATTCCTTAGTGCCATTTGTTATCCCTGCCACCACCACTGCCTCTCTGGTTTTCTTTCCTTCCTTAGAGTTATCTTCTTTTCACAACACACCTATAGATCCTGCTTTTGATCTGGTTTGTTTTTTCCTGTGTCCTTGCTACTCGGTGCTCATCCAAATTTATTTGTCACTTCCACACATCCTTTGCTATCTGGTGGCTGGTAGCTGATGCTCATTTTCATTTTCTTTATGTAGATATTATCTGCTTCTGCCTTAGGTAACATTTTTCTTTCTCTGAAACTGCTGTTATGCCTTCTGTGTCTTGACTGCATGATGAGGGCTAACATACTCTGTGTATTTCGTGGCCTAATAACGAAGGAGGATTTGACGGCACTGCTACATGATGCACCTTCTGGAGCAGCTTGTACAGTGTTGTTTTTTTTTTCCAAAATTACTTGTGTAACATGCTAAATTATATTAATGTAGGACTTTGGGGCACTGGTACAGGCTCCCCAGGGAAGTGGTCATGGCAGCAAACTTGATGGTGTTCAAGAAGTGTTTGGACAGTGCTCTCAGATGTAGTCTGAGTTTTGGGTGGTCTTTGTGGAGACAGGAGCTGAACTAGATGATCCTTGTGAGTCCTTTCCAGCTTGGGATATTCTATGATTCTTGGATTTAGATGGAACAACCTTAGCTGTAGCTGCTGTGCATGTTAGACTCATGAACATTTTGGGTGTGTTATGAAAATACGTGTTATGACAACCAATGAGAGAAATTGCTATGTATTTAAGAATCGTTAGCACTTCTTGAGTGTTGGAGAGTACTCTTCCTCCTGACTCACACTTTTTTCATTGACTTTGAAGTATTTTTTGTCTCTTTTCAAGGTTTCACAAGAAGTATTGTAGCAGTGTACAGTACCTGTATGCTAGTAGTTCTTTTGCGAGTCCAGTTAAATATTATTGGCGGTTACATCTACCTAGATAATGCTGCAGTCTGCAAGAACGGCACAGTAAGTTTCTTGTTTTGTTTGAAAAGTTGAAATTCCACATTCTTGGAGGTGAAAGAATTACTTTGATAAAAAGGGCATAGCTTGAATGAAACTGAGCGTTTTCTAAGAGTGGAAGATGTGAAAGCATTACTGATAGTAAGGTATACTGATAAATTATTAGAGTTTCTAAATTTGGATGATTTGGTGATACTGTTGCTTACAAAATACTAGCAATATCAAATAATACCTTTTTGTCTGCATTTATATTGCTTAAAGAAGGCTTCTTCATATCTGAACACCAAACTAAAATAATTTTCGCGTTCACTAGTCTTTTGTGAAACAGTAATACTGTATGAATGATCCAAGATATGTAAGCAAGTATGTATAAATGCTTAGCTCTTCATAGCTTGCACATTAATTCCCCCAGTTATTTTTTTTCTGGAGTTAAAGAAAATCATTGTCTTAGAAATTTTGACTAGTTTTAACTCCAAAAGGTCATTTACCTAAATGTTTCTTGATGGGGCCAAGCAAAGTAGAATGGGTTTTGTTTACATGTTGTACCTATTGCTCAATAACAGTAAAACCTAGAGTAAGCAAATACCCACAGTAAGATTTGTAAATTATTGAACAGATCACCTGAAAATAATGGGTGCAAATCTTGATTAGTTGTCATAAGCTCCTCTGTGATATCTCTTGCTGAAAGTCAAGGAAAAGCAGCATGTGAAGGCAGGTCTGAGGGTTTAGAAAAGCTTTCATTAGGGAGGCCAGAGATGATGGAGGTCATGTTTCATTTTGTAAAGTCCGAAAAAGCTTTTTTAGGCAAGAGGATCTGGAGTAGAAATGTTTCCTTTCTGTCACTTTTCCAGTAGAGGAGTGGGTTGACAGGATCAACTCAGAGGCGCTCTGCTGCAGCAAGTTGGGATCCTCTCTCAGTTCCTGAAAGCTGCTTTTCCGTCAGCGGATTTCTATGGCTTTGGTTAGGGTTGAGCTTAAATATCCTATTCCACCAGGTTTAATTCTTAGCATGATGGAGGGTCTCATTCTACTTGCAATACAGTTTTTTAAGAGACTTTCCTACATGAATGAAAAGTGAAAGAAGAATCTTAAAATTCTTCTGTGCTACAAAAATGGAAGAGATGTCTATAGTATGGAAGAGAGTGATGCCATAGAACTCAAAGACCTACAGGTTGATGGCAGGAAGGGAGAATCAGAAGCTACAGCCTACAACTGGTGAGAGAGGAGATGGTTTGGGACTCTGGTCTCCCAATTCAAATATGACAACCTGTAAGTGCATATCTGGATCTTCTGAAAAGCGTCCTGCTGTTCCTTGCAGTCTGCTTGAGTATAAAGAAAAAGTTGGTAGGTGGATGGGCAGGTGCTTGGTCATTACATGTCTGACTGTGATGATTCACATGTGATTGGAAGGATGGCCACAGCAAACTGACAGGGAAGTCATGATTTATTTTTGATGTCCTCTATCTCAATTTTTCTTTGAAGAAATTTTTCATCTCCTTATTCTGTTTTGAAACTACTGTGATAAGAAGGAACCTCTCTTTAGCAGAGAAACCAAATGTAGTTGTTTTCTAGAGCTGCATTGATAACGGGGGAATCCATCTGCTACATGGTATTAAAATATTAAGGAAAGTGTTTGCAACCTGTTTGAAATTGATTTTGTGTTGTTGTCTACTGCTGACGTGTCACAGAACTTTTCTTTTTCCCCACAGACACCGCTAGCTCCCCCTGAAGTTCAGCAGCAATATTTATCAAGTATTCAGCACCTTTTAGGAGATGGTATGGTGCTTATTATAAACGACTACGCTTACAAAATGCTACTTTTTTCTAGACTTGAGTGAAACCTTAGAATAATTCTGACACTTTTCTTGTTCTAGGACTGACTGAGTTAATAACTATTGTTAAACAAGCTGTGCATAAAGTTTTTGGAAGGTAAGAGTCTGTATTTTTCTGTGGTTAACTTTTCATCTTTACTGTGATGACAGTTCCCAAAACAATGAGTTTTATTAGAATCAAAACCAAGGGAGGCATTACTGACTTTATTCAGGCGAAGATTTTGGCAGGCTGAGAGCCTGACATTGCAAACCAACTTTGCAGATTGGGATCCTGTTATTTCTGAGCATATCATCAGCAGATAAACAATGCATCATTACAATGTTGACTGCAAAATTAACGCTTTTTCCTTTCCAGTATTTCCCTTAAGCATGCCCTTTCCCTTCTGGAGCTGGAACAGAAACTTAAAGATATCAGGAAAGTAGTGGAACATAAAGATTCAGATCAGAGTGCACCTTATTCTCCCTTATGTCATTATCTGATGCCAGATGAAGAAAACCCCTTGGCTACCCAGGTACTTGTTTCAGTTTTTCATCTGCCGTTGTTTATTTTGAAGAAGGAGGGGTGCATAACAGTCCTCCAGTTGCACCATGGTAACTGTATCTTTGATAAATGACCGGGCCTCCTCCTTTGCAAGTCAAGTGTCCTTATCTCTTACCTTCTTCAGACTCGATTGAAAACAAGGGTCTTCCTCAGCACTTCAGCGATGAGCTCGGGAACATCGCCAGATCAGTTGCTTTCAGTCTGTGACGTATGCTGTAACACAGTGCAGCTTAATGTAGTCCTAAGCCAAATTGCATTACCTTGTACTTGTGTACCAGCAACGAGCGTGGCCAATTGTAGCATCTCTGAGAGAGACGCTTTGCTGGAAGAAAGTGATGGTGTGCCGGAGTCTTTGGTTGTTTTGGGCTGGAAAATGAAGTCTTGGAGTCAAGAGAGAAGCGTATCTAATCTCAGTTGTAACACTAATTTCTGAAATTTTCTGAAGGTGTTTGTCTCCAGCCACATCACTGCTTGGTGAAAACTTGTTCTTAATTTGTATTATTGCTGGTATAAAGATGAAACTGAGGCTTCATTGTGTGACGGCATGCATTAATCCATTAACTTATGCTAACATGCAGTGTTTATGTCAGTTTTGGTAGTCAAAAGTAGAAAACATCCTGCTTGATTAGTCTGGCATTTCTTGCTAGTACTAAAAAAAACAGCAATCTGTGCACATGCACAAATTATAAAGAATCTGATTTACTATCACAAATCTTTTCTTTTAAATAGATTTGACTTAACAATCATCTTGACTTAATTCCATGGTGCAAAACTATTCTACTTCTGCTCTTAGAGTTGCCAATATATTTCTCACTAAATAGCATCTGTCTTTGCTTTTTCCAGGCCTGTGGACTCACAGAAAGAGACACTGCTACAATTAAGCTACTTAATGAAACTAGAGATATGCTAGAAAGGTATGCAGAAATACTCTTTATGCATATTAAACTCCTCCTTGCAACTATAGTTTATATAAGACAGTTAGTGTCATATAAAAAGCTGGTGAACTTTCATTTGCAAAATGTGACGGTTCAGCTACCGCATTAAATATTGATTTATATTCACTAATCGCAGGCTGGGATTTTCAAAATACGAGTGTTCTGAAATTCATTTATAAAAAGCAATCCTGCCTTAATAAGATGATGAGGACATCTTTCCTTTATCTCTACCTCACACTTTCTGTACTTATGTAGGAACAGAGGAGTACTTCTCTTCTGTTATACCAGGGTAAATTGAGAGTAATTTTATTGCATTTACTTGCTCTGATAAAATGAACACCAGTTTTGGCTTATCAGAACTTGTTTTTAATGCATGGTTTTATGAATGGTCGTATGCATCCTTCGACAGGAGCTACTGCAGTGAGGCTTTTATGGTAAGCATTGAACAGGAGTGAACTGAGCCAAAACATTCTTAGAATTTAACTGCTAGAGATCTGGGGCGTTTTAAGGACAGGTCCCTTCTATGTTACTGCATAGTAAGAAATAGAGAAGTGAGGAATGCTTTAGGTTTATGTCTTTTAGTAACTCGAGGGTACAGTTCAGGTTGTTGACTGGTTTGCTGTGGAGACACTTGGGGAGCCGGTCTCTCTTGAGATTTGCAGGGTTTTTTAGTTTGGAAAAATAAATCCTAGGAATGAAAAAATGAATCCTAGGAATGAAAACAGCACTTACTTACTTTTTTTCAGTCCAGACTTCAGTACAGTTTTGAGCACGTGTTTAAACAGAGGATTCAGTCAGCTGCTGGACAACATGGCGGAGTTCTTTAGACCTACTGAACAGGACCTGTCTCAGAACGGCTCTGTAAATAGGTAAATGTCTGCTTTTGTTGTGGTTCTTACATAGTAAGTCTTTTGGCCTCATAGTGAGTTCTAAAAAGAGCTAGTGATTTCCTTGCCTTGTTGAAGTTCTCATGCTGGAAAGACTTCTGTTTCCTGTTTTTCAAGACTAAATACCATCCCCTCACTTCAGTCAAGCAGAGACCTAGGAGTTACTGCATGTTTCTTCTCAACCACGAGCTTGCTAGAATTTTCCTGAGGTACCTTCCCCACCATAACTTGCAGATGTAACAACAGAAATCGGCAGACCTATACTTAGCAGTGTTTCCTAGCGCTGTACGAGCAGACTGCCTTGCTAGGGTGGAGGATTTACACCACTGGTGGTGACTACTGAAAGATGTACTTGTAGTACTCCCCAGTGAGGCCAGGAGAAAGATAGCTCTGTATGCCCCGCTTTCTAACTGTTAATTATTGGAGTTCTCAAGGAAGTTGGGCATATTCTCCAACTATATGTAAGCATAAGTACCTACAGAGTTCTTGTTTTCTGACTGGTATGCTGAAAACAATACTAACATTCAGGATCTTCTGCCTCTTCCCAAAAGACTGTAAAAATGTAGCTTTTATTCTGAAGTTAACTTGCTTTTAAAACAGTACAGTGTGCTAGAAATCTGAAAGCTGAGTTCAAATCCTAGAGATATAATTTCTAGAATATTAAAATGAAGACTTTGAATAATAACTAGCTTATATATGTTTATTTTAATAACTAATGGCTCTTGAGTCTTAAGTTTGTATTTAAATGTAGACTATTTGCAATGCTTAGAATATCCAGAAGGCTTTAGGTTGGCTCTCTCTTGGTTTTGAGTTTGAAAGAGTGTGAGATGGCAAACTGACACTTCTAACAACTGCTTACACACACACAGGCTGCAGCTAAACCATGTTTCCCTTGCGTGCAATGCAAGCGTGGAACTGTGTGATAGGAACACGAACAGGCAAGATAAAATTTCCTTTGGTAGTTCTCTGTATTCAGTGAAAGACTTAATAGGGACAAAACCTTCATTTGTATACTCCAGTTTGTGGTCTATGCAAAACTAAGTTGTTCCAAACTTTTACTTTTGAAGTAGTAATTATTTAGAACTGTAATAATCACCGTTCAGTAGTTTTACTGATATCAGAGTGGGTCTAAGTCAATATCTTTGTTCTCTTCTAGTCTTTCCAGTGTCAGTCTTCCTTTAGCCAAGATAATTCCAATAATAAATGGACAGATCCATTCAGTATGCAGTGAGACACCCAGTCACTTTGTTCAGGTAAAAATCATACTTTATTTAAAAGATCCCAAATAAAATTTTGAGATGTACATTTCTTTTTAGGTAGCATACCACACTTTAATTTCAATGGCTTAGGAAAAAAAAAAAGTAGGAACTGGCATAACTTAAACTTTTTGTAAAGTTTTATCTTCCAAAAAGATGTTTCTTTTTTCTCGTGGAATCTCTTCCTTGTACTAAACTGTGCAGAAGCAAAAAAAAAAAAAAAAAGTCTCAACTTTGTTCTATTTGGAGTTCTCTTCATCAACCTTTCTAATGGAAGAAATTTGAGTTAAATCTCTGTGGGAGTGCCAGGTGCTTTTCTCATGATGAGTGCAATCATGTACTGCAGCAAAACCAGAGAAGTGGCTGTGTGCTTTTGATTAAGTGGTGGGTGTGTTTTTGATTAAGCAAATTTATTCCTTAAATTTCTTCCAGGACCTATTGATGATGGAACAAGTGAAAGATTTTGCTGCTAATGTTTACGAAGCTTTTAGTACCCCTCAGCAACTAGAGAAATGAGCTGCGCACTAATAGGAATAGATCATGTATTTATAACACAGCCCGTGTGACTACTGATGAGATTTGGGTTAATTTTGTAACGGTGTAGGAGTGGTAGACCAGCAGAAAGAACATACTGAAAAAACTGGGAGCGAGCCCATATTTGTTCTATCTAATAGAATTCTGTTTCAGACACCCATTAAAAATATTCTTGTTGAAAGAATCACTGTATGTAAAGACTTTTCTATTAAAAAGTTGTTAAACTCTTGCATAATTCATTTGATTATTTTTATTGCATCTGGAAGGCATCTGGTGGCAGTATTACAAGATATTTAAGAAAAAATAACTTGTTTGTCTGGGGTGTGTTAGGTTTTGGGAAAAACACGAATGACGGTGATCTAAGAATAGCAGTATGAAGTACAGCTTTTCTATTCTTCCGCCAGATTTTTCTTTCTGTAAAGAAAAACTCTTCTTTCCTTGACTTTACAAATGTTATTCCAGAGGGTTTCTCATTCTTCAGAAAGCCTTTGCCAACGGATGCACATGCCTCTTGAACAGGCTGGGGGGGGTGCTCTCTTTGTTACTTAAAAGAATGTGGATTTTTAGAAGTTCTTGTTTATGCTGTTCAAACAGCTACACTGTACACATTAACTTGTAAATATTTTAGCTTAATTTGTATTAATTTTGAGCCCAATTGTCTGTATTGTAATAAAATATTTTAATGTAAAATTTGTGTGTGATAACGTTACTAGCAGAAAAGGCAATACCTTATTGGCCCATTACTTAAAATCTGTAATAGTTGGGCATTTATTACCATTACTCAGGAAAATAAGTCTACGTAAAACTATTCATGCTTTTTGTTGTCCTGTATCTCCCCCTTTTTGCAAACCTCACATTGCAGCAGGTCTACAATTACTAATCCTGACACATGATGAGTTTGGGAATTTTTCAAATTGGACACAATCCACTCTCTGCTTAAGATGCTGTCTTCCTGCCAAAGCTGAGGATTCCTAGCAACTCCTCATTATTTCTCAAAAAAAAATATTGTTGAAATATATGGGGGTTTTGATTGTTTAGTAGTCCACAGAAGGCACCCTGGTAACTGTAAAAACAATGGATGTAAACAGGAGTCAGCCTTAACCTATGAAATTATACAAAACAGAAAAAGAACTTCCCCTTACTCAATAGACAGAATTACTCAAAGGTAGGAGTGTGTAAAATCAGTGATTCTCATGATAAAGAAATTAAGATGTACATATGCATTGCCTCCATGCATTGGTGATGAATTTCTCACCTTCATAAGATTGTTCTTGCAGATGCATTATTCAGCTCATCTGAAACTACCAGCCACCGGTTGTAGCAAACAATGGGGAAGTTCATTCTTTTCTCTAAAACTGACAGGTTTTCACACTGCAGTTTTGTGGAAGTTAGATTTCTTGCTTTAAAGAAGGTGTACAACTATCTTAGGTGTGCAGCTCTCTGATCCGTTGCATATGAGCTTGATCTAGCTTTTGTTCTGTCTCATCGCTTTAAAAAAAAACATCTACTGCCCTTATTCTTCCCTCCTTTTCAACTTGACCTCTTTTTTTTTGGCCAGTTTCTTGGCAAGGTAGATGCTCAGTTATTCACGCAAGTTTGAAGAAGCAAGTTGTGCACAGACATAACAATCTAGTGCTGGATTTCATTTGAGGTTCATTTCATTCCACCGTTTACAATTTATTTTTTTAATAAAGATTGACTGAGAAATATCAGTAACAGTCTAGCAAATAAGAATTAAAAACAGTGCAGCGAAGAAGATGGGCAGGAAAAAACAAACCCTACTACCTAAGGCTCCAAGGTACGGCTCACTTTATGTCAGTCAGTTGCAAGGTCCAGCCCCACTGACACGGCAGTTGCTTAAGTGTTAACTGAGGTAGAGCTATCATCAGTCCCTTTTCTCCTAATGCAATCCATTTCAGTGGCTCCTTGTAGCCAACAAGCTTCACCTGAAATAGGAACCGGCAGTACAATTAGAACAATGGCTTTTCAAAGTGCATATAATTGCATTTTCATCAGGGGAAGTGTTCTTCCGTCACTACTATTTGATTATCCATAAACGCTATTAACAACCAAATTAATGTAAGACAATGAATAAAAGCAAAGGAAAAAGATTTGTGAAGTAGGTATGTAAGTAATAAAGCTAGTGATAGTTTGTCTAAATCAGTACTTAGGTCTATAATAGGTACATAAACCTTTGTCAGAAGTATTTGGGATGGGATTTGGGTCTCAGCAGGTAGGTAGGTTATGAAATGCCTGTTTCCTGTGGTGGAGCTTGTAGTTGTGAATAAGCATCAACATTTCTTATAGAGTGCAGCCAGACATTTCAGAGCTGACCTGAAGAACATGCCCCACTAAAAACAATGTTTTGCAGGGAGACTTGTACGCTAGCTACTGTGAAATGCTAAAAATAGTGGAGCAGCTTAAGGAAACAGTTGAAAATGTCTCTGCCCCTGAGGAACAAGATTTTTTTGCGCACAGATAGTCCAGGTGCCTCTCCAAAATGCAAGATACATGTACAGATACATCTACATTTGTATTCTACACGATGTTTGGAGTGTTCTTGAAGTGACTCTCTTCACCTTCTCACAGAGCCATCTCACTGGAAATTAGGTATTTTTTCAGATGACACCATATGAGAAGCCACAATCCAGAAAAACACAATGCGTTTCAACAGCTAGTGGGCATCCATGGCGTGAGACCAGAACTGACCTAAGCCAAAGCAAAGCCTTTAAGTGCAGTAGTGTGGATATTAAGTCCTGAGCACCACGTGTTCTGCTCTATAATTCTGCTTCTAATGGGTCAGGCTGCTTGGGCTACTTGGAGGTGTGGTATCAGCATCCTCAGCTTCTGACCCCTGCTTGCTCTGAAGTGCACATTTAGAGTCACATCCAGTAACTGTTTTATACTCCCAGGCGACCGAAGCCTCTGGGTGCATTCCCTTTGTGCACATGAAACCACTGGACCATTACAGCAATTACAGCATCATGAGAGTGGATATTTATAAAGAAAGGTCATCCTGGGGTAGATCCTACAGTGGAAATGAGAGAGGTGGCCCTGTTGTTTTCCTGCTATTTAGCCTCTTTTTATGATCCTTAGTTTGAAAGCTAAGATATATCCCAGCAACAACTCAGTCTAACTTTAAGAAGAAACATCCCACTGGGAGGACTATGACAAGGAAGGTCCCAGAACATGTTGCTGGGTCTCTTCCAAAGCACTCTGTATGCATTCCCAAAGATGCCAGAAACTAAAATAAACACTGATGGAACATGACAAATCCTGGAGTTGTTTTCCACATCCCTTCAGAGTATGCTCATTTCTCGTAATGTGTTAAAAACCTCTCTGTTCTAAACACAGGGGGGGAAGAGTCTTTTTACCTGTGTTTCTCCAAGCTTAGCCTGTGGCTCACCAAGTTCCAGAGTCCCAGAGATTGGCCAGTTAAGGAAGATGGCATTAACTTTGCCATCTGTGGGTCTGAATGTGTACCTGGTTGGAAATGGGGAACAGAAACACATTTCAGTCTTTCCTTGTAAATTTTCTGAAGCAATCTGTATCATGCTTTCAAGACTGGAAAATAAATGATTTGCGAAGTCAGCATTAATTACATTTTCACATGCATAACCTTCACTTCATATGGTCTATACCCTTTATTAAAGTATTATTCCTTGAAAACACATGCTGACAAACTGGAGGTAATAGAGATTATTAAAGAAGTTTACTTAGAAGTAAACATCTGTAGTAACTTTAGCAAGCTTATTATAATTCACTGCTGCCTAGTCATATGAGAAGGAAGATCTGGGGGGTTAAGGTGAATCATTAACAGATACTTGTGGGTTATATTCAGAAAAATGTTGTAATTCACTTCTACAGACAAATATACAGATTTTACACTGAAGAATTTCCTAGGAGCACGTGCAACGACAAAGCTTCCACTGGGCATTGTTAATTTTTTAAAAACTGAATTTCAGCAGACATCATCCACATTATATCCTTGTGTATCTTGCACCATACGTTTGAAATATTTCTCCCACCTTCCTTCATTTTAGTTACAATTTTTTTATTTTTCTCAAAAGTGGTTCTACGAAACCTTCAACAATTTCAAGGCTATGGCCAGATAGCAAAAGCTTACTTGAAGCAGGACTAAAGAAAGCCGAGTGAGGCAGAGAAGAGGGTCAGAACAAAAGCCTCACGGATCATTATGGAGCTATAGCAGCTGGGAAGCACAAAGGCACAGCAGAGCTCAGAGGCTGGCTGAGCTTTTTACTGACCAAACAATTGCTATTATTTTCCTATGTGCTTTTACCTTAAAAAGAAATGGATTTTTCTAGTTTTCTAGTTCCTTTCTCTCCTCTCTAAAGAGAGAGCATTCCTGTTACACAGATAAACACCACCTCATAGCAGTTTTGTGTGTCTGGATTTTTTATTTAATATTTTTTATTGTTTCTGATTCCAGCTCCACTAACAAGCACAAGATCATTAAGGAAACTCTTGCAACCCTCCTTTCAGCCCTGGCGTCATCCCAGTACTACATTCTCTGACACCCACTGTCCACCTACATTTTTATACACACTTCCATACAGTTTCTTAAATAGACAAAAGGGTTCGTTTCTTCAGCGCACACAAAGCAAGCTGGTGATTTCCGTAGTATCACACCATTAAGAATTTAGCGATTTCCACACACGCTGCTGTACACAGCCTGGATATTGATTCAGGAGCCTTACCACACGTCTGGTGTGACCGTGTCGTTCTGCGCTCTCCACGGCTTTGTCCCATAGATGGCGTCTCCATTGACTTTCAGCCAGGCACCCATTTGCCTCAGGCGTTCCTCAAATATAACAGCGATGCGACCGTCGTGAGTGGGCCCGATATTCATCAGGAGATTTCCTCCGCAAGACACTGTTTCTACAAGTTGCTGAAATGTTTTTAAACATATACGCAGAACATATGGTCACGGCAAATGAAATCATATATTTGAAGTTCTTACTAAAGCCCGGTGTGCTGCTTCAGAATGATGGATTGGATGAGGCACGTTACTGCTGCGTGCTCAGACTTTGGACGTCATCCCAACAGTCGATACAAAATTGAAGCTCCCATAAAACAAAGTTCTACTGTCAGTTTGCATGGCAGGAAGTAGCCCCAAATACATTTTCACACCAGTATGTCTGACTGAATCTACATTAGAATCAGATCCTACAACTTTTTAACATTTTGACTTCTCAATTTCATGAGAGATTTCCCCATAGAACAGTTACAGCATTATTTCTCTGCGTGCGAGGAAAACAGGGCTAGTAGATGCCACTTCATTTTTTACTGAAGCAGGGAAAAGCAATTTCATATTCTTCCTCTGTTTGATGCTCTCCCTGTTTTATGGAGACATCTGTAAAACACTATGAAGCTTTACATATTTAGTACAGTTTTCATAAAATATTCAGAAGAAAATGAAGCAGTCTCAATAATTTATGCAGAAAAGAATAAATCTTGTCTCTGAGAGTACTATTAGGATCTTCCTAGTAGTCTACCTTTTGCAAATGGAGCCAGTGACAGAACGGGTGTTCATTTTTATGCACAGTAGTCATAGACATTAGTGCCTGTAAAATTCACGTTGTACCTAACTATTTCTGTAACACACAATGCACAGACTGGGATTCAGATGAAACGTTCCTACCATTAAAAGAATGGGTTGGAAGAGGATGAAAGAGGGGATGGAAGGCTGAATGTGTTTTCATGTCTGTGCACATGGTACTAATAAAAAAAAATCCTATTGAAAATCTAGATTTTCAAAGGGTTCGTTCATCCTGGAGTAGAGCTTTTCCCAGACCTATTAATCCATGAAGCAAATTAAACAAAAAGAGGCAGACAATTTTACTAATACTTTTTTTTTTTTTTTTTTTAAATCTCAGCCTCTAAAGATCACACGTTCTAGCACTGAGTCTACACTAATGCCATGTTATGAACTTGACAATCTGCAAATAGATTGATGATCCTTCTAGGGAGTCCATAAATGTTTGTGTTTCCATCCACACTGCCCTCCAGAGATCAGCCTGAGATACACAAGTCTGAGGAACAGACAACTGGAGACAAGCTATTAAATGAATTGAAGACCTTCTCCTCTGAAGAAAGGTTACTTCAGTTTGAAATTATCTTTTGCAAGGACAATACAAAGGACAGATTTGGATTAAGCAACAACAACAATCTTCCTCTTCACTAGCTGAGTTTTGCAATTAAATGCATTTTATCCGAAAGATAAGTCTTCCTTTCATTCAGTTCTTCCAAGCTTCAAGTCTTCTTTTTTAATACCTTAGACTAGCAAATTGAATCAATTTTCCATTAACTCAGGCTATCTGTATGTCTGGGGGGGTTGTTTTCATTTTTTATTTTATTTTTATTTTTTTTTTAAATATGAAGTGGAATGAAGGAACGTTTCTAGCTACCAGATAAAAGACTGTTAAGAGTTATAAAACATTTCTAGCTAGAAGGGGGAAAGAGACATAGCCTTCAGACAGGAGTCTCTGTGAAACTGCAGCTGTTTGCTTCTTGTCAACTCAACAGTGCAGTTACTAGAAAACAAAATCCTAGAACAAAGATTATCCAAATCAGTCTTTGACCAGTTCCTCACAGAGGAAATAGCTTCTAAGAAACTGACTGAATTTTTACTAGATAATATTTTTCATAGTATTTTCTATAAAATTAGTAAGAATTACACGGATATTTCATGCTGCCATTGTTAGGCTGCAAATGAACAACATTATTTCATTGCTTCATTATTTAATTAATAATTTTCCTTAAAATAGATGTATAATTGAAACGTACAGTCTAACGTAATAACCAGCAGTTGGAGGCAACTCCTTTGTCCCACCGTACCTTCACCAGTTCCTCAATTGTGAAGTAATCGCCAAGCTTCGCGTTCCTCCTGTACCCCCAGGACCACTTGTCAATGGTCATGCAGTTCTCCCACTTGTGAGGCAGAAGGTGTCCGGGGTTGTATCGGTCACTGCACGTGTAGAAGCCACCGTGCTTACAGATGCTGCCGACTCCCCAGCGGTCATTGGTCACAACGGTGTCCCGAACTGGACTGAAAGCAAGGAATACTTAAGTTTATGATTTTTATTCTAGAAATTACAGTCACGGCTAACATAATCTCTCCCCACCACCATGTCCCTCCCAGAAACTTTCTGATGACTTCTGTGCCATTAATTCATTACTATTAGGTAAAGTGCAATTTCAGGAATCCAGTTCTCATCCTCTGCTAGTAAAAAGCCCAGATTGGCATTGTTGGGGAAATATGCTGCGGACTTTCATAGGAGGCCCGCCAGAAAGCAGTCTGCACTTCGTATCCACTGCCAGATGTTCAGTGTGTGTTGAAACAATGCACCCCTATTCTCAAATTATCCCCCTGTCCTGTTTGCCTACGCAGCAGACAATACTTAGGAAAGAAAATGACGAGGTAGAATAACCATTGCCATCTTAACTGATGAATTTGCAAATGTGGTTTAAAAAAAAAAAGTACAGTAGACTTTTTCTAAAGCAAGCTTCAATAGTTTTAGGGAAGACCTGGATTCTTGGCACTCTGAGTTTCAAGAAAATTAAGATTTAATGAAGTCCCCATAAGCAGAGTTTAGAGGTTCTACAAAATACACAGAAAATGAGACAAACTAGACACAGAGCAGAATTTCAGATTAGGAGCTAAAATAGCATCATGATACACCTGTCATTATACAGCCAAGCTAGAAAGCCAGTGCTGTTCCAGTAAGTATCTGGTGCATTTCCATCCCCATCAGACCAAACTATTTCTGGTTGGTACTTGGTCACAATTTCATAGAGTTCTGGTAATGATTTACTGGTTGGAAACTTTCTTGTCTTGAAGACATTGGTGGCATCTTCACAGAAGAGAGGATTAAACCATTCAAACAGGGAGTGATACAACCCAAAACGCAAGTCGGTCCTGTTTCTAACAGATGTTGCAAGTTCAGCCACAAGATCTCGTTTTGGTCCCACATCAACAGCATTCCAGTTCCAAGAATATTTGGAACCCCACAAAGTAAAGCCTGCAAAAAGAAAATTAAAAGATAAGAAAGAAGCAGAAGAGGGGACATAACGGTTCTTCCTTCTGGGAAGTGATTTAGAAGTACGTTGCAAAAGAAAACAAAATAATAATAAAAATAATACACGTACTAATATGGTTATCATGGTATAAAGCATGCCTATAATCTGTTTATGCACTGTGGCAGTAGCCATAACATCAGAATACAATGCCTGATACATTTATAGATTTTATACATAAACGTGCATTTTCTAGTACTGTACTGCTCAGAATAATTATTCCTTCCTCTTTAGCTGTTCACTCCATTCAAATGTCCCAATTAAATTAATCAAAACTACAGCAACTTCTGAGGCAACTAGAGTTTCACGGAACGCAGTAAATACGAACTCTGAATACACATTCAGCAATTGGAAGATGAAACGCTCCCTGTTGCAAAATACACAAGCTATCATTTGCGTTCAGACTACTCTCCTCCCTTCTGTTTACATCTTATGCAAATGCTCACTAGTCATTTGTCTTGATATTTAGAACAACTCAGTACATGTACATAAGCAGAGTGCAAAAGCTCTTGAAACAGCTTTTAAAATACCAGCGTTAGGTATCAGGAGAGATTTAACTTTTCAGGCATTCGGCTATCCAGCCTGAGCAGTTCAGGTGCTACTGCGCTGCAGACTTAAGCCACTGCCAGAGGAGCTCTGCTCTCACCTTCACGCTCATTGCCTAATGAATCTTGCAGTATTTTTGTGAACTGGAAACGTGTAATCATATCAACCAGACAAACAAGCTAAAAATTCATGCCCAAGGCTACAGGACAGCCTAAACGAATCTTGGTTCTTCTGAAGTCAGTGGGAATTACGCCACTGGCATCATCAGGATCAGGATTTTGTTTGTCAGAGATGGGATTAAAATTCACTTGTTATTAGCTGCAACTCTTGAGCCCACATCTCCCCAACACATTCACTAAACACACCCTCATATTGCTGCTTAGTATTTTACACTTTTCTTTGATATTATGTTGCCTTCTAACCACTTCCTCTTTACTTTTCTCTGCAGAGCATCCTGACTCTTGGAACATACTGCTAAATTCCCTGGGGAAACCCACAAAGCTAGTTAACTGCCTGTACACAGCAGCTCTCTGTACATGAAACAGTGCAGGATGCACTTTCGTGCTTTCTTGAGCAATAAATTACACAACAATCAGAAATTAACTCATCTAGTTAATTCAGAAATTAACTCGTCTAGAAGCTCACCCCGCTTGCCCCCACCATTTCAGGCAGTCTTACCTGTAAGAAGAGAAACACGGCACAATCTACTCTTCCTTCTATGCAAGCTTCATGACCATAGCTTTGTGTATGCATTTTCCTGACTCTAACACATTTCCTAGGCATTTTTAAACTCTCTGGCTGGGTTGGGGCAGGTAACTGTAGCTTTCTCTTTCTCTCTCTCTCAGCAGGCCGGGAAGTCATGGGGATTTTTCTTCAGTTAACAGAAATGCAACAATTGCTAACGTTCACAAGCTCTCCACTTACCTTCATGATGTTTTGAAGTTAAGACCACATATTTTGCACCTGAAGCCTTCAGAATATCTGCCCACTGGTTGGGATCAAAGAATTCTGCTGTAAACAGTGGCCCAAAATCTTCATAACTGAACCCAGGTGGGTAATTTGCCTCCATAAATTTCACATAGGGCTCTCTCTTTTCCTTCTGCCAGTACCACCTACAAAATACAGATAAAAACGACATATGTTGGTGATGTTTTAGACAAAGAACAGAGAACTGAAATGATCAGCTCTTACTTGTGTTCGTGCCGAGAGTCATGCACACTGGAGGCATATGACACTGGCAACCAGATAAACTGCTTCAGAACACAGCAATATTACTAATAAAAGACTTCCTTTTCTCTGTCCTCTTTCCCCATGCTCTGCATCCTTTAGTCATTTCACTTTGGAAAGGTCACAGAATTTCATTTGTCAAGTCCTGGTCCAGTAATGTCACTACTCCAACTGTTCCCATCCACAACAAGGTTTGGAGCTGCTGTGGCCTGAGGGTGGTCTCTCACCCTCACCACGGGCAAAGCTCATAAACTGCCTATACAGCATTATTTCTTTTCGGACTGCTCTCTCTCTCTCTCTCTCCCCTACCTAGCAATGAAAGAGGAATTCTACAGACATCATGCAACAGTCCTTACAGAATGAACAGCCTTATTTCTGGAGGCCTTCTAACAATATATGTTGTGACTGCTAATATTTAGGGGAACAAGGTTTGAAAGCATTCACCTCCCTATGAATTAAGCCAAGCAGCAAAGCTCCTGTTGGCAAATTAAGGCATAAATGAATACAGTTTGAAAGTGAGATAAAGAAAAGGAAAAAAATAAATAAAGAAAGAAAGAAAGAAAAAAGAGAAAAAAATGAAAAAGGGAAGAAAAAATTAAATGAAAAAGGAAAAAAAGAAGAACAGAATCTGAATGTTTCAGATTGTGCTTCTCTCTCCCGTCCTGAGCTGGTCTCTGACCTCAGCTTTGCATGACCACAGCAGCTGCATGAACTTGTTGTAACCTTCCCAAAGAGACTTCAGTGTAAGCAAGCAATCTCTAGCAGCCAATGAGAGAAAAAAAAAAAAAACGAAGAAAGAAGAGGCTGTGACAGTCTTCCTCCATGCAAGAACCTGAAAAAAAAAAACACCTCTTATTTTAAAGTATGTAATTGCATAAAAAGAGGTAACATCCTTCCTTCTTTTCCTTTGTCAACACTTCTGCTCTGACAGGATTAAGTTTTAGAACTGTACTGACCAAGGCTGTGCAGCTCTGAAGGGAAGAAGGCAGACTGGGTGACCATTGGGGTTTTTGACTTTCCCTTTGAAGGTGTCAGCAAAGGACCTCAGCCACCTGACTGTGCATGCTGCCAGAAGGCCCTGGAGCAGCTCCACACCTATACATACCTACGGATGGGAGGCAACAGGGACATAAACAACTTTATCAACTAAGAAGAACCAGTGGATGTTTTTAGAAAAACAGTACAAAATTAATATTTGAGCCTGAATCTGTGTACGAATCCTACTCTGGGAGCACAGCACTCAGAGTAAGGCTTGGTCCAAAACTTAGCTTTTTTTCACCCCACAGAGTCATTACTTAGTAAATAAAAAACTCCTGGTACCCTTAAACACAACTCTGTAAAAAATAAGCCAAACACTGCCTTCAAAAAACTGGTTTGCTTACAGGGAAGTTGATTTGTTTTACGAAAGTTGCATTTAAACTTTATTGTAGCTCTGCTGGAGAGCTGTTGTTAACCTTCATACTGTACATGATGCAGGGCACCTCACTCCAAGTCCTACAGGAAGTATTTGGTAGAGCACGGAAAGAAGGTGGCAAAACAAATGGCTACAGCCAAAGGGCCCGAGCCAGCGAGCACTCAACAAACCCAAGGTTTCATCCAGCCTTTGAACTACAACTACTTGAAGGATCTGGGCTTTCCGTTAAGTGGATAATACCACATAAACGAAGCACCAGCACAAAAGGCGCACAAGAAAACAGGAGGCCGTGTGCCAAGCAAAGGAAGCAATGCGGGGAGCGACGGGCTCCACAAGGGCTGCTCGAAGCCCTCTCAGAGGCTGTGGGGATCTGCAACACCTGTCCTGCACAGATCCTGGGGCAACCTGCTTCTTCTGACCCTTCACTGTGGCACCTGAGTGGTCTCCCTCTGATGCTTTATCTCCTTCACGAACATTGCAGAAAAAGCATCCTCCAGCTCTGGTCCCCCTGCTCACCGGGCTGACGCTAGCCCACCCGCTCAGCAGTGCCAGGGCTGCACACACCGCTGGCCGCACGTACCAGCCTCAAGCCCCTTCCCAACCGGGGCCATGAAGCCCGGGGTCTCTCTGCTCGGCCCCACCTGGGGTACAACCCCCTTGGGCTGTGACCCCCGTCCCCGAAGCGCTGCTCCCCGGGCAAGCCCCGTTACCGCCGGCGCGGGGGCCGCCATTTCGTGGGCGGGGGGCGAGGCGGGGAGCTCACCAGAACCACTCGCTGCCGAAGCTGGGCACCGAGAACACGCCCCAGTGGATGAAGACGCCGAATTTCGCCTCGTCAAACCAGGCGGGCAGCGGCCGGGCGTCCAGCGAGCCCCAGGTGGGCTGGTAGCGGGGCCGCCCGGCCAGGAGCCCGGGCAGCCCCAGCAGCAGCAGCAGCCCCAGCGGGGCGGACATGGCGGCGGCAGGCGGCCGGGCGGGGGCCGGGCGCAAGGCGGGGCCGGGGGCGGTGGCTCCTGCCCGCGGGGCCGGCCCCTGCCCGGAGCGAGAGGCCGAGACCAGCCGCGGCTGATCGGGCTCGACCCGGCCAGGGTTACCCCGGTGTGTGCCGGCCTCCTGGGTGGTTCCTGCTGCTATCTGCGCACCCCTCCCATAACTTTGCTCCTTCCCTGCCTGCCACCGGGCTGGGCGAGTGAGCCTCGTGGTTCTCCTCTTCTTGTGTGGAAAAGCACACGAGTCGAGGTGTTCCTGCCCGTCAGTACTCCTTCACTTGGCTGCTCTATCAGCAAGGGTTACCTGAATAGGAGGATTTTAAGAAAAAAAAAAAAAAAAAGTAATTGAGTACTTGATTTCTGTCCTGGTCGACATTCTGCCCTTCCTCATGCCCAGGAGGATGGCCATGGGCTGGAAGTGCCTGGCCATGCATGGCTGGTGACCGTCGCAAACACCCAGCCTTCTCCCTCAGTGTTTACCCAAAAAGCCACTTGCAGGGAGCACCGGGGCCTGCAGCCAGCACCAGGACTGAACGTCGGCTCTGCTGCCAGTACCCGCCTCAGAGGCAGCCCCAGCAGGCTGCTGGCGTTGCCTGTCCTGCCTGCTTCCAAATGTGGCTTCAGTGCCTCGCCACAGGCCTTCCTTCCCTCTCCTTCCCTAGCCGAGAAGAGCAGGGTGTTAGTTACCTCTGTGCTCTGCAGCTCCTGCTGGGAGGTGATGGCTTTGGGGGGGAAGAGGCATCTCCAAATGTGTCAAGGAGAGATTTCATTAAAGAATCATAGAATCATAGAAGCCACCAGAACAGCTTCACAGGAAGCCTGCGCTGAAACTGCCTTCCTGTAGTGGGTTTACATGGCAAGGTTTTGGTAGCAGGGGACTTGCAGGGGTGGCCTCTGTGAGATGAGTCCAGATAAGGGCTAGTTCAAGTCAGATCCAAAGGGACCCATTGCTGGCCAGAGCCAAGCCAATAAGCAATGTTGTTTGTGCCTCTGGGAGAGCAGATTTAAGAAAGGGAAAAACAAAACACAACAAAACAAAACAAAAAAACCTGCTGTGCAACAGTAGCTGGGACAACAAGGAGTGAGAACCAGCCCTGAAGCCCCCCAGGTCAGTGCAGCAGGAGGGCAGGAGGTGCTCCAGGCAGGGAGCAGCAGTTCCCCTGCGGCCTGTGGAGAGGCCCCTGGTGGAGCAGGCTGTCCCCCTGCAGCCCATGGGTCCCACACGGAGCAGATCTCCACGCTGCAGCCCGTGGAGGAGCCCCCGGTGGAGCAGGTGGATGTGGCCTGGAGGAGGCTGCGGCCCATGGAGAGCCCCCGCAGGAGCAGGCCCCGGGCCGGAGCTGCAGCCCGTGGAGAGGAGCCCACGCAGGAGCAGGGGGTCTGGGGGGAGCTGCCGCCCACCCGTGGGGGACCCGTGCTGGAGCAGTTTGCTCCTGGGGGATGGACCCCATGGTATGGAGCCGTGTGGGAGCAGTTCTTGAAGAGCTGCTGCCTGTGGGAAGCCCATGCAGGATCAATTCAGAAGGACGGCATCCCGTGGGAGGGACCCCACGTGGAGCAGGGGCAGAGTGACCATGAAGAAGCAGCAGAGGTGAAGTGCTACAGACTGACTGCAGCCCCCATTCTACTAAAAAAGGTAATAAATTTCTCTGATCTCCCTACACTGAGTCTGTTTTGCCCATGCCAGTAATTCTTGAGTGATCTTCCTGCCCTTATCTCAACCCTTGAGCCCTTTCCATCTAATTTTCTCCCCCTTTCCTCCTGAGGAGGAGGAGTGAGAGAGAGGTTGTGGTGGAGCTCAGCTGCCCACCTGAATAAAATCACCGCACTCACCTCAGCAGGTGATGCTCAGCACTTGTGCAGCAGATCATGGGTTGCAGGCACCTTCTTTAAAACATGTTTTTTCCAGCATCACTTTTGCCCAGGCTAGTGGTTCTCCACTCTCTGATGCCCAAATTGCATATATTTTCATCATGCCCTAGTGGCCACTGGATGGTCTTTGTGAAATAATTTGGCTTAATCATAAAATAACAGCTTTCTAAAATCATCACAACGAGTGACGATTTCTTTGGCAATCTTATCAGAACAGTTAATGAATAAGTAAATAAATAAATGAGCAGTCAACTAAATTAATCTTTCTCCACGTCAGAAAGATGTATACTGCTAAGGCTTTTCCTGATCAAGGGAAATAGAACTTCAGTTTCCAGAGCCGTTAACCATGGCTGTTACATTTCATCCAAAATTATTGAAAGGGCTGTGTAAAAACGGGAAGTACCTTTTTTTTTTTTTTTTTTTTTTTGCCGGGGGAGGGTGTGGAGGGGGATGGCATTTTCAGTTATATACCTCTATGAGTGTAAGTTATGGGGTGATAAAAAAAACATTTTTACTTCCATGATATAATTTTTCTGACCGATTGTTCACATTACTCTGATCTACAAGTGCACTTTGGTATCACATGTAGGAGCCCTTAGGTTTTTTTTTCATCTTCTGCCTCTTCGTATTCAATGCTGACCTACTTTCTCTGGATCTTCTTTTACCTTCATTTCTGTCATTTTGCTTCTGAAAAGAAACTCTTAAACACCTTTGACCTCTTGCTATGGTATCTTTTCTAGTTTATCTTTAGATTTCTTCGTATTCTGCAACCTTTTCTTTTTGATTGCTGCCAGCAACAAAGGATTAGATATGGAGTGGCTCCTTAATGTGGGAGTTTTAAAGTAGACTCTGAAGCTTATTCTTTACAGAACGACAAAGTTACAATTGCTCTGTGGCCCAAAATACTTTGAAGGAAAAATAATCCAAAAAAAAAGCTCCGGGGTCTCACTCAAAGCTCACCACCATCAGTGAACTATTGACTTTAGTGAGATGTAAAGCATGAACTGTGTATTTTGTTTAATGACCTTTCTCACATCCTTTGAATTAAAAAAAAAAAAAAAAGGTAGAAAACAGTTCATTAAATAGAAGTCATGAGTACACTTCCGATTAAGTCTTAAACAGGTTCAGAAAATGTCACCAGCCCACACATGCACAGCTGCTGACATCTCCTGTGAGAGAAAAGGTCCTCAGTGCACAGCCACACCTGTAACAATGCAAGCTGTAAGGGGTAAATCATGAAAACAGTACATTATGAGACGTGGTGAATAGTGCAGGACCGATGTCCGTGACTTTACAGGAAGCTTTCTAAACGCAATTTTTCCTGTGCAATACTGGAGTAACCTGGCCCCCGCAGGAAGGTCTGCAAGCATGGAGCTCCCAGCCAGGAGAAGCCCCTGCCTCTCCCAGCACAGCTCCACTGAGAAAGCTCTCTGCAGATGGGGAAGGAGGAGAGGAACTAATGAAGGCAGTCCCCTGGGTGGTTGCTGAGCAGAAAAGACCTGCTTAATTGCTGACATGTGAGCCTCATGTACTGGATCACTTGCTCGGGGAATGGCGAGTGGTGTGACTGCTGGGAAGGCTGCGAAATGAATGCACCTGGGGAGCTGTGAGGGCTTGGCATTGCAAGGAGTGCCCGGTTCCTGGGCGGAAAGCAGGAGCCAGAAAATAAATGGACATGGGCACATTTCAGACCTGATAGGATCTGGCTCAGACCTGGTGAGGGTAGATGCTAGGGTGTTTCCATGTGGTCTGAATGGGACTTTGCACTGGGTAGTAGGGTATGTGACAATGGCTGGGTTAAAAATATTAAAATGTTTAAAATGCCCTGTTGATCTTTGCCATTAAAGAAACTTAGGGTTTTCTTCAAGGCAGGATGTGAACTCGCTTGCCCAGAAAAAGCAGTGGAACCATTCTTCTGACGTCGCATCACATTCGAAAAGTATGTCTGCGAGACAAACAAACAGAGAATGGAAACCGCAGGGCTCGGTTTCCCTTTGCACCGAGCTGAACGGGGATCCTGCTTCTGAGATGAAAAGCTTCCTAGCCTGCTGGGCAAAAAAAAAAAAAAAAAAAAAAAAGTTGAGGTGTGGGGTTGCAAACTTGTCCCTGCAGCACAGCCAGAGAGCCGGGGTGCGGGTTTGACTCATCGCGGCTATAGGGGGGGGTGCAGAGGGATGGAGGGAGGGGACGCGGGGGACCCCCCCCCTCCATCCCTCTGCACCCCCCCGGGGTCTTCTCCCCCCGTGGTACCACGGGGTCTGGATGCTCGCAGCCTCTCCGAAATCGCTCCCCCAAAAAAAAACCCCATCGCCCTCCCGGCGGGGCGGCTCCGCGGCGGGGCGGTCGGAGCCGAGGGGCGGCTCTTCCTCTGCAAACTTTCCCTCTGCCCTCCCCTCCGGGCTCTCCCTCGTCTCCCTCCCTCCCTCTCTCGGCTCCCCGATGGCGATGGCAGGGCGGCCGGGGACCGGAGCGGGGGAGCCGCATCCCGCCTGGCCCTTGCCCGGTCCCCGCGGCCGCTCCCAGAGCGACATCTCGTCCTTCTCCTCCTCCCGGAGGAGCTGCCTGCTCAGGTCCAACGTGGGCGGCTCAGGTAAGGGGGTGCAGGGGGGCGAGGGAGCGGGGGGAGGCGGCTCGCAGGCTCCCCCGGACGCCCAGCGCGGGGGGTCCCCGCTTTGCTGCCCCCCAGCTCTGCCCCTCCAGCGTCGAGCTCCTGGGGTCAGCTTTCTGCAGACCCCAGGGCCGAAGCTTCCCCGGGTGGCAGGGCAGAAGACCCCCGGGAAGGGTTGTGCCGGCACCAGGACTCTTCCTGCTGTCACCTCACGCATTTCACTCGTGTTGCGTGTTGGGATTGTGCTCCACGCGCTGGTGTTGCCTTCAGGGTTTTCGCTCGCTGCGCTCCTCCTGTTGGGGTTAACCCCAGCGATCGCGCGTGGGGTGGTGCGGGGTTGGAAGCTGGCCCTCTGAGGCAAAGCAGGCTTCCTGCAGGATTAGGAGTAACTCCGCTCTGTAAACGAGAGGAAGCGAGGATCCTACTTTACAGCGTGGATATTTAGAAGTGGCCAAAGTAAAATAAATACATACTTGGTTAAGGCTGTTCTTTGCTTAGGCTGTTTCCTGAGGCTGGGTATTAAGGAAAATGAAATTCTGGTCTCACATTTTGGAAACATGTGCTTGCTCGGTTCCAGATCAGCACTGCCCTGCTGGCTAAAATGAGACTGTGAGCACACATGTTCCTGGTGCTGCAGATATTTTGGATGGGCTCATGCACTGTTGCACAGAGGTAGCTGTGAGCCCCATCACCATCGGGGCTGTGTGAGCGAGGCAGAGCAGCTCAGAGGGCCCCAGAGCACGCAGGGACCTCCTGTGCCACAGCATCGTCTGGACAGCACGGTGCGTGGTTGGGTCTGCACCTCTCATGTCTGCTCCTCAGGGGGCATTAAGATGAAGCAGACCATTTGCCTGGGGAAGCTCAAATATCAGGGCACCTGACAAGTAGAGAGGGAGGGAGGCTTGCATAGTCAGGTAGGTGCAAGGAGCCTATAGCGGATTCAACTCACAGGGCCAGAGGCCGCAACCAAAAAGAAGCGTGCGTGCCGTCTTCTACATCATTCTCTGCTTTACGTTTTTCTGTTTTTCTATACAAGTTACGTTCAAGCACATGTGGGGCATGGGGAGGGAGGAAGTGTCGGCGCTGTGACCAAACCAGAAGGGACTACTTTTAGGTGTAAGGTGTTTCATCGGGGAGGGCGCTGCATGAGCAGCACCCTCCAGCTCGATGTGTACGCAAGGCGTTTTAACCTGGACACAGAGGGATCGTCACAGGTGGACAGGGCTGAGCCTACGTCAGTGTTAGAGTACACTGGTTATCAGCTTAACTTCAAAGACTACTAATGATGAGCTGGGTGCTTTAAATGAGAACGGTAAATCCAGTAGAGGTAAAAATGGTGGTGTTTCCAAAGATGCATAGTTATTCGTAGTTTTCTCAAGCAGAAAATTTAGGCCTCCCTGTTGCCCTACTAGATTTTTTTTCTTTTAATTTTGAGGATGTGCTTCCTGCCAGCAAGTGACAAGTGTTGCCTTCTCTGGTTTTTATTTTTTCAAAATCTTTTCTTTCATTCTATATTATCGCCATTGCTGCTTCCTGTATATCCTTCTGGCTGCTCACTGGGCACAATAAAAATACTTATGTGCTGGCACACAACTGTTGATTCGCCTTATAAAAAGGAAAGCACGCATTAAAGATTGAAAGCTGTTTAATTTTTAACATGGTGGTCAGAGAATTGTTTTTGTACAGAGATGCCATTAAAATAACCTGCTTTTTCATTCCCCCACTAACCTGGAGAGCGACCATAATGGGGACAGAAATGTGAAGCACTTAGGGGAACCGTATGAACTGCCTTATTATTATTGCTTCTACTTCTTTCTCTGGCTGCATCATTTGATTAATTTAAAGTAGGTCACACATTTACATCAGATGTTACCTGTGCTTTAGCTGCCCCATTTAGAAAAGAACAACTTGCATTTAAAATGACCTGCAAAATGTTTGCTTACTGCCTGTTCCTAGAGTAGTTCAGCTCCAGCTGTTAGTCACAAGTTGCAGTTTCTGTTGTGTGTTTTCTTTTTTTCTTTTTTCTTTTTAGATTTTCTAAATTCCAATGCTGGTTGCGTTGGGAAGATGATTTTGTCTGCTCACGCACCCACAGTGATGGGTTGGTACCTACCAACGGTTCGCACCATCATTTTGCCACCTCCCGACCCACCACTCTCAATGCAGGGTCTGTCAAGATATGATATCTGTAGAGACCCTTCTAGTTAAGGAAAACACATCAGCCTTTCTAAAAGCAGCTTTGGCAGTAGTTTGTGAAATCCACCTGTCTGTTATTCCAGGTCAGAGCTGCGCGTATCTCATTAGCACAGCGAGTCTGATGAGGTTTTCCCAATGCTTGTGCTGCATTTGCTTTCTTACCCCCCCCCCCCCCCCCCTTCCTCTGTTGCTAGCATGTGCTGAAAGCAGCAACTTCCTGGTATCGCCATACAGAATCTCACTTCATCAGCCACAGTCCAGTTAGTGAGGATAATAAATTTTTGGTTTTCCCCTACTTTTTAAAGCTGGTCTTTTAATTTAGGGTTAGCAGTAGAGGTTTGCTGTCTTTCCCTGTCTGGGCTGCGTCACACCACCCACTGTTGTGTCAGACCTAGCCTTTACCTTCAGACACTACTTCTGGTGCAACCCTGGGGAGAAAAAACTCATCCTCGGCATGAGTAAGGGTAGCACGACCTAGGCTTCTGATCTATACCCAAAAAGGTTTAGTGTCATACAAGTCCGTAGGCTTTGTGGAGGGCATAGATAGGAATCATTTAAGCATCTTGGCACACCCTGCCTGACAAGGGTCTGTAAGAGCATCTCTAGGAGATTGGTGAGGAAAAGACGCTCTCCTAAAATGTCAGAGCAGTATTGGTGCCACTCCAAGACCACTGCTTGGGTTGTGTACCCCTTATGGCCTCCCACATCGAGTGACTAGACTGAAACCCACCTGACGGGCAGGTCACATTAGCTGTTTTTCTTGATTTGCCCAGCACAGAGGGGACTGAACTACATTTGAAATGCAGACTCTATTCAAATGCAAGCCCCGAAGTTATTCAAAACCCAGGTTTGGTGGCCGTGGGGCCGAGGGCAGCTCTGAGTCCGAGTGGTGGACCCAGGTCCCAGGGGATGCTTCTGTTTTGTGTCAGCTGCCTGCAGCGCACTTCGTGACAGGCTTCATGCACGAACCCCAGCTGCTGCAGCACACAGCCAACACGTAGCCATGCCCGCTCTTTATCTGCATGTCCACGTAGGCAGTTTTTGGTTTGCTCTCTTGTTGTGGGTTTTGCTATACGGCCTGAAGCAAAGAGTCTTGCATTTTATTCCGAAGGTGGTGAGGTTTGTGGTGAGGTGCGTCTTCGTGAAAAGGGAACTTTACTTCTCAGACCAGAAGTCAAAAAAAACCATTTCTCCACTCCATTTAGTGTACTGTGTGCGATTGACACTGTCATATTGTTGCAGTTCCTCTTGAGGTCTTACTCTTTAGCAAGAAGTAGACATGTCAGATAATTTCCTTCACTGCTAAGAAGTGCACCTTTCAGACAGAGAGGTGAGCTCCTAATGCTTGTTTCCAGTCCTTTTTTCCTGTCTTTCCGTTGACAGATGAAAAAATCTACCTGAAAATTCAGACAGCATTCTTCAATATATCAGCCGTACACCACATGCACACCTTTCAGGTGAAAGGCTGAGAGAAAATGACAGTCCTGACTCAAAATTCATGCATCCCAGGTTTGTTCTGGGAATTTGGGGCTAGCAAAGTGGTCGTTTGCACATTAACTTACTCAAAATGATAATGCGTAACAGCTAGGATTACTCTTTCTGCTGCCCCCACAATAGGGTGGGCGAAGAGGTGGCTGAAAATCACCCCCTTCATGCCATGACCAGAGCATCCAAGTGGCTGATGTTGGATGGGAAGGAAATTGATGAATTTTGGACATGTTGGAGCTTCTTGTAAACAGAGCGCCCCATTTTGCAAATTTCAGATTCTCTTCTTAAAGTGCAAAGGTTTTGGTTGATGCAAAGAAAATAAAACGTTTTTGACAACTGGAGATATTTTAGCATCTAGCAAGAGTGAAACCCCAAAAAAAACTCTTATTTTAGATGTCGGCCTGGCTATCTGGGGGCATAAAACCTAGGGAAAAAGATAAATGATGGGTAGGTAAGTGGCCGTTTATATCTGCTTGTATTTCTGTATGTTTGTACAAATATTTGCCAAAATGGCTACAGCTTCCAGCTTCTTGGGTCTTATTGCTGTATACACCAAACAAGAGTCCTACCAAGGTCTGTGGAATGGAGTTCAGTGTTTGTAAAGAAGACATCAGATGTGCTTTGGGAGGGCTGTTAGGAAGACTGTGTCTTTCATTTATCACATGGGGGCAAGGGGGGCACAGCCTCATGATGTGGAAGTACACTCACAACTAAAGCAACTCATTTTGGTACATTATATGAAAATACAGGAGTTAGGGGAAAACATTTCTCCATTGGATTTTTTACAACATAAATCAAACTACAGAATTTGGCAAGATAAGGCAGATAATTCAGGGTAAAAAACTATAGTCAAAGTTAAGACAAATCATCATTCTTGTGATTTAGAGACTAAACTCAACACCTGTGACTGGACTGTGTCATTTCCCTAAATCCACATTGACATTTTCCCACCAATTTGGAAATTTGAACGGTCAGGAATAGGCAGCAATCACAAGCATATACAATTTGACCTGTACTTATACAATCGGAGCACCTCCTTCTTTGTAATAAACTGGAAAAATGCTAAAACCATCATCCCATAATGTTAAATCTGATTGCTGCCATTGTTCTGTGTAACTTGTAGTTTCCAGACTGTGCTGAGGAAAAATCCAGGAATAATTAAACATTATGCAACGAAGAGCCTGCCTGTTTTATGCTGGACTAAAAGACATTATTCCACACCAACTCCTGCAGGATAACTGGAGTAAATTCTTGATATGAGCTCAGCCTAAGCATTCAAGTTAACTCTACAATTTACAATACGACATTTACATATGACACAGTTTCTGGAACAACAACTTTGCAACCAAATATTCAGACTTGGTCTGGATGAAAAAAAAAAATATTTTCTAAATGTGGCAATAACCATTGTGGTTGGCTAAGTAGAGATTGGATTGCAAACATTTGCAGCGTGTGATTGAATGCGTCTTTTGCAGCAACAGATCAGTAGCTCACTCTGTGATCTGTTCATCATTTTGCCACTGTGTGTGTTTTAGTTTCTGAAGGCCCTTTTGGCATTTAGCACTTCCTGCTGATGTGTGGCTTCTAGCAAGTAACCATTTAGTATCAGATCTCACTTCAAGTCAGAAGCCAGAATAAGTTATTAAGTGACTGAAGATGAATTTTTACTTCTTCTTTTGCTGAATGCAAGAAATCAGATTTAAAAAATAAATAAATAAAAAATATAAACTGTTTCTAGAACCTAAGTATTTCATCAGTCAAATCCGTTGTTATTATACACCTCTTAGCTTTCTTGCCCTCTCCCAGCCTGGGATGTGGGAATTTTTCATTGCCAGAAATCCTGTAGGATTTCAGTTTTAACTAACATTGGTATTAGTCTTGCCTCTGAATTTTTAGTGGTTCTCACTGAAAATATTCTAACAGAAGACTAAGATTTTACCTAGTAAGATGCAATTTTTAACTGATGCCAAAGTTTTTCCCAGGTACAAAGCAAGTGGTACAAAACAAAAAATACCCAGAAAAAAATAGGAAATCCTGATTTTGTTGGTTTGAGTTCTATTACTTTTTAATTTTTCTGTGTCTGTCTTCAACAATTGCCTTTGATTTAAAAAAAAAAAAAAAAAAAAAGTCTTAAAATTGCTAGTCTTAAAACCCAGTACAATAAGAGAAGCTTTTGAATTTCATTCACGTGGAAAGCATCATGGTATTCCTGAAACACAAGCAGAGTTTATTGGCAGACAACACTTCCCTCCATAGTCAGATAAGAAAATTTGTTCCTGGTTTTGCGCAGTTTTGAGGCAGAAGTGGACTTTTGATACGTAGTGTTGTATGAATTCTGAGTGCCGTCGATGTTAGTAGGATTTTTGAGTTTTGAAAGGCTGAAACAGTGAAATATTAGTAAGGTTTATCTATATCAAGGACTGTAATATAGCCTCAAGCTTCATTAACTCAAAGATGATAAACTGCAAGTCGGCCTTGCTCTCAAGTAGAGTATTTTGTAAGAAGTGTGGCTAAGGAGCAGCTTAAACCACTGACAGCTTCAGTGGTAAGGTATTTTTCTATCCCCTCTTCTTTCTTATGTTTCTTACATATTTCTCATAGAGACTAGATTGCCCTTCCCATTTCTTGTGTTATTTCTTGTGTTAAAACCACTTTGCTGTATTCAGAGAAATACGCAGCCAAAACACTGGGGGCTGAGAGGCGAGTGAGGAAGTGTTCTGCCAGTGATGGCAATGTGAGTGCTGTTCAAATGCTAAAACACTGTGTGAATATGAATTCTCATTAAAATAGTCATCATATTTTCACTAAAAGCTTTATTTTTCAGAATATGTAGCATTGAATGATTATTTTTAATTAAACGTATTTTACAGCTTGCCCCCATATTTTTTAACATTTGCAGAATCTTATCACAGAATCACAGACTGGTTTGGGTTGGAGGGGACATTAAAGCCCACCCGGTTCCAACCCCCTGCCATGGGCAGGGACACCTCCCACCAGACCAGGTTGCCCAAAGCCCCAGTGAAAAGGCTGAGCTCTGGCACAACTCTTTCATTATTTAAAGTTGTTAAGTTAGCAAATATTTTTTGAATAAAAATGCATTCTGCTGGAATATGGTCTTGTAAAAATCTCACTTTTTTGTCTAAACAGTTCTGATATCAGTCAGGTGTCTATTTTTCAGGAGAAATACTTGACAAAGTTTGAAAATGTTAACTTGTCACTTCATAAAATCATTCGGCAATTTTTAGAAAGTTTCATCATATGAAAACTCAATATATGATTTTTTTTCTTCTGATTTGGGGAGCAGGAATAGGAACAAAAGCAGCAGGGAAGTGTCAGAATTTTCCTGGCACAGAAATTTCGCTTTGGCAATTTCATGCACCCCAACCACCTGCACAGGGAACGTGTGATCACTGCCATTGTATTTTGTTATGGTCAAATTAGTAGATAACAAATTCTTTAAAGGTTATAATGCCTCTTAAAGGAGTAAGAAAGTTCAGTATTTTCATGGAGCCAGAACCTAGAGAGCGTGCTGAACAAAGGTACCCCCCCAGTGCATGTGTTTTCTTTTCCCATTTTTGGTGGAGAATCACAGCTTTTAAGATACATCTGTGACTAATATACCCCATCCTCAAGAAAATTACAGGCACTGACGGGAGTTGGTGTTGAGGTATTGTCTTGTATCATCTACAAGCAGAGTAAAGAAAGGGGTTGTGGTACATTTGTAGTTGAACGTGTCCTAATTGTAGGCCTTCTTTGTGTGCAGTCAGGGGCAGCTATATTTAAACTTTGTGAGTGAAAGGATAATTAGCAGTCATCTTTTTTCTTTTTCTTTTTTTTTTTTTAATTATTTATTTATTTCCACCCTTGCCTAGTGTTGTTGTTGACAGCTAATGTTAGCGGTTTAAGCCACTGTTGAAACGGTGGTTATTTTTAATCTGAAAAAAAGAGTACTACCAAAGCAAGGCGTGAAAAGGCCATGTCTGCAAGACATAATTCTGATTTTCTTTTCTGATTAAGAGCAGTTTGGGCAAGATCAGAGTGCTTGGATTTGAAATATGTCCTTCTGCTTACCCAACTGGCGCAAGTGTAATCCATAGCGGATGAGTGGCAGTCCTGAGAACATCCCAAGACACGACATTAACTGCTCCAGCCCCAGGGATGGAGCATGGTGTGCTGCTTTCATTACTTGGGCTGCAGTTTTATGGTGTTTCTCTGAATAGACTCCCAACTCCGAGTTCTTAGGAGTGAGCAGAGAGGGAGATTTACAGATCCCCAGGGACACAGCATCCCCCTTCCATCCTTTTGACTTTTGAGTCCTGAACTTTTTTTTTTTTTTCTAAATGGTATCTTCCTGTTATGCCTTGCTGCAAACAAAACCGAGTGGCAATATTTCACATGATGTTTATTTCAGTGGATGGCAAATACAAAAAATATGCTGCCACCTAGCTACCCAGCTATTTAAGTCTTTGGAGGCACATCTGCTATGAATTTTGTCATACTCTTTGGAATTTGAGAGATAAACAATGGTTTCTCATCTGCAAATAGCAAAAATCATTTTGGAGAAAATTTTCCAAAGGACTGATTCATTCATTTTCAGAGCTTTCTCTTATTTACCTGATCAACTTGCGATTTGTCCAAAGGGATCTTCACATGGTGAGCAAGTCAATGTGTATATGATTGTGTAGGTGATTGTAGCTCACAAGCCAACACTGTGTGGCATGGATGTTTATCGCTGGGTATATGGTACGGTAGGTTTTTCTCTAGGATAGAAAGACAAACATATTTTTAAACTCTAATAGAGCTTCTAGTACATATTAATATATTTCTCCTTAAAGAAAAAGGCCAGTGCCTTCTAATGTGGTTCAAAGCAGAATCTGCTTTTTCAGCCAAGTCCATCTAGCTAGCACAACGAGTTAAATTGTGAGAGGAAGGGCAGGAGCAGTTCTGAAAAAGGAATACAGCAGGTTTCTGAAACAGCTCTCCCGAGAGGGGAATATTTCTGCCTAAGAGGTTTCCTTCCCACTAGCTGCCACATATCTGAGGGTCACAACTGACCTCCGAAGGAGCGTGTTGTGCATTTAGTGGTCTGTCAGAAAGCAACAGAAAGCTACGGCCTTGTCGTGCAGAGTCAGCCAGGCCCGGAGGGAAACAACAGCATGAATTATTTTATTTCAGCTATCAGGCTGATAGACCTCGGGGTGAGCTTGGGGCTCACCAGACACCAGCCCTTTTTTGGCTCCGTGTCAGAGCCCTCCTGACCATCCCCAGAGCCTGGAAGAAAGTTCCTCCCCTTGCAGCTTCCACGGGGATGCCCAGCGCCAGCCTCTGGCCATGGGGCAGCGCCAGGAGGTGGCAGCTCTGCAGCTTCGCCCGTCCTTGGGCGACGTGGTGGCACATGATCTCGAGAGAGCAAGGTCATTGCCCAACAGCAAGCACGGCAGCTACGCTGAAATCGCTCCCAACTCACGCTGGGTTAAGTAAAACGCAAACAAAGCCACTTTTTTTACAACGTCTAAAATTGCACAGTTGCCAGTGTCTTGAAAAGGCAGAGGAAACATCTCTGACAGAGTGAATGCTGAAAAGATGTCTGTAATGGGTCTGCTGAATTCGGGGCTGAAGACCCGTCAGTGTGGGTCTCAGTGTCAGTAGTCTATAGAAAGAGCTTCTTTACTATTTTTTTTATGTCTTCTGTAGAGTTTGTAATTATATTTTCTGTTTGGGATGTTTTTGCACTCTGGTGGTGAAGTTATCATTTATTAAAATCAGAAATTATCTATTGCAAGAAGCACACAAGCTGGTATCACATCAATTCCTGTCAAGTAAGAATAACCCAGTGGAGCACACAGCTTTTGCAACTTTGTTGCAGTATTTCCTAAATTCTGTGGGGAAGAAGATTCTGGTTGCCCTAGTTCTAGGCCAAGACTGGCAAAGCAGCGTGAGCATAGACGGGGACGTGTAGAAAAGAGATTTCTTGGGAGTGGGATTTATTGGGTTGCGGAATAGTCTCCTGGGAGAACCAGGGAAAGCCACGCTGCTGGAGGCGCTCAGAGTCAGAACTGCAAACACGCTAAAAAGGATGTGGGAAGAAACAGCTGTGCACTGACAAGAAACAGGGTCCTTTGCAGCTGTGGTGTGGTATGTTTTTTTTAATTATTATTATTATATATATATATATTTATTGTCATGTGTTTAGGCCAAGTACACAGTGGGCTAAGGAGGTAAAGATGAATCTTGGGTTTTGGCTGGACGGAAGATCCACATCTGTGTCTTCCTGTCTGTGGCAGGGTGTCCTCTCCACCTATAAAGGGTGTTCCCTCCTCCTTAAAGGCCAAGGGAAGCAAATGAGAAGGGAAGAAATCTTCTAGAGCAGCCAAGGAATAGCTGACAACAAGATGAGAGAAGGGAAAGGGCAAAACCAGAGGAAGTTCTCCCTCTGTGTTTTGAAGAATCGTGTTACACTCACCTTTACCCTAGGATTAAGATAAATATACATTTAAATGAAGTTAGATGAATATTTATGATGTTTAGATGAATTCTAGTCAACAGGATCTTGGCAGTGAGAAGTCCATGGAATAAATTTTGTCTGTCTTCTAAGCCCATCACTGGTTTTAAAGACATGATGCCAAGTAACTTCATACTTCTGCTTCAATTAGTTTGTTCCATGTATACCCCGTAGGGGAAATAAGACCCAGAAAACTAAACTTTGTGCATATTATGCATGAAGTAAATGAGGTTTGATGCAAAATGTTTTTGTACAAACACTGATTATCATAACAATGAGGGAGACAAAGCCCAGAAAGAGCTCTGTAGATGGCAAATGTGCGTCTGTCTCAGACTCAGGATTAGATGCTCCAGATTATGCACATTCATAAAAAGGGTATGAGTTTGAAAAATGCATGCGAATAGTTTCTGATACTAATCCTTTTAAATGTCAATAAAAGCTATCAAAATATGCATACCTTCCAATAGGCCTAATCTCCATTTTTTTTTCATGGGAGCTTAATCTTCTCGAAACAGAGTTGTTGCAGCAATAGCTTTCATGTTTGGAGGCAATTTGGGATTACTATGGAAGTGATTTGGCAGTGTAGTAATTGTATTGAGGAGAAATCAGAAGCTAGTTTCCTTCGCATTTGCTAGATGCCAGATGTCTGCGTGATTCACTCTGGCGCTGAGGACTCCTGCAGCAAAGGCCGGGGTGTTTCAGGGCACCAAAATTCCTTGCTTGTCTTCCCTTGGTGCTGCTCTGAAGAGTGCAGTTTCCCAAAGCTTACTTCTCTGAGCCCAGGAATTTCAGAACAGCACTGAACATAGCTCGAGTCGCAAGGATAGTGGGCATTGAAAAACTTTGATACACACCTGCAGGGTGTTTTATAGCAGAGGAGTATATTTTACATGTAAAATTGCAGTGTGGGTTCCTCTGTTGAGAACTCGGGATATGCAAGGAGTAAGAGTGCACTAGGTGTGCCCTGTCCATAGTCATTGACAGTTTCTTGGTATGACGATGTGTGTCTATGTGAAGAATGTAATTACCCACCCTCAGTTCAGCCCAGTTCATTTAAATGCCATTTGTCTAAGTGACTGAAACATCGAGCTGCCAGGCTGGTAGGGCCTTGCTTTCCCTGCTAGAAAATACAAGTATGCAGTCACAGGTGAGGAAGGACCCGGTTGGTACCGATGGGGCATCTGCAAGAGAAAGGCTGAAGGCTGCTGCATGGCCCCCTGCTCCCAGCAGGGCGGCAGGTTTTGGTCACTGGGCTTTCAGGCTGCCGCTGAAGGAGAAAAGGCTGAGCACCCGCTTCCTTTCCCCCCGCCAGCCTGCGCTGATGATCTCCCTCGGATTGCAGTGTACTTGGTGTAGCGTTAGTATGTTACATGGGCATTTTTATCCCCCGGGGAGTACACTGGCTTTGAGGAAAAGAGGACCCAATGCTTTTAGCAGAGAGCACTCCTCCAAGGAGCACGCAGCTCGGGCGGTGGCAGCATGCCAGCCTGCCCCAGCCAAGCCTTCGCCACGGCTGCCACCCAGCCACCCACTGCCCGCCTTCAGCCGCTGCGCAGCCGCCGCCTCGTACCCCAGCAGGGCGCTGCTGCTGAAGGCCGAAGCGGAGTTTCTGGTCTGAGATTTCATTAAGGCTTCCTGGCCTTTACTGCTGTTTTGGTTGGGTTCTGGCAGTCGTCTCCTCCGTTGTTGGTTTTAGTGGCTGCTGGGCTTCTTTGCTGCAGAAAACTTGCGAAAACATGATCCTGTCATGCTCAGGCATTCAGAAATTAGAAGAAATTAGAAGAAAGAAACATAGAAATCTACCGTTCTCTTTTTTTTTCCCCCTTTTTTTTTTCTTTTCTAAATTAAGTTATAATATTCTTTGTAGGTCATCCTCATGTTTCTGGAGGCCTGATTCATGTCTGTACACTTGTGGCTGGCAGTGTTGCTGTCGTCTTCAAGGGGCTTTGGCTCAGGCTGAAATATATTGCTGCAGCTTTTATCCCAAAAAGGGCCCTTCACAACACTTTACAAAGACAAGGTGACTTGTAGCTCGATACCACAGTCCTTGGGGAGGCTGTTTTGTTTTGTTTCATTTCCCAGTTCCAGTCTATTGAGAAAGTGCTGATTTGAATAGACATGAGAAGTATTAAGACATCTTGTGATCACCCAGGCTTAGCAATGATTAAAATAAACGTGCCATCCTAAGTACTGGGAGATTGTTTTCCAAGGGCAAATAAACAAGGAGCAAGTGGAAAGCATCTATAACCATTTGACAGTAGGTAGTGTTATAGAGCAACTTCTAACTTCTTTCTGTGAAAGCACGGTGGAGGTACACCTGAGGATGTCGGGTGTCCAGGCAGCTTAGCTTCATGCGAGAGGATTTCCTTGTGGGATGAGAGCCCTGCTTGGGCTCCTTGTTATCTTGATCAGGACAGGGACAGGGTGGAAGTGTCTGTGGTGCATGGAGTTACTCCCACCTCTCCTGCCTGGGAGTGGGACTGAGGAGAGCGTTGGTTCTCTTCTTTGGTAATCCCACCGTTATGTCCACAAACAGAGCAAGTGACTTCTTTTAAATTTTATTTCTTTTTTGACTAGAAAAATCATTTAATTCTCTTCCACCTCTTCCATTTTATCCCCAGCAAGCCACCTTTTGCTTCTGCTCCCTTGGTTCCTGTTCAGTGGAAAATCCTTATTCTCCAGACCTTTAGTATTGCAATACCCAATGAGTATGGAGAAAGCGGGGAAAAATAATTGCTCACCATCTAGCGTTGGTTACTGCAGGAGCCCTTCTGCCTGTGCTGGCCAGCAGAGCTGACGTGCTGAACCCTTACCAGCTCTCTGCCCATCCGTGGAGATGAGGAGAAAAATTGTCCACGTCTCGGGATTTTTTGAACAGCCGAAAAGCACTGTGCCTACAACAGAAAACAGCGAGTGAGAAGGTCGTTGCTTTTAAACAACTGGTTTGCATTAAAGTAAGTTATGGAAGAGAGTCTCTCTCACATATGAGTGATCTTTTTTATTTCTCCCTGTGCAGTGAATGTATAAAGCCCCTTCACCTGTCCAGCCCCCCGAACCCCCCCAGCTGCGGGGCTGCCGGCCGGGGCACAGCCGCGTGCGGCTGGGGGTTGGACCCGACGATCCCTCGAGGTCCCTTCCAGCCCCTGCGGTTCTGTGATCCCTGTGACCGATGCCGTAGGGCCGGCAGGCAGCCGCTGCACGGGGCCGGCACGCTAGGTGGGGCGGTTGTCCTGCCGCATCCCAGCCCTTCCCGCGGCGCGGAGAATTTAAAATGCCGGCTTTGCTGTTGTGGGCGCACAAACCCTTCTGCGGCAGCCTTAAGAGACCGCTCAGAGCCGGCTTTGTTGCACGTCTGCGCCTTTCTGCATGTCCTGGCAGAGCCTTTGTTAGTTTTGGTGTCTTTAAATGCTAACTCAGCAGTCTTTAAAGGCATAAAACCGGAGTGGGATAGGATAGCATGGCACTGTTTTGCACTTCCTGAAGCCCCCCCCCCCCTTTTTTACCTTCTTTTTCTTTTAAGCAATACGATGTATATGTATTTAAACAATACAAAATATTATCATCAGTCATCTGCCCTTCGCTCAGCCGAGGCAATGCTGCCGGCTCGGCATTATCGGTCGCACTGGTGAAATGGGATCTCCTTGCAGCATTGATTCTGCTGTACTTTGGTCCAGGCTTGTGGTTTCTGTATTGATCCGTCAAAGAAACTGCTGAGGAGCAGGTGAGCAAGGTCTGTTGTCTGTGCTGTTTGGGAACTAACAGAAGCTATTATCCTTGGTGGGAAGCCTGTTGCACACCTGGACATTGATCCATTATGAGAGAAGTCCGCTTTAATTAGAGCCACGTTTTCCAGTATTCGTACAGAGTGCTTCGACCCTGCTCCACAGCAAGGTCATAAATGCAGACTTTCAGGCTGAGTTCTTCATTTATTATGTAGTCTTCTGAAAAAGAACCATTAAAAAGAATCAGACTGAAATTTTTGTACGTGCTGAACTCTGAAGTAGTCTTTTCTAAAATGAAACTCAATGGGATCTATATGATGTATTCAGAAATACATACTTAGACTTTGGTTGGCAATGTGCATGGAAGCAGATGCTGCTCATCGTGGTGTTTTCCTGGCCTGCTAGAGATTTAAAGGTTATGTATGCAGCTCTAAGGGCAGATGTAAAATCCCTTAACTGAAAGATCCTGAAAATAGGAATTCCTTCTCTCAGCCTGGACATTCTGGAATTGGAATGACTTTCCCCAGAAGCATAAAACAGAAACATCCCTCATTATTTGCAATTCAAAAACAATTTCATGGCAGGAAAACAAAAAACAAACAAAAAAAAACACTTTTTTCTTTCTTTATTCTTGGAGGAGGATGCCCTGTCTAGGTTTTTTGCTTTTAGGCTGTCTTTCATGATAAACACCCTGGCAATGTTAAGTGCTTCACATGCAATTGATAACTATCAAAGATAACATCAAAATATTCATGTATGCTAGTACATGTGCAGCAGAATTTTCTATGAGAAAAAACAGAAGTATAAAGACTAAATATGACTACAAGTAAACAAAGACATTTTCCCTTGTATCCTCATGCTTTATTGTTTTCCAAATGAAACATAAAAAGAACACTCTTACTAAATTACCAAATCGTCTCTCAATAATTTATTCAATATTGGCTGAAATGATCATGAAAATGTCTTAGTCATTTCTCACTGAGTCAATTTTATAGAACGTACTCCATGTCCTATAAAATGATGGCATTAGAGTAGTACAAACAAAATCAGAAATTCAGTAAATTATATCTGTAAGTTCTGGCCATGTCCCATAGAGTTGTACAGATTAATATAACAGGAAAAAAAAAAAGGTGCCCTTACAGTCTCTCTTACTAGCCAAGTTCTGTTTGAGTACAAGCATCTAGCAGTCATACACCTCCAATCACCCCCCAAACAGCCATTGCAGCATTTACAAGGCTAATGAGCCCCAAATGCCTCACCCCACAGCAACCACAAGAAGTGCTTTGTGTCTTTCAGCTTCAGTGCCTCAAGAACAGTCAGGACCGCTGCTGGCTTTCTGAAAACTTTGGGGTAGACTGTGTTGCTAGAGCAGCATGGTGAAAGGTCTTCATGTCCTGGACTTTGGTGGAGGAGGCATGGTGTAGTTCCATCCAGGTCACGAAGTGTGTAGTTTTATCCTTACAGCAGAATATTGTTACGTCAGGACATAACAGCATAGTTGTTTCTTTACTGATTTGAAAATTATGCACCAACTTATTTCAGATTCAGACATATCCTTGACCTAAAGATGCAATAAATAAGGTGGCCTACTTCACTGCTTGTTGCAGCCTTAGGACGATGTAGTATCTGAACGCTTCCTTTTACATTACCTGTTCAAAATGCTGCCAACATGATTTAATTCTTGATATGGACATAAAAGCCTGTTGGAGACGTATATCAGAGAATCAGCATGTCCTGGCTAAGCAGATTAGAAGGTATACCAATTGCACCCAACTTTGCTGTCATCAAATAGAAATGTGATAGTTGAATTTGTAATATGACAGTCTCTTTGTGGACTGGTCTAGTTAAATATATATATATATATACATATATAGTTTGCTTAGTTAACTTTAAACGTAATTGTTTTCCACATGAAGTATGGTAAAATGAATACCAAGTCACTAAAAATATTAAATTCCTGAAATGTTATAAGTCTAGTATAACTGTGCAGAGGATGGCCGGACTGCACGTCTGATTTGTCACATGGATAGGCTTTGGCAGGATTGGTCCTTTATTTAATATGGGCTCACTGAAATATGCAGGACAAGCACAATCTTTTTCGATCAACTTCATCTCTGCCAGGGTATCTCGTAGACCACATGGCAGCAGCTTGAGAGATTGTACCGTCCCAACTGATTTTTGTTTGTGCTCATCATAACCACTTCATTTACATTGTTTTCTTCCCCTGTATTTGCTGGGCCTCTCTGTGGGTTCTTATGCTTAGTTTGTAGGATTTTCAGGGACAGGATGGATTGATGTTTTTTATTGATTTCTGTACATTAATCAGAACCTAGTATGGGGAAATTCTCAGGCTTGACAAATAGGCCATGCTATTCCTGCTCCAAATTAGCTGTAGTAAATTGGCTAATCACTGCCGCTAAAAAGAGGTATGAATTCGTGAAAAACTTGATGCAACCCGAGAAAAAATCCTGTCCTGGTAACTCTTGTTCTGTGCTTTCATAGGTCTTTATCAAGACAGTAGGATAATCACTAAACATTAGTTGTTTGGGATTTTTTTTTGGAGGGTAGGGGTGGGAATGGGAGCAAGTAGGGTGTGAAGAAAGCTTCTCTGCTACAAAGAAATGTATTAGTGAGTGACTAGGTATTCCTTTGTAAAAGGTGTATTGAAAGGGGGAGTGGGCAGGCACGTGATTTACCACCATGTTTCTATGTGGTAGCTGCAGTGTTCCTCCAAAACATTTTTTCAAACTTGTTTATTTTAGTAACAACCTGGATGTGTTGTTTTTTCCACATAGGCAAACCATGACCGTGTCGGCACAGCTGCAGCAGAGTAGCCTGCTGCATGGACCTAGGGCACCTGCCTCAGTGGATAGCCGTGGCTTGTTAGGGGGACATCCTGCAAATCACTGTTGCTTGGCAGTGCCCCGGTCTCAGCCTGGTGTTTTGTAACAAAAGGTGGAGACCAGTTACACTAAATTTCCTCTCAGAAAGGTTCCAGAGTGAGGTATGTTGAACTGAAGACAATAAAGTCAATAAATAAATGAGACCAAATGAGTGGCAACTCCATTCGCTTTTCTACTTTTGGAGGGTTAAGTAGCCTACTGAAGGAAAACACTAGATGTATCTTGATTTGATATGTCTTGACTTCAAAGAGGTTTTGAGACTGCTCCACAGGACTGTGTTTTACTGATGAGCTAAGGAAACATGGCCTAGATGTAATCTCCATGAAGTGGGTGTACAACAGTTTGATAAACTTGTCTCAAAAATATTTCTCAGTGGTTTTCTGTCAGATTAAAAGGGCATCTCAAGCAGAATCTTGCGGAGGGCTGTCCTTGACCCAGTTCTACTCGATATTTTAGTTTTGATTTGAATGTTGCAAAATTTGCAACTTTTAGCAAGCCAGAAAAGATGCAAGCGCTTGAGAGGACAACACTGGGAGTCAAAGCAGTAGTCGCAAGCTCAAACAATGGGGTAATGCAGCTTTCCATTAGTTGGTATAGTCCTTCTTTGGGCTGATTTTCGTGTAAAGCATTATCAAAACATCAGTAAAATTCCAACGTGCCTGAAAGATTAATCACTGTCAAGTAATTTGTGCCCAACAGTAAGGTTTTGCATGGATTAGAATAAACATGTCTGAAAAAATGCTTTGGAGAAACACAGCAGTTAACACACAGAAATATGCCATTTCAAGCTTTCATTGAAACTCTTGGAGTTCAGGACTCTCCAGCTTGAAAACTGTGGCATGAGAGGGCAAGTAAGAGCAGGAGGTTTGGGAGGTTATGGCTATGTATGATCGTGACACAGTCCCACGTTGCTAAACAGAAAGCAAATTAGAGGAAGGATATTATAGAAAGCCAGTATGCATGTGCTTGAAAACCAAGATGGGAAATTGTGAATAAAAGAAGAAACAATCCCCATTGTAATCCCATTGTCCATACTGACTGCAATGACAAAGGAAAAAGATATCAGCAGTGAAATAATTAGCTATTTCAAATTCATTACATTTTAATAATTCAAACATTATCAATAATGCAGATAAAAATATTTCAAATATACTTTTTGCCACGGTCCCTCTATAATATTCTCCTCCTCACTGAAACAAAGCAGATTATGCTTTTCGCCACCCTGCAATGTAAAGAGAAGGGCAGTGTAGCTCTAAAATGCCTAACCACCTTTTGTAACAGTTTTAATGAGCTTTTCCATATTGCTCTCAAGAGGGCAGCTTTCCCTGCATTTCTAAATATGATCTCTGGGTCGATTCAAGCAGCAAGTTCCTGATGAAATTTTGTTATTTTTAGAAATAAATGAAGCAGGATACATCATTTTCCCTCCCACACCTTTGTTGATGCCTTAGTATAAAGACCTGTGTTCAGAAGTTAATTACAGCATCCTAGATTGCGCACCAAATAGGCACTGCAACGGCAAGTGGGTGCTATTGTAAAGGGAAAATAAAAGGAACAATGCCATACAAATGTCACTTTGGAGTTCTTTTCAGGCCTGATTACCACCCCAGGAAAACAGTACTGACTTGTTTGCCACAAAAAGGATTAAACTGCCTCACATGACACTCCGGGAATGGATGCCCAGGTGAAAGGCATATTACGGTAAACAGGGTATTTTGGGTAATAGCTAAGAAAGGAAAGAAACATCACAAACCAACTTGCAATACGTATTTGGTCCCTTTTTGAACTTTTATGCAATCTTATACACTGTTTCACGTAGGAGAAGGAATTGTTAGTAGGAACAGGAGTCACTTTGGTTTCTTCATCTGTTTGTACACCAGCTCCTGCTTCCATGAAGACAGGAGGAGTCAAACAACAGGGCATGGTTTCATTGCTCACAGCTCAGTCGTTTTTTCAGCTGGCATTTGGTGAAGAAGCTCTCCCTAGATTTTTTGGGGGATGTTTTTCCATAGTTTCCCTGGCTTCACTGTGGCCTCGTCGGTCAAAGTTTCTGGTCTTTCTGCCCTTCTTACCTGGACACTCATGATTTTGAGCAAAGTAGCACTTGCTCCCAATGTTTTTAACCAGATTTATAACATTTATAACATGTCATTGAGTTCATCGTGATGCACCTCTAAGCAGTGGTGCATCACCAACAGTTACCCCCTGCCTCTGTGTGCAGCAGAACGCTGTCAGAGTTTTGACTCAGGATAAAAAGCTTCAGCTGCTGACCTGTCAGCGGTACTACCTGAAACAGCTGCGAGGGGTCATTTTTCTTCTGACACGTTGGACAAACACGGTCTGTTGAAAGTACGGCCTATGGTGACACAACCGCATCCTGAGCTGGAAAATATTTATCTTGTCTGCTCATTCACCAAAAGCAAATTGTCGCTAATGCATATTTTCCCAACACCTGAATATGGCACGCTTCCAGCTTGCCAATTTGTCTGACGTACTTTGCTGATATCAGTTTTGCTCTGTGTTTGTTACACACGTTTTGCAGTAAGTTCTGGCAAACACGTTCGTTATTAAATCACAATGAAAATAACTAATGCAATTAACTAGCCTTTTCCAGGGCAAATGTATTTTTATAAGAATTGGAATATACCTGTCCTTTCATTACCTTTGAAGTGCGTTTGAACATCTGCTTTGCTGCTGGTTTTGGAAAATCACCAAGCTGTGTGAGGTACAGCAGTCTTCTACACGGTACCTAAAGCAGTGAGGACAGGAACTTAGCAAAAGTGAAAGAGAACAGACACTTGTATGGCTAACAAGGGTTCTGAGGGTTAAGTAACACATCCATCAACAGGCAATCGATTCACCACACTTTCTGCGCTTGAAAAGTGAAGTCAGTCTCTGACTATTAGTCATTAAAAAAGTATCCTCTGGTGCGAGTGCGAAGCACCTTGTACTGGCAGTATCTGGAGCCGTGATGCTGGTCTAGACGGATCCCTCGAGGAGCTTGATCAAATATAGGAAGTTCTAGTGCATAAATATCTCACTTTGCATCAGGAAACAGCAGGTGAAGCAGACACAGGGAAAAGCATGGGTGTTTTGTTTCAGGTGTCTCTGCGGGCATGATGTAGATTAATCCACTTGGGCATGGTTCACAGTTACACAGCCCATTCAGCTCGCGCTCCTGCCCACATAGGAGGAAAGCAAAATCCTTGCAAATCCATGGAAACTCAGTTTAGGATAGTAATCCTAAACTTGAACAGATGAGACCTGAGTCTGTCGGACCTCATACAGACACCAGTTGCTCAGACAGATGCCATGACTTGGACTTTAAGTGGGTAGAGTGAATCCCTTCCATGTGGAAGAGAAGCTGCAATTAAGAGAGAACGCAATTCTAGTTCAGTAGTAAAGAAAGCAATTTCACATATAAATATAGTGAGATATCTCTTAAAGTCATTTAGGGAGACACACTCAAGCAGCGTCCTTTGCTCTGCTTTGGTTAAGTCCTCCTGCCATTCTCTTGTTTCTAACATTGCAGAACATCTGGCAGCACAGAGATTTTATGCCTTTATTTAATGGCAACCTCTGGCTGATGGATTTTACTTTTTTCATGTAGAGAATGGAGTACAAAAGCCAACCCTTAGCAGTGAGAATGATGTGATAACTAGCTGGACCTCAGGGGAAGAGATAGTAAGGAAACAAACTGAAGTTATAACTGTCTTTACTGGATCTTGTCAGGTGTCTCCTCTGGTTGTTCCTAATTTAAGTTTATTCAGATTTCTGTCTCACGAATAAAGTTATAAAACACTAACCTCCAAAGAGGCAGTCAGGTTTGTCTGGCAAAATGTACAGTTTATAATGTACAGACCATTCACAACAGCTGTTATTCATCAGCTTTCAGTTTTTGAAAGACTTATTTTTCTCTCTCAGTATTTATTAGATGATATTCCTAAGAGTGGCATTTGACATTTAAGTGATAATTGTCTAGCTGTCACTTGCCTAAATTTTACTCCAAGTGGGAGAGAGGGATTAAGCCAAATGTCAATATATATCTCAAATTCACTCCTCAATTCCCTTGCCTGAGTCTTTCTTCTTGCATTTTTACTCATACTCCTATCCTTAACACAAACCTGACCACAAGTTTAATGTGCAGAGATAAAGTCCTGGCCCCACTAAAATGGAAATTTTGGTGCTGGTTTGACTGTACTTGGGATCTCACCTCAGCTCCTCAGACCAGGATATATTGTCTCTCCTTGGTCTCCCTTTACTGAATTATCTGTTCACAGATTTTAAGAGAAGACAGAAAGAAAGCTACACTTATGCCTCTCAGTAAGGTTAACTTCCCTCTCTTTTTACTGTACATAAGATTACAAGAGAGAAATCTGCAGAACAAAAAAGAGGAAAAGTAGTGAGCAGAAGCTGAGAATAAGGTCCCAAGATGAGGAGCAAGGTAAAGATGTTTTGTAAATCTATTACATGCAGTCATTAAGGCATGATAGAAGTCTGGTATTTCATTTCAGCAGGGATAATGAAGACTGGCCTTTTTACACAGATTCATAGCACCAATGACAGAGGGGTTATTAGGTCTGATTCGTGCAATACAAGCCCTTAAATTACTCTCATTTACCTTTCTGTTGAGCTCAGTAACTGCTGTTTGATTGGTGTTATCCAGAAAGACACCCAGTTACGATGTGATGACCTCCAAAGACAGAAAACCCACAGGTAGCCTTGGTAGCTTAATCACATTTGCTGTTGCAATAGATACTTGCTTTCAAGTATCTACTTGATAGCTACCTACTTGCCTGTTCTCGGTTTCCAACCTTTGTTTCTTGTTGTGACTGTCTCCGCCAGACTGAACGTCCTCTTTTTAACCTGGTACTTTGTCCCTTATGCAGCAGAAGGCTGCAGCATCTATGTTCACGGGAGCCATCCTCATCCAGTCAAATGCCGAGAGCGGCTGTTGGAGCCGGAGCTTCAATTTTGCTTCTTTATGCAAAATCTGTCCAAATACAAATATTGCATCTAGCCAAATACCACGATGGTTTCAGAACATTCAAAGATGTTCATGGATTTTCAAAGCCAGAACATTTGATAAACAGGCTTGATAATTGCCTAGTCCAGGTGTGGGAAGCTTGCAGCCCATAAAATGGGCTTTGAGTCCGGGAATTTATTTTGCATTGTACATATGGATACAGATTTTCTAGTTTTTCTTATTACTGGATAACAGTGGGGATTATATCATCCCTCTCCTCTACAATTACATTCAAAATTCTTATTTTGCCCTGATTTGCCCCATTTCCTGTGCCTGATTCAGTCTGGCACTCTGGATAGCAAAGGCCAAGCTCTGAGGTAAGGCTTCTGTTGAAGCTCATCTCTGTTTCCATAGGAATTGCAACATGTTTCAGTGCACTTGTTTGTGATATTTAAAGAGAAAAGGAGAGAGGCTATTTCAGTTTGCTTGACAGAATTCACTTATGTGAGCAATATGTTATATTAACAGATGAACACCAATCACAGAGATTATAAATATCTGTCCAGGTCTTGTAGTCTTTCTCGCAGAAGAACATGATATCCCTAATTCCTCCATAGCCATTCGATTTTTTCAAGTCATTTCCATTTTGGGGAGATGTCAGCAAACAGCAGGACACGTTTGGTTTCTGAGGGTTAACACATTGCAATTCTGTGGAAGATGTGACCCCCTGGGGCCCATGCACCCTCCCTCCAGCCCTGCTCAGGCATGCAGGAGCTGGCACATGGGGGGCTCTGAGAGCTCGGGGTGCATGTGTACGTGGGTGTGAGATGGAGACAGGGCAAGAAGGGTAAGTGCTACAGCAGTCATGGCTGTCCGAGGAGGAGGAGAGGGCATGGATGAGTCTGAGCATTCAGGCGTTTTTACCAGCATGTCAATTAACCCTGGCTCTGAGTAGATTTAATTGGGCTCTGAAGGCAGCCAGTCTGCCAGTAGTTTGGAGCTGGTCTAAGGAGCAGTAAAAATGTTGGAAGCCATGAGCCGGCTTGTTTCTGGGGCTCCCCCTGCCAGCTGTGCAGCCGTGTCTGTGATCACACAAGCAGGTCTTTCAGTTTTGGTTGTGTCAGGGCATGGAATAACTCGTTAAAGCACAACCAGCTACAAGAAGTCCTCTGCAGGTCTCCATGGCTGGGTGGGCAGCGAGGCAGGTACGGAGCTGCCTGATGCCACAGCAGAATCGGTGGGAAAACCAAAGGAGAGAAACAGGTGCTTGTTTTTCCGGAAATTTTCAACAGTGGCTTGTTCATTGCAAATAGATGCTGTCTCTGGAAGAGTAAAACCAAACACATACTGCACTTCTTTCTAGGTGTGTGTTTGTTAGAAGCAGCAATTCAGGAACAAGTTAGAGTTTATTTAAAGAATGGAGTGTTTTAGGGGTGTTCTTCTTGTCCTTGCCTGTATCTCCTGCCGAGCACCCCACTTCACGACATGCTGAATTTTCCTTCACAACCTCACCCCGTGCCTCTGCCTTCCCCTCCCACCGCCCCCGTGCCTCCCTCCACCCAGCCTTTCCATGCTCTCCCTGCACCATGCGCTGCTGTGCCAAGCCCCTTCCTGCTCCCTCTGCAAACCCATCTGTGCTGTGAAACTCCCCACCTACAAAGACCACACGCTGCTGTCTGGATCCCACTCTCTTCTTGTTTTGTATCAGTTTAAATCTGTTGGCTTCAATGGTGTTGCTTCTCCCCTTGCAGCTTGAAGCAAGAATCACAACTCGGTATCTGGCCGGGCTGTTCAAGGATAAAATCTTCCTGGGGAACCAAGGGCTCCCATTGTTTTCTCAGCAACGTAAAGCTTCCTCTGCACTTAGAGCCACGTGTTGTTAATCAACGTTTCCAGGTTGAACTGTAGCTTTTTTCCCAGGCAAAGAGCATCTTTGCTTGTTGCTGTCCTGCTCTCAAACTCTTCTGTCTCTGCGAGGTGGGGGAAAGGTGTTTGCAAACCCTTCTCCCGCTGACACTGGGAATTGTTGCTGAGGCCGGACCTGCCATGTCACAAACACAAACAATGTCCCGGGCCCCGGGAAACGTGCTCCAGGTACACCACAACATGTACTGCAGGTACACAGGTTCACTGCTTCCTTGAGAGGCTCTCCCTCGTGTACCTAGGGCCTGAAGAACGTGAGTCTAATTACTGCGTTATAGGGATGTTCCTAATCACGGGTTTTGGTGCGTTGTACAACACACTCTCTTAGTGTTAGTGGCAATCTTGGTTACTGGCTGGAAGATTGGAATCTGGCTATAGCAGAGCCCCTTCCTTTACCTTCAAGGTGCCCTTCCTCCTCTCCCCCATGAAACCACCCCGCTGTTGGCAAAGAGCAGGAGGGTGCTTCACAGAAGGAAACACCTCTTGGAGGGACACAAATCCCCTGCACTGAGAGGTCGTTGTCCTGAGGCTTAGTGGGTACTCAGAGGAATCGCGTGGAGCTGTGTGTTTAGGGAGTTGGCGTTGACTATAAAAACCCACAGCATCTAAAAACAAGGACAGCTTCTCCCAGAGACACCTGCACGATGGTTTCTGCGTGGGAAGAAACAGACACAGTGAAAGCGAAGCGCAACATTTTGCCCGAAATGGCATCTTACCGAGTCAGAGCTTCACAGTGACAGGTCTGCACCCAGCCAAGCCAGCTTCTACATTTTCTAAATGTATTCTCAGGCGCCTTTGTCATGATTGGAAACACCACAGCTGAAGCTGTGCATCGATTCTGTGGGTTTGTCAACCTAAAGTGTTTTTGATGGCCGTGCGGCGAGGTATCTGTTTACCCTGCTTTCTCTATTTGCTTCTTACCTGGGCAGATTGCTGAGCCTCTGTGAATCCTCATTGATTTTCCTGGGAGCGAAATGTCATTACTGCAGCGGGCTGCGCACATCAGGTACACTGAAGAACGGGATCATTAGGGGGCTGTGTCATTAGCTGCGCTCCTAATGTACTCCACAGTGCTTTCTTCTCGAGGAGGTGGCACTGATTATCCGAGCTAGCTGCCTCATCTGCTCTCAACACGGCACCACTGGGCCTTGCGCAGCCTCTGGCGTGTTTATCCCCACACAGCTCAGGTGCAGGGAGCGAGCAGGGCGCGCAGCGTTCCTGCGGGAGGTCGGATGCTGCAGGGACTTGCACAAAATCACTCAGGAAGTCTGAGGCCAGGCAAGGAATTGAGCCCAGGCCTTGAAGAGCCCACGGCTGAGATGAACGGTGAGGCAGGGCCGCCTCGTAGCTGGAGGAAACTGTGACACTGGTTGGCAGAGAGTGAAATTTTGGGAAGCAGAGCAGACCTGGTCTCTCAGTCCTTACCCGAAACTGTCCCTTAACAGACTAGGATATTGCGGTATCGTGCAGCTATGGATTGTGACGGGGTTGTTCTGTACTCAGAGTTTAGTTTATGCCTGCAATATACGCATATTTGGCTTTTAAATAGCAGTCACAGCCTGCTATTCAACCCCGCCTAGTATCTGTATCCTTCCTTTGCCTGTGTGCAGTCAGGAGATATGGCTTTGATCCAACAACTGCATCTGATCAGACACATCTGTTAATTCCTGTTCAATAATCTAATTGCCTACAAGAAAAAATTGCGGTGTGTTTTGTAAAGTTTTCTATTTTTGGAAAGTTCCTAGTGAGATATTTTATGTTCAAACGGCAGAGATATAGGTCACAAATCATATTGAGTTTCCATTTTTAGTCATCTTTCAAGAGTTAATAACATTTTACTTGTCACACAGCCCTGATAAAGCACCCAAACTCATGGCTTATCAAGCTGTTGCAACTGAGACTTCCCACACCCTAGTTAGCACCTTGCAGTCCTGATCCTCAGCTGACCTGAGGCTGTGACTATATCTGAACTGCATGTCAGGGTGGGGTCTGGGCACACATTATCACCTTCCAGGGCTTCTTGGGAAGGACACGTGTGCGTGGGCAGGAGGGGACACGTGGCGTGCTCCCACAGGTCTTCTCGTCTGCGTGGTTGGGGGTCCAGCACCCCGAGGGACACCATGAAGCCCATCTGCCCTGCAGGTGGGGGTCAGCCGTGGTGCACACACTGGGACCTGCCTGCTACATAGAAATAGTCACTAGGATTTAAGATGCTTGCATGCCCTTCTGCCCTGACTTGGCTTTGTCACCATTCCCGAGTCTTGTCTGGGCTCAGACAGCTGTAGGTGTTGCAGCTCTGCAGACCCCCGTCTCCAAACCAGGGGATGTCCCCTCTCACACAGCTTGCTTTGCCCTTGGTTGGCTCCACAGGTAAATTGGTCGTTTTTAACCTCTTGCATCGGTGTGGTTACAGCTATCTGAAACACATACTAATGCAACATGCTCATGATAGCTTCTATTTTTTTTTATAAGCTCTTTATAAGCCACTTATAAATAGAACCTTAATATGAAGTGTGACAGATTTCTAGTCTTTATTCTCTCCTTAGCCCTCCAAGCGCTTCCTTTCTGTAATACAGAATATATCCAGCGTGCCCTAGATATTCTCCATTCTTGCTGATGACTTTAGCTCTCAGCCATTGATTCTCTCCACTGCTTTATCAGTGCAAATGGATCAGGGCTGCAACTGTCTTTTCATTTAACATTTAGAAAGGACAAAAAAGATCAAAGGGGCAGTGAAGGGGTGATGAATGGACGATGTATTTTGTTGCTCATGTGATGCTCTGAGGTTGAGGGGTTTCGTGTCAATATAGTACAGACACAAAAATCTGTATTTCATTTCCATTGCAGTAGAGAGGATTGGGGTAGCCGAGTGAATTATCGAAAAGAAGGAGAAAAACATGGCGAGGACATTGTGTGACATTTATGTAGTGTCAGTACTTCGTGACGTTATGTTTCACCAATGAACTTCACCAAATTCAGTGTATAATGGTCTCCCTTTCACCACGGGGCAAACACAGTGGCACCAAATGCCCAGTTTAGGGTTACACAGAAAATCAGTGGCAAAAGGGGGATGGAGCCCAGATTTAGTGTAGCCCCCAAGTACTGCTTCTGTTCACCCTCTGCTACCAGGAGAGAGATTTTTTATTAAAATAAATTACTTTTTTTTTTTTTTTTAATTTATAAGGAGAAAACTCTAGAAGTGTATGAAGGAGAAATGTTTAGAAGTCTATTCTGGTTTTGTTTGTTTTTCTATGGGAAAAAATTCTGTGCATCAGAGACTTGTGTGGTGTTGAAAGTTTAGAAGTAATACCTGTTCATCCCAGCATATGGTTGTTCAGATTTTACTGAGCCTAGTCCCTTCACCAACCAGCGTGCTTTTACTTTACCATGAAAACAAGTAAAGCCCTGTTTTTTCTCTTCACCCTTTCCTTACATCTAGCTATGAACAGTATAATGATGGATGTCTTGAGACCATTAACAGATTGGCATGCAGTTGCAGATAAGCACATCTTCTGTGTTCCTCACGAACCACAGAGAACGTCAGGTGCAGAACTTGTAGGATTTAAAGCACAGCCACAGCTGAGGGCTGCAGACTGTAGTCTAACCTAACGCTTTCTCAGCCATAGATTCCTTCCCCTTTATTTCCTTAAAACTTTTGCTGTTGCGTCACTGATAAATCATAGCCCTTTGCTTTGTAATATATCCCCTTTTTTATTTAAAGTTTTGCCTCCGTACCCATTAAACATATCCTCATTAGTGCTGCTTTTACTTTTCAGAAACGTATATTCAATATTATAGGCTCGGAGTTCTTTTGTTTTCTCCCCGAAGAGGTAAAACCCTGGGGGATTTAAGTATCTACTTGATAGGCTCACACAATCTTAATCAGCCTATAATGGAGCTAATGGCTGTTTGTCATCCTTGGAGATATAAATTTCCTGGTGATGTCTACTGCAGTCAGTGCATGAAGTATGCTCTGACTGCCAGCAAGGTCTAATAACCAGGAGAAGGGCAGCCAGCTTCAGCAGCGAGAAGGAGACTGTACTGGCTGCTTTTCTGGGGAACTCTGCTTTTTCAGTACCGAAGGGGGGAAAATGGATAATGCTGGTAAGTGAAATAAAACAGATCTTCCTTCTTAGTGGAGCTACGGGGCTCGTTTTCCTCCTCTCTCACTTGCTGCAGGAGATGTGTTTCTTTAGCCTTTAGCTCCTTCCGTTCCGATGTCCTTTATTAGAGCAAATTTCTATGTGTAAAATGTGACACGCTTAAGTTTTTAACCCTTTATCAGTCAGTTTTTCTGTTTTAAGTCTGTTTTTCCTTGGAATGTGATCAAAACTGTAATGTAGGATCTGCCTTCTTAAGGTTTTCGGTTCTGTTTGAAAAGCTATATGCAGGAAATGTGGAAGGAATGGGAAATGCATATAGCTGAGTAGGAAAATATCTTTCACAGACTGCAATAGGTGTGTATAGGTAACTAAAAAAGCTGACCCAAAGTGGATAGTGCGTATCTCATACCTGCATTATTTTAAGCTGCTTCTATTCCCTCTATGTACTAGTTTGCTCTCTCTTATATTTAGAACATAAAATGCTGAATACATTTGCACTTTTTATTGTTTTCTTTGATGTTCCAACTTTAGATCATGCATTTTCATGCCAAATAATGCGCTGCATGGTTTCTAAGGAGGTGCACACAATACCAGCGTTGCATATGGGATGAAATGGGTTATTTGCATTTCCCTCGTGCATTACCTTGTATCCCTAAGCATTACAAAAAGTGCTTTTTGCAATGGATGTTTTGCATGTGGCGTTGACTGCTGTAAAACTTGAAGGTGTCAGTGTCTCAGTGATTCACTGATAGTAGGACAATTCGTACTGGGATATAGAATTTGCAGTAGACTCAGTGACCTTTGAAACCTGTTCCAATCATCTGATTTGTCTAATATTAACCTTAAAAGTGATGATCACCTCTACAGTGTATGAAAATAATTCTACAGTAGATTTCAGAAGTGATACTATGAGTGCAGCTTTTTTATTTCATTTTATTTTTTATTATTATTTTTAAAATCATATAACAATAGGAAAACTCGTACCTATATCAGCTCAGCTGTCCAGGTCAATCCCTTCTCAGGTGTGTTGTCATCAGTTTCTATGACAAACAAATTCTTGCTCTTATCTCTATAAAATGCAAGACCAAAAATATCCCCTTTTTCTGAAATTAAAATGTTGGCATCATGGAAATTTACATTGCTGGTACCTGTGGGCTCAAAAACTGACTCGGTCCTTGTATAATGTTCATTTCTGTGAAGTAAGATGAGGAATACTCTTTGCGCTTGGTGGTTTGGCTAGCTCCTGAAAAGACTTAACTTAATAAATGCTAACAACGTGTGTTTGATATTCCATGACGAGGCAGAATTTTCCAGTTAGAGGGGAAGGATCCCTGTTCCCCAGCACAGAATGCCTTTGGGCAAGAGATACCCTAAGCAGTTAATTCCTCCAGGTTTTTAAACTCTCCAGCATCAGCAACTAATACTATTGAAGTCTTGACAGAGCTATCACTTTAATCCAGCTATAAGAATCTGCTCTGGAATGAGTCACATTTATTTTAAAGGCCATTTTTTTTTTGGAGGGGGGGTGAAGAGGGAAGCTGGTATCTGAAAACCATAGAAACAGATTTTCCTATGCATTTTTTTTCTGCCTTAGGAAGATTCCAGTTTCCTTGAGGTCTGCAAAATTTGGAAGTTAAAGTAAGTAAGGCTTTGCCCTCTGCACAACTTTGCCAACTACTTGCAAAGCCTCTTATAAGGCCAGCTTGCTGAATAGCTCCCGATTTATTTATTTATTTATTCAATTTCGTGCAGAAACAGTGACTGATACTCTGTTTTGGTTGGTTAGTTATTGTTTTTAAGAAAACAGTTTGTATACAGTTGAACGCAATTAAAACAGTGGAAGAATAGTTAAGGACCAGGTAAGAAAACCCAACAACTGGTGGCAGTAAGCCTCACTGAGAAGGTCAATTTGTTCCCAAAGCATCTGCAGAAAGACTTTTAGGGCACTTGACCCCTAATTGCAACCAGAGCTGGGTGCCAGCATGGGAAGCGCACAGCTGGCACCTCTGTGGGCCTGGTCCATTCCCCCCTTCGTTTCACAGGGACGCCCTGTGCTGAAATCTGGGCACTTACCAGTTGGTGATCAAACAGAAAGGAGCGGGCTATCTGCAGCCACAAAACTAACTGCCCTACCAGTTTGTTCTCCAGTAGCTCGCCAGTAGAAATGTAACCATGCCAATGTATACAGAGTGGATTACCTGCCTGGATTCCTCTTACAGAGGTGCCATTTCTGGCAGCACAGAACTGCAGAGTCCTAGCTGAGCTGCAAGTTTTAGCCACCGAGTGTCAGAAATAACAACTTAGCTATCGGTGTCAGTGAATCAGGCCTTTGTTGTTACATTCATCATGCTGCCAAAGAGACTTTCAGAGTCAGACCATGGATAATTGTTGGGCAAAACTCCATCCCCTGCTCCACATAGCAGAAATATCTCTGTAATTCATCAGTCATATTCTGTGCCATCATCAAAATCATTTTTCTGGCCAAAACTGTTATTTAGAAAGATCAGTGTTGCTAATAGATCAGCTGATTAGGTCCATGCTATTTCATGGTTTCAAGAAACAAGGTTTTCATTTAAGAAGTCCTTTCATTTCAGTGCTGGATTGCTTATTTTTAATCCATGCCACTGAGACGGCTCCACACAACTGTTGTCTCGTGTGCTCTTTTAAAAGCCTTTCCTGGAATAACAATAAAATATTCATCAATCTGTGTATGGCACGGCAGGGCAGTTCTAGCGGCATTTTTTTGCCTGTTTTGGCAGCACTTGTCCCTGACAGTTTGGCCGCAGGTATTCAGCTGTGAGAGTGCCTGCTGCTGCAGGGGGGGCACCAGCAGACCCCTGCCGGCCTCCCCCAGTAGGTCCTGGGCTGCAGCTTTGCTGCCTGCCTCTGCTTCGATCCAGGCACACGGCTGAAGACAGTGATGATATAACAACACTCACGTCAAAAAAAAAAAACAAAAAACAACAAGGGAGGGCTGGAAATAACTCATGGGAAAGAAGGAGAATATAGAAGTAGCAAGAAACTTGTGTAGCAGGAAGAGAGGAGCTTGCGGAAACAGACGTGCTCCCAAGTGATGCTTTTTTTGGGATTTCCTGCCAGAAGGAGTGAGATCAGCACTACCCCTTCCCCCAGAGCTCTTCCTCCGCTCTGTCCTGCCTGCCTGGCATCTCACCTTAAAGTGGACGAGTCTCACGTGCTAGTTCATAACCACAAAGCGTGCTGGTGCGAGGTGCCTGGGGGCAGGGGTTTGGCAGGGTGAGCCACACCGCGGTGAGGTGCCACGCCGTGCACGCGATCCTACCCTCAGACAAAACCAGGAGGCCTTGTTTCATCGTTCTTGGGGATTTACGTGACTTCTTTGCACTTGGAATATTATTGTAGCCGTAATGAGCTAGCTGTGGTTAATTGTTACCCTGAATTATGTCGGCTGTACGGCTGGGGCTGCAGACTGTGCCTCCCAGTAAATAAGCTGTTTTAAAGGGACTGGCAATCTTGGATATCGAATATCCTATCTTTGGTCCACTAGCACATTGAAGTTCTTCTTTGACCAGCAGTGAAATTTAGATTAGCCCACAGAAGCAAGACTGTACTCAATCGTGGCGGGGCAGGGTGAATAGCAAGTATCAGCTGAGCCTTCTTCTGCATGGTGACACGTGTCACAGGAAGGTTAGGAGACACAGGAAGCTGTCTGCTGGCTGTAACTCCCTTGCTTTTGAATTAATGCATCATTTTTGTCTTTCAGTAAGTCAATAGGACTTATTTAGCATCCTTTAGATGTAAGAGTGCCAGGATTGAAAGCTCGTTAAGAATTTGACCTTACAGATACCTTGTAATGTCTTACCTGTATTTGTGGCAAACAGTGGACATCCTATTAAAGTATAAGGAAAAACATTCAGGTAGTTGGAAGAGGAAGCTGAGATTTGGGATTCAGATTATGTTCCTGGTTTTCTCATAAACTCTCCATGTTCAAAGACCGATGTAGAGCAGCTTGTCTGTGTGCAGAATCAGCCGACCCAACAGCTTCACCATGTTCTGTAAGGTTCACTTGGTGCCCATAAAGGGCTCTGAAATCCTTTGGCCATCCATGGCTTAGGCTTGGCTGAATTGTCCCTTTCCATCCGTATCAATTTGGAAACAAAACCACTTGCCGTGCAGACATTGGCAGTGTAACTGTGGGTTTGCCAGCTCTTAACAGGATGACAACTCCAAACTCCAGCAGCAAAATCAGCCTTGTCCTGCTGGCAGCTTCTGTTTTGACCTTGGGTAGTACCTTGCCCAGGTGACTTGTGTATGTATTCTTGTTTATTTTCTCCCCCTGCCCCTCCTTTTTTTTTTTTCTCTGACAGCGTGAAGATGCTTTTGGAAACCACATCAGCATCTCTTTCATCTCCATCCCACACTTATGTATAAGCTCACTCAGTATCTTTGCAAAGCATGGTTATCAGTGAAGTCATGCTGACTTCTGTTGGGTTCACGTGCTGTTTGCTATAGATCACAAAATGGTTTGCACTCGGACAATAAAGTACAAAGCAACGATCAGCTCTTTTACACTACACTATGTGTCTTTATTTGCCTCCTATTTGCATTCATGGCCTCAGTTGTGGCAGATGCTGTAGTGTGTCACAGGTCACCACCGTCTCCTGGAAAGCTGACTTTCTTCCTCCTGTAATTTTAGAATAATACCCATGGCGTATGCCCCTTTACCCAGAAGCTGGAACAGTACATTTAGAAAGTCATATTCTTGGAAAATGCTTGTCAGGATTAAACTTTCCCGTGAGGATGCAGCTCCCAGTCTGTTTTCAAGTTGGTATTGATGTAGCCTCTGAGTAACTGTAGAAACTTGTGTAGGACTAAAACGACGGCGCATCTTCTAACGTAGTGATGGTCCACCAACTCTACTTAGAGTGGTTCTTGGGTATCCTTGTGGCCAGAAATGCTGTGGTTGCACTGCACGCTCATCATACTCCAGCAACAATTCCAGCCTCCACAACACTTCTTAGAAGGAAGCTCCACGAACTCTGGCTGCTTTGGAGGGGTGGTGTGATGCAGATTTCATTTTCTAACAAATTCTGATTCTGTTCCCTGACCAAAAGAGCTAGCAAGCACCAGCCCATCAGGTACTGAGTTTGTACCTTATATTTACGTCTACTGGTTGTGTGTTTTTTGGCAAAACGCCCTCAGACCCCCCTGTTCTGAGCTCTGAATCATCACTGCCACCTGTTGTGAAGAAGGAAGTGTTGTGCACGGACGTAGAAACCCAGATTTGACAGGTACTGTTTCCTCACACGCTTCTAGCCAGGCCATTGCTGCAGGAGCCAACCACTCTGAGAGCACAAGGGAGCAATCAGGAGGAGGAAAGGTTGTGTTAAGAGGCACTGGCACAAATGGTTCGGGTAGAAGCAGCCTGGGCTCCAGGGGCTTGAAAGACCCCAAATTGAGGGGCTTGAAGTTATCCACAAAGGGGGAAGCAACATCATGTGACCAAAAAAGCAGGTGGCTGATAATAAGGATCCAGTCTGGTGCCGTTTAATCATCGTTCATTGTCTCTAGCTGTGAATCTTGTAGGAAATTCAATGCTTAATTATGGAGTGCCTTGCAGGGGTATTGCTTTGGGCTCTAAAAGCAGACTGGATGGAATTCTACCAAAAAGCCTCCCCTCCCAGTGTTTAACCATTTTTTATATTTTCATATGAAACATTTATAAAACTTCCTCCCAAAGCAAAATTGGAAAAAAAAAAAAAAAAAGCTTAGGACTGTAAAGCTGCCTCGCAGCCTTCCCCCAGTAGACACGTGCCAGTCCCGAGCAAAGCAGCCCAGCTGCTCTCATCCCCTTCTGCTGGCAGGAGGGGCCAGATGACCTCGACCCTGGCCTGTCAGCAATGGGGTATCTGAGTTTCTGGGAACACATGGCTCAAACAATGGATTTTGGGGCAGGATAAGGTCCCTGATCACATCTAGTTTTCAAATAAAGCAAAGGGCCCAGGAGAAACTGAGCTGGCCAGAGCAATTGTTTAGTTATTTTTAGTTTGCTCAGCATCAATGTTTCTGTAACATAATTATCAAAAAATAGCTTATTAAATGATAAAACCCTTTAAAATAATTTTCTGAGTAGTACCAGGATATTTCGTAATCACAAAGACAATCCCAGGGTCTTTACGCTCTGCAGGGATGCAGATGCAGTGGGAGACACCTCCAGAAGTAAGCCTCTAATCTCTTGCTTAACCTGTGCTAGCAGAGCACAATTCCAACAAAATTCCACAAATTCCAAGACAAATGTGACAGCAGCTGGTATTGCTGCAGGAGACAAAGTTGGGACGGATTCATCCTCGCTGCAGCTCCTGCTGACTCACGAGTCCCTTCTGTCTTTCTCCCTGGGGCTTGAGGCGGTCCAAAAAGCGAGGGGTGTTTGGTTATGGAGGCCTGCGTGGAAGCCATGTGGAGAGAGGAGCCGACAATATGGCTATCTCGAACCAGCAGAAAACGCGTGCTGCTGGGAGCTGCTCGTTGGCATTTAGAGCACAGTCCAGCGATGCTTTGCTTTGCTGAGCTGGGGCCTTGCTGCCAAAGAAAAAGGTCTGTTAGTGCAGGAAGCCTACAGAGCTCTTGTGCGTGCATGTATCACAGAAATAGTGCGTGTATTTTCGCTTCTTTGTAGCTGCAGTAGTTATGTCGCCTTTTATCTTCTTTTTTTTTCTGTTTCTGTTTTTGTTATTTAATATTACTAAAATAACTAACATGACACATTATTCTGTTTTAATTTCAAATGAAATTTGGCAACTTCTAGTGGTGGGATAAGGTTTAATTGCTCTTGGCATTTTAAAAAGAGATGCAAATGACAAAGGCATTAAACTGACAAATTATGACAGCTCACATAACACTTTTTTCAATGGATTTTTTCCATGCATTTTTAATGCCCAGAATAGTCAGCCTTAATACTACCATATTTACAATAAATCATTATTCTAATGGAGACATTTTGCTTTGTCAGGCAATACACAATCAGCAGTTTTCAATTGAGAATCTGAAAACTGTTTAATTCCGTGACACAAACTTATAAATGCCAGACAATTTAAAATTGGGGCCAACGTGCTGCCCTTAAATTGGGATATTAAGAAATAATTAGAGCGCAGTAAGGGCAGGTTGCCAAATGTAACTTTTAAATTCCCTAGTTCGTGTCACTTAGCACAGTGATTGTAATGTGTTATATGTCTTCTGGAAGGCATACGCATGCATTTCCTACAGGGCAGCTTAAGGCTTTGAGGGGTGCCTGCAAGAGGTGGAAGTGGCTGCTTACTTCGATGTGCGTGGCTTCAGGAGACCTAAAACATCACAGAATTTAGGAACAAGGGTGGGTTGGGGCTTAAGGTGGGAATGGGAGCCAGTAGCAGTCTCCACTTTGCCTACTTTTCCTACAAAGCCCAGCAATATTTTTTTTTCCTTCAGCGCCCCATGTGGACTGTGTCAGGGCATTTGCAAGTTTAGACAGCCTAGACAGTGGGAAAAGTGCTATTTCTTAACTACAAGTAGGAGGCTCTGAGGCTGTGGTGAAGTCTTGAGCAAGATTTTGGGATCCATCAAGGTGAGCAACTTCCTCTGCAATGTCAGGAACATCTGAGGCTGACGAATATTATTTTGTTGTCCTCCATTTCAAAATAACGCAACATCTATTAATGGTCATTGTTTTAGTGCTGGGTATTGAACCTTTAACACACATATCACAGGACTTGAAGTATTTGTATGCAGAGCTCTGGATTTTCGGTTAAATTTCTGTCACCTGGGCAGCCTCTCAAATTCCGTAGGTGCTGTGGGTACTCTTTCATACTGTGTTCAGGAAACCTGCCTGCAAAGTAAGTTGGGCACGTATGATATTGGCAAAGTAGCCAGATTGCTCAGCATAATGTAGAGTGTTCTTTCAGGAGAAAGAATAGCCAGCGTCCTTTCCACCTTCCCACCCCAAAATGTTCCCAGGGAGGGATAAGAGAGGGTGGTGGGACCCCTTCCCCTCTCCGGTGGCTGCCTGCATCGCTCTTTCTTCTGCACCGTGTGTGAACAACCTAATGATATGCCTCTGGCGTGAGGGGGCAGATCGCACGGCCGCTGTTTAAAAGCACTTTTCTGAGAGTAGTGTTTTGCTGTCACATTAGCAATGCTGTGCGTGCGTTGGTAAAGGCTGCTTCTCTCTGCAGCCCTCTTACCCGTTGTGATGCTGTTGTCTACGTGACGCAATGCCTGGCTAATTCAGTGCCATGAAAAGCTCGACTGATGTAAAGATTGACCTGAGATAAGCTCCCTCACCGCTGCTTGCAATCACAGCTGGATTTTGTTGCTTTTTTTGTTTGTTTGTTTAAATTAAAAAAACCTTGAGGGCAAATCTAGCTTTTCTCATCTGTTAGTGCTGGTGGCTCCCATATGCTGAAGTTTGTGCACCTCTTCTGGATGTAGACAGGCTGAGCAGTAATTTCAGAGGACCACCTCAGGGTGAGCACCAGGTGAAGGCAGAAGTTAGCATCCTTCCCGCGACCAGCACTGAACCATGGTTTTGTGGCATTTCTGCCTCTTGTGCATGATCTTTGCTTCCTTTGCTTTGCCTTGAAGCTTTTTCACAGCTCAATAAATGGCACCTCAAGTAGTACCTCAGACTGCCGATGGAGAAGAGGGTTGTCACTGTCGTGAAAGACAGCTGATGTGTGTTTGCCTGAAAAATCAACAAAAATAAACTTAGCAGCAGAGTGTGGATGGAGCTGTGTGACCTCAGTCTCGCCCTTTCTCCTCTTGACTTTTGCACCTTTGCCTTTTTATGGCTTAGGAAACACCTAAATGCCTGGTAGGATGCAAAGTGTCTGTTGCCTGCTACTGGTCCTGGTAAGTCCCTTGGTGCCCTCTACTCCCGTTTCCACACTGCTCTTCATGCTCTGTGCAAACCTGTACAACTTGGGGGGCTTGTTGTTTGTTTGTTTGTTTTTCTTCTTCTGCCACCCTTCACAGTCGCGTTGTATTATAGGCAGAACGAAAAAGGGAAAAAAGTGTTTCAAAAATATTAGTAGCTTGGCAGCTGAAGCTTCCCAAGGCTTTGCAGAGGGATTTGGAGTACTTATTTTCTGTACTTTCACGAGTTGTGCTACGCACTGTGCAGTAAAGCTCCAGCTCCGCAGCTGATGCCATGGAAGTAGGTTGCTGTGCTCAGATCTGGCATTTGCCTGCGCATCATCTTCCAGGTTCAGCTTTAGCACTGGCAAGACCGCACCTGCACTGGGGGCTTAGGCTGCTTCCGCTGTGGGTGCCCCATTGCTGTCTCACACTATTGGGAAGGGGAGAGGGTGAAATTTTAGCATGAGTTTGGTTTCTAGAAACACAGAACAAACAAATTTGGGAAGAGAAAACTTACCTGTATGAAACTGGGCTTCTTTTCAGCTGAGAGAGATATCAGAGAAAGTTTTCATGTGACCTATGATTTCCGTCCTTGTCAACTCCCTGATCACATTGGCTAGGCACGAGCACACAGAAACTGGATGTTCTTCACAACTAGTATGAGATCACTTCCCACAGCTGAGAAGTGGTCTCTCAGCTATTTTGGATTTTGCCGTGTCAAAGATGACTAGTCCATCTTACCATCTTAAAAAAGCATATCAGCTCCTCCACTTTGCTCCCGATTCTTCCCTCCCGTTTTAGTGAATGTTACATTAAATCACATTCTGTTGCTTGTTCATTTATAGAACAAGCTATCTCTTTGCCATATTTGTGCACAGCTGCATCGCATGCTTTGTGCGGTTCAGGAGGCATTGCAAATGCATGGGAGCAAAAATGCTTCCTGAGCAAAACAAGGCACCCTGCAGCACACGAACACTGACCTGTGGAGGTGATGCTCAGCCACCACATGGAGCCTGTGGAAAGCTGGATTGCTGAGGGCCACTGCTGGAGGGGGAGTGCTGGGCTGGATGGACCTTTCCTCTACGTGTAGGAGGAACACGAGCAGAGCAGAGAGTTGGAGAGGTCCCAGACTGCTGCAAGATGTGTTAGTATATCATAGTGGATGGGGGATTGTTACCAAAGAGCGCTTTTGTCTCCTTTGTGAGAGAGCTGCATGCTTTTAAAGAAGTGATTATTAATCTGTTATAACAATTTTTAAAAGCAGTAAGTGAGGTACACTGGTAATCATTAGCTGGTGAGTCTGACGTCCACCCCGAGCAAAAATATGGAACAGATGATACAGAGACTGAGCCAGAATGAATGAAGGGACTGAATATAAATAATTCCAATTAACATGGGCTTGAGGAAAAACAGGTTTGGGGGAATTATTTCGTACATCTAACTTGCTGCATTGGAAGATGCTTGGCTTGGTTCTGCTGTGTAGACCCTAGATATTATCCAATTAATATGTTATGTATCAAATGAGTTATCCAGTGCCTAAATACTGGGTTTCAAAATACAAATGTAATTTGGGAATTTGTTGTCACCCATCTGGTGTGATTCAGGAGGTATCCAGCAAGAGCTGGTTCTCTGCTCCATGCCGTATGGTGCTACTAGAAGTGGCTAGCAAGAAAATATAAAACTATTTTCAGGTGAGAAACTGATGCATTCAATACGGACAGATGAAAGGCTCTGTAATCAGGGGGGGAATTAATTAGGTCATAGTTACAGACTGGGAGTCTCAGCATTGAGGAGCAGTGATTCTGAAAGATACTTGCATAAAAGCACAATGCTGGAAGCACATGGTCAGCCAACAAGCTGTGTCCCAGAGAGCTAATGCACTCTTTTAATGTAGTTGCAACACTGAAAGATAGCGTCTTACCCTGGTCTGAGCACTGGAGTGACAGCTCCTGGGATGTTCGATAACTTCTGGTGTCCCCCATCTTGCCTGGAACATGAAAACCTAGGGAGTATTCAGGTAAGCTTTGTAACTCAGCAACTGGAGTCACTGTGAAGGACTGACCAAAGCAAAATTCCTGATATTCTGAACCTTCTTTGCATCTTACCCTAAAATACCTTTGCACTTCTCTAAGTGTAATCCTGCAAAGAAAACTGTCTCAATAATGTTTCTTACTAGAAAACATTAGTTTGGACCTTTTCATTCACATCTGTGACTAATCATCACCAAGAACTATCTGTAGAAGTATCTTGAGAACTGTACAGATTAGAAAAAGGAAGGTAACTACCGAATACCATCAGGGGAAAAACAGTATTTCAGAAGTTATAGCTGACAGACTGCTAAATAGGCTGAAAGTCAGGGGTCCCAGGTGCTAGAAAGCCTCCAGCAGGATGCTTCCTAATGAAAGCTCACGATTCCTCCTCCCAGTTTAATAAAGCTCCTGTTTACAGGGGAGCTAGCTGTATCTGCCTTTATTGCCAGCTGTTGGACACTGCAGCGTGGTAACACGGAGACATACAAGTCTTGGCTACCTCTCAGCGTGAGAAAGGCTTCTTGAAATCCTGCCCACTGTAGTGTTTTTCAGTGCGCGTGCAGTAGTGAAACGAAAGATGCTCAGTTCTTTCTCATCATCGTGGAGTCAGCACTGGCCAGGGTTCGCGTGTAACACATTAACTCATGGTACTTTTATGCGGTAAGTACTAACAAGTGGGGCTGGTGGGGGAGGCCAGAACCAATTAGATCCATCATCTCCACTTGCTCCAACGGAGGGCGGATTTTGGTGCTGTTCCAGTGTCTGAAATCAGGCATCATCCCCATTTCTCAGTGTTGCTGTCAGCCTGGCGTTGCGGTTGGAACTCGGACAGGGCTGCAGTGAGGACTGGGGTAAAAAAAAAAAAAAATCACTTTGCTGTTTTGTCTGGTAGGATGAGCTTGGTGACTAAATCTGGCTGCTTAAAAGGCAAATTACTGGTGCTGCTGTTCAGGCTGCAAGGAACCACTTCCTGGCTATATTGCTGTTGTTTTATGTAGATGGCATGTTTCTCTCCTCTGATCTGGTGAGAGTTTATTTACATTTTATTTTTTCATGTGAAGATTGTCAGCAGGAACTTTAATGCCCTGTCATCCTTCAGGTTTACGATGTCTTTCTCTGGGTGGCACCTAAGGATCCTAAGGCAGGGGCAGCCCTGCAGGAGAGGCCCCTTGGGGCACAGAGCTGGAGGCAGCCCAGCAGGTTGTGGTGAGGGTCAGCATGTACCAGGGTCTGCAAACTCCACAGTGTCTGAAATAAGGAGCAGTTTGTTAGGCCTCAGATAACACAGTGTGCGATAACACAGCCTCCTGAGTAGGGCACTGAAAACGCTGAAGCATTTTCTGGAAGGAGTACTAGAAAAAAGAGCTCTGCTTGAAGCATCACCAGTGTTTCCCCCTAATCCCAGCTGGCAGGACAGAAGTCCCTGAGTACTTGTACTGCACCAGCACACAGGTCTGCTTGGCTTGGCCATCAGGAGGAAGGAGAAGCAGGAATTAATCTCTTCATGCAGAAAAAGGAATTGAGTCGAGGCTGCCAGAACTGTTCTGTGCCCTGCCCGAGCTACTGTGTGGGTAGACAGAAAGGGTGCCCCCGTCCGAATGCCGGCCGTGTGTGAGATTTGGCCTGGGGGGAGAGCCCTGAGAGTGGTGAGGAGGTGTGTGGGGCACCTCTGCTTACAGATGGGGGTTTGTGACCAAACAGCTGGGCACCTTGCTCCCCAGCACCGCGTTGTCCAGGCTCCTCTCTTGGGAATGGAGCCACCCTATGAGGGAGGATAAGGTTCGCTGTCCACAGGCGTTTCCCCCAGGCATGCATTCCTTTGGCAGCCCCGTATCACTTGAAAGCGGGCAGGCTCCTCAAGAAGCACCAGGCTGCTCTCCAGGACTGTGTTAAAGGGACTGGGCAACACTTACCCAGTGGTGTGAGTGCTGACAGGGCACGGCTGGGGGGCAGGCAGCCATGTTGGGACCCGTGTGGACGTTTTGGTACCAAGGAGGAAAGCTTTCCATGGTGCTCGTGTGGTTCAGCAGCAGTGAAGGGGAGGGCTGCGGACTGTGGAGCTGAGTGTTTGTGGGTCTAACCACAGTTCTGTGAAAGGGAATAATTTATCAAGCGGATATCCTGCTACCCCCTAGATTATGCCTGTAGCAGGCCTGTTTGCTGGGTTCTGTGAGGTACTCAAACATTGCAAGGATGGGGAGCCTGAGACTTGCCTTACCACACAGTTGGTGAGCTCCCATATCCCACACCATTTCAGCTACACAGTGCTTTCAGGAGGAGCACGCCCCTATACCTGGCTCTCTTTCAGCCTGCAACAAGTGGCATAAAACACTGAACACAGTGGAAATACCCTCAGAGTTACTACACACAACATGTGCTTTCTTCATTGTGAAGGGGAGTCAAGAAGCCAGGTCTGAGCGTAGGCTGTTGTTCTAACCTTTTGCTCACATTGAGGAACAATGACCTATTGTTATGTTGTTTCCTGCAGATTATACTAATAACCAGCGAGCAGTGAGGCATGAAAAGTGCTCGGGTTTCTTAGATTGAACTCTAACGTAAGAAAATGTGTCAGCTTTTTAAAGGCCAATCAAAAATGCACAAGAAAGCAAATTGTATAAAATAGAGTACAAGGAATTTTGCTGTAACTCTCAAAACTTGAAAACTTCCTGGAAGAAATGGATTTTATACCTTAGGGCCCGTGACACTTCTGTTCAACTATTTTACAATTTGGCAATTATATATAATATACAATACACGTAAATTATATATATAATGTATATAATATATAAATTATAATATACAATATACATAAATTTCTCCTCTAAAAGTGTAGTCTAATGTTGGTAGTCAAGCTTTCATAAAGGCTTGATTATAATTAAAGCAGGGATAGGATTTTTTTTTGTATGTGCAGCATCTATGCAGCATGCAGTAGGGTATGTGCATTTTCTCTACAGCACATTTTAGGAACACAGTTGTTAAAAAATCTAAGAATTACGGTCACGGGACACCAGAGTTTGCCTTTCAAGGTGGGGAAGAGTTAGCAGAATGCATCTGGTCGTGAGAAGATGCTCCATGCTGTGGGATCCCCTTGTCTGTCTTTGGCTGGCAGCAGCAGCTGAAGGTGTCGGGGAGGGAAGGTGTGAGCTCTTGTGGGGGTGTTACTTTGCTGGGCAGCTGAACTGCGCCACAACCGCTCTCTCGCTCCCCCTCCTCAGGAGAGGAGGGGAAGAAGAAAAGGAAAGAAACAACTCATGGTTTGAGATAAGGATAATTTAATTAAAGGAAAAATAACTACTAAGGGAAAATTATTATTAAATAAATTAACTAAAGGGAAAAGGAAAAAGGAATTACTCTCTACTTCCCACCAACGAGCGATGCCTGACCACGTCCTTGAAGCAGGGCCTCAATGCACGTAGCTGTTGTTCAGGAGGACAGATGTTTTCACGAGAGCCCACCGCTCCCATCTCCATCCTTTTTCCACCTTTTATTCCTGAATGTGACATCATGTGGTATGGAATATCCCTTTGGTTGGTTTAGGTCAGCTGCCCTGGTGATGTCCCCTCCCTATCACTTGCCCACCCCCAGCCTGCTGGCTCTGGGGGGGTTGGAGGGAGTCCTGATGTGGTGCCAGCACTGCTCAGCAGCAGACACAACACTGGTGTGATACCAGTGCTGTTCTAGCTACAAGTGCAGAGCACAGCACTGTATGGGCTGCTGCAGGAGATGTTAACTCCATCCGAGCCAGACCCAGCACGGCTCTGTGCGCTTACTCAAGTGTTAAAATTATTTGTGCACCAGCAAGTCTGTGATATATTAGGTATAAAACTGATTGTCACTGAAATACACTTTAGTGACTTCAGTGATATGGCACCAAAGATGCACTGAGTGATGTTCAGCTTTCATTTGGGCAATTCAGTAACAAGCTATTAGCAGCAGACTAATGATGTCTGCATGTAAATGTTCTGTCTGCAGAGAAGGTCACGCTCCTCTTATTCTGGGTTTTCATTTGTCCTTTAGGGCTGGCTTAGCTTTTAGTGAGCTTTAACCTGGGAGGTGCAAAATATCATGGCACTTCAAAGGCTTTGCTGTCAGACAAATGACGTTCAGTGCGAAAATTAACAGGCAGACAAGCCCAAAGTAACGTCATTGAGGGGATGGGTTTTCCTTACTGAAGCGATGTGATCCTGTAGTTAACCAGTGCTACTAGAGAGCTTACACAGATCAAAAATCCCTTGCTTGAATTGTGAATCCAGTTACTTTATATTAGCAAAGTCAATGTGACAGGGACAATTATTTATAAAATCACCTGATATTTATCACATGATAAGCAAATACCAAATCTGTGCAGGCTGCCTGCACCATAATTTCTTTACCTACTAGTTTAGTAACAGAATCTCTCAACACTCAGATACTTAATTTTCTTTCTATTAGACTGGTAAACAGGTCTGTATGATACGTTTCCACACTTTTCCAGTGGATCTGAATGGCACCAGGTCTCTCTGTTGGAACTTCTATTCACACCTATAAAAATGGCCTAGGATTAACAGGATGCTGCAACACCAAATCTGGGCACACAGAAAATTTTCAGCAGTGCTGGCTAGAAATTTCTGCCTTTTCACCTGCATCAACATTCAACTGACTCGCATTAGTTTAGCATACCTACTCATGGATAAGCATAAGTTTAGACTTATGATGTTTACTATGCAAAGATGTTCACTAAATAAATGTATTTAAAATCATCCAGCCCTTGTCCACAGATGTCTTATCCCATGCTGATTCATGTGGCTTTTGTGGAATTCAGCTGCACAAAACGAAGGTGGCCCTGTTTTGTCACTCGACTAAAAGGCGCTCTTCCTAAGAGCTGCTTTGGAAAGGGGCAAGAATTTTCTCAGCACACATTTAAAAAAAAAAAGTCTCTGTGTTTTCTTCAGATGCCAGTTCTGCACTCTGATTTATTTTCAGCAGTTTGGGCTAATGAGGATGGCAAACACAGTACACGCTTCTCAGTCACGTAAATAAGTTGTAAAACATGCTGAGAGTTTTCGGCACATCTTCAGCAATGGATCATTAGATAGGAGGAATAAACAAAGGGACCATCAACATGACCTCTGAATAATGCACTTAATGACTGCCAGCTACATTCATAAATTTGCAGACAGTGGGTTTTATCACCACGTGTAAATCAAGGTCGAGTTTCATACTTGCTGTGGAGATCATGAGAAAATTGGAGCCTCTGACATCTTGCATTGCATTTTAGGAGTTTGAGTGAATGGGATGTGGGCTTGAGGGTACTTGGGTACATCATATGGTTAGATGAGACTTTATATAGACTTCTACTTGCTATTTTGGTGGAAAATAATTATTTACTGTGGTACACAACAACTGTTTTAAAATAGAAATGGAGTGATCTTGTGTGTCTTAGATTTTTGGTGTTCTTTTTTTTCCCTTTTCTTAACACTATTCAGACAAATACAATCACTGAGCCAGCATCGCATGCCCCAGTGACAGGAAAGCCCTACACCATATAGCGCTGGCTCAAGGGACTTCACAGAAAACACTGGAGCACAATGCCAAGCTGGATTTTGCCGATCAAACCCCACAGCTGAAGGTATCCGCGCTGCAGCCAGTGGGCCCAGTTCGGGCGGCAGGTGACAGGAAGTGAGGAAACGTCTTCAAGTTACACCAGGGGACGTTTACGTTGGATATTAAGTAGAGTTTCTTCATGGAAAGGGTGGTCAAGCACTGGAGCAGGCTGCCCAGGGAAGCGGTGGAGTTCCCTTCCCTCCCCGGGCAGGCCGTGTTCTTGAAAATGTGTTTTCTTCCCTTGCGAATGGGTCTGGTTGCATTAACTTTTTTCAGCACTCAAATACATTTCGGCACAATAAACACTGTAAAATTAAGTCATTTTTCTCCCAGTAAGTAACATACCAGTAAAGATCTCAGTGCTGGCTCTCCCACATCAGCTTTGTTGATGACTTTGTAATTCAGTGAGCCACAGAACTATGGAATTATCTGAAGTATGGTTTCTTTTAAATTGATTTTCTTTACAGACAAGTTTTCTTCCTGGGCATTTTTGTGAAAGCTTCTGTCAACCCTATTTAATTGAATTTGAGCTGAAAACAATAATATTACATTTACATTAGCTCTAAAAGTCTCTGCATTTTTTCCCTTGTAGCCCATCTGGCTTTAATGCCTCTAAATTTTGATTTAATGAAATTTGTTCATTTTAACTAACTAAATGTGCTGCATTAACGATCTGCTGTATTAAGCAGGTAGTTTTAAAAAAAAAAAAAAGTGTAATATTGATGTTTAGTCTTGGTAAAAGCACTTTCCACAAGAACAATACAGCATTCCTGCTTCAGTTTATGTAATTAGTTTCCTTCTGCGTGGGTTTTGTAACTGAATGAACCTGAGCTAAAAATGATCTGGATCAGCACAAAAAAAAAACAACATGACTGGCGTGATTACAGCATGCCCGTTCCCCTGGCCACCAGCACGCAAACGAATGATGCACGAGAATTTAAAAAGCAAAATCAGCCCCGCAGATTTACACTTGATTTAAACTATCAGCACGCAGAGACCAAGTGTGATGTGTATGGGAGTCATTTTAGGCAAACCTCGCCACGCCTTCTGACTCATTAGAAATAGAAAGCCTGCTCAAGGGAGCTGTTGTCGGGTTACCGGAGCAGCATTCCTCCACACCCATCAGAAAGGGTGCGAAGCCTGAGCCTCTGTAACCCTCCCTATCCACAGCCATTCCCTCAGCAGGGAGGATGTGCTTCCCGGCATCGAGGATGGCTCTAGCAGAGGCTGTTAGGTAAAACCTAAAAAACAGCAGAACTACATCCAGTTAGGAAAATTGTTGAAGATACTGAAAGACGGTGGCTGGTTTTGAAGACCAAGAGACGGGGAGCTTGCACCAGACCTGGCAGAGGAGAACCAGCCTGGATCAGTGCTCTGCAGGCACTCAGCTACCTCTGCGGGCAGGCAGAGCACCAAGACCCCAGCAGAGCCAGCCTGGAGGGGACGTCACTGCCCTCTGGAACCTGCAGAGAATTCCAGTGGCAGGGAGGGATGCTCTGCAAGCACCCCTCCTTAGGGAAGCCTCCCATCGGTATTTGCGTCTCACTGCAAGGCAGGAACATTGAGCAAAAGCCACAAATCCACGGATCAGAAGTAAACAAACAAACAAACAAATAAATAATCAGGCTGAACAAAAGCAGGAGATTCATTTTACACCCTCATTTAGAACCCTTTTACTCGTTGTGGGTTTTTCTAATGAATCGGCAAAGATGCAGGCCAAGTACCACAGCTGTAATTGTGGTAGGTGCAAACAGGGACTTTTCCTTGATAGCCGGAGGAGAAAACTGCCCAGGGCTGGGCTAAATGCCTTGGAGCAGCTGGAGTAAGCAGGCAGAAAATAGCAGGCAGGCTCTGCCAGCAAGGAAACGCGGCTGAGCACAATACCTTCATTGCTTCTGTAGCCAGCCAGACACCCCTAAGAAGGTGAGGTTGAGACAGAGATTTACGAATTTTTGTTCTGGATGTCGTCTGGGTGGCCCACCCTGTGCTGGGGAGCAGATCTGTCCCTTCGTGACACGAGCTGGCAGCACTTCCCCTGCTTTTCCCCACAACACTCCCGATGAAATGTGGAAATCTGACCTTGAGGATAATAATATATCCCCTAGGACCGGAGAGGGGTGCTCAAACACTGCAATAAAACACGCCGTATAAGTGCTGCAGATGGAAAGCGGATATGGGTTCAGTATTTGCCAAGTGGGAATAGTAAGGTCAGGCTTGCAGAAGACCCTTTGGGGAGCATGCTGTGCAGCAAAAAGCCCAGCCCGCGGAAAGGGGAACACCTCCACTGCTGGCCTGTTAGCTGCTTTGCAGGTACCAATGAATTAAGCGTGCAGCGTCGTGCCGCGCAGAGTAAGCGGACCAGACACGGGGAGATGTCTGACATACATTTAGAGGTGTATTTAATATCGCAGCGCTTCCGGATTCCACTAACATGCTAGGGATTTTGGCATCGGGTCAATGTTTGCATCAGTACCATGTGTCTCTGGAACAGCAGTGCTTACTTTAGAGCTGGCTATGAAAATAGTTTCCATTATAACCCCTTGTTTTCACATGCTTCTTACTTTTTTTTTTTTTTTTTTGAAAATCCTCTTTTGAGTAAAAAATTTCCATTCTGTATCTTTGCCAAAAGGTGAAGTTCCTCCCCCCCCCCCCCCCCCCCATTTTTCTTAAGCTTAGAGGAAGAATCTTTCGGATGTTTTTGAGTCATGGGAGAGTGGAAAAAAAATGCATTTTCCCAGTAGGGAAAGAAAAAGATGCATATTTTCGTAATAGTAGAAAAAAGGGGGACATGAAACTGAAGGCTGGAACTTGTACTTTTGGTCTAGAGACTTCTGTAGTTAACTCGCATCATAGGGAATGACTTTGATTTAACAAAGGCAGAGATTATTCTGACTTCTGGCAGTTAATCAGGCCCAGGTCCAGGTTTCAAACGTTGCTGGTGTTCAGGATATTATTTAAGGTTGTGTCTTTACAGCTGCCCATTTGAAGGAGAAGGAGCTGGTCCCCTGTGGTCTCCTGCCCTTCGGAGCTAATTATAGTCCAGCAGCACATTGAAATTCATTCCAAAATCTCATTGAATGGAGAGGAACTAGAGGAACGGTTGTGCCAAACACTCTCAGCTTTTCCAAAGATGAGAGTTTTCTCAGTTCTCGCTCAAGCCAGAAAGAGCAAGTGGACGCGCATTCAGGGTGTTCACGTGTGGCTGGTTTAAGCAGCTGAGAAACTTCATTTTTGAATTTGCTAATTTTTTGTTGTTACTGTTGTTGATGATGTCTCTTTTCCCCCTTCATATAGGCTAGGAAGCATCAGTGTAAAAATCTGCCGTGCTATGTATAGTTACATTGAGTCAGTTAATGAGCAGACGAGGAAGGAAAGAGATAGGCATCTAGCAGCCACCATGGTCAGTGGGCCTCTGCTCCTAGGCTGCTTTCTGTTACTGGTTTTCCTGGTGGGAGCTGTAGCTGATGCATTCCTGGTAAATCCCCTTCCACACGTCCCACAAAATATACCAGGCGAGCCCCACTGTTGGACTGATGGTACCATTGTGACCTTCAGATGTGCATTTTCTGGCTTTTTTTGCAACTTTCAGCTATGCAGCCTGAACATTTCATTAAATGTTTCTATCATTCAAAACCTGCTCTAAGTGTACGTATGTTTGGCAGAGACATCCCAAATGATGTGTTTATGTTGCTTCGGTGCCAAAAAGCAGTGATTCATTAAGAAGCCTGGAGACGTGGAGGGAAAGCTGCAGCTAGCAACCACGACACATGCTCTGAAGAACAGAAAGCTGTGTTTTCCTACGGAAAATGGTCGGTGCAGTGGGACGGGTATCATAGCTGACTGAAGGGAAGAGGCACTGCTGGACAGGCTGGATAAGTTCTCCTGGATAACTTGGCTTTGTTGCGGCAGCAACAGCCAGGAGGCTGCCATTAAGCACAAATGGGAGAGGGAAAAAATATCCAAGCGAGCCAGTGAAGCTGGTGGGAGCCTTTCCTTGCGGTGCTGAATTGGGGTGTTCCTGTGCTGGGAGCACTGCTACGGTGAAGAAGAGGCGGAGGAGGTGTGGTGGTGTCCCACAGTAGGAACAGACCTCCAGCTGCTTCATTTTCTCTGCTGGGACTATGCCAGCTTCTATCAGTAGTGGGGCCTGCTCACTCTATTTATTGTAACTACCGATACGAACTCCAAGTGGCTGAAGTCTTTGGAAAGCTGGCAAAACCCCAGCTCTTGAGGAATTCCACAACCCGGTATGGCATTTTTACACCAGCGCTCTCTTCTTCCCCAGTGGCCTGAACTAGGACAGGCGGAAGGCTATTAATAATTTTTAATGCAGTCCTTTTTGCCTTTCATCGTAAATCTGGAACCACAGACAAAATTGATACCCGGTGATAAATACACACTTGATTGGAAAATTTCTGACGGTTGTTTTCTGCTTGGAAAAAGGAAACGCTGCCATGTGCTATCGTAGCGCTGTCACTGCACCGCGAAGCTCAGCGCAACAGGCAGCTGCCGGGACTGCACAAAAGAGAACACTTAGGAATAGCACAAATATTGATAGTTCTTATTATTGACAACAGTAAAAATGTAGAAGAGTTTTTGAACATTTACAGTTTACAATTTAAACCTGAACTTTAGCATTTCAATAAGTATATTGAGGTGCTTCAATTCACTTCAGTAAGTAAGACCTTACAGACTCTGGGTAATACATCATGGGACATCTCTGTGGGGTTCGTCTTTTTTTCAGGAATATCTGGTATAGGGTTAGGGACAAAGTGGGATTGAGTATGTCCGTTCCCCTTTGTGCTTTAAGCAAAGACAGAAGCAAGCTTTTTTTCCCTGCGTGCACAGCAGAGTGCTTTGCTCTAGTTTAAAGAGTAAAACAAAATCTGAGCCCTGAAGAACACATTTTAATAGTGTATTACTTTTCAGTAAGTTCAAAACAAAACAAAACACAGCACTGTTGGTGTCAGAAGGGTCTAATTAATCATTGTCTGAACTGTTCATTTGATCACCTTTCATAATCTTGCACAATTGGGCTCAGAAATTCTCTAAAACCTAGAGTACACCACTCCTGCTACTTGTGTCATAAGGCTTCAGGTAGCCAGTAACGCCTAAAATAGTAGATGTGAAAGTAATAATGCCCCAAATACTAGTTGAAATACTCTGGGTCTGTGAGTAATGGAAGGTTCCTGTGTAGGTCAGGTTTGCTGAAACAAAACAGCAACTGACTTCACGTATTTTCAAGTGGGAAAAAAAAAATAAAAAAATTGGCAATGAACACAGAATAGAGAAATGTCATAGAATTTAGAATTTGCTCTTAAAGAACATTAAAGAAGGAAAACACTGTAAAGACATTGTGGGAAGTAACGGGGATGGAGGGAAAGCATGTAGAAGCTATTAGAAGGTGGCGCAGCAGGAGAGCAGGGCAGTTTCCGAAGCTGAGGAGCACGGTGCATGCAGGAGGCGAGCACGTTTACTTTCCATGCCTCCAGAAACATCTGTGCCAGGACCACGCTCTTTCTGTTTTCTGCCTTTCAACCACACGCATTATGTAAATTACTTTCAAAGCTCTGTGCCACGAGAAACTGCAAACTGTTATTAAAATGAACACGGGGATTTTTCAATATACTCGCAACGTTCACTTCTGTAGAAGCCTTCCCTAGAGCAACTTGCCGGGCACGAGTAACGTAAGTCGAAGGGTACAACAAAAGCTACAAATCAGATGTTACAATCACATGGGTAGATCTATAAGCATTCATCACCAACCATTTAAAATCATATCGATGCAGCTATTGTGAAAGTTCCCTCTAGGTACAGACAGCACCGAGTCAGAGAGCATCGCCAGGGCCACACAGCCGAGGGTGCCTAGCACACGGCCCGGATGATAAATTATTGAACTGCTGTGGCAATGAATTGTTTACGTGATTAACCACCGTCTGAAATTTGCCTACAAAGTGTTTGGTGAATAATTTAGGCTAGCAAACAAGTTTGTAAATGCACAGCCTATTTGCAGATGATTTGTGAGCAGAAAGAAAAACTGCCTGTGCCAAATTGCCACGGATAAGTTTGCCCAGCTGTGCTTGCGATGGCAGCAAGCTGGGGAGGGCAAATACGAGGAGATACTGAAACAGAGCCAAGATCACCTGAACACTGATAAAAGTCTCAGCCCCTCAGACCTCTCTTAGGTAAGGGCCAGCCTAGTGCAGTCTCCCAGCGCAGCCTTACTGCTGTACAAGCAGATCTCATCCAAGGAATGCCCACTATTTGTTTTAATCAGAATAGTCCTCATTAGCATATTAATTGCATTGGCCTAAGGCTTTGAACCCCTAGCTTCCAAATTTAAAGACTGAACTACAGAGGTTCCTCTCAGCTAGCTGCTCTGCATAGCTCCCTTTCATTCGACTATGCAGAAAGTATGTATGTGGGGTTGTTTTGAGGGGGGAAGGGGAAGCCGTAGATTGCTGATGATCTCTCAGACACAATGGCCTCCTTTTAAAAAGAGACTTCAAACTCTTTTTGTGCTGTATTTGTGTATGGGAAATGGGAGGTGACACTGCGAGAACACAGAATTGTTATTGAATGGCTATTCAATATGAAAAAAGGACACAAACATATTATAAAATATTTTTGAAATATTTTTAAAAATTTATTTCCAAGTGAGAGAACAATCTAGGGTTTTTTATTTTGACAGCGCCTGTTTAAGAACTACATCCAGTCGATGTTCTAGTCTTGAGCAAACGGGCTCGTGTGGTGCCCTCTCCAGACTCCTCCTGTTTGTAGCTGCAAGCTCTCTACAAGCAGGTACAAATTCATTGTCCTTGTTATAAACCTTAGTGTGAACTATGACTAAAAAAAAATATTTATCTTCTTGTTCATGTTTGCTCATATCATAACCTTTGCTTTGTTCACTTAATTACACAGTTCTACAGTCTGTAGGATGCAGTGCTGCTCCTCTTCTACCAGCTCTGCACTGTATTTTATTTCATATTTATATTTCGATTAATATTTTTTCCTCTTACTAGGTTGAATACTTTTGCCAGTCTTGCATTCTGAATCCTCTGGTTAAATAAGGTATCCTCTCCTTATAGCTTCTGTTATGTTTAGTGCCATAACTTAATCTCACTGACTGAAGGAAGAGTAATATAAATTCACTTTTTAAAAATGCCTCTTTACTGAATGTGATCCTAAAGAGCTCTAAAGATGGGACAACAGCATCCTACACATTGTAGGTCATGTAGTGCCATCAGTCGTCCCAGTATAATAAGCCCACTGAAATACAGCCTTCTTTGAAGCTTTACTGATGGGATGGAGTTTGTTCTTTGATGTATGAGAGAGGTTAAAAGCTGTGCATTATTCCACTCTCCCTTGGAAACTATTTTTAAATTTTACATTCTCTCCAGTAAAGAGACCTCATTCTAGCCATTTATACAACATGCAGTATTTGTGTTCTACAAACACTTCTGAAGTTCACGAAGAAGCTATTCTTCCTCTTTTGGTGGAAGATTTGAGCAAGTGCGGAGTTTAACAGAATTCCCTACGGTACCCAACACAATAACTTGGGACAAGAAGGGAAGAAAGGTGCAGGTAGCACGATGCAATCAGATAACCACAGTTCTGACACCAAAACCTAACTAGGACACTGCATCCACTGACCACATTTATGTGAATGTTGTGTCAGGGCAGCTGGGCACCACTTACTGGGACCTGTGCCACCCATCAGCTGAACCTCAGCTTCCCCACCTGGCTGGAATATATGTCCATGTTTCAACATCTTCTTGCAGCATTTTCCTCAGTACAAGATTAGCCCTGGCTAAAATTAAAGTGGAAATTTTAATCCTGAAATTCTCACTTTTATCTTTTGGGACATTTTAGCTTTGCTTGTAATTCTGGACTTCAGGAAACTTCAGTTCTTCAAAGACCGTAACAACTACAAACGACTGGGTAGTCCATTTGCGTCTCATCTCATTATTTTTTTAAAGATGAAGTGGAAAAAACATCTAAAAAAAAGTGAATTCATACAAATGTATTAATTGCAATCTCAAATCTCTGCTAGAATCAATTGTTATCAAACATTATCATATTCTTAAACTTTTAACTGTCCTGAAAGCCAGCTTCGTCGCAAGAAATTTACTACACAGATTAAAATATCTCTATCATATTGTAGATTGAAAGTCTCTAGACAACTGAATACTAAATGTATGTATTTTATGTGGATGCTCATAGGGGAATGTCAGTAGGATGCTAGAATCTCTTCTATGTGGAGCCAATTGCATAAATATAGCTCTACATATGAGAAATGTAATATATAATTGACTGTCCAGTTTCTCTCATAGTTGATACTGGTAGGTGTCTTCTCATACACTGTTGAAGTTTCAGAGTACCCTCTTGTTAGTGAGTCATAAGGTGAATTCTTCAATCTAACACCTTAAAAAGCAAGATTTAAGCAGAAAAGTGATGTTTTTTTTCCCAATTTAAGACCACTAATGACTGTGACTGGAGTAGCCGAACAAATATATGTTACTTTTTTTGCATCTCTAGGTAGGAGATAAAGCAGAAAGAGACATAAGTGTTCTATAGATCAGTGCTATTTTAAATATTTTATTTTTTATGAATATTTCATATTTAACTAGTATTCCCTGTTTGGAAACGAGAGAGTGTTTGCTATTGCCCACTTTGCAAAGGCTGAATAAAGGATCTATAAATCTCCTTAATAAGACCTTTAAATGTGCTAATGCAAGCAAATTATTTCTTGTTGAATGTTTGCTCTTTTGGTACATTTTATAATCAGAAGCTTCATTTTCTTATTCTATATGATATGCCTACAGTCTGTTAGTATTATAAATTAATATTTATCTTCCCTAAACTAGAACTGAACTCCCTGATTTTGTAGAGTAGTAGTCCTACCAGAGTAGTTCTGCAACATACCGCTAACCACCACTGGGGTATGGTGGTGACAGGACCCTTGCAATGAGATGGCTGCAAAGAAATGATATAAAAGAAAATCACAACCAGCAATTAATTTTTTTTGGGGGGGAAAAAAAGTATTGGCAATTAATTCACCAGGACTGGAGGATGTGATAGCTATACCCGTTTTATGTGCTTACGAATAGACTTTGAGGAGTTTATTACCTTCACAGGAATCATTGCAGACAGATGATCTATACGTTTGCATTGTAAACTGGGTAGGGGAACACAAATTCCTTTGATAAAATTAATGAGATCCACCAGAGGCAGACAGGAGCACTTTTATGTTCCTGTTTACAAGTAACTCCAAAGGGAGAATTCAAGTTTCTCAAAACAAACCCTTTTAAAGTCATTTTTCAAGGTAATAAATGTGGGGAATTGTTGGGGAAAAAAAAAATCTTCTTCTGAGAAAGACGTGCTAGGATTCAGTTGTTTAAGAAGCTTCAGGAAGCATTTCCTTGCGTGGAAGGAGGGATCATCAGAGCATCTCCTCTAGTGTCTTTCTTAACTCCTGCTGCATAGCTCAGTCTGGTGTCTCTGTACGTGTCCCTGTCACTTTTCTACAATGCTGTGCTCTGCAGGGGACTCCTGGATTGCCAGGAGCGCTGTAATACTTGCTCTTCTCACACTTGTATATTGAAATGCGGCACCTGTGTCAGTCTTTCCTGTGTACATCCACACCAAGCCTTTTGCTGGAGAGCACTTGTTGCACTTTGCATCTCATCTTGTGGACTTTGAGTTGTCTCCCAACTTTCAGGGTTTTTCTAAAGCTGCAGACAGCAGCACTAGACACTGTATAGTGTTTTTTGTCTGATAAGAAGCACAATGATGTAACTGTATCTCTACTTACCATTTTCCTATTTGCACATCCAAATGAGAATATTACCTTTCCTTTGCATCAGCAGCAGCTCACATGCATCAGCTTTCTCAGATACAGCTCCTGCAGGCTGCATTGCTCAATCCTTCGTGTCTGACTTCGTTCTTCTGACCCTATTCAAACTTACTTGAACGACCTGAGTTTATTAAATAATCCAGATAAGTCTTTGACTGCCTTGTCCTCGTTATCACTCTGGTAATATTTACTCCACCTAAAATTGCTGCCAGGAATGATTTATTTAGCCTTTCAGAGCTGTTTGAAATAATTCCTCTCTAGATGGCCGATGAAAGCACCGAGAGCCTCCCTACAGCTCTCCAACAGAAGCACCCTCGTTAAATGTTAGTGCCCCGCAAGCAATTGGTCTTCTTTTCATTTATCTAGTTCTTCATCTGTTTGTGCTTTGGCAATTTTGTGTTGTCCTCGCTTTTTCCTCTCGTACTAAATCAAATACCTGACGGAAGTCTGTTACACTCAAGCCAGTACCTTTGGGAACTGGAAGTGTTAATCGCATCGAACAAGGGAATAGGTTTGTTTACTAAGACTAGTTTTCTATAAAAAACATGAAGATTGGTGTTAGTTGTATTCTTGTCTATTTGCTGTGTCTTAGTTGACTACAAGACTCTTCTGCCCATGACTGATGCCAGGCTAAGCGGCTGCTGCTGTTAACCTTATTTGCTTTCTGAGCACGGGCCTCACGGAGACGCAGACGTCTCCCAAAACACCATCGCAGTACCAACACCGTGATGTTGGAAGGCCAGAAATCTCCTCAGCCACCCTCTCTAGGACTCCCATGCCACTCAACACCGTGCTAACTTCACCCTGTGTCTCACTAACAGACGTTCCCTGGCATGTTCTTCACAAGAGCCTTCCGTGTCCCCGTGTGATGCATCTTCCTGCCTGTTCCTAGGTACTGAGCGGCAATAGCCACCAGGCACTTGAGATGTTTGGGATCTTTTTGTGTGTTTTTCTTTTTTTATCCTCCATCGGCTAACAGTTGCCTGTTTGTTCTAGGATTAAGCCCGCAGCAGGGCTTGGATTACGCATTAAACGAAAAATAATAACGAAAACTAGAAACTTTGTTCCCTTTGCCCCGGTGCTAGGCAGGACGCCTCCATTTGCCCCGAGCCGTCCCCCTTGGCTGATCCCCCTGGCCGCGTCCCTTCTTCCACTCCTCGGAGCAGAGAGCTGGCTGCCGGGGGCTGCCGTCCCGGCCCACCACCCGTCACGGCCCCGGGGAGGGCCCCGAGCGGGGCCGAGGCGGTGCCGGGGGCGGGGGCCGCGGTGGGCGCGGCGCCGGGGCCTCCGTCCCGCTCGGAGCCGTGCCCCGGCAGCATGAGGGGCGGCCGCCGGGACACCGCCGCCGCCGCCGCTCCGGGAGCAGCCGCCCCCCGCCAGCCGGCGGGCGGCGCGGCCCCGGCCCCGGCCCCGGCCCCGGCCCCCCGGGAGCAGCCGCGGCGGAGGAGGCTGCGCCCCCGGCGGGCGGCGTGACGGCGGGGCGCCTCCCGGCCGAGCCATGGGACAGACCTCGGTCTCCACGCTGCCCGAGCCGCCCGGCGGTGAGTACCGGAGCTGCCCGAGCCCCCCGTGCCCGGCCCGGCCCCGGGCTCCTCTTTCCGTGCCCCCCGGGTAACTAATAGGAGGGAGGAGAAGGGGGCAAAACGGGGAAAAATTAAAAAAAAAAAAGAAAAAAAAAAAAGTTGGGGAAGGAAAGGGCTGCTGGCACCTCGCCCGGCAGCGCGGCTGGTAACCCGCCCATCTGGCTGCGCTCGGCTCCGGGACGGTTCGCTGTGTGAGCGGTATTTATTGGGAATAAATAAAGAGCATGTGAGGGGAACTTCGTCTTAGTGTTACTAATGGAGGAGCCGCAGTTACTTGCGGAGTGACTTTCTGGAGGTAGGAAGGAGCCGTGGGTCCCTTCCCGCAGCCGTGGGATGTAGGGGCTGAATTAGTTCCAGCAGGGTCTGAAGTTTCCTGCAGAAATGGCATCGCACGCATGTTTTTCCTCCACGTCTATTTCCCTTGCGTTCATTTAAAAAAAAATAAATCCCATTGTAGTCCTTTGTATCAGTTGTCTTCTGAACTTCATTCCTAATTCTCTCGCTGCTTTTAACGTAGGAATGTTCTGTCTACCAGGAGACAGTACAACAGATTTCCTTTATTCCCTTTTCCCCCCTTTCTTCTCTTCATGGGACATTCAAGTATAGCTTTAGCAGTAACACCTACGTTTTAGCAAAGCTTCGTTGTGTTGTCCGTGGTGCAGCTTTCCCCTCGTACCACCCCAGGAAAAAATCTTGGACGATTTCTTCTTCTGCCAAGCGTTACGTTGGACCATTTCCAGTGCGTTTCCCCATCTTGCTGAAGGTCTCGCCCGGCAGCCAGCACGTTAGGATTGTACCGAGGTAGGCACTGAGGAAACAGCTGTGAGGAAACAGATGTACGGGTTAAAAGCTTTTGTTAAACTTCCTGTACCAAAACGCGTCTGAGCTGCTATGTGCAAAAGTGTATTTTGGGGTTATTTTGGCAGGAGGGGGGCCTGTATTTTGACAAATCATAGCTGGGCTTGCGTTGTCTCCGCAGAATGTGACTGCGCTGTAACTGGGCTGGATTTGTAGGTTTAACTACAAGAAAAAAACGTCACCCTTGAATATTTCCCTAACAGAAAATGGTATTTCCAATCAGGAGCAATAAGATGCAGTTATCTGAAGGTGCGGATTATAACGATGCTACCTTGGTGCAGCCAAATAAATTCTTGTCATCACCCATTCAAGAGCAGTGGGCTTGAGACACTGCTGGAGCCTTCAGGAGGTCTCGCAGAAGAGCAGTCCCGCTGCAGGTTCAGCCCCATCGGAAATGTTGGGAGAGCATGCCCTCAACGAGAAGCCCTTGGGGCAGGGACGTTCGTGAGGGGCAGAACTGTGTATTTTCTCTCATCTGCTGTGCGGGCATGGTCTGAATGCTCAATATATCACGAAGTTTGGGATGCCTGGTCCAGCTCAGTCAGGGCGGGGCCTGGCTCCCATTGCTTCCGATTGAGACTGATCGCCCCTTACGCGAGGAATCCTAAAATCTTCATTGATTTTGGCACGCCGGCCAACGACAAGCTGTTCAAGTCTTTGACAGCTGCTAGAGATTAGAGTTGAAGGAGATCCCTGTCTTGTACGCACAGTTTTAGTGTTTTAGTGCCAAGGAATCAATAGTGCATTCAGATCCCTAGTGAGCCAAACAAAAGCAGCTGTGAGAAGTCGCTTGCCTGTTGGCTCCATTCTTCTCCCCAAACACGCCAGCCTTTAGGGGTTGTGATCCTGCTCTCTCATGCCCTTCATGTGCCCATGTGGGGTTCAGAGGGACTGTTTTCTGGGCACAGCAGGGCACGGTACTGGTGAATCACAGCGGGGCCTCAGCTGGGCTGATAGGCTGAAAATGGTTTGATACAGAAAACTCAAGTAAAAGATTTTTCCTGAAAGGGTGTTATAATAAATACAATATACCGTATAATACAATACTCAGTATGAGCACAATTCAATGTCCTGCTTTTTTTTTTTCCCCTCCATTCTTTAAAGATTTACTTTAAATAAAAGATTTTACTCTTGGAAAGGGAAATATAAACTGAAATATTTAAACAGCCCGACGTCCTGTGGGCACTTTCCCGCTGGGTTAAGTGCAAGACTGAGGCCTTCCTATAAAACTCTTAAGTTCTCAACTCAGCAAATGCTTATTCACACCAGCCAGAGCAGAGCTCTGTACAGAGAGGAGGAATGGTGTTTTTGTGTCCCACTGCCTTCCAGCAACTTCTACATGCAACGTTTGTATGCAGCAATGCTCTCTCCCTGGGGTTTGCTGTCAGCTGTGGGTGTTCAAGTATTTTGGGCAGAAGAACCAGGGCTTTGGTCTCCTCCCCTAACTGTGATGGGTAGATGGACAGCAAAGCAGGTCTTAGCTGTCTTTGGACACCCAGCAGGCAATCTGTTGTTCCTTCTCCCTCTCAGTTCCAATTTCGCTGGCATTTAGATTCATTTTCTAAAGCTTGTTTGTTATTTGTCGTGGTCTGCAACTGTGGACAGAAAAAAGGAATTGGCCAGTGATAGCAAGACAGCGTAGATACGTGGAAAAGGATGAGTGCATACTGTCCTTGTTCGTCTTCCTTCCTCTTCTGTGATTATCCCATGCCTGGCAGGACTTGATTAAAGTGCTCTCTCTTCATTCATTGGCTAGGGTTTGGTGCTTTTTGGGGTTATCAGCTATCATATGCAAAGGCTATTACTTCTTTCTGATAAACAGCTTATCAAAAGATAAGAGTTGTGCGTTTTTTCCTTTTGGGTTTGTTCTTGGGTGATTCAGTACCATACAGAGTACTGGCAAACATCTGAGTCCTCAAGTGGAAGTGTGATTGTCATATTGCGAAGCAAACACTTAAAGAAAAAAAAGAAAAAGGGTATTTTCAATGGGGTGGAAAAGATTTCTGGTGATTTTTTTTTGCAGTTATGACTTGTCAAAAAATGAGGCATGGTAAAAACACATCTATAGGTGTTCCTAGAAGGGCATCCGTCAGTTCAGCATGGAGTCTGTGGAGCACAGCTGAGTGTATAGAGGGGAAGGAGCAGGCTGTAAAGGGCAGGTCTCAAGAACCTCCTGCCCTGATGTCAGGGTGTTCAGCTGTGTGAGCTGAAGACGGGGGCCAGATCCCTGTACTGATCTGCAAAGAGCCGCGTACGTGCGTAATCCATGGGTCTGTTTACTGTGGGATGGGTGGGAGTTCCTTTCATCTTATACATTTAGTAGAAACAGAGCACAAATTGTCAGGCTTGGGTTCATCCTGTTATAGACCAGATTTTTTTTTTTTCCAGGACATGAAAATGTACTTCGACAGCACAGGAAAACCATTTCCCACCCAGCTCACCCCATGAGATGAAAGCAGTTACTCTCAGGATCCTGTTGTTTGTTGACTTTGGCACTCAGTGAAATAATTACCATAGGTCAAAAGTTAACATGTTTCTCAGACTGTTCTTTTTCATCTCTCTTGGCATTATGGGATTTCCTCTTAATTGACAAGAAAACAGCAGCTTCACCTGTGTCTGTGCAGAGAAATTGTAATTGCCTTAACTGGGCAAACTTATCTTAATTCTGAAATGAAATGGAAAACTGATGTTTGTTTCAGCAGTTCCAGGTGTTGACAGCCAAAGTAGTTGGTTATCCGTGCAGCAATATCAGGGTTTGTCATGGAAGAGAAGTTATTCCAGCAGCACTCCACAGTAGTAGCTACTTCTGAGCTGTACTGATGATGCTGTGCTGGAGCAAGAATTTCTGCTCCTATGGAGATATTCAGCAACAGCCTTAAATTTTCATCCTGACTCAGTCCACTGCAAATCTGAAGGTGCAGACAAAGCGCTTATAGTAATAATTCCTAATTGGGGAAAAAGATAAAATTTATTTTTCTCTTCCAGCTTCTCTTCCTTTTAAAAGTGGAAGAACTTTGACATCATTGCACATTACAGCAGGGTATCTCAAAGCATTTACAGGTGCACTGAGCTACTCACAACACACCTGTTAGCAGGTCATTTCAGTTACCAGTGCACTTTAAAGAAAGGAAAGGCAAGATATTTAGCTAAAAAGTCAAGTCCCATTTGAGGTGAAGCACTAAATGACTTGCCCGTAGTCTCAAAGGAAGTTCTTGGCAGAGAGCATCATCTTTGGTGTGGTTTTTTTTTTTTTCCCCAGGTTTAAATTGACTGAGGGCTCGGAGGCTGAATCCTCGCAGTACTGCACTGGGAATCCTATTCTTTTTTTGTCCCTTCTTTATGGTTTTGTAAATTCTGGAAGAGTTATAAGTACGATGTAAAGGGAAATCTGTTTTCAGATTCTGCTAAATTTGCATCCAAAGCTTTTCTGGTTTTGTGGATCTTGAGCATGGCAAACTCTTTCTCATCTTACCTGTGTTGTCAGATGGGGCTGCAGATGTGGTAGCTCCGGGATTTGGACTAATTAAGTGGACAGTTTGCCCCAGGATTTGGGCTGAGGGACTGAATACTTTAGATACCTTGTCAAAGGCCCAGAAAGCCCATGTTTTCAGACAGAATGGGTAGCCACAAATTCACCTATTGCTAATGGGATCTGTAAGTGTTTAGACCTTTTAAAAGTTGGTCCTTGTGTGTTGTGGGCTGAAACACCAAAATAATAGAAACTCCTGGGTAAATGTGGGTCTCAGTACCCAAAACCATGTTCTGGCTTGTGCTGTCAGGGAAGGTCCAAGTGTGACCATGTGAAGTGAATCAGTATTTATTTATGGGGCAGCGTGTCACCTCTTCTCGCTCTGAGGCTGCTTCAAGGATGCCAAGAGTTCTCCCCTGCTGCTGCCAGCAGAGGTGACCTTTCGTTTCAGGCATGCTGGCTGAGATGGCTTCGTGTGCTGATGTTTGGTAGTCACTGATCACCTGTTTGCAGCATTAACCTTCCATCACCTTCCTCATCTGCTATGAGGAGAACGAGAACCATCTCCAAGGAGGTCAACGCTGACGGGGCTGTAAAGCCCCGTGTGCTGACCAGGTTTGTATGGAGTTGTGTTATCAGATGGCCACCCTGATACTTCCCCCAGAAGCTCCCAGGAGCTCTCATTTGCCCCCTGAGCCCCCTGTGCTAAGGCACGCTAAAAACTGATCTCACCCTGTAAGATCTCAGCCGCCCCTTGGATCAGTTGTCCTTCCTTCCTAGGTCCTCTTCCTCAGCTTTCTTACTGCTCGTGGATAGTGATGCCTTGTTCTTAGATGGCGTTTCTCATTACAGGTTCCAAAACACTTTCCAGTTGTTTTCATAATATTCCTTGATTTAAATGGGAAGGCTGAGCCTGAGGAAGCAGGACAGCCTACTTGAAATCACTCAGTGGGCCTAAGACACAACCAGAAGGAGAAAAAAAAGATCTCCCAAGTCCTCGTCAGTGCTTGAGCCCTATCACAGACCCACCTATTAAAAGCAGGAAATGCTTGAATGTTAATATCTCTCTTCGTGTGTTTTTACCCCCTTAGAGTTATCCTTGAATTGTTTTGGACAATGATGCGTTTCTAGGGCTAAAAATGAAGAAGTGGTTAACATTTCTGAAAAATACTTCTGAATCACTGCTGGGTTGGGATTTATTTTTTTGCTTTAGTTCTTTTAGAACATGCTGATGATTAAAAAATAGAGTTCATTTAAGGCTTTGGAGCAATCACTGATGCATTTTTTACAAATACTTCAGCCGATACTTAGGCTGCTTTAGGAATTTACTTCCGCTTGTAGTTTTTCAGTCGTAGCAATGGCTAGAAAAACATTTCTGATCCACAGAAATGCCCAAACCAGGTGCTATTCAGTCCCATATGGAGGAGGAGTGCTTCTTGAAGAGTCCCTTCATTGCCTTCTCTAGTTGGCCTAAGTGGGATTCCTGGTCCTGTGCTCTTTCTGATGGGAACCGTGGCAGTGTGATAGAGGGATTTTCATGTGTCTGGGCAAGGCCAGCGCTAGGCATAGGGGGAAAAATAGAGGTGGAAGTTTGCCGGTGATGGTTATTTGGCTCTGGTAACAGGCAGTTTAATGTTGCATGTGCTTGTGAGTCAACAGAATTTGGTTCTGCCAACGTTACTGAGAAGCTTTTGGTCAGATCCGTTTTCAAGCCACATAATGATACTGATGTTAAAAATACGTGCAAAGAGGAAGAGAAAGAAAACAGGAATACAGACCATCATCAGGCAAGGTAGGCAGACAGTGAGGGTTTCTTATTTTTTTCCCCAAAACAGAATCAAAGGCAAGCTTTGAGTGTGCCTTTGAACCAATGAACCGAACTGGGTCATTTACGTCTGTTCTCAGGTGATCTCTATAACTCCTAGGTTGCCAGGTGTATTTTTTGGCAAATCTAAAACTATGCTGTGGCTCTAGAGCATGTTATTTTGTATAATGTTGTATTATGGAAATGTTTCAGTCGGAACAAGTCAGGAAGGTCACTGTGAACATCAAACTGATACAGGTGGTAAAGATGAGCTGTTTTCTCACTATCTCTGACTAGAATCTCATGGGTAACAGTGCTGGGTGTCCTCTCTTGGCTTTTTTGGTGCCTTTTTTTCCATTTTCTGGGCTGGGTTATAACATTACACTTTGTGAATCAATTTAGCCTTGCCTATTTGCAATCCATACGGTGTTTTGGACTAACAGTCTGTACAGACAATGCAGTTACCCCTGTCCATCACGTGGAGGCTCATTATTAGGGAATTTGATTTCAGACTTAAGTTGCTCACAGGCCTTATACAAGGTTACTGCATAGGAACAGATTTCTTCTGTCTATGGCTTGTTTTTCAGGCACCTGGAAACAAAGTCTCTGTCCAAAGCGAAAGTCCAGTTTACCTTTGTGTTTTCTCACTGCTTTAAACAGCCGTGATGACCAGTGCAAGTGGGGAAAAAAAGCTAGGGAAAAATGAGGGTCTCGGTTGCACTGCCATTTTGTATGGTAGTCAGGGATATGCAGACAGGTCGCATGCAAATAAAATGAGAAAAAATGTGAAGATACTGACTTACTGTCTGGTTTATGGTGATTGGCTATCTGTGAGTTGGACGCCACGCTTCTATATAATACTGTAAGCCTGTGATAACACTGTCACTTGGCAGGTCTGACTATTTATACAAAAGCCTGTGACAACAATACCCTTATGAAAATGAAGTTTCATTGAAAAGATGTAAACTGCAAAGTGTGTGTTGCCTTTTCCCTCTCTGATTCCTGCTTTGGCTACCAGCGAATCTGCGTGATGTTTCCTTGAACAGAACCGGGCTGTGGTACCGCTCTCCTAGCTCTGCAAGCTGTCAGGAAAGCAGGGCCTGTTCCCAGAGCTCAACCTGCACCCCTGCCCCTGCAAATGTGCTTTTTAATTCGTGTTGTGAGATGTCTGTACTCTCACTGCCCAAACCAGCAGAAAACGGTGGTCAAGGCAACTACCAGGATAGGCAACAGAAAGCGATCTGGATCCAAGCTTGTGTTTGGTAGCTACCTGAGCTACATAAAATAGCACTTAGCGGGAGTGAAATTGGGTCTGGGAAGCCAGCTCTGTGCGCCAGCGCCCTTGTCTTTGTCCTCAGCAAGCTGCTACCTCTGCTGATGTATCCCAGATCCTAATCTATGTCGATATGTGTTGTTGCACCGATGCCAAAAGGCACAGCAGTTCATGGCGGAGTCACGGTGCTGTAGGCCCAACTTACGTCCTAATATGCCCCCAGCCAGTTTTTGCAGATACTATAGCGAGTGAGAGGCCTGAGATACTTACTCCTAACCAGCCCTTTGTGACCCATGAGGCTTTGGTAAACCTCAATGTGGCTTGTAGGTCTCCAGCCTCTGCTGTTTAATGGACGCATGGAGATTTCTTATGTTTGGCTGCCAAACAGGCGATGTTAACCAACGCAGTAGCATCCTGAGGCAAAAACACAATGCAGCTGCAAATAGGAAGGGCCTGTCAGCTTTGTGACTTTCATCCTGTACATTTTTCTTGCTTATAGCCCCCAGAGATCAACTTACCTGAAGCTTACCTGTCATAACAAGCAATATAAAGTCAGCCAGGCTGAGAACTAATCTCCTGGGGGCTTTTTTTCTTTAAACACTCCCACTCCATTCACCCCCTCCCCAAATCCTGAGAGTCAACAAAGAACTGACACTTTCATTTTGCGTTTATGAAACACGTAGATTCAGTGGGGTACAGACAAGCAGTTAGACTTGTAACCACTTAAAGTCATTATAAGCTGGTGGGAAATGATTTTTAGATACTGGCTGTCTTTATGAGGAAAAAAACACCAAACAATTAATTGCCAAGAAATTGGGCATGTTTAAAGTATACATGTATAATGTGTTATAATTTATTTCATTGGTAATAGCTCAAAACTGGCTGTGTATTTCCTTTCCTGTAAATGTATTCAGTGTGTCTGAAGATTACTGGCTTGTTCCTTGCAGTTTTGTAGATTTATTGCATTTCTGAGTGGAAGGAAGTGTTGGTTTTGGCACAGATGCTACGAGTATTCTTGTTCTGAAAATGTGAAGTAGTGTTCTAGTACACCGTTAATCTGGCCTCTTTTATGTAGACACAAAGAAGGGTGTAGTGGCTTTGTTGTCCTGTGTGTTAGACCATCGTGCATGGTCCTCCTCTTCTGATGAATTGTTCAAGTGATTCATAAAAAGAAGGAAAATACTAGTATTAATAATTTGTATTAAAAATCCATATGTGACTTAAAACAGCTTCATTAGTTGTAGAGTAGTTCCTGTGCTTAAATACTGGAATTGAGAAGTTTTGAAGGCTGGTCCAACTCTTCTTAGAAGATAACGGATTTGGTAACTTGGGAAGAAAATGCTGTTGTTGTTTCTTACTTGAATATTGCCACTTTTGAAACACGGAAATGGAATATGGAAGAACTACATAAGGCCCGATTGTGAGACATGAAAGAAGCTATGTCTGTGCAAGTGAGTGAACAATAACATGGACAACTTGAGGTCTGTGGATAAAGCCAAGTTGTCAAGAGCTGGACAAGCACCAGGCAAAAATGAAAGATGGTCTATAGTTTAGTTGGAAGGGAAGTCAGGGAGAGTAGCAGAACATGAGCCAGCAGGAAAAAGGAGATGTGAACTACAAAGCATTGCACAAACTACATGACCATGACGCTTGGCTTTTAAAGCCTTTTGTTTGACAGCGCCATCATGTTTACTGTATGGTGAACATGATTCTGAAGAGAGGACAAAAGTTTTTGCTGGAAGAGTTTGGGGGAGTTTGCAGACACCTGAAACTGAAAAATACATCCTGGGTGCTTACGGCAACACCTCTGCCTTAACTCCCCTCTGGTACTGTTCATTCTGCTAGTTCCACCCCCAGGTGCTTGCTTACCTTCCCCTACGCAGAAGCTGCTCCTTGCATAGCTAGTGTGTGAGTGTTTCCCAAGCTGCGTCCCAGTGCAGAATAAGCACGGCTAGCTGAAACCCTGCACCAGGGCAATTGAAGCTTTTCCACTGACTTTGCCCTGAAGTGGGGTAGGGAGTGTTCGTGTGATCTCTTAGCACACAGGAGTGAAGGCCCCAGCTCATTGCCCTGGCATGGACTGGGAAGGTTTGTGTCTCCCAACTCTGAAGTCTTCCATGGGCATTAACCAGTCCTGAAAATGGCCATTGGGTGGTAAATGTTGTCATCCTCTCTTCCTCACTAAAAATGGAGCATACAAGACCTGGTGAACTGAAAGCTATAGACCAAGTGACTAAGTGAGCAGAAATGAACAAAGTCAGGCCCCGGATTTTTGCATTCACATCTTTCAGCCAGCTGTCCCTGTAGAGAAAACATCTCTCTCCGTGTTGCTCAGCCTGCAGTACATCCAGGGTTTGCTTAACCGCAGAAGAAAAACACTGCAAGAAACATCCGTAGAAGATGAGGTGAACCAAAAAACAAATAAAGTCCTTCATTAAGCGAGTTGAGGGTGGTGGAGGACTCCATCTGGAGATAGTTAGCCACAGCACAGGGTTAACTTGCTTGCTATCCCTTCAGTTTGTCAATGGGAACAGCCTCCTCTCTCCTCCCACATCTCTGTTACTCTGCCTGTGGTTTAGCAGATAACATAATTACATCATGACAGTCCCTGGATGGGAATGCTGCTGTTTAGCATAATTGGCAACCTGTTTTTTCCCTGAGGGCTTGTTTCATGGGTTGTATACCAGCAGGGCAGAACTGAGCCTTCAGTGTCTTTTCAGCGGCACAAAGCTGTCTGGCAGCAGAGATCGGGTTTTTTTAACCCCGAAGAACTGACACACCCTCTGTGTTAATGGGGCCGCAGGTTTTATTACTATGTTCCAATTTAATTTTTTACTCTTTCTCTTTATGCACTAAATTCCACATGGCAGTGAGAGGAGAGTGGAGGAACAACAGAGGAGGCAGAGCTAATTAAATTAGCCATTTCTTAAAAACAAATAAATACCAGGCAGTTCAATCTCATTTAAAAAATAAATAAATACCAGCACGTAGCCCATTTTTATTGGTTCAAGCAGTTACTTCCATGCCCAGATGTTAATGCAGGGAAAACTTGCGATTCCCAAGGGGTTTATTTTGTCTTACTCTATTTCTTTATAACTCACTTTGTGCTCCCACCATTTTTGGCATTTTTATTTTTTTACACAAGGGATGGTAGCAGAACTTTTGAGACAAGCCAAAAATTGTTGTTCTTTAGGGGGTAAAGAAAAAGGAATGTGTTTGGGGTGAGGGAGAAGGGAAATTTGGGTAATACTGAGATGGTGCACCAGGTCACCCTTCAAGAGGAGACAGCAAAGTAAAGAGGTTTTTTTTTTTTTTTCCTGACATACTGACAGGAACTTTCCTTTTCTAACCCAAGGATTGGGGCTGGAGTCCCACAGAGAGCTACACACGTGTGTGCAGCCACATATATTTGTAGAAGTTTTTACTATCCGATTAAGATTTATATTATATTCTTGGTGTAAACTTCTGTAGTGAACTTTTCAAGAAAACTGTGACATTTTTCAAAGTATTTCTTGTCTCTTATCAGTTAAAACAGAAACGCCAGAGCTCCGATAGCGATCACTGCAAATGGTTCTTTGTCTAAAACCACTTAAAGAACTGGGACATGAGACACTGAGCAGCACTCCTCAGAGCTCCTCTGTAGCAGGATATAGTGGATTTAGGGTAAACCCTGCTACAGCAGGGTTTTGCTTAGGTCTCACCGAAGCTGGGTAGGTGCCATAAGCTGTGTCGTAAGAGGTAAAAGGGGTCCTTTAGTCTGGTGGACAGAGCCCTCCATGTCACCTAGTCTTACTGTAATTACCTGAGAAGAGAGCCATCTGTGTTACAGTGAACATTAAATTTGACCTGAAATGAAATTGTTGATGATAACTTTGTTCTCAAAAAAACACAAACAAACAAGTTCTGTTTTTTATTGTCCACCAGGCATTTTCACCCATTAGTCACCTGCTTTTACTGGCGGGTGCTTTCATGCTTATAAACAAAATATCCAAATAACCCCCCCCCCCCAAAAGTCCTCTGACTCCATATAAAATGTCAGCTACGTTCTTTTCAAAGCTTGACTGAAGCACACCAAGGGCAGTATTCTGCCAGCGTGTATTCAGCTCTGCATTTAAGCTCTGTCTTGTTTTAGCCAGGAAATAGGTGGGTTCATCAAAATACTTCATGGAGGCAAAGGTCCTTTCCGAGAGCCAGCATGCAGGGCCGTGAGCTCCAGAGCAGCTATGGTTCTGAAATCGGTTTGAAGGCAGGTTTAAGACCGTGGGGGTGCTGACTGTGGAGGACGCCAGTGCTGGTGCTGGAGCTGGGCGGGCAGGCCGCTGGTGGGACTGGGAGCCTCACTCCGCGTGACAGGGCTGTGTCTGTCTGAAGGCCTCTGGAGAGCTGGTGGTGTGACAGGGACCGAGAGAAACCTGGCCGAGCTGCTGCAGTCAAGTCAAAGCGTAAAGCTGGATGAGAAGAAGGGGATGGCAGGGCAATCCTGTTAACATCATTACCCTGCCACGGCTGGGCCTCCTGCTGCTGGACACCTGTCTGAACCCCATAGGGCAGCCTTTAAAATAGGAGGTTATATGGTCACTGCTGGCTCCTGTGCGTTCCCTCGTGGTCATAGAGTTGTCTCCATGCTACTGCTGACACTAGACATTCAATAATGATGGGTCAAGCTCATTAGGTCATGACGCATCAAAAGTAAGACTCTGGACCTTTCCTTTTCTTTTCTTTCTTTGCCACTTGGAGGTTGCTATCTCAAGCTGTCTCTTACAAACACGAAGCTGAAAACTTTGGGTTTATTTTTAAGTGAAAAAATTTAAATAGAGAACCGGTTCCCAGTGACTTGCTATTCATAAAAGCATGAAATTGCCGTGAGATTTGCCAAGAAGCTTCGAGTTAGTTACATCATACATACCTCTGGCAGGAGCACCGCGGGAGCGGTGCGGGGTCCCCTGCCCGTCCCCTTTTGGGTCCCTGCCGGGTGAAAATTGCTGCCCTCTCGCCGAGCCCGAGCCTGGCAGCCAGCTGGGGTGGAAGGAGGCGAGCCGGGGAGTGAGCATGGGGCTTGGAAATGCTGAGTGCTTGAATGTTTGCACGAGCAGGAGGGAGGTTTAGGGGGAATTATAAACGTTTTTTTAAGCCAAGAGAAGTGATTGAACCCTTGATCACTCCTTTTCATTTCCAGAATGTCACAACCACTCCCCTGAGCTCAGGAAGCTTGGAGTCAGTTGTTTGCAAGCTGCTTGAAAGCGCTCTTTTAAAAAATAATTGTTAGCCTCTCTGTTTCCTAACCTGCTTTTACACCAAGCCTGTTGCGCTGGAGATGAAGTTACGCATCAGCTTTGTTTGGCGTGTCAAAGGGTTTTTTGGGAGGTGTTTTCTGAGGGAGGCAAATTGCAGCTGGCTGCTGGAGGGGCCCCGTGCCTTTGGCAGGCAGGGAAGTGCAGAGCTGAGCAGGCTTCAGGCGAGGAAATGAGGCTGCAGAGCTGCAGCACCCACGTGAGCAAGGGTGTCCGTCGGCTGTGGGCTCCCTGCTTTCCTTTGCCTCCTGTTCTGGGGGCGAGCAGGGTGCTGGGGGAACAGCCAGGCTGTGATGCCTGCTGTGTTCCAGCCAGGAATGCGATCGGGATGCAATCCCTGCGGCTGCTTTGTGCAGCTGTGTCGGACAGTGGGGAATGCCAGGGAGCCATGGCCGGGGGGAAAGGAGGGACCCCAGAAGCCTGCTGGGAGCAACCCCAGAGAAGGACACCCGTGCAAACACCTCCAGAGGAAACTCAGCATTTGAGGCTCATTTCTTTGTGGGAGAACCGATCCACATAGCTTATTAAATGAATGGGTAAATAGCCCACGCTCTCTGTTGTGGTGCCTGCAAGCTGCCAAATCTGTCACGTGAAAGCCCCCAATGAGAGTGTGAGGAGCAGTCAGGGCAGGCAAAAACTGAGAGTGGCACTTTCTGAGGTATTCCTGTGGGCTTTTCGAAGAGATGGCTTGCTTTCCCAGGGACCTCTGGAAACAGTCGTGTGCTCTATCACATAATGTTCCCTCCCTAGGAAAACATTTGGTAGTAGTTTAAAAAAGAAAACTTCAGAGAGCTTATGTAAAGCCAAAGTGAATTTGTTGAACCCTGATGCTGTACATACTTTACTTGGGATGATGTTGAATTTCCAGTGCTGGTTTGAGCTGCTAGCAATAGTTGCAGAGCCTTCCAGTGACACTCAGGCTTTTTGTACTTTTTTTTTTTTTTAATCAAATCCTTTTAAACACACAACTAAATACTAACACTTCTGTGTTTTGTTTGTCTGGATCGATGTGGCCACAGTGCTCACAAAGTGGGAAAACTTGAGCTTTGTCCTCAACCTTATACACACTTTTTACTGCCTAATCCTATTCCTATCTTTGGCACAAAATTGTGTGTGAATTTCTTCTATAAGCTCTTAAATGTTACGCTTGTTCAATTCACTTTGAAGTGTGTTATATTTCAAGTATGAATGGGTTATTCTTTAATACAGTATTATCCTCCTGAGGATGTGCTACCAGAAACATTGACTCTTCCCAGCAGATCATTTTATAGAAATATCCAACAATATCAGCTGCACTTCCGACGTGTTCAAGAACTTCAGCTGTCTCCAAGCCCATGACCCTGTTTTGCTTTGCTTCATTTCTCCAGTGGCACTCTGTTTCTTCTGAATCATTAAGCAGCAATACTCTGAAATTTTCAAATGTTTAGGGCAGCTTTAAGTTTGACCTTATTGTCAACGAAAGTACAACAGTGAATGATATTGAGGTTGAGTTACTCATGTTCATAGCTGGTTTTAAGTTGATTTTTGTATTGCTTGCAGTGGCCACAATATTTCAAGTTTTCTTCACCAAGGTACTGCAGAATCAAATATTCATGTTTGTAGCAGTGGCACGTGCTGACGGAGCTGGGTGGTTGCAGTTCCTCCATGTCAGGCAACGGAGCATCACTGCTGAAACTCAGATCAATGCTGTGTGCTGAAGCTAAGCACTGCGTGAATGTTGATGGTGTAGCATAAATATGCATTGTCAGGAACAAAATGGGGTCTTGTGTTGTATAGCTGCTTCGAGGCTCAAGGGATGCTCATCCACTTCCAGCTAAAATAATTCAGTTTAAACTTGTTCGTAGAAATTCAAGTTGATGCTTTATTTTAGCCTATGGATTACAAAGATTGTTCAATGTCAATGTGTGACTGAGGGAAGTTTTAGAAAATTATATGCTGTAAAAAAAGCAAAACAAATTTTTTTTGATATCTAAAAAATCTTTAAGATGCAACAGGTGAGCAGGTGGCGATGAAAAATCAGAACTCTGCTATTCAAGCTCTTCTCTTTCACTTTGTAGTTAGAGTTGGTGTAAAAATGGTCTCTGTTTTTTTTGTTTGTACAGCTCTTGTCACAAACAGGTCCTGATCTATGACTACACCTCTTAAGCACTGTGATAATACAAGTCATTTATTATTAATGGAGAGCAGAGGAGAAGTGGGGACCTGAAATACATTCATTTCCCCACTTCCTTGTTTCATGCTGTATCAATTATGTATTTGCTGTGTTTATGGTGCTCTTAGAGTTGTTGTTTTCCCCTAAGGGAAAAAGGAAAATTCTGCTGTAAAAGCTGAGCAAGTTCTCAGTACCTTTTCTGATGACAGGATGGCTTCTCCCCATCCAAGGCCTCACCAAGCCATGAGACCCTCTGGTTGGCTTTGTCAGGGACCTCCAGGAACAGAGACCTGAAGGGGCACCCAGGCTACTTTCAGCCCCTGCTCTGCTCACCTCTCCAGGCTCAGCACCTGGGGCAGCTCGTGGGGCACCTCCCATAAATGCTGATTCAATGGAAAAAATAAAGTTCAAAATGTATACCGATCGGTCTTCAAATCTGCTTAAAGATGATTCTGTAATTCTGTAGTGTTTTACGGCGCCACTAGCTTGCTTGATGGAATTACTACTTCGTGATTGTGTAGGAAAGGGAATATACTGTTTTTATTTATTTAAAGTGTAACTAAATCCTATCGCAAACTGCATATGGACCTTTTTTTCCATGAAAACGCCCCTGAGCTTCGGAGTTTAATTTGGTAAAGGAAGAGCAGCTGGGCTGACAAATATGTCAGCTTGTGTCTGATTTTCTCCACCCTGGCCCTAATAAGGAACAAGATGCAGGGAATAAAACAGCTGTGTGCTGTGCAGCGAGGCATGAGGATAGTAATGAAACATGATGCTGAAGAAAAGTCAGCTGCAACTTGGCGACTCCCATTTTCTCCTAGCAAATAAGATAACTTCAGCTGTATTCAGGATCCTGGTATTATACACACAGAAAAAATATGAACGGTTTTTGCGTGCTGTAGCTTTAGAATTGACAAATTGACATTTTGACTGAGAGGAGCTATGTTTAATCATAAGTAGTTTCTTGTGAGTGCGTTGGAGTTGTATTATTTCTGTTTATCCAAGCTAGTATCTAGCAACAAAGGCAAACAGTTTAAAGGCAGTTGAAAAATAAAATTAAAATAAACAGTTTTCTCTACAAAGACTGCAGGACTAATAGCCTGCAAAAACGTTTGCAGTGACAGCAACACTCAGAAATTTGCTAGCTGGATTTAAAAGTGTCCTTGACCTCTGCTGGGTTCAGAGGCCAGCTGGGTCACAGAAATAAACTATTTGCTTCAGGTTTGACTTGCACACTTGTGGACAAGTGCAATATGCTGTTTCCTGTGCTAGAAAAAAGGTGTTGAAGTAGTGCCAGTATGAAAGAAAACGTCACCTTTAAATGGCAGTACAGCGAGCTCCGGGCTGTGTGCAGGGAATTTAATTACACAGCTGATCAGATGGATCCTAGGATCTTTTGTAAGTAAATGTTCTGTTAATTGCAATCAAGAGCTCCTTATTATTTTACCTAAACGTGAGGAAGCGTTGGGATGGGAGTCCCCCAAAACCAAACCTGCTTTCAGATTTATATACACGTTAACTGTGGAAGACTTGGTTAAAGATGTATGATAATGGGAAAAGCACACATGCAGTGTTCATGCAGAACTGTTTTTGGCAGGGATGTTGGGTAGTCAGGAATGAATTGGGATGGGTGAGCGGGGGAGGAGAGATGCGTAACTACCTTCCCTGGCTTCCTTCATGTGGAAGAAGGAAACAGCCACCACTGTTAGTGCTCCAGGCGGTCATCACGCGAGCCTTTGATGTGCTGTGGGGGTCAGGGCGTGCTGCTGTGAGGGCCTCTCCTCTCAGCTCTTGTATCCTTGTGTGAGACCTTACACCACAGGCGGTGAACTCGGGCACTCTTCCTGCTAAAACTCTTCCATCTCTTCCCAAACTCGTCCCCATCCCCTCCTGTCCCCTCCTGCTTGTTCCTGACTGAGCTCCGTGGCACACCACACAGCTCAGTCTTGTCAGCACGCTGTTTCGCTGGCCCTCCTGTGAAGTAGAAAGGAGCTGATTTATCTTTAAAATTCTGTACAAAAAGGATGTTTTTTCTGCTGGCTCAGCACAGTGATGAGGTGCAGCCTCACAAAGAGCGACCGACATGGTTGTTCAGCTGAGGTTTCCACCAAGACGCTGTGAGAACCCAGGCTGAAATAGCTGGAAATACGCCTGTGGGCTCAGCATCTCTAGAAAGCCATATCTGCGTACCTACTCCACTGGCAGTGTTGATGCTTTCTGGAGACGTCCCACTGCTCATAGCACCGCGGTGAGCAGTGCGGTTCTTTGGGCGCGAGCTGTGAGGAAACACCTCTGTCTTTCCACATGTGCTGAGGGAGGGGTAGAAAGGCATCGGAGAGAGATCAGCAGCCGAGTTGGTTAGCCTGCACAGCAGGCCGGATGAGCTGTTGGCAGCGCAAAATCCTCGCTCGGGATGATGTCAGGCTCCAGGTGAACCAGCCAGCTTAGATCTGAAGCAGCCCCGAGCTTGTGGCTGCTTAGGTATGGAGGGGAGTGAAGCCAGAAAGCCTTTGAGGAAAAGCCCAGAGTAACTTTGGCTGTGCTTTGCCGGTTTTGCAAGGTTTTTGACTCAGCTGTAGCAGTGAGTCGCTCAGACCGTCTGAGGGTGTGCTGGTTCACTCCCCGGGCTGGCTCCTGAGAGGAGCCGTCATTTAGCAGCTAGAGCTGCAGGGATTCAGCAGGCCGAGGGGACAAGGACTGCCCAGCACGATTCGCGCTAGGCTACCAGGCTGTCACTCGCCGTGCTTCTTCCAGTTTTTCTTCCAACAAATTCCTACTGACTGTATTTCTCATCAAATTCCTGGGAGCTCTGGGGATGGCACATTCCAGTTTAGTGATGACATAGCGTAGCTATTACGTTTGCCCCCCTTTTGTCAGGACAAACCAGCACCGGGGAGCCCCAGGGGCACGGCCTTCCCCTGTCTTCCCTCTCCTCGGCAGGGGCTACCGCTAGGACAGGTGGTACAGGAGCTGCTGGCCCCGCTGAGCAGATGGAGAGTAACTTTGCAGCTAGCTGGAGGAGTGGGAACAGGGCCAAAGGCTTCCACGTGGCACACTTGGCCGGCTTTTATCTCAGCGTCAGTAGTGCATACGTATTAATTACCGCAAAAGATGTTTTTGTTTTTATTCCTGCTTATTACCGCATAGGAAGAGGGGCCACATACTCACTTCAGATTATTTTCGATAGCCAGTATCTGTTGGGAAGTTTTATCACTTGCCTGTAGCTAAAAATATCTGTTGTAAATTTGTTGTAGGTATTTTACTCCCCTGTATTAGGACTACATCAAGACATCAAGAAAAGTCAGTCAGTAAGGAAATATTTCCAGTTCTGCAGTTCTGGTTTTCAAATGTGACATTAAAAATATCATTAGGGAATTTAACAAGATGAGTATGTGCAGCGCACTTCTAGGTTGAATTACAGAATTATCCAAAAAGGTTTTAAAACTATAAATAGAAATATATATACCATTGTACTTTAAGGAGATTTATCCCTTAATATTCTGACACACAGCATTAATTTTCAATCCTCAGCCTTTCAAAGCAATTTGGATGCTCTTTCACATGTACTGTGTTGTTGTTGTTTCTGTCCTCCCACATCTCTGTTACTCTGCTTGGATTTTTTTCCCCATTTTTGTGGAAGTTGCTTGGATCTAGAATGCAACCTTTGACCTGATGTTTCATATATCTGGAAAACGTAACTGTCTGGAAATTTTCCATTTGCTTCTTTTCACTGGAGTATTGGGGTTGAGAAGAGAGGAGCAAGCGGCCCGCGTTGAACTGCTGATCCCTTTTCTTTTGGTCTGAGCCAGCCGCCTTCCAGTCAGAGAGCAGGTATCGAGACGTTTGCAGCCAGATCACTTTCAGACCTGCATAACGGGATTGCAAAGCATTTGTTTATTCCTTTCTTGGTAAGGCAAAGGGATGGAAGTTAAACACTGGGCTGGAGAGCAGGAAGTAGTGCAGATGTGCTAATACGGACTGCATGAGGCCAAAATGTAAATTCTTAATTTGCAAACACATTTGTGGGCATATTACAAGCATAAGGTCAGGTCCTTATTTTTATTCAATCCCTAAGCAAAATCCTAGTATGTTTTGACACGAGAAGCAGGTGAAAACAGAGTAGGTGAGATTACAGAGGTAAAACCACAGTGTTAATGCACCACAGAACACCCCCCATTTGCTCAAATGCCTGTGCAGATGTAGCTGGGAGCCTTGCACAGGTATGGCAAGGGCAGTTTAATCTGGCAAAGTAAAAAGACAAACAGCTAAACAAGCTCGTCCAGGCTCTAAGAAATTAATCCTAGGTTTACAGCTGAGAGAAAGAGCTGGAATAAATGCATGTGGGAGACAGCACCATTGCTCAGGCAAATCTGAAACGTGTGACTTGGCTCATGATCCTCCTCTTCTGTGCACAGCATCAAAGGAGCGGGTGGCAGGGTGTGCCTCTCCTAGCTTCCACGCTAACATGCTGTTCTCCAAGGGGTTTAGCAGTGCCTGTACAGGATTAGTACGGTGCTGGCTGTGCTTTTTGCAGAGCCTAGGCAGGGACTTACCAAAGGGGAGAGCAGAATATGGCCTGTTGTCCGCAGATGCAAAACTGGATTTCCGTTTCTCTGGCTTTCTGCAGCAAGGTAACGCTTTGCCTGTGGTGAAATGGGAGTTGCATGGTTCACCCCTATAAAAATTCATCTCTCTGAACTTTGGCATTGCTGGTCCATGTGCGACTCTGACAACCCGAAGGGTGTCTCTGCATATACCCTTGCGGAAGCCCGGGGGGCACTCAGGCTGCAGCTACCCGAGGAGGATCCCCCCGCTACCCATGCCGGCTGCTTTCAGGCAGCAGCCAGAATCCATCTGAAGTAGCCGCTGCCCACCCTGTTTAGCTCATTGCCAGCAGGAGGCCCAATTAACATTTTGCAACATTGGCAGTTCCATATGGAAACTACCATTCAGCCGCCTACGTTTGAACTTCAGCTCTTTCCTTTCATTTAATTAAAACACAATCAAGTCAATTAGCTCATGACAGAGTTTCCCCAAAGTTAAACTCCAGATGTATGGCAAGGCAGAAGCATTCAGATGCCAATTCATTGTGCTGCTCTGAGGTAGATTATAGCTCTCCCGTTTGTCAGTTTATCCTCTGGGGATTAGTTTCATTTTTTTCCCTTCCAAGTAGAAAATAAAAAGAGAGAAAGAAAAAAGACCTGTCTTTCCATCTGGTTTTGGTCAAAAAAAATTGATATAACGTTACAGAACTAGAGAGATTTATTGAAAATGACATTGATAGTGTCAGAATGACTTCTGGTTTTTAATGACCACGTCAAACATTTTACCACGCAGTGTCTTGATTTTTTTCCAGTAAGCTCCAGGAATAAGTGGCTTACCATACTCTATAGCAAGTTGATGAGTTATTGTTCTTGTCACTAAATTGGGATAATATACAGCTGCACAAACATGTTGATTTTGCTGGCATGAAAACCGTGACTTCAAACTCTGTTCCCTTTGGCAAGACTGTATAGAAAATTATAACACTGTCAGAAAGAGGTTTTGAGGTCTCAATAAGCCAAGATGACTTTAGCAGCACATCCCTGCAGGACAGCTGGGTGCAGTGAGAGGAAGAGAAAAATAACTGAACCAGCTAACTGGTAGGTAGGAAGTATAGAAATCCTGCAGACCTAAATCCACACATAAGGTAACCTTCAACTGAAGCCATTGCATCTTCTGTTGCATTTCTCAATTCATTCATGATTAGATATGGCAATCCCCTGAGTATTGCAACAGAGGTTATATTGACACAATTTAAGGGTGACGGGGTGATACCACATTAATATTGCAAGTGAGATACCCAGTGCCAGTGAAGGTAATAGGTACCGGTCCTACCACGGCGTGTCAGTGGAGCACTTGGTTCTGTGCCTTTTCCTGCTTGGTGATTCAAGTGGTGTTGTATATTCTCATCTAAGCAGAGCAACAATTTTTCTTGCAGAAGGCCCATACTTATTGCATCAATGATGTACATGTGATTTCCCATATCTCTATAAATTAATTAATTTAGCTACCCAAGTACAGCATCGCCTTCTTCCGGCTCTTGCTGTTGGCTGAATGGCCTCCAAGCTGCTTTTTGCAGAGGACCATTACTCACACTGCCAGGTAGGGTGTTCTTTGAGAAGGAAAGGACAGGAGGTTGCAATGCTATTCATTTGGGAAGGAGGAGGAGGAACCCAAGTCTTCTGCCTGCCCTGTAAATACTCTAGGCAAATGCATGCTCATTTAGTGGATTAATCTGGGCTCAGGCACATGGTATGTGCTAGGCTGTTTAGTGCTGTCAGGTCCGTGGCTACAGTTTCATGGTATTCTGGCTGCAGCTGATTTAGGCTGTCTGCCCAGTCCAATCTGGCCCATGCCACAGCTCTCTCCTTATCTGATCCTGACACTTCAAGCATTTGTAGGATTGTGCTGAAGACTACATCACTACAGTGACCCAGATTAAAAGTAATCTTTTAAAAAAGGAAAGAGGGTAGAAAGGGGAGACGATTTTTGTCTGGATCATTGAGATCTACTTGAGATCAAGCCCAATGAACAGTTGCATTTTTTACAACTGAAAGGATGGAATATTTTTTTAGGGTCAGGAGTGAGCAGATGGAAGAGTAGAGAAGAAAATTCCTTCATCGCCAAAGCCAGTCTGCTGTGAGAGTCTGGTTTGGGCTTATATTTTATGTGCAGTAAAGCAGAGTTTTCAGATAATTTTAATCTCGTGACTTGTAGCACCTGCACTTTCAGAGTCAGGGCACTTCTGATCAGAGTTCCTCAGGTTCCCAATAGCACAACTCTTGGCATAGGGACCTAAGTTCTGCCTTATTTCTGTTCTTGGGTATATCCCTAAGAGCTTTTTTACTCCAGGATAACGAGTATCATTGTGACAAGAATAAACTAATTAAAATTTGCTTGGAGGCATTGATTCCAGTGTACTTGTTATTTAAACCACCTTTCAGATGAGAATTATTAAACAGCAATTTTGTAAGATATTTCATACTCACAGCAAAGTCTACCTAATAAACTCCTTCTCATTGGGACTAAATGTGAATATGGACTAATTAAAGCTATTCAGATTCAGTAAAGGACTCTTTAAAAGAAAATCTGAGTATACATCTACCAGCTACTTAAGCTACTTGGGTTTTATCTTTGTTAAATCATCACTGACAGAAGTTACTAGCAATAAACTACAAGCAACAAATTATGATCCATTAACTATTAAAATGTGGTTCTACTAGAATAAGGATGCCATAACAACATCATATATATGTTTATATATAATCTGCATGACTCTGATTATCCACTAGTGAGGTTAGATTCTTCTACTGGCTTTCCACTTTCACTGCCAAGAATAAAAAGTACAGCACAACCTATTGCATAAGGTTAGCCCTCTTTTTCTGTTCATGAATTATCTTTAAAGCAAATCTTTAAAAAGAAGTGGTCTAAATGCATTCTAGACCAAAAAGCATGGAACCAGTAGAATCACAGCTATTTATTTCAAAGGCATTTGTAGTAGACTTGCTTGAAACAATTTGATGGATAGTTTTTGTTGCATTTTGTAAAGTGAGTTCTGAGTTCTTACCTGAAGAAGGTATTTGCGTGTTTCAGTGCTGACGTGAACATTGCAGTGCTGAAATGCACTGTGCTATGGAAAAGCTGCATATAATCCGTGCAGCTGCTGCAGCTGCACAACACCTCTGGAGATCATTCAGAGCAGAAAAGTGTCTCCCAGGCAGCTACAGAGATCAAAGTTGTTTTTTCCAAGTAGCCTTCCTAGGATCAGATGTGTTCGGGCATTTCCATCTTTGGTTGTTTATAGGAAAGTTAAGGTCATCCCTAAACCAATCTAATCTTTGCTGGCTGCCTGCAAGCTCAGGGAAGGGTTTTTTATTTCTTTCATCGAGCCTGTGCCAGCGCGATTTGGCTTTGCAGTGTCTCAGTGTTGTAGTTGGTCTTTTACAACAGAATTTCCTCTTGGAGATTATGATATAATGCTTGGGATGACATCAACAGGAATGGTTAACAGACTTACAGGATGATGATTTTTGATTTATTTCTCTTGCATCTTCTGCTACCTAGAGTGAGAGGTCCCTGATGGTACTGATTTAAATGCCACCCTCCAGCTTACAAGAAAGGTCAGAAATAGCTGTGTCAAGCAGTGCAGAATCAAATGCCTTGAACCTTTCAAATTACTTGACTGAAGCACTGCTGGTACCAGTGCATTGTCTCAGTTTATTCAGACTATGTCTACATTAGCAGGCATTGCGGTGTGGTGGGAACGAGTGTGTAAAGTAAAACAGTTGCAGCTGTTTTGGTTTTAGCTGGCTGTAGCCTGGTACCCCAGACTGATTGCTCCTCAGCACATGGAGCACAAGATGCCCTCCTGGAGTTCATCTTCCAGTTCAGTTGCATGCTTAACAAAACTTGTTCATGCTCTTCATAGCTGCTGTGAAATAGAAACCAAAGCTTAGCAAGTGGAAGCAGTCTGGAGGTTTCCTTCGGAAGCAAAGTCCTGATGCAAACAGAAAGACTGACAGAGGCACGCTGTTGCTTACAGTGAGTGTTTGGGGAGCATCAGCACAGAACTCATCCAGGAGCCTAGAGCTAGAATATTAATGTGTAAAGCTCCAGTGATAACCCTCCCTACTTTTTTTTTTGTTTTTTGTTTTAAACTGTGCTTTTCAAACTCCATTTTGTAACATTCTTATTCTCGGACTCTCAGTTCAGAAGAACGTGTGTGTAATTCTCCAGCCCACCATTTTTTGTCCCCCAGAATCAAAGCACGAATGGCACTGCAGCACTGTCACTAGTTTCCATAAAGGAAGTCCAGTGAAATAGTACGCAACCTCCAAAATGTGTCTGGCTAGCCAACAATAAAGCTATTTATTTTTTAAAAGCAAACTTCATTTAAATGAACCTTCTTACATTTTCTCCAACATTTGGTATAATCAGACACTTATCCTTCAGATTTAAAATCTGCATCTAGTATAAAGGACAGCGATATAACAAAATAGACTATGCAGGTAGTATAGTCAGAAGTCCTAATGTCAAACTTAAAAATTATGTTTGTTGAAGGCAGTGGAATGACTCATTGGCTTTCTGACGATGGTGGGAAGAAGGGAGGTCTTCAAGACACTGTACAAATAGAAAGAATAACACAAGTGACTAAATTCCTCTAATCTTGGAAAACTAAGGTGTTTCCTTTCATCTGAGTGAAAGCGTATAGTGCTTATAATGATTAATAGAAGGTACATAAGCTCTCTGAGGTGAAAAATACACTCCTTTATTCCTAAATAATACATGACCTATAAAGCAAACAGTGTAAATCTTAAACACCAATTTCCTGCTGAGTGTTTCGAAGATGAGAACTAATAGCTTTTGAAAAGATCTTTCCATGTATGCTGTGGAACGTCACTGCTGAAATTCTTTTTTCCCTCTACGCAACTTATTAATTGCTAAAATATGCTACCTTACTATTGCTTTTGAATTTAAATACGTCCTTTTTCCTAGAAGTGTTACTTTATCTCAGATTATTTCTAAAACCAACCTATGATGTTTGGCCATGCTTATTCTTTCATTTCAGATACATATTTAGATCCTTTTTTTCCAAATGAAGGAAGTGGTACAAGGTCAATGGATGAGTAAATTCCTAATTATGAGCACTTACGGAGCTCATTTGATAAATAAACTCCTCGTGTTTTATGGTCAGAAGGAGTTAATGTTGAATCCCCTTTTCAAGAGTTGCAGTCTTCCTAGACAGAATTATTCACCACTGAATTGAATTGATCCTTTTTTTTTTTTTTTTTTGGTATGCTGGCTAATTTGAAGCAGACAGATTTCTTTAGCTGGGATGAATATCATTATTTCAGAGTTAAATGTTTTCAGCAGAGGGCAGAGGGAAGGAGTGATCCAAATCCGTGTTTCTCTGTGGGGAACTATTGGAGCCATAATCCTCCATTCCCTCTGGCAGGCACAGGAGAAAAAATTCAGATGAGCCTTTTGTGAAAGTGGTTGCCTGCACCAGGGTGGACTCCATGACCCAGGAGGAGTTGAAAAGAGCTATGTTCTAGTATTTATAAAGACTGTGCTGTCTATCACCAGGGCGCAGGCTCTTCACATCAATAACCCGGCCTTTCAAAGCCAGTGAAGACAAGAACATGGGTTTTGTCCTGCTGCAGCCAAGGAGCGGGTAGCCTTTCACTAATGAACTCATGGACTGCCTCTGCAAATGAGATAATGCTTGGCTCCTGTCCCGGGACAAAGCTCTTCAGCCACCAGATCCTCATCTCTTTCCTTCAGCACCTCGCTCCTGAGTCTTTGGGTTTGCTAGCACGGATTTCACAAGCAACTGTGGTTTTCCACATCCCTCAGCACTGCAGAAGCATTGACTGGGAGGTGACTTAGTCCAGCCTCTCTGAGCAGGATTACTCCTGACAGGAGATGAGGACAGCCCTGACTAAGCCCTGGAAACCTCCGAAGGCAGGGATTCCCCAGCCTGCACCCTCCTCCTGGAAGTGCATTCTTCATGTCCAACCTGGCTCTCCCCAGCCACCATCTGCGGCCCTTGCACCTCCTTGTGTCACCTGGAATTGCCAAGAAAAATTCAGTTCTCTTATCTTGTATCTTGTTATCTTATGTACTTGTATCTTATGTTATCTTATGTATCTTGTATCTTGTTATCTTACGTACTTCTCCATTAGGTCCACAGTTTGCAGCAGAGGCTTCAGTATTCAATACAGGATTATAAACTCCACAGGCAGTGACTGGAAACCTAGAAAGAAATGCAATCCCTAATTCCAGACAGGACACCCCTGCAGAGGTCCTGCTGCTGTCCCATGTCTTTCTCTGCCTGCCAAGCTGCTTGCTGGCTTGCGTTGATGGTCTTCTGATCCCCACCTCTTGCTCAGACTCTCCGACCAACCTCTTAGGGGCTCATCCATTGCACAGGAGTGTCGTCTTAAACCTCCCGAAGGATCACCCTGATAACGTTTTCCAGGATGTGCAAGCAAGGAAGATGGGGGTTTTGTACCCAAGTGATGGATAGACCTAGCCTGGCCCTTGTGAAAATCTTGGCTTTTTACATTTAAAGCCCGTTTCAGCACCTTTCTTCCATCTTATCTCTGTGTTATAGGCCAGAAAGTACCCAAGGAAAACACTTGAAAAATAACTTTAAATGTTGATGTATCTGAATAACAGTAATTTCTGCTGGAAATTTTCTTAAGCTGTTTGCTCTGTCCCTCTGACAGTACAGAATTTGTTGCATTTTATGGCATAACTCAGATTTATTGATTTGAATGCTATCATTTTCATACAAATTCATCTCTGGTTTTAACTTCATAGATTTCAGTTAAGTTATACAATGGATCTTTTTTTCCCAGTACTTCATTTCAAGACATTGGGAATGAAGTTTTTTGGACTCTGATTGCATGACATCAGCTTTCTCACAGAAAAGATTTTTTTTTAGCATCCTATATCAATCTAAAGTCTAGGACAAATATAGGTCTCATTAAATGCCATTTGTCTGAGAAACAGAGTAATAAGATTTCACCATGATGTTATGTGTCTGAATACATATCTTAGCAGCTAAGATACAGTACCAGGATTTAGGAAGCCATTTTGACAGACATGAAATTAAAAACTTAACTGTTCCGTGCCTCATATTTTCCATCTGTAAAATGGGAGCAGCGATATTTTGTTCTTTGAATAGCACTTTCTGATTTAATGGTCTATGATTATCATTATTACTGTTGACAGTGGCATCAGCTCTGTTCCAAACTGGTTATAATTGGAATGTTTAGATGAATGACAGCAATTACAGAGCCATTATGCTGCAAACATTTAAGCCTGTGATTAATTTTATGTACGTAAGTGATCGCGGTTACTTCAGTGAAGCTACTCACGTGAATAAAATTAAGCTCATTTGAAGTGTTTGCAGGATCAGGAGTGGAATGCTCTAAGAAACCGTAGTTCTTATATAGAAATAGATAATAGTAGACTTCTCAGGGAAATTTCTGGGAAATTTTTTTTTAACTCTATGCTGCTGCGTGTTGTTCAACGAGCACTGATTTGGTTCACAAAACTCAATGTTACAGCCATTGATTATAAATACTGGCTTTGATATCACTCAATATGTTTTTGCAGAAAAGTGATCCTTCCTTATATTTTGGCTACAGCGCAAAAGCTTATTGTTAAATACATTTTCTTAGTATAAAGCCTGACTCATGGCATGCTCCACTGTGCGTGACTGATTACCAGGGATATCAAACTGAACTATTTCCATTCTGCTGCCAGCACAGTTATCATTAGAGCTCTTTTAAAAGGGGATTTGCTTTACTCCAAAGAAACGGTTTATGTTTTTACATTGTGCGGATTTTGTTTTCTGTATCATGATAGCTAGTTATTCAGCTTTACCAAAGACAGAGAAAATGTCACATAAACATGTGTTGAAAGGAGTACTTCAACAGAGAAGAAGAACCAGAGAAACGCACACATGCCAGAGGCACATTGTGAGCAGCCCGCTCTGGCTGGCTCTAGTGGGGATGCTGAGCAGAAATGAAGCATGGGGCTAGCTAAGGTGAGGACTGGCTTCTGACTACAGGTGTGATAAAATGCCTTCTGGAAGAGAAAAATGGGGACTGCCACACAGCCTTTTGCAGTCTGATAATGGAGCGCTTTATCTGTTAGCTACCACTTTATTTTCCATCCTTCAGTTACCTTTGCTTTTTTTGTTTATGCAGTTGATGGCTTGGATAAGGCTTCAATCGCTAACTCTGATGGACCAGCCCCAGGATCCCAAACTCCCCCCTTCAAGAGAAAGGGCAAACTCTCTACCATTGGCAAAATCTTTAAACCTTGGAAATGGAGGAAGAAGAAGACCAGTGACAAATTCAGAGAAACATCGGCAGGTATGCACGTGGTCCTTTGGTGACAAATAGTAAGAAATGCAGTAATAGCTTTGAGGATAATACTTGAAAAGGTCTTAGATGTTAGATGGCAGAAATAATTTAGGCACGGTATTTGACATACACAAAAACTGTTTGATTCTTGGCAAGGAAACACCTTACTCAGCTTCTGTCCTGAGCCTGTCACCAAAAATGTGCAATTTGTTCATTTAATATTCATTATATATGATATTCTTTTGATGTTGAAAGTGTTATTTTTTAACTAAGAAACACTGGACTGTATGCTACATGTTCTCAGGAATGTTGGAAGTGTCTCTGTCTTCTCCTAATAGCCAATGGCTTGGGTTATGAAACAAACCCTGCCTTCGTGGGGACGGAAGTTTGGTCTGTTCAGAGGTGAGAAGCATATGTGGTCATGCCCAGCAGGAGAATGAGGATCAGATTTGCTACCACTGCCTTCATACTGTCTGCTCAGCCCCTTCACTCCCCTATTGGATAGGCTTGAAGAACAGTCTGAAATAAAACGCTGTGACTGAATTATGTTCCTTCTGAAAATGAGCAAGATGGAGGGCTGGGATTCAGTCACCTAAACACAGGTGCTTGGTGCCACCTGAGGTGCTCTGGACATCCTGGCTGCTCTCCCTAAAGGTTTTGCATCATGTTTGCCATCGCTTTGCAGATATCCCCAAAATCTTGGGACATCTCAAGTGGCTGTAGAAAGTCATGCTTAGGAAACTGAACCCAATCATGCATGTATGTCTCTGTGTGTCAGAGCTCTGTCCAAGGTTTCTCCAGAAAAATCCCCAACTTCTATTTTGGGAGTCAGATATTTGATGCTATGCTTTTCTCAACTTGAGCTTTATCAGAGTCCATGGAGCATCTATGGGCTTTTCAGATTCATTTCCACAGTACAAGTTCTCTGTCCACTGTCTTCCATGCCTTTGGGTTAGAAAACCAATATTAACCTCCCAAAATGTCCCTAATAGTCTCTTCTGAACTCTCAGGAGTACACTGTTTTATATTTTAAACCCAGCAACTGATAACAATTACAGAATGGAACTCTGTTGTTTTTCAGTGTAACTTCTAAAACATGCTATATTTACTCAGAAGGCAAAAGGAAACCATCCTTTTCCTCTGGGTACCCTGTGACACCCCCAACACAATTTCTTCTACTACTGCAATCAAAAAGTTCTCCTAAGCCTGATAACTCTTGCCTTGCTTCCAGTTTCCTTCAGCTTTCCTAGTACTTTTATCATATTTATAGGGCAAAGTTCTTCCTAGTTAATGACTCCTGAATGTTCTACCTTTAGGGAGGTACATGGTGAGATATGCACTGAATTCTTCAGAATAATCAGTATTTTTATTACTGTATACAGACATTCCCCAAACTGTCACCACACATTACCTTATGTTAAATTGTTAAGCCATTAAATAACAATGCATGTATCATTTTGCAGTCATTTTTTACCAATTTATATCTGATATATTCACGTTAAATACAGTATTTCTTACATTATGCTATCTTTAGCAGCCTCAATACAATCGTACAAGCATGACGTCAATTCATATAATACCAAGGCAAAACACACGTTCATATTTCTTTTACAAAAGGAGGAAATGAGGCACAAAGAAATTGAGCTCAGCGTTTCCAAAAGTACCTGCTTTGTTACTTGCATATACTGAATTTGCTTGTGTTGTTTATGATAGCTTAGTCCCTCAGGTCCTTCCACAGGTGTGAGGAATCCACAGGTACCACTGGCACTGACTTCAGATAAAGTTATTCAGGATGAAGGCATCTTAGATTGAGGACCTGAACACTGGAGATGCCTAACAGTCGATGTAATGGACAGAAAACATTAAATAATTTCAGAACTGTAATAAAAATCTGGCTTTAAAATTATGCTATAGGTTTAAATAAACAAACTCTGAGTCACAAAATGCCTTTTTCAGGTGCGGTACAGCAACACCAGTTGGTAATAAGGGATGTTACCTCTTTCCCTGAAGTTTGCTGCATTTATATGCATGAGAGCTACAGTATTGTTCGCGTTACAGCAGAATATGTTGAGCACTTTACAATGAGTCTCTGATTTTGCCCCTGTGTGCTCTCAATGCATAGCTGTGTTTATTACTCTTAAGAAGGAGGTAATTACTGGGAAGCAGAGTCTATCTCAACTACTTTATAGCTAATTTTCAAGTGATACTTTGTCTTCTCAGTTATCTCAGGCATTTCTGTTTTCCACTGCCTCCTGCATAACGGCACCCGTTCTGTGATGAGTAGATCACCAACCTGATCCAGCAGAAAGCTAATACAGTGAACCATAACAAGAAGTAGTAGTTTTTAATTTTCTGCAAAAGTTACCACTTGGACTTGTGGTCTTGCATTGTGATTACTGTCAATAGAGGATACTGAAGTAGAGAGCAACACAGACCCACTCTTTTGGAAGACTTAAAATTTAGACAACTGATTTTTTTTTTTTTTTATTTCAACTGCAGTTATGCATCACTGCCTTTCAGATCTGGAAGCTAAAAAAATAATGTAGATTTCCTTGTCTATTTTTCCAAGGTTAGAGTTTTATTTTGTGATAAATCTTTTCTTCAAAATGAGGAGCACCAGCGTGCAAGGAGAAATCCATGAATGTTAGGAGAATTTGCACTACGAATCGTCAGAAGAGTAATAGAGTCAGTGGTGAAAGATCAATGTAGTCCATAGATCATGTAACCGGGAGCTCTTTTGGTCAATTGAATACATGACTGTATATAATTATGTATTGAAAAGTGGAAGTTAATTGTCGGCACAAATGAAGTATCTCTATAAATGTTGTAGGGCATGGGAAAAGTTCAATGCAGGAGGAGGTAACAGTTAAATAATTAAAGTCCCCACTCTTAAGTTCAGTCACAGAACTTTATATTCAATAGTTCTTTTTGAAAAAAGAAATCTACTAGCGCAATTGATTCGCTAGAGTGCCTAATGTATCTTGTGTTGAATATCTTCTATCTAGACTTTTAAATTATCCTTACAAAAAAATCATTTTTTTTATTTCATTGTTTAGATAACATCCTGCTAGATAACCATGTAGTGTGTACCCAAGCTTTATACTGTAAAAGCTGTTCTTATGTTTAATAACATAAAGTAATGTAAAACTCAGCTAGTAAAACACAAAACCATTCTCATCATCTAAATTATACAAACCGCAAATTCAGTGCATGTCTTGGTGAATAGAACATGATTTTATACACAGGTTTAGGAACTTCTTATATTTTTTCATTATTCAGTAGACTGTTTTTATTTTCTCTAAAGAGTCCATATGCTCTATTTTTAATAAGGATTTAATGAGCTATCCCACCATGCTGTAAAATTTCACTCATTTGAGTGGGATTGTGCAAATATAGTGATATGGGGTATTAATTTCAGGTTTTGGAAGCTTTCGTATTCTTTTGTACATTCAGTGTATCACCAGCTTGCATTTGTAAGGTTACATGCATTTTGCCAACCATCACAGTATTTACTGCCTTTTTTTTTTTCTGTAAAAGTGAAATTCTGGGAGTTATGTAATATCTGAATGTCTCAACTTTCACCTAAGAAATAAGCTGGGGAGATGAAAAGAAAGTAAATCTGGATGACATGAATTGTAAGTTTTAAAAGTAAATGAAAGGTTCCCAAATTAATTTCCATCTACTTGTTATATTGGAGTTTTACCCCTTGTGGCTCTCTAAGATGTAACCTTTGGCTAGGTGAAAGTGGCACCTAATTGACCATACTGACTAATCTCTACGGAGTGAAGATTTTGAGTACATCTTCAAGGCAAATTTAGTTCATAGCCTTGTTTAGATGTTATTGTCATTTACTGTCTTGTATACCATCAGAACTTTTTCTTCCAAGTCTTGCTGTACTGGTCTTATGCTAGTAGCCTGTTTTGAGCTAGATATATCTTTCATTTGTACTGATTGCCTACTAGTAATACTGGTAGTGCTGGCAGGAGTACACATAAGTCGTTTGTGTTGACTTCCAGTGTCCTCCTGCAGTTCCTCCTCTGTCTTGGCCAGAAACACAGATGACCTCCTCACATAATTCCATACAGAGAAATGATAGGGATAAATCATGCTGTTTCTGCAGCACTAAGGGACTGTGTCCTCAGAAATCCCAGAAACAAGACAGGGTGCCAGCCCCAGCTGCATCACGAATGAGCTATAGCTATTCAGTGTAAATCGGGTTAGCTTGCACTGTAAGCGTATCTTGACGTGCCTGGGGGCTATTTTGCTGTCAGGAAACCCCAGAGCTGTAGGGAGATAACTCATTTGTTTTTAAGCTCTATGTAAGGAAGGTATGGAACCACTTACGTTTGTATACGTCTTTCCTGTGAGGCTGGAATTTGAAATTAAAACCAATTTGGATTGCGTTCATCCTGCTTCAGATGGTTGTTTCAGAAAAAAAAAAAAAAAGTTATCCTTGTATTTCTTGAGGAAACAGACCCAGGGCCAGCAGAGATTAAAAAGATGCATTTAGTTGGCAAGTCGCCCCTTGTTGCTGGTTAATTGACACAGCAGAAGAAACTTGCTTATCTAATATGAGAATGGGGAAAACATCCGTACAAAATAAAATTCCTACAGGAAATCCTCTTCCTCAGATAACTCAGACAGAGATATATTTACATTGCAGAATGGTGTGTATGTGTACGTGTATCTCATATGCAGGAGGCTAATCTCTTGTTCTGAGACCATGGGAGACAGTATGATGATCGTTGCATGTATTGCTTATTCTCTTAACAGGGCCAAAACTTGCTAAGTATGGATGCAGCTGAAGAAAGCATTCCTTCTAAGACAGAATATGGGATATTGGAAAGAATTTCTATTGCTGTAACTGGGTTTTCAGTCAGCTTTTGGAAAGGTTCTTGTTACAGATTTGACAGGGCTGTACAATGCAGTGTGTTGACAAAATCTCATGTGCCTGTATTATGCTAGCAGCTGAAAGATATTCATAAACAGCAAATACCACAAACAACAAAAAACATGGAGAACTAGATGTGATGTGGAAGTATTTGGGCCAATGTAGGAATGATGGTTGGAATTTTTTCCTTCAGCGACATATTTTCCATGCTGCATCTCAGAAAATCTGTTCTCAGGGCACTGGTTGTACACTTTCTGCCCATAGGGCTTTCAAAATTAAGTAAAATCAAACAGGAGATGGCATTATCTCAAGGGCTTCTCCCCGTTCCCTGCCTCAGTGTTTTTATATGAAGGCAAGCAAGGCAGCAGTTTGTCTTGGCATGAAATAGATGCCACTTCAAAGCCCCAGTGTGGCGGTATGTGCAGACAGGGAGCAGGAGGCAATTTTAGCTCTTACTGGGTCAGAGAAAAATTAAAAATCGGAATTCTCTCTTGCTTCTCTTGGACGGGCAAAACTAATGACTGGAGAATATCCAGAATCTCACATTACTCTTCAAATAAGAGGATGGTTTTTTAAACTGCTTGAGGTTTGTAGCTGCTGAATGTCACTAAGACTTCTCTTTTGAGGAGGCAGTTAGGAAGTGATGGAAACTGCCTTTTGAGGTAGACTGTTATTTTGATTGGGTTTACTGTTATTTATATTGGGCTAAAAATACACGTTTGTGGGATCCCTTGGATGAGTAAAATTTACTCAAGTAAATGAGGGCTGCAGTTCAAGGCAACATCGAGTGTGATAAATTGACATGCTTTCTGTTAGTTACACCTGAAGTCAGTGGAAACTTCACTCTTGATTGCAGTAGGAGAAAGATTTTGACTCGAGATTTCTTAAATCTACTGGAGCATGATGTCTGAGAGCTAAGCTTGCCTCACCTCCAACTTCCTCAGCAGGCAAGGGTTGGTAACCAATTACACTTACAGGCAGGACTGACTCGTTTGTATAATTGATCTCAATATGCACATGTACACAGGTGGAGAAATTGTTATTTCCATTTCATTATTGCTTACTGTTATAGACAATATGTTACTGTTAATGTTGGGAAGTGTGCATATATGTAATATTTCTATATACACATATTTATATACTTATAGATATCACAGATGCCTATAAGATTTATATAAATTTATACACACACACACACACATTATTATAGAATCACAGAACGGTTTGGGTTGGAAGGGACCTTAAGCCCAATTCCACCCCCCTGCCATGGGCAGGGACACCTCCCACCAGACCAGGTTGCCCAAAGCCCCATCCAGCCTGGCCTTCAGCACCTCCAGGGATGGGGCATCCACAGCTGCTCTGGGCAACCTGTGCCACTGCCTCACCACCCCCTGAGTAAAGAATTTATTCTGAATATCTAATCTAAACCTACACCTTTTTAGTATAAAACCATTACTCCTTATCCTACCACTATATTCCCTGACAAAGAGTCCCTCGCCAGGTTTCTTGTAGGCCTCTTTTAGGTACTGGAAGGCCGCAATGAGGTTTCCCTGGAGCCTTTTTTTCTCCAGGCTAAACATCCCCACCTTCCTCAGCCTCTCTTCATAGGAGAGGTGCTCCAGCCTTCTGGTCGTCTTTGTGGCCCTCCTCTGGACTTGTTCTAGTACATCTATCTCCTTCTTGTGCTGGGGGCCCCAGAGCTGAACACAGTATCTTCAGTGGGGCCTCACGAGAGCTTATACACATATGACAGAAAAGATTTGTTTTAATGAGATCCGTTGGTCACTCAGCTTAAGGATTTCCACCTGATGGTGGTACAGATAACAGCATTTGTCATATATTTCTTCAAGGATAGTACTAGCCTTCTGCTCCTAAGCGAGGAATAGTAATAACCTGCAAGATCAGACATTGCAGGAATGAAGATCAGGAAGAAAGACACAAAGGTGTGATTATGGGAGAAGCACATGAGAAGTGTATGGCAAGTTCTGATAGAAGAAGGAAGAGAAGAGAGTTAGGTCTGGAAACTAAAGAAGATTAAGCTCTTTCAAGCGAAGGAGAAAGACCATGATGAAGTTGTTACAGAGGTGATGAGAGGAAGGAGCATGCCAAGAGGGACAGTGGTGTAAGCACCAAACTACAGTGCTCTTCCTGTACTGCGTTCAGGAGACTGAACTGTTTCAAAGGTGACAAATAGTGATACCCATCCCGGGTGGTTCAGATAGATGATAACTGTTTCTACAGTTGTCTATGGCATTAGCTCAGCAGGAGATCACCTGTGGTCATGTCTTTCTTTCTGTTGATTTTATAAATAGTCAATTCAACCAGAATTCCTATGGCTTGGGTTGTTGGTTTGTTGTTGTTGTTTTTTTGTTGTGTTTTGTTGTTGTTGTTTGAATTATCACAATTTTAAGGTGGGAAATTATATCTGAAAATTTACCTTGAATTATACACTTATTATCAAACATGCTGACATTTATTATGACTAAATTATGCTATGGCCAAAAGTTGCCCAACTTGCATCTCACATGGGCATCAAGGAGAAGAATGTGCTCTCTTTGATTCAGTTTGGTAAAACTAATAGTTTTCTGTTCAAATTAATGTTTAGGTTGCCTCTTAAATGAGGTCAGAGCCACAGTTAAAAGGTAAGGTAAAGTTAAAAATTTAGTCAAAGAAACCATTCACTGAACACAGTGCAGTCTGTATCCTAAATGAGGCAGGGGTGGCAAAGGTAAAACATAACAAGCAAATAAGAGCTGTACCATCTGCACACTTGTCAGCCCTCATTAAAACTTTTTTTAACTTCTGAATGCTTGACTTTGTAAAAAATAACATAATTTTAGGAGAGTTTACTGAAACATAACAGTAGTCTAATGTGATTTGCACAACTAAATAGTTTGAGACCCTTAAAGCTCAGTGCAGTTGGGCTAGATAATCAAAATAGTTGGTTGTGCAAATGTGAAATGCATTATATAGTCCAAAGACTGTAATAAGCAATAAATAATGAGTCCACCTGTCTAAACAGCAACCGGTACAGGTTCATAAGTAGACAGTCTACTCATTCCTCTTACACAAGGGTACATATTTTTGATCACTTTTATTTAAATTTAAATTCTGCCTGTTTGTAGGAATTAAAAGATATAGCAAAAGCTAGTGAATTTTAAATAAATTATCTTTTCAAGCTGAATTAACTGAGCTTTATCAGTTTAAATAAAAACAACACTCGTGGCTAGCATTTTAGATGATTAAGGATTGGGGCTTAAGCTTCTTATCTGTTCATAAATTTTCTAATCTGTAAAATGGAGATTGTTATATTTAAGGGATGTCACAAGACCTACGTAATGTTAATAAAATGCTTTGAGATCTTCCAGTGGAAGTGTAAGGAGTTAACATCTTTTAATTCCATGTGACATTTTCCATGACTCTTCACTGTTTAGCTTGGTACAATTATTAATTCAGTGTTGTAGAACTGAAAAAACAAACAAACAAAAAACATCACCCTGAAAACTAGAGAGAGACATTGATGAGGGGATCAGATCCAATGTTATTGAATTTGAGGGAAAGGACGTAATTGTTTTCAACCGGTATTGGATTAAATCTCACAAAAAGAAATACATGAGAGAGCATCTGATTTCATTGTCCACAATAAAACAGATGCAAAAAGGAAGCAGAGATGAAAAAAAGTAGGAAGTAAATTATACTTGCAAAGTTTAAATAATAATAAGGGAGTATTTATATTGCCAGTGACAAAACAGGTATAAAGTACGTGCACAAAGAGTTCATCCTTGGGGCCTATATCAAAGGAAATTGCACTCTGCTGATAAATACACATACTTTCTGGAATGATTACAGCCCTCAGTCAGTGCCTGCCCACAGTCTTCTGGCTTTGTTGTTCCCATTCTCTTTTCCAGAAGTCTTTCTGGGAGTTGACCTACATGAAAAGCTCCTTGCTAGAATAGGGCACTTTCCTGTCTTTTGTTTGCTGTGCCAATAACTTGTGTGGCACACAGTTGCAGGATATATACCTTAAAAAGTTATGGGGGAAAACTGGAAGAACTCCTGTTTAATTTAGGAACGGAACCCAGGGCAGTCTCAACTGATCTGCATTCAGGCTGCCATACTCTCCCCCATTCCCAGCTATGCTTTTCTGCCCTGACTTTTGCACCAACAGTAGTTTTTGTGAGCAGTACAGTCCAAGTAGGTGCTTATCATGGTTAGGATCAATTTCCGGCATAAAGGAAGCCAAATTAAGTTGGCGGCACTGTGCTCCTACCTCTCTAGTGCCCTGCTTTATGCCCACACTCCTGTTCAACCAATTGTGCCAGGAGCCAGTTGAGGGAGTTAGACTGGCAGAAGAGCACTCCTGGTGTGTTGGTTTAAGGGACAGCTTGTCGTGGTGGCTAACTACGGGGCCAGGTCCCACTAATAGCACTGGGGAGGACAGGGGAGTGGGCAGCTGAGCGGGAGAGCTGGAACAACACTGGCGTAGGTAGGTTGGCTTGTGCAGCTGTGCAGTGATGCTCGTGGGCTCCGTTTTATTTGAACACAGCAAAAGTTAGACCTTTAAGAGACAGACTTCGCAAAGTATATATAAGTACAGCTCTAAAACCGGCTTATACGTTCTTGAGCCAATATTGCTCTCGTTCATGAGCTCTTGATCTTACAGGAGTGCGTAACTTAAACCAGGATGGTCACAATGGTTACTACCACCAGTTCTTCCAGAAGCTGGTGTTTTTTTGGCAGGCACACGCATCCCACGTGGAGCAGTTGCTGCATCCCCACATTTTGCAGTGTGAGAAATAAAACCAGTGCTGTAAATTTGAGAAGTGAAGAATCTGCATTGTGTTCTGCTCGACCATCCCCTCCCCTGGCAGAGAAGGGGAGTGGAGAGCTGGGAGCCGCGATTCCTTTAGGTGTCTGAGCTCAGCCAGCTTGCTTGCGAGCCAGCAACCACAGCTACCTGCTGCTGGGAGAGGTGTTTGTCAACTGCTGTGCACAGAGGGTAAATTTCTCAGAAGTGCCAAAACGTGGGTGAGGACTCTTGTGTGCCTCACAGTAGCACTCACTTTGCCATATGACTGCTCACTTGAACTAGGCCAGCTCAAGTGAGATGGACAATACCTCTTGCAGCATTTAATCTACATACAGCAGTTAAATTTGCACTAGAGAGTAATTGGATTACCAGAGTGTTTGAATTAGTTGATGAGATAAATTACCCTATCCCACAGCATTAATAGGATGAAGTCCAGCACTGCTGAAGTTTTGCCGCGTGATCTCAGCTTCTGCTCCAAACATTACTTGGGTTTCGATGCCTATATGTAAACAGGATCAGGATGGGTGATTAACTTTTACTAACAAAGGAGATTTTACAACAGTGATGTTCACATTTTCTGGACCACGCACCACGGTTCTATAAATCATTGCAGTGGCTTCCCAGATCACTGACCAAAATCGCACTGGTTTGGGGATGGGATGGAGTGGGGAATTACTCTATTTTGCCATCTGTAAATGCTTTTCCCTATAAAACTATTTAACATTTTCTCATGGGAAATAAACATAATAATTAAAATGTTTGATGTCACAGTCTTTTTTTTGTGTGTTGTATGCATTTTTTTTTAAACCTAAAAACAGGATGCTGCATTTTTTTCCATGACAGGCAACCAGCCTGGATGAAAATGTTATTCCATTTTAGAACAGAACTTTCTAACTTCTGTTTAAGATTTTTTTTTTTTCATTTAAAACAGCTTGTGTGTCACAAAGGCTACTCTGTGAGCAGCTTTGTGACTTGGCTGAGGATACTGCTTGTTCTGAGCAGTCTCTCCCAACAAAAAGCGTCTACAAAAACAGATGAAGGTATCTTTGGCTGACCTAATCACCCCAGTTAGTGAGAAAGAGGTGCTTTTAAATATTAAATGTCTGTGCTAGGATGAGTTGAGTTTCACTCTGGAAGTACATTTTCCTATTAACTGTAAAGGAAGCTTCATGGAGTCTAGCTCAGCTGAAGACATTGGATCAGGTGATTCCCACCTTCTGTGGCTGAAGTTCAGCGAGAATGTTTTCAGAGGGCGTCCATGAAAACCCAGGCCACTTCTCCTGCAGAGTCAGAGGAAACAATATTTCTCAGGGTTTCTTAAAAGTCTTTCTACGTTTTTCACAAGCATCAACAAGTATGAGAATAAATCTATTCTTAACTGTGCTTTTTCTTTAGTGTTGGAAAGGAAGATTTCGACAAGACAAAGCAGAGAGGAGCTGATAAGAAGGGGAGTGCTGAAGGAAATGCCCGAGCAAGGTGATAACACGTTACCTAGAAATTAGCTCCTAAGTGCTAAAAATGGATGGTAAAACCCCTATTGCATTGTTTCCATGTAGTATAAATAGGTGTAAGTAGAAGCTGGAAAGTGTGAAAGGTAATTTGAGCCAGCTGAATAATTAAAGTTGGAGTCAAGACATATATGTTCCATAACTGCTCCTGCCAGGATGCACCATCTGAGTTCTGGTCACATCCTCAAGAATTTTGATGCTCCCTGTAAACAGAGATATTTCACATATCAAAAAGTACTAGTGCTGGGATCATGCAGATCCCACCACTGTCACACAAACCGTATTCACAAATGGCACAAACAAGAGATTGTGAGGAAGACACCACTTGTTTCAAAACAATTTGAGGTTAATAACGGGTAACCAGGGTTTGTGCTTGGAAAAGCATGAGTAAACTATGGTCAATACTGATGCACTAGGTCTGATTATGTTTCTGAAATGCTCCTAGTGGTATTCTTTCTAATATTCTTGAGCTTCTATAAATCTAAATGTAATTAAAATACAAATGATTGAAATAATTATCAGTAGCTTAAAATTGAAGCATTCATCATTTTACCAAGAATTCTGTGAACTCCATGTTTTCCAAAACCAGATTTCACCTAGAAATTGTATTACTGTCTCAGCTGAAGAATTGTGCACATTGATATTTGGAAGTAAAGGATTTGTTTGTTGACATGTGACATCACTTGTATTTACAGTGTTTGTCTAATTACTAGACTACGACAACCAGCATAGCTGGCTTCTTAACTTGTCTCTGCCACTGTCTTTGACTCAAAACAAGAAATGTAAGCTCTCCATACCTCTATTTGTCCATCTGTGAATGTGTATATTTTTTGCTACATGCTTTCTGGGCAGCTGTGTGACTTTATTGACTGATGGTTGCAAATTTCATTTAGACTGTTGGGAATGAAATGTGTTACTTGATCGTTAGTGTCCTTGACCTGCTATTCCACTCTTAAAAGGGGATGGCACTTTGTATCCCTTACAGAGGCCGTATTGTCCCAGTGGCTCAGAACAAAGTGAGAGAAGGATGTAACGGTGAACAAATTTCACCCCTTCCTCCCCTCTTAAGAAGGCCATCAGTCCAGTCTGTGCTGCCTTCATCACATTGTGCTTCATGTGTGATGAAAATGATAATCTTTAAGGAGCAGTTTGAAGGAATATAGGTTTGGTTTGAATGAATCTCTAAAAACAGAGATATAGGACAGATTATAGGTTGAATCTCTAAAAACAGAGATATAGGACAGTTAACAGTTGGGCAGTGAAGCTAGTTGGAAGGAATAACTACAGAGATGAAACCTAGATGAAGAAACGACACGTAGTATTGAAATGTAAGAGGTAAGAAATGTGAAGAAGTGACAGTTTCACAAGGGATGAAGACGAAGGAGGTGGAAAGCATCAAGGGCGTAGATGAGATGTTTGCAGAACGTGAATAAAGTGGGAGTGTTACAAGCAGAGGCAGAAAGGTCGGAGTGGATTTATGAAGATCTGGAAGGAAAAAGCTGACGCTGAATGTTGCAGTCAGGTAAGAGGGAAGCCTTGTGCAAATAGCAGCTATAGTGAATGAGACGAGGTTAAGAAGGCAGAACTTAGTTTTTACACATTGTTTGTACACATCAAGTTAAAGTTAGTGTGTAGGTGAAAATGAAACCATCAGCTTAACCCACTGAGCAGCCTAAGGGGGTAAGAGAGAATCTGCATAATTGTATTGAAATGAGGGAACTGCCAAAATCCAAGTCTGACAGCATACAGCAATGAAGAAGAGGAGAAGAAGAACCATGATTAATGAAGAAACAACAGGAGGAACCAGAAGAGATGCCAGGTAAAGTTGCATAATTTTTGAATGGATGGCAAGAGCACCTTGTAGGATGAAGGCAATCATCTATGTGAACTGCAGGTGAGGTGTGAGCAACATAAAGATAACAAATCTGAGAAATGACCGGAGAAGAAAATCAGCAGAGATTTTAAAGTGCGTGGAATAGAAAACAGAAATCAGGGAATAGTGAAAGCTGTGAGCCAGCAAGAGTACATAGCATTTTTCAGGAATATAGACACAAATAAGGACAAGAAAGAATTTTTTTTTTTCATGAGAAAAAAGCAAACATAGCTGGGGTAGTCCAGGTAAGTGAGTAAAATATCATCAGAGCTGGGAAAGAATTGGGCTTGCAAAATTTAATAACAGTATGTGATATGATACAGGAGGACCGTACCTTGGTTCTTAAGATTGGATATTTACTTATTAATAATAAAGTCGCATTCATCAGCTGGGCACTCATATTCTGAGAATTCCTGCCTGATTTACCTACTGGGATGCACCATAGTAGTCCTGCAACTCTACCCCGTAACTGTCCAGATTTGGGACCTATGGAAACATAGTGCAGCTACATTGTGTTACACACACACGTTTCTTAGCTGCATAAGCCATGATGTGGGGAGGAAGAGTATGGGATGCTAATGTGTATTGAGTTCACACCCCAATATGGAGTCATGAAGATAGATCTGGAAAGTAGGCCTGCTCCAGCAGAGGTATCCACCCAAAGACCTGGCAGCCTACAGAGGTCCTTAGTTACTTTTCAGAGCATATTTACAGCGTGTTTTACGTTTCAGTAAATCTTTCTTCTTTGCTTCCATGGAAACTTGAAAGCAGAGAGACGTTGTGTGTTGTCAATGGGTGCTAAGCAAGTAGTTAATTTAGACAATGGCTTTTTCATTTTCATTTCAGATGGTGATGTAACAGTAAATTTTGAAACTTCAAATGGACATACCATAGCCATTGGTGAAGAAACCATACAGGAAGAAAACATAGTAAAAGCCAGTGGAGATAATGGTACTTTATCAGAGAAAGCTTCTGCATTGGAAGGAAAAAAAGAAGATCAAAAAGGTAAATGAACACATTTATCACAAACTGTTTTTCACCTGCTTAAAATATTAACATGTTCTTCCATTAACACTAACGTGCTGTGAGTTCTGTTCTGCAACAAGGATGCCAGCAGAACCTGCCGAGAAGATAGACTTGTGAAACATCAGTATTTCATCACTGGTAGGCACACTTTTTACTGTGGATATAGTAAGGTAATAAAGAGAAGCATGGTCTGCGCATGAAAATACATGCAGAGATGTTTGATTTCTAAATTCCCTGTGAGCATTTCCTTGAAGCTGAGGGCAAGCTCTGGTTTCTGGTTTTCCTTTTGTGAAAGAAGACACTAAGTGCATATGCATCACCTTGCAATATCATTGCAGAAGTGGCTTGCGGCTTAAATGTTCAAATGTGTTTAAGCTACTTAAAAACCATGTGTCATTTTGAAAATAACTTCAGCAGCTCATTTCCAGTGGTTTTCATTACATCCTGAACACTTGTATTCCAAGTTCTTCAGAAATATTCAAGGGAATATATTGCTACTGCAAAATGAACCTAGGTCATTTATGGAAAATGTACTTTATGACCCTAGGATTTTTTATAAATACAACGCACATAATACTGGTAATATTTATTATGCACTAAATCCTAAGGTCCTTATTAATTTTGTTACCGTTATTCAGATTCACCTTGGTAAAGGAGCTTGACTAAATAAAGAAAAGGTAAACGCTAAGGTGGAATCACAAGGGTTTGGACTGCTTATAAACTTCTTTCTCTAGGATCTTGAATACTGGACCAATTCTTTTCCGTAATCCCCCCCCAAAAAGCATTCTTAAATGCTATTCCATTTATTGGATTTTTCTACAGGAAAGAGCAAGGATACAAAAGACCAAGAACTTCATGGCTGGCTGTTACACTGAGCAGTCTTTCCAATGTTTTCTAGTAACCTCTACCTAGTGATGAATGAGCCTCTGGAGGTTGAGAGGGCCAGTTCAACTAACAACAATTTGAATTCTTCTCTGAACTATGTAAATCACTTAACTATGTAAAAAGTGGCTGGATATCTAAGCAAAACTGCCTTTCTTATGAGATTTCTAGTACTTCCTGTCTCCCAACAAGCCAGAAATACATGATTAGCTTTTTTCATGACATTTAAATACATCTATCTTTTGATGCCAACTCGAACCAGATGTGTATTGGGTCAGGAAGAAAGAGTTGCAAAAGCCATGGAAAACTCCTTTAAAATGGTTCAGGTTAACTTTGGGGTTAAATCAGATCACTTATTATTTTATGCCTTCTGGAACTGTCAGATTTTGGAAGTTTTCCTAAGGTGCTTTTTTTTTTTTTTTTTTAACATACACATTTCTAAAATCCCATTTCTGAAATCCCATCTAGCTGACTCTGCAGAATGTAGAACTCTAATGAAAAGGGGAAAGTTCAGTATCTATTTCAAACTCGTTATTACACTCTGCACACCCTATATATTGCGCTAACCTTAAAGAAATTTGAAATGATTGCTGTACAGGAGTAGGTGTGGTGCCAAAGAATATATAACTATCACTCCAGTCCCTTCATACTACATTAAGCAAGAAGGTGAGCCTGTCTGTTGAACTCGATGCAAGAGTAAGGACCACAGAGTAATCTCACCTAGCAGATTAATCCTCGGTGCTTTTTTATAGCAGGTGCCATAAGCATGCGTTGCACCTACAGCCACTGGCAGAGTGAGAAATGACCTGCTGATGGTTTGATATTTATTTGATTATATATTGATATTTATCTGCCATCTTACAGAGCATCAAAACCAGAGCTGCACCAGGACTGCAGGAATACCTAGGGTGGTGTACTCTGCTCAGACCATAAAACGCTCCCATTTCACATCACAATCCTCTGTCAGAAGAACTGAGATGGGTGGAATGAATACTAACCAGACTGCCACAAAAAAATGGATTCTAGTTCATCTTTATAGAGGCTGATGTTAGGCTTTTTAGAGTCATGAACTCTTGTTCATAAATCTTAAAGGAAGTTATATATACTTTGCATGTTTATAAGACCTGAAGACAGGATTAATTCCTGCTGTTTAGTAGCTCGCTATGCTGCAGTTCAAACTCCTGCCAAAGGAAAATGTTCCTAAAAATGCATCTCAGCCCCTGAAAGCTATGAGGTTATTTTAAAACTCTTCTATGAAATTGTGGTGGTCTTTATTGCTCTCTAGTTCAAGTGGGTCTTGAAAATGAATTTCCAATATAAATATGATAACTGCTGACACTGGAAGTTTAAAAAGGGTGACACGCATGGTGATCAAGTGACGAGAGTTGGCAGCAATGCGTAAAAGAATGGGGAATATGTTAGGGGTTAAGTTAAGTTACAGAAAAAAAGCTGTTTCAGCATGAGCCGCGGAAACGGAGTGTCAACAGGGCAAATGAAAGGCTCAGCCACACAGCACAGAAACAAATTAAGCAGAAGGGTGTAAAGAAGAAGCCTGAAAGCTGATCCCTGTGCTGCCAGACAACTCTACAAACCTTGCACCCCTCTGCTGCTTGTCAGCTTGCAGGTGCCTTTCATATTTGGGGAAAAAAATCCCTTTGGAAATTTCATAGTGTAACTATTACTGTTTGTAGTAATGATATGTCAATCATCCGAGTGGGATGTTTAAAAGGAAATTTCTCCTTCATGGCAGGATAATAAGAAGCTAGTGACAGTTTTACAAAAACAGGTAATTGAGTGATAAAACTTTGCAGAGGAGAAACCAGACTCTGGGTCTTTTTTTCTAGATCATTTATTCATATTATACATGCACCGGCTTGAATTCTGAATTACTACTTTTTTTCCTGTTCTCACTAAAAGTCTCTAGTATCATTTGTCTTTTGCAGAAAACACAAAGTTAAACTGTAGCCTTTCTCTGTGAGCACCCTGGAAGGGATGCAGAGCAGCAAGTGGACAGGCAGCGTGCCAAAGTACCTGCTGGTTGTCTGGCCAGCAGTCTGGACCATGCTGTCATGCCAGGGCTGCTGACCTCTGGCACATCTGCAGCCCCTGCAGACTCCAGTGCTCCAGGTTCACAGTGGGGTATGGGCATCCCATATGGGATCCAAAGAGGCTTTCTGCCTCCTGTCCTCTACAACAGTGGTGGAGAAGAGCAAAAGCAACATCAGTAGAATAGATGTCAAAATTGTAGCTGTTGTAGGTACAGGGACATAGCATGATGATACAGCATACTTGCTGCACATTTTAAAACTCCTGGTACTGTGTCAGAGCTCCTTTTCTCCTCCTTATCCTCTCAGGATGTCTCTGGCATTCAGACATATCAGAGAACACTGAGTTTGTATCTGAGTTCTGTTTGTAATTTTTTTTTTTTTTTTATCATGGGAAGCTAAATATATTTTCAAGATTCTGGTAGATAATTTCACATCTCATTGTTATCTTGGGGTTGAAGAAGTGAAAGGTTTGGTAACCATTAGTAAGATATGGCCTGGAAAAAAGTAAGAAGAAGTTTCATTTTGCATACCATCAGTCAGGTATGTGTGATAGAACTCTGATAAATAACTGCACTGCAGGAAGCCAGAGCTCCTTTGTGGGTGTTGTGGGAGACATGAAGCATAAGCTTCTGAAATGTTCCTATACCGTTTATAGCAGACCTGAGATCCTCTTAGGTTTTCTCATGTGTTTCAGTGAAGGAAACAATTTGTCGTCCTGTTTCCAAATGAATTCATAGGATCCATGTGTATAATGCTTTTCCCCCACCAGATAACTCATCTTGAGAGCTAGCAGACGTTCAGGTCATAGTATGTTGGGTTCAGAGGTTCTTTCCCCTACACTTTATCAGCTGTCTCTTAACTCTGCCTTTAAATTTAATCTTTTGTTTTTCTGATGGATAAACAGAAAAGGAAAAAGGGAATCACAAGCTCTGGTCTTATGAGTATGCATACTTGCTGACCAGCACTCTAGTTTGCGTACAAGGGCATGTTCTTCAAACTAAAATTTTCTAGGTTCTTTTTCTCAGAGGTCTTTGCTTTATGTTGTCTTCCAGGGTCTTATACAGGAGCCTCTCAACAGGCTTCAAACCACTCACTGTGAGAGACAAAGCAGACTTTTCTCCCTCTTCTGTGTCTTGTTGGCTTCCTACAGCCCTGAGCTCTGTATATCATCGAATCATCTACGAGCACAATACATAAAAGTTGTGGTTTTTATTTTTTCTTGTGTTTTGGTTTGGTTTTTGTGTTGTTTTTTTTTTTGCCTGTCTCAAAAGAATCTTCTTGTAGGTCTCAGTCCATCTGAGTTATTTGCTGGCTATAAACAGTTCTTCTAAGAATAGTATATCTTCTATTCATCACCTGAAGTATGTAAATGAGGCTGAATCCAAGTCTTCTTGAAAGGAAAGCTACTCTAGATAAAGCTCTGTTTGAGCAGAGACCGTTCGCTAAGTCAGCCAGGCTATCTCATGCCAGTAGGCTGACGTGAGAGGTGCAGGCTTTCACCCACATACGTTGAGTGGCAGAGGAAAGCTCCTAATTTGTAAAGCTGCCATTTTTATTATTTTTTTTTCATTTATAGAAAAGATATCCTAACTTGGCTCCAGGAGTAGGATTGTAGACAGGATTTTAGAAGACTAACCATTGAATTGTTTGAAAATATCTATACAAAAAGTATAAGGGAATGTAGAAACTAGCATGCCTGTTCACTTTCCAAGTCTCTGTAGAATAAGAAAAGATTGAAATATGCAGCTTAAAGTGAAGATGTTTTAGATATTCTGTCTTGATTTAATAGCTTACTTTTTACACCGCAGTTGGGCAGTTAGCAGTGTAAAATGATAGTCAGTGGATTTGGGTTGTTGTTTTTTTGTGTTTCCTTTTTTATCTTGGAACCAATGTGAAATATTTGAACATAGTTACTTTAGGTCAGATATTACACCTGGCCCTTTCTCCCTTCTCCTTCTGATTTCTACATTGTCTCTGTTACAAGGCCTCTTGCACAGGGTGCTGTTGACATTGTACAGTAAGCAAGATCTGGAAGTCTGCAGATGTACAGATCTGCTCATCTGTCTTCAGGAAGGATGCATTCAAAACTGGAATTAATGCAGATAGGGCTGCTAGGAGCGTCATGAGACAGCTGTTCTTGTTCAACCTAGCAAAACAGAGCCTTAGTCTGAGTGCATTCAATGAATGTGACAAGTTGGTATACAGCCAGGAGAGAGCATGGCTGAAGGACAATGCTGGCACAAGTAGAAAGGAATAAACAGTGGCTTTAAATACGTTTAGACTGGAAATTAAGGGAAGCTTTCTAACAATTAAAATGGGTGTTCTCTCAAACAGAATTTTAGTAGCAATAGCAGGAACAAAAAATGGAGCCGGTTAAATCTGAAGTTTTTGAAAGCATCTGAATGAGTTCACCACCTGCGTCAGCACAGTCAGTGAGTCCAAAAATGAGACAAAAGACACCTTGTGTTGTCTGTCGTCCCACGTTTCTGAACGACAACTTCCTGGGTTTTGATTAATCACAACACAGGTCTCTGCGTAGACTGGAAAGGAAACTCTCGATTCTCAAAACTTACTGCGTTTCTCTTTACAGGGATTTATTCTGCAAAAGGCAACAAATCATATGTTATTTCCAACTTCGATTTTATGTAGTGTTACTCCACTGAGTTATGCTCATTTTCCAGGAGAAGGGTGCTTTGCAGTGGATATAGATTACATGCTTGCATTGCAGCAGTACTGGTTCTCCGTGAGCTATCTTTGTATCACTGCTCTATCTGGAAAAGCAAAAGCGTCAGTACTGTATGACAAAATCCTGGGGTAAAAAAGCTTGGACCTTCAATTCCTTAGAAATTTACAAAAGTAAAGAAAACATACATGTATTATACAACCTGGTTATGTATGGTTTCCGAGACTATGTCAAGGATTGACACAGTTCTTCAGAACCACCATTTGGTCCACAGTTTACAAACGGTGCCACATTTAGCTTCCAATGTAAGTCATATGATATTCCAGTGAATAAGTGAATACTGCATGTTGGAATCTCTGAAAATCTTTGAGACTTGAAGGGTTCCTACAAGAGCTGCTGTACACTGCGTATTTTGTAATCCTGGCCATCATTTAGGTGTTTATATGAGAAAACAGCATTCTTAAAAGCCTGGCCTCAATCACAATTTCTGGGAACAAGAAAATCTGATCTCAAAGTGAGCTTTCTTGAAAATCTGGCCTTTGGAAAATTTGTTCCAAGCATAAACATATTATTGATCCAAATGCTTAATGAGATGTTAACATTTGCTTTGCTTTCCTATTAAAAATAATTTATGGGGAGATTGCTTTTACAGCAGACGTCTTGATGAAGGCAGAAGTGAATAAAAGATATTCCTATCTGATGGTCATTTGGAGACCTTTTGTTAAAAGTCCAGTTTGTGATGAACAGATCTGTAAACTAAGAAAAGAAACAACAATAAAAATACATCGCAGCTGGTACTGAGATACCTTGGGGATGGGCTTGAACAAATAGATGAACTGAGCTGATTCAGCTGGCTCCTTGATTTGGCAGTCACAACTGAGATGAGAAAGAACAGTCTTGAAGACCAAGGACCCATATTCAAGTAGAGTCATGCTAGGGAGGTACAATTACAACATAATTTTATCTTGAACCATTTACAGACATCAGACCATTCCTGTTGCTGTTCAAGAGCGTGCCAGTGTTTCATTATTAGCTGTTTGTATTACTGCATTACTCACACACAGACCAGGAATTTATTTTATGGTGTCTTACATAAGTACAGAAAAACACAGAAATGTCCCAGTGGACCTGCAGCAAAAGAGAGGACACTGTGGTTAGACATCGAAAAACAAGAGGAGACTGCACCAGAATAACAAACACAATGCCAGCAGCTTAAAAATTGTCAGCTTTGTCATCATAATAGAGTGTAATGTAGGAGACGACAGTTGATAGGTATATTTGTGAATGTTGACAAGGAGAGCCTTCCAAACCTGAGGGCAGCAAAGGAAAATCAATGAAATACTGTCTGCTTCAACATCTGGCTTGTTGGCAGCAAAAGCTAGCGTAATGGCCTAGTCAGGTGGGAACTGGGAATCAGTGTCTCAAGAGTAAGTGAGAAACAACAGTTATGGCAGGATTGGACTAACGTTGAGGGCCATTGGGCTTGTATCTGATGAGATAAAAAGGGAAGCTAACAAAGTTAGTAAAGACAAAGATAATATGATAATATGACATGGTAAAAGCAATGGGAAGAGCAATTGTCTTTACCATGGCTTTCCTCGTGGATACGAGATGACTGGCTGGTCAAGGCCAAGAAAAGGGCATATACGGTGCAGTCAAGATTCCAAGTGAGCTGTAACTATCTGAGCAAATAGGGTTCTGCTGTGCAAAAAGAGTCTGCCAGACTTTGGTATGATGTACATAACAGTATGGAAAGAACTGTCCTAGATAAAGTGATGATATCCCAGGGATGGTGAGGTATTTCAGTTAAAATCAATATTATATAAATTGCCAGTTTTAATCACAACTGAAGTCTGCAAGCAGGGACTTTGTTTTGAATGAACTGTTCTAATTTTGTTTTTCATTTATAGCTTTTAGTTATTTTTCTACAGAACTGAAAATTATTCGTTGGGTGTCAATAAGATATTCTTACTTGCAACTAAGTAAAGATTTAGCCTTGTATTTTGTACTTTTTTTGCTAATACATAAGATAAATTCTGTGACACATTATTTAATCACTTATATAGTTGAATGTTAATTGACCAAGATTCTAAATAATTGCACTGCATTTCCTTAGAATATGGTGGAGTATTTCTTTTTAATAGGTTATTATTCTCTTCTAAAGATTTTTTGTATTAATATGACTGGAAGCAGAACACAGTGGCAATGTATAAATACACAAATTCGCAGTTGTTTCTTGTTAGTAAATGAAGTTTTAACATGCTGGACCCATAAGGAAAAGGTATATCAAGGAATGGTTTACACTTAAAATTATTTCTGATCATCATGCCCTTCAAAATTTTATCTTATCTTGCTATGTTTGTATAATGGAACTAAAGTTTTAAAATGTCCTGCTTTTTCAGAATTAAATCAGTTTTTCAACTTTGAATGAAGTTAAGTAGACTTTCTCAAGGAGATGCTGTTTGCTATAAAAGAGGAAAGCAAAATGTAACAAACATGTTTTTTTCTTCTTCCAAAGTCTTTCTCTGGTCCAGAAGAAAGAGGTAGGAGAACAAAGAGGTCATACAAGGATCTGTGCTCCAAAGAATCTGCTTGCTAGCTTTAAAACAATGGTTCTTGTACAACATTAGCAAAATTTAGTCTATCATGTGATTATATGGGCTGGAAATAAAGGAGGAAGACACTGGACTGTTAGTCTTAATTCCTTTGGTTGTTAAAGAGACACGTGTGCATGTTTCTCTTAATATCTGCAGGTGATGCATTAGGTTCATATTAACAAGCCTTAAACTAGAGTTTGAAAAGGCTTTGTTTCTCAGATAAAGAATGTCATCATTGTCCAACACAATTTTTGTTTTTCATTTACTAATCTTAAAATGAAAAGATGCTGCTTATCTCTTGGGAATCTTTCACAGAGGAAGGAAGAGGGTGGAGAATGGGCAGAAGATCCAGGAATGGCCACTTAATGTGTGTAAGAGTAAGGATTTTGTAGGAACATACTTCAAGAAGTGAATTGGTTTCCTCTCGAGTGATTAAAAAAAAAAATGAGATTGTTAGAAGTACTTTTGATATGTGCTTGGCTTCTTTGTTCCCTGGCCATTGTAAATTATACTAACATGCAAGTAAAGCCCATATGATTTTGATGGTATGCTCTTGGTTTTATAAAATCCTTTTTCCAAAAGGCTTGGAAAGGCTGTCTTGAGCCCAAATGGGCACAGAGCTGGTGTGATGTTATAAATAAAGATTCCCCTCTGACTACCAGCTACAGTCTAACAACTGTAGAGATTATATTGCAAAATTTTGTGCTGACTCTAAATGGCTAATCTACATTAGCGCTAGGAGTGCAGTTTTAAAGTGAATTTCCAGATCATCCCTGCTTATCATTCTTGGGTTTGCAGAGCACACAAACCAGGTTCCCTTTGAATGAAACTAAAACCAAAGTTGCATTCAGGGACTGGTGGTGCTCCCACCACATCTGGGTATGTGGTCTACAGAACTAGGCTGAAGCTAGTCCAAAGTAAGACCTCATGATGTGCACACAGTATGGACGTAGGGTCCTCAGTGTTACCTGTTTTCACTCTGCAGAGCCATTCCTACTGGACTACACAATGTAGATAAAGTCAGGATTTCCATGGGCTAAGTAACTGACAATTCTTAAAACTGCAGCCTTGTGGCAGTACTCGGAGAGCATGCAGGAGAGAAGAGCATTCCCATGGCAAATGACATCCTATTTTAATTTAGCTTCATCTCTTCCTGAAGAGGAGAAATACCCTGGGGAAGATACCCAAAATAAAGTTGCTGTTTCTCTGAGCAAGCACACTGCAGCTTAGAAGAATGGGTTCGTGCAGGGGAAAATTTCAGCTGCATAGCCATATTTGAACCTGTGGCTGAGGGAATGGCCCTGTTCACATTCAGATTCACATGAATCTGAGTTTTATAGCCTGTTGGTCTCAAGAGGACTGGAAAGAATCTAAGGGAATTTGTGAGAGGAGTAAATGGCATTTCCCGTGCTTCGTTTGCAGCCAGCAGTCTAGTTGGGGATGTTGGGAGTTAAGGAAGGTTCTTGGAGATCTAGAATAGGTGAGAATGAGAGAAGTGCCAGACAAAAGTCTTCAATGAGAAGGACTTGAGTGGAGACAGATGGCAATTTTTTTTTCTGAAGTAATACTTCAGAAGATGAAGAAGTCTCTGCTGATTCCCAAGAGCTCAAGCAGCAAAAAGTAGTCATTGTCAAGCTTGCTATTAAATGTATGTGGCGTATGTTTGTGTCAGTTGGCTTCTATTCACTTTCTTATCCATAGAGAGCACTACTGATCACTGCCCAGAAATACCGGCATCCCATGCTCCACCACTACCCAAGTCTAAGCCTAAATCTAAAAAAGCTCCGTTACCACCAAAAAATGCTATTGCTGCTTCCACCACCACCAGCCATAAGAGTAATGAAGCATCTCATGCTAAAAAAAAGGGAAAGGCTCCTGCTAAGCAGCCTCCTCTCCCACCTCCAAAGCCAACAAGTCACAGTGCAAATCGGGAAGCTGGTGAGTACTGCACAGGCCGTGCCTGTTGCAGTGGGTGCATGTGCATGGGGGTGCTTGACTTTGTCTGGTGAGAACTTCTGCTTTTGTAAATAGCAGTGCTACTAAAGAGCATGCCCCTGATGTTTTCAGCTAGCTTCCCACTGAGCTCTGGTTCTGCTGTCCGCAAATGACCCAGACATCAGATGAATCACTTCACTGTCTAATAAATGTATGCACAAAACCAAGCACAACAGAGACTATATTGAATTCCCAGGTGACATGTAAGTGTTGGTAATAAAACAACCCAGAGAACTGCCAAAGAATCAGCAGGGAAAAAGGTGACTTCTGAAACCAAATACATCTGAGTTGCCCCAAAGTAAAACTATTTTGGTTTTACTGTAACTTTCTGCTGGAAGTAACAACTATTCCAATTAATGTGACAAGATGAGAAGATTTCAAAGAGGTAAAGGATAAAACAAGGAAGACATCTTTAAAGATTGTTGAGTAGTGGTTGTTTTAACTGAGAAAAAAAATTTAAAAAAAAAAAATTAAAAAAAGAAGAATTATAAATCCTTAGAAATAGACAGACTTCCCTGAGCTTGTTGATAGCTTCTTGTGATTCTAAATATGCACTGAGAATGGAAAATGTCAGTCATCAGGCACGTAATAGATGTTTTTATCACTGCACTTTTTATCCAAAATTCTGTAAAGATGCTAGATTATAGGTAGCTGTTCTAAGGTACTGATCTGGAGTTTGAGTGGTTGTAGTTTAGACAATGACCAAAAAGAAAACATTCAAATATAATTTGAGTGCGAGCAGTATTATGATGAATAGACTGTATATATATGTGCATTGGCCAACTTACACAAACCTTGTATTTTCGATCCTCTTTCAGTCATTCAAAGCCTTTCAGTCACTCCAGTTTTCTCTCCAAGTATACTTCTTCATAACTTGTACATTTTGGCAAGTTTCGTATTTGAAGCACACAGAAGAGGATTGTTTGAAAACATTGCAAGACTGCTAAAGTTACAATAATAACTTTGCCATAAAATATCCATTAACTTGGTATTAACTGTCCCTACTACATCAATAGACCACAAGAATAAACATTTTGAAAACCCAGAACTTGCTGCTTGTATTTCACTTGCAGCTGGAAAACTCAGTTCCTCCCAGGTGAAGGAACCTAATAACAGCAGACCTTTCAGAAACAGAACAACCCATCAGATAGAGAAGTGCTTAGGCAAGTGGTTGGTAACGAGCTCTCAGGTATCTCAGTTCTTAAATTAAAACACATTCAAATTCCAGATTTGTCTTTTAGTAGCCTTGATGAAATTTCATGCAATACTTGAGACCATACAGCTATAAAATGTATCAATGTACCTCTTGTATAAAGTGGTACATTTTCTACTAGCAATTTCTTTCAGCATTAGGTACATTGTTTTCATTTTAAATAGGGGCAATGCTTAATAAAGAGAACTCATAGGGAGCAGTATTTAATACAAGAGGTTCATCAGATCCCCATGAAAGTGAACACGTGATGCAACCAGTGATCTAGTCCCATGAAGGAGAATAGGATTTGAGAAACTGAGGTTACTCAGGTGGTTTCCAAACTGAAACAGTATAGTTGGGAGAAAGGGGACATGAGCGTAAGCATGTACTTTTGCCAAAAGGCAAATAATGGTCGTGAAATTTCTGTGCTTAATCAAAATTCAAATTTTCTACTGAAAAAGAGGCTTGACAGAAAGTTGTCAGGCAGCCCAGCTTAAAGCAACAATAGCAATAGCACTTCTGACCTGAGCGAAAGTGTGTGGGGGTGAATTTCTCTGGGAGAATTCTTTCAAGTTTTTGTATCTGATTGCAAGTCCAGGAGGGTTCTGAGAATAATGTAAGGTTTCATTCAATGGAAACATCTTCTGACGTTTTCCCAATGATAATTATAGTGCAGCTGTATATTTGTATTGTGCCGGAGTTCTTAAGTTTAAGCACATAACTGGTTTCGTTGGCTGGGGCCTGTGTTTAAGTGCTTTGCTGGATCAGAACCAGAGCCCTTTGTTAGTACCATCTACTTACTCACTGAGGTTTCTGCTAAATAATATACAGGTTGGAGCCACCATTTATTTCCACTGCAATTAGGAACTGCCGCCTGTAACATTTCTTTGTTTCCTTTTGATTTGCTGGTAAGTGAAGTCAGTTGGTGTGGCTGGTGACTGCAGTATCGGTAGATCCTGCGCCGTGCCCCGTACAGTTACCTCACGGCACAAAGAGGGACACTGATATGCCTGAAGCCATGAGTTCCTGCAAATTTTTCCAGATGTACTGAAAGCCACACGGCTCTATAAATGTTTATAAACCATAACATTCTGCTGCAGGAGAGAACGGTATAATGTGTCTTTTGAATTATTTTCCATCTTCTTTGAGACTAAGAACAGCCACGCTGTGAAAGCTATTTTTGTATCGTGAGCTTATTATGGCCGGTATCTGTATTTTGATTCTATCCTAATCTGCTGGGGTTTTGTTTTTATTTAAATGCTTTAAGTAAAGTAGGCCTTTCAGCAGATTTTTATTACAGCTTTCTGTTTTACTCGGTAAGCTTAGCTTCAAGGCTGCTGTGTAGCTTTATAATGCTTTCATTTGTGCTCTTGAGGTTAATGCATTTTTAGTGCAGCAGAAGTGTTTGAGTTGGATGCATTTTGATGAAGAGGACTGAATTTTAAGGCGGTTGTCAGTTTTATTGCTTTTAAAATGAAAGTCAGAATGCTGAAGCTCCCAGTCCAGATGATGCGTGCATCAACGCAGCAATCAGAAATGTGGCTGGGATGCACATGGGCATACCTTGCTAGCTGAACTCTCTTGCAAACCTGGGCACTGACTGAAGCCAAGGTGCAACCATATATGCTTCAATATAGTATCACAACAGCAGACAGCAACATCGCTGGCCAGCTTGTGCAGCTAGCGTCAAAATCTTGTGTCACCACATTTTCAAGGCTACTTGAGTTGGTCACTGTCAAGACAAAGAGCTCCAGTATATACAGAAGGCCTTCAGTGCCTCTTTCCTTCTGGAGATCATTTGTGCAGAATGAGATCAGTGGTTTCCAGCTCTATTTTATGGACATACCCATCTGGACTCAAAAGTACCTCTCATTTTACTGTCCCTCTGCTGCTTGCCATTAATTAGAAGCACACCACTTGCAAGAACATTGTGAAATGTAATTAACTGATGCCCTCAATGGTCCTGATGTTCATTGAAAGGTGTAAGGACATATTGTTCTCCTACTGCTCAGACCATAAAAATCACATAATAGAAAAGGTCAGACAATTTTCTCAGTCCAGTAGCATTTATTATTTTTTTTAACTAGGGCAAGAAACATTTTGGGAAAAAGTAGTGGATGATGTCCAGGCAACTTCTAATGGGCCAATTCAGAATGCTAGGATCAAAATCTCACCTATATCTAACATTGATCCCCTCCACTGATCTTCGACAAATATTTATCATTTCAGTTTTCCCATCTCTAAAGCTGAATTGTGAATTCCAGCATTTACTCATCTCAAGCATATAGATGGAGAACTATAGAAGTATCAAGTGTAGTTTTTTCATTTTTTGAAGTATCAGCATACAAGGCAATTCATGCAGAAAGGTGCAAAAAATGTATTGTTGCAAGACTGTAAAATGCTTTTTCTTTTCTTATTTTAGCTAGTTCTAGTTCCTCACATGCTAAAAAAACACCAGTCTCTAAGTCTTCTTCATCACCATCTCCTTCGTCCACATCATCTCATTCCAAAGCCTCTAAGGAGACTTCCAGCAAATCGGGCACATCAGGGACTCCCAGGGGCAAGAAAAAAGCTGGGAAGCAGTCAGCCCCACGAACGGCACCAGATGGGGCAGCTTCTTCCCCCTCAGGTGCCACAGCCAGCAGGTTGGAAGCGAAGGCAGAAAAATCTGAGCCTGAGCAGCCTTCCATAGTAATTTCTGAAACAGAGGACGTAGACCAACGGAGCAAGCTGGTTGTACCCCCTCCTCCCACCACGGCTCCTCCTCCGCCCCCACCTCCTTTTCCTGCCGCAGCCGGTCAGCCCGCTGTCTCCTCAGATGCCCAAGATGCACCAGAGGGCTCGGTGGTGAGGCCATCGGTCCCTGGATCAGATACTAAACCTCTTCTCCAGGCTGAGCAAGGCACAGATGACAGCCTGAGCAGTACGGCCCAAGACGGCGGTCCAGATGCTAGTGGAGAAGACTCAAAAAGGTGAGATGGTCGTTGGTAAGTCATTGCTGTCATGGGTAAGTGGCAAAGCCTACAGGAACCCACATTTCTAGTGTTACCTTTGCAGAAAGGATGCTGTAGGCATGCTGACTGGTAATAATCTGTGTCCATTTCCTAGAGGCATCCCAGCACAGTTTGTCCCTTGCCAGCATCTTTGAGCCATTTACCCATAATATTTAATGATTCCCCATGACGGCATTTCTCATCACGTGTGACCTATATTGCTGCCTGGCTGAATACTGACCACTGCAGTCAACAGCTCAGCTAGCCACAGATAACACTTTTATTTCTCTCTCATAAAGGCAAGCAAGAAAGGATGCTGAATTATAAATGTGTTCTTTAAAAAACAAACAAAAAACAGAAACAAAACCTTTTTTAGTGGTGAATATCTTTTAAAATCTCATTGATAAAGCTCTCAGTTCAGTAGCTGAATTCACTAGCAAATGTAATGACAGTTTTAGGCATTGGTTAGTAAATGTTTGGTTCTGCTACTGCCTAATAGCTTTTCTACGTCTCAGATATTATAAAATCTAGTCAAGAGCAAAGTCATAATTATATTTTTTTTTAAGCAAAATAGTTGGCAGCAAAAAAGTGACTGGCTTATTAATCTGTCTTTTCGCTGCCACAAGAACCAGTGTCTTTCATAACAATCCAAGAGGTTTTAGTCTAGATGCCAGTGACCGAGAGAATTTCCTTGAAATAGAGGGAGCCTTGCTGGTACATCTGTGCCAATGTTACATTCCTGTGCTGCTTCTCCCTTTGCTCTACCCTTCGTTTACACAAAGGATTTTCCCAAGGCAGAGGGCCCTCTGCTGCTGATTTCCATATTTATCACTCATAGAAATGAATGTTTTGCACCCAACAGCAATAAAACTATATTTGCAGTAAATAGTCAGGCTTCTGGAAGAGGAAGCTTTGCAATTCTGCCTGCTCTCTGACTGACTCCTCTCACCCCCAACTTTATGAGCTGTTTTTCTCCTCTCATTAGCTTTTATGTACTATTGGTCCCATCCCACAAGAAATAAACAGGAACAGCCATGTTTCTTCACAAAGGCTTTGCAGCTCATCTTTTTAGACTGCATCTTTCTTCATAACATACTTACCCATAAACAGATATGTATACCCATGCACATATATATACATTGCATATGTTTTACATACATACAGTTTTAGAGAGAGAAGTTAGTTTGAGCAGCAGAACTTTTGTTTTCATGCTTGCTTATGCAGTCTGTCTCCCATTCGTGTTCTCTACTGCTTGCGTTAATGTGACACCGTGTCTGCTTATGAATTCATAGCCTGGCTACCAAGGATGACCAAGAAGCAGAGGCACCTGACCAGACCCACTCTGAACCACTGGAGGAGGCTTCTGATGCTGCTGCCCCTGCTGAGAGTGAAAGCAGCAGAGAGAGCCACAGCAGCGACTCGGACTCTGATGGGCCGATACTGTACACAGATGATGACGATGACGACGATGATGATAATGCTAGTGCTGAAAGTAAGCCCCTAACAAGAAGAGGGTACTGGGAAGGGTTGGCCATCTTAGGGTATCTTTAATATGCATTTGTCCTGGGCTGGCTCAGAGAGCCTGCAAAGCTGCTGTGGTAGCCAGATTGCTAACTGGAGCTCACTGGTTGCGTGTAGTCCATGACTCCTACGCCCAGTGAGTTGTTGTGCAGATGACCCCATTAAGTTGTGGCCTGCAGCAGAGCAAAGACTTTGGGACAGAGCTGGAAGCAAGCCTATCAGTCTGTGGGTGATTCTCTTCCAGGATGTGGTGCTACTGCAGGGCATCCCACTGACAAGTTGCAGACCACCCTTTGCACATTGTGTTACGTGACCATGCCTGACCCCTGTTAGTGCAAAGTAAAGAGAGCAGGATATGGCTGCGTGGCATGGCTTTAGATGATGTAGTGTTTTACCTAGTGGTAAATGAGAAATGAGTGTCCTTCTTCTCCCTTCCCAGACAATTGTGATCAAAATCCTGCTGGGACCCATGCAATGGTGGCACCAGATCAAGCATTGCATGGATGGGAGTGGAGGTGGGAGGAGCAGGTTCAGGAGAAGAGGGTTGAACAAGGCCTCCACGTTCGGGCATCAGCCCTAAGTTTTATTGATTGGGGCTCATACGTGTAATGAATCTTTACCCTTAAAGCACCACTGTGGCTTTGAACTGACTTGCACTGGAGATCTTGTGGGAGTCAGGTGATGGGGGAGGTTGCTTCATGGCAGCTCTCAGCTGCTGCTTGAAACTGAGCCCCCAAAATGGCTCAGAATCATGTAGCCACCATTCCAGACTGCTGGTTACAGAGGAGCACACCTACCTCCAGGAGGACTGGCTCGCACTGGACGCTGTCCTCAGCAGCTTCTGGAAGGCCCTGCAGGAGACCCAAGGGCAAGGCATGTAACAGCATGAACACTGGTGCAGCAGATGGTGAAGTGCCAGATAGCTTGAGACACTGAAGTCTTCTGCAGTTCTCCCTTTGGTCTGAATACCATCCAAAGTGGTAGCAACTAAAAATTCATCGATTCAGACAGCAGCAGTGTCTTAATAAGAAGTGAAATGGGAGCCTGTGACCTTAACAAACTGTCATACATCATAAAATCACGCCATCATAGGACATAGGTAGCCCTCTCTGTCAGAATAACGAGACAAGGGAAGTTGTTCCACAGCTGCCTGATGCTGACACAGGCAAAATGGTGTGTTTGTTGTCCCTACTGTATCTGCTTTATGGATAAAGAGATTGCTTCAGTGCCTGGGGCATCCTGCCTAGAATACTTTGCGAGTTCTCAGAGTATTTTTCATTTTATTCAACTATTTTTTTATTTTTATTTTTTACAAGCTAGTTAAAGATAGAAAGCAGTATACAAGAAATAAGTAGCATTACATTGGGGAAAAAAAAATGAGAAAGATGAAAGAACAAGACTTTGTTCTCATTTTCATTTAAAGTTTAAGAAAAAGAGCAGCATTTTGCTAACAGTACTAAGTAGGTAAATAAATCAGCCTATAATGTATCAGACTTCAAAGACACATAAATGTAGATTTGTCCTTGTAAAACTCCTCTGTCATTTTGGCTGTTAGCTTTTTCATGCAAGTCTTCCAACTTTTTATTGTTGTGAGCTGAGTTGAAACTATTTCCCTTTTGATGTTAATTAAAATTCTTCACCTGCATGTCAGAACAAGGCTGCTTTGGGGAGGTATTAAAGTCCTTACTCAGTTTGTGTTTGTAACCTAAGCATGAATGAACTAAATTTACCCTCCTCTTCCTTTCCTCAGGCTCTTTGGCAAGTAAAATTCGTCGTAGGGATACTCTTGCTATCAAACTTGGCAACAGACCATCTAAGAAAGAATTAGAAGACAAAAACATCTTGCAGTGCACATCTGAAGAGGAGAGGCAGGAAATCAGACATCAGATTGGAACAAAGCTAGTGAGGTATTAGTTGCAGTGTAAATGTGTTTTTACTGGGTGGAGGTGGAGGAAGATGGTGAATAACATTGGGTTCACATTTTAAATTCAGCCCAATATGCAGTGCAGGATCTTCACGGTAAAACAGTCTGGAAAATTGTATTTTAATTTCTCATAAAACTTTAAAATGTCAGTGTTAGATTTTTGTTCTGCTGGAGACAAACCTGAGAGCTTCAGAGGCTGAGTTTTTTTTTGTTTTGTTTTGGTTGTTTGGTTGTTTGTTTGTTTTTTTGCTTGTTTGTTTTATATAGGAATAAAAGTGACTCCAGAACAATCAGTACCATGGTTCAAGCTTTTCCTCATGTTGGTTAGCAGGGACTTGAACTTACGTGTCCCCCTCTCAGTCAGAGTTGTAGTTTCAGACACATAAAGTATGCTTGTGCATGTTCTTCCCTTATGTTCCTTCCCACCCTTCTCCTGTTCTCTATATGATTAATTATTCATGTCCTGGTGCCAACAAAAGAAATTAACAGAGACTGGATTTGTAGATCAGTAGTGTGCTCATGTCTTTCTCATGCTCCTAACTGCTGTGGAACATAGATTACTTTCTGCTCCTGAACTTGAGAACATAGCATTAAAAAATAGTTTTCACTTTTATTTTTACAAACTTAAAAAAAAATCATCCAAAGTGTTAATTTTGGTTATAACAGTCTCTGAGAACAGACTACAATACATCTGGATTTTCCCAGGCCTGTCGTTGTTTCTCTTGTGCTCGGCAATGTCGTCCAGGCAGACTTGGAGGATGTCCTGTGTTTGTTAGATTTCCAGATACTGGGCAGTGCAGCCAGTGCTACTCCAGTACAGAAGCCCAGCAGCCCGGCACCAGCACTTAGCACATGTGCTGAGGTGCTCCGTGAATTGCATGGCTAGCTAAGTAATTTATTTCATTCCCTAACTGTGAGAGGTATACATCTTTTTTTGTAGAGCCCAAAGGTCATTTTTCTCCTGCTAATAAAGAAGCCTGGTTGTTATCAGTGCTTTCCTAACCAAATTCCAGCTCTGGTAATCACATCCCGCTTATCTGTATTCCCTGTGGGGCTTACAGTGAACAAGCCGCTCTTTGATTCTTGCCCTCAGCTCTCCTGCCTGGCATTGCCAGTTCTGCCAGGCTGGCACCCTCACCACGCAGAGATAAAATAGATGTGCAAAGCTTATGGTGCCTGGTACAATGCCAGGTGCAATACCTGTGCTCAGGTATGAAATCACAGCCACGTTTATGGCATCTTCTTTTAAAATTCCTGATGTCATGATCAGCACCTCAGAGCAGAGATCTGGTGGGAAAGTGTCTGAAGGCAGTGGAAGTCCTGTTCCCACAGCCCAGTGAGTGCTGGGTCAGGAACTTCCTGCAGCATGGGGTTGGTCACTCCTTTCAAACCTCCTCACAGTCCGAAAATCACATGAACACAACGGAAACTTTGTACATAATGAGACCTGGAGCTGTTAAAAAAACAAAAGGTCTGATGCTGAAGCAGTTCTTTCCCAGAAATGATCCCCCCATAGTGTAGCTGGAAACCAGTCTCTCCATCACAGTGTTTTTTCTCCATTCCTTACCAGAAAGTCCCTGTTTGAGTCAAAACTCAGCTCTCCAGTCCCATTCGATGGCCACAAGCACCCAAGCACCCTCCGCACCATCCTCTTTGTCTCCAGGTGTCACAGAAATGCTAAGCGTTGTTTGGATCAGGTGGCTTTCATGAGGCCACAAATGGTCTGTAGTGAGCTGGGGGGGGTTGCTGGGCAGAGGGGATTTCCAACTGTTAAGACATCTGCAACATCAATTTTACTGCTGAAATTTTTCTTGCTCCTTTTCTCAAGCAAACAAGTGAACTTGTTTATTAAACACAAAGACAATATCCACCATGTTCTCTGCTATATAGACCAGAAAATTAGTATCTCGGATATTTCTTAAACGGTCATTTTTATATATAAGTAACTAAATAAAATCAAATTTTAATAGAAACTCCACAATTTTAATGTACTTGCAAATTGATGAGGAATGCTCAGCTTATGTTTTGTTTTGTTAAAAAAAAAACACAGGATTTGCATTCAAAATACCTGAGAATAATCTTATGATTGCACAGCTTATCGTAATTATGATGCCTGGGGATAAAAAAGGTTTACAAACTCTTTCATAAAATTATACCTGTAAATGAGGAATTTAAATTCGCTTGTACAATTTCTGTAATATTGTGCAAGTATCACTTATGTATTCAAGTGGTGAGTATATAAATGTTAAAAGAAATACCCAGTCAGTACTGAGGTTACATGCCCAGGTATTATAACTACATGTGGAAATTGTCTGTGGTTGAATACCTCAACTGGAAATGAATAGCTTTATAAGAATGGCTATATAAGACACCTTTTAAGCTGCATTACAAATCGTCAGGTGTTATTTAGATCTGGTTTAAAATCAGTCACTTACTTTGTTCTTACAGGAGGCTTAGCCAGAGGCCTACAACTGAAGAGCTAGAGCAAAGAAATATCCTAAAGCGTAAGTATTTTATTCAGGTTTAAGTTAATACTTACTTAGAAAGTGAGCACAGCATATGTTGAATTCATATGGAGGCCTGGTCATTGGTACTCTAGTGTTAGATCCATAATTGGAGAGAAATTATGTTCTTGAAAATAACAAGTCAACACTAGACTTACATGCTAACCTGTAATGGTAGCTGTGAAAATTGCATATATTCAAGATGCTGAATTTTTCTTGTCACAATCCCACTTCTTGAAGCCAGTCCTAAAACCCAGAAATGAATTAGATACCCCTTAGAAGCAGTTCAAGACTGGTTAAACTTCCACCTATTTTTTCTGAGGAGGAAGAGGGAATATCAGTAAGACTTGGAGGTGGGATATAAGGACAGAGTTTGGAAAGTGGATTACGAAGAAAGGTGAAGTATTCAGAGAAAAGGGAACAGGCATATGCCAAATGCTTCAGCGTTATATCCATAACTTATATCCATTTCTGAAATAAATGTATTTATTTGTCTTCAGTACTGAAACTTGGATAGTACCTTCCTACTGAATATCTTTTTGATGATTAAATCATTCTTCAGTATCCCTGTAGAAAAATTTAAGTCTGTGTATTGTGTATTTCAAATAGTCAGGGGAATAACTTTGGAAAACTGGATTTTTACCTTCTATACTTATTTTCCAATTTAGTTATGCTGTTTTTGTTTTTAGGCTGTTAAACTCTTTAGAACAGGCATTTTTTGTCTTTATGAATCTTTTTATAATATAGATGTTATCTATATGATATCTATATCTATAGAACATCTATATCTATAAATGTTATAATATAGATGTTATCTAAACACGCACTGTAACAATTTCCATGCCCAGCTCCAGCTAGCCCTGTGTTCTTTCTGCAGGAGTGGCTAGTAGCTGATGCTTACATCAAAGAAATAAATGATACAAACATTTACAAGGAAGAAAATGCACATGGAAGCCTTTCATGCATAGCAACAAATCTCAGAACTCATCTGTTCTTTATATATATATATATATATGGTATATATATATACCATATATATATATATAAAACTTTCCACAGCTGATGTAACTGAAAGAGCAGGTATAATACAGTTATTTCCAACAATTGTTCAAAAAAATATGGAATTCATCTGTGTAACCCTGGTGCATAGCATGCCAATGGAAGAAAAGCTAATAGGCTGTTTTCCTGACAAAGTCCGTGGACTGGTCACTGTCACCTGCTCAGGCCAGCAAATCAAGGAGGAATAAGAATTATTAGCTTTCAGGCAACTTTCTGCGCTAATGAAATCTTATTGCTACTGTGCAAGCTTTTCAAAGTCAAATTGTGTCATGTCTTATTGAAAAGGGGAAGCTACTGTTTATGCATTATTGTGCACAAGTTCAAGGGACTCCTGTCAAATACATAACGTGAATGAGCTTTCTAAGGGCATAATTTCTTAACCTGTAGATTGCATAGTCATAATAAAGATAAAATGGGAAATACAGAAGTATTTGACATGACAAGCAGCTCACACTGAACTATGTGGGAAACGTAATTCCAAAACATCTTTGGTGCTCCGGGATATGGACACTGAGGTGGGAACATCAGCTGGGCTTCTTGTGCTCTCTGTCTAGCTAATCTCTAGATAACTGATCTACCAACATATTTATAGTGTATTTAGTATCGCTTTTGCCATTGTTTATTCTGGTCACTGATTTTGCAATAAGTAGCTCAAGACTGGAAAGCAGTTAATAGATTTCTACTCCTGTTTCAGCTTGTTTACTTGATGTTTTTGGCAACATACCATGCTTTGCACTCAATACCCCTTCACTGTTCTTTTCTTCTGTAGCCAGCCATCCTTCCCTGCTGCTTCCCTGTGTCTGGCTTAAAGGTGCAAGGGAGAGCAAAAATAAGTGCTGAAGTGCAGACATATAAATGGAAAAATAAATAAATAACAAAAGCAGAGCCACTGACAAGCACATGTAGAATACACAACTGCTTTTTGCTCATCACAGAGATATAAAATATTTCAAGTTAATTTTTAAAAAGCAAAGCAAACACAAGAAAAGACAGTGTTTGTGATGACAGTCTGACTCAGAGCCCTTTGAGAGTGCAAGTTCTTTCTCAGCTCTAAAACCTGCATATCATTTATCAAAATTATGGCATTCCCTTCCTGTGGATCATTCAGAAATGTTTACATCTCTTAAATGCCTTTGTTGTTGTAGGCAACTTTTGTGAATAAGTTGGGATTCCTTTCATAAAGCTTCCTTCCTCCTTTTTAAGTATTGCGTGGGGAAAATTATTGCTTGTATGTAAACTGCATCCAAGGGAAAGTATTGTTTTGAGTAATATTTATCAGACATTGAGGTTACATTAAGTGGTAAAGGTCCAAATGTTTATTTCAGGATTAAGTTCAGCCCAAATCTTTCAAGAGGTTCAGAAAAAGTCAGAATGTCTTCTTTTTCTGTATTTCCATTTAAGATGAGGAAATCTGTGTTGCAAGAAGATTTGTTTTGATAATATTACCAGATAAACCAGTTGCTGAAAATCCTGTGACTGAGTAAAATTGCAAGACATTGCAGGCTGCTTTGTGTAAAAACAATTTGGATAAAACTATCCAAACTTTTGAGTCTTCCCACACTAAAACAAAGTTATGATAGCTGAAGAGTCCACTCAAAGGAACAGATAAAGGCTTGTGGTTTTAATACAGACCAGGTTTCTTTTGTACTGGCTCTGAACTGGTAGTATTTATAGCATTGTATTACAGCAAAGAAACTTTTTATTCTTCCAGGAATTTTAGATTAAGATAATTGTATTTTTTCCCGTATCTGTAAAGGACAGTGAACTTCTTGTCCGGTGCACCTGCACGCTTGCCAGTACTGGCTTTGTAGAAAGCAGTGTTTAGCCCTTGGTGCTAGTTAGGGAATATTAATGATTATCTTTTCTTGTAAAACCGGGAATTAGAAGCCGCTTTTTGCGTTCCACAGCATTCCAAGAGGGAGGCGCTTTGTTTGTCTTTTCTTTTTCTTTCCTCAGCAAGCCCACAGAGAAGTCTAAACATAGCTAATCCCCACAGGGACACAATGGAAAGTTCAGTTTCATGCTCCTGGAGTGCTTTCTGGTCAAGAGCAGAACAGTCCTTGGGCAGAGCAAATCCTCTCTTCTCTTCTCCCCTTCTGCTGTGAAGCAGATGTCCCGCAGAAACAGAAGGTGACAGGATTTAATGGGGCAGGCGTTGCAGGAGCGATAACGTACAGATGCCAGGGAAGCTGTTTGTTCTACTTCGACCATTGGGCTTTTTAACTCGGAGACCATGGCACTAAATAAAATGGTTTCAGTGGGTAGTCAAATGCCCGTTTGACCTGTGTGCTGATGCTGATGTGCCTCCCAGGAGCTGCAGGCAGGGAAGGAGGAAAGCCACAGCTCGCTGGGACCTGACTGGAGAGTGCTGCAAGCAAAGGGCGATTGCTCAGCTGGTCCTTTGCCAGTGCAGCAACCGTGGCAGCCTGAGGAGGGGACTTGGAGCTGGGAACACTGTGTTTATGTTTTCCTCCTCCACATCCTACAGATCAGATCTGCTTTTAAGGTGGAAAGCAGTCAGAAAGGTGTATCAGTGCATTAACATGTTCCTGTTTGGGCGAGTCAGTCAGTTCATACCTGCAGCTGGAACTTAGCCTCTGGGAGGGATTTTCCACGACACCTGAAGGAGAAGGAGCACAAGGCCCATTATTTTTAGCTCAATGCATCTTTTTAAATCACTGTGGCAACTTTCAAAACTTTAAAAGACAAAAAAATGCATTATAGTGTTATTCTTAGTAAGAATTTCTGTCAGAGCAGTGTTTCTGTAGAGCACCGCTCCGCTCAGCAGTCTGGAGAGATGCAATAGGTGCTTTAGGTACAAGGGAGAGTGGTCAGTGCCAGGAACCAGGTGCCTTTGGCCAAACAGCAGATTAAGAACATTAACAGCAGCCACCAGATTTCAGTCCCTTTACGTCAGCTCTTGAGTTTTCTTTCTAGAAATAAACCAATTTGAATGTGTAACTGTGTGTGTATATCCACTGATGTGCATTATCCAGTTGCATCTTTTCTGCTACTGGAGAATTTCTATGAGGTAGGACTGAAGTGATTCAGTTCCTGAAGGGGCAAAAATTTGTATGTCAAACAAATCCCAGGTAAATGGAACCCCAAATTAATAATTTATGTTTAAGTACTATGTAATATTTTGTTTAAACAAAAGCCTACAGATGACTTACCTGTCCTAAAAAAAGCTAGAGAGCTTTTGATTTTGTTAGGTGAAGATGTCATAAAAAGAGTTACCCTCTAAAGTCAAGTCCTCAAATACACACAACTTGGTTATTGATAGATATGTTAATAATAATAATAATAAAGTTTAAGTAAATTAATCTTTAACTCTCCATTTTTCAGTTTTGTCAGTTACAGATCCTTACAGATCCATTTCTTCATGGTTTAAGAGAAAAGCTATTAATAAACCATGAATTATGTTCATATTTCGGTATCTCAATAAAATCACCATCAACAATAGATCCAACCTAATTCTGGCTGCAAGCCCTTGCAATTGCATCTTGCCAATAGAAATCTGGGGTTGGTGTTGGGATCTTCTCCCAGAACAGTTCTTGGGCTGGTTCTTCTTATCGTCACTTTCTTTCTTTCTTTTTTTTCTTTAATCACTTGTCCTTCTTCCCCTTTCCACTGTATTCTTCTTACTTGAGAGCCTTTGAGTCAGCAATGAAATGTGCAAGTGCTGTTAGGTGACCTGTCACAGTGTTACCTCCAGCATACCAGCCATGACATGGAAGCTCTTTTGCAGCTAGGTTGCCTATAGTAACTCCACAGGCTGGCCATAGCAGACAGAGTGTTGAACGACGCTGGAATTTAAAAGTGCCTTTTCGCCTATGCAGGTTGGCTGCATCCACAATAGACAAATGAGCTTTATAGTTAGCCTTGAACTGCAACTTGGAATCCATAACTACCAACCTTGAATAAAACAGGATCTGAATTCTAAAAATATTTCTAGGTGGTATATTTCAGCCACAACAAAGTTAAGCTTGCATGTAACTATGAGGTGGATCAATAAAATAGATAATATCCTTCAGAACACACATCAAATTAAAAAAATGCTGAGTCTATATGAATGTGCCCTTGTAAGTGTTCTTGTCAGTGGCACTCAAGAAATCAAGTTTGGTTAGCTCAGAAATTTATTAATAGCACATTTCAATTTTGTTCCCAAGTACATTCAGAAAATGCACGTGCAATTTTCTGTTGTACCCATTCAGGGCATAGAAATTATACATTGCATTTGGTTTAGCTAGTGGTCTTTAACCAAGAATATCTGAGTAATGAATCATATACATTCATTATAAAGTCAGAAAAAAATGTTAAAGCAACAAAAACAATTTGCACTAACAGCTGACAGTAAAAAGAATTGTCATTGATTCATTCCATTCTGTAGCAGTAGAGGACACTCGGCTGATTCAGATACTCAGAGCAAAGTTTTTTCTTTGACCCTTATGAATAATTAGACTCTTAATCAAGAGATGGCATGTTGGAAGTAAAAGCAATAGTGATTTTAATACTAGGATGAGTAATTGAATCATTAGACAGCTCTTTCAGAATACCTCTTACTTGCTGTTACACGGAAGCCTTCTCTTTGCTATGTTCCTGACCCATCATGGTGACTCAAGAAGTCCACAGAAATGGGGGGAAATGTGGATAGGGAAAAGAAGTAAGAGCACACAAAATCAAAAAGCAGAGAATACATGCAGGATCACCCCTAACTATGAGCAAACATTAGCCAAGATTTGAAGTCCTGAAGCTTTAAACCAAGAGAATTAAGTATGTGAAGTTACAATATGTAAATATTCACTGCTTTTTCTCTCTTCTAAAAACAGAGAAGAATGAAGAAGAGGAACAGGAAGCCAAAAGAGAAATAAAACGTAGACTCAGTAGAAAGGTGATGATGTGGTTTTTTTTGTTTGTTTTGTTTTATATTGTGTTTGTGCGCATAGGATTATTTTTTTGTAAGATTCAAAAATTTAGTGTACATACATTAATGCAAATATGCGTTAGTCATGTCCCCATATTAGAAATCTGTTTAAAAGGCAGTACCAGCCAAATCCTTCTAGGGAGAAACCCCATTCTTTCTGGTTTCCCATACCTCAAAAAAGCATACAGTCTACCCATGCTTAATATTTGTCCGTGTAAGCAGGGGGAAGAAATGATCTGCGAGTTTCCTCTGTGACCATGACCACCGCTGTCACATATGTTCAAGGGCAGCCATGCCTATAGATCCACTCTTCCCTTGGGCAGCAGAGAGGGCAGCGAAGCAGTGTGTGCCCATTCCTTCACCCTTCTCCTGGCCACGTCAGGAGTCTTGCCTGCTCCAGATGGGATTGTGCTCATTGTCCCTGTGAAATAAAAATAATAAATAAATAAATAAACAAAACAAAACAGTGATGTGCTATTCCAGCTCTGGGGTGTCATTGTGGGAGAGGATGGGAAAAATTTTTGTACGTCTCCTTTGTCTGTCCTTCTCTGCAAAAATAGTTGCAGTATTATTTTTTTTTTTCCTTAATGTAATTGTCTTTAGCTGATTAAAATGAATGTTGTTTGAGGTGACTGGAACCCTGTGGCTGGGCATCGTAATGACTAAGATAGAATGCCTGACCACCAGATGTTAATTTTTTTTTTCAGTTAGGCAGGTCCCTCCATATCAGGCTTATTTTCTGTATTATAGCCGAACATACCAGAGTGTGTAATCGTAAATGCAGACAGACCTATCATCTAGTGGGGTAAACAGAGTGACAGTTGCAAAGTCACAATTAATATTCCAGGGATAACTGTCAAGATTCTCTGTGACCTGCCTGACAGAGACTATTTTTATAATTGAAGAAATTAGGTTATGCTGCTCCCCCATTCCCATACAGTGCTCCCAGGGTGGTGCCTTTTTTTAGACACCTGAAAGTGACCCTATTTAGAAACACCATTAAAGTTCTCTAGAGATTACATCATACCCTCGGCTTTTCTTCTATTATGTCTTATTAAGTGTACTATTTTCTGCCTTTGGCTTACAGCTCAGCCTGAGGCCTACAGTGGCCGAACTTCAAGCAAGGCGAATCCTGCGGTTTAATGAGTATGTGGAGGTCACAGATTCTCCGGATTATGATCGTCGTGCTGACAAGCCTTGGGCCAGGCTAACTCCCGCAGACAAGGCAAGGGGCAGATTTAGATTACAATTAAATTCTTGCATCTTTCACTTTTGGTTGGTTCTTCTGGTCTGTGATTTCTTGGTGCAAGCATCATGCGTTGCATCTGCTGGAGACAGCAAAATTGTCATGGTGATGGGCATTTACTGCTTGCAGCTAAGAAAACTCACTCAGATGCCTGTTAAGGGTGTGTTTGCCAGCTCTTTTACAACAGATCAGGCCAGAATTTCTTGCACTTTTAAAGCCTTGCTAAGCCAGGTACGTGCTGTTGGAAAAGATAGCCATGATCATTGGAGTTCAGGCAAAGTTTCTGCAGGCAGAAGCCTGCATCAGTATCACCAAGAGTTATTTTTGCAATCCATTCAAGTGTAAAAGGTAGAAGCTGTTCCATCTTTCTAAGGATTCTTGGCCATAATTACCAATTTTGGAGATAATTCTATGTAGGCAGCAGTCCTTGGGAGGTTTGCCCCAAACATGCTGCAATTAATAGTTCCTCTGCCTAACTACAAGGAATGGGACAAATTATGTTGTGATTCCCTTTTAAAGGATAAATTGGCGAAAGATTGCCGTAAAATACTCATCCATTTTCCTCCTACACCACTTCATAAAAGGAAAGTTTTATATGTTAGATTTACATATCAAGTTCTGGCCCTTTTAGTACTTGATTTGAAACAACTTTTATGGTAATCCTATGACATGTGCTTGGTATGAAAAGTTATGTGTGCACAAATCCATTGTCTTCTGGCTGAGGACTGTGAAGCACTAATTTTATTTTAGCTTGTATTTTAGCATTAATGACAGCTCTCCTGATATTCAAGGGAGACTCTCATAGCAAGTCAAGGTGGAGACATTAAAAATGTACCTAAAATGTTTCAAGATGTTGGCTCTGGGAGGTACTGAACTCTCTCTAGTCCTCATATACTCTGTGGAAGATTAGAGGACGCAGCACCTCCACTTTCACTGAGGTCCATCTTACCAAAAAAAATGGGTAAGCTTCACTAGAACAAGCAGGGGAGTTTCCTGTCTACTCTAGGGTGATGGGTTTTAATCTCAGTTCATTTTGTAATGACCAGATGTCCATGGCTGCTTCTGATCCCCATGTTCGTTGGCCTCAGCAGAAAGGCAAAGCCCCTGGGTTGCCTGGAAACTCCTTTGCCCTTTTCTCCCAAGGAATTCATTTTTCTAATTCCAGTGGGAGCAGAAGATAGTACTGTAACAATATTATGGAGCTGGAGCTCTGGTGGTTTTGCTGCTGATTTGGTGCTCAGAAATGACGCTCTCTTTCCTAGTTATTGCAGCAGCCTCGTGTAAGTGTGCTGCTGTGGCTAAACAGAACCATACCCTGCTTAAAATGAAATTTCTCATTTATGAGACCTTAGTCTGGTGATGCTGTAATTTTATCATGCTCTATGTCTGTTCTGCATTGAAAGGCTTGCATGCCAGATGAGATTTCTTTAGGGATTAATGAAATGATACTGTTTCTATTTAAAATGGGGAAAGAAAAGAGGGAGCAAGAATAAACTGGCATTTCATTTAGCAGTGAAGGTAGGAAGTCATTTGTCATAGAAACAAAAACCTTTCTAATATACAGTAGAATTTTTCAGAAATTATATGAATTACCTGATGAAGTAAATTGCTTATTGTTCTTCTAATGTAAGCAACAAGCACTGGCATTTGTAAAGTGCACTAAATTTCTGCTGCTCTTTAGTATTTGCCAACTGAAAACACAAGCCTGAAATGTCCAAATATTTCATGCAATTTTTCATAAAATTAATCAAGCCAAGTGACTAATTCGCACTTAAAAAGTGCTATTCATCTTGCATCCCTGAAGTCCTGTCTCCAGTGGGAGATACAAGGATCCTGCTGTTTGTACAATTACCGTGCAGGACCTGTGATTCATTGGCTCCTCTGGGGCTTTGCGTGGCGATACAGTGCCCTTGCAGATGCATATTCAACGGGTGACTGTGGAGGTAACAGACTTTCTTCTCCTTTTTTCATCTGTAGCAAATGCCATATTGCAGTGCGGGGTTGGCTTGCCCACTGCAGTATATTTTGTCTTTCTTTGTTGTTGTTTGATGCTTTGGTTTTCTTTGTAAGGTACTGCTACAAATAATTGTAAGTGGAAAGAATTCATTCATGTTTATGATCAGAAAGGTGTGAGAGCTACCAGAGTAGGGCTAGCTTCCTCTCAGACTCTGTACTTTCCTTACAATTCATGTTTCTTATGGTTGAATATATATTTATTGTTTATTAGGCAGCAATACGGAAAGAACTGAATGAATTTAAAAGCACAGAAATGGAAGTACATGAGGAAAGTCGGCAATTTACCAGGTGGGTGAATCTATCTTTTTGCATCAGAGAGATGACAGCTGCCATCTGCTTTTCTTCAGGTCCTCTGCAGTTGTCTCATAATTAGTTCCATCAACAGATTCCTGCCATGAGTCCCCTTGAATTCCAGCTGAATCCCACCACTGATTCTGGTGGGATGCTCAGTATTGCTGATGCAGTCCCTGAAGTTGATAGGGCAGTGAAGGTGACTGCAGTGGATTAGTTGCTAAATGGAGAAAGATTGGGAAATCTAGACAATAATCCTTTGAAAGGACTCAGCTTTTCTCCCAGATGAATTTATCAGTCCTCAAGCATATAAAAGGGTCTTCCGGCAGTACTGCCTTGGTCATGGAAGTATGCATTTTTGCAGATATGTTTGGTAAGTGAAAAGTAGATGATGTGTTGAACCTAAGTCTATCGATATTATGGGGAACTTCCTATGAGTCACGTAGGCTCCTGCCAACAGTTTCTGTGGAACAAGGCAGACTCTAATATTCTTTGTTTGCTGCATGTAATGTTTTAATCAGGAGTTGTTTCATTCTACGTATTGGATAACACCAAGATGTTGTTTGAAGCATTATTGTTTAAAGAGCTCTAAAGTGTCCATAGTTTTTAGTAGGACTTAAAAACTGGCAGAGTTATTCCTGGGAGGAGAGAGGTGCTTTCTGCCAGCCCCATGGCATCTGTTCATATCTTTTGAAATTATAAAGGCTAAAAACTGACACCAGCAAGCAGAACTTGCTGTTAGGATCAACCAGCATTGCAAACATAGTATTACTGTCTTCACTTTCACAAAGAGTTATCAGATACAGCTGGCCTAGACTAGGTCTCACTATTTCAGTCAAACTTAAGATCCTAGCAGGTGAGTGTGAATCCTGTAATTAAAGAGAGTGTCAAAATGAAAATTCACAACGAGAGATAGGTGTTTGGTGATTTCTGGCATTTCCTTATTTAGAGCTTGGTTTCACAACTTTACTCATCTTTTTCACCAAAACGTGTTTTTTTATGTAATAATATATACACACTTCCATGTAGATATAACATGAAAAAATGAATTTTCAAAAAATAAACCAGTTTCACAGAGAGCAAAACTAAGCCAGGAGATGAAAAAAGAGGCAGGGTTTTAATGAAGTGTCACATTCTGACAATTAGAAAACGTCCTTTTCAGATATGGATTTCTATATTCTCGTTTGGCTTCTGGGGTCATTATCTTTTCAGGTAGTAGGAAGTGTATCTTCTTCAAAACTATAGCAGTATTAATTAAAAAAAAATAGACTTCACAAGTGAGAAAAGGAAAATGAGCAGGAATTGAAATCTTTCTGTGTGCTGGGAGAGATGAAGTGCAACCCCTTGCTGAAGTTGTTTGATTTTCTGAGTTGCATTGCAGTATAGGAGCATAAGTATGGATACGCATGAGTCACACAAAAAGAATCAGATACTTTTTCACTAGAATTGAAAACAGTTGAGACTGATTACAGTAGGATTCTTGAAAGCTGAACGAAAAATCTCAGGGATTTTTTTTTAAGTGAAAACATTTTTTGAGGAGGGCATTGAAAAATAGAGTCAAAAATAGGCATGGCCAGATTGTGATAAATATAGGCAATGATTCTGTAGGGTCCTGGAGGAATTTCAACCTGAGGGAGATCAGATTCTCCCTGCTCCCTCCCTACCTTTATTTTCACTGGATGTGTTGTGGAGCCACTGCACAAAACTCTAAATAGAGTAACACTAGGAAAAGCCCATTAAGGTAGCTAAATTAATGCAGGCGTTTTAAGTCAGTTGCAGTTTTGAACATAAAGAGGTTCAGTTTCCTCCTGGACCTCTCATTAAAAATGATGTAGTTCACAATTACATTTGGATTAATGCAACAACAAAGTGATTTTTTTATGAAAACTGTAGACAAGAGCCAGAGAGGAAGTCAGTCTTTTTTTTAAAAAAAAGGTTTTGAAGGATGATGACTGACATAATGCAAACTTGTATGGGCAGCAGGTTAACAAACATTTATTTGTGAAGTTCTATGATAGAATGAGACAAAAATAAAGCTGCTTATTAAATAAAAATGTCTTACAACATACAGTTAATTAATCAATATAAGAAGCTTTATTATTATAGTCAGTATTCACAGTATCTTTGAATTGTTCAAATTTGATGTTAAACTTGGGAAAGAAAAGCCACTGTTTTTCATTTTTCATGATTTACTGTAATGACTGTCAGTGGAATGGTTTTTCTACTCCTAGTAATTTAGATTGATTCCTTCTGTTATTTTGTAACAGAATCCAAGAAACTGAGTTTCTAAAAATACAGGAATAAACAAAAGTTTGGGAAGAGGATATTAGCAGATGTTTATAAAGTGCTTCTAATGGAAATGCTATATATAGTCCAATATATTGTTGTTATACACAAATACAAAAACACCCAAGTCTTTTTTGCAATGCACTGTACCCTCACTTAGCAGATGAGCTGCATCCTTGTGAATGTCAGCTTTTGTGTGTATCTCCTGTATTTGAAAACTGCATCCCTGTATTGTGCTGTACCACATTGCTGAGGTAATGTGGGGCTTGTTTTCTTTTTTCTGGATCTATTAGGAGAAAATGTGTCAAAAACCTTCACAAACCCGCTGTGGTAGGTGGATCATTAACTGTTCTGTCTGTTGATGCACCTTTTACTGCTCCGCAGACACATGCACTTTTAAAACCATTTAAACAGATTTAGAAATCTGGTAATGGATACACTGAGGACCTGGTATCAGCACCCTCCTTCGTCTCCCTTTGGATTCACTCTGTTTAAGCTAAGTTAGAAGTGCTGTTGCTGTAGGCACCCAACTTATTCTAGAAAAGATTGGTGACACCCTTGGTGCAACCCATGTCTCTCTGTCCTTCATACAGGTAATCTGGAGTGATGTATACGCCTTATCTAAAACTCAAAAAAAAAAAAGGCAAGGTGTATTTGGGCCTTTATCTGCCACAGCGGGCAAAAATAGGATAAAGCATCTGCAGTGCTATAAAATTTGTTTCTTACTTTAAAAAAATTGCCTAAATATTTTGTTAGCCTTATTTGGCAGAAGGATTGAAATATGGAAAGTTAAGTTTTATGGCTCAGCAAGGCTTTTCTGATTTACTGACAGTATCTCCAAATAGTACATGCAACGTGACTCAGGCTGTGCTGGTAAACAAAGTGGACTGGAAGCTCTTCTCCAGCCCTAAGGCCAGCAGGCTTGGCATGGCTTGAATTCCTGGGGCTAACGTCTTTCCCACCACCACCAGGAGAGTTGTCATAGCGTCCTCCCATGTCCAGTCTGCCCCTTGGCCTGCGCTCACCCTGCCATGCCAAGGCAGCATCTGGAAGAGCGGTGGTTGACCCAAGCAAAGCTGTGCTAGGGACCATGGTAACAGGTGAATCATAGAAACACAAGGTTTGAAAGGACCTACAAGATCATCTAGTCCAGCTGTCTTCCTATCACCAATACTACCCACTAAGCTACTAAATCATATCTCGTAGCTCCTCGTCCACGCGCTTCCTGAACACTGCGAGGGACGGTGACTCCACCACCTCCCTGGGCAGGCCGTTACAGCGCCTGACCACTCTGAGAGAAAAAGGGTTTCCTGATATCCAATCTAAACCTCCCCTGGCTCAACTTTTGGCCATTTTCTTGAGTCCTATCATTAGTTATCTGGGAGAAAAGGCCAACCCCCTCCTCATCACAGCCTCCCTTCAGGAAGTTGTAGAGAGCAATGAGGTCTCCCCTGAGCCTTCTCTTCCCCAGACTAAACAACCCCAGTTCCCTCAGCCGCTCCTTACAGGACTTGTGTTCCAGGCCCTTCACCAGCCTTGTAGCCCTTCTCTGGATCCATTCCAGGGCCTCGATGTCCTTCTTGTAGTGAGGGGCCCAAAGCTCAATACTGTACTCGAGGTGTGGCCTTGACTATCACAGAATCACAGAATTGTAGGGGTTGGAAGGGACCTCCAGAGATCATTGGGTCCAACCCCACTGCCAAAGCAGGTTCCCTATAGCAGGTCGCACAGGTAATTATGGTACGGGCAGACATATGCCAGCACCTGAGCCTCACCATAGCCCTGTGTCAGTTGCAGAAATATAATTCTGAATGGTTTATCATTTCAGGTTTCATCGTCCATAATTGTTCGACCACATCCCATGTTTCATGTAACAATTTTCTTTGGGGAAATCATTGCGTCCTGAAGACCCGAGATTGCACTGGAACTTGACTGAGTGTGAGCGTGTCTTGCAGCTTGCCCTGAGGTTAATGAAGGATGTGGCCCTTGTCTTTATCAATGAACAAATGATTTGACTAGGAGCAGAACCCATACGAAGTGTTTGTTTTAACAAAGATACATCTCGATGCTAAGACAGAGCATGGTCCTGTGGCCAGCCCACAGAGACAAGTTGATGGCCTTTTTCCTCGGAGCTTGACAAGTCAGGAAGAGCAGAAGACAATCGCTTGAGAGCCTACGGCCAAGATCTCATCAGAGCTTGTGGCATTGTGACTGAGGGTAACTCAGGGGGGGAGCATGAGAAGGACTGGGAGAGCCGGGGGAGAGACTTCCCTTGTCAGTCAGCAGAGAGCAGCGGGGTGGGTGGCACTGCGTAGGGATGCACTTGGCCAGTGGGAGGAATCATTTAAAAGAAAAAAAAAAAAGGAGAGTGTGAGCAGCTGTGCATGTAGTTTTTAGTGGCCACAGCCTGTCTGAGAAAGACAGAAAGCCACAAGTCCTCATGTCATCAGTACTTAGTGAAGAACTGTAATTTTCTCTGGTGCCAGTAAATACAGTTGCCAGAAATTAGTCCTATTATAACTCAGATGTCTTTTTTAAAATCCTGATGAGCATGCTTCAAGAAAATACATTGAATGTTCATACAGAACAAGTCATATATTTTTCATTTTTTAATGTTGATGTGCTCTGGATCCTCGGAAATACGTAAACAGGATTCGAAGGACAAAGGACACGCGACACTATGAATGCAACGAAGTGATTTGTGTTTAGAAACACTCCTTTCCACCTGTCATTTGTCATTCAAACCAGAGGGATCGTTATCTTCTGCACCTATGGCAGGCAGTAGTGGCAGCTTCGACATCACGCTAGTGTGAGTCCAAACTCAGAATTGGAATGGGGCACAGAATTCCTTACCGGCAGGTTTGAGCAGTGATTGCTGATGTGATGTTTTACATGTAAGAACCCTTGCACTGCTTTTAGGAAGGACTCGCGGGGGAATCAGTGTGTCTTCAGCCCGCGGTCTCGTGAAAGCTAACCGAAAATCCTTAGAGCGTCTGCGGCCTGTTGTTGCTCAGTGTGAAGAATGCTTCTTAGATCCGTAATTTTTTATACTATCTTGAAATTGTGTATGTGAAGACAGTGCTATTCAAATTAAGTGGTATGGAGTGTGAAAGGCAATACATGCTTTTTGTAAGTTGGCACAAAAGCCTATTAAAAAGCCTGTGGCGTTGTTTACACTAAGGAATTCTCTGTCATATATTAGCACTTATTTATCCTTTGAATTAATGTACACAACATTTGGGGGGGGTCTGGAATTCACATATACGTACATTTAATGCAGTATTACAATATATATGCTATTTATCCTTTCTAATGTGTGTACATATTACAATTTATTTTTGTCTTTTATGTGCCCTGTTTAGTTTTTTAATTATGAAGTGTAAGTATTTCTTTTTCAGGCAATAAAAGGTCTGTGTAGATGTGATTCTTACCTCAGAACCTGCAGTAGATTCTTGTGGAATGTTTTTACGTTATAGAATTGACGATTTTGTTGTTTTAGATGTCAGCCTAAAGGCAGGAAGGCAATTTAGTTGCTTTAATTAGATCTCCCTCTTTACTGATATTTACAGCAAGATCAGGTTTGCATAAATGTGGTGGATTATTTTAGTAAAGAGCACTTGAAGTAACAGGAGAGTGCTTTCCAACAGCTGGCATCCTATTATTTTTAAATGATTTGACAAACCTTTAAAAAAAACACAACAGATTTATATAACTGTTAGGATCGCTTACATCTTAGTAAAAATCCAATGACGTACAATCCAAAAATATCAATAACCAAATAAAATAGCCATCTACATGCCTGTAGCAAAGATGAGGGACGAGCACCTTCCTTTTTTAATGGAATCAATAAGAGGCATTAGGATTCCATTTGCAGAAAAGAGTTCAGCTTCTGCATGGCACATCATTTTATAAATATAGAAACACCACTTTGACATCAAGGAAGCAGTGAAAATGTATTCTTTGGCACTAAATTATACAGAAATGATCAGGCCATTAGAGTGAAGGTTTGTCAGCAATTCTGGTAGAATCCTTATTCTTATTTTTAGAATTCGAAGACCAAACTTAAAAACTTACACTAGCATTTAATAAATAATTCTCCTGCTTAAGGCTTCTTTTTTTTGTTGCCAAATTTGGAAGTGTGTGTCCAAAATCCTATAAAGGTCTACTATGTTGACTTTTAAGTATAAAACACAATACTTCAAAGAAGACAAGTTGGAACAATTAAGTAGACATTAGTGCTGCCTTAATCACTTTCAAACATTTGGAAGTAGCCAAGATACGCAAAGCAGAAAGATGGCTGGGGCACAGACCAATAGCTTTGGCCAAGGTCAGGTCAGACCATATAAGCTTGACAACAGATAGCTATTCCACTGACATGCCAGGGTGTGCAAGGGCTACAGAAGTGAACTAACATTTGTTAGGCTACTAGGATGAAGTGAACCAAGTGACACTGCAAGAAGACATTCCTCCACACCAGACCAGGAACACGGACATCAAGAAACATGCCGCCTTCTCATTTCAGAATTAAGACACAGCGATGAGGATACAACTTCTGGCACAGGCATTCTCAAGCTGTGTTTTGCCATAAGGCATGAGGATGTATAGTTGAGACATCACTTAGGCTATCCTCCTCCTGGTTTCTTTTTTTTTTTTTTAAAAAAAAAAAAGTATTCACTACAAGCCATTGCTACAGGCAGGGTACTGGCCTGGCTGGAGATGCTGAGTTATCCTTTATTTCTCATGTAATTTCTTAATACTTCCATGATAAATAATCAGATGCATTCTTTGGCCCGTGGTTCATCCAACTACTTAAGCAAATGTATGTAACTGGACAAAAAGAGTTGCCTTTATTGGGACTTATGTAAAAATGTAGTATATATGCAGAATCAGAACTATAAACTATCCATTGTGTATTGTACTCATGCACAGGCTTAGAATTGTACATATTATTTTTATATTCTAAATATCAACTGGCAGGACAGCAACAGCTGTAAAGTGTTATCCATGCAATAAAAAGTGAGATTTTGGTATGTCACTATGAAGCAAGTTTGCTTTACCTTATTGACCTGCCTAAAGCAGAGCTTCTGCTATATCTCCTGGTCCTCTGAATTGATGATTTCAAACATCTTCAAGTTGCTACAACAGCCTGTTGGAAAGAATATGTAATGTAACTAACTCTCCATGATGCTGCATGCCTGTCAACAAGGAAAAATCGGGACAAGTTCTGAGAAACTCCTGAGTGAGGAATCCTTGTGGAAAAAAAAATTAGAAGATGTAGAAAGGGCAAAGGAAAAAAACAGCACTTCTCATGCAACAAGTAGTACTGTCAAGCTGGCTAAAAGAGATCAAGATGTTAATTTTTATGAGGTTGGACAGTTCGTTTAAATGTCATCCAAAACTTGTGAGAAACCTTACGCACATACCTATGTTCCACAAAGTCAGATGTGAACTCAGATGTCTACACCCACACAAGAGAAAACGAGTGACCTGAAATTGTGGTTTCTGAACCCACCCCCTGGGTCATGTTTATTGGCATGACTGTGCATTGCAGCTGTAGGTGTAGGAGAATGGATGCGTAGGCAAATCCTAATTTGTTCTTCACAAGACCAATTGAAATGGTTCTAGGATGCCTGTCTACTTTCAGGTAGCATGAAAGTCCTTATAGTTAGTCCTTATAGTTGAAATCTGTTCTTTCAAATGAAAAATAGAGTATTTGAAGTCCCTCGAAATGTGATAAATGTGCAGAGTCAAAAAGTAGGAAAAAAAAAAAAGGCTAAATGCCAGTAATTATTTAAGCTAAAAACTATTTCAAGCAGTAGTTTGAAATGATGTAGGACCAGGAGCTGTGTCTCTTCCAAATCACTGAATGTATTCACAGCCACTTGCAGGTCTGCAAGGCTGCATTTAGTTGCTGGATTTATCATTTTCCTACAGCTCTGCCTGCTCCTTGCTGCGGGGTGGTACTTTGGGCAGCTCTCTGCCTGGTTATAAATACGGCCTGAGCCCCAGTTTTGTATCATCACAGAACAGATGATTAAAACATCGTGTTTAATCAGGCCAGGCTGGGCCATGGCAGCCTGGGTGCCCCGCAGCCTGCACCCCAAGGACCCCCTGTCTGAGCACTGCTGGCGTCCAAAGTAGGGACAAGAGCGTGAGCCCTTCTCCTCACGTGCATGCTAATGCTTTCATCGTAACGTAAACCAAGCTCGAAGCCTACATTTGTGCATTAAGTTGCCAGGTATACCGGGACTGCGATATTTACTGCTTTCATATCATCATTTTTTATTTGTATCTCATGGAGTTAAGACCTGTGCCGCTGCTGTGAACTAAAATAAAGATGTACTCAGGGTGAAAAAAAAACAGATAAACTTGCCTCCTGCCTTTAGGAGCTCTCACATTTAGCTCCATTACTGTTGCTATCTGTATTTTTATTGTACAAAGCTCAGTGCAATACTCACTGCTGGGACCTAGCTTTTGATGGACAACAAAAATAAAAGCAATTCTGAAAGTTTTTATTAGGTTGATACTAAAATATTTCAAGGGTCAAATAAAAAGAAACATAAATTCCCCAGAACACATCAAAGTTTCTGTTTAACAGGCACCTGGAAAAAATATGGAAGTGTATCTATATAGAAAAAGGGAGGAACAGAGTAAAAACATATTTCACTGTAATGTTTTGACAGGTTTCTATTTATTAACTTTAATGATTAATAAGGTCTTGTTTCATTTTGTCAGTGTTCCCATCTTGTTTCAGGATTTTAATGGAAATAGAGCTCATACGAACTAGATATGCCATTTCACCAATATTTCATTGTTTTCTAGAAGCTAAATATTGCATTGGATAGGAACAAAGAAATTAATGGTATTCTCTGTATCTCCTTGTTCAATCATTAATTCTTTATATAAAAAGTCTTGCAATACTATGTCAAATTTAACCATATTTGAGCATTGTTATAGTAAAATGTTTCTAAACATATCTTCTCTTCCTTTCACTACTTTGTGTGGTGGTATATTGATTTGTAAACTTGTATAAATTTTGGAATTAAAGAAATACTGTGTTTTGGACAATTATTTTAGCTGGTATGATTTTAAACAAAACTAAAAGATGTCAGTGGATTGTCTCAACGGGCATCTGGATGATTTGGGGTGGGAAGGGTGTGGAGGAGGCTCAAGTTTATGTCCCTTTCCAGTTTTTTATACAGCTTGAAGAGTAGAGTAGAGTAGAGTATAGAATAGAGTAGAGTAGAATAGAATAGAATAGAATAGAATAGAATAGAATAGAATAGAACAGAACAGAACAGAACAGAACAGAACAGTAGAATAGAATAGAAAGAATAGACAGTTGGAAAGGACTACGAAGACCATCACGTCCAAATGCTTTACTCTGTAAAGCAGTATTAATATGCCATGTTTCATAGACCCACCTTTACCTTAAAAAAGGGGCTTTCAAGAATCTCTGTCTTCTGTGGCAGAGCTGCAGCTGACGGCCAGGCGCAGGGCACTGCTCAGTACTGAGCATCCTTGTGCACTCAACTCTCACTCCAGTCTGCGAGGGCACCTCTGAGAGGTGATGCTGATCAGAGGGCTGGGCGACCCATCCACTGCAGGCGCTGGTGGTTCAGCTCCAGCAGGGTCTTTGGAGGGTCTGGTAAAGCCAGGAGGTTTCTACATGCTGAATTTACTGTGAGCAGGATTGTGGCTACAATTGCCTGAGATGAAATTTTGGTCGTACTGCCTTTTCACGGGAATTCATTGGAACTATTATTTTGCAGCATGTAATGGAGAGTGTCACCTACCAACAGGCATCGGGCCAGTTCTTTAATGCTTTTATTAATATGATTAAAAATAGAAACTAACTATGCTCAAAGTAATCTGCTTGAGCTTCACTAGATGTTCCCATTTACAAGTAAAATAAAGCAAACAAAATTCCTGATGTGATTCCCCCCTGCCCATCACGCTGGATAGTTATTGATGACTATAAAAAATGTACCTGAAATGTTAGCAAATTAGAATTGCTGGCCTTTTGAAATGTACTTTCCACATGTTCAATGACTTTCAAAAGATGGGAGGCTATGGGGAATCAATACTCCCAAACTTTTCAGCTTACGCAGTATTTTAAATAACAATTATAAAATTAATGCATTTACTTGTATTTTAGCTGTTTGACCTAAAGTGATTGGTAACTCTAAAGAAGTAGCTCGTATGATACTGCATTTTACACAGGTGTATGGATATTTGTGAATGTAAATAACTGGGAACGTTACAAATCATAGCTGCTTCTTGAGGTTTTATCTGTACGGTAGTATATACCTATAAACACATACACACACACAAATATATTCCAATATTGTTATCTGAAAAATAGAATATGTACTATCTTTTTTTATACAGAGCATAGACTATGCTTCTTTTATGGTGTTTTTATTTCACAAGCAAAAAAATGTGTGCTGCCTAGTTGTACAGTACTGTAGGATACTCTGCTGTGCACAGTTCCAAGTGCCTTAGACAAGTGTTTAGTTCTTTGACTTACAGATATATATGAATGAATATAAGTAAATATAAAATGAAGAAAATTACCTCAATAAAATTGTTCAGAAAATCTTTACAGAAAACATTTCTGTTCTTGAATCTTCTGGCAAGCACATGGGTATGTGTAATGGAGTTAAATTCAGAGAGCAGTTTCTTGCTGGGAAGCAATCTCCAGAGATTGAATTAAAAGTCACTCTGCATGGAAATGAAATGAAAGAAAGTTCCTGAAACCTTCCTTAAAACTTTGGGAGTCCTTTGATCATATCTGGTAGCTCTGTTGTGGGTGGTGTACTCCTGCAGAGTTGCGTTCAAAGTGGAGATAGTTACGTCAAAAATACAAAGTTAGGGTTGTAGCTTGGTGGTTCAGAGGCCTAATTTATGCTCCCAGCTTCAGATGTTAATTTATCAGCAACCTGAGTGGAATAACTTCACTGACATCAGGTCAGCACCAGAATCCCACCTACAGCATCCAGACAAGTTTGCTCTGCAGAGCTGAGGGCTGGCCTAGCCTGCAGCCTGCCTGCCAGGCCTTCAAAGCGACGGGTGGCAACTTTCGCTCTGTAATTACTTCGTAATAACTTTTGCTTTGCAAGAACTAAAAATTACTAGTATGAATTTTCTGACATGGAAGGCAAATTGTTGATAGAGAAAGGCGGACTTCCAGCACAGTGCTTTTCGGGCAGTACTGCCTCTGCAGTGAGATGCTTTTTGATGTGTTGAGCCTGCAAGGTGCCTGAGCAGAGGTGCCTGGCAGTGTGCAGGGGGATATATGGCCTTGTAGGGCTTTGGTGAAAACAGACATATAGGTGGAGTCGCCATCCGAGAGACAGCCTCACGCACATATCATGTCCATCAGGTATTACATTTGGGGTTTTGATAAATCTGAAGCCCATTGGAACGAGGTGACTCAGCCTTAGGGATCAGCAAAGGAGCCCGTATGCTGTTTGTTACTCCTAATCTCTCAGTTTTAAAACTAATCTCCAGATATATCGCTGTTGACATACACTATCAGCCTCTCGTGATAAGGGGGCCTATTGTTTTGAACGCAGCACAGCGCCTTCCCTCACCCGCTTGTGGGGGTGCGGGCAGGAAACACAGCGCAGGGTTACGAGGTAGGGCAGAAAACCCTGAGGCCTAAAATACCAGAGAGGTAACTTTAACTTGTGCTTGTGAGCAACAGAGCTGAGAGAAGCTGCCGTGCCCCTGGGCCACGTTCGGGGCACACTATGGCTCCTGAGGGGCCTTGGGGATGGCTGCCAGCACCCTGCTGCCCCCCAAGGGCTGGGGAAGCTGAGCCGGGAGCGGAGGGGCAGGGCTTTTTGTTCACTTTTCATTTATTTATTTATTTATTTTTTGCCTTAGCACGGCGGAGCTCGGCCGTCCCCAAGAGGGCGCCTCCCCCCCCCCCCCCCCGGGAAATAACGCGCCCCCCCCCCGTGCACCCCGAGCCCCCCCAGCCCCGCCGGGGCACGGGGCTCCGCCCCGCCCCGCACCGCTACGCCCCGCCCCGAATAGGTGCGGCGGGGGGCGGGGCCCGAGCGTTAAGCCACGCCCCTCGGTGGATCGCCACGCCCCCGTGGCGGATAGCCACGCCCCCCTCGACAGCCCGCTCCGGGCCCCTTCCTCCGCCACCGCCCTCCCGCGACTGCGCTTGCGCCTGGCCCGTTGGCCCGCCCCACCGCCGTCCGCCATTGCGGCCCGCCCGCGGGCGGAACCACTCCCCGCTAACTGGGGGGGGGGGGGAGCTGGGGAGCGTGTGTCTGTGGAGATTGGCCACGTGCCCTTTATGCGTTTAAGGGGCTCGCTCTCAACTTAAATGCCGACTTTGTTCAGAGAAAGCTCGTCGTTGTTGTTAACTGAGGAAAAATGACTCCTTTGCCGCGGTGGCACCATGTCGGCTCCCCCCCTTTCGGCCGGTGGTTGGTCCCAAACCGGAGGCCGCCGCTCGGCCGCGCTGAGGCCGGGTCCGCGTGAGCGTGAGGGGGCCGGGGCCGGGCCGCCATGGTGAGCGCCGGGCGGGGGGGGAGGGGGGCGCGTGCCGCCCCCCAACGGCCCCCCAACGGCCCGGCCGGGGGCAGCCTCGGGCCCGCGGCAGCGCTGAGGGGGCCGTGCTCATCGTTCGTGTTTTACCGGTGATTAACCAAATGTCCTCCTGCAGCCGCACAAGAAGAAGAAGCCCTTCATAGAGAAGAAGAAAGCTGTGACGTTTCACCTAGTGCACAGGAGCCAGAGGGACCCGCTCGCTGCCGACGATACCGCGCCACAGAGAGTTCTGCTGCCTGCCCAGAAAGTAAACGTTTGCTTTTAACGCTGGGGTTCGCTCGGATAAGAGGTGCTGCAGGAGGGGAAAGCGCTGCACAATCGTACAATTCAAGCCCGTAGCCTGAAAGGAGATATTGTTTAGTCCAGCTTATTAAAAAGAAGGAGATGTTGCAGGGATTTGATAGTTGTGAGTTACTGTCTGGTGGGTTAAGGAGGACTAGCTGACACTGCTTTATTTCTGTTTTAAAATATATTCGTATCCACAAAGATTGACCAACCCAGCCTGGAAAAAGCAGGCTTTGTTAGTTTTGCTGCTTATAGAAGAAGTTCTTTAAGTTTGTGCTCAGACAGCATCCAGGTGCTGAAGCAGATGGTCACAGCATTCTCATTTACAGTGCGTTAGGCTAATGAGCAGAGAGGTGACTCTAAGAACTGCTGTGGAGTCAGCATAATTGGATCCAAGTTCGCTTGGATCCAATTCAGAGAACTCTAGTTCTTACTCCTAATACATTTCTTTCACGTAAGTGAACATAACCTGTGCTTTTTTTAATCAGGGTTTTCCTTTTCAATGTACTTTCACCCATACCTTAAGCCTAATTTTATTCCTGCCTCTTTTGTTTTTTTTTTTTTTTTCTGCAAGCTGTTTTCAGCACGGAGGAATTAGGCTGGTTGTTGTGGTTTTTTGTTTGTTTGTTTTTGATTGGTTGGTTCAGGCAGTTCAGGCACTGTCAATGAATGCATTGCTTTCCTTTTTGCTAATAAGTTTTATGTGGACTTAAATAACTAATTGCACTTTTTCTTCCAATTCCAAGGGTCATGATGAGCAGAGGAGAGAAGAGCAGCGGAAGTATGGAGTCTTCTTCGATGATGACTATGACTATTTGCAGCATCTGAAAGAAGCCTCTGGTCCCTCGGAGCTTGTCCCTTCTGTGCGTGGACAGCAAAGCAGAATTGTCATCACAAGTGAGGGTCACATAGAGGATGAAATTCAACGAATTGCTGTAAGTTGTACTTTGCTACTAATCATCTTATTTTTGTACTGTTGAGAGTAGCAGCCTGTAGACAAATTGATCATATTGAACAGGTGTTACAGTGGCTGTGGTCTATATATGAAGGATGCTCTTGATCCACAGTCAGACTTTCCTACAAGTAAAAATAAAAGTTGACAAGCCAAGGTCTGTTGATGGTCTGTTGCTACCACGGTGTTAAAATATCTTATGTACTCGTGATAAGCTTTTCTTGATGGAGTATTGACCTCTTACAGATGTATTTGGTTGAACAAGTTGTGTTGCTCTGGGGTTGGCATTTGTTCTGAAAAATTTTAAAGCTTTTGAATGCTCTGGGAGTTAGGAATATGGGGTACTGCTAATATAACCTGGTATTTTTATTTTTTTTAAGCGGATTGTATCTAAACCCAGAGAGGATATGAATGAAGTTTTCTATTGCTGGCATAGCTGGATAATGTTGGAATGGGAAATGTCATTTTAAGCAATAAAGTATGCAGTTGCCAGTCAGTCGCTTTTAATTGAGGGAGTTTGGTCTAACAAAATACTGTAATTTTAGTCCAAACTGATGTTCTTAGTCGGAAGTACCTTTCAGGTCCAGTTTGGTAACACTGCATAAGATTTAAAGTTATTTTAAAGGTGCGCGTTAGCAAGCCTTTCAATAAAGTGGTAATTTCAAATGTATGTTAATGTTCTCCTAAAGAAAATTAAAAACTTTGTTGTGCCTTCCGTTCCTCAAAAAGCTTCCTAGATACATCTCAGTACCTAGGCAATATTGATATGGGAACGAATACTGCCAACACTTTACCTAGCTTTCATTGTATAACTTTGAAAATTTGACACCAATAAAGTAGTGCTTGTCATAATATTTAAGTGGCACTCACAGAGTTTCTTTTGGTCATATGATTATCTGCATGTTGTTGAGCTCAACTGAGAGCAAGTGTATTGTGGTATGGATTTTGTTTGTTTGTTTTTTTGTTTTAAGGCTCCGTCTATTAAGTTGCCTTCCTCAGTATTTGCCACAGAATTTGAAGAGGATGTGGGCTTACTAAATAAAGCTGCTCCTGTTTCAGGTATTAAGTCTTTTGCTTTTCTATAGCATGAGTTGCCATCTAGGTACTACTTGGTGATTATGGCTTTGATTATAGTGTTACTAGTTTTGTTTTAGAACAGACTGATGAGCAGACATAAAGAATAATCTATAGGAGATCTATGTTTCCATTTGAGACTTATTTCTCTGAGGCAATGCTACTTAGCTTCTCAGCATTGCTTAGAGGAGAAAAAAGCCTTGAGTTATTACTAATATGTAGCAGATAGAACAGGGAAAAGTTGTCTTATAGTTCTAACAATGCTCTGTACATAATGCTATTGATTTATTGCTTAATCTGTTTGAATGCGTGTGCAGAACTGGATTTTTACTCAAAATTCCCCTTTTTAAATTCTGAAAGGTGTTTCCTTTGCCTCATAATTTCAGTGTTACAGGCTTAAAGTGTGCTTTTTATGAATATGTGTTTGTACTGAACATTCACTTTTGAGCTATCTTATTTCTTTGTAATTAATTGTGATTGTTCTCTCTGTCTTTACAGCAGGGTGCTAGAGACATTTCTGTTAATTGCAGTAGAGAAATGCTTTCTGACCTTTTGTAAAGTAAGGGATTTTAGAGGGTAGGAGCCAACTAGGGTTGGCAGTTCCACACTGCCAGTTACATAGTGGTCATACAGTACTCTTAATTTGGATAATTTTTCTTCTATAAGTAACCTCTATTAAAAATACATTTTTGGAAGGTTAAGACATTTCTGAATAAGGAGAATTGACAAGAGGATGGTTATTTGCCTAGCAGATTGAATAAAATCTACAAATGTTTTGCTATTTTGACTCTTAAGTTTAATCTTTTCCTAGTGCAAATTAACAATCTATTTGGATTGCTTTTCATACAGGAAGGTAGCTTCATGATATCACAGCAACCTATATACTTACATCTTTTTCTTTTTAACTTTCTAGGACCACGGCTGGATTTTGACCCTGATATTGTTGCAGCTCTTGATGATGACTTTGACTTTGACAATCCAGAAAATATTCTGGAAGATGATTTTGTTCTACAAGCAAATGAACCAAAGAAAAGGTGCAGCTTTGTAAAACTGTTTATGCCACAAGTGAATAGGAATGATACTATTTGGTATTTCTTGTGGTTGTGTTGTAGGAAGCAAGAGTGGTTTCAGATTTCAAATTGAATACATATAAGCCAAAGGAATAATGTATTTCCATGTACTGTGTGGGTAGTAGCTTAAAAAAATCAAAATTTCACGTGGTAGCCAAGATAAGAGACCTTGACACCTTGAGCTCACACACTCTTAAGTAGTTGTTTACATATGCGACGTATATCATAGGTTTCCTGAACTGTATATAAAAACAATACTATCTGTCACATTTAAAGTACTTCTGTTAGTCTTGATCAATATTACTACTGGTATTTCCAGGACCTTTAGAAATGTTTCAAGTGATACTCTACTGCATATTGTTTCTATTTTGGTATCTTTAACATTTTACGAGCAGTGATAAATTTTACCAGTTCTAGTATTTTTTTCCACTTTGACAAATTTAGTAGAACATAAACATAACCTTACTCTCCATGTACAGATGTGTGATCCAACAGTTATCAGAAACACTTTCATTTTTCAGGTAAAAGTAGTATTATGCTGACTGTGGCAACGCTTTCATTGCTAGTTTTTCTTTTTTCTTCTTTTACTGGCTTGAGAATAATCAGTTTTTAAATCATTGCCTCTCAAAACTTAAATCTGTTATTGACAAATTGTATCAGATAACTTAACATTGGGTAGAGTTGTGGAAAGGTCCGTGTATTATTCTAAAGCTGTTTCATACTTCTCTTTTAGGGGATCAGATGCTGAGGATGACGATGAATGGGAAGATGTGGAGGATGACAGTGATGAAAAGGATAGTTGTTGTAACGATTATGATTCAGAAGGTCCTTTATCAGATGATGGGGTTAATGGACAGGGAAAAGAATTTCTTTTTATGCAAGAAGAAACCAGGAGTCGTTTCACAGAATATTCTATGACATCTTCAGTAATGAGAAGGAACGAGCAGTTAACCCTGTTGGATGACAGATTTGAGAAGGTAAAGCAGCTCAGGAATGTAACTGTTAAACGTAAGGGTGCTAAACGTTTCTTTGGTTCATCCCATACGGTGGTGTCCTGTACGCCTGTGCAAATTCTTCCTGCCTTTGGTAGGTGGGGCCTCAAACAGCCGTTACCTGCAGATACTCCGCATTTAATACTGTGTGCGCTAAGTGGCTTGTGTTAAATAGGTTGCAGTGTTAACTGAGTATTAAAAGGTCTGACATTGATATAGTTAAATTATTCTGGTGACTATAATCGGCATTCACAGTTGTTGTTACACTTCTCTCTGAGAGGCTCCCTTCCACACAGTAAATTAGAAGTGAATCTGCACCAGAAACTTATTTCATCCATTCTCCCCACTGTGCCAAGTATATGTTCAAGAAATGATGTCAGAGCAGGGGAAATAGGGTGTAACTTTTCTTTCTGAGCAGTGACAGGCTTCTTAATGTACCAATTGATAACGAATCAAAATAAGAGACATTTTGCAGAAGCTGACTTATATGTTATCTTTCAAAAATATACATTATCTTGCAGTAACTTTGTTACTCCCATGATGAAAGAATATCATCAGTAAGAAGGAAATCCTACCACAGATGTGTTTTGTAGTTGTTCAGCAAGAGAGAGGGGAGAGGAAAAAGGGACAAATACAATGAAACGTTTAACTCTTTAAGTTACCAACAAGTTGAATGATGAGTGTGGTCTAATTAAAGGTATCCACTCCTTTATTTTAGTTTTTTGAACAGTTTGATGAAGATGAAATTGGAGCCTTGGATAATGTGGAATTAGAAGGCTATATTAACACGGACAACACTCGGTTGCAGGAAGTCTTGAATGACTACTACAAAGAGAAAGCAAAGAAGTACGTAATCCCAGATGTACTGCTCTGCATACACAGTTATGTAGTAGGAGCTTTGTGCTGAAAATTTGGGGATGTTATTTCCTGTGCAGGGACATCAAGATTGCATCCCACAATAAAACATTTTCATTTGAGTAGTATCCCTTTTTTTTTGTCGCTGAGTATCAGTCTGAAGTTAGTAGATGATGAAATTAAGTGGAGACATTTTGTTGGTTTATATGACATTATGCTCCTTTTGTATAATTTTATTACGTCTAGTATAACTAATGTCTAAAGGCACTCTTCCCTTTTTAGTGTAACTTAAAAACAAACTTTAAGTTATAAGGAGAAACTTGACAGACTCTGTAGCTAAGTATATCCTTTCACTGCTGGTATGCAGCTGATTCCACTGTGTACCTAGTTACATGATTATAAACTCAAAGGTGACTGTTACTCATGTGCAGCTGGAGCATAGCCAAGCAGCCCCATGCCGATGTACTGAATTTCCACAGTATATTCACTTTCTCTTAAAAACAAGCGATATTATCTCAGAGCTAAATGTCTAAATGTTCACATATCAGCCTTGCGCTCCCTGATTGAGAGTGAAAGGTAGTGTGTCCCTTGTAGTGAAGTACGGCTGGTCACTAGTGGAGTACATAATTACCTCTAGCACTGCAGTGCTTACAAGCTGTAAAGTATATCCTCTGCCCTCCCTACAGTCACAAATATTCTGTGCCAGATGCTTTTGATATGCAGGAGTAATTACTTTGTCATCTGTCTCTTGCCTCATGTTTTAGTTTGTATTGGAGATGCTTATTTTTGTTGCAAGTTGTATTAGGAATAGCTCACTTTTGGCTTGGGGTTTTACTAAGGGGAGACTGGTTTTACGTAATTAAGCATTTTCAAGAAAAGGTGAACCTTATTTTTTTTCTTCCCAATGTCAAATTAATTTGGTCATTTTTTTTTCTTTTGCCTCTGTTTTCCTCTGGAATTCTTCAAAGTTGTGTGAAATTGGATTCTCTTGAACCCTGTGAAGATTTAGACTCTCCTGCAAATGAAGAAAGTGAGGAAGAAAAAGAAGGAATAGTTACTCTAGTTATTGAAGAACCAAAAGAAAAGTGGGATTGTGAGTCCATTTTGAGTAAGTATTTTGGAGTTCTCTTATTTGTTCCTAGGATTTCAAAGTAAATGATAGGTGATTTGGGAATTTTTCTAACAATTTTTGGAGGTAAAATAGTATATGCTTCTGGAGCACAGCAGCAAGAATTCTTGCTAAATAAAACTATTGCTTTTATGTAGATTACTGAATTCTTGCAACTTTATGCCTTCAAAGACTAACTAGTACTACAGTTCATAATATATTTGTCTAATTTCTTCATTGCTACTTTTTTGTGTTTGTGACCTAGGTACATATTCAAACTTATATAATCATCCGAAGCTTATTATGGAGCCATCAAAGGTAAAATCATTAAACTTATTCAAGGTAACAATGTGGCTTGGGAAAACTTGAGACAAAAATGATTGCTTTCTCAGTGGATGTCTCTTTTTAAAAGAAGGTGTGAGGAGAAAAACAGGTTGGGGAGGGTATTGGCCTCTGGTATTACTTCTTCACTGAAGAAGGGTTTGGATATATATAAAACATCAAAAATATATTAGAGGGAAATCTGACTAAGACCTAGGTGATTATATCATTAGAAGTTCAGAATTTCTTTAATAACTAAGCAGAATCTTAACAAGAAAGTTGTGTCACTCTGTGTGATACAACTTTATGTAATTTATTTCTTAAAACCACATATTTGTTTTTTTCTTGAAAATAGGTTTCTATTTCAATTTTACAATTTGAAACAATGTACTCTAGTTCTTTGGCCTTCCAGAAGCTCCCCATCAGAAGTAGAGCACAGTTTGATGTTCTAGCTGTGTGATTTTTAAAGGAAACCTTTCTCTTGAAACCCTATAAAAAAAAATATTAAGTGCCTGCTTAAGTCCTTTTTCAGTAATATTTAAATAAAGGGAGAAAAGTTTTTTTTTTTTGGTTCCCTGGGACAAGTTCTGCTTACAGGTGTGTTTGATTTCTTACTTTGAGATTAATGTGCATCTTTCTGAGGGAAGAACATACAAGGTTCCTCGTACTATATTTATTACTGTCAAATCTGAATCTAATCTTATTCTGTGCAGATAAGGCAGTGCAGTCTACACTTCCTCGAGAGAAAGCTGGGGGTCATTAACGCATATGCACTCTCTATTTTAGCCCAAACCAATAAAGATTTCCCAGAAGACTGGAATTCCTCTACATATCTTGCCTCAGAAAGGTCTCACGGCTAAGCAGATTGAGCGTATGCAAATGATTAATGACAGTGACCTGCCAAGAGCATCAACACAGCCTCGTTCCAAAAACGAAAGCAAAGAGGAGCGCAAAGCCAGGAAACAGGCAATAAAAGAGGAGCGAAAGGTATGCCCTATTTTAAATAAACCCTATGAAAATGTGTTATACCTTCAGAATTCTGTCTTACAAACTTAAACCCCCTTTGGTTTTTTGTCTAGAAATTAACGTGTAAAATTTCCTGGCCAGAAGGGCTAATTATTGCTTCTTTTCAAAAGAAGATCAAAAAAATAGAGAGAAAGCTAATGTTACAATTCTGCTATCCTAATTTCCTATATGGGAATTTGGGGTCTGTTACTGTGGCCACTATTACGTAGGTAACTTTGGAAGGAGACCTTTTATATCACTATTATTTAGGGAAGCAAAGAAAACAGTAGTAATGTTTCATATCACAGAAAATGAAAAATCTCCAAAAGACACATGGAAAATCTGATTGGCCACATTGATAAACTAGTAGTTTTATCTAGGACCAGAAATTGCCAGCATATTAGAAACTTCAGCAAATTAAAGATGATAATTCCAGATGTAAACAGATGAATCTGACTACCAATAAATAATGCCATAAATAAGATCATTGGCCAGATGGCTGCTATTTTCATGATCTGGAACCATTAATTGCAATGTTTTCTATTTTGTACATTTGTAATTGTTCACATGCACAGGAACGCAGAATGGAGAAGAAAGCCAACAAGCTAGCCTTCAAACTGGAGAAAACAAGGCAAGAAAAAGAGTTGCTCAATCTGAAACAAAACATTCAAGGACTGAAGCTGTCTTAACGAAACCGAGGACCTTTTGTTGTGGAAACATCTTTAAGTTTGCGTCTGTATCAAGAAGGGAACTGCTAACTGATAGAGTTGCCAGTCGTGTACTGTGGGGGTTATTCAGATATTACTGTAACAAGAACCAGAAATTTTGTCATTCATTCTGAATTTCTGAAATGAATTTATTCCTTAAACAATGCATTAGTAATGTCTATTTTGTCGTGAGTGACATGGCAACTGTTGCAAACTTCCATTACACTAGAAATGTATTTAAATTAAAAACCTATATTTTTCTTATAAGCTGTCACCGAACAAAAAGTTTCATATATTTTGAATGTATTCAGCACATCAGCAGAATCCTACAGATTTGATTTGATTAGATTCTTCTATTAAATTATTTGAGTTTGTACTCAAGAATATATCCATTTCTCTTCTCTCCCTTACCCTGATGGTTAAATATAGTGCCTTGATACTGCACAGTTTTGTAAATCAAGAATTTTTCACCCACTCCTTAGTTCTTTCTTAGGTTGGTTATTTATAATCTGAATACTGTAATGAAAGAGGTAAAATCACATTTTATAAATGTGTCTGAAAAGCTGTTGTGTAGCTAGACACGTTACCTAACATGAGTTGACCTTTCTTAGCAAATTAATTTTTTTGCAACGAGCATTGCAATTGCAGTAGTCAACCTTTATTGTTGCTTTTGAAAGCAACTTTGCTGCAAGCAGCCAGCCCAAGTAGTGTGGCAAACAAGGTGTAATAAACAGCAAATGTTTAGAAGAATATGTTGCAGATAGTATTTCAGGAAAATCAAGACAATGGCTATTCTTCAGGTCTTGCATTCAGTGTGGTTTCACTGAAATACAAACTTGTGATCCAACAAAGTTGTTTGTAAAAAAAAAAAAAAAAAAAAAAAAAAAAAATTCTGAAGGTGGGCAGAGGATGAGCATGATAGACTTGGTATGTTAAATTTCTGTACAATGTGTATGAACTACTGTTGACTGTGACTGGTCCATACATGTGATTGAAATGAACAAGATTTTTAGTCAATCCCTCTGAAATCTGCTGTTGCGTGAGCGGTTAACTGTTTTACTGGTAAGAAACACAGAAACCAACACATCAGTAGAGCAGATCGACTACTACTAAATTCAAAGCATCTTAAATATTCTTTTTTCTGAATACTAACTAGGGACAAGATAACAGAAGGGCTCGGACGGCCTTTAATGTACAGAAACCATTCAAAGTACTTGCTTATATTGGGGAAAAAAGCTTTTAGAATATATTTTAGTTGATAAAGTAATGGGGTTTTAGAGAAGGAATAAACAGGCAACTAAGTCTACAAGTTTATTCCTCACTGGTCAGAATGCAAGTGTCAGTATTAACATCAAAATTAAGCATTTTATAGAGTTGCTGAAGTTCAATCAACCAAATAAGCAGAAATCAGCTGTTACATAAAAAGTTTTGGGGCTTTCAATTAGCTTATATCTGTGCTAGTTTTCATATGTTTCACAGGCTTTAGTCGGTTCTGCCTATGTCATAATCGTTCATTATGCGCTTGCTGATGCCTGGAACGTGACCTACTATAAACTGTGAGCTTTTGAGTAACGAAGGCTGGCCACCTAGCACTCATGACTTCCGATAGCAGTGCTGAAGAGTACATTTGAGAAACTATCACATTAAGATGAGTCAGATACCAGCAAAGGAAATAAATGGAACAAGTGAGTAACAGATGCTGTTCAGTGGTTTAAGTGGAGTGTAATTTTGTGATTTACTAAAAAGGAAAATCATTTCCTAAAGACAGTGCACATGTCCTTTATTAGTCCTTACCTCATCTGCTACTGAACACGTCTAAGGTCACTGGTCCTTTGGAGCAGGCTGTCCTTTTTCCCGGCTTCTTGTTGCTGATACGGTGATACTGTGCTTGTACTTAAGTTTGTTTGAAAAATTAGGTTGTATCAGTCAAAATTTGAGGGGATGAGAGCAGGATAAAAGAAATGGGAGAGGTAGAGGAAGACACTTGGAGAGTGTAGTCTGGACTAAGCACAGACGTGCAGAAAGATATTTCTTGGGAACAAAAGTGGGGTGAAATTTAAACAGGTAATACAGTCAAAAAAGTCATAGAATTGCTTTTGTTCATCTACACTTCTAATCAGTGAAATACTGTAGTAACTACTCTGAGCCTTGGAGTATGGTAACATGAATGAAAAGGTAACAGAAGCACTCACACATCTGCTCCTGCTCAACAATACAAAGATTTCTTTTGTTGCAGCAAGAGCAGGTAAGGAATGCTTAAATGTAGAAGTCTTTCCCTCTAGATTACAAGTCCCATGAAAAGGGCTCTTTGTTATGTTCAAGTTTTTCTAAAAGCTGTTTTTGTTTGATACAGGAAACATCCCTGCAGTGAAATGAGAATATGTAAATAGCAGTGGAGTCATAAAGGCGTAGAACTACTTTGCATACAACTTAGGTTGTGGTTTGTGTTTGTTTTTCCAAAAATTACTGATTTAAAAGTAGGGGAAAGAATGAATCGAGAAAGAAAGATCATCTTGGAACGCTGTTAAGTGCCTCGTGGAAACATTCTGTCTTCAGAATGAAGGTGGTGTCACACTTGGTGCGAAGCCTGGTAGCTTCTGGAATGGTAAAGGTTTACGCTGCTGTTAATGACTTCCTAAAAGAAAAAAAGAAACCTGAGTGCAAATGACCTGCTCTTGATTTTCCTCCCAGAGTTCATGCAGCAGCAACTTAGTAAGTGCTCTTCAATCATCCCTTCTCCCAGTTGTGGTGCCACTGGGGAAGGACGTGCCTGAGCAGTCATGTGGAGAACAAAAACCTGTCACTCATAGTAAGGGAAAGCTTGTGTTTTGTGGGAGCAAGATAATAAAGTGGTCCTGCAAAAAGGAGCCCTGGCACATGGCTGCAGAGGTCCCTTTCTGACAGAGAAACAATCGGTTTCAGCGCGTTAAGGCTCAGCCTGCACGTTGATTGTATTGTCGATATTACTGCAGTCCTGTACTGTGTAACTGAGACTTTGCTGGTTTGAATTTTATACAGCTGCCGGAAGTCAAGATTTGGTTCCTTGTAGAATCTGTGGAAGACATTTTGCACAAGATGTTCTGGTAAAACAATCCTTTTCTTTTAAATGGGAGCATCAATGCAGTTAGCTGAAGGGGGTGGTGAGCGCTGGGGAAGAAGGAGGTGGCTGATTAGTGGAGAAATGGGTTGAACACATGTTTAAAAGAGCAAATGATCCAGTAGCTGCTTTCATTAGTAAAACTGATTAGAGAATAGGTGAATGATCATAAAAATATCGTGACTTAGCGCAAGATTGCAGATTATCTTAATTTACCTGCTCTTCCAAAAACTGCTGCTTGCTGCGTGTCACGTTTAAAATACTGCATTATCTATTGGGAAGACATAAATTGCTAACCTGAAGCTTCCTTTGTGCTCCAGGTTTCCAGACAGAATTTGTTATTTCAGGCTTCCTGGGAAAAATAGACTAATAAACCATCTGATAAGTAGTCCCTTTGACAACATAATGCAGGCACCAGGCTCTGTTCCAAAGCCTGCTGAAGTGAGTGAAAAGATCCCTACTGACCTCACTGATCCCTGGATTACAGGCTAAATGGGTGGCTTTGCAATTTGCCTAAAACAACCCAACTGCAGGATTTTTCTGAAAGGGCTGGCTCTGCACACACCCCTCCCCCTCTCAGATCAGCCCCATGATATAACTAAAAAACAAATTAGAAAAAAAAAAAAGAAGACTGGGAAAAAAAGCAAAACTGAGTAACTGTGAGCGTCAAGACAAAGGTGGAACCAATAGTTCCGCATCTGGTGTCTTAGATCAGATGCACGAAGCACATGATGGCCTAATCTGGCAAATTTCTTTGAATAGACAGCTTCTCTGTGGTCTTGGGGTGGGGGAAGGGGGCGAGTTTCTTGTCAGTATGAGTAGCCTGAGGTACAAGCCCTGCAATGCCTCTGATGATACAGGAGTGGTGTGCTCATCTGTGAGCAAGACGCAGGTGTCTGCTACCCTGTTTGCCCAGCAGAGGAGTCCTCCTCTTGGTTTTGTTGTCAAACACTTTTAGAAATAGATGGTAAGGACTTGAAGCACAAGAGCAGGGAGCTTCAAAGGGAAATGAGTTACTAGAAAGGTATGATATGGTAAAAAGAGGCAATTCTTGGCCCAGGTGAACTGGAACTGAAATGCCTTGCTCAGGCAGAGGCTTAACTCAGATGTGATAGGGAAGAAATAGAATGGCAGGTGAGGGGACAGCACTGGGAGGGTAGTGAGACGGTCAAGAAGAGTAACTGAGAACTGGGAAGTAAGCAAAAGACGATAGGAATGGGGTCTTTAACATGCTACCTGCAGATGGACTCAAATGGATGTGATCCTCAGCACCAGAGTAAGGATGTAGTTTTTTCCTCCCTTTCACTGTGTTCCTCACAGAGAGAAAATTGGACGTTCAGTTGCAGAGGAGTGAGATTGATGCTAAAAATCTGTGACACTTCTGAATCGTAAAACCTTTGTTGTGAGGCGTGGCTCTTCCACGAATTCAGCTCTGGTTATATATCTACTTAAAACTTCTGTACACTTCCAGTTACAGATGATATTCCGAATTGTCGGGTTACTGCATGCTGTTAAGCAGCAGCTCCCTTTCAGCTTGCAGCTGTCCCTGTTTTAGTGGTGTTGATGGGATGAACAGTGCTGTTGTTTGCCAGAGGATCCCTGAGTCTGGAATACTTATCTAAGCTCAAAGAACTAATAATGTAAATATCAGCCCTTTGAACAGAAGCACTCTGTTCTCCCTCTTAACCATGAAAGAAAGAAAACTGAGTGTGGCAGGGCCAGGGAGAGAGTCCAATGAGACAGTTCCTGTTCACGGGCCCACTCTGTTATTCTCTGCAAATATTTATTTGTGCTCTACTCCAGCATGCCTCTGAGCAGAACAAACTGGAAATGGGTTCAATTTCTTTTTTTTTTTTTTTTTTAACTGCAGCTGTACTTGAGCATTTTTTTTTTTTAAGTTTTGGTGAACTCCTCCAGGAGTAAAACTGAACCTGGTAAAAGTACTGCTTCAGCTCCCTGAATACAAGTAATTTTAAAGCCTAAGCAGCACCATTAACAAAGCATGACTTCAGCTCACAAACAATTATTTTTCTTTGCATCCCAGCCGAGACATGAGCCAATATGCAAGAAAGTCTTCAACAAGAAGCGCAAGCCCTTCAATTCTTTTAAACAGAGACTGCAGGGAACAGAAATCGGTACTGTGAAGAAGCAGCCCCCACAAAAGGTATGGTTAAAATTGAAGAGTGTTTGTTATCTCCATATGAAGTCTTTCATTCAGCGAAACTATTGTTTCCTCCCGGGACAAAGCCTGGATGTTGTGGATGAGTCTCACATATGTGCTTGACTCAGTGCCAAATTCTTTCCTCCCCCTCTCCGTGCTGCTAGTGTTTGAAAACATTTCTTAGTTCAGAAGCCAAAGTAGTAGGTATTGTGACTACTCTGGGAATGTAAGTGTCTTTGCTTTTCTAGGAAATGAACATTTATGTATTTTAAAGACTACACAACTCTCTGATATCTTCCTCTTCAAAGTTTTTTTCATGTAATGGTGATGATGAGGGGAATACACATGTACGTATATGTTTTTTTACCCAGAGATGCTAATTGATTGCTGATTTGGTGTCCATGCAGGCTGACATGGTAAAATATCCTTTAAAGACAGTTGTGGAAAGAAATAGAAGTGCACACAAGTTTAAAGCAAGAAGAAGAATCTGAAAAGTGGGCAAGAAGGGAAGGCACTCGTCACAGTATCTTTTCTATTCCCTTTTAAGCACCCTTTGGTTTGCTATGACCAGAATTTTTTTGCTGGAAGACATTATTCTTTTATCCATCTTCTGGTGCTGTCAATGGATGGCAAAGGGCTAATTTAGTTCTCCTGTGCCTTTCAAAAAAGCAAGTTTCTTTTGTTTGTAACATTTTTTCCTTTCTCTGGGAAAGGAAGAACCCTCACTGTAAGACACTTCTCTGTCCCTTGCAGGGAGAAAATATTGTTTGTATCTTCCTTTATTTCCTTTACAGAATCAGCAGGTGAAGAAATCTAACTGGAGACAGCAGCATGAGGATTTTATTAATGCTATTCAATCAGCCAAAGAAGTCACAAAAGCTGTGCAAGAAGGCCGTCCTCTTCCGCCTCCTCCCCCACCAAGTATCAATCCAGGTTTGTGGTTTAGTTTATCTAATTATTGATCTTGTACTGATTTTTAGAAAAGCAGTGAGCTCTTGTTATTCACAGCTGGGCTTCAGTTTTGCACCTCCCTGCAGAAAACAATGTGAACATTTATTCCATCCATACTTTCTATTTTTTTCTCTATTAACTGTATTGGCTTAAGTTGAGTAGGAGAGCAATGAAGAGGTGGTGGAGAGGATGAGAAAACTAATTCTACCTTTTAAGCCTATAAAGGTGGCAAGTCTGGGGTCTGATAATTCGTGCTGTAGGAATAAAGCTGGGATGCCTGTACTCTAGCACAAACTGTACCGTCGTCTAACAAAGGGCGAAACATATCCCCTCACCAGTCAAACCGAATGTAGTGTACGCAGGCCTCCCCACTCCCATGAGATAGCTTTTCCACTATCACCTCCCCACCCCAACTGTGCAGTGAGGGAAAGCCATTTAGAAAAAAAAAAAGTCTGTTTTACTCCTAATAGCAGGTGTGGTCTCTACGCAGAGCTCACTGTATTAGAAATTACAGATCCAGAAATATACATATACAGCCAATATTTCTCATGATAAGTGATTTATGAAATGTGGGAGCAATCTTGGAAAGGGTCTCTGTGGGTTCCCTCCTGAGCGATAAAGGCAGAGGGATGGAGGGCTCTCTCAGTTCCCTTACAGAGCAGGAATTCACGACTGATACCAAAACCAGCTGTGAGAACTCCAGTCTTCCTCCTCTTATAGATGACAGCAATGCAGTATAAGCAGCAGGACACATTTTCCTTCCTTGATTGGGGTCATGCTCCTCTTTGAACTTCTACTGTTGAGTACTTTGATTACTCTGTTATTTCTTGTCTGACTCCGAGAGCAAACCGCTCCCTTTCCTTATCCTTCTTTGAGCAAACTGGAGTTGTGCAAGACCAGGGGGAGTTCTGGAGAAGGGAATCAGAGAGCTGCTTTTCAGGAAACACAGAATTCCTGGGGGGCCTAGTGACACCTCAGTGTGTATACCCTATAGCATAGGACTGGAGAGGAAGGACATGGACTGTGGGGAGAAGAGAGAGAGGTTCCCCTTCCTTTCTTCCTTCTCCTCCTCCAAACAGAGTCCAAGCCCAGATCTCCCCATTTTCCCGTTGTGCTGGTTCCCACTGCCGCAACCCCAAAGTTAGACAGCTGCCTTGTCCCTCTCCCTTCCCTCCTCCATTTTCAGAAGCATTTTGCCCACACAGCTGATCTGGAAAAGCGATTTGCAAAGACTTTGTACCTAATAATATTAAGATAAGGACAACTGAGATACTTTTGTGAAAGGTGTTGGGCAGGGAGGAATGGCTTGAGAATGACTAGCGCAATGCAAGGGCTGAACACGACTGTGTTGAATTAAAAGGACACTGACCCTGAACACTGACCATTCATTGAACGAGTAGGACTGCACCAGTGCTGAATGTAGCTGAACAGCTTTCTGCTGAATCCGGGCTGTAGCACTGTCAAAAGCAACTCTAGGAAGCAGCACTGCTATGTGTTCTTTACAGTACTGCTTCACACCCAGTAACCTGGTTCTTTGGTGTCTGGTAGGCACAACTTCTTGAGGACCATTTTGCCAGTGTCCAAAGGAAATGTATTTCTTGAAAACAAATAAAAGTCTTAATGACCACCCTTAAAAATAGTCTTAAAATATTTTTGACTATTCAAGGAATTTCTAAATATTGCTTTTTCTGCAGACCTTTTAATTATGAGATTTTGAGGGAGGGGGTCTAAGTCAAAGTTAGTAAAATTTGCTCTTATTAATCCCTAGAGATTTCTTTCTGGAAGCTATTACTGTTTGCTGTATTAATACTGTAAGCAAGGGTTTTAGGATCCCAGGTGCTTTTCTTGTAGTTCTAATTTTCTAATTTGGGATACCTGATGGAGCCAGGTTTTGAACTGCACCTTGAGTGCTACAGTAAAGTAAGGCAATTCCTCTGTTGCAGTATATAAGCTGTGACATAAGTTGTTCCTTTCTTATGATCAGACTACATTCAGTGTCCATACTGCTCAAGAAGATTTAATGAGGCTGCAGCACAAAGGCACATCAAGTTTTGTGAAGAACAAGCTGCTCGCCATGCCTTTGCTGCAAAGACCACCAGACAGGCTGAGGTAAGCAAACACATTCATACTTGCATTGTCCTGGTGACAGATTCACCAAAATATCTTTTATGGTGAGCGAAGACCTGTACTAATATATAACCTAAGGTTAGAGGAAAGTTGGTAAACTCTTAAGACAAGATAGGAGTAGGTAGATAGGAGTTACCTGAAACTGGAGTCCTTTGTCTGATATAAAAATTGATAGAATATGATAGTATGAAACATATGATAGTATGTTAGACAACAATTTTGGTAACAATTGCAGGGAAATTGAAATCTGGGCAGCTTTTGCAAGGTATCGATATATCTTTTTGTTCATTAGATTTCCCTGCTGTTTGCAAATGTATAGCTGATTTACTTCCTGAACACTAGGCTCAAGGCCAAAGGGCTAGGCCCCTTTGGGGAATCAGAAAAGCGGAGCTTATTGGCAGTGTTTTGAAGTAAGCTCCTATTTTAGTGTAATTAAAAATATGTATGTAGGAATATTTAAGCAATTCCTTAGTGAGGATAGTGATTAAAAAGAAAAAAAAAAAAAAGGTGTTTGAAAACCTTGTTATCTATTTCAGGCATAAAAACAGCTTCCAAATGGGAGGGGTGTACTTTTTCCTGTTCCTTCCTAGCACTGCTTCATCAATGATTTGGTGCTTTATCAATATTCAGAGAGTTGTTCTTGGGCTCCATATACTTCTTGCTAGACTTAAGTGTGCACTGTGCATCTTACTCTCTTACTAGGGCAAGCAACCAGTGACTCAGAGAAAAAAACCAACCTTAACAACTGCAGCATTATCACTTCAGAAGAGAGTACAAGAAGCTGCCAATACAGATAAACCTAGTCCAGGTAAGGATTTCAATCAGCCATACTTATATTTGTCTTTGTCTTGTATTGTATCTTTGTATTTATATTTGTCTTACAACGAAGTCTACCACTTCCAAATGGATGTTTTTGATATCAAATGGCTTTACAAGTCATTATCCTGATCCATTGCACCAATTGTATACATAGAGGGTTTCATGTAGGTTCTAAGAAGGGACTTGGCCTTTTTGGTTAGAGGTTCTCAAACAGAAGTTCCAACATAAACCTAAAATTTGCAGTCTGGATGTCCAGTTCCCTCTGTCCCATAAATGATTCCATAAGTTTTAATTGTTGATGTTAAGATTTATGACATATCTTTAAGTCCACGTAGGTGAAGCACCAAGCTTTGCTTGTTGTTCATTTGATATGACTCTCCCTTGTTAATTCAGTCTTAAAACTTATACCACCACATCCCTAAAATGGTTCCCTTTAAACAGGATTGACAAAATATTCTTGCTATTAGAAGATGATTTATAAAGTTATTTTAGTGGCTATTTGTTGTGTAATCCATGAATGATAATACATACTGCTCTTTGTATTACCAGTACAAATCAATATCTTTGTATATCCATATCTTTTATTACTGCCTTTCTGGAGTTTATGCTGAATTTATGTATGTTAGAATTTTTTATGTCCAATAATATTTTTACATAATTATTTGCAGAGACCCCTCATGGAACACTACAAAAAAACAGAAAACCTTTGGGTGTATCTCCTGGAAAAAAATCTTCAGGAGAGTTCAGGTAAGGATATATTTTTTTTTTTCCCAACACAATGACATAGTATTACCTCATTTGCTTTTGTGTATATATAGTATTCTGGTGCACTGTTTACATTATCAACATTTTTTGTCTTAATTAAAGCAGTTGGTTGCACTGAAATTTTTGCAGAGCTCCTCATGTCCCCAGTGTAGGCTGCTGAGAGTTGTTTTGGCATGAAATGTTCTTTGTTTGGAGTAGCTTCATCTCAAGTAGGCAGTGACCATGTTCTGCCTTAACAGCCATCTTGAGGGTGTTTGCTTCTTGACAATGCAGACTTCTCTAGCAGGTCTCGTGCTCTCCTGTTGTGCTCCTGTTGTCTGAGGGAGATGCCAGTATCTGCTTCAGTTATCACCATGTCAGGATGATGGTGTGGAGGTTCTTCCTTCTCCTCACTGTTTCCTTTCCCAGACCATGATGTTTGGTGTTTCTGCTCTTTAGATCATGCAGTCAGAATTGTTTCCATGTTGGTCCAGGCAGAGCCATGCCAGATCAGCCACTAGGCCTCACAGACCCTGCCTAAGATGGCTGTGGTACCATAGTACAAGGGGATGGCTCAGATGATCGGCATCTGGCACCCCTACCAGAGCAGAAACAGAGATCTTGGCAGGGAATGTGGCCAAGAAGGATTCCCTATAGCTGGCACGATATTTTGAACCTGGGATATGAGCTTATTAGAGTGGGGGATGACCAGAAATGTGCACAAAACATTCTGTTGCAAGAACTCAAGTTTGAAGTCTTTGCAGGGCCCATCTATGTTGAGTGTCTACATGAACAGTGTAGTAACTCCTACGGTTATCGTGCAGGGGTTCACAGACCACCAACAGAGACTTACTGATACCACCACCATTCTCAAGGTTTAGCCAGCGAACTCTTACACTCTTGGGTAGACAGCCTCGGGGAGAAGGCTCCTCTTTTCCTAGTGGCACTGAGAGAAAATGTGAAATATTTTTCCCTTGCTGTCCTTTGGCAGTGTGCTTTCCCTCTGTTGTTCCTTTCTGCTTTCCACATCTCAGACATCCCCTTTCACCTCCCCGTGCTAGTTACTAGCCAAGTGTTCAGCCCCTTCTTCCTCTCTCTCTTCTGAATGGCTATTAGTGACTGTCCCATCCAAACAGCATCTGTACGGTGTGATGTACTTGCTAGAAGTTGTGTAGGCTGTGGAATGGAATAACGCAGAGAAGGACTTGTCCAGGCTGCTAGCTGCTATGTGCATGGGGTATCATGATGGGACCAGCAATGGAAAACATACACCAGAGACGCCATGGTCGTGGACTTGCCCTGATGCACTGTTGGTGCGGGAAGAAAGCATGTCCCCCCTCCTGTTCTCCCAGGCATGTTGTGAAGGAGGGACCTGGTTCTGGGTGTCCCATTTTGTCTGGGACAGAGCTGAGATGCTGCTACTCCAAGCCCTGACATGACACGAGGGAGCTGTGCTGTCATTCATGGCACAGGCACAGCCAGTGGGTGGGAAGTCACAGCCAGAGACACTGGGGATGAATGTGGGCAGTTTCCCCCCAGCCTGGGAATGAAGAGTCACCTCATGGGCTGCTGGAAATTGCTGTGTTTTCTATAAAACTTGAGCTTTTCCAGGTGCTTTAGAGAGCACATTGGGCTACCAAGAGCTAAGTTTCAGTGCAAACCAAGAGTGCTTTATAGCTGAGAAAGCAGACGTGAGAAACAATGGCTTTGAGCAGTGCAAATCTCTCTAAGGACTATTCAGTCTGAAAGGCAATGACAAAAACAACCAGCTCTTAGACTTGTCTAGTTCTCACGGACTGTATTTAAGCTAACTGAAAAAAAGGTTTCATAAAGTTGATTTCACTGACTTAAAAATGTTATGAATTTAACCTTTGTGCAATTATTTGGAGGAGGGAGAAGGCGCAGCAAACATCTGAGAAGGGGCAAGAAGACCGCTAGAGAGAGTAATGTAGGGTAGCCACTAAAAGCTTAAATGCCAAACATTTAAAAATATTTTAGTAAATACATACATTTGCTTGAAAGATATTAACCATGAATATTTAAAAGTAAACCTTTTTATATACTATTGCTTTAGTTTAATCATCTTATGTAAAATGGAGTTAAATTTTTCTATGCAAGTAACAAGTATATGGCTTGCTACTGCTTTCAGACTGCAAATGCACAACAGAAGATAGAGTGGCTGCTTGCCGAGGATGTGTTAAGGCTTTCTACTGAAGCATTACAGACCTTAACAACGCAATCCTCCAGCTCCTCTTCCACTTTGAGTGCTAAAGCTCAATACGTTGCAAGGCGGCTGTAATAACAAAAGGATTGCCACCTTCAATTAAAAAGAAAGCAAACTGAAGTTCACTGTTCTCCTTTGTTTTTTTCCTAGGCTAAAAAGCTTATTAGGCTATCCTGTGAGATTACCTGTAGCTGATGCCAAAATTTAATTGAATAATCACCTAAAAGGGGATGGATCTTACCAGTATTTAATGCAATAGTTTCAGCAAAATGTAGTAAGAGCCAGTGTCATGCATTTTTTTTCCTAAAGCTTTGCTTTGAATATATTGAACAAGATGAATGAACATTTTGAAGTTGTGTGTGTGTATTTATAGAATCTTCCAATAAATGATAAATGGTAATGATAAATAAGTGATAAGTGATATATGGGACATCAGCTTCAAAGCACTTCATGTTCAGCCAAAAACCAAATCTCACTCTCCCATAAATATTTTAATTGCTATTAGAAATTGATTAGTAGTAAGCCAGAAATATGGTGGATCACATCACCCTCTAATTTTTGGCCATCTCATTTATTAGCAGCCTTAGACCACCTTGCATAAACTTCCAGTATGCAGTATGTTGGGGTTTTTTAGCCCAACAATTCCCAATAAGGCTTTCACTTAAAACCCATAAGGAATATTTCTCTCCTATTAAATGTTTATGAAGCAAATGAAGATGAAAAGCACTTGGACACAGCAGTAATAAATACGAGACTTTACTCTTAGACTCTAGCTAATAGCAATTAGATAACTATAAAAAGGATGACACTGAAATCAGTGCAATTCCTATAGCTAGACTGTCTTAGAAATATACACCGGGCATGAAGTTAGCCCAAGTATATTAAAGCAGTGCTTCTATGTCTTTTTTTTAAGTCCCCCTGTATATTCTGTATATGTCTAGAACTTCTGGGTGTTGATTCCACAAATCACTTTCCTGTGTCTTACAGAAAACCGAATTCTAGGGGCAGGAACATTTTATTGAACAACAATAGTTAAAAATTCTGCTAGCAGAAAATGTATCACTCAGTCATCAATTATATGAACCAATTTCAGACTGATTGTCAAAAAAAAAAAAAAGCTTGAGAATTAACAGCAAACTGCTGGTTAAGAAAACGGAGAGTCGGACAGGACAGGAACAATTCATAAAGAAAACCAAAGGAAAAAAAAAGAAATGAACATGTTTTCCAATATGGGGTGGGAAATAGTTGTGTGCACAGAGCTTGTAGATTCTTTTGTTCCACATAATATAGTGTTAGCTCCTTAACATTATTTCAACAGGCTTATGTGGCTTCCATGTTCTTGTTTAAATTAGTATTTTTTTTCTGTGAGAGCAAATGTTCACCAAGTTTTTCAGTTTTACAGCATTTGATTATAGTAATTCTGTTGTTCAGCTGCCACTATTTCTACAGATTTCCAAGCAGTGTTCAGATAGATAGATAGATAAACTATTTTCATTTCTATTATAATGTAAGGTAAGATAACCGGAGATGTCGCAGAGGGTCAGTGCCTGACCTGGATCAGGTCCTCCTGTTCTGCAGGTCAGTGGTCTGCAGAGCCACACATTTTTCCCAACCTTTTTCTTCCAAAAGTGTGCACAGAATGTGGTGGTTTTAAGAGCTCATTTCTTAAAGGAAGGTAATATTTTTCCAGGAGAGAAATAAGACCAGGATCATAGAATCACAGAATGGTTTGGGTTAGAAGGGACCTTAAAGACCATCTAATTCCAACCCCCTGCCATGGGCAGGGACACCTCCCACCAGACCAGGTTGCCCAGGGCCCCATCCAGCCTGGGCTTGAACACTTCCAGGGATGGGGTATCAAAAGTAGTACACTCTGTGCCTTGGAGTACAGGAATCTACTCCTGCTTACGTTGACTTCAGCCACAAAACTCTTGCAGAGCTCAGCATGAGCACAACTTGCAGCACGTCTGTGTGTGGAGTATGTGGCACCGACTGTAGTCAAAAACGAGATGACCACTGAACTGTTACAGTTCTCTCTTTGGCCTCTAGGAATTGTGCTCATGGTTACAGCAATAGGGATATTAGGGATACAAGACTTGATGATATCAAGGACACAAATAGTAGTATGGCACAAACACAGTAACACCATTATATTACGGTACTGTCATTGAGCATTTATGCTGAGATGGCTTAATGTGATTAGACCGTGGTTTTTAATGAATGGAGCCTGAATAGAATAATCTTTTCTGAAGTAGATGTGTGATGGTGCTAGGATACTCTTGAAAGACAATTACCTTGGTTTAAGGAAGAGATGTATGGATAGCATATATGTACCCAAAGCCACAATTGTGCAAAATTAAATACAGATATATTTGACCCGCAGTTTGGCTACATGCATTTTTCATGTCAGCCTAGACTAAGCCACATTCTAATGCAGACACAATTTTGTAATGGATAAATTAAAAACTTATAATGAAGTGGTAACAGCTAATCTGCAGGCAAAAATAGGTCCTTTAATTTGCTGCACACTAGGGTATTTCTACCATATGCTGTACACAGAATACTGCTGAGCACCTTCCTTATTTACAATGTCAAGAATCTAGAAAAAAAAAATTGAATAGACTGAAGAGCTAAACCAACAGGATCACCTATTTAAGGTCTGCTTCTGTGTTTTACTTGTAGACACCATTATAGTGCGCTTTTAAAGAGTCTTACTATTACAAAGGTTCTTTGTCTTCATTTTGCTTAACTGAGACTCGGTCTTTAACCCATAGTTACATATGATAAATGCCGCTTATTAACATGACTTTGCATGTTTCAGAACAGCTTGTGACCAGGGACCAACGCGTCTCTTGGCAGCCCAGTGCTCTGGTTCCTGATTGCAGTCGAGCAGCTCACAGAGCGTGGGTGTCAGGCTAGCTCAATGTTTGTGTAATGGTTCCTTCTTAACATTATTTTTTTAATTCAAACACAAGTATTTTCATAATTAGTTACACCTCTTATAGAAGCACAAACCAAAAGGACAAATTGTCTACTAGTAACATATGATCAGACAGTGCTACAAGAATGTGTTGTGGTGTTTTTTTTTTTTTTCACAACTACACATGCTTGAACAAAGGCAACTGAGTACAATTTGCATGAACAAGGAAAACAATGCAGCAAATGAATATAAACACACCTTTCCACGTCTGGATAAAATTTGAGATGAGTTGTAAATTGTGCATGTAACACTGTTTTAGACTTTTTCACTATTCTGACACTTGTAATTTAAATAACTGCTAGCTGGACATGAATGTGCAGCTACCCGCTTTTTCTACTGCTATTCTCATAATTCAAATGATCTTAAAATTGCTTTTGTTTTGTTCTATGCCAAAAACATTTGAATTAAAAATGGATCTGAAGAACATATTCTTGCACAAACTGCAATAGTACCACCTTTCCATAATCCAAATAATCATAAGCTTGTAAAAATATTAATATCTGTCATTGTAGTTCTTTAAAAGCAAAATAACAATCATTTTAAAAATAGTTTTTATTAGGAGTTATCTGGAAATATTTCTGTGATTAATGGGGGAGACAAGAGCAAACTTGTTTGATGGTTTATCTGTAATGATCATTAGGTACAATTAATTATCTTTTAATTTAATGGAAGAGATTGTGTAGTCAGATTCAGAAATTCTGCATCTGTTTCAGCTGTGACAAAAATCCACTAGTAATGGCACCATACAGTAAAATGGGATTATTATTATTTTTTTTAAGTATGGGTCAGGCAAGAAAGTAAATTCGGAAGGCTTTTTATTTACCTATTTATTATTTAATGTCATCTACTGGGAGATGTGATTTTTTTTTTTGCAATTTCTGCTAACATATTGGTCAGGTGATGGGACTGTCACACCAGTTTCCAGCTGGAAACTGGAAACATACAAGGACAATTTACCACATGAAACAAAGAGAAGTCCCTGTGAAGCTGCTTTGGAAGAAACACAGGCTGAAAGCCCAATTCTAACTGCCCAAATACTATTGAGCAAAACAAACATGATTAAGATGGCTTTGACCATTACCGTACCTACTAACTTCGCAAGATGCTTTTGAGATAGGGCCACAACCTGTGGTTTAGAACAGGGCACAGCCTGAGGTAACTACCACAAGCCTCCTGCATGGGGACCTACCCCTGACTCAACGGAGGTTAAGCTTGGATGGAGGCGGGCTGCCTTGCCAGGGCTGGCTTTCTGTCAAGGAGTCCATGTCTCACACAGCTATGATTAAGAATAATTTCCCATGCTAAACAAAAGCCATTTTTTAAAAAATCAACAAAAGGTGAATAAAGGCCCCTTAGGTAGGAAGCATTATTTTTTATTGAGTGTTAAATCAGGCAAGCTGTTGACCCAATGGGATTACACGTGCTTAAATTTAAGCAAATGCTTAAGTGCTTTGCTAGCGTGAGACCCAGGTTCCTGTATCTTGCTAGATGATCATGTTCTAAGTGAAAATTAATGTTTGCGCTAACCTTTGAGAAAATTCACTCCCCATTCCGAAAACCACACCCATACAAGACAGCTGCTCTGGCACAGTCATGCAGCAGTGGTAGTTATTTCCAGCCATAGGAATAATGCAGGAGATGCACACCGCTGAAGTGTGCTTCAGGAAAAAAAAATCTGGTTAAACATAATCACAACAGTAATTTTCTTCATTTTAAAAGAGTGAAACAAGGAGATAAGATTTATTCTTGGAATTATTTGGATTTAAATTAAAGATTCCTAAAATTCAGTAATTAAGTGCTTAACAGAAATCTAGATCACACCGATAACTTGTTCATATTAAGGTTTCCATGTGTATACATTTATTGTGATTCTTGGCTCATTAAAGTTATTTTTCTGTGATTTCCCCCTTCTTCCCATTCACCCTAACCCTATTTCTCCTACTGCGGCAGCCAAAGTTTCATTGTGCCTGTTATGATGCTTTGCTATTATTGAAGATATTTATTCAGCTGTTTGTTTGAAAGGTAAGAAACAAAAGTACAGAGGATGTTGAGGGAAATATGTTAGTCCTACTATTGTCATATGCTAAAAACTAATAGTAGTATGAAAAATAGAGCTTCTTGTTTATTAACATTCTGAATTGAACTACCATGTTCATAACATGCTTTAAAAAACACTTGGGACAGTTTTTCTTAAAACAAAATGAAAACAAACAAACAAAAAACCCTCTCCTAACAGATTTAAGTAAATCAGTCTTTTTTTTTTTAAAGGGATAGTTATTTGAAGGCATGATGAAAATGAGGCAACGTTACAGAATTTGTAGTGGATGGAAAGGAGCGAGGAAAATGATGCAGCTGGTTTATGGCCATGCCACCAGTTGCTAGCTGTAGACCTTGCTGTTGGCCATTCAGCCTATGTGATGGCTCCTCTGGACCAAATGCCATTGTGATGTCCCCAGTAGTGTTCTGGTTGTCACCTGGTGGGAGTTGCCAGAAACTCATCACATGAGTGAGATCCATGAAAGGCATGCTGGTAGTTTCAGCTGCTGTCTCTGTCTCCTTGTGCACTGCGTACTTGTGAATATCACCTACAGGCCCTGAGGAAGCTTCTTCCAGACTGATTTTGTGGAGAGACTGAGGTTCTGGTAATGGCAGGTCCTCTAGAAGATGGACATTGTAACCTTTAACATCCACTCTGATTGGAAGATTTTTGAGGGATCCTGCTGCAAATGAGGTAGAACTAAGGTCATATTTATTAGACTGATGAAGGTTCAGGTTGGCAGGAATGGCTGTTGAGCAAGGTGTGGGATGGACAGCTGCAAGGCTGTCTGCACAGCCCATCCTTTGCAAATGAGGAGAAGGTTCAAGAGGAAGAGCAGTTTGTAAGCTTGGCTGGGGATGAAGATGTGAACAGTTGTATTCCTCTGGTTCTGGACTATTCAAAATTCCATTCTGCGCAGAGACTCTTTCAGGAAAAGGGGATGGTATGCTGGCATCTTCCTTCAGTCTGAATGGAAAAAGTTGGTCAAGGAGACCTACTGAGTCGCCATTCTGCAACCTGCTCTTCAGCAGTTCTTGTGGATGAGTCTTCCTAGTATGGCGAGTCAAGTGGTCCTTCCGCCCAAACCTTTGGGCACAAAACTGGCATAGAAAGTCTTTGCAACCCGTGTGAACCACCATGTGACGTCGCACATCTTTACGGGTATAGAAGTGACGCTCACAGTGGTCACACTTATGTTTCTTTTCCTTGGTATTGCCAGTTGGTTTCCCTGCATGACTTTTGAGGTGTTCCAACAAAACTTCAGTACCGCCAAACTCCTGGGCACACACCCTACAGGTAAGGTCCCCACTGGTGGCTGCATGAAGAGCCAAGTGTCTCTTATAACCTAGCTTGGTGTTGTACTTCTTGCCACACTCTTCACACTTGAAGGCCATCTTGTTAGGGTCATGAGTCTGAAGGTGATTTTTCAGATGGTCTTTCCTATGAAAGGTCTTTTCACAGTAGCCACACTGGTGAGATTTCTGTGGAGAATGAGTGGCTGAGTGCCTAAGACACACACAAAAAAAGCGTTATCAGCATTTACATTTGTTCTAGTACACAGTGCAGCTCAAGACTCAAACACAGAAAGAAGAAAAGCATTTTCACAAGTTCTTGAATTATTAGTAAAAAGCCTAGCTTTTTTTTTTTTTTTTTAAGGCGTGTTAATCATAAAGCACAGAGAAGGTTCAAATTGCTCAACATAATCTTTTTGAGTAGCAACTGCAATTGAGGGAGACTACTTTTCACCAATTCTTCCTGCACAGGAATATGAAAACTGGAACTCTGGGATTAACTGTCACTAAGACACTCAAGAGGCAAAAGATGTCCTTGTTTTTCCCCCACACACCCACAAGAAAAGGATTGCCTTCAGAGCTGTACCTGAGCAGTTTATATTTGGAAATGAAGGCTTTTGTGCATCCGTGCTGTGAACACTTGTAGGGGCGCTCCCCTTTGTGCGCGTAAGTGTGGACTGTGAGCTTTTCAATGGAATCAAATATCTTCCCACAAAGTCGGCAAGAGTAACTGTCTGGCTGCTTCACTTCTTTTCCCTTCAACAGTGAAGACCGGCCATTTCTCCATTTAGGCATAAACCTCACAAGAGCATCACAAGTGCTTCCTGAGCTGGCACAACTAAGCTTTGCAGCAGAGGAACATGAAATGGTCCCATAGCACTGAGTGATGCTTTTGCCTAATGCCGATCCTCTCAGTTTCCCTTTAAGTTTGCTTTTTGCTTTTACGGGTCCCAATTTATTTGGTGGTCTGAACCTTGTGGTAAGGACTCGGTCTTTATTGATGCACTGGTGAGATTCCAGCAGAGCAAAAGTTGCAAAAGCGCTTCTACAACTGGAGCATATCCAAGGGTCTACGGGCTCTTTCTGCAATGAGAACAGAAGCAGGTCTTTCTTATTAGCCATTCTAAGGAAAGGTCATATTCTTCTCACTGACACTACATCTTCTCCTGGGCTTTCCCAAGACCTGTTGTCCTTAGTGATATTTACTTCAGTTTACTACCGCACAGCTGTTCAGCTGGAAATGGATTCTCTCTAGGAGTCTAGCAACTATAAGGAAAAAAAAATGGTTGGCTGAATACTGATTTTCACGTTTTTGTTTAGCATTTACTGCAATAGTACTGAGTCCTTCACCTTTGTTCATCTCTGTGTATTAGATTTCAAAGTCTATTTGTTCCTATTATGGAATTACTTATAAACGCAATTGAGAACTGTACTTTAACTTTGGACTGACATAATTTATCTGCTATTGCAACCAAATAAAAATCCCAGAGCTGAGACCTGTCTAATTGGATGGGTTTCTGCACACAAATGTAGTTTAGCCACACAGGATTTCCCTGTTTTGGGCTGACTCCATGCTGCTTGCCCCTTTGTTAATGCCTCCAGGAGAGATTTCTTCACTCAGCTTGACATTTGGCATTAGACTTTCTTAAACTCAATAAGTTTTAGCTTTGGGGATATCAAGCCTATCCTAGCTTAAAGGCATTAAAACAGTTTTTTTCTTTTTTAATGCAATGTATTATTTGGAATTATTATTTCTGTAGAAATAAGAGCTCTACTGGATTCACTTGAATTTACTTTGAATATAGACATTTTAAAAATTCGAATGAAAAACAATTGGAAAAAACGACGACAACAAAACCAACAGTCACTGACGAAATATACTTCCAAACAATACACAACTGTGTACTTCCTTAGCTGTCTCTGTATTTCACTTACGCTTCTTATAAAGTGTCCTTGGTTTCCCTTGTTCTTGGGTTAGCTTGCTTTGGAGAGTATAGTGAGGCTACGCCCACTCTGTCTTTGTTTACAAACAGAGGCTTCCTCTCTCATTTCTGTGTCTTATGCTGTGGCCCTCCCACTCCTTCTTTCCAGACTGTATAAAACCTTCAATGCAAGTGAATTCAATGCAAGTGCAGCCTGGAACACAATCCCTACAAGGAGCGGCTGAGGGAACTGGGGTTGGTTAGTCTGGAGAAGAGGAGGCTCAGGGCAGACCTCATTGCTCTCTACAACTGCCTGAAAGGAAGGTGTGGGGAGCTGGGGGTCGGTCTCTTTTCATAGATAACTAGAGATAGGACCAGAGGGAATGGCCTCAAGTTGCGCCAGGGGAGGTTTAGGTTGGAAATGAGGAGACATTTCTTCTCAGAAAGAGTGGTCAGGCATTGGGACGAGTTGCGCAGGGAGGTGGTGGAGTCACTGTCCCTGGGGGTGTTCAAGGAAAGGTTGGACGTGTTGCTTAGGGTCATGGTTTAGTAGGTGACATTGGTGGTAGGGGGATGGTTGGACCAGATGGTCCTGGTGGTCTTTTGCAACCTTAATGGTTCTATGATTCTATTCTATGATTCTATGAATCAATTGGGTTACTTTCCTTCATGGAGCACCCCTGAATTCCTGGTTCAATCATATTCCCTGTTTAACATTTCCTTCTAGCTTAGGTATCAATATTCACAGTCACATTTTCAACACTTAGACACCTTTTCCATCAGTTTAAGAATTCTAGCTATCATACAAAGGTAAAGGTATTGGGATTAAAAGAAGAGTTTTTACCCAGGAAAGACTGAAATAACCAATGCATTATCTGACCAACCAATCACAGCATAACAAAGGGGAATTGGTGAGAAAAGTCTGAGGCTGGACAGTTTGGTTACGTAAAAAACAATGACAAACTCAAGTCTTTCCAACACATCCCATTGTAGTCTGGATACTTCTAATGGCTCCACTGGATAATGAACACAGGAGATGAAGCGCAGCCTTTCCATGGATAGCTGTTTGGTTAAAATTGCTCTTGGCTTTGTGTTAGCCACCTGTTCTATGACTTGCTCTAGCATTACCAGAGTTACATAATCAGATGAAGCATGTAAGCAAGCTGTAATTTACTGTGTCTGTTGATGGCTTGAATGCAGATTAGTGGTACTTACTGCTACTGGAGGCAATGGACAGACATCAGATTCTTCTTTAATAAAGACTGCAGAAGCTTCCATAAATTTGGCATAATCGGCAGCATACCATACTTTCAATTCTGTGTGGGGTTCAATTGGCTGTGAATGGAAAACAAATAGTTCACATTTACTTGTGCCATTTTTTCTACACAAAATAATACTGTATTGAAGATCGGGGGAGGAGAAAGTACAATTTGTTATCATTACCCAAGCTGCATTAACTGAATCTGTTTAAATTATTGATAACTTAGTTTCAAGAGTCAAATGTTTTTTGAGCATTACTATCCGCTGGGGTTTGACACTTTCAGAGTTTCTAAAAGCAGATATGAGTATGTACAGAGATTTTGGGGGGACAGTAGCAGGAAGGGTGCCTCAGCCTCATGACCTTCGCTCAGTGAGAAGTATTTATCTGGGATGTCCAGACATCCAGCAGTCTTTCTGAGCAATATGGCATGCCTATTCCTTCATGTCTTGAAGCCCCCCTGGACATAACACTTAACTGTCAGGTACAGGCAAAAGAAAAATGCATTATGAATGCACAACAGCTTGGAAGCCTCCTGGATGTGTCACGCTTACTGGGCATGGGTACAGAATTAATATGTGAACTGCAAGTCAAACTTGCACATTTCTGGCAAGACAGCTAAGGAAGTTCTTCACACTTGCTGTCTCTAATGGGCCAGGCTCACTATGCACGTGCTAATTGTACCTCTGCTCTTATTTCGCTGAAGCCTTCCTACGCAGGACTAAGGGAGTCCATACTCTGCAGTCTCCCATCCAGTCATGCCTGCACAGATCTTCTTGGGACTGGACTATGACCTCCTCTTACAAATACTTTCAGTCAATAATACAGCAAACAGAAAAAAAAAGTTGAATGGTTATACTCACTGGCTAAAAATCCATTATGTACTTAGAAGCAAAGGAGAAAAGTAACTTTGGGGTCATGATTTATGACTTCCTGGCCCTGTACACCATTTTATTCATCTATAATCAAAACCAAACCAACCGACCAACCAAACAAGCAATCGGACAACATTGTTGTAATAGGTGTACAGCCAATCTGCATTGTACTTGTAGTTTTATTTCAACTAAACTAAACTTATGCCACTAAAAAGAACAAACTAGCCTGGAAGGATAGCAACTGAGTCTCATTCCACATAATGTGCCATCTCAAAATGGACTTATTTTATAAATCAGTATGGCATAAGCACAGTAGGTAAAAGATAACAGTCTGTGAATAGCAAAAGGTGACAGATAATTGTGTGCATAATGTCCAAAACTGAACTTTTGAACTCCCAAGCACAAGCCGACTTATTAACTACAACCATTATGGGTTGGCTGTATGTTCTGATACAACCTAGTCTAAACAGAAGTGGTCTGTGGTGAATCTTCCAATTAATAAAGGATGTGAAGCAGAACCACCAATTCAGAGGCCAATCATGCATTGAGCTCCTGAATAGTCTATTTAGATGGAGAAAACTAAGCCATCAGGAAGAGAAACTTGGAAATGGGGGAGATATACAGAGATACGCGTCTGGGGCTGCCCTGGGCCCTTGGCCAGTGACACCACAAAATGGCTGCACAGCACGATACCGCCAGGACTTCCTGCCTGGCCCTCCTGGACCGGCAGCGATCTCCCTCGTGGAAAGTTGAGACCTAGTGAATGTGACTTTGTAGGGGAAGCAAGTGCATGAGTGTGTGAAATAATCTAGTAAAATGAAAGCCCTAATCTCAGTTCTGAACCTCTAGTATCCTAATCTTCTACAGGATATCATTTACTCTGTCTCAGCTGTGGTAATAACAGAAACCTATGACAGCACCCACAAGAGATTCTCCTGTGATGAAACAGACAGCAAGCCTGGATTATTTTTACTTCCTCATAATTCAGTGCTTTAAAAAAACACTTATTTCTAGGGATTGCAGTCATTAGATCGGCAAGTACACCAACAGTGCTGTCAGTAGGCCACTTAGACGTATACATACATGTATGCTTTTGTGTTGTAGTTTCATGTTACTGAAATTTTTCTACCTTTATTCTAAACTGATATCTCTGTAAAAACAGTAGAGAGAGGAGACAATACTTCTACTCCCAACTTAACAGAATTTATTCAAAATATCTTGAGAAAATATCTTCATAACCAGCCCTAAGGAAGCCTCACAATGTGACCAGCAGGGTGTGCCTAAGTATAGCAAAAGGCTATCACCTTACTGACCTGGACACTGTCTGCAGGATGTAATGGTACCATGAATGGTACTGGGACTTAGGAGTGAGAAAAAGAGAGTAACTCCCCATGATGCATAGAAAGGGTTCCAAAACGCATCGCTCATCCTAAAATACTCTTCATTTTAATATATAGGATGCAACTCTCCATTAATGCCAATGAACAGTATTGTTGAAAACAGCAGAAAGCTGTTTCAATACAGTATTTAAATTGTATCAGACGTTTCAAGTTATCAATTTGTAACTACAATTTCTTAGAAAAGCATTTGCACATGCTTTCCAAATACAGTATTATTAATCCTGTTAGTTTTACATGTATAGCATGCATCTAAAATCACATACCAAATCTCAAATGGTACCGACTGTATCAGAATTTCAAGCACCGCCTAAACATTGTCACAGAGTGGTATATACTGTTTTACATTGATTTTTTAATTGCTTTATTATTCATCCAAAGGCAAATATACCTAACATTGTTATAAAAGACTTTGAAGATATAAAGTGTTATCACCATTAACTTACTCTCACACCATCACTGTGTGGTAAATATTTCCACAGTAACCTCTTTTGACTAGTATTCTATATTTATTTTTATGTTGCTCACTATGCTATACAGGTATTTATTTAGAATGATAAAAAAAAAAGATCAAGGAATGTTCAAAATACAGACTTCAGTTTCCTAAATGAACAAGAGTTCTGATTAAAGTTCTGATAAAAAAAAAAAAAAGTGCTTTGATTAGTAATTCTGTTCTGATTAAAAGTTCAAGTTCTGATTTAAAACAAATAAAATGAAAAAAAGTCTGGAAAATCATACTTAAAGAGGCTATTTAGTATCCTGTTTCTGAGCACCTGGTAATGTGCTCAGAACATACCGTGTGTCCAAAAATGTAATAAAAGAAAGAAGTGTGTGTGTGCTTTCCAAGAAAAAGTACCGTTGAATGTAACACTTCTAGATAATCTCTCCATGTGCCTACTAGGAACTGAAGAGTGGTAAGACTTTACAGCATTCATGTTTAAACACCACCACCACAAATGATATTTCTTTATTTCTCTGCTCAGTTTCTTCACTACCCACAACAGTATGTACACATTGCCTTTTACTGGAAAACCCCATACACTGCTTGCTTTACTATGGATTAAGTGACATAAAGGGTGGTATGTCGTAAAGCTCCGGTTGAATATAATCAATCTTTCATCTGTAAAAGGGTTGGTCTTTCAGAATCTTTGTTGGTGAACTGCCATGTGAGTGACAGGTGAAGCAATATGGGTTTAAGTACCTTAACAGTCGTGAAGTAGACTTCTCCACAGTGCTGATAAGCCACAAGGGTCTGTTCTTCTTGGTTCCGGGCTAGCCGGACAAACATCATCCAGTTTCCACAGTCTTCATTGGGAGTGTCCAGAAAGTACTTCCCTCCATCTTTCAACACCTGAAATAAAGGTGGAAGATGGGAGAAAGAACAGGGTAAAACCAAGTCCTGTACAGAGGCACATTAATTTTCTGTAACTTAGAATCAGAGCTACTAGTTATTTACCTTCTCTCAGAGATACATTCTTTGAAATCATGGTTGTTTTGAAATAGATCACTCTCAGAGAACACCAAGTGCAAAAGAAAGCAAAGAATGAGTACCTTCTGAGGCGCCCAATTACTAAAATAGCTGTAGGTCTTTGTATGTGTTTCCAGTTTATATTTCTCATTTTTTTATGTTACATAAAGATAATATTATAAGAACTAAGTGCAAGCAGGTAGGAAGATAAGCTTTGTGCCTTAATGTACTTCCTGAGTACTTGATAATCTCAAACTTTAGTGATGCATTAATGCTATGTTTTGCATGGAACAATCATGCAGCTTGTGTAATAAGTCCAAAGAGGTAACGTACAATATAATGACTTTTTAACAGTCATCTCATTTTCTCCTTAACAATGTAAAAATAAATACAAATGAACAATTGTGCCAGAAAGATCCTTCTTTTTGCTTTACTTCATTCTTCCTAGATTCCTTAGCAAGAGAATGCCTCTACAAGGCAAACACTCCCGACCTTCTCATACAAGACAGTTGCTTTTCCACACTCTCTGGAACATGGACAGTTGAAGCTGCATAACATGTCAGCACTGCATATATCTGTTCTAAAACCCACTTACACTAACAATTAATTACAAAACAAGTCTCATTTCCATTGATTCTGGGAACTACTTTACCTAACTTTGCCTCGTTTCCAATGAAAATACATGCCTGATGGTCAAGTCCTGGTTTGATTGCATTCAGAATGCTGCTAGAGAAATGCCAAGGCAGCTACTGATGTCATGTAGAAAATCTGGGACTTCAGTCTCTTTTTGTGAAGAAACAGCCCTTTCATCAGCCAGAGCTGTGCTTATCAGAGTACACTTTAAAGCAAACTGGGCTGACTGATAGAGGATAGGGTGTGGTTTACAATGGCTTGGTGGAGAGGAAGGAACTGGGTGATTAGCTCATCCACGCTCACAAACTTGCTAGAGATGTACCTTTTCTGCATTTGTAAGAATTACAGTGTCACGTAAGGATGGAAGAAATTTAGTTATCCAGAAGAACACATGCTCTCTGGTATCAACATACAAGGAAAATCCCACAGCAGAATAGTGTTCCTTTCCTGGCAGACCACTCACATGAATTCCATGAGCAAATGAAATCTTCAGCAATTACTGAAGCTATTGCTTTCATTCTGAAATGAAATTACAGGAGTATCTACATCTATGCCTTCCTCCACAGCAAACTGTTTTCCAGTCCCAGGCTTCTGAGGAAAGTTCAAAGGAAGACATACAGCATGTCATGGGACAGCTGCTGCTGGCCTCTCTTGGAGGGTGGAAGGGCCTGATATTAAATACAGACTCTGGAAGAATCATGGCTTGTCAGAGAGTCCTAGGAGAGGCTGTGCCTTGACCACGGACATGCTGCATGACAAAGACGTGTGCCCAGGCATGACCCCATGCAGCAAAATGCAGAGACCGGGGTTTAGAGGACTACAGTCAACCATTACTCCCAAGGTGTTGCTGTGAGAAAGAATGTGCATGTAGATATATCTAAACTAGGCTGGTCCTGAGACAGGCCATTACATGTGCTGGAAAAATACTAACAGTAGTGTAAAGGGTCCAGATGAGGTGACCAGCATCTGACCAGCTCTCTACTCTGCTCTCATGAGACACTACCTAGAGTACTGCATTCAGCTCTGGTGCTCCCAGAACAAGAAGGACATGGACATATTAGAACAAGTCCGGAGGAGAGCCATGAAGATGATCAAAGGGCTGGAGCACCTCTCCTGTGAAGACAGGCTGAGGGAGTTGGGGTTGTTAAGCCTGAAGAAAGGAAGACTCTAGGGAGACCTCATAGCTGCCTTCCGGTACCTAAAGGGGGCCTACAGGAAATCTGGGGAGGGACTCTTTGTCAGGGAGTGTAGTGATAGGACAAGGGGTAATGGCTTTAAACCAAAAGAGCGTAGGTTTAGATTAGATGTTAAGAGGAAATTCTTCACTCAGAGGGTGGTGAGGCCCTGGCACAGGCTGCCCAGAGCAGCTGTGGATGCCCCATCCCTGGAGGTGCTCAAGGCCAGGCTGGATGGGGCTTTGAGCAACCTGGTCTGGTGGGAGGTGTCCCTGCCCATGGCCAGGGGTTTGCAACCGGGTGGGCTTTTAGGTCCCTTCCAATCCAAACCGTTCTGTGATTCCACAATTCTATGATTCCATGAATATACAGCAAGGGATGGTAACAGCCCTAAATAACCAACTGAATAAATAAATTGAATTAGTACACTGTCTGTCAAAGTTTATATACAATCACATCATTAAGAAATGTTTCCCCATCCTTGCACTGCTCCTTCCTACTAAGCAAGTGTCCTAGAGCATATTTCTGCCACTATCGCTAACTCAGTGCACACACTTAACTCTCCCAGTGGAATGGTGTTAAGTACAGATCCTCTCGTTCTGTTATGGAAGACTACTATCCTTGGAATCTTTCAGGAGCCATATTCCATGAAAACTTAATCAAGAGCAGTTAGACCAATAGGCAAATCACACTGGAAGTGGTAAAACTAGAAAGCAGGAAAGCAAACTCAGCGTATAGGAACATATCGTTACTTCAGGCTATGCTGTACAATCTAGTAATATGATTTAACTTCATACGTGGAGATCAGAAGTACAATTAATTAAATAGATTAGAAGGCAAGCTGCCCAGTTAAAATAAATATGAAATGTCAAAGACATATATGTACTTCATGTTAAGTCATAGGGTTTTTACCTGAAGGACTAGCCTACTCTCATCATAACGGGTCAGTTTTGTAGACAGTTGACCAACATAAGGACCAAACTGTGTTCTCTTCTGTATTACTTTCTTTGCAAATACTCCAAGGACTGTGAATGAAAAATAAATAAATAAATACATAAATAAATAAATAAGACCAGTCTAATATTAATACAGGCATAATGAGCTATTTCTTGTGTAATTACAGTTATGAAAATGGAGACACCCAATAGTGCTGAACACATTAGTTTTTCTTCTAGACTAATAAACCAGGTAAATCATTCAAAGGCTAAGAGTCTGAAAAGGATCCGAGTCTTTACAGAGGCTTTTTAAAAATGGGACTTACATTGAATACAATTTGCAAAAGTGCATAAAACTCATGACAAGACATTAACATACAATACTCAAATGTGCTGATACTCTTCAATGTACAGGCTGGTGTTATCACAGTGCTGTGCTTGTTGGTATAATTGACAAGGTTGTCGTTTCCCAATATGAGAGAAGAGGATCTATAAAAACTCGGAATTTTCCATTTTACCCGGTCTAATTTAATACCAATGGATCAACACAACAGGCTTCTTGCCATTCTCTTTCTGAAATGTCATCTACACAGAACTAATTTTACACAGGTATCTGTGTAAGATTTGCACACTGAGCATGTAGTTCCCCTGCTCAAATGTGGACATTCGAGCTGTCCTGCCATCTAAAGGAAACAACTGTCTCTCTACAATGTGAACTGAAGATGCTGTAAAAGGTACATTAACACCTTGTGTTCTTTTGAGTCTGCAGGGGGTGGGTGGTGGATGAGGGATGTTATTTACCATTTTGTTTCTGGCCTTTTATTGAATACTCTTTCCTGTTTTGCATGCTTGGGAAAAGAAGAGACAGGTAATAGTGTATGGCTGTTACCATTAGATACAAATTCAACATTCATTAGAAGCCTATCTCCTCAAGAGAACCAACTGATTGCTCACAGTTCAATGTCACACCAGCTCTGGCTAATGTCCTGACATCAGTCTATGCATTGAGGTTACTAGAAATCAGTCATAGAAAACAGTACCTGAGTCTGAGCTTTGGTTACGCTCAGCTTCGTACAGCTAATACCCAATTAAGTTACTCATAAAAACAAGCCAGTGTTAGTACAGCCAGTGGCCTCCTCTTTCTCAAATGTGGGGAAAAGAGCAACAATACTTACTCTGCTGATTTCCAGCTCGCAGCTCCAACACTCGCAAAGTAAGGTAATGAGGTAGGGTAAGACGGGCTCGGCTAGGAATAACCCTGTCTTTAGCCTTGATGAGTGGTCCATGGAGTTTGCATTCTCCTAGAAGGCTCTTACCGCAATCCTCACACCCTAAAAATCCAGAAAAGAGAACCTGTTATTTAAAATGCTGTGCTACTCTCCAATTTTGTCCCTTCTAATTTTCTCACCTGAGAACACAGCTTAGATTATCTTTTTTTTTTTTTTTCCTTTACACCACTATTCTACATTAAGTCGTGAAAAGATCTGCAAACCAAAACTGAAATAGGAAGGTTTGAAAATAAGACCTCCAGTTTGTGCATTCACTCCTGTGCGCATTGGTAGGTCCTGATTCCAAAGATTTATACAAAGCTCATTCTGAGGTGTTGCAAACAGTCCCTTTGGAGACTAGGATGGCAGGAAAACTGGAGCTCGCAGTATGCACACCTTTAAATCAAGGTATATATATTTATATATAAATGAGAAAGGCAACATTACTAGTAATAACCAAAGAAACTTGCAGAGATCCAAGCATCCCAGGAAAGATCACTGTGACTTTGTGAGCTTACACAGAGCCTTTTTAGTTGGAGATGAGACCCTTGGTGTAACACAGAAATGGGTGTGATAGGAGTTACAGCTGCAACTCAGTCAACCGCCACGCAAGGCAGCCTTCTTAGAGTGTGCAGCCTATGGAAAACACAACGGGCACACCACATTTCCCAGTGATCCTTTCTTAGTAATCACATTTGCAGAACACAGAAACCATCCAGAGAAGTCCCTAATGAGAAATACATGTCTGCAACTACTGACTTTCTCCCAGCACGGTACGGTATTTTTGGTTCAGTGTAGCTCAGACTGGCTGCCAGGGAAACTCGAATTGAGCAGGGACACAACCCACCCATGATACTCTTCAACAGAAGTCATCCAGGCAATGGAGTTACACGGGGCGATGGGAAAAACACTGCACGAAACCTTTTTATAGACAGTAGAAACCAAACCAGTGAGCCAACAATGCTTTATGATTGAGCTAAGAGGAAAAGATGATGTTGGTCATCCGTGACCACCTTGCTTTGTTTTACTTCTGACAACTCTAGTGAGCAAGTCTATTCAAGTAAGTGTCAGTAAGCAATGGAAGGGGGAAGCCAAGACAGCCAAGAGAGTTCAAGGGAGCCACAGGAAGCTGTAGCAAAGACTGGGCCAGGAGAAATGAGGCTTCACTACAGGTGGGAGCTAGTAGCCAAAGAGGTTCAGAGAAGCATAAGGGCTCAGAAGACACCGTCTGGAGAGACAATGGAGATGGTCTTTGAGAAACGATGGTAGTGACACAGAAGCAATATTCAGTGTGGCTCCAAATAGTTTCCATTTGAAAACACAAGTAGGCAGTAGGCTAAATTACACACCTCAAGAGTCTGGTCCAAAATCTCCCCAAATAAGTCTGAAGTGTTCCTACTGAGTTCTCTGGTGTCTTCACTAGCTGTAAATGAGGAGGTAGACCTACGTGTTTGTCAGTCTGCAGACATGGCAGGAGTCCATATTTTTCAATACTTTGGGGACCATGTAATAGTTTTCTTTTGTCATGGCTCCCAGGTGGCACACCTGCACTACGAATAGCTGAAATCCATGACTTTTTTTTTCTTTTTGCTAGTATTACAGATAAAGAACATGCCATACTACTGTCATCACTGTGGCATCACCACAAGCCACATTTTCAGCCATCACTGAAAATGCACAAAAAAAAACCCACCCTAAATACAGCTGCAGGATAGATTTTTCTTGTTACACAGCATTTTATGTACCTGAAGGTCCTTTACAGCTAGGCTGCAAGAAAAAAAAATATTTTCATGGTGATTTAACATAATAGGCTTTTAAATAAATTACAAACAATCTATGTCTTCTGAGGGCAACCAAGTTATTAGGGGTCCTCTACCAGCTTCCTGGGCTTACCTAGAATAATAGCGACTTTGTTTCATGTTGCACAGCTCCTGCTTGGAGAGTTGTTGTATGCAAATAGCTGAAAAACATTACCAAAAGCAAAAGGGAGACAAAGAGCCGCTGTTAGAGGGAGGATGTATCTAATCATAAAGTACACGACCTTATCACTCCCTGCCATGCCTCTGTGATTCATCGCCTGAATGCCCAGCTCCTGAGCAAACCTTGCAGCCCTCCCGGGGCAGTGCCACGGTGGAGGCCCCGGGGCAGGCAGCGGGTAGGCGAGGAGCAGAAAGCAGGGGAGAAGGACACAACAGGCCTCCCTTGAACCTGCCTCCAAATCCGTCACTGGTATCCTGTCGGTTAAACCCTGCTGCCATGCAAGCAGGTGGTTTGGTTTGAAGTGGCCTGACTGGGAAGGCTCATGATCAAATACTCCCAGAGACAGCGGTGGCAACCACAAAACGAGCTTGGCGAAGGCCCCGCTGACGGGTGGTGACATCTCTGCTCTTGACTGAGGCACTCGCCACCACCTGCAGGTGCCGTCACAAGCACAGAGCTGACCTCCCAACCAGCCTCCGTCCACGCTGGGGGAGGATTTGGTTTCAAAACAACGGAAATCTAACACTCTCATATGGAACTTTAAAACACACACGTGGAAGATGCTCCCTGAAACTGAAAATAAGGCTAGCACAAAGACATAGTTGCCAGAAAGGTGCCTAGCCAAAACCTGGGACACCGGGGTGCTGGCCTGGAGGACATGACAAAACAGCAGACTCCATAGCTGGAAGCAGATCTGAGTTAGGACACTGCTATAAGTTAATTAGCCTTCCCACCCACTTCAGCCTGGAGCAGCTTGGTACGTCTGGGTTCACGTGCTTGTTAAGCACCTTGCTGGGGGTGACTCTGGGCTGGTGTCTCCGTGCAGCAGCTCGAAACACCCAGACCTGCCCAATGCTTGCTTTAGGACCGCCTGTGTTTTGTGATGTGGAATATGAAGATTACCAGCTAATTTAGCAGTTTAACGGGCATTCTGGAATTACATGCACTGCACAGTACTTCTCACCCCGCACTGGCATGCTGGTAGCCTGACTCTGAATGTATTGCACACTGAAAATTGCTGGGCACAAGCACAGGATTGGGCCACTGCAAATACAGTAACTGCTGAGAGTACCCACTGCCTTAAAAAATTCCCCTGAGGAGTGGGGGTCTTTGAGATTCCTTCCCCCAAAACTAACAGTGCAAAACTATCAAGTTCATATTCTTCCTTGGAGGTAGTCAAAGACCAGCTCAGTCAGGATCCCTTGCATTTCAATGCTAAATTACAAGGCAAGAAATGTATACATTACTATAGGTACACTGTGGCACCAGTTTGCAACACACACAGATTTTATGCCCTGTTTTCACTTGGCTGCTTAGGTAAAACATTTTTTTTTTTTTTCACACCCTCTAAGGTGTTCTGAACTATGAAGCATCCTGTTATGGGAGCAACACACACCTGGCAGCATTAGCACTAGGTTTGAAATGCAGTCTGATAGAAATTCTTCACTCTTGGTGAAGAATGTTTTCTGCTTTTTGTTGGGAACATTAGTATATTGCTTGGTGGTTTTACAGTTTCCCTGCTCCCTTAACTTATATTTACACAAACAAGATTGATGGATTCCATGTCATGTTTACAGAAATACTTGATAATGCACAAGCCTGCAAGGGATTAATAGAACTGCCTCCGTTCCTCTGCTTTGCTGCTACTTAAATGAGTAGGCAACAAAAATAATAGAAACAAATTCACAGGAACTACAAGCTCCAAAAAACAGATCATGCCATTTACTGTATCTTCAGAGCAGCAGTGCTATGTTGTCCCCTACAGGGTACTTGTTGGTTCTTTCTCTGTGCCTGTAAAGATTCTTACAAAGATCCAAATAATGCCCTTTTTATCTACCTGCAGATGAAACCGCACAAGCTAGCAGATCCCGTACCTGGTAAGATTTTCATTCTGCTGCATGCCATGGGGCCAGCTTCTGCCTGGCTGCTAGCAGGCATCGCCAGCGGCCACGGTGCCCACAGAACGGGCTCCCACCCACCGGCTGACCGCAATGGGCTGACTGTGACACCAGCGCCGTGCCCGTGGCTCACCTGCGCCTTTCCCACCGTGGTGGTGCTTCCCCCTGCTCCAGGTGGAGGTGACAGCTCTCCTCTGCCAGCGCTGCAGACCACAGCCCGGCCTGCTTCCCTCTTCCCACGGATGACTACAGGGCCGTCTGCCCTGCTCGGGGCCGAGCTCCTGCGGGTAGCAGCAGCCAGCTGGGCTCGAGCACGGTTAACAAACCCGTGTTTCCAAAATGGTGGCACGGTCCCCGTGCAGTGCCACCCCCACAGGCACAAGCCCGGCCTCAAGGGAGAGCTCATTAGCGTGGGCAAGGCGCCACGGGCCGCGGTTACACAAAGTCCGGTTGCAGAGATAACGGAGCTATACATAGCTATACTAGGAACAGCAATCTCTGCCGGGAGAGCCCGAACATACCACCAGCTCCTTGGCCAATCAGCCGTAGAGCAAAACTTTTTTAAAATGGCTTGCTAACAACCAGATCCTTATCAGGCAGCCTTCCTGCACCTTCTCCAACCTCTGCTGTCAAGTGACATTGTGGTACCTGAATCCTTCAGCGGCTCAGAAGGCGTCTGCAGCACTACGCGGGTGCGCTGTGAGCAGGGAGGCAAACCATTCCTCTTACAACGCCCATTTCTTCCAAAGATGCGCGGCGAGAAGTGACTGTCTGGCCCAGCAGCGCTCCAGATTTGCTGTGCTGTTTTGCAGCATTAAAGCTAGCTCCCGTGCACGGAGGGAACAAAGATCAGTGTACACAGCACTCCAAATCCAAGTCTAATTACAATCATAGGATTTGCATAGCAAACAACAGTAATTTACCCCAAAGTAAAACTGTACTGCTCCATTACCCTCGTGCAGCTTTCATGTAGAGGAACGCCACACAAATACCTTATTGAAATTTCCTAACATTTATTGCATTTGCAGTATGTAAGTCTTGGTTCCTCTTGCATTAAAAGTATGTGAGGTTTCCCTGCTCTGTGGTTTGTTTTGAAGCACCCATTGCTGGACAAGCTTGAAAACCTTGTTCCAGAATATTATTTATTTGGCAAAAATTCAAAGTACTCAATTAGCAAACAGTTAATCCCAAGTTATTTTCCCATTATTGTGGACCACTGCCACACATTTCCTCTGTAAAAAAAAACTTTATGAAAGAAGCCTTACATGTCCTAAGTTTGATGTACAAAGTGCACTTACAAAGGAGCTGAAGCTCTTAACTGATAAATAATTCATCCAGTTTATGTTATAGTAAAGTAGATCTCCAGTTACAATTACCAGAACTATATAAGAATTTTATTAAAAACTTTACCTTCTGATACTTTGTCATGCTACATTTTCTACTGACTTCCAGTCTTTAGTTGTAATAACTGATCCCTAGTCCAGCATGAAAATAGGTGAACTTTTCTTCAGTTTCTCTTTTTTGTATCCCTTTTACCTCATAAAAGAAAACCTTGCATTAGCAGACAGATGCAACTGATCAGCTATGCAAAAGAAAAAAAAAAAAAGGAAGGATCAGGAAACCACAGCTGGGGCTGACTTTGCAATCATAACCGCTCACCTGAGCAAAGACTGCAAACTTCAACATTCATACACATGTGAATTTGTATTATTTGGGAAACTCAGTGGAGGAGCAGTCCTGATCTCATGCAGGGATGAGCAGCACTGTGAGCACGAGCGCCTATGCCTTTTTTAGGGCCCCCACTCCCCAGGGAAGGGAACGGTGGGTGGGTGGCTTGCAAACATCCCAGCAATCGTTCTTAACATTAAGCACATTTATAGTAACATGACCTCATTCTACTAAAATGTAGAACTTAAAAACCGAGTTACTATATTTGGAGATGGAAATAAAACAGAAACGTGCCTTACTGCCGCCCCACGCTTCTGGTCAGACTGGTAAGCCGTGCCTGCTCCCCGGCACCAGGACCGGCCCTGCAGGTGAGCCCAGGCCCTAGGCACCGATACGTGTCGAAGTGACGTGCTCCCTCGCATCGCCCCTGTCAGGACCCTGCGCCCCCACCTGTGAACGAAGACGACTCGTATGGAGCGTACACCCCCCGTGTGCTCCAACACCGGTAATCGGCCCAGGCACCCGCTCCTGCCTTACCCAGGTATGACCCTGTCCCACACGGCTGTTGTGATGAAAGGATGGCTTGAGAAAGGACCCGGAGGGGCTGAGCACATCTCTGACTGTGAGGAAAGCTTCCAGTGCAAAGTACACATGCATTTTCCTGACAGACATGAGTCCAAGCACGTAAACTTTTCAGAACTCCAAAACTATTTGTTATACAAACACATAAATGATAACAGTGACCGTGATTCATTCCGAGTTCCTAAGAGGGAGTAACCGTGATGACAGTCGAGAACATCTGGGAGCAGTAAGGATTTCGTCTGGTGACGATGCAGTACTACCACAGGCACGGTCAGGAAGAATTCACCCAGCCTCCCATAAAAAGCCCTCCTCCCACTGACCCCTACGAGGCTTTCTACTGTCGTCCTTCCATCGAGCAAGTCTTAGGAGCAAAATAATTAAAGAAGATTGAAGGAGCACAGCTGGGCTGCGAAATTCAAAAAGGGACTGCACACAGCAGCTTCGGCAAGGTCTCATGGTGGCTGTGCAGCAGCAGGATACCTGTGCTCTGCTGTACATTACAAACTTCACACAGAGGGGAAATAGAAAGGTTACCTTCATGGTTTGAATGCCTGAAAGGGCAGTGCCTTACAGGACTTTTCTGTAAACTTAGAGAAAAGAAAAAATAAACAGCAGGGAAAGCGTGCTGGAGTGTTTATCAAGTTTAACTTCACTCTGCAGTCTGAACAACAAGTTTATCAAAGTTCTTGTTAGCTTCACTCATCTAAAAATGACTTCAGATCAAAGCATTGGTTGATTGAAAACTAAGTTAAAAAAAAAAAAAACTTTTTTTCTGGTTAGTCTCAGGACTAAAATGTATGTGTCACATTTCTGGTACACCACACTGGTTTGGTTGCTATCAGAATCCATATATTTAATGTACAGTTCAAATGAAGTCACTTCCTGTAGTTTACATGTAATAGCTTCTAATCAGCATGAACAAAGAGACTTCTCTCGTTGCTGAAAGCTGAATACATTTCAAACAATCAAATTGAAAAATGCAGTTCGATTTTTGAGGTTTTTTTTTTTTCCCTTCTCTCCTCCCTCCACTGGCTTGGCATAAAGTCATATAAAATTAGATCCAGAAACAGGGAAGGAGGTTAACAGCAAATTCACAGAAACAACTGCCATTTTTTTTTTTTACAAGAAACAGCCTCAGCCAGTGCGGCGTGCCCCCACAGAACGCCAAGCAAAGGCTCCCTGCTGCAGTCCACCCGTCTCCCCCATATCAGCCAGCGGCAGCTGGTGCTGGTGCAGGCAGCGGCCCCTGGCTGCGCCACCTCCCCGCTTTAGGTCTATGCCAGCACCATCCAAACCGCGCTGCTTCAGTACTGCAGACAGCAGAAGTAAAATCCCACCATCCACAGGAACGCAGGCAACCATCAAGAGAGTCGCGGCCAAACTGCTCGTAAGCACCCTGGGGGGGCACGTTTTGGACCCCCTGCTCTACGCCCCTCGCAGCAGAGGTTTTACCACCCACAGCAGAAGTGGCTTTAATTGGTCTCAAGGACTTTTCTTTGGGGGAGATTTTTGGCAGGCTGGTTGATTTATTTTAGTGTGAGATCATTTAGCAGATAATGCTAATGCTACTGTTGTAATTTAACAGAGACACCAGAAATTTCCTTTTTTTTGTTGTTGTTGTTCTAACAAACAACAACAAAAAAGCATGCATGTCTTCTTGTGTGTATGTATACACATACACACAATATAAATACACACGCACACAACCACACACACTGTATCAAGAGTGTGAATGTGGCCAACAACTTTATTCACGGCTGGTCAACACCACGGTTTCAGTTCTGATAAATGAAGTGTAGAGATTCTAATGACTAATGCCTCATATTAATCTGTTGAAGTATTTCCAACACTTGCAACACTCCCTTAAAAGGGAACCTTAGATTGGGTCTCTCTCTCCTTTATGTGGAAACACATTGCCGTGAAACTTTCCATTGAGCTTGGTTGTTACTGGCCACCAAGTTCAGATGTTGCCCGGAGGAGAATGGCAGATGGCTTGGTCACAAAACCTGTCTCTCCCTAGGAGTAAGAATGAAGCAGGTAGACATACTCTGGAGAAGGAAATACGTGCTTGCTGTAGGACACAATGAAGAAGAGTGGCATGACAGAGAAGCTCTACTCGTCCTGCAGCTGGAGCACCTGGAGTCTTTAGGGGCAGTTTTAACTAAATGAAGCAAGGCACAGCTAGTGGGAATAAAATCACAGTGGGACCATGGGACCCAGTTCTGCAGGCAGAAGTCCTTACGCTCAGCTCTTCTGATGTGTGAGTAGCCACATTAGGAATAAAGGAAGTTGATGTGGAGAAGTGAATACATGGACACTTGGGATGAGTTGTGGCATTGAGACCTTGGAGGGCCAAACCTGAAGAACACTCACTATCTGCACTACATTTAAGAGAAACTGAGTGTGGATAAAACTGGGGAACCAGTTAGTTTTCTCATTCCAAACCTCCTTTGGCATTCTAGTTCATCCAAAAGAACAAAAACTTTAATTCTGCTTTGAGCTCATGAATCCCGAAGAGTATTTAGAATACTGAAATACAGGTACCTTCTTTTAAAAGTTTTGTTTTCATAAATGAAGGGTCACTAATTGCTTAGCAGAACAGCTTTAACCCTTCCTCTGCATAACTTGAATAACAGAGGACACAGCAAACAATTTCTGTTATGGCATGAAGTGCCTTAATTTTCTGATTTCCAGAATGCAGAGGATGCTTCAATCCCCGTTTTCCTGGGAATAAAGTCAGTAGGAGACCCTTAACCCTAGCTTTTATGGTCCCATTAAATTATTTTCCTCTTTTAAGGCATGATGTGATTTCTTTAAAAAGTATAGACATTGGGAAGCTCTGCTTCTGAACAAACACAAAACTATTTCTGTGAAGAGAACATTCACACATACAACTGTCGTATCTGTTTTCCGTTCACTTGTTATCTTTTCCTGAGATCTAACACACATTTCTTTTTTCTACCCTGAAGATTTTCAATAAGAACCAAAGGATAATTATCTAGTGTCTTGAGTGATACTGTACTAAAGAAATTACATCCATCTGAGCTTCTTTAATAGACTGATTAGGAAAAGATTAAAAAATAGCATCAATAGACTGGGCAGCAGTATAATATGTTTTCCTTATGATAATTCTTCTCTTCAGGCATAAGGACAACCTTGAATCTATTTCTCTGAAATATAGAATTACATAGCACACAATTAGAGTATTATTGGAGAATTACATTTAAAAGTTGCAAAAATTTGTGAGTTTAGAAATGATTACAGATTTTGTTCTGCAGATGAAGCACTCTAAACTCAGATTACAATGTATCTCCATAAAGCCCTACTTATCCTCCTGTTGACAGTCATCTTGGTTTGTGATTAAATAAAACCCAAGCACTCTATCTACAGTTGTTTCTGATTAATTTCTATTTTTTTTAAACTACTTCCAAAAATCAAAAAATAAAAACAATAGTGTCTATTACTAGAATCTAAGAAGCAACCTTGCAAAGCAAAATTGCAAACAATTCATTTTTGTATTTTGCTAACTCAAAGAACAAGATCAACAGGTGTTAAAGGCATTATCTTTGGGGAAATGCACCATTCCTCAGATATGTATTCATATAACCCTAACATTTAATATCCATATGTACTTGGAGCTGTATATGGTCACATACTCCACGATGTATTTAAGTATACCTTATTCTATTGGTTGGGCATAAATTACTTTATACGCCTTGTACTTCAACATCGCCAATAGATCACAGAAATATTAATATTTCACAAATCCCTGAAGTTAGAAGAGGTGAAGATAAAACTATCTTGCCAAAACATCCTCATGCAGTTTCCTTCACACATCTGGCTAAACACTTTCCAGTCAATTATGTTAGGCATAAGTGATTCTTCCCTGCTTTATCACCCAATTAACCAAACACAAATGCTAACTTCAGTGTCATATGTGAATGTACTTTCTTTCCCTTATACTCACGAAAAAAAGCTGTGATCAACTGAGCTTTCCAAGACTGTGACTCTTTTTTATTTACACCATTACAACTACTCAGAATCCAAAACCTTCACTGACCAATATTTTTATAACATATCTAGATTATGTTATTCAACCAACCAACAAATGTATCTCTTTTCTAATTTAAATTTTAGCTTTAAATTAGTTTTAGCTCTAAATTTTAGTGCCTTCCAATGCCTACCATCTATAAATACACTTACATGTGGTCCCCCCCCCAAAAAAAGAAACATTTGTATAACAATAATTGCCATTAGGCAGCTCACAGGTATAAATATCAGGGTGCTTGACATCAATGTTTTTACATCTTTTTCAAAATCGTAAATGAATTTGTTTTTTTGCTTTTTCCTCTGAAAATCTTGGAAATTTAAAAGCAGAACCCACATGCAAAAATGCTGATGGTTTACAGTTAAACTACATGTTTTCCTTTTCAGGATCACCAAGGATTCTAAAGAAAGCATGTTTGTATATGCAGCCTCGATGCTTCCAAGGAAAACAGATAAGTTATCTGCTGCAGAGAAGAGCAAAATGAGACAGAACTAGTAAGATTACTAGCTTAAAGTCACTTAAGGGAAAAATGCCAGACTGAGGAACACAAGCTACTGCAATAAAACACGAAAATTTCCAAGCACTCCCACTGAAATTATGGGATTACCCAAAAGTTTTCATAGAACAGCACACACTGAGATGCTTTGAATCAGGTTTACAACACAAAAACAGCAATTCTTGCTGCCCTCCAAGAACAAGGCAGCGTGATAGCTAGTACTCCACCCGGAGCTTACCCACAAACGACGAGATGACATTACTTAACTTTACTCCTGCAGTCAGAACTTGCCCACACCTGAATGTTGTAGCTACATGAGCTGAGAAACTTTCTTCTTCAGTCACTGCAGAAACTAATATAGAAACTCTGGTGATCTGTTCTCCTGTTTTCAGTAGAAAATTTACATATGAATTACACACCAAATTCCTTTGGTCTGATAAACTGTTCCGGACTTGCATGAAGAAAAAACTGCTTCTTCATTACCATCCTCCTGTTGCTATTCTTTGTTGTCTTTATGAAAAACCCATATCCCTAAAATCAGCAAACATAAAGGTAAATCCAGCTCTTGACTTTGAGTCGACGCACAGAAACAGAGGTTTGGAAATATGCACTTACATTTCACGGGATTTTAGGTTCCCAGATTTTCTGCCAGACAGGGCCACTGGTTACTCAGCTGCTGTGTGCATAAGTGTTAACACAGTGATTTGTACTGGTCAAGAAATCATCTGATGCAATTCAGTTGATTCTCAGAGACATAAAGCTCTGTATGTAATAGCCTACATAAAAGACTGATGTTAAGGACCCGACTGCAAGACTCAAATGCCAAGTAATTTCCTATTACTTTTCATATTCATTAATCACTGTTAATTAAAGAATAAGTGAACATAACACAAAGGCTAAAAACAGCACAAGAGTCACTAAGGTGTTTCCCATGACACAACACAATGCAAACACTGTTTTTGCACTCAAGAATACAAATGCAAACATTTCATAATCATACTACGCGGAGGAATTCAAAACAGCCCTTACCTTAGTTTAAATTGCACTTTTAGTAGAAAGTCACACTATTCTAGTAGAAGGTGGCAGGAAACATGCCATCTTCCTTCAGCAGAGTTTTCCAAATGCCCCTGCGTTCAACTAAGTCTAGCTCTGCTCTGTTTTGTTTTCACAAGAGGACCCATTCAGCACCATGTGCTCCTTTTCAGCTGTCAATAAACAGAGGCAGTGAATTCCCCAGAGCTTCACAAAGCTAGTTAGGCATAGCCATTCATTTCTCCAGGAAAACAGGGCATTGATTTCAGCAAATTCCCAGGGAGCAGCGACAACAAAGGGATCAAAGACCCACCTCCTTTCCTGCATGGCTCTCAGAGAAGCAGCGACAGGTTTCCTGAAGACGGGGCTGGAGCCCCAGCGACCACCGCATGCTCCATTCACACTCATCGCCTTCCTACACTCCCGGGACAGCCCCAGCGCCAACCGTGACAAACCCCTACATTCAGGCGGCATAATGTACTGCACGCTAGTTCATCCAAGGATAAAAAGAAAAACAAGCTCCAAGGGAAGTCCGCTACTTCCCTGACTGGTCGAGCCTCAATAGCTGCCAGACATTTTATAAACTCCCCTCTCCTTTCTGCCCCTAGCTTCTCCATCTGAAACGGAGAAACTTTCCCTATCTCCAATTTGTCGTGATGAAACTTCATTGTGATGCTGGCTTTTCTGGATTATTTCCACGGGCTTGTAAGAGGTAGCTACTGGAATTTCAGGCCTGGCCACAGCAGCCCTTGCACTGTGTAGCTATGACATTTTCTATGTGTAATTTGCCCCCACCTGCAGCATTTTTTTTCTCTAGGAATCTAAGGGGGGGGGGGGGGGGGTTGTTCTGGTTTTGTATTAGATTTTGTATTTTGATAGATTTTGTATTTGTATTATACATGTAGTCCTCATTAATGTGATCTGGAACAAGATTTCGAGTCCTAGAATTTGACCTTGTACTGAACCAAGCATTAGTGACAGACTGTGGTTAAGCTTAGGGACTGGGTGCTAAGGCTACATGTCTACTGCTACCAGCAGAGACTGTTTTCTGGTGCTGAGACCACCTGGCACATGGTCCACATGTCTAAACACCCCTCTCTGCCTTCTCTTTCCCCCATAAACAGATTAGTTGCATCCAAATTCCTTACATGGAACAGAGCCTGGCAGACGTTATCCCCAAAATACACCTTGGTGTTGCATCTTACCATAATTACTAAGCTCATGGCCTGCCTCTGTGCTATCTATTTATATAAAAGCAGGCATAAAGATCTAGAGTCAATTCGCATCTGTACATATGTCCTACGTTACTCCTCAGCATTCTCCTGTGTACTGACATCTTTCCAAGGCGCTACCTGGCTGTCACAAACCCCACATGCGTATGTCTTTCCACCTGCTGGAAGCTGGAAAGTCCCCTGAGCACTGCTACTGCCTGGATGCTATTCACACACCTCTGAGTGAGACAAGCGTCCGTCCTACTAGCATGGCCGAGTGTCACAGGACCCGGCACAGCACAAGCGGTATGACAGTGAGGAGACCGGGGGCAGGCTACAATAAATTGGTAGGGACAACTGATCATTGCATGCAAGATAGGTGAGGACATAAAGTAACACAGAAGTGCAGAGTAATAGAAAGACCTAAGTTGGAAGAGATCTCTGGAGATCAACTAGTCCTCCCTCCTAGTGAAAGCAAGGGACTTAGATAAGAACCACCCAGGGCCCTGCCAAGCCACATCGAGAATATTTCTAGCATGGGAAATTCAGCTATTTCTCTGGGCAGTCTATTCTAATATTTTGTTAACACCATGGTAAAGATTTTTTTTCTTATATCCAGAGGCAATGTATATATACCCCGAAGCAACTTGTGGCTGTTGCCTCGTCCCACCACGGTGCATTCTCGTGGAGAGAGTGCTTCCACCTTCTTCTCCATAACCATTGTTTTTATACTGGAGACATGATCAGTTCCCCCAAGCCTTCACTTCTCCAGGCTGAGCAAAACCAACTCCTTCAGCCTCTCCTCACATGCTAGGTTCCTCAAACCACTGATCATTAGGGAAAGCATTAGAGCAGTGCTGACACTGAGCTGATGATGAAAAAAAAAAAGAAATTGCTAGAGCATAAATTAGCTGAAATGGATGAACTAGCTTATATGACCAAGCAGAGTTGAGGAATTTTAAGCATATCTGACCAGGACTACTGCACAAGTCACCCTACCCTCTCTCCTGTCTTTAACATTACACTCCTGCTGTTTGCCTGTTGTATATAACACAGTCAGGCATATTACTTTCCTTATCTATCTTTTTTCTGTATCTTTTTTCTGTATCTAATAGAACCTAAGTACAATCCAGAATTGCCAGTTGGCAAACAAAGGCTGAAAAATTCACTTTCTCAAATAACTTGATCTTGAACTACATACATCGCCTCCACAAACAGGTGCTATCTGCCAGTCAGCCGCTGATGCTTTTATGTTTATTAATTGATTACAATTGATTGCAGTTATTGACAAAAAATATATATTTTTTCCTTGTTCCTTCTTAGGAAGGATTGAAGACTGATAAAATGGGTTCCCCAAATTACCCTCTCTTATACTGTACACCACGCAGTTGGGCAACCCTTGGAGGCAATGATTAAAAAATGGCAGCTGAGCACTGGAGAGACTCCAAAAGAAAGTATTTAGATAGAGCAATAAGCATAGAAAACGTGCTTAATGCTGCAGATAGGCTGGAGTGAGAGTGCAAGTATCAAGGAGACACAAGAAGTAGATTTTGCAGTAGTTATGACAGCAAAGTGTAAGAATATGCCACTTGCGTATTCTTCACTGTATGAAAAGAAGGATGGGTAATAGTGATGAGGAGTGAGATTTGGATGTGACATGGATAATGATGCCCTGGAAACACAAGAGTTAAATTCACAAAGTGATTAAAACCTCCCAAGCATATCACTTGGTAGTAATCCCAGATGGTATTTGTGCCAATGATAGATAAAACATTTTAAATAGAATTGTGATTTTTAAAGCCTCAATGAATCAGTCTGTTCTTATACAGGGGACAGATTTTTACAATTTTACTCATATTAAGTCATGCCTTACTCCAAGAATAATCCCATTGATTATGATGGTAATACTGTTCCACAGATGTCTCAGAACAAACGCATATGTAAAAGCAGACTTCATACTTAAGATAAAAGACATCAACCATGAGCACATCTGGGAATTTGATATAAACATATGGTACAAAAAAATCACTGCGGGATGAGAGAAATGTACTTACATAGCAGGTCTGTGGACATGTTTACAGATCAGGCAAAGGAAACCTATATAAAATAAACGAAAAAGAAAGATCAGTTTTCTGAACTAGTGCCATTCATATTTAAATCTCATGCTAGTTATCATATCCATAGTTTTTTGGTTCTTTAGGAAATGTGGCAAACATATCTAGGGAAATCTAGCAAGGAATAATTTAAATTTGAGGAGGAAAAGGGTAAATCCATCTATTATTAACTCCAGAACAAATGAGTCCACTTCATTTCACAATGTGAATTGACAATATTAAAGTAATGCATAGTAATTAAGTCAGAGCAATTCACTACATCCCACTTCCTCATTGATATTTATTATAAAAGCAGAATTTTCAGTTGCTGCATATTTTACCCCACTGCATGCCATTTTATGTTTAAGCCTGCTATTTCTGGTATTCATCTTAAGAGTCCTCACAGCAGCAAAGTCAAAGGGAGTATTAACTACACATAGGATAAGGCATTTTGTTTGCACTCTTGAAAGACTTCTGTAGACTTCCAGCTTCCTGCTGAACTCTGTTCATCTTGTTCCCTCCTCATTCATCTACTGCTTTTTTGCCTGAAATTTTACTATAAGCACAGACTTTACTGTAAGTGCAGAGTCTGCTTTTCTGTAGCTGTCTGCAGTCTCTAACACTGTGGGATCTCAGTGCATGGATAAGGCTGCTTGGAGCAACAGAAATAATAAAGCAAGTAATAATAATAATAGTTTTACAAGTAACACTAAAGATTTCATCAGCATATGCCATTTTGCCTTGCCCTGCACAAGCCTTGAAAATTTCAGGCAGGGACTGAAGGTGTATGTACGTGATTTAGGGTGAAAACTTCACCCTGGTGAAGACAATGGTATTTTGTTGCTGACTGGAATTGGCCAGAGATTGATGAGAATACGCCAAGAAAGAAGCCATGACTTTGCCAGGTTGCCCACCAGCAGGGTGAGGAAGCTGCGATCCAGCTATCTGCTGCCATTTAGGAGCACACTGTGGTTACGTTTTCAAGCCTGAGAAGATAAAGATGACAGTTCTGGTGATCCACTGTAAGCACGTAAGTTGCCACCTCAGCTGGAGGACATAGTGTTTGCCCCTGGATACACGAGCAGCCACGCTGAGCTTCCCTCGCCCTCCCCAATGATGTACGTACGGATCATCAATACTGAGCAACATGATTAGTATGCTGATGACATTATCAAATTAACAATTGGTAAACATACATATCCTCATCTGCAAGTGTTCACAGACCCCATCCCAAACCATCACACACGTAAAGCTAGTAAATCAGACTTGCTGTTTTACCATGTCTCTCACCACAACATAACCCACCATGGATTTAAATTGTCAGTCCTCGCATAAAGGGCGATACATAAAGAAAATACATTTTATAGACACTCCACACTGGAATTTGGAAGAGTTCTGACTTTGAAAAATGAACAGCTGCCTAGTCTTCGCTTCCCACATGCTTAAACATGTCTTTCAAGCCTATGCTGCCTTCACCAAATAGATGACAAGTACATACTTTGCATTTTAAAGGGGTGGGTGTGAAGGGTAGTTGATGGGCATACTGTAGTCTTTATTCTTGAAAATTCAGATTTTCAACACAAAACCAAAAAGATTCCTCCCACCTTTGAGCAGCATACATTCCCTAACATCAAGGGGATAAAGCCGACAGGGAGCAGATCATCAGAGGACTTCAGCAGGGAAGACATTACAAGGAAAGACACTTCAGTTGCTCACACACAAGCATCCAGTGCCCTTTGAGATGTGCTAGGGTACCTGAAGCACCCACATGAGGCTGACAGATATAATACTGGTTACACGGGAAAATGAGTCCCTCCTGGGCCAGGAGCTAGAAGCCAGGCAGGATTACCCAGGGCAGCTCAGACAACACTCACTGGAAGCTTATGTTTAAGCAAATGAATCAAATCTTACAGTATTGCTGTTTCTCTTTTTACGAGATGCCAGGTTGAGAACAGCCAGGCTGCTAGTGCATCATTTCTGAGATCAAGCAGACCGAGGACAAGGCATGAAACAGAAGTGCCTGCACATCAACTTCTCTTCCGTAACCTCTGTCTTCTGCCAAAACAGCTGTCTCCAGTGAACACAGAGCTCAGTACAAACTTGCTTTTGTCTCAGACTAGGACTGTGTGCAGACACGAGAAAGAAGCAGTAAAGGGGCCTGGATTCTCAAAGGACATGCGTAAGTCCTCCTTTCCAGATGAAAACAGTCATGCTGAGAGCAGGGTTTCTATTCCTGATTTCCACCAACCAGACAATACTTTAATTCTCAAAACAAAACAAAACAATAAAAAAACCCTACTCTTGCAGTTGGATTCCACTCTGGCTGAGAGTGAGGCCCTTGTCTGTGGTATTACTTTCCATGAATTTAGGTCTTGCAGAAGGAACAGTGGACTTAATGGCATCCATGTGTGACCGTACACATGCCAACCTTTCTCATCCCCAAACACAGCAGACTACATGTTATTGCTGTCAAAGCCGTGCCATCAACTAATAAAGAATTCATTCCCCCACTGAATCACGAGGCAAAATGATTTAATTTTGCTGGCATTCCTTTTGCAGGGCAATCACCTAGTAAACCATCACAAGACAAGAAGCTATGACCTTTCATGCAGTGTGAGTCAGTAGTTTACCTTCATCCTCCCACATCTGGTCTGCCAGAAGTCCCTTCTCAGGTAAAAGTCCACCCTCAATCCATCCTCTCCCTGCCCCTCACATACTTGCCGCCCAGCTATACTCTAGTGACTTTGTGGCCTACAAACATCCCAATTAAGGTTGGGTTGAATTATATTGTGGTGTCACTTGGTGGCCGTGGAGGGGGGCATGGAGAAGGAGTACACACACGCCCTGGGACAGAAGGTCATTCCTCACCACACCGAGGCAGTCACAGGTCTGAGTGACATCAAAGTCGTCGGGTCAGAGCAGCATCCTCTATTTACCACCACCGCAGTTGCCATAGGTATGGTTTCTACCAGAGCAGAGCCCATGGCACACCCCATCAGCCTACTGAGTAGTATAGGGACGGAGGAACACTGCATGGCAGCACGTATTCTGGAGGGCCGGGAGGAGAGGTCAAGGTCTGAGCTGGCTAGACCATCCACAGCAGCACACAAAACCATACCACGCTCTGAGCTGGATGAAGAGCAGCACAGTGCAAAGCAACACAAACGTGCGAGGCACTTCTAATAACCTCCTGCAGGGCTGGGGGCAGCTACAGTAAGCGTGAGGAGGCTCTCTGTTCACCCATTACTCAGAACCAGCTACTAAACCACAGCAGAAAAATGCTATTGCCCGGGTTCACTCTTCCATCCCTTTTGCCCATGCTTCTCCTGGGATCTGCCAGGAAGGAATCAGTCTGCCATCTACCTGCTGCCCCTCTTGGTATTAGAGCTGCTTACCAGGACAGGCAGGTCACCTTGTACTCTGCTCCTAACAGTCACCATAGGATGTGGCCAAAGGTACGAGACTGCTGCGGAAGATTCAGCCCAGGCAATGAGGGTACTACGAAGAAGATAACCATAAATCACCAAAGCGTGTTTCTCCATAGGCCCTGAAAGCCTGAGCAACTTCCTCTGTTTTCCTCTATACGACCCTCTGGTGAACAAGCATTAACAGCAGCAACCCCGTAGTGCCCAAGTCCCGCACTTGGGGAGGGCACAGAGACCGCAGACCAAAGGCAAACACCTGCTGAGGGCACCCCAGTCCCAGCAACACAAGCCACTTGCAGGGCAGTAGAGCGGTGAGTGCACCAGCACAAGGAGCTGCTCCTCTTCCAGCAGCCGGTCACGTTATCTCTGCTGGTGCAAGGATAAGCACAGTATTTGCAGAGGCAAGGGAGTGTAAGCAGAGCTAAAAGCTCCTTCATAAGCTGCACCTGCCCTTCCCTGCAGTTACACTCGACACAGACCCCGAAACCCCTGTCCTTCTAGCCGCAGAAAACAGCCACCATAATCCTGCTCCTGCTTCAAGGCCAGTCCTCTGGTGCACGAGGGCACCTCTTGCACGCTGTATTGCCCCTTGTCCCAGGGGGCTGCAACGCATGCAGAACGGCACATGCACAACCACGGCAGCCACTTCTGCTGGGCCAGCTAGGCACAGTGCCTGGTGGTTTCTGGCCACACTGGCTACTCGTCAACCTAAACTTAGGTGGTTGGCCTCTGGCCACCTTGGCCTCAGTTTGACATTCCTGTTGGCCAGTCTTCTGTGGTTTTACTCCTTGTACGCCACATTGGCCTTTACATGAAGTGTTGCAGGTATATCAGCCAAACCTACTATGATGCCCACACAACCAAAAGTTGACTGTGGTTGCCCTTAAATACTGTCTTTCTTCATCAGTGGATGGGCAGAAGAGGAGGAGGAACAGAGTTGGAAATGTTTCCCATACTTGGAAACTGCAGCCATGAGAATTAATTTGAGGCAAAGCATTCTGAGGTTCTCAAGGGCTTTCATGTGTTAGGAAATTGGCTTATGAATTTAAGATGAGTAGGACTTGATGGTATAAAAGATGGTTAGCAATGTTACAGAGAGCAAAGCACAGACTACAGGCACATTGGATGAGGAAAAGTTCAATGCCTTGTGGTGCTGAACATGGGTCATGCACTGGTAAGAGGAACTGAAGATGCATTTGGTTCTGCCTACTGAGGAGAAGGACATGTTGCAGCATACGTTGGTATATGAGCCAGGCAGGATTTCAGGTTTTGTTTTTCTTAGGTGTTCTACTATTGCCAAAAATTTACAGAATATGCATGGTGTATTTCGCAAGTCACTGCAGTGGGCACACTGCAAGCATGTGTGACTTGGGGTGGGTGTACACTGTGGCAGTGGGAGAGCCCTGGGATGTCCAGGGTCCCCACTGGGAAAGGAACATCTGTTACCCTGCTTGCTCTGGTACAGAGGATCCAGGAGAAATGAAATCAGCCGGCCAGTTTCCACGTATGGTCCATGAGGCCCTGCGTGAGGATCAGGGTCCCTGCTGCACCAGAGGGAAGGTGAGTTCCACAAGAAAACGGACAGCAAGGGAAACCAGCCCCCACAGGACCTATGGCGCTGTTCATGACACGGATAAGACATGTGAGGGCTGCCTACAGTGGCCTTGAAAACTACCTTGCATGCCAGTGGTTGAGCATTGAGAGCTCGACTCAGCAAGAGGGGCAACAAAAGGTCCCCTTTAGTCCTTCTGTGCCTGGAAAATGTGATGATGGCACCTGGCTAAGGTTTCTGAATGTAGTTCTCACCCGAAGTCTTCACTAGAGACGACAAACTCCACTGCAAGGCGGGCCAGGAAACTGCTCTGACTGAGAGGAGCCTTTGCAACATCTGCAGCGTGAGACGAGAGCTCGACGTTCGAGACAGCTGTCCTGCACGCAATGCCACGGCACTGTCACGTGGGCTCATGTGTTAGGGCTCTACCTAGGACCTGACTCTCTTTCAGAAAATGTACACCCGCCTTCCCAGGCATCATGGTCCAGAAAGTCGGAGGAAAAGCAGGCGTAGACAAGGAAATAGATAAGTATCAGCAACAGGAAAAGCTTTCATAGTAACACGCTTATGCTGTGGGTGATATGAATATGCCTGCACCGTGATGCCATCTGCAGATGGCAGGAGAACATGCTGTCTGCAGAAGAAACCCATGTCATGCAGAGACAAAGACCTGTATGATACTTTTTGAATTATGAATGCACTGCGATTAGAAGTATGGCTGTTCTGAACTAGTCAGCACCTACTACAGATTACAACACCCCAGCCCCCACCCCCCGAGCCCTCAGAGCTTGTTACAGAGCTCCTTACATTGCTCTTGGCAAAATAGTTTGCCTTAAAAACCAATGCCAATTACCAGTGCAGGCACAGCCCTTCTGACGATTTGACATTACATGGCTCATAAACGCACCTCAGTGCTGTGCTGCACGCCAGAGAGATGTATTAGTTCATCAGTCCCTGGAAGACTTTTCCTGACGCTGTGAAGCCACCTCTCCACCCTCTTCATAGAGATGTAAAGGGGATGCTGCTATATTTCAGATACTCTGAAGAATGTGCTGTGCAACCCGTTTATAGATTCACAACAGCCCCAAGTAAAAATAGATGGCTTGTAACTGCCCAAGTACCTTTCATGACATTTTAACTGAGTAGAGGTAAAATGCAAGTAAAAGCATTTTCTTTCAAGACATTTAAGCTAAGTTGCGCGGTTGCAGATGTCTTTAAAATACACAAGCAAAGACGTGACAGGAAAACCACACTTAACCTACTTACACCAAGATTAAATCAGGAAGGACTCTTTCTTCCCCCTGACAGAAACTGTTTGCCAGGGCTTCACTTTCAGCATACCTTATGCCTCGGGTTGTATCCATTAGAAGAAAGCACACCTTTTGGTGACAACGCATCTACTGCACCGCATTAGAATCCCATTAGTGCTCCCTACTTGTTCTTTTTTGGCTGTCGCTAGCTCTCGTGCTGGGCATTTCTGCTGACATAGTTTCTCTTCTCTTGAATTCATGAACAGGAAGGAAAATCACAGTGATACAGAAATGATTTAAGTATTAACAGGGGAAGAAATAATACAAAGGGCCAAAATCTCCATTCAGAGAAACCTACATCGACTTTCCGAAGTTAGTATTAGTCCCACGTGTGCCTCCAAAATCAGGATTTGGCATATGATGATTACAATTCACCAAACACATCCCACAGTAAAATTTTGTGCATTTCATATCTACTACATATGGAGTCCCTTTCGTGAAATTACATAATCTTTTCAAATCATGGAATTATTTTTATAATTAGAAAACAGTATAGCTATTTTACCATTATAATATTTTTTTATTTATTACATGGTATTCTGCATCTTTCCCTGATTAAGAAAAGAACTTGAACATAGTAACACATAAACACTTGTGTCCCAGCTCTAGGAATCTGGCTCAAGGATATTGCAGAAGTTCTTCATATGGAAGTTTTATTTGTGAATGTAAAAAATAAAGAAAATCAGGAGTCACATATGGAACGTTTCTCTTTTACAAAGGACTAAGAGGACTAAGCAGAGGTACAAGAATGGTGAGCAAAATCCTAAGGAAGACAGTGAGTGGAGAATAAGTAATGCACTCAAGGATACCGTTTCTCTAATGCGTTTACTGAGAATACTTTGTATACCTTCTTCATATCCTTTTAATGCACGTATGCACACACACACATACATACAAATATATAAACTAGGCCTGCTGCTGAAGGATACTTTATAGCACCTCTAAAGCCTAAATGGAAGCAACCCAGGGCAATGTCAATTTCCAGTGACTTCAAGAGATCAGGCAATGAGACATCCTATTGACTTCAATAATTTTTGGATCAGTTGGCTTTTATTTTGCCAGACTTACACTGTGTTAAACTTGAACAGCATACCTAAAAAAGTCCTGTCTTTACATTCCCTGCACCAACCAATCAATAATCTAACCTGCTTATGATCATCTCAACATGTAGCACTATCAAATATGGTCCATATATAAACCTAACCTATTCAAGTCTACCTTCAGTTTAAAAGAAATCGCAATATGCATTAAAAGCAAATCCACTTTATATTCTGTGTCTTAATCCTAGAAACACAAAGATCAAAAATTCCCACGTCTTGCTCCTTAGGCAGCTTTCCCTGTTCTGAAATACGGCACTGTCTCTCATCATTTTCCTAACGTTGTACCACTTGATGTCGGTCTACGCTGGTCAGCAAAAGACCTATGGCAGACAGTGCAGCAAGTATAGCTCTTTGCCTATCTCCAGTGCACTTCTGACAGAGGAAACACTATGAAATAGTATTTTTAAAAAAGATAGTAACAAAAGGTAGCCCAAATCTTAGGGAATGATAACAAATAGTATCTCATACCACTCTTCCACACTGAGGGCTTCTGTGTTGTTTGGCTTTGCAAAGCACTCAGCTCTTTGACCGTGATCCAGCAAAGCATTTCTGCATTTCCCATGTCTTACCACCACTGGCTTACAGGGAACTATTTGTACATGTGAAGACAAACCTACGCTTCTGTGTTTTGCTGGGTCAACTCCTAGGCACCAATCATCTTTCTGGATCCTTGTTTTGTTCTGAGAATCAGTTAAAAAAGAGCTAAAAAAATAATCTTAAAAGTGTGAGTTTTAAAAAGCCTCAAGACCCAGGAACATTCCTAAAATAATTTGCATTCCACAGCAGAGGGCAGAAACATTTCCATTTCAATGAGTCTGTGGAGAGGATTCTGGTCTACTAGCTGAGACTCAGGACTGAGCTGGCACAAAACAAACACAAAACCCACTTGTATGAAGTCATGTGAAAAAGCACTTTTCCTGTGAGACGTTCTTTCTCAACACACTGGCTAAGCTATTCTCATCATTTTAGACTCAAATTCCAATCTTCCCTTTAGGAACAGGCACTCGCTTTTGGCCAGGAAAGCCACTGACAGTTGGGCAGATTGATAGAGAGATTTTCCCTTCCTTGTCTGCATTCTCTTTATGCAGCCTACCACAAAAAGTCAACAAGCCTCCTGGAGCTTAAAAAAGGTTTTACGAAAGTCTTGGCTTTAACACTATCTCCTTTCATAAACTCACTACAAGTAAAACATATTAGAAGCTGCCAGCTTTCCAAAAATGATGAATGAAACCTACAGCAGGCCAACGAGTCAGCGGGCCCACACGATTCCACTTACAGCCATAATCACACCTGTGACCAGAAAGGGGGTAAATGTATTTAGTAAGTACTCGAGCAACAGAGGTAAAATTCAGGAAATCTTTAAAATAGATTTACCATCTGGAAGCCAATATTTTACCTTGCACATCTTGCTTAGATTATGGTAATTTAAAATCTCCCAGCTTCATATACTCATAAACTTTGCACATACCTACATCATCCAGATGTGTCCTGTACCACTGTATTTTAGTGTAGCATTGCTGCTAAATTATGTAAATACTCATACACAAATTATTTGATCAAATATCACTTTCAGAGTCTTGCTCTTCCTCTTAAACAGCTTTAAATTTCAATCCTGGGAAACTATCATTTAATTCAATTATTAAATATAGCTTACTGAACTAGAGTCATTACATTAAATCATCAGGGCCTAATACTCAAGGAGTGATATCTCTCTTTTATTTTTTCCTCATAAAGAGTATGTTCATTTTAGGGGTTCCATTTTCATAGTATGCTTGCGATGCCTGTAGTGCACAACCCTAAACCCTAAAGAAATCCAAATCCTCCAAATATTGCAGATATACTTCACTAATGAAAGCTGCACAGGTTCCCAAAAGTTCTTTATCCGTTTCTTTCATTTTTCATTTGATTCAGGAACCGTATGATGGTTCCTAAAATCAGCAAGTTGCGGCTCACAGATTACTGCTAAATAAATGTAGATATGGGCACAAATTCACTACAATACACCATTCCTATCCAGCATAACCACCTATATCAGAGGTACAGGAAAGAGAAAAAGCTGGTCCCCACTGTCAGCTACTGATCTGTTGAACCTCTTGTTTTCCCAGACTGACAGCTTGTAGCACAGAGTTATAATTAGACCTCTTCCTTTCAGAGGTCTGGACTGGAAGCCTTCTTAGTAACTGTACGGTACACAAACCCCCTTGGGTCCTGTGCCACTCCTTGCACGTTACTCAGACAAGAAGCCAAAAAAAAAAAAAAAAAAGTGGCATTAAATGCACAGTGTTTGTGCTTGTTAAAAAATTTAGCCTTGTAATTTCATCCTGCAATGTAGTCCTCATCTTTTCTCTGGCAAAGCTGAAAGTTAAATGAAAGGAGGCTGGCTCCTGCCTAAGCAAGCTTCTTTTTTTCAGTGCTGGAGAATGCAAGAGGAATTAGGAAATCAGAATAACAAGGCCAACGCTGAAGAGTCCTGTGGAGGCTGGTAAAGGATGAGTTCTCAGCCACTGTCTCCACAGAATGAAGAAAACACATAAAAATAAGTGACCATTAACTCCCATATCAATACTAAATTAGTTACATGAAATTTGGTGCATCGTGGAGGAATGCTAAGTACAGGAATACATCATTTCTTCAGTTAAAAGTTGCCCTGATGTAGAAAAGCTTGTAATGATAATCTAGAAAAAAAATCCTGTGATCTCCAGCCTTTCATTGAAAGTTCACCAAGAGGTCATTTGTCCTTATTTCTTCACTCAGTTGCATGACCTCTTCAACTTTGACATCTGAAACATTCATTCAGCATGGTTCAGTGAGTTAATGAAAACCCAAATCCACTCAGACATTTGACATCTGCACCCCAAGTTACCAAAAGGTCATTTTAGCAATTTATAAAATTTATATGAACATACTCCGTGAGGTGTTCATATAGGATGTAAGGTCTGCAGGTGGAAGAACTTTGGGCTATCTAAGAGCGTCCACTCTCCAATACTTAGATGGTTTTGAAGTGTACTATACTTGTACCGGTCTTCAACTTCACTAAAATGCTTATAAAACAAAAACACAAAACAAACAAAACCAAAACAAACAAAAAAAAACCTACACCACAGGATTTCTAGTATTTGGTCACTGATGATAAGCAAACCAGATTCTCATGGGGGGAATCGTTATGATGTCAATGCTCTGCAGGCACAAACTGAAGGCCGAGTTCACATTTTTCTCAAAGATAACGCTTTATATTGTCCTGTAAACTCCACAGATTCAACTTTTAAAGACCATCCTTGTTGAAATAAAAGATTGAAAAATGACTACTTATTGCAATTCAAGATTCTGAAACCAAAATATGTTATTAGACTTGTAACAGCAACATTAGCACCCAAATAGGTCCACAACATCTTTTGCTAACAGACTGGAATTTAGAAAAAGCCATGGCCAGGTTATAACTTTAAAAATTAAATTGGTTGATTAATAAAACAATCAGTGCAAACCACAGACCAAAAAGAAAATTCAGAAACTTATATAGCCCAAAGAATTAATGAATTTCACAAGAAAAAAAAATTATCCTCCTAATATTTTTACAGATTAAAATAAATAAATAAATAAATGCTGCATTGTTTTCAAATATCTTGTGAACTGTTCTACTGATTTGCATACAAAATATTTAAAATGACTTAATTTTTATACTGTTTTAAATTAGTTTAGGGAGTCAATAGTCATTTTTGTAATGTCGTATTTTAAAATGCCTTAAAATTTTAATAAATTTTATTTTAAACGGTAATAAAAGATGTTATGAAAACCTTAGTAAAAGTTTGACAAACTTCTTTTAATAAAAACTAAGACCCCAAACCCCTTCTCAGCTAAGTCACTATGATGACTTCTTACATACTTGCACGCACTCTGTAACTCAGAATTTCATCTTTGTCAGGGGTCCAGAACCTAAAATTTGCTTTTCACAGATGCCTGTGAAAAACGGTCATCCGTATTGGTGCTGAGGCACGTAGAGACTACAGTGTTCTGAGATTCAGGCTTTAATGTTGACAAATCACTGAAGCTCTAAGCTCAACTTCAGGAGAAAAATCAGCTACAGTCTTCTAGTTTCTCATAGAATAAGATAAATCATTTTACTCTGCTATTTATCCTTCTTTTCTTCGTCTATGTTTGACCAGGGCAGCCTCTCTTCATTTTAGTCAATAAATGCATTAAAACTAGACAACATTTTTCTTAATCAAAAAGCTCCGCATATCTTAGCAGATGCAGTGAAAAATCTGTAGAGCAAGCTCATGAATTAAAAAGGGAGATGATTCTCTCTATCACTCATGCTCAGAATATTTTAGAGAAGAACAGCATGGAAATGCACACAGGTCAAGTAAAGATGATTTCCAAGCGTGAAAATTATTCTTGTCACTGGCAGCTGTTGTGCGAGAAGTAATAAGGCCCAGAAGCCTTGCTGGGCATGAACAGTGATAAGAATATCATTAAGATCCATCTGCAACCTCCAAAATACTGAAAATTCCCCTGCAAGCTTTTGTTCTAAGCAAAAGTTAAAATCCAAAGCAACAAGTTTCCAAAACAGGACACTGTGAATGTCACTATAGCAGTAAAAAACTTTTCACCATCATCCCTACTCCTACCCCTGGTGAGCAGAGGATACTTTTTAGAGGTACAGAATTTCAAGATCTACAGATTTTAGAGTAAACCTGTGCTAGCTTTGCCTGCTTATTTACTTGCTTTGTGAGGAAAACAGCGTTAGGTTTGTAAAAACAAATGAGTCATATACCAGTCAGAATATTTCCAGTAAAGCTTATTTTGGTCTGAACGTGCTCAGATACTGAAACTAAAACGTTCTACAGACACGTATCGGTTTCACTGACTGTGATGAAGCAGTGCTATTGGCTGCGTTACGTTTTGCTGAAATTCTTAGTTTCACCCTCCTCCATTGGGGGATACAACAGCCCCCACCAAGTGTGGAAACCCTCACCTGGCACTGCTTTTCTTAATGTCGTCAGCACCCACCCTGAGGGCTGTGAGAGAACAGCGATCCCTTTTCAGTGCTTGGCACCATCAGAACGAGGAAGGACCATTTTGGCTGCCAGGTCTACACGAAGCAAGTGATGCATTCACCCTGGATACATCGTGTACTAGTTGTGAAACTTCTCCTCCACGGAAAGGGTTCTGAAAGAATGAGGAGGAGGAGGAGGAGTGGTTTTATTCTGCTGCATTTGGATTCATTCTGGCCAGCAACCCAAGGCTTTTCTTGGATGAGCACTGAGCATACAAAAAGGTAGTGTTTCAAAAGGCAAATCACCTGCCTCTGTTTCATTGTGAGAGGTATTAAGTCACCTATTTAATTAGTAGCGGTGATCAACGATATACCTAAGAGGAGCTGAAGCAGAAAAGAGTTATGGTGGATCTTAGCTCCTTGACTTAATTGCTTTAAAACATTAGTAGTATTGGAAAGGGTTTAATGCATTCTGCTTACTCAGCAATGCAGGTGAGCCATGACTCTCACTAACAGGGAAGAAAAAAAATCAAAGGCCAGAAATTATCCTGGGCTGCATGTGTAGAGCTTGCCACTTTCTAGAACATTGAAAAGGCTGCCGGAGACCTCTCCAGACAGAAAGCTGAGCTGGTTCCTAAGACTAACTGAAAACTGAATTCAAGTACAACTTCTTACATTGAAAAAAGCAGATCTGTTTTTGTTCTGCTCCTCTAAGAGTTTCTCTTTTGATTCTTCAGTCCAGCTTCAGTTATGTTTTTAGTAACTGCTTTCTTTCAGCTAATACTTCCTGGTATTTCATTATCTTTCCTTTGCCTCCTGCCTACCGTCGCTTTCCGAACCTTTGTTTGCCATCACTCTTTCCTCTCCTTTCACATCCACCTTGACTCTCTGTCCCCAGACTCAGCACACCACAAACACAGAGATGGCTCTGGAGGTGATTCTACCTGGCGCAGAAGGAACAGCCACCTCTAGGGGGACAAGGCAAACTTTGAACTAGCTTAGCTATGTTTTTAACATGTACTTCACTGGTCCCTCAATTGTTTATTATCGTAGGGTAATATAACACTCAGATACTTGATGTCTTTGGGTGTCAATCCATCAAGGCACTGGCAAAACAGAATGCTTCATAAATCTCGTTTATTGCTCAGCCTTGCAGCACTTTCTTCATTTTAATCTTTAAAAAACCTGTATTGGTTCTAATGTTACTTACTTGTGTAGGGTAGGACAGGACAGGACAAGACAAACAAGTGCTGTTGATCACGTACGGCTGCAGTGAAGTAACACTCTAGCTAAACTCAACGAAGAAAATAGTCATGACAGTTAATGACCAAAAAAGCACGTGGGACTTACGCTGCTGCAGTTGTCTCTGAAAGACATCCATGATACTCTTGCGGAAGTTACCCTTGCTTACACCTCAAAAGTCCCTCAGCACCATTCATAGTTAACAGGAACCTGGAAAAAAGAGACTGAGCGGAGGAGCAACGCGTACTGCTACTCAATGCACTACATCTGCACGCTACGCCACATTAGATTCCACTACACTCATATTTTCCTAAGTGCAATTCTATGACATGCTGTGAAGAAAAGCAAAGCATGTCTCTGCTGACTTTGTTACCTGTGCTATGGCACAACACTTGGAGGAAATGCTGTCTGTGTATTGTCTTTGTCTGCTCTAGGTATCAAGTCGACTACAGGGGTATTTCCTTGCCTACGTGCAACATAATAGAAGTGCTCTAAGTGCAACACAGGGGTCCAGACCAGCTTAGCCACCAGCTAAGCTACCTTACTCATGTGCACAGGTTTCCCCGGCAGGAGCCCCTTGCCTCACCTAAGGCAAAAAGAATACCACCAATCCAGACAAGACTGATGTATTGTAAGAGAAAGGCATTCTCCCATCAGATCTCAACATACAAAAGAGACAAATCCCCTGTTCCTCCCCAGGATATACACATAAAACAGGCAATGAAGAAACATCTTGCTAGGGCAGACCCATTCCTGGCTCTCTCAAATTACGGGAGGAGGAGAAAATGACTGGGATGGGGAATTCACCCACATTACATGGAGTACAGAGTCCCAGCAGTTGGGCTGGGATGAATGTCAGCACTTACTCTCTGACCCCTGTAGGTCAGGCAGAGCTGGGACGTCATCTTCTCCAGCACTTAATCATTGGAGAGTCAGGACCAGGTGCTTCTCCAAGCAGCAGACCACAGTGATATGCCTGAGACACTCCTTACACTTTCTTTCATACTCCAATAGCAGCACCAAAGATGAGATGAGTAAGATGAAATGCACACAGATCCTACCCTTCACAGCTACTCATCAAGCCTCTTGACACGGACAAGAACTAGAGTTTTCATTTATGTTTGCTTAATATCTTCAAAGATTTATTATCAACTCAAATCTCCAGGCCTTTTTCCTATAGTTGAAAGCTGAGGCTCTCCATAGGAAAAAATGATGAAAAACAAAAAATAAGTCAGACGTTGAATTACCAACCCAGCCAGACTGATCTGGGTTGTTTAAAGTAATTTAAGCACTTTTATAGCCCACCACAGGGACTAGAAATGCATGTTTTGTAGTTCTGCATTTTATTCTCATTGCAGTTTTCAACAGGTTTAAGCAAGGTAATACACAGTGTCAGTGCGTCCAGGGATGTCCCTTGAAAATCTCATATTCTGAGTGGGAGAAAACACTGGGAGGTAATCAATGTGATCAAGTTCTCCTTCCAACTCATTACAATTATAAATGAATGCCTCATAAAGCAATCTGTATTGTATCACAATTCCATCTTGGAATTACAAATGGCTAACGTTATTTGGGAAGTATAGATTTTCCTGTCTCAAGTTGTTTGTGAAACGGCTTCTCCTTAAAATAGTGTTCTAGGCACAGGAAGGAGAAAGATAAAAGCAGATCTCTGTCCTCCAAGACAGAATTAGTTTACCAAGGCATCCTTGATCCTGATTTAGCACTGCAACTCATGCCATTTTACAGAGGGTGTTCAATCTGTATGGTACAGACAGAAAAACCAGGAGAAAAGAGCAAATATCAGGCACACACAGATAAGGACTAGTGGAAAGACCTGTCTGTTTTACATCTTCATGTTAGAGACATCTGTGACCCTAAACATGCTTTCAAAGTGAATTCCCATACCCAGAAGAACGCATTGAAGAAAGAGAAAAGTCAGCAGCAAAACAGAGCTAAAAGCAAGTTATTTGATTATTCTCGGGACGTGTGTGGAGTTAAATTTTACAATCAACTTTCAGGATTTTCCCCATGCAGAATTCAAGGAGGCTGACCTTCTGTCTGTCCTAAGCCTTGTTATTTCCTACTTGTTCTCACAAAATAGCAGTATCCTTGGCAGCGTTCTAAAGAGATTTCCTACCTGTTTCCACACACACAAATGGAAAAAGAACAAACAGTTTCTTCTGGGTTTAGTGACAATTAAATGGTGTGGTCAGTTGTATGGTGGCATGTGCTTAAGTAGGTGTGTGACCGCTGTTCCCTTGGCATTTGGAGCAGTCTCACTTGATTCATGCTTATCTTAGAAAGCAGGAACATCTTAAAATAAAAACTCGGTGGAGCCAGTAGGGAACTAGCTGGCAATGCATGCTTTAAATACGCTCTGGTTCTGCAAACATCTTGTGAGCAAGATTACTCTTACTGAAGAGGACTATTTATGTCCATAAAGTTAGGTGTAACGTCAAGTGCTCAAGCAAATGAAACTCATATAAAACACCAGCACAGCCAGCCTCAAGTGCAGCGCATGTATTCACTTATGGGAGGGGTGGAGGTTGATGGGTTTGGTTTTTAATAATCAGCCAAGAAATTAAGTGCTTGAGGGAAAGAGCACAAGAGACAGAGGCCCAGGTCCCAGCCCCTGCAACACACTGCGGAATAAGCGTGTTGTGACAGTCTGGGGGGAATTATCTCGTGCTGCTTCCTTGCCACCCCATCCTGGCCGAGGGGCAGGCAGGGAAATAAGAAACGTGCGTGCTCCCAGATCCTCACAACAAGGAGATCCTCACTGCAGAGCAGATTATTGAATTGAGAGAAAACAGAAATTACTGTCTTTAGTCAGGGAGCATTAATCTGTGACCTGCTGGCTTATGTTACTGCAAAATGAATGCTGAACAAGTGTCTATGTTAAAAAACAGAACGTCTACTCAGAAGCAATGAACTCAAAGCAATTTAACTCCATATTTTAAAAGCAGAGCAATTTTAATTTACCTTGAAGAAGCCAATCTAAGGCTTCAACCTGGTTAAACTTGGAGGTGTAAGTACATTATTTAATAGCCCCTTCCGCCTTTAAGAAATAATTATCTTGTTGTGCTTATGTGCTTTCCTGAACAGAACCCTCCAAACCTCCCACTGCTGTTCTCACTATGATGCGTAGGGCCACAGAAACCGGTAGTTCTTCTGATCTTGTTTCTTGATTTTATTCCCATTCAACCCATAATCTACTTCTTACGTAAATAATCAGTATTTACCATAAATTCTGAATGACCAGGTCCTGTTCAAATGTCAGAGATGCACTCTGACACCGAGAAAAAAATGAGAACACTGTGGCAGCCGGCCTATTACGCAGTTATACTACTCCAGGATCTATACCAGCTCCCATTAGGTTTGCAAATGAGATTTTGACTGCTTTGACTTACAATGCAGGACAAGTAAGTGCACACTAATGGTGGAAAATATACGAAATGCATAGCTGCACCACGGCAGCAAATGCACGCAATATCAAATAATAATCACACAATTTGTCACTGATCCTGTCACTGTATCCATACTTCTGTCCAGAGAGGAATTGCTCATGCTCCACACAGAGCCACCTGCCTGGCACAGCCCCATTATGTGTTTTACAGTGCTACAGCTGGGCACGCACGGAGGTGGAGCGGTGCTTGGTATGCAGCTTCTCCAAAGCCCTAGCAGGGACGGGAAGGGCCAGTGAATGGGAATTCCCAACGACAGCACTTGTATTTCTCTCCAGTGAAGGGTCAGGGCACAACGAAGGTGCTGCACACGTGGGTCAGTACAACGCGGAGGGCATTGCAAGAAAACGAGATATTGGTGTCTTGCAGGAGAAGTATGCCATGCCCAACGTAAGGGAGCAGAAGAGGTGTGTCCCCTCTCCTAGTGCTGCAGTCAGCCTGCCCCAGGACAGCGGTCAGCCCCCAGAGAGATCACCTGAAGGCCAGGGCAGGTGGTGAGGGAAGAGGACTCAAGACCTCTTCTTTGAAACCCTACTGGCCTCTGATCCAAACGCTTTAGGAGTATCCTGATACCGCTTTGCTCTACCAGTGTCGAAACAGTACCACTTCTCCCAAGGGCTCCAGGACAAAGAAATTAAGAGAAGTTGCCAAATCCTTGCAGCACCACTTGACACTTTGCATCGCTGCACGTGATTAGGCATCTGAGACTCGAAACACATTTTCTGCCAACCATTGGCAGAACCGAGATTCAGGTCCCACAGGCTGATGGCAGTTTTGTGACTGCAGCGAGGAGAGACTTGAGTGGTCTACAGATTTGGAGCTTCTTCCTTCCTCATTCTGCCAGAGCTGGATTTGCTAATCTTTTGGCAATACCACCATGCACATCCTCTCCTAGCACTTTTCAGAAAGAGGATGTGGGTGGTATTTGTATTTATTATTGAAGACACTTGTCATCAAGGTGATACATATAGACATGTATATATACATACATACACATGCATATCATGTACCCAAAGCATAACTTGGATTTTGTCCTTTATAAATTTAAAGATATCAGCTGCAGGTGGAAGACCATATTTAAGCTCACGTTTTATAGACAGACACTACTTTGTGCTCTCATCAAATAATTTAAATATCTGCTACAGAGGTGGTTAGCCTTTTGTAAGGAGGCCCACGCACGTTATGCTCAAGTCAAACACGGAAAGCAGCCGCTGGGGAAGAGTTTGGCTGTCCTGCACTCACCTGCCCACAAACCCAAACTGTCATTGGGTTGTGAGAGACGCAGACTTTTCACAGAACAACGAGAGCAAAACAAAACTGAAAGTTAAACATTAACAAACTTAGACCCTTCAAAAAACCAAACAACCCGTCCAGTGCGGCAGATCCCTCCTCCCCCCGGCGGGAAGCAACCGCGTCTCCCCCGGGGCCCGGCGGCAGCTGGGCACTGCCCGCTGGAGACGGACGGGGACCGAAGCGAGCCGGCAGCAGCTCGGTGGGCACGGGCTGAGCCCGCGGCTGCTCCTGGCACGGAAACGAGCCCCCAGACAGCTCCGTGCTGCCGGGGTGCTACCGGGCAGCCTGTGCCGGGGCTTCGCAGGGTGCCGGGGGCGACGCCGAGAGGTGCCCCCGCCCCGAGCCCCTCGATGCACCCGGCGTGGGGCAGCGGCAGCCGAGGGGGCGACGAGTTAAAAAAAAAAAAAAAAAGTAAAAAAGCACAAAACCACCCAACCCGACGGCGGACTCCTGTGGCGTAATGGCCTCCCCGCGGCCGTGCAGGTGCCCGGGGTCGGTGCTCGCCCCCCGCCCCTCCGCCCCGCCGCCCCTCCCGGCGGTCCCGGCCCGGCCCGGCCCGGCGCGGCCGCCCCTCACCTCATGGCCCGGCTCGGCGGGCGCCGCCCGCTGCCCCAGCGCCGGGCCGGGGAGCGCAGCGGCGGCTCCGGTGCAGGCTCCGGGGCTCGTCCCGGCCCCCGAGAGACGCCTGGCGGCGGGGCGGCGGCGGCGGGGCCGGGGGTGGGGGGCGGAGGGGGCCGGGCGGGACGCGGCGCCTGCCCCCTTCTCCTCCTCCCCGCCTCTCCCCTCCTCGCCCGCCGCGGGCTCGAGGGGGGGATTGCTGGGCCGCTGCGCGGGCCGGAAAGTTTTAGTGTTTTTTTTAAAGTGAAGTAGAAATATCGCAGCTTTACGGCCGCGGAAATTGTCAGGGGTGCAGCAGCGAGTTGTCGGGGCTGCTAAGGAGGCGCGGAAATGTCCTGGCTTTCATCGGGTAGAGCTTGGTCCTGTAAAGGAGGGAGCATTAAAATGTCCTGCACGCGTCCTGTCCTGCACCCTTGTCTCGGATCTCTGCACCTCGGCGACCTGAGCAGGGTGCTGAGGGGCCGGGGGGTACGCGTGTGCACGCCTGCCGGCAGCACTTCCCCTCAAGCTACCTGTGCCTGTTGCCTCTTGGCCTGTCACTGTGCGTCCTTGTGGACAGAGCGCTCCCCCCTTCTGCTCTACAGCCTCGGGTTCAGTCCTGGAAAACCACGAGTAGATCCACCCGAGCCTCCTCTTCTCCAGGCCGAGCACATTCAACTTCTTCAGCCTCACTTCGTATGGCATGTACTGTAAAATCATACCTAAATACGTAAGGCCTGGGCAAAGCGAGATGCCGAAATGCTCTTGGAGGAGCTGAGGAGGAGGAGTGAAGCAACGTGAGGCAGTTTGCAACTACATCACTGCTGCAGTAAAGCTATATTACAGCCAGAGCACAGAAACGTACTCTGGGCCATATCTATCTCCTATCTTGTGCCGGGATAGCTACCCCAGCAGTGAGAAACTGCACTGGAATACAGTATCTGACTGCAATAGGCACTGTCACAGAGGTGTAAAGGTGGCTCCTGCAGGGCAGGACAGGAATCACAGCTCTGTGAACACCGCACAGCCAGTGCTGTCCATTGCTGCATGCTGCTCTTAGAGCAATGCAGCTTCTGAGGGCCCCAAAGGCTATGGACATTAAGGATGGATAAGGCGAGGTTCATATTTAGCACATGCATATAAAAAAGCAAGCAAGGTGTATTTTCATAGGTGTATTTTCCTCATCCGTTCTCTCCTCAGCTCTTTGAAACCTGTGGTTTCTGTCAGCAGCAAACCAGCCATGAATTTTGGTCTCAAGAGATTGCTCCCAGTCTGTCACAGTGCTAAAGAGAAACGTAGAGTCTGGTTTGGTCCGTCAGCATCAAGAGGATTTCAAGAGGATTTCCAAATTAAATCAGGAACAGGCGATCTCAATGTCTTCCCCACTTCTCAAACAATTGCTGAAGTAAACACAAAGCTAAACTGCTGAGCTGGTTGTTGGAGCAATGCTTTGGCTCTGCTTTGCAGAGAAAGCAAGAGATGGAAACCACGTGGATGCAGTCTTATTGTCACCAGCAGTTTTTGGGAAAGATGTACAGAGACAAGCAGCCTCACTGGGCATGCATGCAACTGTCTGGGGCGTTCACTGACCCTTAGAGTACCCCGCTGGGTACCTGACAGCTACAGCTGGTCCCTTGGCCAAAGTTCAGTGCCAAAACCAACACTGTGCCTGGTTTCTGGCGTTTCCTGGGGAGAGCACCCACAGCCTGCATCCTGACCCGACGTGCCACTTATCAAGTTGCTTATTAATTATAAAGCCCAGAATCCCATGATCTCACCAAGGACTTTGCTGGGTGACTGCTGTTGGCTCCTCATGCTGTAAACATATGTGGGCTGTGCAAAAGGCCAGTGTCCCCAGGGCCCAGCGCAAAGCCCCTGGTGCAGGATGAACGCCCCGCTGCAGGTCAGAGTGGTGCCTGCCTGGCACCTCGTCGCGGCAGGGTGGCTGCAGCCTGTCCCACGCTGTAGTGCTAGCCACGTTGTCCCCATGTCCTCTCCCGCATCCTTCACCCACACCCACACATAATGCTGCCGGGGCTGCAAGCAGGGACTGGGAGCACGGAGCTCCTGCTGGGAACAGGGATCAAGGAGAGAGGCTTGGAGGAGACGGCGTCGTGAGGAGTTTGGTTAAGTTCCTGCTCTGTGGCTTTCCAGCTCCGTAAGACATAACCTACTACAGCAAACTTAACCTTGATACTCCCCAATCACATTAGGACACCCTTCTGTTCCTGTTGAAACCAGCTCGTCACTTACCTCAGAATTAGGACTGTACCCACTGTGTTTGATTTTAATGTAAACACCAAAAGTAAAGCGCCGTTCTAGAACCGGAGCTTCTTCCCACCTTCAAATAGCTCTCCTCATTCTGTGGTAAGGCTGTTATCGGTCCAACCCCCCTCACATTCACTTTGTGTGAAGGTTTTTAAATTCTCAGCACCCCAAAGTTCCTTTCCAGCCTTTACAATTCAAGGCAGAATTCATCACATAGCCTTTACCCCTCTTTCCTTTCCTCCAAATGAAGAAACAGGCAATAAATAGTAAATGACACCATCAATTTCCTCTCCAGGATAGTATGCCTAAATGGTACAGAAGTATCACGGCTATACATTAAAATCAGAACAAAGACATACACATAGAGCACACTGCAGTACAGTTCTAGAAACCTGTAAGAAAAGGGAAGTCTGTAACAACAGAAAAAATGTATTCTCAACTTTCTTTCAAGGCCACACTGGGTAAGTCATTTCTATCTAAACTAGGTCTGCACAAATACAACAGAAGGATGGAGCCTCTGCAGCAACCTGAATGGAAGTGAGAGGAAACAATCTTGCGCAAGGATTTTTGCATGATTCAGCTCCTGGTGTTTGATAAAGATTGCATACAAGTCAGCTACAAGGCTCGTGTGTTCTCAGCTCTCATCGGCGATGTCTCCTCTTTTCTTCAGCCCCCTCAGCACGAAAGCCAACCAGCAATTACAGCCTCTTGGTAGGCAGAATCAAGGTACCTGTGGAAGATGAGTGAGGTAAGGGAGTTCAAAGATGAAAGAAGGGATTGAAAGAGATGGGAGAGACAAGAGACAGGTTAGTTGTGGGAATGACAGTAACCGTCACAGTTTTCAATCACTTGTGAATTCTGGGTAAGTACAAACACATATGGGTAGAGATATCCAACATGAAAGGCATTGCTTTTCAATTAAAAAAAAAAAAAGTGAAGTCTCAAAAAGAGCAGGTGTTAACATCCAAGAATAAAGGCTGGTGAACAAAGCTTCTCATTCTGCCACCAGACTGTTGGTTGTTGTCAAGAAATGGCATCTGTCCGTATGCAAAATGAATGCTTAACATGTCTAAAAAGAAGAATACAGTAATGACGCTTTATTAATGATAACTTGCTCTCTCAAGAGTATCTTATCATCTGTCTTTGGGACCCCTGCCAAGGGATCAACTGATCACACCTCCCAGCCCTCTGATACAATTCCCAGAGCTTCACAGAGCAGGCAGCACACAAACGGGAGGGTGTACCCGTGTGCGTGCACCCACCCTCGCCCCGTGGTGGCTGTGGAACTGAAGTGCTGCAGGGTGACCCAGAAAGCCCAAACCCCAGCCCTGGTGGCAGTGCGCAGGCGGTGCTCACCCTCAGCAAGCATCTTCGGCTGCAAACTGCAGCACCAGGAGGGTGCAGGAGCCTGCACATGGATGAGGATGATAACCGCTGCTCTAAAACCAAGCTGCTCTCCCCAGAAGGGCAGGTGCTTCTGGGTCCTTTTTCCAGCCTCCTCAGAAACCAGGCACAAGGTTCCTTCTGGCATTCGGCTGTGTCTGCTGGGCCCCCTGCAGCACACAGAAATTGGGTACAGCAGCTTGCAGGAGCTGGTGCCTCCCCCACTCATGTCCGCCCTGGGACTCAGTCACAAAAGCCCCAGGCAGCAGCGAGCACAGACTGGCAGGCTTCCCCTCTTTGTGTTTCTAACCAAAAGCACAGAACTTCAGATCTCCTTGTTCACCAGGAGAACACCATCAGCCAGTGTTTCTCCTTCCACCGCCTCTCTGGTGCTGTGAGGAGCAACTTACAAGGCTTTGGTTTGGGAGAAGTGCTGGAGAGAAAGAGGAAATGGCGTTGCTGCAGTGGAGCACCGATGCACTTTTGTGAGCGGGGATGCCCCACTTGTAAAGCTGCCCGGGGAGCAGCCAGGTATGCGTGGCAGTGCAGGTGCCTTCTGTCAGTCGTGTCTGGCACCATTGCGGAGGAGCAGCATGAAGGGTGGTTAGAAAGAAATCTGAGGCTGGGCTTAGCGCGAGGCTCCAGCCCCTCACCAGTGCTGCGGGAGTCAGGAGGCTGAGGAGGATTTTGCACTGGCACAAGTGCCCAGTGGCAGAGAACTCTCTGAACCTGAAGAGCTTCAGGAACAGCTGCCTTTGCCCTACCACCTGCTGAGATGCCCATAGAAGTTGGTCAGGGAAAGAGAGAATAACATGAGTGGAAAGAAATTTAAGTTTTGCAGAACGTTTCTACGTGTTTTAGAACATGTTACAAAATGTAACATTTTGTAGTTACATTTCAAAGTAAGCAAAATACTGACTTCTGTTCTGAAAACATGATCAAAGCACTTGCAGAAGTTGCTAGGATGCTCTCAATACCCTTCTCATGTCCTTGCATGGGGTTTGGGACAGCATTAGTTTTCAATTGTAAATGTCTCATGTTTTTGATGGGTTGGATTGTGTAGAAGAGGATAGAATTTCACTGCCACTCATTACACTAGTAACCTCCCTTGGTTCTTTTAGCTTGAAATCAGCAATGCCAGTATTTGGAAAACATCCTTTAATGCTCTACTGTGGCTTAAGCTCATCCTTCGGAATGGACACAGCACAACACTTGTAAATAGACAGGACGATGACTTGCCTGCTTGTTACTCAGTTTCCAGGTCCTCTGTTTCTGCTCGATCAGGTTCCTCTAACTGGAAAGAGATGCGACGTGAAAGCTGTTCCTCAGCAACAGGTTGGTCACTCTCCTCACTTGCTGTGACCGGCAGGTCAGCAGCTTCTGTCTCATCAGCCTCCTGCGGGGCTGCGTCTATCGGTCCGGGCTCTTCAGTGGGGGCCTCCGTCTGACCAGACAGAGGTTCTTGGCTAAATGCATCCAAGCGTTTTTCAACTACTGTACGAATCAAGGCTGAAACAGAGAAAATACAGTTAACAAACACAGCGTAAAAACCCTGTAATTTGAAATTATTTATATATTACTGGCCTATGAATTCTTGTGCAGAAGAAAAAAAAAAAAGAAATAACACTAAAATGAAAAAATAGTTGAATAAGAAAAATCTTCCCTGTTGGTGCAGCCTAATTGAAACCAAATGAGCAGTTTGCACTGAAAGCAGTGATTTGAAATGGCTCACGTGGATTGCCTTGTTCATTTCCTCACTGTTGTCTGGTCACTTCTGAAGCAGGTCACCCTGCCAGGAAAGGGGACCAGCCAGGTTGCGTACAGTGTGATGTTTTTGGCACAGCGTAGTACTGGAACTGTGGGAGTCATCAAAAAGTTTTTCTCTTTCTGAAAAGCAGCTGTAAAGCATCTGCTCTTTATTATTTTTGATGCTTAGCCCTTGTAATTTTTTCTAGACATTATACACCTTCCAAATCTATGAACACAACAACAACTCAACACTCACTTTGTAGTACATAATTTAAATATGGAAAATAAAAAGGCCAACAATGAAGGAAGAAGGTGTTAATATAGAAGAGGAAGAGGGTGTTAATTCTTGGGTTGAGCTTTGCAAGTAAAAGAAGGAAAGGTCATCAGAGGGCAAACACAGCCAACTTAGACTGTGGATGCTTCCCTTGTAGTTCACGTTTTTTTTATTGGATGGTGATAAAATGTAAACCATTTAAGTAGCTTCTACATTCAAATAGGTTAAAAATGTATCCTTAGAGATTTCTCCTATGCTTTTGCATAAGATGGGGAAGAAGCCACAATCTCAGCTGAGGCTGTCTGCCTCTATAAAACTTGTTTGAGAAGGCAATCCACAGTTCCTTTTGCAGAGTTAATGTTTATTCAACAATGCGTGATTGGGTATAAGCCAGGATACACAGAGGATAAGTAGCAAAACAGGGGCTGCTGGTATTACTTATTAGCCTGCTCCAACTGCTCTGTGCTTCTAAGAACTGGTGCAAGACCAGGGTTACTGGCAGTAAAAATTACACAAAGATTTAACAGGAATATGATGGATGTTCTCATCAAGACTGTATTCTAGAGCAACATTTTCCTTGGGATGTTTATTTAGTGGTCACATACAATACTTCTTACTTAACAGGAGAGAAAATTCCCTCTCTTCTGAAGAGCTGCTTTAAGAAGTGATCCTTGAGTAAACATATAAGCACATATATCATAGGATAAAATACTAACAGGCCAGATGTAACCATCCAAACTGGACCTTAACAAAGGAAATTCAGGGTCCTGGTTAAACTGAAAATTAACCCAAAGGAAATGAACACGATTGTAATTTAAACCCAAAATCACAGCCAGAGGTAAAACCACAAGAATAAAGACACAATGCAAGTGTAAGATGTGGTTTGACCTGGGACCACCAAGGTGGACACACACTCATCATAATTTTGTGCTTCTACACAAGACAGAGTTTAGATTGTCCAGGTATTCAATGCAGCCTCTGAAGACTGACCAAGAAACAAACCTGCATACTTAGCTTGAATTAGACTGAAAGACAGCAGAGAGTGATATTTTAATCTATTTCAAAAGCAAAGACATGATTATTGACTGCTGAAGAAGTAAGCTCTTGTTTTGATAAAAAGTGTCGGTTACCTGACTTCTCTGTCAGTCACGGCCAAAATTATCCTTCTCTTCTTTCACTTTGGATGAAAGGCGTAGCACATTACTCTGTAGCTCAGGGAGTTCACACAAATGCACTAACAAACTTTCACGTTATACATGTGCCTCTAGAAAGGATGGGCTTTTCTGGTCCCATTGGCAAAATCAGGCATCACACAGAAAACAGCACAGCAACGATGGCTGTGTAACACATGGGAAATACAAGTTTTTATAGCAGAGAAAAGAATTGGCATACTTTAACTATTCTTGTTCTGCCAGAGGTATTGCATCGTCCAGCAGCAACACATCTCAAACAGTATAAAGCCAGTAGTGCACCATGTCTGACACTTTCAGTATTTCAGCTGAGAATCAATTATCCAGATGGCTGCTATAGTGGTTTTCCCAACGTTAAAAACATATTTAAATGGAGAAGAGAAACAACAACAACAAAAAACAAACAAACAAAAAAAATAAACAAAATAACACACTTGGCAGTTGGAGTTCTTCCTAATTCCTTCTTTAGTCCACACTGACCCTGTAAATGTCATATTTGTTCTGACTGGGGAAAGAACAACCACAAACAAGCAGCCCAGATTATATTCCAGGATTTGGTAACTTACAGTCAAGCATCATCCTTCCCAAAACCTTCTTCTCTAGTGTTTCTTCCACTTCTGTCATCAGCCATGGAAGGAATTCTGTCTCAATATCTGTATGAATTTGGCAGGAGGAAAGCAAGAAAAAGTATCTGTTTATTAAGGATGAGCAACAGGATCTCAAGGCTGTTTTTCATTTGCTGTGATCATTAAGGGATGTACATCCTTGCCAGAAGGCACTTGCTTTGCAAGAGCCAGATGAAACCTCTCAGGCATTACTGGGTGTCTTATCTCCTCTCTCTTTTACTGAAGTTCCTCATTATTATGGACCTGAACCAGAGTCTCCTCAACTCCACTGATTTTCAAAGGAGCCTGGCATCCTTGAACGGCAAGCACAAACGAGCAGCACAGTAATGTTCCAGTCAGATGAAAATAACTATCCTGAACAAGTCAGGAGAATAACATTTCCTGCTCTGTTTTCCAAGTACATCTGGCTTCTGGTCTGCTGAAAATGTTTGTTCCCTCTGACTAAGGAGCTCTTGCTTACATCATACTCTGTATGCAGTGGTCCCAAACCCTGCCCTGCTTGAAAAATACACTCATTTCTGCATTTGCTCCATGGCTCCTTCTGGAGACAGTGTATCCACTCCCAAGCTGCGGTCTGGGCATCTGTGCAGGGACTGGGGAAGTGGGATGCAGCAAGGTAGCCCATGAGAAATGCTGCCGACTCTAAAAGCTTGGGAGTCACAGATGTACAACTCCAAAATTATTTTCAGAGCCTAATTCTTATTGACTATTTTTCCCGCGCTTTGGTAATCATTAACGAAGATTCAGAATAGTATGTCTGTCCTATCAAAATACATTTAATATAATTTGGACCCCTCTCTTTCTTTCTCTATCAATCCTAACCACCCATTTATTTTTCTCAAATCAAAAGCACCTCTTCTCATTACGAGCAAAACTGTCAGCTCTTGCTTATTCTTGACTACTTGTACAGGTGAACAATAATGTTTCTTTTTAAAAAAAGCTGAGTTTGAAAACTATCTGTGCAAGCACAAATGTAAATGAATGAAATCTTATTATATTTTTCTAAATAATAAGACAATAAACTGTATTCTAAGGCTGTTCTGACTTTCATATTACTCACTTCACATAAAAAAAATAAAAATAAAAGACAAACCTCTTTCTATAGGATCATAGAAAAACCCACTCTCACGAAGATTGTTGAAGACTGAAGGAATGAGATCAGTCAAGTAACGTTTAGCAAACGCCCAAGCTGCAATTTTCTCTGTCGTCTCTTTCTGTTTCTGTAGCATTTGCATGTGCTGGAGTTTGCGACGTTCCTGTCAAGACAATATGGCACATAAAACTTTCAGCCCTTTACCTGTTACTCCTTTGATCCAGATTTTGAAGAATGATCACAGTGTGAAACTCATAAATAGTGAAGATAAACAAGAGTACCAATACTTAAGACTTCTAAGCTAGAAGCCAGTATTTGTGGCCTCCAACTTTCACAAAAACTCATCATAAAAAAAGAGTGCTTGAAAGCAAGCCTGTACTCGATCTATGGAGTACCACAAGGACTAGAGGATTCCTTTGGTGTACCTTTTTAATTTTGTCAAGTCTGTAAAATAAGGGTCTTGTGCCTGGCTAAATGAAATCTTTCTCTGATACCTTATCATGCACTGATCTCTTGACTCATTACTTTATTATTGCAGATAGAGCTGACTGTTGGTCTAGGAATGAGCTGAGGTTGGGTGAAGATTTCCTAAACTTTTCACCTTTTCAATTTTATATCCTATTTGACGTAAGAAAAAACAAAAACAAACAAAAAAAACAACAACAACAACAAAAAACCACTTAGATTGGTCCAGGAAAATATTCAAAACCCCAATATATAAGACTGTTGAAGACTTGCCATTGCTGTTTCTAGATAAATGCAGTTTTGTATTTGGGGATCTTGAGAGGTATGTGTATGCATGCATTCAGTGAAAGTCTAGAAGGTGCCTCTTATTTTCAAGCACTCTGACTATTCATTTAGCAGTTATCATAACAAAAAGGCTTGAGTAACGGCTGCACCAGGTACAGAGGAAAATGCTGTCAGGTTTGGCCTCCTGATCAGGTGTCTGAGTACACCAGGTCACTTGAGTATGACGGCTCCAAAGGAAGAGAACAGCACAGTAGTGCTGGAACGTGAAAGCAAACAGTGCAGCTGTTGAGCACCAAAATGCTTAGAGGAATATCAAGCTTGACAATACCCTTTCACATTCATCCAGCTTACTTCACAGCTTGTCTTTCAGTACTGGAAGCAGTTTCCTCTTGTCTGACGGGCACCCAGACAGGCCTGTTTTGCTCCTAGCAAGCCTTACCTTCTCCTCCCTGTACCGCCTGTCCTGCTCCTCCAGGCGCTGCACCTCCGCCAGCTCGGCATTGCGCAGTTCAGCGTAGGCACGCTGGTGTGCCCACAGCTGGGCCAGCTCTTCTTCCTCCATCACTTCCAGCAAAGCTTGCTCCATTGTCTTCCCAACCAACACTTCCAGGATTGGCTCGACTTCAACGTCAAAGTCAAACAGCTGGGGATGGGGGTCAGTGGGACAGAGATAAATGACCCCTGACCACAGTCCCTCTCAACAGCTCAGCAAGGAGAAAAGGAGGATGAACAAAGCACTTTTTCTGAAGCGGGTGCTGAGAAGTGCAGGTGGGGGCCCAGTGTCAGTAAGGCAGGAAGCGTGAATGCCACCCGGGACTAAGGATGAGTGGGCTGGAGTGAGACACCACACACCCCAAACTGCAGCCACGTGGGGGACTGCCAGGGAGAAGCAGAGCTCTCACCTGCACCCTACTGCTGCTCCCTTCTGTGCTTCCAACCCCCTCTCAGGCTGGACACTGTTTCTGCAGGGGAGAGCATTCTCAGCATTGTAGTTCTTAGCTGAAAGCAGCAGAACCAATGCACATGGAGAAGCACCGTCCTTAGTTTTGCATGGTTTCTTTTGCATGTTCTGTGAGGAGAATTTCCCTTCTGATTTTGCCTCAATTTTGCCTCAAACTTGTTTCATATAGGAGACATGTTTTGACACTACCTGTGGACCCGACTTTGCTTCATACCTCTCCTTCTTCTATTTGTGTGGCCACATCTCTTCCTGTTTTGGCTGGTATGAAGAAAGGAGTGGGTGGTCTGTCCAAAAATGCATCTGTTTGACACTCCATATCAACCTCTATTATCCGGTCACTAATCTCTTCCAAATACAGCTCTAGAAATAAAAGCATAATGAATGCTCTAAATCGGATTCTTTTTTATTTTAAGTCTCAACCACTCCTTATTACTGTACTGGGTGAATTATATCCAAATAGTGCAGTAAAATGTCTTCTATGAAGTAAAAACCAAACCAAACCAAACCAAAAAAAGATTTGACCTACAGCATAGATCAGTTCGCTGCACAGGCCATCTGAGGACACGTACTTCGTAATGTCTGGTGTGCTTCTTGGAAATGACTCCTAGAAGTACATTTCTATCACCAGGTTTCAAAGGAGTGTCTAGACCATTTCAGCCCACCTTGCAGAATAAACATTTCTTGGTAGATGTAACGGGATATGGCAATTTCAAAAAGGGACAAAGATTATATATCTACTAACCATTAATACTAAAAAAAAACAAACACATTTTTCTCTGTTGTATGAAAAACACTGTATCTGTTGGGTTTAAAGAATGATTGTCTACTTCTGGCCCCACCAGCACTGACCTTGAGGTAACAACACATCTGTAACAACATGCGCGTGACTTGAATTATACCTGTCCCCTACTGCAGAGATAAATAGCCTGGTTCATAAAATGAGGTCTGTGGAGGACTTAAGATTATCAGCACTAGTCAATGGGAAGGATAAGACACCAAGATACCTATACCAGATAGCCGCCTTCTGCATTTTTCAATGGTGAAAAGCTGCTGCATACATCAGAGGTGGTATAGGAGGTTCAATGGCGCCGGGGCACAGTGAACGTTCAGAAAACAAAGGCCATGTCTGATTAGCATGTGCCACAGCTGTTTGACCATTTGTAAGTCAGTCCAATCTGAAATGCTTTTCAGAGGAACACAGCAATACATTACACTTACCCCGTGATTACTCCAAATTTTGGTTTTGCAACAAATCAGATTGTTTTCTCACATATAGGGCAGTCTCTGATTCTAAATTAGGGCCACCACCCATCCTCTTTCTCCTACCCCTTCCCCAGTAACTTTCAATAGTGATCTTAATCCTAGATATGACTGCATTCTTCAGAAAAATATAAATAAAAAATAATGATTAAAAAAACCACACCTCTATCTGTGGCATATACCAAAACGTCTCTGAAGATAGTAGAAAATGAAAGAATAAATGAAGTAATCCTGACTAGTCTTCACGAATGTACACTGAGAACTGAAAAACAGAGCCTCTGCAAAAATGTCACTCTGTTTAGCCAAGTTTATAAATAATTAGATAGTACTAAAAATAGGGGTGCTGTAGTGGTAAGGCTTAGAGAACCTTAACCATCTGTGAATCTACTGATTGCATCATCCACTTAGAAAGTGAATATAGATCAGCAAGTTTTTGTTTTCAGATCAAATTTTTAAAAATCTGTCCTTTTACCTGTCTGCACATGAACATGCTCTCTGCCTTCCACAGGCTCAGGTGTTCTTAGCTGCATTTGCTCTTTCGCTCTCTTTCTAGCCAGTGCTCTCCTCCTTGCTTCTCTCTGCCTTTGAATCTCAAACAGATCGAGCTGGGTACTCTGGACAGGGATGAACGTAAAAAATACATTACCATACAGTTTGTACTTGGAAATATTACTAATTTCTCTCTGTTGGTAAATGAACATTGTTGTTTGTTTTTAACACAAGAAGCCTAGTATTTCAGATCTGCTTCTCATGGTAACTGACCCTAAAGTGTCAGTTACCTTTAAGACTGTAGGGCATGAAACTAATAAGGTCTGATAACTACCTATAGGCACATACTAATGGCATCTCACACCAAGAGCAATCAACTGCTATTTGGAAGCGGATATTATATATAGAACTTCACAAGATAAAGCATATTAAAATGCTATGTTCTTGTTCAGTTGAGAGTTTCTAGGTGAAGCTCTAAGAAGGTCAAATGGATTTAAGTCCAATTATTTTATTATCAGCAGAATTGTTTGTTAGATAGAAGATCTTTATTGCTGATGAAGGAAAAGAAACCCACACTAACTTTTAAATTCAGTACTGTGTTTGTCGACTGAAAGGAAAACCTGTTCCAGTGCCTCACCACCCTCTGAGTGAAGAATTTCCTCCCAACCTCTAATCTAAATCTCCCCTCTTTTACTTTAAAACCATTTCTCCTTGTCCTGTCAATGTCTGACTGAGCAAAGAGTCGTTCTGCATCTTTTTGTAAGTACTCTTTAACTATTGAAAAGCTGCAACAAGGTCACCCCAGAGCCTTCTCTTCTCCAGGCTGAACATCCCCAGCTCTCTCAGCCTTTCTCCACAGGAGAGGTGCTCCAGCCCTTTGTAGCCCTTCTCTGGACCTCCTCTAACAGCCCCACATCCTTCTCGTGCTGGGAGCCCCAGACCTCGACGCAGCACTCCAAGTGGGGCCTCACAAGGCACAGAGCAGAGGGGGACAATCACCTCCCTCGACCTGCTGGCCACTCCTGTTGATACAGCCCAGGACACAGTTGGCCTTCTGGGCTGCAAGTGTGCACTGCTGGCTCATGTTAAGCTCTTTGTCTGCCAGAACTCCCAAGTCTTTCTCTGTAGCTTTTGCCTCCACCCAAGCACCTTTCGCATAAAGCTGGCCCACAGAGCTCTGCCTCTATAGCTGGGTGAGCCTAAGCTTACCCCAAGGCTTAAATTTCCCGAGAGGTGATGCTCTCACTGCGAATGCAGATGGCAGCAGATGATGCAGCGACGACTCGTGCTCTGCACCATTACACTGCAGAAATGGGAAATTTAAGTCTTGGGGCATTCTTAGGCTCACCCAGCTATAAAAGCAGAGCTTCTGCAGCTTTTACGTAGCATGATGTACGTAAAAAACATACCGCGGGCACGACCTGAAGGGCGTAAGTGTTGCCGCGCACCACCCTCCGGTCGTACATGAGGTTGGCATAGCGGACGGGTTCCTTCTCCCTGCAGCAAGGACAACAACAACAAACAACAACAGCCGCGGTTACAGAGGCGCAACCCGCACCCCGACACCTCGGCGAGCCAGCAGGGCTCTGAGATGCCGACAAGCCCGCGGCTCCCCCGGCAACCTGGGAGCTGCCGTGCCCGGGACGGGCAGCGGGGACGGCGGCGGGGCAGGGGGCAGGGGGCAGGGGCCGAGCAGGCCGCTGGCACTCACGGCTGGGCGGCCTCCGGCGGCGCTCGGTACTTGGTGCGGGCGGGCAGGGCGCGGGGCGGGCTGCAGTAGCAGTAGGGGACGGCGCTGGGGGCCGCAGCCTCCCGGCGCGGGGCGGGCAGCATGGCGGGGGCACCGCCGGCCTCGGGCCTCGCCCCGCCGCAACCGTCTCCAGGGCAGCGGCCGGGCCGGGCCGCGGGGCGCCCCTAGCGGCGTCGGGGCTGCGGGCGGCCGTGGAAATCGCTTGAATTTTAGGTTTTAACGCGTGTTTTGCACCCTGCAGCCGCGGGGGAGGTGGGAGGGAGAGGCTGCGTGGAGCTGAAGCGAGGAGGCGTTGGGCCCGCCGGGCGTCGCTGTGGTTCCTCCGCCCGCGTGCGAGCTGCCGAGGGGCTGAGAAATGTCGGGTGAAGCTTGTGGCGGTGTCTGAACCTGATCCGCAGTCAGCGGGTGGCGAACGTTTGCCGGGGGGGTCATAAAAGTCTGCTGGATCGCATGGGGGTGGCTGGAGTGCCGGCGTCCTGAAGGGCGGCCGAAAATGCTCTCCGTACACACCGAGCTTTTTCGTTTTGTTTTGTTCTGGTTTGTTTTCCCCGCACACAAAGTGGTGTCGGATTTGGACACCGCAAAGATGTAGTGTGGTAGGAAATAGGGGAGTGTCCCTTGGTACCCCCTCTGTACTTCCTGTCATGGCAAACAACGAGAATATGTTTTCAGATTCTGAATAAATAAAAAAAATAAAATAAAATAAAATAAAATAAAATAAAATAAAATAAAATAAAATAAAGAAATACTAAGTGAAACATAACAGCAATTAAGTGTTACTGTTAGAGCTTTTTTTAATCTATGTGGGTGGTGATACAAAGCTTTGATTACTTTGCCGAATATGTAAAATACCCATGGCCTTTGTTTTAGAAATCCTTGGTTCAAACGTAACTTACCAATGAAAAGCTATTTACTTTATCTCGGTTATGTTACTATGGCAGGGGTCTGTGCTCCGGCACAACACCCCATGGACAGTCACAGATGAGGACTCCGAGTAGCAGAGAGCACTTCACAGGAAGCCTGCAAGGCACAGGGGAAGCTGTGTAGTAAGAGAAGCCTGTAGAAAAGAAATAGATAAGTGAATAAATAAAAACTACCACAGCGAAGGCAAAGTGTGGGAGGCAAGGGAGAAGAGGAAGGAATGGTTTCGTAATTAGCAGGCAGCTGGCAGTCAGTGCAGGAATGGGAGTTGTGTGAACTACAGGGCTAACAGCAGGGTGGTGGGACAAGAAGATAGGAGGCTGCAGGAACACAGTGCAAGTGTCACTGCGAACAGAGGGGAGAGCAGACCTTCAGTATTTGCTCACGTCTGGGCACACAGAGTTAATCAGCAGTTTTGTCCAGCCAACCCAGAGGACTGTGGCCTTTAAATTTGGGAGAACTGACAAGGCTGACCAGAACCAGTAGAACCCTGCTAACTCCGAAGTTACCGGTTTAGAGCAAAAGCATTGGATGTATTCTGTGGAGAGAAAGGGCTTGGTCTTTGCAGGTTAGCAAATCCCAAAAATGCCATTGTCTTCAAGCAGACATCGCAGAATCATGAAGCAATCCAGACTGAAAGGGATTCTGGAGGTCTCTAGTGTAGGCCTCTTGCCTAAGCAGGAACAAATTCAAAGGTGGATCAGATTGTGGCCTCATCCTGCCAAATTCTGTAAATCTCCAGGGTTAGAAGTGCTTGGGGTGGCACTGAAAATCCTGGAAAGTGTTGTGCTGCTGCTAATCAATGTCCTGAGATGTCTGACAGAAATATAAAAACACAGCATGGGAAGCCATCAGTGTGACTGCAAAGATGAAAGAATCACAGAGCCCAGATGAGGACGTGTATTTTTTGCCCCAATGCTTTTGAAGGTTGATTACTAGAAGTGCACAGAAACCTGCTTTTGTCTTGTTGCAGTGACATGATCAAAGGGAATCAGCAATACTGCTCCGGTATCATACCCTTGGTAACTGTCAGCCCTCAAATGTCGTCTTTGCTGTTGTTTTTAGGCACTGGGTTTAATGTGTTTGTGATACACAGCCACTACCTACACGTAAGCCTAGCCAGTGAGGCACTTAGTTTTAAAAAATATGTGCAAGCTTGCAAATTCTGACGAATGAGAGACATTGAAGGGGAAAAAAAAAAAAAAAAAAGCCACCATCCTACCTGAGCTAAACTTGAGTTCCAGTGGTGAGATTACTTTTTTTTTTTTAAGTTGGGTTGCAAATCTTGATCTGCAATTGTCGATAGGAAAAAAAATGCAGATCCTATCACTCATGTCTTCAAGCCAAAATAGTTGAACTTCCTTTTCTCTGTAACATTACAGCTTTATCTTAACCCCAGTCCTGATGGGGCTGGGCAGGGCTGTGAAATTCCCATTCTGAAAGCCTTAATTTCTCCAAGACTAGGCAAAGTCAGGATTTTATTACTCATGATTTCAAGACACAATTATCAATTTTGCTTTCCCTTACCACTTGACCTCTCACTCTGAGCACCATTTTCCCTCAATTTTCCCCACAATTTTGCTTTTCAGCAAAGCTTTCATGACAAACTTGCTTAAGAGGCTTGTGTCCTTGCCCTATTCCACCCTGGGACTTCATACACAGTGACTAGAAAGAATTAGGGAAGAGTGAGAAAGCATTTTAGAGGGTAGAGTGGTGCACACTTAAACTATCATTCATTAAACCGCTAATTGGAAAATCCATTGTTGGTGACCTTCCAATTTAAACTTCAGTCAATCATGCACCGTTACTCCCTCTCTGGCCTCGTTGAACCCTCCTTGAACAAAGCATTCCCAGTTGTCTTCCTTTTGCCTCAGAAAGCTCCGCCTTAATTTCCATCTCCCTGTACTGTGAGTAGTTGTAGTTGTAGTTGTTCAACTGCACTAAACCTGCAGAAGACTGATCTGCTTCTGTTGCCCCATCACTGCAGCATCTGTGTTTGTCCATCTGGAAAGAAATTGCCCTTTATCTCTGGAAGACAGAGCAGTATCATCGTTGCTTTACTGAGGTTGAACTGCACAGTCCAAGAGCGTGCATGAGGCATGTGGAAAATGCAGATATCAAATAATTGAACAAGTCTGCAGCCTTTATCTCAAGACCAACATTCCTGATCACTTAAGAAGTGACTGCTCTTCTCATTCACACACCCAAAGACTTCTCAAGTGCCATGTCTTCTGGTGTCTGTAGCTCATAGTTACATTTATGCAAATGCAAGTATGCATTTGTATACCTTGTCGTGTAATGTTAAGTACTCCTCTGAGTGCAGGGCTCTGCAAAATTTTTGAATGACGTTGTGGTTACTTTCTCACCTCATAGCTGTTTGTGCTAAAGCGAACTGGTTGGTGAATTGCATGCAAAGCTCTCCAGCTGCGCTTGTACGAAGTTACAGCTTTATGACAGTGTAGTGGATTTACCTCGCAACGGTTTGGTAGCAGGGGGCTGCAGGGGTGTCTTTTGTGAGAAGAATCCAGCAGCTGCCCCATGTTAGATAAGGGCCAGTTTCCGCCAGCTCCAAAGGGACCCACTGCTGCCTAGACCTGAGCTAATAAGAGATGTTGTTTGTGCATCTGAGAGGATATTTAAGAAAGGGGGGGGAAAATGCTTCACAACAACAGCTGGGAGAGTGAGGAGTGAGAAGCAGCCCTGCAGCCCCCAAGGTCAGTGCAGCAGGAGGGCAGGAGGTGCTCCAGGCAGGGAGCAGCAGTTCCCCTGCGGCCTGTGGAGAGGCCCCCGGTGGAGCAGGCTGTCCCCTTGCAGCCCATGGGTCCCACACGGAGCAGATCTCCACGCTGCAGCCCGTGGAGGAGCCCCCGGTGGAGCAGGTGGATGTGGCCTGGAGGAGGCTGCGGCCCATGGAGAGCCCCCGCAGGAGCAGGCCCCGGGCCGGAGCTGCAGCCCGTGGAGAGGAGCCCACGCAGGAGCAGGGGGTCTGGGGGGAGCTGCCGCCCGTGGGGGACCCGTGCTGGAGAAGTTTGCTCTTTCTGAATAGCCCTGTGGTATGCACCCACGTGGGAGCAGTTCTTGAAGAGCTGCTGCCTGTAGGAAGACCCTGCAGGCTCAGTTTGGGAAGGACGGCATCCCGTGGGAGGGACCCCGCGTGGAGCAGGGGCAGAGAGAGACCATGAAGGAGCGGTGGAGGCAAAGCGCCACAGACTCACTGCAACCCCAATTCCCCCATTCCCATGTGCCGCTCGTGGGAAGGACATAGAAGAGGGTGGATGAGGGGAAGGTGTTTTTAGTTTCTTTCCTTTGTTTCTCACTTATCTAGCTTGTTAGTAATAGGCAATAAATTTAACAAATCTCCCTGTGCTAAGTCTGTTTTGCCCATTACAATAATTGTTATCTTCCTGTCCTTATCTCAACCCTTGAGACCTTTTCATTAGATTTTCTCTCCTTTCCCTTTGAGGAGAGGGAGTGAGAGAGTGGTTGTGGTGGAGCTCAGCTGCCCACCTGAGTAAAACCACCACAGACAGCGAGACAGAATTCACACCTGGAGGAGAAGGGGGAAAGGTGAGTGAAGAAACATCTTCTTCAGCGCATGGAGGAAGTAGACAGGCCTATTCCCTGAATATGATGAGGTTGAATTGCATGGCCCAAGATTGTGCAGGAAGCATGAGGAAAAGAAGGCAAATCTCTCATCTTTGTCAGAAGATTATCCTCCCTGATCACCCGGGTTCTGCTTGGGCTTGGCCTTAAAATTAAAAAAAGTAAAACCTAAAAAATAGCGTTTTATAATTTCCAACTTGACTTGTACAATACTAAAGGTGCAGGGCTGGGATTTGGACTGTAGCATATGTCAAGGAAGTTGCTGAGAGGTTTGTGGGCTGTAGGAAGGAAGAGTTTCAAGCAGCCGTTGGATCAGTTCTGTAAAAAGCTGTTTGGCTAAAGAGCAAGTTTTGTTTAGAAAGTGTCAGGTCTTTCATAGAAACCTTTTCTTATTATTACCCAACAGAGGAAGCAGAGCTCAACGAGTCAAACCCCATTCAGGATTTGTGAACTGTTTGTTCAGATTCACATGCCAGCACCTCGGGTTAGATACAGAAAATGATCTGTGATCTCCTCTCCCCTTGTAGAAGCTTCACTCAGAAGTGAGGTTTAAATTTTTATATTTATCACATCAAATGAAAGAGATTGATTTAGAATGATAAGCGATACATTTTATGGAAAAAAAAAAGACAAGATAATTAGCATTTCTAAGTATCAAAGAGATAAAAAAAATTTGAAAAAAAAATGAAAGAGACTTGCGGTCTCTATATACACGAGAGTCAGCTGCCCATATGAAGATTATATCATTTCTTCAGGAGTGGACGCCCTTCTTCCCTGGATATTTTTATGTTATCATTAGATTTTTATCATTAGATGCCCTTCTTCCCTGGATTTTTCTTTCTTTTATCATTAGACCATTTGAAAAAGTTGCTTCCCCCTGTGAATTTTTAGCCTTCAGAAGTTCCTCTAAAGTTTTCGCTCATTGTTCCGATGACACACGCGATAAGAACAGACTGGTAAGAAAATTCAGAGAAAAATGTAACCAGAGCGCCTAACCAAGGTGGGTTTCCTTTTCCTGTAGTCAGAAATTGTCCTTGTGGAGACACATGATAGTCACAGCAACTGTGATCTGGCTAAAGCTAGCAGTTTAACAGCACGTTATAATCACCTGGATTTTGCAGCTGGATGTGATCAGTTCTGGACATAAAATGCTTGCTGGGTCACACAGTTGACCAAGCAAACTTCAAAGCTAACTTGGTCAATCTCAGGGCTGAGTTTCTAAGTTAAATTGGTGAATGAGTTTCTATGCTGCTTTCCATCTGAGACAAATATATTCTGCTTTGCGGAGGAAATGTGGACCAAAAAAAAACAGCTTTTCATGCCTGCTCCATGCAGCTCTCACTGTCCCCTGAATCTGCAAAGCAATGGAGAAGCCAGACTGCTGTCTGGATCATGTTGTAATAGGGAGGTGAAATGACTTGTGCACATTATTGGAAACATGACTTACACTGAAGAAAAATGCAGAACTGTAAGAATGACACTTGAAAACACCCTCTTTTCCTGAGAGAGGGAATAAATTAATGGATTTCAGGGAAGAAAGATCCTGTTATTGTCACAGTTTTGGCAGTGAGCCACTCAGGATTTTTATTTTTTTATTTTTGTCCTTTTTTTATGAAGTGGATGGGGTTCCATTTGTATGAATCCTGTGGGAAGAAGTGTCTCTGGACACATTCAGGTGGTAGGGGATGATTCCTGACACCATAATCATATCTTCTTTTAGGGAACACCTGAGCTTAAAAGGTCTTTGAGAAGAGGCACTGGAAATTAGTAGCTCCTTAACTTGATAACTCTCTTATCTGCTGTAGACTGTCATTCAGGATCCCGAGCTGCCTACCTGTTCCTTCAAAGCTCACCCCTGTGATAATTAAGTGGTGTAATCTCTGGGCCTCGGTATGGCAATGATGTTGTTCCCTGAGTCAAGAGATCTGCATGGGTGCAAGGGGAAGCTGAAATTGTGACTTGTGGTGTATGGGTGAGGAATGAGTCAACCTGGGAACAAGTAGGGCTGGTGTGGTACTGCAGCGAACCAACCGCTCTCCTGTGATGGATTAGCGCCAAAGACAGAACAGGCAGCAGAGAAACAAGAACTCCTGTTCTCAGACTAAAAACCAGATATCATTTTTCCTTAGGTGTTTTTTTGTCTCACATGATACTTCTTGTAGTTGAAGGCACTTGATAGCGGATTTCAAAAGGGAACATTATGGTGAAAATGGACCACACGGAACTCCCTGCAATATGTAACTGAGTTACAAGGCAGCAATTTTGTGATTATCTTTTAACATTTTAAAATCATACATAGTCCAGGCAGGAATCCCTAAACCATTTTAGTTTAGTGCTACTGGAAAATATAAAGATCTATTTCTAGACAAAAAGCTGAAGAGAGAGAATTTTATTACAAAAAAAAAATAATCCGAAGTTCTTGGCTTTATTTTAGGTGTCAGCATTTTGGAGCACAGCCACATCCTACAGAGTGGTTTAGTCCTAAAAGAAACAGAGTTCTGGGTGACAAACACAATGCCCTGCCTTCCCTAATATTAACTGTTGAACTCCAAGTGATACCAGTCAATGCAGGGAATGTAGTCTTGTCCTCCATTTCCATAAGGTCATCCAAAGAAGAAAACTATGGATCTTGTATCACCACATCCAGAGCTGCATCTACTTTTGATGTCTTAAAACATCCCTCAAGGTGCCCTAAGGTACCCCAATGACTGTAGATACCTACTTTCAGGCAACAGAATTTCACTTGTGCTCAGTTCAGTCACAGGAGTCCAGAGGGATCACCAATTGCAGGCTATGCAGAAGATGAGACATGAGCTCACATAAATGCTTGCACACAGGATAGTAAGAGCCTGCACTCTGCAGCTGAGTCCCACTCCAAAAGCTTCTGAAACCTGCAGGCATGCTTTTTCTCTCAGCCTTCACTAATGCTTGGCCATAGAGTTGATGATAATGGACTTCTGCTTTAAGTAGCAGTCCTCATTCAAGTTGCCCAGAAAAAGAGTTTGCAACTCAGTGGTGCACAACGTGTGGAAGGAAGGAGAGCAGTGTGCTGCTCCATGAGGAACTCCGTTGTTCTTCTGTTGGTTCTTTCAAATCCTAGGAATGAGACATACCCCTATGTTCAAAGCCCTGCAGGGCAAACCATTCTGGGGAATCCCAGGCTTAAAATTTTCTTCTTTGCTGCACAACATTGGTTTCTCCCCAGAACAGGTTCCTCCCCGGAACAGGTGCATCCTGTGGGGAAGAACAGAGTGCAGCATGTGATTAAAAACAGCAGCAGGATGCAAACATGAGAAACTGAACTCAAGCTGCACCAATAAACTTAATTTCATTATCGTTTTACAGTCCAAAGCCTTGGATCTTCTGCTTTAATATAGTGGGTTTTTTCATTTTTTTTTTTCCCTCTTTTGGTCTTACACACCTTGTATATTTGAAGTGTCTTCACAAAACCTATTTAGAAAATCAGGTGTGTGAAGCAATTGAAGCAATACTGATGATGGAGTAACGTGTGGAGAATAGGATCCTTAGTGTCATCACTCCTCTCCTGTGCTGAAATCCAGCTCCAACTGACCCTGCTGTAAAGGGGTACTTAATCCTTCTGACTAGGGAGTCAAAGGCAGCTTTGGCAGAGTCACTGAGATAATTCACTTGTTAGACGTTGCAGTTAAAGGGCCTCTCTCTTGGATGCCAGGAACATTGGGCTGGATCCCTGAATGTAGTAGGGTGGACTGGTAGCAAGACAAAGCTATTTCTGAGCTGAAGGCAGATGAGTAAGTGCTAAAGCAAAGCTCTGTTTTGTGTGTCATCCTAGCCTTTTGAGGCATCCTAAGTGCTTATATAGAGGAGAAATCACTTGTGTGAAGGGACATGACATGAAAATAATGCTGATTGAACAGACAAGTTTTCAGAGATGGAGGAAGACCAAAGTTGTCTGCTAATGAGGGAATACAACTCTTTTGGGATCTGTTTACATTCAGATTTTATTTAATCATATGGTATTTCCTGGACTTGAAGAAATACAAGAGCAAGGTGAGGGGGACTGGGCTAGTCTTTTATAAAACTCCTTTACTTTACCCTTGTTTGTTAACAAGGTGTAGAGTTCCTCTCTGATATGTTCACCTTCCTTTTTTTCCCTCTGTTGAAGTGCCCTAAAACAAGTTCTGAATGGACTTTCTTACCCAGAAACTGAAAGATTTAGTCCCTTGTGTATCGAGTATTTAGAGCCCAGGTAAGCTTTCTGAGTATGATTGTCATGTCTGTCTTAGGACACCTCCTTGGACCTAAAGGGATATGTTCCTCTTCTCTGGTGAAGTGTCTGTGCTTATTCTGGGTTTTCTGGTGTGGTTATAGGGCCAGAAAGGAGTTCCTCTTTCTGGGATCCTTAATTTTCTCAGGAATCCTTTCTTCTTCACAGTCAAAAAGAATGTGTCAGCTACTGAAGAAGTAACTGTGTTGTTGTTTAAGTATATTTTGAAATTTGTGTTTTCTGTTCAGTGCCTTCTGAGTCTTTCCACTGGATGTGGATTGTTTTCTCACACCCATTCTGCCACAACAGCAAAACGTGTGTGTATTTTACAAAACAAAGCTGGCATTCCCGTTTGACACAGGACAAGAGGCAACTGGCACAAATTAAAACACAAGAAATTCCATCTGAACACAAGGAAACATTCTTTTGCTTTGAGAGTGGTCAAACACAGGAACAGGTTGCCCAGAGAAGTTGTGGAGTCTCCATCCTTTGAGATATTTAAAAGCCACCTGGACAGAGCCCTGGGCAAGCAGCTCTAGGTGGCCCTGCTTGAGCAGGGTTGTTGGACCAGATGGCCCATGCTGTGATTTTGTGAGTCAAGAGCTGTGGATTCCTGAAAATGACAAATGCCTCTTGCAACTTATGGCAGAGCCCTGTCTTTTGGCTTCCTTGGGAGCAGAGTGCCACTGCTTACAAGGGCTGAGTGACATGGCATATTCTCTAGCTGCAGCCTACCCATATGGCCCTTCTTGCATCATTTTTCCTGTCACACCAGGGACTCCCTTCCCCTTTTCTCTCTGTCTTGTGAACAGATACACACAGCAAATACCCTCTTTGAGATGCTTGTGCACTGTTTTCCAACCAGCCACTTTCAGAGCAGCATCACCTCTTTGTGACTCCCTCTCCTTCTTACTGACAGCTGCTGCTATGTGGCCGTGTAACTTGTTTTCCTGACAGAAGTTGTTGTTCCCAAAATCTAGGCTGCAGTCTCTTACAACATCACTAACAGAGATACTGCCGGTCAGTTTCTTTCCTTCCCACTTAGATATGTCATGTCATTCACACACAACTGCAGTGCCATGAAATAGCATAAAAGTAGGTACAATACCTGCAGTGCCTGAGCGTTTTAAAGGGAGACAATGGACAGCGTGGTGGTCATGCAGAAAAGTGTTTTATTGTAGTGAAGTTACACAGGAGAAAAACAAAAGTCTGCCTGCTCCTGGTTCAAGGCTTTACTGAGCCGTAAAGATAAGTGCTAACCAAAACAAGTTCCTACATGTAAAAACACATTGCACTTCTAGTCATTTTTACAAGGTTATAAGGACAACACCTGGAGATGTTCTTTTTCTTTCTTTTTTTTTTTTTTTTTTTCATTTTACAAATAAACTGCAATTTTGACTAGTTAAAGCTGGAATCTAGAATATTTCCTTACAAGATTTCTTTCTTCTTCTTCTTCTTTTTTCTTATAAAAGCAAAACTGGAGATGTTCTTTCTTTCTGATTAGCCGTCCAGTTTCTTTCAAATAAAGGCACCTCAGACCACACGAGGCTTACTTGATACATGCCCGTAATGACCTTGTAGGGCTTCGGTGGCTCTAAACCCAGGCTCAGTACACAATACTAATGCTGGTTAGTGGTCGGATTGTTCTCATGACCAGCAAGCAGGAGGAAGGAATGGCAGCAGGTACATAGGGCTTCAGGGAAGAGTGTAGAAATGGCCTTGATGACAGAAGAGCTCTTCCCCTGCTGGGGTAACTGCCAACCCACTTCTTAATGCAGAAAATCAGCAAAGCATTGCATCAGCCTGACATACACACATGGCATAGAGCCTGTGACCATACAGAGAAGAAAAGGAAGGTGGGGCAGGTTTTGGACCTGCCTACCTTTTAATTGTCCTTTTATGGATACAAATACAACACTGTTTATCAACTATAGACTAGTTTTCAAACACAAAAGGTTATGTACAGCATATTTACTCATATTTTTACATAATAATACACACAGGTCTCCCCCCACCCCATCTCTTACGGTGGATGAATGTGACATGTCAAACTGACAAACAGTTCAGAAGAGCCTCCAAGAAAAAAATGTTCATATGGAGCTAGCTTATTCTTGGTCCCTTGAAAGTAAAATCTTACAAAGGATGAGCAAGATATCTGTTTTTACAATATTTACTCTGCACAATGCAAAGAGGGGGGGTAAGCTCTTTAAACATAGGATTCCTTAGCATATTGGATCTGGTCTACCTCAAAAATTGGCTGGCTGCACCTCCGAGCCACGTACTCGTGTTTGTTCTTTTGATAGGATTCAGACATGGCTCTCAATCGGTACACTCCAGGGGTCACAGGTAAACTCACGCGGGAGTTTATTCCAACAGTAACACTGAGAGTTTCAGTTTCTCCATCAGAGTCCTTCACTGCAGGAACTCTGTCACTGGGTAGATCCCCTGGAGCTGCACAGGCTGTGCCCTGTGCACAGATGCTGCATGGATCGGGCAGCAAAGCGTCCTGGTTTGAAACCTTTAATCTCATAGTCTGAACTGTGAGATTACAGGAGGGAACATGAGTGGCCAGGCAGTTTCTAGTAGCTTCTTCGTAAGAGGGTGGTCTTCCAGGATTCCTCTGGTCTACCTCTCTGAAGACTTCATCAGCTGACCTGAAACGTGGCCTTTGCTGACATGGCACAGGCAATGGTTTGTCATCCTCAGGGCTGTTTTCCTGGACAATTCTGCAAGAGAATTGATCTTTCCTTGTGAAACTGTCTCTCTGGAAAGCCATATTTTTTCCAGGCCCCCAACTCAGGGGTTTTGTTAGTGTTTTCCTGTGGTTTGCAAAAGAGAATGACATGGAGTGCTTTTTGATCTCTCGCCGAGGTGTGCTGCAGTCTTCATTGGGCTTGGTGCAAAAGGACTGAGGCCTATTTAAAAAGGTTTTTTTGGGACTAGAGGGTGAAACTACTGGGGAACTGGTGAAGACTGAGCCATCAGAGCTCTCCAGGGAGCAACTGGAGGATGTTTTGGGTAGAGAGTCTGTTGATAACTGTGAAGGTAGGATTGCAAGCCGTTTTTCCAGAGCCTCATTCTCCAACCCTTGCTGTTTCTGCTGAACTGGAAAATTGTCCTCACTTTTGTTTAGCTTCTGTTTCCTTATCCTGCTTTCAAAGCGGTTCTGAAAGGACAGGTCTGGCTCTGAGTACCTCCTGTCCATTGTGCTGATGTCATTTTTACAGCTAGTCAGTGAACTGGCAGACATGCATGTTGGGTATCTTCTGCTCACACCAGTGCTTCTCCCTTTGGGATGTTCCACCTCACAGGCACAGGAGCTGCATTCAGCTTCAGGATCTGGGCTGTCATAGGCGGAATCATTCTGATGAGCAGCACATAGGTGTTCTGTGGGGACAAAGCACCTGTTAGTTTTTACTGGTCATTGGACAATAAATGGGAACTATCTGGAAAATATTCCTGTGGAAGTGCAGACCAACAGTGTCTTTAACCCTCTGCAACTCTCTGTGTTTCCACAGATGTATTCCCACATAAAATTAAAGAATTTGGAGCAGCAGCTCCAGTCTGTCATAACCCTCAGTCTGTTCTCTCACCTGTGGAGCTGTCTGTTTGCTCCGTTGACTCCTCAGTCAAAGCACTCGTGGGCCAGACAATGTCTTCCCCAAATATTTCTGAGCAGTTGTCTATGAGGAACTCCACCAACACCGTCACCTGCACACAGAAAACCATATTTCAGTCAAAGGGGCTGAAAACATACTGCGCAGTTTTTCCTGTTCCTGCCTAATGTAAGATGAAAGGCAGCACAGAGAAGGATGCTGACCTGCCAAAATCCTTGCCTAGTCAGAGACTGAGTCCACACTACAGCACGAGGCCTGATGCTGCACCCAGCGTGGCCTGCCCCGATACAAGCCGAACTCCATCAGCCAGAGGGCGTGCGGGTGGTGATGCCCCCAGGGTGCCCCTTGCTCTCTGGGTGTGAGGTGCCCAGGAGCTGTGGTGCAGCGCAGGGACTGCAGGGCAACCTCTGCTTGTGCTCAGAGGAGGGGAAGCCTGGCCTGTCACGCCGCAGGCACCCGGCACGCGGGGCACCCCCGCCTCTCAGCGGTGCGGTTTTGTTTTGTGTGGCTTTTGCACTGGCAGTGGGATCCCTGTGCATGGCTCAGATCTGTCCCAACATACCTTGTCGTTCATCTCCTTCTGCACCTCCAGTGGCAGCGTGCTGTCCGTCCCCGGGCCCAGCATGTTTGGGCCAACGCAGATGGCGAGGTTGTTGGAGTCCATCCTGCTGCTGGCGGCGTTTTGGCTGATGCGGTGCAGCACGGACAGCAAGTGCTTGAGCAAGACGAGGTTTGGTCTGGGCAGTTTGTCGGCCACCCTAAGCGAGCACAAACACAATGCGACGTTAATCGGTGGTGCGGGGGCCACTACTTCTTTATTTGAGCAAGTCTCAATTAAACTCAGGCAGACGACGCTTCCTCCAGAAAGAGGAACGCGTGCGCTTCTTTCACTGCTGAGCAGAAGCACCATTGAGAAATCCCCAACGGCAGCTGCGTGCGGTTAATTACAAGGCCTCGCACTGCAAGATCCCGACTGAAGGGCAGCGTCACAGCGTCCGTGCCGCTGAGCAGCTGAGGTGGCGTCAGGAGGTGTCACCAGAGGCTGCCCGACGGCACGTGAAAGGCCTGCGGTTGTGCCACGGCTCTCACAGCCCTCTGGCCAGCCTCCACCTCAGCTCTGTCTGAGGAGCACAACACGGAGGTGGCCCAACATGCCTGACCTCACAGCCAGCAGGCCTGCCGGCTCTCCTCAGTGCCCGTCCCCCCACATGGTGACCACGTTCACTGCCATCTGTCCCTCCTGCCGGGCTGCTCGATAACTATGGAGAGCCCAAACGCCTTCAGGAGGTGCTGCTGTGAGAGTGCCTCCCTGTGCCACTTGGCCTCTGAGCCAGCCTCACAGGGCAGCTGAGCAGCACCACAGGATTTCAAATGAAGCTCAATTTCCAGAGGAGGCTGGTTGAAAAACATGCTGGTTACAACACTTACTCTCTCAATTCTTCAATTTTTTCCTGCTTGCTTGGCTTCTCCAGCGCTAGCATCCACTTCTCATACAGGTCGGCTGACAGGAGCTTGGAGGGAATATTTCGGAGGAAGTCCTGCAAGGCCCAGAGATACAGATGAGGCTTTGGACATTTTCCCCTGTGCACATAGACAGCATCACCGCAACTTGGGCTCACTAGGAGCAGGAGCTGGATGCTCCCTAAGGTGACCGTCAGCACTGGGGAGCAGCGGGCTTCATGAGTACATGCTGAGTACGCTTGCATCAATACACTAAGAGGTCCTGGCTCTTTTCTGCTTTTTGTTCACCCCTAAATCTCACTATTCCTTGCTGAGGAGGAGAATGAAATGAGTTTCCTGTGGGCATACAGGAAATCAGTGGCAGAAGAAGTGGAGCTGAAAAGCCAGCAGAAAAGGGAAATGCCAAACTTTCCCATGTCTGAAACTTTTCATTTGGTTTCACTCTGTTTTTTACCCTGGAGCCACACCTAAACCAAATTGCAACATGTGCCTGTGCAGATTAGCTATGTGCCTGTGCGGATTAGCTATGTCACCCACAGCAGAAAGTCAGAGCAACTCACCTTCAAGACCACTGCCAGCAGATGCACAGTTTTGCTTTTCAAATCAACGTTCTCGCCTTTGTTTAGGTCCTCCTTCAACTCCTTTCGTGCTTTCTCATTGGCAGCTTTTCTGAATATCCCTTCAGTGGAAGGTCCTTTCATATACAATATAGCGAGGAGATCCTGCAGGAAAGAAACAGGCAGGGATGGGAGAACTGTTACTGTGAGTGAAGAAAGGTCCTTTAGCAGGTGAACACTCCTTTAGAAGCAGAAGAAAAATTTTGGCTGGAGGTACACTCTGCTTTACACAAGTCAACATCTAGTTCTGTCTCCAAGCAGATTATACTGGTAATAAGCTGTTGTGTTTTTTTTTTTTTTTTCCCAATCCATACTTTTTTTTGTACCAGTGAACTCCACTAACTTCAGTGGAGTCATCCCTGTTTCCTTCCAGAAGAAAACAAGAGGTGGCTCAAGCCTGGGCTCAAATTCCCTCCCTCCCAAGCCAGGCTGCATGCCTAGCAAATATTGCTTAGAAGCCTGGAAAATTGGAAAAACCATCTCAGTGGGAGAACTGTCACAAGATCATTTTTTAACTAGAGGATAGTTTGTAGTTATTTATCGGTGGCAGTCCATAGCTGAACAAGTTTTTGGGAAAATACAGAAATCTCTGGATTTTTATGATGCTGAGACATTCATTTACATGACTTCTGTAAAATCACAGGTGTTTATACTAAGCAGCAGATCTACTTCACCTATTCCCGGTCCTGGGTTGTCTCCAGTCAACGTTACTTCCAGTGAAAGTTGCATGGGGTGGACAAAACCCACAGACCTAACTCTTTCTACATCTGGGATGGGCCCCGAGCTTCTCAGAAGTGTGTATGGAGGGGAAACACCAAAATCACTCATCTCCTGAGCACTGCAGCACAAGTGCTGGGGATCCCACCTCCCACTGGAAGCCAGAAGTATGATAAATGTACCGCCAGGATCGCCTACCTGGACAGGCTGGGGCAGCGTGTCATCTTCCCCACAAATAATTGCCAGAGGCTGGCCAAACAGAGCGATCTTGAGGCCAGAGTCCAGCTGCCCTGGGGAATCCCCACTGGTAGAGGTTCGTCTCAGAGCGAACGGCCACGATATCACCTTCTTTCTTTTCTTCATTCCATCTGCTGCAAGCAAAAGGAAAACAGACAAACAAAAAACATTTTTTTTTTAAAAAAAACAGAACTATGCAATTATGCTGCCTTTCGTCTGTGTGCAGCGCTGTGTGATGCAGCGTGAAGAGCAGAGATGTATGTCAAAACAACACCTCAAATTAAACCGAAAGACAACCAAGTTGTTGCTAAGGAAACCACTGCCTAAACTGTGGGGCTGTCACCATCCCTCTAAGGACACCACCTTTCCTGTTGGTTTTTTGTTGTTTTTGGTGTTGGTTTTTTTGGCGCTCTAGTCACTATTTCCTCTTAGAGAACGGGGACATAAAAGGCACAGCAATAACAGCAAATATTTGATGTTTATAGAGATTTTTGATACTGCAGAGGTTTCTGTGATAACTATCTTAGGTAGATATGTTACTTGGGCAGCTTGTAATGGTAACAATTCTCACTATGCAGACATGACCGTGGCCAGTATAAGGGCATGGGTGGAACTAGGGACTTGTGCTTTACAGCCTCTTCCACAGTCTGCAATGGCAACACATGGCTCCTGCTCTGCCAGCTCCAGAGTAGCAGTGCTGCGATGACAGTGGCCCTGCTGGAGCTTGCCCCCTGCCAGCCAGCCACTGGATGGTGATACTTGCTCCAGAGGATGGGAGCATCACCGTTGGGCCTCATTGGCTTCAGGGTCACAAATCTCATAGCATGGGTTTTGCATCTGCACCTTAAAGAGGAGGGCATGCTAGGAATTTGGAGGTGACAGTTGCATTGGTAAGAGCTGTGCTTTTTTCCTATCAGTAGAGTCTTTCTGCTAGAAAGTTTTCTAAAAGCATTGCCCTCTGCAAATTTACTCTAAAGAACTTGCCTTCTACTCCAAAATGAAATTATACAAGTTCTCAGGACTTGTATTTGTGGCTTAGCACAAGTCCTCAATAGTCAAGGGTTAAAGGCTGTGAGAAAGTAACCCAATGTTAGAGTCATATAAAACCCTTGCTTCTGACACTCCTGAGAAATGGTGTGGCATGCAAGCTTGTTCCAGACCCGCCCTGCTAATGGTCTCCTCCAGATTGTTTTGCAGGTGCTGAGGTTTTGCAGGGTGAGAGAACACAAGCGCAGGCGGTCGCTGCTGCCAGGAGGGTTTATTTGCCCTGGAGCGTAACCGCTGGTAGCGGCGCTCACCGGCAGGCCCACACCCCAGCGGCGATGCTCGTGGCAGAAAGCAGCACGTTTCCTTTCTGATGCTGCCGAACACAATTAGACTTGGCTCCGAGGAGCACGGAATAGGGATACGCTGGCACCCAGCACTGCCATCTGCCATGGAGCATAAGGGAGAGAGGTCGCCCGCACGCGGCGGCACGCTGGGGCTGAGCCACCCCTGGACAGCGCTGAGGGCTTGAGCTGTGCCGGGGGAGGTGGAGCGGGAGAGTTCTGCAGAAGCACCAGCTTGCAAGCATTTTGTATAAGAAAGCAGTTCTTCTGTTTTTAAAACTCACCAGCCAAGTGGCAAAGTCCATCCTCGGTGTCTGCTGGTCCCAACAGGGGGCATTTCTTGGCATCAGCCTGCAAGAAGCACGCCGGGGTTACACGAGGGCCGTGAGCGAGCTGCTGCAGCCGCACAGAAAAACATGAGAGGCTCCAGGGAGCGACCAGAGCAAGCCAGACACCTGCTGAACGACCCCTGGGCCCAGCTGTGACACTGCCTCACTGCCCAACCGTGGTGGTGGTGGCAAGGGCTGATGCTGCAGCCAGACCCTCCGGACCTGCCCAGCCACTCACATCCCCAGTGCTCTTTCAGGCTGCTGTTTGACCCAGAGAAGCTGGAAACAAGCTGGACAGCCCACCCTTCTCCATCCTCCCCCTGCTGCTGGACATCTCCTCCCCAGCTCCTCCAGTGAGGAGGGGGCTGCTGCCTCGGTGGCTTCAGAGCCTGCCGGGATCCTGCCCAAAACTGCCTGGGAGCCTAGGGCTCTTCTGCACACATCCACCTTCGAAGTGCTCTGCCTGCTCTCCTCCCTGCCCCGTGCCCACCGCGCTCCCCCAGGGGCCACCCCTTTGGAGGAGACCTGGGGGACTGGAGAGGCTGCTTACCTCTGACGGGCACTCGATCAAACTCTCCATGTTGCCAGCATTTAGTGTCTTTGACTAGGCAAGAAAACAAAGACCGTGCGTGAGTAATTTAATGCTACAGCTTAGAATCAGGGCTTTTCAAAGTCACTCTGTTGACAGAGCTGAAAAAATAAAGACACTCACAGTATTACAGCTGCTTAACACTTTCATTAGGAGTTTAATCAGGGGCGCTCTGGACGCTCTGGTTTCCTTAGGTCCTTTTGTTTGCCTGTTTATTGAAAAAGGAAGGGACAAAGAGCTTTGTAAAACTGCACCCTTCTTTCCTTTCTTCCCTGCAAGCCAGGCTGGCAATTCAGTATGATCCCGAACTAGCAAGACATCCCACCCAAGTCAGTCATAAAGCAGCACTCGCTGAAAGCCCTTCTTTGTAAGGCATCCAGTCCTGAGCTCTGCGCACCTCTTTATTAAATCCAAAAAAAAAAAGTGACTTTCCATTTTTAATCCATGCAAAAAACCGATCAGGCAGTGACAGCTGTGTGAGGTTGTTGTTAATGTGCAAGCACAAGGCTGAGCAAGCCAGGCAGCTCTGCCTACGAGCCGCACTTCGTGGTGGGTGCCTCTGCCCCACCCATATTTTTGTGTGTGTCTCTGTACAGCTGCGTCTGGAGCACCCCACCGGCTTCACCCCGACACCACGCGTTTATCCCCGGGCTTTACTTACCCAAGGAGCGAGTCCCGCCGGAGCTCCTTCACCTCCCGCGAACTGCCGAGGAAAGGAGAGACAGCATCGCTCCCCGCTGCTACTAATCCCTTGGACAGACGGAGGCGACTAAACAGTTCTACCCCACGCGTGCTGCCTTATATAGCGCGCCACAGCAGGTGGAAATTCACAGGCAGGAAGCAGCATCATGGGGCAGGACTGAGATTCTGTGAAATTTCTGCCTTCCTCTTTCCTTTTAGAGGAGCTACTCTCTCTTTTTTTTTTTTTTTTTTTTTCCCTTAAAGAAGATGAAGAAAAAAAAAAAAGAGAAGCTTGTAGCTGTTATGCATGGAAAAGATGAGACACTTGCCAGGTAAAGGTTCCATCTTGCATCACAATCGCGAGGTGGGATGTGCAGAGGGGGCTGCAGTGTGGGCAGCTGCTCACTGCTAAAGGGCAGCAGGTGCCGTCTGCTCTTTGACTACCCGGAGACCTGAGATTTTGTAGCATAAAGATGCCCCGCCAGATCAACTTATGCTTAGACTATTTAAAAAGAAAGGGGGTGGAATAGCCAAGATTCGGAGAAATGTTTTTGTATATATATATATATATTTTTTTGCAAAACTAATGGCAACGGTTTAATGTCTGCAAGCAAATGTAGGCACACACTTTGCAAGTGCCAGCTAGTTCTTGAGTCTCCAAGGACTGGACAGGCTGGAAATGGATTATCTGATAAAGTTACATTGGGTGGTGAGATTTTCGTTGCTGAAGATGAGTGGAGTTTAAAAAATAAACTGCCTGAAAAGGAGAACACTCCAATTTTAAAATGCTACTCTGTTTTTATAGAAGTGATGTTATGTAATAATACAATAATATATAACAATATGTTATAAAAATTCTCAAATAAAATATTTCTTAATTAGAACTATGTGTATGTATCCAAACAATAAGAGATTAATTCAGCTGAAGAGCTCAAAAGAAGCCAGGAGAAATCCACCTCTGCTCTCCCTGTACCTTTCAGGTTCTGTTACCGACTCCCTCCAGCCTGGGCACTTCACTTCCCTACTGCAGTTTAGCCATCAGGGACAGGGACTTAATGACAACAGGACTTATTTACAGGGTCATCATGAAAACTCATCATTTGTAAAATGCAGGTGTGAGCTCTGCTGATTCACTGGCACAGGCAATTTGAGATACAGTGTTCTGGGTACCAGTCTTTTCCTCTAATGAAGCAGAGGGGCTAGAGCTGGGTTTCAAAGGGCTGGGAATATTTCAGCAGTGGATTTAGCAGGGAAGCAGGTGTGTGGAACTGTGGTCTCTCTGCTGCTTCCTCTGGAGGATGCTCTGCTTCATATCTGCCGGGGCTGAGGCTGTGTCATAGCACGTTACGGCTACATCCGCTGCTGAATTCGCCCTGCGAGCCACTCTTTGCATAACCACATCACATCTGTCCCGTGGACTATTGGCCCAGATATGTCTGTGTGAAGCAGACAGCTGGTCTCAGCTCGGTTCTGCTTGGCAGATATCCAGAGTACAAAATTCACTTTTGGTTAGACAGAGATGCATCCAGAAGGGAAAAAGGAAAGCTACTCTGGTTTTGTGGGGATGGAGGTGTTGGGGGTGACCTTTCAAGTCCTCTGGAGGGTCATAATTTCTGTGCTTCTGTAGGTACACCCTTCTGTAGACTTGTTTAGGGATAAAACTTAGTTAGATGAATCAAAACCAGTTACTCTACAGACCTGTGTATTTAACACTGATTGTTTAGTTACTGCTGTAACTGATTTTTTGTTAATGAAGAGTCCCATTAGGTGTTAAAGCACATATGTCATTTCCCTACTAAATTCCATAGGTTGATTTACATCCTTAGGAAAATATTGCCATCTTGCACAGTGTCCTCTTGAGCATTTCAAAGAGTCACAGAAAGGTTTCACAGATTTCTTCCGAGGCTCCGTGGCAGCTGCAGCACCCCTGCTGACAGTCCCAGCAGGACTTCTGCGACAAGGAGCATCTATTTTTTAGCACGTGTCTGGTAAAAGTGTGTCTGAATATTTCTGTCTGTTAAGCATCTAGGAGGGATAGGGGACCTCTGTCATTCAGTTCTGCCTTGCCCTCACTTCCAGCAACGCGTGCAGACCTATTTCTGAGTTCAATCTGTTTCACGGTTAAGACACAGGGTTTGATCTGGAAAACATGTGACTGGTGAAGAAAATGCGAGTTTAATGGGTGGTGATTAGCCGGGCCAGAAGCTTAGATTACAAATAGGACACAGCTGTACACAGGGCATAATGCTCTGAATTTCCCAGGAGGAGAGCTACAGTAATGAGGGGTGTATTGATAGCACGTACTAGGCTGCCAGTTAGCACGCTCTGCTGTATCTCTGTCTAATTAGTTCCCGTTTATTAACAGTTTGCAGGATATAATGGCATTGTACATGGAAGGTATGTGTATAGGACCGCCTGTACATATGGAAAACATTTGTTTGTTTTTTCACTCTCATGATTTCATTTGGTTTTTATAGCTCTCATATGCCCTGTATCACAGACACATAACTTGTGCCAGAAGGACTTTAAAGCAGCCTATTTCATTGCAAACAAGCACGCCCCATCCGAACTGCAGGCATCCTGAAAAGCCATGGCTTGGTGGAGTAACCCTACGGAGCTGGAGCTGTCTGTAGGTGATGTTTTTTTCTCCCAGGCAATCCCTAAGTGAATGCGCTCCCCCTCGAAGTCAAGGGCACATTGACATGAGTGTCAGGGCATGGGGCAGGAGGATTTACAAGGGTTTTGGGGGAATGTCTGTGTACGAGCTGTTCCCCTCCTGTGAATCAGAGCAGAGCAGCTGACCCCAGGTAAATCCAGGCCTCTCAGGACTGCATTTGCTCCTCAAGGTGTGAAGCATTTTCCTCATAGAAGCCAGGACATCAGATTGATGCCTCTGCTTCCCACCATGCCCAGGCTCCCTTTTTCCCTCCCAGCTGCTATTGTGGCCCACTCCCAAGCACTTTGTCCAGCCAGTTTTTGGAGAGAAGGTTTATACATTGCTTGGTGCCAACACAGACCAAATGGAGACTAAATCTTTCTAACTGCAATCAAACCAGACATGTTCTCTCTCTGCAACAACCTCACGCTGTGGCTTGGTGAAAGAACCCAGCTGTAGCAATGAAGAGGCAGCATCAGCTGGGAGAAGGAAGGAATCAAGAGCTGATGGTAAACAAAAGAACAAAGACACAAGTAATCTGCTGCGGCTGGGAAATGTCTGTTTTTCTTCTCTCCTTATCAAACCACAAATGGGAAAATCCCAGCCATAGCTCACTTTTGTTTGTTTCAACACCACAGTAGCACATGTTTGACATGACGGCTCTTAGAAATGGGGGAGCGTGTGAACAAATGCTGAAACCTGCCATTGTCTTGCCGTCTCTCCAGCAAGAAAGCAGCAGAAGTATAGCTGTGAGAAGCTCACAACAAGATGCGCCCGGAGCACTGCCTCGTTCAAGCCCGTATATAATCCCACAGAAAGAGCCAAGTTCAGCACCAGTGCCTCTCAATACAGAAAACCGATTGTATTCCAGCTTCAGCTTCACTGGCACAATTGCAATCTCCCAAGGGAACAGTAGGAACATTTACCAAAATAAGGAAAGCAATTATGCCGAAGTCAGAGGGGTTTTTTTCTTCTTTTTTTTTTTTCTTTTTTCTTTTTCTTCCGGGGAGGGGAGGGAGGGGGATGAAAGCTCTGCATGATCTCTCCACAAAGTCAAAGAACAGAGTGTGTGGATTGCGGGGAATGGGGCACATTTCTACATGTCTTCTGAATGCAGCTGTCGTTTCTTACCACTGTCCATAGTGTGTTGCCTACATCCCACAGGCACAGTCCAAGGTTTGATCACTGGAGAGAGCATGGTCTGAGCTCTAATCAGACCAGTCCCTACCCTCTACCAGTAATAGTTCAAAGCCAGATCCATGAAGCCAGATGATGCTGAATTCTTACAGTTTTAGTCATGTAGGACCTGGGTTCATGCTACCCCTGCTTTTGGAAAGTGAAACCCACTGTCATTTTTTCCCAGATCTGCTCTGTTATTTTTGTCCTTAATCAGATATCAGGGTTAGACTGCAATGTGGGTGCACCACCCTTCTGTATACTGGGCTACTACTGCACAGGAAGAAGTTACAGAACAAAAATAATATTGTAGATACAGTCTGGGGAGTATTCTGTGCCCTTCCCATGACACCCATTTTTTGTTTGCTCTTGTTTTGCAGGATGGTTTGTTTGATCTTTCATGGGTACTCCCTCCTCCCCCAAGAATATTTTGGCAGCTATAAAGATTTTTGTAAGTCATCAGCTGACTCTTTCCACTGGGTGTTTTTTAGATGTGGAGAACTAGTGTATGTAGATCATTTTTTTAAAGGGTTGGTGTTGGTGTTCAGCTTGCTGGTATATCTCAAGAGGTACTTGAGAGCCACTCATTCCTTGGGCTGCCTGAGGTGGCCAGCACAAAGGCCTCCGTGAATTTAGGTTGCCCGTTATTTCTGACTGAGCAGATGCAGATCTCAGCCCTTGCTCACTTACAATAAACAACAACAACAACAACAAATAATAAACCATAGAGAATATTTGAGACTATGTTTCAATTCAATTCTCTTTGAGGTTTCTGGTTGAAGGTACTCAAAAAGGATCAAAAGTGAGATGCTACTCATTTTGTTGGTGGTAGTGTTATTCCAGCAGGTTTCTCACTTATTTTGCTTCTTTCTGTTGTCCATTCATGAATCAGAAACTGTTATGGTGCTATTCTGCCAGGTTCATTTGCTTTCAGGAATAGATTTTACTTCTTACCGAAACCAGAGAGGTGTGAATCTTGATTTTGCTTTTCAGGATTAATGCAAGTGTTTCCTTTTAGATTTTGGTTGACATAGACTTGTATCTCTCCTGCCTCTGCACCTTGTGTTTTGCTTTGAATTTCAGCATCAAAACCATCTCAAATCTCAAAATGAGAATCAGTGGAAACAAGAGAGAACCTGGATTTCACACTGATTTCCAACTTGCATGTGATTTTCAGGTGTAAGTTATCTTACTTTCACACACACACATAAAAAAATCATCTGCAGGCTGCCAATGGCCTAGGAACCAGTCCAGAATAAGACCAAGAAAATTTGTCCCGAATGTAATTTTAGGATTCTTTGTATATGTATCACACAGATACAAAGCTAGAGAAGAAAACCAGGCTCAGGAGCGGCAAGACCTCCCAGATCCAGTGCTAGCACGGAAGCTGCTCCAGGCACAGAAACTGCCCATCGCCTTGAACACAGCTATCACTGGATGCTCCCAGGAGGAATAACCAGAAGTAGCTGGAATTTCGTCTCCAACTGGGTTTTCTCTGAGCCCTGGTGGTATGACAGAATATCCCCAAACTGTTCATCGTAATGATGCCCTTGTGAGTACGTTGTTCCTGTGTTGTACCTGCTTCCTAGGCAATAGGCAGAAATGCCGGTAACCAGATCCTCATCACCACTAAATGAACCATGTATGGAAACATTTACAACCACACACCTGACTCAATCCTCCAGGCAAATGCAACATCAGGCAAGGTAAATCTTTCCAAGCGTATCTTTGCTGGCTGGAATCAACCTCCCCTGAGTACATTTGGTCCTGTACTTGGGAGACTTATTTGCTGTCATGCCCTCTGTCCTTGTGTATGCACATCCACACACAGCAAAATAAAATGTTCTTCATGAATTTTTGGCCGCCCATCAAAATCAAGACGATAAATTCGAAGCAAACATCTCCATATTAGCTGGTGATAAATTCAAGACAAACATCTCCATATTAGCTGGTGACTGCCATTTTGTTGCTACTAGCAACAGCTGCTGTGTTGCTGCTTTTTATAAACACTCCGTTTTTGTATTGCTGTCCCACTTTGAAGCGGGACTACCTTATGAGGATCTCACGAAGCGAGTGCCTCGCCTGGCATGGGCTCTGGCTCCTACCACAGGGCACCAGGAGGTCTCTGGGCAAAGGGGGCTGTTGCTCTGCAGAGGGGACGTGGGGAGGATGGAGGTGCCCCAAACCACAGCAGGCCGGCCTCAGGCACCAGCACTGACCAGCAGAACCATGCGGAGCCAGGGCAGCCAGATCCCAGCCTCTGCATCTGCAAAAGCACAGTGGCTCTTTCAGGCTGGGAACAAGAGAGGATTTCCTAACACCCAGAGCAAGCAGGATCTGGGATTACCTTCTTGTGAGAGCAAAGCAGGGGCTGCAGAAGTCTTCTGCGATGAGTTCAGCTGTATTGACTCATTGCTTGAGAGGGTTCAGCCCGACAGCCGGGCTGTTCTGTTCAGACCTGCATTCCTGCAAAGCTGGCTTTTAATTACTGCTGCTGCCACTCAGACCAGGTGCTGTTCTGTCTGTATTTGCTTATTCCACTCTGTGTGCCTGCTCTGAACCCTGCCTTTGCTTTCAGATCTGCAGTCCTGCACAGAGATGACAGTAAGGAGTATGTAGAGAAGGCAACTACTTGCCACCTTGTCCATTTGCCAGCTCAGTGGTGGCTGAGATTTGAATGGAAGATTTTTTTTTCTCCCTTTCCACTTCCTTTTAAAGGCTTGTTTGAGCTTTACCTTTTCACCAATTTATCAGATTAACTTGTTTCTTTTGGATTTTTCACTCTGAAAACAATTACTGCATGTGGTTTTACAGTCATGAACTGCCTTATTTAGTATTAGCAAGAAAGTTTGCAATGAGGAGGATATATCTTTTACCAGAGCAACTGATATAGGTACAAAGCCCTTTCCCAGGTCTGAAAAGAAGTGCCTATTTGTCTTCAATCTAAAGACAAGTTGAGAATAAATGCTCTGAAATTTACTAGAAACAAGATGTGTACTCCCTTTCCAAAGGGAGATTGAACCCTCTTACCTCTACACACCATCGGATATCAAGATGCTAAACCAAAAGATGTACAGTCCAGCAACTGCTGTAGTATTTCAGTAGGCCAAAGACCGTATTGTTTCAGTGTTAGCATTCCTCGTGCAACAGAGTGAACTGATCCTGTCCTTGTGTAGCTTAATAGAATAATATTCAGAAAGTAAAAATGAACACCCATTATTCGATAAGTCATGCCAAACCTAAGATGCTGTTACTTTTGTAAGGTGGTCTTACTTCCAGCCGGTAGGTAACAAGTCAAAGTGCTATTCTTACTGCAGTACACACAGATGCCCAGAGTGTATCTTTCAAACATAACACCCTGAAATTATGATAGCTCTGAGTTAGTCATCTCCAATGCTATACTCAGCTAAAACATTTGCTAAACTCAGGCAATGAAATGCAACATATCACTGTAATTGACTCCTGTCTGTGCTATTTTAAGAGAGCCAGATGTGCTAGAAGAGGAGTTTGGGAGGCCTGCATTATGTCCCGGCAGTTGTCCCTCCTCCCTGCAACATTTCTGTTTACTTCCAGAACCACACATTCCCAGAGTTTTCTTTGGATGAGAGTGTGCTGCAATGTAAACCTGTCATAACTGTGAGACTGACATGAATAAGCAACGCAGATAATATTTCTGTATTGACCTTGAAGAAAGATCCTGAAGAATGACACAGGCATGAAAACAAGTAGTTACTATGATACTTAAACAGGCTTACCCCTGAAACAAATAGTTCAGTAATACCCCAATTACAGATTTTTTAGTCCAGCTAAAAACTGTAATTGCATCTGTGCATTGGGGTTCTGTGACTTAATTCTAGGAGATGCTTTGTTTTGCCCTTGAATATTCCACACAATATTTGAAATGGAGCTTGCCTTCTTTCTGCCTCAGTTTCTCCTAAAATAACATGCAGAAAATATAAGGTCACTGCACAGTGTAGGATGCTTTGATATCTACTGGTGAAAAGTAGTACATACAGGAGAACCCGGTAAAGAGTTTGGCAGCTGTTGCTTCTTCTGCTTCCTATGTGCCACATAGCAAAGAGAAGACCTTAATTTTAACCTTATTGAGAAATCTTTGACAAATGGAAGCATTTTAAATGCATCATCTGTGAGGACAGTATGTTACTTTCTAGGCATTACCTGTGTCCCTCAAGGTCTTTGCAGTTCTACTTACCACATTGTGATGTGAAACCTTCTAGCCAGATCAAATGGTCACTTATTTTAAGCATGCAGCTTATTGTCATGAGGAAATGCAACAATTTCACAAATAAATGACCATTCAATATGGTAACAGACCTAACCATTTTAGCTAGATTCTGTAGGTAACTCCCCTCCCTTTGCCTGTCCTTTGGTTTGGGACCTGGCACAGGAATACCTGCACAGTCACAGCAGAGGCTATGTCAAAATCTTTATCTTCAAACAAACAAAACTTTTACCAGAGTTAGCTGGATTTTGTCTTTTTTGTGTTTTTAATCTCAGGCTCCCAGTTTCACAGGCAACACTTACGTGACTCCACTTCTTTTCCAGCTGTTCTTTTACCCTCTACCACCCCCAGTAAGTTTTAGTATCTAGGTTAATTTCAGTCACAACAGGCAAGTGAGCTACTCTTCTCCAAGGCAATGAATTTCCTACAAACATTTTAGAAGTTAGCGCCTTGTGTGTAGAAAAATGAAATTTTTTTTTTTCACTGAGAAAAAGTCATTAGACAGTTGTGAATTGCTAAATCAGCATGTTTATCATGGCCACTCAGTTGCTGGGCCTGTAGCTGTGATGCGTCTGATGCCATATGATCATGGGGGAGGTCAAGGGCTTTGCAGAGATATAGGTCAGGCACAAAGGACATGAGTCTACAGAAAACAAGACACCGTTTGTTCCACTGTTTTGTTCAAGTTTTGAGATGCAAAAATGAGGAAACTGAGCGTGGAAGGTGGTTAGATGGACCACCCATTTTATTTATCAACTATGTGCCAAGGTGTTCCTCTGTCAACAGATACATGTCTGAAGGTCTGCCAGAATGCACAAGAACTTGTCATATATTCAACATACAAGAAGGGCTGAAGGTAAAAGGTATCTACTGATTTTTATAAATGTCGTATTTGATCTTCTAAAAAACAACTCACTGAGGTAATGACTAGGAGGATGTATATGTGGAGGTAGACATGTTAATCTAGATCCTAATGATTGGTCAGAGAACATCCCTTTCCACAGAACATGACGCTGTTTGTGCCGACACTAAGACAGTAGCTCAGGTTGTATCAAAGCACTTGATTCAGTTCATCACTTTACAGCAACGAGCATACACGAATGCTTAGCTGAACAGGCTGAGCTGGAGTGTGAACATTTGGTCCCACAACAGAAATCACTACTTTAGCCTTGTCACTAATACATTTTTCTGTTCCTCTACTGCGATCACTAACAAATAAAAATCAATGGGACTGGGGCTTATCAATCACTTCAGAGCTTGAAATTCCCCTCTTTGATTTTCAGTACACTGAGGTACCTGCAAGGCAGGCCCATTTTACACCCCAAACAGTGTTTTAACAGTGGGAGAAGAATCCAATAACTCATGTAATGGGAACAGTATCATCTCTTTCATCAAAGTCAGATTTTTATTTAGTTTACCTGAGAGAATTTTGGCTAGGATTTGGCCAGTATTCTATGTAGATAAAGTGATTTTAAAGAAACTAAGAAAAAAAGATGCCTGTAGTTTCTGGTTTGGTTTCTAGATGCTGAATTATGTTGTATTGATTGAAAAAAAAATCGTCAACTTGGAAATAATTGCTTAAGTTCTTACACAGTGTTAATCCTCTAAAAAGGAAATTACAGTCAGACACTGTCTTTTTTTTTTTTTTTCTCTTCCTTCTCTTTTTCTTTCTTCTTTATTATTGCTTAGCAGATCCTAGCGCTAGTTCCCCAAAATGCAATTTGCTTGGTTCTCTTTTTCTCAAAATGAAAGATACCACAAGTTGTCTACATTTGGAAGTTTTGCAGAATTAATTCTCCCGCCAAAAATACCTTCCCTCACAGTGGTTTGTGCTGCTGTTTCTGTATTGGTGCAGGTATAACTGAAAAAGTCCTGACTCCTGCAGCCCTGCTCCCCATGCAACCCAGATAAAAAAGTGCCACCATTCTGATGTAAGTAGTGTTCAAAATTAATTTTAAACAGGGAAAAGTGACAACAAAAATGGGGAAAAATCCCCAAATTTGTTGTCAGGTTGTGCCCTTATGATAGGACACCCATAAAAGCCTTCTGTCTTGATATATTCTATGATTTTTAGCAAATTTTTCTGTCTTCGGAATGGGGGATTTCCATCAGAAACTACTGACTCTTTCACAATGATACATATGTGAGGGTTCTACCCTATACAGCCAAGGTACCACCCAAATATCTGTTCCTTAGAAGAGAAGAGGGGATGGAAACAGTATTTACCCGCTTGTGAAATCTTATCTCCTTTGCCATGCCTTCTACACCATTTCAGCAGGAGGAGGCTGGAGCTGGCTTTGGCAGCCATGGGCAGCGTTGCGCTGGGGAGTTACCCCAAGGGCTCTGTTGAGGAAGTGGAGCCAAGGACCAGATCCTCAAAATATCTGGGGACATATCTCCTTTTTAATCACTTAAGAACCTCAATTTTAAATAGGAGTTGGGAACTTAATTGTCTTGACAGACTTCTTACTTTCAAAACTCTGCCTTAGAATAACATATGGGGGCACAGTGAGATGTGTAGCTAGTGTAGCTTCCTCTAGCATAAATGGAGACTGGATCATTGAGATCTTAGTCATGTCTCTATCATGGTGCCATGCTGTATTGACTTTTACCATGTTAATTATCTTATGCTCAAGCAGAAGAAGACCTTCCTTCTACACAAACCTGGTGTAGTAAAAGTGATATGCATGGTCACAGGAAATTGAGCAACGTACCATTTACTTTAATAAGCAGTGTTGTAATACAAAGAGCAAAATATGAATCCTGCTAAAAATTCACAGGAATTCAGGAGATGTTTTGATCTGCTCCTAAAATATACAACAATAACAGAAATGTAGAGAAAAACATCAACCAATATTATCTGATGATGCCTAACAGCACCTGTACATGTCATAGTTAATTTGTGCCATAGACTCCCCAGCCATCGCAGGGCCTCACCTCACTGTTACTGGCTAACCTGATTACTATTCACCAGCCTGCCCAAATAACAACTAAATGCAGGAACTTTTAAGGCCAAGCTCATGTCAGTACCAATCCAGCAACAGCAGCAGCCGCTGTGCTGAGACTATCTAAGAGCTGTCAAAGCAGCCGCAACAGACCAGGGAGGACGGAGATGGTTTGGTTAGCTGAACAGCTTCCACCTGTACTCAGACACATAATGCCATGAGGTGGGGAGGCAGCAGTTGACAGAGATGCTGGGTGAGGAGCTGGCTGACTTCTCAGATGCAAATATACATCCTTATTTTTGAGATAGCAGGCTGGTGCAAGCCACCATGACCTGTTTCTTTTGTCACGACCCTTACAACGATGAAAGGATCAAGTGTCTCGGTGCATAGAGGGAGGGCTTCTGACAAGGGCAGTTGGATGACATATTCATGGAGATACTAAATAATTATTAGAAGAGAAAAAGAATTCTATAATGCCTATCTAAATATGATATTCTTCTCTTTTTCTCTCATTTTCTCTTTTCAGACCATGGTCTGAGGGTAAGTGGAGTAAGAAAAGTAGATGCTAGTGAAAGTTGAATATAATGATATGCAGCTTTCAAACTCAGGCTCACAAACAATGAAACCTGAAGTAAAAGGATGCATGTGTCTGCAAAACAAAGTAATAAAGACGTCTTTGGTTTCCTACTAATAAAGACCTGGGAAACTGCATTGAAGAAAGGCAGTGATTTTGACCGCTGAGTCAAACGGGGAAGCGTCCACTTTATGGCTGCCCGGGCAAACCTATGTTAGCAGTCCTGTCTCCATGAGTTCTGATAATGTCTCCAATTATATGACTGATATCTCTTTTTTTTTCATAAGATCCCTGTCACATTCTGTATTTGAAATGAATGTATGATGAATTGGCTGAAGATAAAAACAAATAATATTCGTACCTTTCTTAGCTCAGAACTTTTGAATACATCTCATCGCAACCCATGCAATGCTTTCTAACACGTCTTTATTCCTGCTTTGAGATATCACACAGTTTGCTGTGATTAGGTTTCCCTTCCACACTGTTCAATTTCTCTTGTCTGTGGCCCATCCAAGCTGATTTTTTTTTCCTGGAAATGGATCCTCACTAGACTTAATGTTTCCCTCATGATTTCCTGGAACATGTTTCACAAGAGGGGCAGTAAGGCAGTTACTTCCTCAGTTTGTGGAGATATTTATCTCAACGGCCCAATGTAACAAACATCCATTAACTGACATCACAGAGGATGATGTTGCAATTAAAAATCCACCCAGTGAATTTAACTTTCATTTTACGAGTTTGAAGCGAAAGATGGGGAAGTGGCCCAATAGTGGTTGTTCTGGGACTGGCATTAAGTTTCTCTCCAGCCTAGTTTTCCCACTGTTGTTTAGTTGAGTGCAGCTCTTAAATCTGCCCTTCCTGTTTCTTGGGAAATACCTTGCAAGACTGGAGTTTTGTCCAATCTGAATATAATTTTCTTCTGAAAAATGTTACAACTTGGAAACTTTTCATGGGGTAGGTAAAGTGTTCCCCAACAAATTCTTCCTCCCATATCTGACAGGACCACTAATTCCTCACTGAATAGGGGCTGAAGAGGCTACAGAGAATTAATTGGGTTTGAATGTCAGTCACCAAGTGCTAAATCCCTTCAGCTCTGAGCACAGGCTCTAAGTTTCTCCTGGAGCACCGCTGGTGCTGGATGTGCCTGCACCAGCGAAGTCCCATTCCAGAATGAAGGAGCACTGCTTTTAGGCAGGAAATACACACAAATAGTCTTTTTCCTTCCGTTTTCCCATTCCTAATTCTGCTGAACGTAAGGCTGCTGTTTGCCTGGAGTCTCTCTGTACCCGTATAATTCTTTCCAGGGCTGCAGTGTAAGGATAGTACCTTAGATCAGTCACTGCAATGTCTGAGTGAAGTCACCAGGGCTACTCCAAAGCAGATCATCTGGGCTCTGCTCTGACAGCCACAGATACTTGCCTAGAGAAAGTCCCCTCACCTTGCTGCTGGCTAAAGGGTGGGGAAAGGCCTGTGGTGCCGTGTGCTCCAAAAGCACACTCCTACCCCTCAACTCACAGCCCTCTGGAGGAGGGAAAAGCCTCCGTCCCCACATGTATCCCCACATGTAACTGGGGAACAGAGACAAGGGGGTCATCTCCCTGATCATACAGAAAGGGAGGTTGGAGACCAGGACCATGGTCACATCCCAGTGGTACCAAAATGGCCTCCACTGAGGTGCTCTCCATTGCACGTGGCATTGGACAAAGGAGATGGGGTAAAAGACAGACTTGCTTGTCCTCCTTTAGCACATTAACAGCAGCAAATCACAAAATGACTAGAGGCTGTCTGGTGCAAAGGCGCACAAAGCCAGAAGAAGTCTTTTCAGCAGTCTCTTTCAGTCCTGTATCTCTACAACTTGTATAGATCCCATTTATTGGTGAGCTCTGTCATGTTGTCTAGATTTTATGCAGGTTGTACAGTTCTTCTAAAGCTGTCACAGCCTGAAATTGAAGAATGGATTCCTAAGAGGAATGTTGCTGACTGGTATTTAACTGGTTTTAGACAACTCCTAAGTGAAAGCAAATATGTGGTTTTCTGTGACCAAGACTGACCACTTTCCATTTGGTGTGGAGTAAACAGAAGATGCACCCTTGCGCATCTGCCCTTCTTGTTCCAGTTGCCTACACATGCACATCTCTTTGCCTACCCCACCTGCAAACTTGGCCTTGTTGTTGTGATGCTTCACACTTGCTGCATGAGCTGTTTACAAAGGGGAGAAGATCAATTCAGAATAATGTGATCACAGTCTAAATAAAATTGTTGCCTCTGCTTTCACTTCCCACATTCTGACACCAGCCTGAGATAGCCCGGACAGGATGGTAGATAAACGCTATGCCATACAATCCAGTACAATGGTGCAAAATAACACAAAAATTCACCAGAAAGTAAGAATAAAGAAGCTGATGAGCCAGAGAAGGATAAGAGAACTGCAACATCTGAAGTTGAATACCCCCTGCTCTTCACATCGGTACACTGCCATCTCACTGCACAAAACCCGTATCTCACCAGGACCCAGCACGTGCTTCAGGCAGAAAGTTACGTCATATCTCCAGAGAGGAGCAGCAGGGACTTACTTCTAAGTCACCTTCTTAGGGCAGCCTTCTATTGGAGGGTGGTTTTATTGAGGCAGAGCCTTGGGAATGGAGACCCAGAGTCTTAGGTGGTGGAAATCAACAACAGTCAGCGCTATGAAGACATGCTGGCTGGCTCTGCCATGGCTTTTGACCTATGACACATCTTTGTCTTTTCCCTCCAGCTGCCATTTGCACTAGCTTTGGTATCCCAATGCTGAAATCACAGAAGCATGAGACTTACATGCTTCCATTTTTGGGCATGATGATTATACTCAATTTTGTGTGTGGCAAAACTAACTGTTTGCTGAAGGAATGAAGACTGAACTTCTTGCTCAAGGTGCTGTTCAAACCCAAGCACAAAATAACAGCTTTTGCCCAAAGAGGATGCAAAGTCTGAGATTGCTTGTGGACACAGCCACTCTCAGCCTTTGACAAAATGGGGTGTCACGAGGATCCAAAGAGACCTCTTGTGCCAGTGCAAAAGGTAATGGGCATAACACACATTGGGTATTTCCTCCGTCTAAGCTGATACATCTACATCCAAGTTAGTCAGCTAGACTTTCTCCGTAGTCCAGAAAAAAAGCAAGCCATGTCTCCTAAGGTAAGAACCTATGTCAGATCAGAGGGTTTGTGCAGCTGGAACTGACTCTTTCTCCCCATTGACTGCAAAGGGGCTTGCACCATAGGCTCAGATGCTGAGTACTTCTGACAGCACCATACATGGGTGGTACACATATAGTATACTCAGAGTAGCATACACTGCATAGATGGCAGCATGCTTTCTTCAGTCTAAGAGGAAAACTGGAGTAAGCCTATCTTTCAAATGAAGAAATAAAGTGGAAGTGAATGATGTCTTCATCTTGCTTTTATCTATAGAAAAGAGCTTCTTTCAGTTCCTGATAAAGAAGGACATTCTCCTTGCGCATCTCTAGTGAAATAACACAACTGTTTTCCTTCCACCTTAACTTTAACTTCTTAAACTGCTCTCTTCAGCAGTAGCTCTCACTCTCTTCTTTTATGCACCGAGATACATTTCATTTACTCACCAAGGTTCCCTTCAGTGGAACTGGTCCGTACTGCTCTCATGCCTCCTTTATGACAAAGGAAGCTTGGGATTCACATGTCTTGTTTAGGTTGATTTTTTTTTTGGTGGAGGTGGGTGTTTTTGTTGTTGTTGTTGTTGTTTCCTGACAGCTTTATAATAGCTGCTTGGGAATAAAATAATGGTAAATCTGTAGCTGAGCTGCTGTCTATCTGCCTTTTACTCCTGGGAACTGTTGGGGTGGGCCAAGGGAAAATGATGAGTGCAATGGTGTGAACTTCCCCTCCTTTGGAAAAGCCTGTACATACCACTTCATCTGGTCTCGAGACTGTGCTGGTACCTTACAAAGGCCACATCCATAGGTAAACCACTGTGTTGGGCTTGCAGGTTGAAAGGCCTGGCAGAAGGCCTGGACGTGCATCTCAGCAGGTGGGTGTAACATCCAACACTCAGCTCTCCTCAGCCAGTCTCAGCCAGGCCTCTGTGGCTCTGTGGACTCCTTATTTTCTCCAGTGCTCAGCCATAGTTGCCTAGCATCAATGCCTGTTGCAACTCACTTGGATGAGTGCTGAAAGGGCTGCGTTGTGCTCCCACAGTCACTGAAGCAAGAAGAAAGAGAGGAGATGACATCCTTCTCCTTATTATCTCTACTCTTTACTACCTACGTTTGGTCCCTGGATCCCTCCTGAGAGCAGTCCCAGCGGGAACCCCTTGGGAATGGTCCTGCAGCTGCAAGCAGCTGTGGGCCCGCTCAGCCCTGACCTCTGCCTTCAATGACAGCTGTAAAAAAGCAGCTTTCCTCTCTGGGCAAGGCGTTTGTGTCAAGAGTAATCCCCAAGGGTGGCTGTGGCTGCCTTAGGCTCCCATCACACTGCTGAGGATGCTGTAAGGTGGGTCCTCCCCTGCTTTGCCCAGGGCATGGTGAGTATAAAGCAATTCCAGGCCCAGGCAGCCATTGCTGTTTTATGCTTCCAGTTTGACCAAGCAAAAGGCAAAAAAGGAATGAGAACAGAGGCAGATCTCCAGTTGTGATTACGTCAGCAAGGGGGTCCTCCAAAGGCTGCATAACAGGGGTGTCAGTGAGAGGACTCCCCAGCCCACTGGGCACTCGGAAAGAAAGTGCTGGGGGCATTTCTTCACATCCTCCTCCTCACGGAGAAATTGGTAGGTTCTGAGGGGTTACACTTTCTGTCTTTTCTTGGGAGGCTGACAGACTAGAAGAGGGGTCTGCGTGCTTGTGTTGAACTAAGTAAGCAAGCAAGGAAAAATCAGCCCCTTCAATCTGACCCGGTATAACCATTTTTAGGTATCTAACAATCTAAACTGGAGTATGAAAAGGTAAGAGTTTGCCCACTGTCAACATCACAGAGTTTGGAGGCCTTCGCCTATCTCTTTCTTCAACCCTCCTGCGGATACCTGAAAATAGGCGGTTGAGAATACATAATGCTACAAAATGGGGAAGATAACCTTCCACAAGGGCCGTGGCAGCAAGTCTGCTGACTAATGTGTCCGAAAGGCACATCAGAGAGATTTTCTCTGTGAAGCTGGTTCATGTGACTGGGAGCATCATATGACCTGTGGCAGCCGGTTGGTGTCTTGCTTCAGTACTTAGTGGCTTATTGTGCAAACATTGAAGTTTGCTACGACTTAGATATGCCTGGTTTCTTTTAAATGCCTGGTTTCTTTTAAATGAGCTCTTCATTTTGTGGCCTGTAAAATAACTCAGCTTGGCTTGTGCTATTCGTTTGAAAACAACTTTGTGACTTTTGCTGTTTGAGAAACTTGCCGAATCCCTGTCTATTCCCATGACCAGAGTTCTCCATTTGCTTGTACGCGTTGAGCATCATGCATCATCCTCACAGCAGCTGGAGCAGGGTTTACCAGATTTATTCCAGCAAGGGTCAGGCTCACTTGTTGGGCCTTGACAAAATTGCAGCCAGAGATCAACTTCACTGCAACACATTTGTACTAGGGAATTCGAGGGATCACTGCCTGAGTCCAAGCCAGTGGCTGTCAGCATTCAGGAAAGGCCTGGGGAGCCCTGTGCACACAAGCCTAGGGCTGTGTTTGCTACCTGTTGTTCTTCTTGTTCACTCAGGCGAAAGTAGGGGCAGGGTCAGCTGCCAGCTTTACATTTCACGTTGGGGCTGGGAAATACTGGCATGGGTGCAGTCGGAAAGGTATTCTAGCAGAACACTTCGTCAATATTTACAAATCACAGTGATACTTGAAAAAGCCAGAGGTGGGTTTTCAGATTAGCTGGGATCTCAGAGAAAAACCTACAGTTGCCAAATTCATGTTTTAGCAAATGGCTTTGAGCCAGGCCAAACTGAAGCAAAATCTCTCTCTTGTGTCCCTGTCAACACCACCCCTGGCTGAATTCTTTCACTCTTGTGGTGTTACTTTCACTAATGACTTTAAGCCTATGCAGGCCTTCAGAAATCAGAATACACATGGGAAATTCTGAAAACCTACATTTGTCAGCACAGATACAAACAACTCTTTTGCACATTACTGCTTACACTTATGCGGGCTGCATTTCAAATATGTTGAGTGTGGTTTGCATTGAGCAAGCCGAGTCATTGGGGCACTTCATCCATCCTGCCATGTTCCTGAGGTGCCTCAGCCTCCCCTTGCTTGACAGCCTTGGTTGACTGCAACCTTAGCACAGCAGCACCTCTGCCATCCTCCCCACCTCCAGGACAAAAAAAAGATGGAGAAGATGGGCTGTGCAAGGTGAGAAAAAGACACACACAGAGTGGCCGCATTCTTCTCCAGGTCTCCTCAAACCCTGGTTGGTCGCTGGGGACCTACCAGCCAGCTCACAGACCTCTCTGTGCTTCTTGTCTCTGCCATGTGAGGCGTCTTATTGTGAAGTCTCGAGACAGAGAGCCTTGGAGACAGACTGGAGGAGATCAGTCAAACAAATCTTCTCTCCAGAGTATGAAACTTATCAGGCCTATGTGCCTTTTGCAAGTATTTTCTAACCTAGAAGCAGTTGCAGCCAGACCCCAGGCCCCAGGGCCAGGAGGAAGGTCAGGGAGGTCCAACTGGTTCTCCAGACACCCCCTGCCCCTCAGCCCAAGCGCTCTGTGCTGGAAAGGAGATGAAACCGGTGTATAACCAGTTCTGAGCCACACGATGCCCGTTTAAGGGGACTACCCTGACCTTTCTCCATGCTGGTTGTGTTGAGATGTCCACGGAGCTAATCCCCAAGCAACAGGTTCAAACAGCCTGCAGGCTTCTGTTCTGTGGATTGATCATCAGGGTTTGTGGTTCTCTGAACAGCCAAGCATGGTCCCGTCGCATTGTATTTAAGCCTTAAAGCTACTTAATGATGGGGAAGCCCAAAAGCCTGGGTGGCAGAAGCACCCAACAAGAATGCATACATTGTGAATGAGGTTAGCATTTGTTTTAGTTCTGGAGGTCTTAACAGCTTTCTTCTACTTCCTGATTTTAGAAACAGTTTGGGGAACATCCTTTCTTGTGCTATTCTGGAACTTCTGCTTGTAGTTGCAATTGAAAGTAAGATCTCTGAAGACGTGTGGTGGTGGGAAGCCCCTGCAGGTGACCACAGCTAACCTCTATATCCAAATAATCACCAGCTTGTGGAAGACTTGAATACAGATGAATTTTTTGGCTTAAGCCATCTCATGGGGGGAAAAAAAGTGTCCATAAAGCGTAGGAGTGTAGGAGTGAGCAGATCGTATCAGACCGGCGAACCACCTAATCCAAGTTTCTACCTTTAATGGCAACTATCGTTACTTGCTTCAGAAATAGTTGCAATGCTCATGTCTTTACAAATAAACTATTTATTCCAAGACCCTGGTTCATTAACATTATTTTCTCTTGACAAAAGAAGTATAAGAGAAGGCTGAATTAGGTTCTTATTTAATTAGGAACCATTTGCCTAAAAATAAGGAGTCATAATAACGCTGGCGATCATTTCAGTTTTACCAGTACGTCAGCTTCTGTCCCTGTGCACAAAAGAGGACAGTGTTCAAAGGACAGATTATTTGTATGGACCCTGAATATTTTTCTGGTATTTTTTTCTACACCCAAAAGAGAATCAATGAAGAAATGATTGTCTAACCTATTCAACCTGTGACACATACACTGCCCTTTTGCATTAAATATTCGCAGCAGGACTGTGAGTTTGCCGTCCTTGTAGGCAGAAGAGCTTCTTCTCTGCCAAAGCCAATGTTTTCCATGTCACTCAGTTCTCTCAGTCATATCCAGAGAGACCCTTATCTTGGTTGTTCTCTGAAGAGCACATACAGATAACAGTCCTTGTGGTGCTAAAGAATGACTAACAAAGTGAGTTAATGGGTTTGACTATCGCATTAGTCCATTCACATAACATAAGCAAGATGAAAAATGCTCGAACGACCGTATAGTCAAAATTCTGTGTTTAATTGCTCAATTTCTTCTTTGAAGGCTCTTTAAAATTCAGCTTTTTTAATGTGTCTGCTACAAGAAGGTAGATGAAAATGTTTCCGTTAAGGGCATAGCCTATCTTTAAGTTTCAGCTCAGTCCCTGTTCACCTTCTTCTGTCAGCCAAGAAAAGGTCAAGAAAAACAAAGACAAAATTTACAACTGTCGACAGTTCTACCAGGAAAAACAAAACAAAACAAAAACAAAAAACACCCCAAAGATCCAGGAAAGACTGTTGCTCCTCCTTGTGCTTCTAAGCAGAAAAAAGCCCAAAGCCATATCTCAGTATCACAAAAGTGACATTGCAAATCAATTTGTAAGAATTCTGCTTATAGGGGGATTTCTGATGGGAAGTTTACCTAATACAATAACTGAAACTTTTTTAATTACCCCAAACAATGGAAATGAAAAACTACATCTGAACAGACTCTGAGAAGAAATTAGATAGGAATACATTTAGATCTTTCTGCTCTTTTTCAGTCAGCTCTCTCTGCCAAGTCACTTCTCAGCAGAAATGAATAGTATTGATGAGAAACACAAGAGCCACTTTGTCCATTAGTACAACTGAGGCTGAATCAGGAGGTGTAGCCTCTGTTATTTCCCAGACCTTCAGACCGATAAGTTAAGTTCCCCCTGAGTAATTTGAGAAGTGCAGCCTTGATGAAGAAACGCCAACTTGTTTGAATGTAGGAGGAGAGCGAAAACTCAAAGAGCTGTGGTGGGCTAGCTGACCTGTGAGAAGGCTGCATGTTTACCCATGCGAACAGAAAGGCTGTCCAAGAGTGTTTGCAGGGTCAGACCATGGCAGAAATTTTTTCAGAAAAGCTGGTATTTTTTTCTCCCCCCTGGATTTAGAGCTTAGCTGATAATTTTACCCCAGCAGAGGGTCTTTCCAAGAATAAAAGCAGATCCTTCCTCCCAGAAAGGAGCAAACGGGCAGAAAGAATGAAAGGGCAGAATGCAGGGAAGCTTTGTAGGAAGCTAAAATCTTCTCCAGGGTGGATAACGTGAACACTGAGCGTGCTGCTGTACACTGCTGTGTTGGCAGTGTGTGGGTGGGTGGGAGGCTGTGGGTGTACCCATACATGCGTGCGTTTAGGCGTTCAACCCACACAACAAAACACAGCCAGCCAGCTGTTTATAATCATCTCATCCTAAAGCAGATCTAAAGCAAGTTGTAAAAATGGGGATCTCCCTCTATGCGCTAGAAAGGGAGCTGGTGTGACCAGCCCAGGTGAGGATATCGATACTGTAAGGCTGGACCTTGTGTGAGATGAGCCCTCTCTGAAAGTCAGGGTCAATCCTCCCATCCCCTCTTTTTCAGGGAGACACACAGAGTCCCTTTCTCCTGTGCTGCCAGGGAAACAAGCCTGTTTTGTGGTGCATTTACAACATGTGGCGCAATTACCTGGACAGGACATAGAAGGAGGATGTGATCATTTTTACTAGATGTATGAGCTATGCAGACTTTAGAAACGCACTTACTGAGCAAATGCAAAGAAAAAAAAAATCCCCTAGATAGTAGAGAACACTGTACTTCATAACACATGCTGTCTGCTAGGGTTCAGAAAACCTTTCCTTTTATTGCTACAAAAGAGCTGTCCTGGTCTGCTGGGCAAATACTTTGCTGAAAGTCCCTAACCAGCTCTATTTATATACTAGATTACTAGGAATCCAGCTGGCACCTGGCTTGAGTGGCAGCATTTTCTGAATGTTGACCTACACAGTGTACTAGACTCTTGATGCATTTTTGTGAGGATAAAGGGCTTAAGAAGCATAGCTTCCCTCCATGTGCCTAGCTTCCTTCATTTGCCTCCACCTACAAAGCTTACAAAAGCAAACAAAAAAAAAAACAAATAAAAAATGGGACCCTGAATGAGCACTTTACCAAGCAGAATCCAGAGGAACATTTATGGTCTGTGAAGCAGATGAAATCTATTTAAAGGTTTGACCTTACTTTACTGTGCTGTGGACTCCCTAGTAGGACTGTGTTAGCAGCCCCCTTCAGAAGAAGCCTGTCCAGGGAAATTCCCTTTCTGCTTTAAGTATATTCTTGAATGATTATGCTTCAAAGTCTGTAAAATAAGCAGAGTTGCTGTTTCTTCCACACCCATTTGTTTGGAAGGGCCTGCTCCCTAGGTAGCATCTGGACAAGAGAGTGTTATGGGGGTCTGAATGGAGACAAGTCCCAATATGAAAGTGGAGTGGGAGGAAGAGAGCTGCCTGTGACTGAATGTTCAGTGCAAGAGCTGTGGCTATCAGTGAATGACTTCCTCAAGTGAGCACAGGCTTTGTACCAGTCACCCTTCAGAAATGAATGCTTGCCTTTCACAAATAAAATGGGCAACATCAGATGGCTGATATGAAAGCCAGTGACAGATGCTTAAATGCTAGATAAAGAGTCAATCAACTGTTTTGCTAATGAAAGGTGACTGTGTCAGTATGTTAAATATAGAGAGACTGCTCTGGGGGTCTGAGGGTGGGTATGCTTGACTGATGCTCATGTTGATCTAGTCATTACTATAATTATTATAAACTTTGCTTATTATAGCACAGTGCCTGGGGCTCAGCCAAACCAGGGCACCACAACCAACTGGCGACCAGGTCTCTGCGTAGGCAGGTTATAGCCCCAGCACAGTGGGTGCAAGATTACAGCTTTGAGTGATATCAGTAATCCTTCTGAAACAAGGATTTTGCTACTGCTTTCCTGGGAAATATCTTCATAACCTAACCAAAACAGCCTAGAGAAGTCTGCATTAGGCTTTCTGAAGTTCGGTGGGGTGGGGATGGGGGCAGTGATGTGTCCATTTGCATGGTCTGGGTTCCTGAGCACAGTAGTGATGCTGCAGGTGCTCCCCCAGGACAGGTTTGTGCTGAGCCCCAGCCAGGTCAAAGGGACACAAGTGTTGAGGAAAAATTCATATGTTTTGTCTCTTTACGAAATGAAGGGAAGACTAAAGCTGTTTTGGAAATGACTTTTGCACTGCGAGAAGTTTAACCAAATAAAAAATCCTTTCACTGAAAAAAATAAGGTTTCCTCAGCTGAAAACCAACATGTAAGTCAACTTCCTGCACCTCTTCCATTTTCACCAAGAAAGTCCCCAGCAGCCTTCCAAAAAAAAGAGATTCTGAGCCAGCTGTTCTTAAGAAATTGGACTCTTTTCAAGTTTCTTCCTCAAACCAGCTCCAAAAAGACCTGTTTGTTTTGCTTGGTTCATGTAAGTAAAAGCGGAGTGGCAGATTTGCCCAGCTCACCTGCGGTTCGCGTAGCACAGCTCCAAACAGAGCCAGATTTTCGCTTTCGGTTTGGCTCTTAACTCATGAAGAAGCTGAACTTTGAGAAATCCCCAAAGAACAAAGTCAGGTCGCGGTACTACAATTAGTCAAGTGCAGGATTTTCCCATCCTCTGTTTATAACCGACTGGAGAGTTTCTTGTTTTTTTTGTTATTTTTTGAAAAAGCACTTAAGGTAGGGGGTTTCAGGGACTATTTTTAGAGATAAAAATAGAGAAGTATAAGAAGTAAGAAAAAACATTCTGCGATTTGACTTGATATTTTTGAGACATAATCTGTGTATATATGTTGTTTCATGGAAGTAGGGTTATTGGTGTTAGCCAAGGACAGATGGGTGCTCATCACTGGGTTTCTGGACCTCAGATCCAGAGCCTTTTCAGGTACCAACTTTACAATTGCATACAAGAAAATAGTGTTATTGTCTGTAGTTAAATACTTCTGCTTGCCCAAGAAAGTGGGGAGCTCTCCTTTAAGGTGCCTCTGGATTTCTTGGTGCCTTTTGGATGCTTATTCTTTTCCTGTCTTGCAAATGGGCCCTAATTTTTGCAATGAAGAAATGGAGTGGCACTTTAAAGTCAGGGTCTGAGCCAGGAGAATGGCAAAGACAGAGCTCTGGCCTTGGCCTTTCAGGATTATGCAAACAGCACTTTGTTGAAGCTGATGGAAACTGTGCTCAGGTGTGGCTTGTAGGATAAGGCAGTATCAGGCTGGAGAGAGATGTTTCTCTTTTTTCCCTTTTTTCCAAACAAACAAACAATAAAAAAAAAAAAAGGTAACATGGAAACTTAGGTTCATCCACACAACCAGGAAAGAGTCCATGAAAGCATCTAGTCTGGTTGCGTGTCCATCGTGGAATTACGGCCAGTTAGTCCCAGAGCAATCCCAGCAGCGTGCGTCTGACTAAAACACTTCTGCTTCTGGCTCCCACACATACCCCCAAGAGGCTCTTCCTTCCCACCAGGAGATCTCGGCAGACAGACCACCATTTACCTTCATAATATATTTCCCTGTGGTTCAAGCTTTCGACAACTCTTACTACCTGTGTGGTTATTTCCATATTTTACTTTTCCCAGCTCAGACAGCTGCCACTTCTCCTAATGCCTGCCTCTGCTAAATTCAAGAGGTCCTTGTGGCAGATGTTTTCCCCTTGTGAGTAAATTCACACACATACCCTGAGTCATCTCCTAACCTTCCTTGTTTTATCTACCTGGGCTGATATCCTTCATATTCTCACTACAGAGATTTTTCAAAGCCTACAGCAGTTTTTATGGGATATTTCTACAGTTTTGCCAAGTTTCCAAGCCCTTTAAAAAGTGCAGACACCAGAGTGTCCACAGTCTTTCAGATCCAATGCTTCAAACACATTTCTGAGCTAAAATTAGTCTCCATACTTATGCTAATTGTTTTTTATACACCTGAACATCAGGGTTTTGACACTACAGGACATCACAATAATTCAGTTTGTGTGTCATGGCTCACAAATCCCTTTTGTACATCTCTATTTTGGACAGGTTCACACAGTGGGGGGGGGGGAAGTCTTTTTGAGGGGAGAGGGACCATGTACCATTGACAGCCCCATGAGTTCAGTAAGGAGCAGTAGGCAGTAAAAACAGCTAATATTTACAGGCTGCCCATCCACAGACTGTGGTAATATCAAATGAGGCTTCATTTTAAGTGTTTTTCTTGCTAATAAAGAGCTGCAAGAGACTTTAAAACAAGTAACCTCTCCTTGCTTCCCTTATCTATGCAAATTAAAGCAAAACTGTGGACAGCCAACATGAGGAGGGTCAAAACTCTGTGCCACCCCCTGGCAAAGCTCGTTTTGTATTATGGACAGACCTGTAGGCTCTGGGAACCTCTGTGCAGCTTCACGCCTGCAGTCTCAAGGAAACCTAAACTGAACTTCTACTGCTGCTGATAAATTTCCCCTATATGAAGACACAGTGCAGAGAGATGAGCACTCATAGAGATGAGCAATGTTGATCAAGAGCATTTCTAAGAATGAAAGGACTGGCATGCTGTTAATACACAGCAAGGACAGGGATAAAGAGTCTTTTTGGATGAGTTTTCTGGGATCATGGTGGGTACAAGAGGCTTAGAAAAACAATAGTTTAAGCTATTGCTTTTTAACTATTTGAATAGTTTGCCTTTATGCCTGTAACTGATTTAAAATGAAATAGCCATCCACTGAGGGACAGACACTGTGCAGGAAGCACCCAGGAGGTACTTTATCCTGCAGTGGGAGCTCCCCAAATCCCCTGCTTTTCACCAAATGCTTGAAATCTTGGTGACTGCAATTTCTTTCCTGTGCAAAAACAGCAGCATTGGCTCAGGCTGCAGATTTATAGGGCTAATTTCTGCATTCCTATCCTTATTCTGCTAGTTCCTTTGGAGGAATTCAGTGCCACAACTCTGGATTTATGCTGGGACTACACTGTGAGACCTTTTGCTTGGGCCAAGTGACTGCGGGACACCTGCTCAACATATAGCGCTGCCACAGTCATCAGATAAAGGCCAGCTCTGGTGATGCTGGGAAATCAGACCCAGCTGGGGAAAGCCTCACTGCAAAGTCTGAATGAATGCAAGGCAGGGGAAGCTTTATGGGATGGTCATGAGCTGTGGCATGGAAGGAGGACAGCTGTGATCTTATCTTCTTACTTGAACCTGACAATAGCGATGGACTCTGGGAAGAGCAGGAGGCACCTCTCCATTACCCTCCAGTGCCAGGCCGCCTCTATGTGGTCACTGCAGAGAAGCTCAGGATCCTGTGTTTCCATTAAAAAAAAAAAAAAAAGAGTGCAGTCCTACCCACACTATGCCAGGGTCCTCAGTTGGCTTGGGTAGTCAATAGATATTTACACTAAAGCAGAAAAAGGCAGCTACTGCCTCAAAGGTGGGGGGGGGAATGACGACAAGATTTTCCATTCTGGCACCTGATCCAGCAAGTTCACACGTGGCTTCATAGCTGAAGACACTTTTCTGTTCCCCATTTGCCTTCCATCATTCAGCCCACAGGTATGGCACACCTTTGGGAGCAGAGGCAAGGAGAGCCTCCAGCACGTTGTGAACGGGGTCGAGTCTGCCTTGGGATCCTGCGCCTCCCAGTCTGTTTTGCAGGAGGTTAAGAAGCACAGCTGGACTTTCTGCCTCATTTATATGTGGTTTCCTTGACAGGTAACACTGAAATCTTCAGGGGCCTCCAAGAGAGCAGAGTGAGGGCCATATGGTGTGAACTGTGCCTTCAAGGCACATGAAGGTTTGCCCACGTCAGAAAACTGCAGCTTCATTTGGTTGTTCCCCGCCTCACCCACAATTTGCCACATATCTTTCCCCCTGAAGAACAGGTGACAGAGTCATAAGCTGCATGAGAGACACAAGCAATACTCCAGTACCACCCTCCCCTCATGCAACGAGAGGAGCACACCCACGTGTACGGGACGTGCTGCTTCCTCCTGGAGCCTCTCTTGCAGTCAGGCTGCGTGGTGTCAGGGAGCTCAGGGCTGTAGCAAATTTGTAAAGGTTTCACTGCTTTGGTTGACATTTACTATCAGCCAGTTTGTGGAGACTGAAGCAAAAGATGCTGTTTGTGGGAGGTGATTTGTGGATGGGAGAAGGAGTAGGAGTAGCAGGTGTCACGCAGTAGGAGTCGTTTGATCGTGCTTACCCATTTTGACCTTGGTCTTCTTACAGACTGAGCCCATCTGGGTCCCTTGCACCCATGTGAGGCTGCAGGCACTCGAGCTTGGCTGAGTTTGGATGCTAAGTACTTTTCTAGCTGGCAGGAAATTGTCTGGCAGTGAATAACTGCTTAAAACTGGGCTTAAAAGCTTGCCAGATGTGAGAGCACAGCAGTGGGGTGGGTGGAAATCCTTTGGCTCCATTCATGCTGGTGGCTGAAATAGCCTGTATGGGCTGACACCATGGCACAGCGTGAGTCTGATCCCCAAAAAAGCCTGCAGCCTTCTCACCCTGCTGAGATGACACTTGCCTGGCTCTTCAAGCTTCAGTGAGCGCTGGGAGCTCTCTGTCAGGGAGAGGGCACTTGCCTGAGGGACCATGTCCTGAGCAAGGGGAGGACAAGAGTTATATGGCTCAGCTCAGCCCCAGGGCTTATCATAGCACTGGGAGGGACCTGCAGCCCTCCGTTTCTCATCTTTCCTGCTCTCAGAGGCTCCTATCATCACTGGAGAGTAGTGGGCTTCATGACTGAGTACACTTCCATTAGTGTAGTAAGCTCTGTTCTTAGCTTAGACCCTGTTCTTAGACCCAGGGACATGGAGCTGGAGCAGGTCCATGAGAGCCAGTGCGAAATGAGGCTGGGGGCAGGAACGGGAATAGGGGGAGCACCGGGGACATCCTCTGAAAAAAGCCTATGGGCTGCCACTGCTGAATCCCAAGCACAAAAGTGATTCAGACTCTCAAGATGTTTTAGAAAAGAGACCTCATGTTTCTGACTATGTGACCCCACAGCCCAGGAGCTGAGGGGACACAGGAATGGAGGAGGGCTGTTGGGTCTGGGTCTGGGTCTCAGAGGGGCTGCTGCTGCCCACCTGCAGGACCACTGTGGTGTCCTGTCTGCCATCTCCCCACCTCTCCTGAGCACAGCTCCTGGTGCCCATGGGGCAGGTGTGGACTCCATACCCTGTCCTGTCAGCGTGGCCCATGATGAACCTGTCTCCAGGCTGGCCTGGAGGTGGCTGTGGGCATCCTGCAAGGCCAAGGAGGAGACAAGCATTCCCAGTGCTCCCACTCCTGCCTGGTTTCTTCACCACAGGTCTTCTGTCCAACATCCACTGCTGTCTCCTGCTCTCTTCCCCATGGCCCAGCCGAGGTGACCAGGCCTAGCCGAGCTGACCAGGCCCACTGCCATGAGAGCCAGAAGAGCAGAGCCTGCCTTTCCACCAGCCTGGCTCCCACCACCAGGCTCCGGTTTCACCTGGGGTTGGTGCCCAGTGACGTTGAAGGAGGTGAGCACTGGTTTTGTGAGCGCAAAGGAAACATGCAGCTCTCTGATGTGTCTTCAGAAAGGAAACCATTCTGTCTTTGCCTTTGGTAACAAACCTTTCATCCCTGCAGGGGAGAGCATTGCCGGTGATCAAGGTGAAAGTCTCCAGCATCTGTGGAGAAGACAGGGTTGCCCTACCTGCCCCAGAAGCAGCCATGTGCCAGGGACATGAGGAGAAGTCTTGCAAGACCTGCTGAAGGGCGGCGGTGCCGCATACAGCAGCCCCAGTGACAGTAAGCAGACAGTGCTGATATCATGGACCTAGTCCCCTAAACACTCTCCTAGCATGAGACTCATGCCCAGGTCTGGCACTACATGCAATGAACAGGGGGAAAGTGAATTTGCTGGGTGGGGAATGGAGACAAAGAGATTGGGGATGTACCAGCAGCATGTCCAGGTCCTCCCCATGCCCAGGGCAGAGGATGTCTTTCCCAGTGCCCTCCCCTGCATGCTAGGGAAATGCCAAACTCCAGCCATGGCAACACTGGCAGATTGCATGGACCTGGCATGGGGGCGACCTGGCATGGAGGTGACCTGTTGACATCTCTGCTGTTCAATGCCATCGCCCTGCCAAGCAGGGAGACCTTGTCCAGGCTGCTTGTTGGGGACTGCCAGCTTGTGCCAGCCTCCAGATGGTGCTGGGGAGCTGCTGGCCCAGGCAGAGCCATGCCAGGAACATCTGAGCAGACCTCCACGGGCAGCTTTGTGCTGCTGAGCATGGGGATGTACTGGCTGGAGGTCCTGAGGGGCTGCTGGCACACCCCGAGCAAAGGTTAGGGCTACTGACTGACACTCCTGATGGGCCTGGCAGGGCTGTTCACACCTCGTCCCTTCGAGACCCCCGTCAGACAGGAGATGCTGTCCCAGCCCGGAGGAGGTGTGGGCAGCCCGTGCGCAGACATGCTGCCGGTGATGCTGCATGTGCTGTGGTGATAGCTTGGGGAAATGCCAGGCATGAATGTCAGCATCGGGACGCCTACGGTGTGTTTCCTTTCCACCGTCAGACAGGATGTAAGCTGTCACAAGTGTTAATTAGCTTTTATCAAGACCTCCGATGCAATGCTCCTGATTTTTGTCAGCATATGTCTCAGTTTGAGGCTATTTCTTCTCACCCTGGTCCTTTGACAGGGACACAGCACTGAGGACACCACCTTACTAAAGTATTTTACAATGTCTCTTTTCTAGTTATGTCACTTTTCAAAGAATACAGAATTCTGTTTTCTAAAAGCAGTGTGTGAGTGCCATGGAGTGCTTTTGGATACAGATGTGATAGCCCCAGATGTCTGAAATACCACTGGGCTCAGCTGAGTCCTAGATGTGTCCCACAAAAGCAAGGATGTTGCATTCATCCTTGCACATTTCTTGTGGTACACACACAGGAATAGCTTGTGTTTTTGCAGAAGAGGTCTGAAAAACCTTTTCTGGCTTGCCTGAGAGTTTCAGTTTGAAACAAAATGAAAGGATAGCTGTTTAGGGATAAGCTAGGTTACAACGGAGGCTTGGGTGCATAATGAAAGTTCATCACTGTTGGTTTAAAACTATCTGTGTTGGTGGAAGCAGAAACTGCCTGGTGTGGCTCAGTGTGCGGTTCTGCACCGGGGAAGACACGGGTGCTTCCCAGCAGCTGGATCCTGCCCACGAGGTGAGCGCCCTGCTCCCCTGGGCCCGCAGGTGAAGCGGAGCACATGAGCGCTCCCAGATGTTCGGCAGGGGAAAACCTCCAGCGTAGCTCAGCCACCAAACCCCTGCACCACCACACAGAGTTAGCGGACTCGGTGCCAGAGCTGCGAACTTCCACCCACTGTAACTGGCTATAACTTCCAGAAAGAGAATGGTGACAAGTAGGAAATGGGCAGAAACACCTTAAGCCCCTCCAGCAGCTTCATGAATGCCCCGATGGGATGGTCCCCTGCATCTATGGACACATCACAGCTACCAGTGACTGGTCTTTGAGCCATAAGTGTGTGTGGTGGCAGTGACAGTGCCGTGCTGCTTCAAAATGTACCTAGCTTTACTGATGTGAAAACATAGTTTTGGTGCTCTTTGAACAAATTTGGACTGCAGCTTTCATGAGACTGTAATATATCAACAGCACAAAGGAGAGGCGCAGAGACCAAGTATCTGGAGCTCACGGAAAGGTTGGAAAATGGGTAGAGTGAAAATTTTAAGGTCTCTAGTAACGGTGATGACTTTTTTTTCCTATTGAAAAACTTTTTAGTTTGGGTGATATTTTAAGTGTGTTTTTTTTTTCAACAAAAGTATAACATTTCCAAAGAAAGAAGACACCTTCTGTAATAATGTCAGCCAGCCTTTGAGTTTCTTATCAGAACAGTTTCTATGAACTGTTTTGAATCAAGCAACACAAGAAGCTATGTTACCTCTGCACAGAGATGTTTATAAATAGGCCTGTTTTCACAAAACTGCTTCTCAAGTAAAGTGCTCTCAATTAATATGAAGTGCTTGTAATTATTACTTATGTTATTAACAAACAGGGTGAATGTTATGTTATTAATAAGCAGAGAAGGGGAAGGAGGCCCACACTTCCCCTGCCAGGCAGCACCCTGCCCATTATGCTTCCATAAAGCTGGTGCTGTAATAGGATTATTTTTTCACTTGTTATTTTCCCACCAGTCTGTCTATAAAAGAAAACTCACATCACACTCATCAGCTGGCTAAAGAAGGAGCATTTAGCATTTAGCTAGAATAAACACAGAAAAGAAGAAACATGGAAGAAGAGAGTAAGAGTGAATGAAGAAAAAAACTGAAGGGCAGAAGCAGCGTGATTCTCAAGAACAAGTAGGAGGAGGCTACAGAAAGGAAATCGAAGCTTTGAGCTGACCCATAAAACTCCCGGGTGTTACCAGTAACCCCCCCGATTTCACCTTCAGAGCTCTTGTTTTGCAGCAGCCTTCACTTGAGTCATCCACACCTGCCCACTTCATCCCTGCGGCCAGCAAGCCACTCTCCCACCTCCCACAACCACAGCCCTACACACAGGGGTCTCTGCCGCCAGCCCCCGGGCTCCCCATGACTCACCCTCTCTGCACCCATGTGGTTATTTCCCCGAGCTTTCTCAGCTTGGTGGGGCAAGTCTGTCACACCAACAAACACCACCACCACCAACAACAAGAAAAAACAAAAGGCGACTAAGTGTGGTCAAACAATGACAGGAATCAGATCTTTGGTGCTGGGATGGGATCCAGCGTCTCTGCAGGGAGGTTCAGTGAATGCTGACAGCGGTTAATTAAGTGACTTTCCCAAAGTCACACCAAAAAAAGCTGCGAATCAGACCTGCCTCACTCTCCTGAGAGCGCAGTTCAGTGCCATCTTCAGTATGCCGCTCCTCTCATCTTCTCTAATTGCATTTGAAGCCACAGCCAGAGCTGGTCTGGGCCCACTGACCTCTCCAGGACTATGCCAGCTCAATCTTTCTCTGCTAACCCTCTGGGTAAGTAATCCCATCCCCATAAATGTCTGAAAAGGAAACACCTTGTTGAACGTCTTCCCATGCCAAGAGTAATGAAGTTACCACTTAAAGTGCAATATGCAAACTCAGCCTTGGAGGCACAGAAGAGGCCCGCTACAAAGATAGACATAAACTGTCGTGAAATGTCCTCTAGACAACAGCCTGAAGAATAAGTTCCTTCAGGGTCTTAGTTTGCTGTGGAGGACATGTTCTTTAAATCAAAAGGTTTGCCTAACTTATTTCTTGAAGTTTATTACTGATAAATCTGAAGGATTTTCTGTCTGCATGCAGGTTAATAACCATAAGGTAAGTATTAGAGTATGCTTATATCACATTTTCCTAATGCTTCTGATAATTGCTCAGTGGGTCCAGAAACCAGACCTGCAGTGATTTTATCCCAAGAACCCACTCTTCAAATCTGGAACTGCTACTACAGCCAGGAATTGGTTGGAGAGCTGAAGGAAACTGGTCTCTGGGTAGCTGAATCTGCAAGGTGAATAAACTCATCAATTTTCTGGAAATGGATTATGGTTCAGTTGCTGTAATCACCTGCATTTGCCCAGTCAAGTAGCTTATGAACCTATGCAGGGAAAAGGGGAAATCATCATTTAGACCAGGAACCCTAAGGACTGGACAGTCCATGGGTCTGGCAGTTGGATCACTAAGCTTTTTGCTTCCACTTGAAATTCATCCCAGCAGACAAGCAGCTATGAAATGTAATGCTCCACCAAGTTCTCTGCGGTATTAGTACGTCTTTATGCACAGAAAAATTTAGGAGATACTCCGCCTTCTTAGCTGTGATTGCTCTGAATCTTGAAAGAAGACTGCTTTTTGCAGGTGGGTTGTTCTCTGACTTGAGGCAATTTTCCTGCTAGTGAGTGTAACAGAAGCTTTTCTATGCATGCTCCTGTAGGTTCAGAGACATGTCTGCAGGCAGCACTTCAGAAGCTCTGCCTCAAGACCACAGCATTTCAGTACTGATGGGGCATCATGGCACACAGGCAACCTTTTACAGAATACAAAAGACGTTTCTTTCCTTAGGGCCTTGTGGGCCTCCTGTGTTGCTTCACGTCACGGTTAAGCCGCCAATAGCTTGGCCACAAGGCTGGGAGGTCTCAGGGAGGGACTGTGCTTGTGGCTCGGAGGAAGCTGGGTTAACTGACTTTCACTCAAGCCTCCTCTGCACCTCAGAGGTTTGGTGTATTCATTGACCCAAATGTGGCAGTGATACTTCCTCTTGTGAGAGGGGCTGTTTTGGGGCCTCTGTTGCCATTAATGCTGTGGAGCAGGTGGCAGGGAAGCAGCTGAGGCTCTGCCTGGGCTATTTGGTGGGATTAGCACTAACTCTAGGGGTAGGCGAAGCAGGCAGCCACCCAGGGGAGCGGATCCAGATCAATGGTGGTGCAAAAATCATCCCAGCTCTCTTGCCCACACTGCCTAGAGCAGCTCCCTGGGCAGCCAGGCTGGCTGTGGAGGCAAGGCGTGGGGCAGGGAGGATGGCAGTCACCCTCTCACCATGCTTTTGGCAGAAATGCAGAAATGAGAAAGGCTCTATATGTAAATGAAGCACCACGGCCACTTTCCTGCTCAAGCCTGGTCTGAAAGCCAGCAGTGGAGGCCGAGGGAAGCAGGGACTTGGGACTGGAGCAGGGGATTAGTGCCCCTCCAGCCACTCACCCAGCACCAGCCAACGCAGGGATGCTGCTCTGCTCTCCTTCCTATAGAGACTTCGTCAGCCCCTTTTCCCTGTAGGGTCAGATAGCTCCTATATTCTGCTCCCCCAGTTTGTATGGTTTAGGGGGGAATGAGTTATTTTTTGCTTGTATCACATAGTAATTTACAACATTAAAGAAAATAGAAGAGTGTCTCCTGTGCAGTTATTCAGTGTCTGAGCTGCACCTGTCCCTCCCGGCTGCAGGATGACTCCAGGCTCTGAGATGGAGCCGTATGGCAAACCAGGAGGTGTCAAGCAGAGCTGCTGTGCAGGCTCCAAGCAGGAACGTTTCCAGCAAAAGCAAAATGTGTTAAACCCAGCCTTTCTCGCAGTCTGACAGCTCCTGATGTTCACGTCAAGAAATTAATGCAGAAAATGTGCTCGCTCCAAAAACAGGCATAACTGAAGAATAATTCACTGCGAGTGCTCTTACAGCTCAGCATGCCCCATCCCCAAGTGAGGAATGCTCAAAAGCTCAGACTTTTGCTAGCTGGAAACCCCCAGACCCCTGCGGTCGGGCAGAGCTGGCCTGGGGGAAGCCGCAGTATGGGGCTGGGCAAGCATCACCTGCTGCAGCCAGCCTGCAGTCTAATAACTAATAATAACTAATAACTATTAACTAATGCAGGATGCTGACGATGCCGCTGCATGATGTACACACAGGCAGGTCGAGGTACATTGCCTCGGTCCTATGCATCAAGCACCTGTGTATGGCACCCAACGTACATACCTGGCTGAAGGCAGCCATGGCTTGCTCAACGCTTTGTTGAATAAGAGTGATAGTGCCGAACCCCAGCGGGCAGGAACGGTCTTGAGGGGCTGAAAATGAGAATGAATGTGTTATCAGTTTCCATCATCCAGCAGAGCTCCCGCAAAGGTGAGGGTTTTGAGCATGGAAAGGAGTCTTTGCTACAAAGCACGCATGGGAAGAGGATAAAGTTCGTGCACTGAGCATGAGTGCCAGGGAACAGGGCTATTTCAGGAATAACTGGCACGGCAGAATTGCATCAAAGACAAGAGATGGTGCCGGGCTGCCAAGCACAGACATGAGGCCGATAAAGGGCAGGCCATCGCCCGCGGGGGATGCCTGTGTTATTAAAGTCATATTCACAGTAGTTTTCGAGGCGGTTGTAAAACAGGGTGATATGTTTACAGACAACTTTCTGAATGTTTGGCCCCGCTTGCTGAGTGGAAAAAAGAATGACTAAAAGTGCCATCTGCTTTTTATCAAAACTTTGTCCCAAATCCATCAGCATTTCAGCAGCTTTCACCTACCTCTCCGTGTTAACTCCTGAAGGCTGTTAGCGGTGTACCACCCCACTCGTCTCACAACGGGCAGACAAGGCCTCCTCTCTGTGTCTGCAGGTCTTCTCCCCCAGGAGAAGTGGAGGAGTGGCCTCGTGGTCCCTCAGGGGAGCCGAGGGATGCTCCTGGCTGCGGTACCAGCAGCAGAACACAGCAGCGGGGGGAGAAGTGGCCTCACTTCGCATGCTGCCATGAAGCTGTGGCAGGAGGGGGCAGGCTGTGGTGTCCCTATGTCTGTGGGAGGACATTAGGGATGACCCTGGTGTGCACTGGTGTCCTCGGCCCTCTGTTACCCCCGGGGACCATGCAGCCTTTCTGTGTGTGTGATGGCAGTGGAAGTGTGACACTGCTTCGTACCCGCAGAGCTGGCTTCTGAGCGTGGTGGTTGCACCCATGTTTGCGCTACCATGGCCTTTTTTGCTGCCTGATTTCGAAAAACACCTTAAAACACCAAATCAGAAGTCAGAGAAATGAACGCAGACATTAAAATTGTTTATTACGTACATGTTACTGTTATCAGAGCAGGAGGTTTTTCTTTGATAAACATTGACTCATTATTACCATAAGTGTTTTTGAAGTCAGCTGCTCGACAAAAGGTCAGTACGTGATGCAGCCAGTGCTGCTCTCACAGCCATCACTACTGAGTACACAGAGCAAAGCATGTTCTGGGGAAGGGTTACTTTCCAAACATATACTGGGGCATCGTCCTCCTGCTTGTGCCCACCAGGACCACAGCCCAGGGATGGGGCTAAGAGCAGGGGACAAGCTCAGTTCGTGCTGGGGTGGCTTCACCAGCTTCATGGCAGGGGACAGCACGGCACAGGGAGGCTGTGCACTGGCGCTGCAGGCTCTTTGAAAAGCATCTCCAGTTTAAAATATGATACATGTGTGGGGGAGGGTCTGTCCATCACTGGTTTTGCAGTGTGCAGCTAAATCACAGGTCTGTGCCAGTGGTGTCTGCCATAGCAGCTGCCCACGGGGAGACGTGCCATCCTCATTCGAGTGCAACCAGCAAGTGGTACCAAGGGACCGGTTGGGAAACACTCCTGAACCCACCCAGGGAAGCCCAGAGGCATGCTCTGCACAGAGCAGATGTGGGGGGCTGCTGGGGGAGTCACAGCCTTCCCTGCAATGCTCTGGTGCCCGGGACAGCGGATCACCAGGGAGACATCGCTGTTGGGAAGAACAGATTCGTTCCTCTCTCTGAACTTGTACAAATGCAGTTATTCCTGCTATTCTGGAGTTGGCACAATTTCGTCTACCAAGTACATATAATAAGGATTAAATGAGCAATATGTTTCAAGTTATATATGCACACACATGTGCGTGCATGCACGCACGCACACATTTTGGCACCAGTTAAAATACCAGACCTGATGTTTTTCTTCCCAGTCCAAATACAAGAGAGACTTGGCTCTGAGCTGAGATGCTTGAGGACCTCTTGAGAAGCTAAGGCAGGAACCCAAAGTCATTCCTGCAGGGAGGAGAGACAGAGCCAGACACCCTGCTGTGGGCAATCCCCAGGGCTAATGTCATCTCAGGACACCAAGCCCCTGCTGGCTTCCAGGGCTCAAGGAGGACGCTTGCCTGCCCTTTCTATCTTTTCCCCGGGCTCAGCAGCAGGGATGGGGCACAGAAAGTGTTCCCACATGAAGCGTACATGTCTTCCTTCTGGCCTGAGTCCTCTTCAGTGCAAGAAGAGCTCCCTGAGAAATTGCCAGCAGCTCCCCAGGACTGCTGCACCAATGTTTCCCAGCCCTCCTGCTTCTTCGCAGCGACTGAGCATCTTCACCTCCCCAGCCTCCTGCGTGGTTCCCAGCAAAACTTCCCTGTCCTCTCTGGAAACCCCTTAAAAAGCCAGCACGGGCGGGCACTGCAAGGTCAGGTTGGCAGTGCAATGCCTGGACAGAATGATACCTGCGGGATTTTGTGTTTGCTCTTCAAATTACATGCAGAGGGTGCTTACCTTCATTTGTTTTATTGAACCAGACAGTGCTGTGTTGTGTAGAAAAGCTTTATTCCCAATTATTGCTGATACTTTGGTGGAAAAAAAAATATTACATGTAACTTTTAACTGCAGCAGGTGTGGAGGAGCTGAATTAAGTTCACCCTGTGGTCCAGGAGCTGGGAATTGAACCCATTTGTGCCAGTATTGATTACTGATTACATGACACTTTGTCTCTTCAGGAGTTTTCCTCTGGTTAACAGAAATCTTTTCTTGCTTCACGGGAGATATTGTGGTGACCACTAAACTCCAGCCCTTTAAACCATTATGCTCATTTAGACCATTAAACTCCAGCTCTTTTTACTCTCATGTGTAACCTGCTCCCACTCAGATACACACAATAGATAATGCCAGCAACATCTGCACATTTCAAAGTTTCAGGTGTACTAACTGGGAGTCATTTATTTAATAAAATTCCCTAAGAGAGCTTAATCCCAGGCATCCACACAAGGAGACCTGCATGAAGACTGGACCACATGGACCAAGAAGGACCATAATCAGGAAAATGGGAGGCAAAGCCTGAAAAAAAAAATCTCACTTCTGTGCACATTGCAGTGGGATCTGGGGCACTGAGAATGCAGAACAACTCCAGCACCGAAAGATTTTCCATTTGAAACTAGCAGAGAAGTCAAAACTCTTCTGTTAGCTAATAGTGGTCAGCACCAAAAAACTGAAAAAACAGAGTTTAGTCACCCTTGCTTGGGTGGGCTAGCCATGACACATGATGTTTTTACTCATCTGAAAAGCCTTTCAAGGTGCTACATCCCTCAGAGAGATGCAGGTACGTGACTTTGCCATCTGCGGAGACTCACATGGCTGGATTTTTCAGCAGGCAAGAGCCAGCACAATCTGAAAACTAAACCAGTTTCTAAAAATCTCGGACCTTTGTTTCCTGAGACCTTTCAGAAATGCCCGAGAATTTGCAGACCCTCATCTAAAATCCTTTAGGATGAACTAATGCCTCCTTGCTCCCCTCCTTCGTGACAGCTGAGAGTCATTGTGAAAATGGCAAACCCACTTCCTCCTCCCCTTGAAAAAAACTGAACCACTTGTGGGAAAGCGGCACTATGCACAGCTCACATTGAGCAGTCGCCGTGGTTGCTGAGCCCCAACAAGGACAAAACCCCAGAAGCCAGAAGGGCAAGTGGGAAAACCAGAGGCAGGAGCGGTGGGGAGATCTGGGGGATCTCTGAGAGGTGTGCTGTTGGGTGAAGCTGCTTTCCTCTGCCAGGGTTTCCAGGTGGAGCAGAACCAAAATATCCAGGGACTTTCCTCCCCAACCACATTGTGCCTGTACACATGTGAATGAGCGGCCCAGAGAGGCTGCGGAAGGGTCAGCTATGATTTTTACTGACTACAGATGATGGTGCAACAGTGTTGGGGAGGCTCTCAAGTGTTGTTTAATCTACTGACCTGCCCTGAACACTGACCTGCCATGCCCTGGCCATTTCTGCAGCCCGTGCCAGCAGCCGACGGTTCTGATGGGCCCCCTTCAATGAGTGTTTCCCTGGTGGGTGGCATCCACAGGCCCCCACATCCCCCAAGGACCAGTGCACCTCTGCACCCTCTGGGACCTGCCCCAAGCCCTGCTGCCCCACCACCTCTGCCCCACCTGCCCTGCAGTTGCTCCCCTATGGCCGGGGTTTCATTTGGTCGGTCTCATGGGCTGGGAAGGAGCCTAGAGGCACATGTGAGAGGAAGATTTCTGGTCTCAGCTGTATGGGTGTGGGCAGAGAGGGCTTCCCCTGAAATAAGTGGCAGCACTCTGAATTTAAGTTAGCTGTCCCAGGATCACTGGAGTGGCTCTGGGCTTATACGGAATAAATCAGGCTGGAATTTGCCTTGAGCTGATCTATATTAAAACTCTTTTCCATAGCTACTTTGTGCTGCTAGCGTCACTGGAGTTAGTGCAGTTACTCTGAACTTCTAACAACATAGCAATAAACAGATTTCATCTGTTTTATCTTCTCCTCATACTCCTTTTAGTCCTCCCCATATTCCTCCTCCTCAAACTCCTGCTTTCCAAGGCAGCAAATTACTGTGGGATGCAACTTTGCACTAGACTTGTTTATCCACAAACACCGTCTTCCCTTCTCCTACCACACCATGCAAGCCAGACCTTGCATGGGAAGACCCATGGGTCGGCAGCAGATGGTGCACGGACTGACGCATGCATGGGGCCGGGCAGCGATTCACCCTTCGAGGTTCAGGATCATGTCCCAGTACAGCCTGGCCATTCCTGGGATGCTTCATTCCCATGAGATTGCAAGAGGGTTTATGTAAATTCTGGAAAAAGCAGGGGGTAAATTGAGAAGCCTTATTCAGTGGTGTCTTGCTCCATTTTCAGAGCCTGTTGTTACTCTTAAGAAGTCCCAGCTTAAATAAGACAGCGGTGGTCAGGCCCGTGACACTAGAAGTGAACACAAGACTGCAAGTTAAAATGCAGCGGGATGGATCCAGCCCCGGGCTATGGGTGTGAGTGCTGGAGCCACAGGCACGGCAGGGCAGGGATTGCTTCTGCCTGCCCCTTTGACTCTCCCGAGTCCCCCATGGTCTCAATTTGTTCTCCTGTCCCTGAATAATGATGACCCCTGTGTTTTCATGCAGAGATGTAACCTCCAGGGACATGTTTTTGTTTCCCAGGCAGCACCCATGGGCTGGGATCAGCCCACAGGGTACTGGGGCCCTCCTGGCCTCATGGTGGCTGCGGTGCAGCCGGGGCCTCTTGCACTGCCAGCAGTGGCCGATGCAGCTGGGGCACCCAGGGCCTGGGCTTTGGCTGCAGCTGGGGCACCCAGGGCCTGGGCTTTCACCCTGCTCCCACACCAGGCTGCCAGGTGCTGTGGGACTGAGCTCGCAGCCTGTGCTCACGTGAAACATGCTTCTTGCAACTGTGTTAGACCTCTCCGTAGCAAGAATGACAACAACAACAAAGAGAACAAACAGGTCTTCAACTCGTTCCCTCACACAAATATACCCAGGAAACCCTTCAGGTTTCTTTTAACTAACAGCCATTTACATGTGGCTGAGGGTTTTGTTCTGTTCGTACTGGCTTTTGGGACTCTGCAGCCCTAACACGTTGCCTTAGCAGTCACGACATGCCATAAAGTCACTGCGCAGCCCTGTCAGACCCAGCACAGGAGGAGGGGGCGGCAGGCCTGCCTGGCCTCTCACAGCATGGTTCTGACAACGCCTGGCTCCGATGCCCTCTTTCTTAGAAAAAACGCCACTTTGCAGGACGGTGCTGTAGGCACGGACCTGCCAAGCCAGGCACACGGCATCAGCCGAGCACGTCAGGAGGCAGCTGTCCAGGGCCGTGCAAGAGGAGCCTGGGGTGCTGCTTTCCTCCCAGCATAAACACCTCAAGTCTGCACTGCAGGGTGCTGGCGTTGCTCTTCCCCAGCCACCTGCACACTTCCAGCCCTAGCAGACGGCTGGAGGCTCAGCAGCTGGGTTGGGGGAGCTGAAAGGGGAACGAGGGTGGGGGTCAAAGGATGGGGGTCTGGGTCATTGCCCACCTGGAGGTAAAGCCTCTGCAATGCACCCGTTGTCCCTACGGGTGTCTGGTTCAGTCTGTAAGGCACAGCCTTGATCAGCAGCTGTCTGGGCGCAGGTCTGGGGAATCACATGGGGCTCTTAACCAGCTGGGACTGACTTTCAGCCACCCAACACACTCCATCTTCTTACTGAAGCCCGAGGAACCCAAGCATGGGGGAGCTTTACCAGCCCAGAGTGGGCTTTTCGTCTGCTGGCTTGCCTGTATCTACCCATCAGATTTCACGAGTGACCTGCTCTCCCTGGGCCGTGCGGCATGGCAGCTGTAGATAGAGCTGGAAGATTTATTTCAGGCAATGATAAATTGCCTCCAGATGGGACACTACCTCTTGCGGTCTTAATGATGGTACTTTACTGAGGGAAAAGCACGGGAACTGCTCTTTCCCATGAGGACAAATGACGGTCCTGTCAAATTTGGGCTGGTGAATAAGAGCTCCAGCATGACCTTGCGGAGGGCGAGAGATGAATTACTGTGTCCCTGACTGTCCACAGTGCACGCCTTAAAAAGCAAAAGCAAAATATAATGCTTTTTGTAACCACTTAGATCCCTTGAAAGGACACATAGATACAGGCACATGCGAAAATGTGCATCTAATCACAACAGCTCTGCCCTGGCTTGTGCACCATTGTCCACCACAAATCAGTCCCCCATCTCTGTCAATATTACCCCCCCCCCCTTTTTTTTTTAGCTCCAAGGAGTTCTGAGGGCTTTTTGTTTTGTTTGTTTGTTTTTCCCTTTGTATTTTTTCAGCTTTATCACTGAGTGTCAATTGTTTAATATATAAATAAAATGTATTTCCAAGGTGTTGGGTTCCCTCCTCAACACCCTCTGGCAGCCAGCAAATTCAGCGGGGAAGTTCCACGAGCTTCGGCATCAGCCACACAACTCTTGTGGAGGCTCCATTGAGCCCCCTGGGGCATGAATGCAGGCCAGCTCCTGTGGAAGTTGCAGTATGTTCCTAGACAAGATGATCAGGGGTGATTTATTTCTACATTTATATATTTGCTTATTTTTTGATATTAGCTCAAATTTGACAGGTGAAGGCTTGAGACCTTCAGAGAAGAGGTACAGACCATTGCTTTCTGCCTGTTGGTGTTTGGATCAGAAATGCTTTCCTGATCACTGCAAAAGGAAGAAACTTTTTCTAAGCTCACGCAACGTCTTGGCCAGGACCTATTAGCATATAGAATATCTGAGAATTTCTGATGTCTATGGTGAAAGGAAAAAAATGAAAAATTAGGATTGCAAACATAGTCTTCATGTTTCTTACAGTTCATGCTTCTTCTGCTGCTAATGCTAAAAACAAAACATCTTTTGCACTTCACCAAACTTCACACGTCAGTAGTGTAAGATTAAACGTGATGCCTAATTAAAACAGGCAGTCACCAATTAAGATAGTAAAAAATCCCTGTTTGAAACTCAGAAGAGACTGAGAAGTTAAAGAGACACTTATCTTATCCAAGAGCTTAGCAGGCTTACATTTGCAGATACTTAAGGAAAAGAAAAAAAAAAAGTGCGAATGCAATCTGGAGCACAGCCCGGTAAAAGGGGAGAGGATCTTGCGTGAGGGTTCATTACCAAGGCGCCTGCTGCCAGCCAGCCCGTTTGCTTTTGTACTCCATCTGCCACGTCTTGTACACGCTGAGCTCCGGGCTCTGCTGCCATTACTTATGTTGACAGTTCCCCTCAGGTGTCCCTAATGGCACGGCATGGGCCACCTGTGCCAAGGCCAGTGCCCTCCCTGGGGCAGAGACAGCATTTCACTGATATTTGGTCAACATCACTCGCCCTTTTCTCCCTGGGAGCTCTATGCTGTGCGGTGATAAAAATAATAACAAGTTCAAGGAATTGATAGCAATTCTCCAACCTCAATATTTTTTTTCCACCATCTGAAAAGATGATTTTTTTTTTCTTTTTGTCTATTTTTACTAAGTGAATTAGCTCAGAGGAGTATACATGTATGTTCAGGCATATAGACATATGGGGGGAGAAAATACGATGAAAAAAAATCTCATGGGCTGAGATAAAGACAATTCAATAAGAAAGGCAAAAGCTGTGCACAAAGCAAAGCAAAAAGGGGAATTCATTCACTACTTCCCATCAGCAGGCCACTTCCCATCAGTCCAGCCACTTCCTAGGAAACAGCACCTCAGTATGCATTACGACTGCATGGGAACACAAACACCATAGCCACGAATGCCCCCCCTTCCTCCTTCTTTCTCCAAGATTTTATTGCTGAGCACAACGCCATATGGAAGGGAATATCCTTTAGGTCAGTTGGTGTCAGCTGTCCTGGCCGTGCCCCTTCCCAAGCTCCTGGGCACCCCCAGCCTACTTGATTTTGGAAAAGGGGAAGAGATAGAAAGTTTGAGCTCTGCAGGAGTACTGTTCAGCAGTAACCGGAACACGGTCTGAACCCCACATGCAAAGCACAGCACCATACGGTCTGCTAGGAAGAAAGGTAACTCCATCCCAGGCAGACCCAGTGAGCATGCACAAGGGAGAGTGCAGTACCCAAAAGTGTTTGGTGCCTCTTGTGGTAGCCTCAGTAAGGGTGAGAAAAAAATGTGCAAGTATAATGTCTACCAACACAGACCATTAAAACCATGACTGCTCAGAGGCTTGGGAGCATGACTTTGAAAAGGTTTTTTGTTCTTTCTTTTTCAACAAAAATCACAGAGGTTTGGAGTGGTTTTTGGTTAGCTGGTTAGGTACTGGAAAAGAATCCTACAACCATGAACATCTCAGTTTGGTCAACCAAACTGTAGTGGTGTCTTCTGAAGTGGGGCTGATGAATGGTCCCTGATTCCATGGGAATACCCTGGAATACCCTTTTGCTCTCCTCTGCCATATGTCAGGACTGATTTCCTGCTGTCCATTGCTATCGTGGGTCAGTGCAGAAGCTGCTCCTTAGGCCTCCTTTCAGTCATTATTCTGGGAGTTCTTTCTCTCCAGCACTTCTTCCCCCCAACCAAAGCCTTGTAAGTTGCACCTCACAGCACCAGAGAGGTGGTGGAAGGAGAAACGCTGGCTGATGATGTTCTCCTGGTGAACAAGGAGATCTGAAGCTTTGTGCTTTTGGTTAGAAACACAAAGAGGGGAAGCCTGCCAGTCTGTGCTCGCTGCTGCCTGGGGCTTTTGTGACTGAGTCCCAGGGCGGACATGAGTGGGGGAGGCACCAGCTCCTGCAAGCTGCTGTACCCAGTTTCTGTGTGCTGCAGGGGGCCCACCAGACACAGCCGAATGCCAGAAGGAACCTTGTGCCTGGTGTCTGAGGGGGCTGGAAAAAGGACTCAGAAGCACCTGCCCTTCTGGGGGGAGCAGCTTGGTTTTAGAGCAGCAGTTATCATCCTCATCCATGTGCAGGCTCCTGCACCCTCCTGGTGCTGCAGTTTGCAGCCGAAGATGCTCGCTGAGGGTGAGCACTGCCTGCGCACTGCCACCAGGGCTGGGGTTTGGGCTTTCTGGGTCACCCTGCAGCACTTCAGTTCCACAGCCACCACGTGGCAAGGGTGGGTGGGTGGGTGGGCGGGTGCACATGTGTGCACCCTCCCGTTTGTGTGTTGCTTGCTGTGTGAAGATCAGGATTATATCAGAGGGCTGGGAAGTGTGATCAGTTGATCCCTTGGCAGGGACCCTAGAGTGAATGAGTCTCTTACTTAACGTGTGTGCTGGTATGCATGCTCCTATGCTGCCCAGTGGGTCTCTGCTTGAGAAGAGATTTAGCAACAAAGAGCACCAGATTCTTGCACATGAAAGCCTTGGAGAAATGATGCTTTCAGTGTTGATGGCCAGCAGAGTGCAGCATTGGTGAGGCTAACCTGGGTCTAGGCTTATTGATTCAGTCATTCAGCTGTTCATGAGGGGCTCTCGGGTTTTATTCTGAAGCCTGGAGTTCATGCAATCCCCACATTGATGCTTCTGTTTGTGCCAGCTAACAAGGTAGAGTACATCATGGATCACATCCTGAGCTGCTGTGCCAGTCACTGCAAATGCTGTATCAGGAATTGATATCTTCAAGGGTTTGTATACCTTAGAAAAGAGGCACATCTGTATCTTTTTCTTGCCTCCAGCCATGACTGGAAAGAGCTTCTTGCAAAAGAGTCCAGTATTGTGGTCTGGAGAGAAACAAGGACTTGCAGGACTGACCTTTACTAAGCATCCTGTATTTATTAGCCCTGGCAGAGCTCAGTCTGTGATGTGCTAGTGCATCTCTGTGTTAAGCCCAAAACCCAATGCAGAAAGGAGCCACTGCCAGGGCTTTGAGCTGCCCCCATGTGAGAAGGGGACCTGGCAGCCAGACCTATCTGGCAACGTTGCTACAAGTACATGACATAATGTGTACATTTGCTGAGCGGTCCCTCCAGGTCTCCATGAGGAGGAGATATCAGTGCTTCACTGATGGCTGCTTTGCTGGGACTGGGGCAGGAGTGGTGCCAGGGTCTGTGCTGGCAGCTCTGGTCTTGGGAAGTGGCCAGAGGTGCAGGGAAGATGGATGATCAGGCTGTAGTGCTGGGACTGCAGACTAAGTGGGTTTAATGCAGTGCAAACAGAACAAGGCAGCTCCCTGTGTCTGCTTTGGTAATGAGCCCTCAATAACCTGTGCTTCTCAAGGCACAGAGTGCATTTTTTCAGATAGCTTTCATTTGGTTTTACACGACCTGTGCTACATGAGATTCGGGTCTCTGTGTCTGTGTATCCAACTTCAGATGCGGAGCAGTAGCAAGAAGGGGGTGTCCTGTCATTTCCAGTGAGCTATGGGACCAGATTTCCTTATGGAAAGAGTCCATGAGCACAGTCTCAGGTCTCAGAGCAGCCAAGCACGTGAGCTTCTCTGAAAATTTCCTCACATATTTTTGGAGCCTCTGTGGGATGCCAACTTCTGGGGACAGGAATCAGGGAGAGGGGACTTGGAGGGGACAGTGTCATGAGGAGTTTGGTGAAGTTTCTGTTTCATGGCTCTCTGGCTCCATAAGACATACATTATTACAGCAAACCTTTTTTTTTTTGGAAGTGGTGGAGCCACTTCTCCACCCTCGCCCCTTGCCTTCAGGTGCGCCTGGGCAGACCCTGCTTGTGCCGGGGCTGCAGGGCCCTGCCCAGCCCTGCATGAGCCCCACACCGATGAGAAAGCAAATCTGGGCACTGCCGGCAGTGGGCTGGGACCTGAACTCCTCCGGCTTCCAGCTGTGGGAGGGCATGGCCAACCTGCACAGGCCCACCTAGCACCCAGCACTGACCTAGGAGGGACTGAAAAACAGAGCAAAATCAAGCCAAATGATTCAGACACTTGAAAGTTTGGCATTTTCCTTTCCTACTGGCTTTTCAGCTCCACTTCTGCCATTGATTTCCTGTATGCCCACAGGAAACTCACTTCAGCCTCCTCCTCCTCAGTGAGGAACACTGAGGTTTAGGGGCGAACAAAAAGCAGAAAAGAGCCAGGACCTCTTAGTGTATTGATGCAAGTGTACTCAGCATGTACTCATGAAGCCTGCTGCTCCCCAGTGCTGACGGTCACCTTAGGGAGCTGCCAGTTCCAGCCAGCCTGCCTCCTACGGAGCCTGAGTGGTGGTGATGCTGCCCCTGTGCACAGGGCCCGTGCCCAAAGCCTCATCTGTATCTCTTGGCCTTGCAGGACTTCCTCCGAAATATTCCCTCCAAGGAATCCAATTCGCCGCAGTGAACATGGTCACCTTGTGGGGGGACGGGCGCTGAGGAGAGCCGGCAGGCCTGCTGGCCGCGAGGTCGGGCATGTGGGGCCACCTCTGTGTTGTGCTCCTCAGACAGAGCTGAGGTGGAGGCTGGCCAGAGGGCTGTGAGAGCCGTGGCACAGCCGCAGGCCTTTCACGTGCCGTCGGGAAGCCTCTGGTGACACCTCCTGACGCCACCTCAGCTGCTCAGCGGCACGGACGCCGTGACGCTGCCCTTCAGTCGGGATCTTGCAGTGCGAGGCCTTGTAATTAACCGCATGCAGCTGCCGTTGGGGATTTCTCAATGGTGCTTCTGCTCAGCAGTGAAAGAAGCGCACGCGTTCCTCTTTCTGGGGGAAGCATCGTCTGCCTGAGTTTAATTGAGACTTGCTCAGATAAAGAAGTAGCGGCCCCCGCACCACCGATTAACGTCGCACTGTGTTTGTGCTCGCTTAGGGTGGCCGACAAACTGCCCAGACCAAACCTCGTCTTGCTCAAGCACTTGCTCTCCGTGCTGCACCGCATCAGCCAAAACGCCGCCAGCAGCAGGATGGACTCCAACAACCTCGCCATCTGCGTTGGCCCAAACATGCTGGGCCCGGGGACGGACAGCACGCTGCCACTGGAGGTGCAGAAGGAGATGAACGACAAGGTATGTTGGGACAGATCTGAGCCATGCACAGGGATCCCACTGCCAGTGCAAAAGCCACACAAAACAAAACCGCACCGCTGAGAGGCGGGGGTGCCCCGCGTGCCGGGTGCCTGCGGCGTGACAGGCCAGGCTTCCCCTCCTCTGAGCACAAGCAGAGGTTGCCCTGCAGTCCCTGCGCTGCACCACAGCTCCTGGGCACCTCACACCCAGAGAGCAAGGGGCACCCTGGGGGCATCACCACCCACACGCCCTCTGGCTGATGGCGTTCAGCATGTTCTGTTACAGACGGACTGATATGCCCGTTTCTGGAAGGGCTAGAAGCCGAGCATCATTCTCCAAACCTAACAGATCCAGAGGTCTCTCTTTTGCCACTGCCTCTCAGGAGGAACAGGCTATGAAAAACAAGACACGCTTTCAGCATAGCTGGTTGACAGATACGCTATCAGTGTCCTTTTTTTGCACTTGCCTTATCAAAGTTAACTCCTCCACGAACTGTTTATTCTTCAAGGTGAACTGAATCTTAAAGATTCAGACACTGGTTTCTGAAGTCTGTGGAGTAAAATGTCCTCTCAGAAACCATTTTAAGAGCAGCAGACATTACAGAGAACGTGGCGTCAGAGGGACTGCACAGATGCCTGGTCTATGTTTTAAATTGGGGGTTGAGTTTTGTTTTGGGCTTCTACTGTTTATTCCTTGGATGTAGTTTGCTCTACTGAATTGTCAGGTTTAAGAATCACAACATAGTCCTGCTGTTTTTTCTTGCTAGAGCTGGATTCAGAACAGCAGCAACAGAGATGACACGTGAGTGTCAGAAACGTGCATTTCTGGACAGACAACCCTCTCTGTTCTTCACTCAAGAAAAAAGAGGAGGAGATGTGGCCATGCAAACAGGAAAAGGAGAGGTGCAGTGAAAAGTCAGGTCCACAAGAATGGTCAAAACGTGTTTAGTATGAAACAAGTTACTGGGGCAAAATCGGGGCAGAAATGTACTGGAATTTCTCCTCACAGAAGGTGTTAAAACAAAACTGTCTCCAAAGTCTGCTGTGAAGTTAAGTGCAAAACAGAAGGCACTTCTCCATGTGCACTGGTTTTGCTGCTTTCAGCTAGGAACTACAATGTTAAGAACTTCAGTTCTAAGAACTACAATGAAATAGTGTCCAGCCCGAGAGGGGGTTGGAAGCGCAGAAGGGAGCAGCAGTAGGGTGCAGGTGAGAGCTCTGCTTCTCCCTGGCAGTCCCCCACGTGGCTGCAGTTTGGGGTGTGTGGTGTCTCACTCCAGCCCACTCATCCTTAGTCCCAGGTGGCATTCACGCTTCCTGCCTTACTGACACTGGGCCCCCACCTGCACTTCTCAGCACCCCCTTCAGCACAAGTGCTTTGTTCATCCTCCTTTTCTCCTTGCTGAGCTGTTGAGAGGGACTGTGGTCAGGGGTCATTTATCTCGGTCCCACTGACCCCCATCCCCAGCTGTTTGACTTTGACGTTGAAGTCGAGCCAATCCTGGAAGTGTTGGTTGGGAAGACGATGGAGCAAGCTTTGCTGGAAGTGATGGAGGAAGAAGAGCTGGCCCAGCTGTGGGCACACCAGCGTGCCTACGCTGAACTGCGCAATGCCGAGCTGGCGGAGGTGCAGCACCTGGAGGAGCAGGACAGGCGGTACAGGGAGGAGAAGGTAAGGCTTGCTAGGAGCAAAACAGGCCTGTCTGGGTGCCCGTCAGACAAGAGGAAACCGCTTCCAGTACTGAAAAACAAGCTGTGAAATAACTGAGACTCTGGCCCAGAACCATAAAGGTGGGGAACCTCAGTAAAAGAGGCAAGAAATAAGACATCAAACAACACCTGAGAGGTTTCATCTGGCTCTTGCAAAGCAAGTATCTTCTGGCAAGGATGTTCAACCCTGAATGATCACAGCAAATGAAAAACAGCTGCAAGATCCTTTTGCTCATCATTAATAAAAACATACTTTTTCTTGCTTTCTTCCTGTTATTGAGAAAAATCTTGCTTGTTATTGAGAAAAAAATCCTTACGTGGCTGATGATAGAAGTGGAAGAAACACTAGAGAAGTTTCTGGGAAGGATGATGCTTGACTGCAGATTATGAAATCCTGGAATATTATCTGGGCTGCTTGTTTGTGGTTGTTTTTTTCCCTGTCAGAACAAATATGACATTTACAGGGTCAGTGTGAACTAAGGTAGGGGGTGTCATTTTAACAAGAACTCTAAGTGCCCATGGCTTTGTGTATGTGTGTTTTAACCATTTTGAGAGCTTTTTTAATGTTGGAAAATCACTACTGCAGCCACCTGGGTAATTGATTCTCATCACAAATAATAGAAGTGCTGGACATGCTGCATTTATTGCTCTCTGCTGCAGAGCTACGGAGTAATGTGTTCATCCAAAATGAAAGGAGAAGAGAAGGATGATTTTGGCCATGACTGACAGAGAAGTCAGGTGACTGACACTTTTCGTCAAAACAAGGGGCTACTTCTTCAGAAGTACTTCTTGCTTTTGAAATAGATTAAAATATCACTCTCTGCTTTCTTTTGGGTTAATTCAAGCTAAGTATGCAGGTTTGTTTCTTGGTCAGTCTTCAGAGGCTGCATTGAAATACATGGACAATATAAACCCTGTCTTGTGTAGGAGCACAAAATTATGATGAATGCGTGTCCACCTTGGTGGTCCCAGGTCAAACCACTTCTTACACTTCCATCTTCATTCTTGTGGTTTTACCTCTGGCTGTGATTTGGGGTTTGAATTACAATAGTGTTCACTTCCTCTGGGTTTTTTCAGTTTAACCAGGACCCTGAATTTCCTTTGTTAAGGTCCAGTTTGGATAATTACATCTGGCCTGGCAGTATTTTATCCTACAATATATGTGCTATGATATGTGTATGCTCAAGGATCACTTCTTAAGTTCTCTTCAGAAGGGAGGGAATTTTCTCTCCTTTTAAGTAAGAAGTGTTGTATGCAACCACTGAAGAGCAACATTCCAAGGAGGATGTTGCTCTAGGATATACTATTGATAAGAACATCCTTCATATTCCTGTTAAATCTCTTTCCATCTAACTTTTACAGACACACCATGTCTGGGACACAGAGAGGTTGGACCATGCTGATAATCACCACCGGCCTGCGCCTGTTTTGCTCTTCTACATTTGCTGCCCCAGCTGGTAACCACGAAGGGCTGGAAGGCTGCTCAGGAGGTCTCACCCCAACCTCCTGCTCACAGCAGGTTCAGCTGTGAGCTCAGACTAGGTTGCTCAGGGTGTTTTCCTTTTGGGTCTTGGAAAAACTCAAAGGACATGGACTGCACAGCATCTCTGGGTGGCTGGATGCATTGACTGTCCTGAGGGTGAGAAAGGGATTCCTTAACCCTAGTATGAACCACATGTTTAACTCAATCATGTCTCTCATCCTCCTGCCATATACTGCTGTAAAGAGCCCAGCTCTTCCATCTTGCTGGTCCCTAACACATGCTGGGGGGCTGCTGATGGCCCCCCCAAAGCCACCTCTTCCCCTTGCTGAACCAGACCTGGTCCATCCAGCTTCTCCTCACAGGACAAGTTCTCCCGCCCCAAGTATCTTAGTGGCCTACTGCTAAACTCACTCCAGTTGATGGCAATTCCTTCTTTTTGTGCAAAACCCAAACATCAATTACAAGTGTATTTTTTTATAGCACCTCCATATTGCCCTATTTTCCATATTAATCCTCTCCACCTTCACTGGTAGCCCATTTAATATGTCATATTAATTATTTAAATGATGTATTTTGAATTGGGAGTTGAATTGTTGTTATCTTCATTGATTTGGAAGGGCTATACTGCTTGGAAAAATTACAGAGGCTGTATGTAGCTAAATAACAAAGAATAAAGAAGTTCATCAACTGCTTTTCAGACAGAAAATACTTTGGTGGTTTCCTTGGGTCCAGTGTTGCCCACCACCAAAAAGACCATGCTGTGTACAGGCTAGTCCTTATTCTTGGCATGGCGCATTGGACATTACCTTTTTGTTGTCAGAAATAACTAGTTGGCGAAGTCCAACCTTGTAGCATACTTCAGTTGGTATTGGCCATTTAAGCTCATACATAGACTTAAAAAATATTTAAGCTGAATTTACTGTATATAACCACTAGATGTCAGTGACAACACTAAGGCAAAACCCATCTACCTGTGGTTAAAGTCTCCCTTAGAAGCAGGCTTGCACACCCACCCATTGTCCACAGCGTGCACCATGGCCACGGGTGGTTGACGTTGCAGGCATTAATCTAGTGTTTGTCATGTGGAGCTTATTTAGTGTAAAGCCCTTCCTAGCATTGTTCCTGCTTATCGTGCATTTTGAGTTGTGTAATATTTTCGCCGTAATCTCCCTCGGTTGCACTGAGATAGGCTCAGGCACCAGGCTTCCATAAATACACGGCTGTGGGAGGGACGGGGAAACCAGTGTCTGGCTTACTGATGCAACCCAGCGAGACACCGAAACACACGCCTTCCCCAGCTTCGGGTCCAAATCAAAAACGTAAAAACTAAAATAGTAATAAAATTCTACCTTCTGACTCTTAACAGAAGGGTCGTAGCGGGAAAGACAAGATCAGGTTCACCCTGCAGAGATCCTCCTGGGGCTTGATGCTGCTGACACAGAGGGGACGCCAGCAGCCCTCACCCCTTCGCTCGGGCACAGGACAGCCCTGGGCAGGAGGAAGGGACAGGCCAGGATGGGCCTGGGGCTGGCAGCCACAGCCCCTGGCGTGGAAATGACTAACAGGAGGGCTGTTGTCACATTAGCCTCTTTGCCCTGACAGCCTCAGGTAGGCATCTCAGCAGGCGGTAGGGCAAAGGCTGAAGCTCCACTGGGCACTTGTGCCAGTGCAAAATCCTCCTCAGCCTCCTGACTCCCACAGCACTGGTGAGGGGCTGGAGCCTTGCGCTAAGCCCAGCCTTGGATTTCTTTCTAACCACCCTTCGTGCTGTGGTGCCAGACACGACTGACAGAAGGCACCTGCACTGCCACGCATACCTGGCTGCTCCCCGGGCAGCTTTACAAGTGGGGCATCCCCGCTCACAAAAGTGCATCGGAGCTCCACTGCAGCAACGCCATTTCCTCGCTGGCTGCACCGGTGGAGCAAGTCCCACCTCATCCAGGCTGCTTTGTGCTACCTCCTCCCTGCAGTACAGAGGAGAGGTCTGCTAACCCGGCAGGCCAGACCCAAATCCAAGAGAGATTTCGGCGATGACACCTGTGGAGACAGCACGTGCTCCATATAGCATACTCCGAAAAGGAACGTCCAGACTTCTCTGGACCACTTGTGCTTCTTGCTTCTACGGCATACCCAGCGTATAGTACATCTATCTATAAGTTTCTAAGAAGAATTTGTTTTCATGACATGATTGGAGAAAAGCAGATCTAAATGTGTTAAAGTGAGTGTCTGTATTCAGATGGTTTGAGGTCAAAGCCAGTCTAGTAGAACATGGACGCTTTCTAAAGATGGAAAATTCCTCTGTAAATTCCTCTGCTTTGTAAACAGCAATAATTCAAAACCTGTGCTATATTTTTCATTTATCATTCATTATTGAGTGTATCCAAATACATGTCATCTGTCTGAAATGAAAACAATCCATGCACTCAGTCCACAGATGTGCTCGCTATGGGGGCACCCAGTTCATGCTTACTACACCTGTCTGCTAGCATTTGAGAACAATTCCTCAGTTTCCTTTGATGACACGCAAGACTGGGAACAAAGGCTGGCAATGAAAATTTGCTTCAGGTATTGAAGTCAATGAGGGCAAGATTTCACAATGGTTTTGTTCCCACGATGATGGAGACTATCACGGCTTCATATAAATCAGTCTCATTATGGCTGACTTTATCTAGATAAAATAGACAGAAAGGACATTAAGATGTGGTCTGTGAATGCTTTAGCATCTTAAGTGAAATATTATATGTCAGTTTTAGGAATTACTCATTAGTGAATAGATTCTTTATCATATCTTTACAAGAGACTTAGCACCACTAGGAGGGTTGCTGTAGGTATTTGTGAAAAGATTCAAGCAACCAAATCCTTGAATATTTGTTTTGGATATTGTCCAAGGGGGAAGTGGTCAGCTGGAAGATTTTCATGTCTGCCTCTTCTGCTTTGTGCTTTATTAGCTGTAAAATGTAGAGACTGTTGAATTGTGGTATTTAAATTGTCACTGGCATTATTTTTATTCTTAATTTGGTGTGAAAAAAATAAAAAGAAGAAGAAGAATTGTATGCTTTGCAATGATTAAGGAACATTGGTTTAAGAAAGGTCAAGACCATGTTTGAGAGAAATTCCAAAGCACGGACATCATATCTGATTTTCACACAATGTTGAAAGTACTGTTTGAAGTCCCTGGTCCTACCTTACCTGAAGTAATGTGAACTGTGTACAGCTGTAGAAAAGAAAGAAAGTTTAGTCATATCTAGAGAAGTATGCCTCTGATTTCATAACAATAACATTTTTTGAAAGTTAAGTTTAGTTATGTTGTAAAATTGTCAAGAGACCGTAAGGCCAACCTGAAGTGTTTTAGCTAATGCTGCTTGTGATTTTCTCCTCCACCTCCTATTATGTGGATAGAGGGCACTTCTGGAAAGTTATGTGAGGACTTAAGTTCAGGTATTTTTCCTGCAGCATTATTCATATGACAGAGTGCCATTTGTCCTTCATTAGAATTTATGAATATAATGAAGTCCTGTAAATCATATCTATACTTTAAAGTCGGTCCTTAAGAAATGTTGCATGAAGTTATTACTACAACGTAATTATCTTACAACAAAGTTGCAGAATGTAATAGAATAGAGGAAACCAATTCTTTTAACCCTAAAGCACGGTGCAATCTGTGCTCTTTTGTCAACTCCTAATGGCTGTGTTTGGTAAAAGACTCATAAACCTGTTTCCATCCTCCCTAAATACAATATTTGTTTAATGATAATCACAGTTACAGGTACCAGGAATGCTTATTCAATGAAAAAAATTTCTTCACAGGGATAAGGTGTGCCCGAGTTTAAGAGAAAAAATATTCTAACAGCCATCCTTGAGCTGCCTGTTGGAAGTGACGCTTCCCTGGTGGAGGAACATTACTGTGCTCTGCCCCTGCCAACGTACTTCTTCGCAGAGCTGGTGCTTGAGATCACCTGGCAGTGTCTGTGCCTGCATGACCCAGGGCTTGTCGTGTGAGACCGTCCCAGCCTGGAAAGCACACCGGCCCTACTCAAGGATCCACTGCTGGCGACTCCGGGTCTGTACTCCTCAATAACTCCAAGAAGGTCCAGAAGCCTGGGGGGTATAACATCAATAAGCCATGATAGACTTGTATGAGTACTGTGGGCAGAAGATAGCTCCCTCATGTTACTAAATTGGCTGATGATTCCCATCACACAGCTTCACAGCTTGGGAAAACTCTAACCTTACGGGCAGAAACTTGCCGCCACAGGCTGACTTCTTCCCTGAGAATAACAAAATAGAGCCAAAATGGCAAATGGCTTACATGTCTCTGACAAATATGTTATTTTTTCTACAAGAAACAAAAAATAGACAAATAAAAACTGGCAACTTCTTCTCAGGTCAATGGTTAATTCTATGCCCTTACACACCCCATGCTTGGGGAAGAGATTTGGTGTTTGCTAGACATTTCTGACTGAAATATCATTCCTAGTGTTCACAGGAACATCTGTTCAAAACTGGCCTGTTACAGGCTTGTGGAAATGGGCAGCCACACGCACTCTTGACATAGCTGGAGCGTCCCAAGCCTAATCCAGTCTCTGTCTTTTGCTGCTGTCTGTCAACTATGTCACGTTCCAGCTTGATTTGGACTTTTTGTCCCTTTGGAAAACTCAGAGGAGTTCCCCAGCTGGAGCTGGCAAAATATCCCCCCTTGCAAAATGACAATTTAGAGGGGTCCCTATGGAGAGTACAAAGGCACTGCACAGCAGAAGGACTGCTTTTTTAGCATGGCCCCAGCTCGCTGTCCTTCTCTGTAAGGGACCTCCCAAGAACAACTCTGCCTGAAAATACGTACTCCAACCCAGCTGATCCAAGCCATGGACCGAGAGGTCCAACATTTTTGCTTAATCTTTTGGGCACTGGCATGATGTCACGTTTCTGGACAAGTTGCTCTGTGTAAAGACCTGCACTGAAAGCATTAGGCACTTGGCATCATTTGCACAGCTGCTCCGCGCTGGAAGATGTAAAAAACATTGCTCTCAAACTTCTGCCTATAGGTATTCTTGCCAACCATTTTAGTCTTCTAAGCTGTGGTCATAAAATACTAATTACAGGATAAAATTATATTTATAAACTATAATACAATATGATATAATATAAAAATATTTGTAAAATAGATAATAACACATAATAAATACATGACAGTTACAATTGTATTAATTATATAATTATTTGGTTTCCACTCACAACTTTGTAATGCTATTCAGGTAAGGGTTTTTATTAGCTGTGAAAACACTCAAGACAGACTGAAATAACAAGTAGTGAATCAACTCAAAAGTGGACAACATTAATAATTACAGTGCAGAGAACAATGACACATTTTCGGTTTGTGGTTTTGAAACTTCCCAATGAACACACTGTTTCTAAGGGGTATTTTACTGATGTGGCAAAGCCAAACCCACAAACACTGGGATTTGCCAGAGCAGCCCTCGAGGTCCTTACACTGCAGACCTCACCCAGATTATTTCCAACATTATTATTTCAAACAAAACTTAAAAACAGAGGGTTCTGAATTTTGAACTGAATTGTAATTTCTCTCCAAAAGTAGCTTGGCAAGCCAAACGAAAAGCAAAAATATCAATTGTTAAAATGTAAAAAGTACAATTTAAAAGAATGTATAAAGGAGAAGTTTGGCTCATCATATTAGTATGACAAGAACCCCCATCTCAAACAACTTTTAAGACATAGGCACTTCAGGACTGGCGACAAGGGTCTCTGAAAGAAAAATCATGCAGTGCCACAGCAATGCATGACGTGCCTGGAAAACCCCTCAACCACAGGGAGCCACTGCCAGCGCTTCTGATCTCTCCTCTCTTCCCATGGTACCTCATACTTGTGATTTTTGGACATCTCCTAACAGTTTTAGGGTTATTAATGGGACGTACAGAAGGCGGCTACGGGTGTGCAGGGTGCAATGGGGTGTAAGTGTATGCTGAGTGTGGGGCAGGTGGAACAACCACTCTCAGCCCTCTCTGGACTGAAGCCCAATGCCCACTGCTGGTCCCGTGGGACTGAGCTCAATGACCTGCCTCCTTGCCTCCAGTCCTGTGCCCTCCACCTACAGAAAAAAATCAGTTTTATTGCCATAGTTACAGCATACGCTAACTCTCTCCTGAAGAAAGGCACTGTACAAAACATCTGAGTCCCAGGTGCACTTGCATGTTTAAGCAGTCGTTGAAGAATTTCTCACCCTTAACGAAACTGCGACTTCTGGGGGGTTGTGAAAGCCACGGTACGCATGGCTACCAGCAGCACAAATGGCAGTTGCATAAAGGAAATGCAGCTTTGCAGCAGGACTGGCTTTCACCATCAGCCTCCAGAAGCACACGCCGAGTCTCAACGTGTATGTGTGCAGCCTCTCTCCAATCTCCTACAAAGTCAACAGAGCAACAGGAATGCAGGTGAGACAAATAGGGAAAAGACATATAATTTGGCTTTTGCTGGGTTACGCATATCCATCCTGAGCTAGATCCTCATGTACATTGATGGTTGTGCCTCTGGGCTGAGGGCTCTACATTGGTATGAAATCTTATCAATATGTCAAGGCTACTCCTCAGCAGAATCACATTCCCTTCCTTCTTCAGTCCTGCTCAGGGAAGGGATCTTCCCCCTGGGCTGTTCCCCTCCATCACCCTAGGATTGATACACCGGATTTCCATTATGTTGAAAGCCAGCATGACTCTGTATGGCAGCTCTCCAGCCTTGGACGGAAAGGAATTAGGGCTTTTTCAGAAGTTCTCTCGTGAATACTGTTCAATACAGTGAGATGATTGTGTTTCTGTTCCCCATATGATCTCAGGGCACTCCCATTCCTGAACATTAAAATTTAGGCTTGTCTTTGGGAAAAAAAAAAAAAAAAAAAACATGAATATGGACAACTGACTCTTCAATGGAAAACGTGTGCATGAACCCATCTCCCTCTGGCAGCCAGGCTGGAACAGGAGCTCCCTGTGTCGCACAACAAGGCAACTGTATCTCCCTGCTACAAGGGAAAACCTGAGGACCAAGCCCAGCTGACCCAATTTACAATTTCTGAGCCTCCTGTCAGTGCATGGTCCTCAGCAAGTGCCCACACAACCTCCAGAAGACCATCCACGCCTCCTCAGGGACATCCTGTCCTTTCCACCAAAGGCACCCAACACAAGGGCAGTCACGCGTGGATGTGGAGTAGAAGACCTCTTGTGCATGCAGACCCTTGGGGCAGAGGCCAAGCCACCTCAAGCCACCCACCTGGCTCGTTCTGCCAGCCAACAAGTGGAGCTCCCTGTTTTCTTACTGTGGACGTTTACATGAGCAGCAAACCTTTTGGCTTGTGGCCATCCTCAGAAACACAGATCAGTCATTTATTTATATCAAAGAATACGGATGCTGGAAAACGCGGACGCAGATCAGTGCTCGGTTTGATAAACTGGTGCTATACAAACAAATGGCCAAACAACCTCCCACCCTCCTTCCGGCCCACAATCAAAGCAGCAGGCGGGGAAGAACAAACACACAAGAAAACACCACTGAGGTACCGCAAAAGTTTATTACCAGAATTGCTGTTCGTTATTGATTAAAGATTGTGGGAAAACGTTTGAATGAAATGACGGTTAAACATAGGGATGCCTGTGCTAGGTCAGAGGAGCAGCATTTCTAGTCCCCGTCCAGGATTATCTCCTACAGCAGCCGACAGGAATCACCTAATGACAGAGTGAGGACTGGGGAGGCTGCTCCCCAAAACGCTTCCGCAGGATGTGCATTTGCACCTCAAAGAGGTCCTGAATCAGAGGCGTTTGTGTCGGACGTCCCCGCATGGATTTTTCTTCCATGATCGTACCTAATTGCATTTTGAACTTCTCACATCCCCAACATCCTGTAGCAACGCGTTCCAAGATTTAATTGCATTTTGTGTGAAGAGGCATCTTCTTTTGAACCTGTCGCCTCATAATCTCGTTTGATGATCCCTCTTCCCCCCAGCTGTCACGTTAACCATTTCAGTAAATACTTCACCTTGAATCCCGTAGGAAACTTCCTTAAAAAAATAAGTTTCATATTTAGAAAATTCAGCTCTCTAAAACATACATACATCTCTGAGTATGTAAGATGCACCACCAATCTTCCTAAATAGCAAACCCAGGCTCTTTATTAGCTTACTAGGTCTCACCAAAAGCAAACACTGGTGATCCTAGCAGAGATACCTTATCTGATTCAATAGCAGCAATGCAGTATTTGCAATTTGTAAGGTGAGAACACGTGCAACACAAGTGCATAGCACAGACCAAGAACAGGTGTGCTATGGTATGCAAGCAGAAACACAGCTCTTAAGTGATCCACAGCACTTCTAGCACTTGCAGTCTTGAGCATAGTCATGAACTCGGCGTATTGGTGAAATCGTCCTGGCCTGTACTAATGCAAAAATCCTCAAATAGACCATTTCCATTGTCAGTCACGTTTCTAGAGTTTAATAGAGCTCTCCTCTACTCCTTAGTGATGCACACTGGTATTTCAGAGGGAAATGGGACAAGAAGAAAACCTGACCTTATGTTTCTCCATACACTTAGTTTATACAATCATTGTGTACAATGACTGTGTAAATCTGAATACAATCTGTAGGATTGGCAGGCTTAACCAACAAGCCCTGAACACTTAGGGCAGGCCTGCATCTCGCCAGCAGGACCTTACCCAGGAAAGCCTGGCCCTGTAGTATCCCTGAAACCACGCTCTGCCACAGCACAGCCCAGACTGATGGAGGAACGATGGCGGAGCACAGGCTGAGGTGATAAGGTTTATCGCTCCGCTTCCTTCACTGGTAACAGCCAGCCCTACACGGATACCGTTTTTAAGAGCGCAGACAAGAAATTACTGCCAGTTTTTTCCACAGTGGCACCCTCAACGCATGAGGGAGAAGGGGAGCGTGATCTAAAGAAGCACCGAACGAGCTAAGCCCAGCGGAGCCCCCGTGCCCCTGAGGCGAGGCGGAGCGCCGTGCCCAGCCGCCCTCAGCCTCCCCCGCACCTGCCCCTCACTGCGCGGCCGCCGCCCGCCGCCCGCTATTTATAGCGCGCTATTTTAATCGCGCCCGCTCATTGGCTGCCGTCCGCGTGACGCCTCCGGCTCTCCCGGGGCAAAGTCCCTGCGCTCTCCCCCCCCCCCTCCCTCCCCAGGGTGGCGGCCGGGGTGTGGCGCTAATGGCGGCCGCCGCGCGCGTGCGCAATGCCTGGGCGGGAGGGAGCCCTGTGGGGAGTCCCGGCTCGGTTCCGGGGGGGTCGCTTCGGGAGCGGCTCCGGGGTTGTGGGCTGCGCTGTCCCGGCCTCGCTGGGGAGGGCAGGGAGGCTGCGGTGTCCTCCCCAGTTGGGCATGGGGCAGGCGGGAGTCGCCTCGTGGCCCTCACCCGCCTGCGGGCTGTTCGGCTCCGCGCTCAAAATGGCGGCTGGGGTGAGGGGAGGCTCCCGCCAGGGCGGGCGCGGGGCTGAGGGGGCAACGCCCACCGAGGGCGAGAACACCTCATGATGCTGCTGTCACCTGTCCATCGATGCCCTTGTAGCGGGGAAGGGGTAGAAGGCATCCCCCCTGAGAAATGGGGCTGTGGGCATGACTGTGAGGGGACCTGCGGCTTCCACAATTGCTTTGGGTGTCGATCTAGCTGTGAATGTGCGCCGTGGGAGCCCCAGGGAGCAAGTGCCCAACGCTTACAGGAACATCGTGACAGAAGTGCCACACATACGTGCATCTGCAGACCTCTGACGCTGCTGAAATGAACCTGCAGAAGTGTCCCCACTGTGTCCATCTCTAGGTGTAAATACACACAGCCTTAAGTTGATGAAGCTTTGCTGATTTTGGTTTCCAGATAGGAGCACTCACAATTAGTCCACTCCTCCAGGACAGGATGGCACAGCATCTTACGGCTCACGTCACTGAAGGTTTATTTTTGGTATATAGCACAACCTTCTTGAGAACATCTACCACATGGGCTAAGTGTGTTACCAGAACTCGGCGCCACTCAAAAATAGCCTCCTGAACACCTGGCAGATAAAAGATGTGTTATTTTCATACTCTGTATTTATAGAAACAGTTTGTGATTATGGTTGGGATGTTTTCAGTAGTTGCAGTCCCTCTTGTCTCCAGCAGGTCTGCTAGTATATCAGTATGCATCTGATACTAAGGTCAGAAAACTTCCCCAGGAAAGATGAAAGACTAAGATTGCCATTTTGTGTGGTCAGAGCTCAACACTAACTGCTGTGTGCCACCCCATTCTGGGATGACAGATGAGATATAATTGCCTGGTATTCTTACGTGGGTGTGGATTATGCTCCAGTTGATCAAACTCTTATCAACTAAGGCAGCACTCAGAAAGGCCCAACTGCAAGTATTAGCTTGGCAAACCTAGCACAAGGCTCACCAAGCAGTGATAATTGCCTCCCTTAAATCTTGTGGAAATCATCATCCCTGGAGTCCTTGGATGTAGTAATCAAGAGGTTGCAGCAGTCAAGCTGCAGATGGGTGTTGTGGGAAATCCCGATTTCTACAGCCAGAGCTGCTTCTGGTAGTCAAACAGGTTCAAAATCCAACAACCTACTGGTGTGGCCTCATGATACTTACATGTATAAACCCTTCATCTCCCAGAGGAATTTGTCTATGCAGGCAAGATCTGTGTTAATCTGGAGCCTGAGCCAAAAGAATCCAGGAGGGCATCTGCCAGGAGATAGACCTACCACGTGCTTAGCACGCAGGGAACAAAGGGAGGAAAGATATGGAAGAAAGTCTTTTTACAGTCTTGTGTACTAAAAGCTATAGTAGAATATTAATTGGACTTTGACTGGTTCAGTTCACATCATTTCCTGATTTAGACCATGTTTTTGGCAAGTGGAGTTACAGCATAATATATAAACTTTGCAGAAGCTGTTTCTGTTTGTCCAGCTTCTGTCACAGGATTTCAGAACCTATTTCTGCTATGGCTTAAAAAAAACTAATTATTCTCCAAAGTATTTAATTGTTTAAAGCAAAACATTTGCTACTGGTCATTTGATAGTTCTAGAGAACAATACTGGTTATGCATCTTTTATGCACACATTTAGAGCTGTGTCATGCTTTATTTGTATTTACATATGAAGAACTGCTGAAAAAAGGACAGAGAAATGCATTATTCCCAGCATCTGCCTATCGATTCATTAAAATAAAGTTTTCTTCTTTCAGAAGGCAGTTCATTCAGAAATTTCCATAGTCTATGCCATGGGGTTTCCCAGGCTGTCACATCTGTACCACTACCAAGCCATATAAAACAGTGTACTGTAAAATTTTACACAGCACTTCACAGAGCTGGGCTCTTCCATCACTGATAATCACATCTAGACAATAAAATTTGGGATCTCTTGCCTCTCACATTCAAAGCTTCATTAAAAGTCAATTGAAACGTATGAAAGTCCTTTCAAGAATTTTAGTATAATTGAGGACATGCCCTCAGTGAACTTTTTTATAAAGCTCAGTGCTAAATTGTCTTTACTTGGACAAAGGTTGAGATGGAGCAAAAAGTAAATTTTGCAGTTTTCACATAATCTGCCTCTTCTCTGGTTAGCTCTACCCATGCCATGTGTCTTAAGCTGTTCTATCCAAACAAAAATAAAAGTAGGTTCCTGATTAACAATAGTCTTAATTTTAAGACAATTTCCATTGACTGGAAAGTCCAGATTCATTGACATTAACGTTCCTGAGTATGCAACGTAACTTCAGTCTTGTTCCTCAAGGAGTGGTTTTGGAATGATCCACACCTCCCAAATGCTTCAATTAACGACAGTTTAAAAAGAAAATCAAGACTTTCTTACCAGCTTAGAAAACCATCCGTCAACTAAGATCTCAAAAAAGTTTTTATTTGGATGAAGATTTTCCAACCTTCAAGCTAACTATATCAAGTGCCTGCTCAAGCTGAGCACATCTGATGATATTTGGAAAATAAACCTTGACTGTTGGGCTTATCCCCTATAACTGAAGCAAACTTAGATTGTCAAGGCTCTCATTGACTTTACTGGGAATTAAATCAGGGCCTGTGCCAAAAGTAAAATGCAGGTAATTCCCCAACGTTAAAAATGTGAAACTGCATTGTTAATGGAAGCATTGATTCGTTTTTTCTCTCTTAAATACCATAATTGTAGGTTACTGCAACTAAGTTTTACCACCACCACAAGACAAAGGCATCACCAAAGAATGCCAGTGAAGTTTTGCACTCACTGAGAAACTCATCTACTGCAGCTACTACATCTGTCTGTGAGTAGTGTTGAAAAATTATGTAGATCCAGTTCCTGTCTTGCCAGCGCCTCGGCCACCAGTACAGTGCACAGCTTAGTTTTCTGAAACCCCAGAATGGCAGAGAGTAAACTGTAACTGTTAAGGAACAGCTTGTAATTGAGGAAAGTTAGGGAATGATGTTTTAGTCATGAAGGGTGATAATTTTAGGTTACAATTGTTCACACATTCATAATCAAATGTATAAAATCACATTCTACCCGCCTCATTAATATACAATTTGTAATGCACAGGAAGGGTAGACTGAGTAGTAGTCTCTGTCCTTGCATTCAGAGGGCGGTTCTTTTAAAAAACTATTGTAAGGGGCGCTTAAATTAAGGGAATTTGTCACACACAAAGGTTTCTTACCACAGTGAACCAATTCTTGGCAACCTAATGAGAGTCTGAAAATCTGTTTGCAAAGCCAGTCTTGTTGCTTGTTGTGAGTGTTGCTGCATAGGAAAATAATTGCACCTTTTATCATGAAAATGTGAGCTCCAGAGTTCAGGGAAACAGCGCGCAATTTTGTAGAAGAGAACACAGAGGTCATTTTGTATGCATGCTCATTAAGGAAAGGAATTGCACCGGAATGTGGGAGGATAGAGAGTAAATATCAGAGAAAGTCCTATGTCTGCAAGAAAACAGGGCAGTTTGTATGCCACAGAGACTTATGTGTCTCTGTGTGTCTCTGTCTATGATGTGCAGACACTATAAAGAAATTTGCAGTTTTTACTGAAGATCATAGTTGCTAGAAGTTGTCTGTCTGCTGTACCAATATGGATTAGTCTGGATTAGTCAAGCAGTGTTACTCCTGTGGAGGAACAAACAAACAAACAAACAAAAAAGAGTAATGAAATCTGAAACTTGCTCTGTGATTTAGGGAACAAAAATAGAGGAAAATCTGCCTTTCACACAGTGGCAAATATGACAGGACAATACGGGGTTTGTGCAATTACATATTTATAAATACTTCCATTTTTTGAAGAACATTTTAAGATGCTTGTAAGGAATCAGTCTAATGTTGGGAAGTAATCATGACCCCTTTCCCCCATGACCCCCTTAATCATCCCTTTCTCAGTCTTCACTTTCAGTTGCCCATCCTGGGCCTGATCCTGACTGACTGAAATTAATGAGACTTTTGGAGTAAGGCCAGGGTCTCTCGTATGCTGCATTCAAGCCATGTAAAGCAGAACTCATGTAGAAAGAAGAGAAACATTGAGTTTAAAAGGCATGTTGTGATCATTTCCAGTTCCTCGATTTTGTCATTGACAAAGTTGCTTTACTCTCACGTGGTTGTAGGCTGGTAGCAGGGCTTGGGCTAGACCAAAAGCACTTGGTTTTCTCCAAAGTCTTGTGTTTGCTCACCTGACTGTGCCAGTACTCCCACAGAAATGCAGTACTTAACGCAACTCAAGTGTTTACACAACGCTGTTGTAAAGCAGGCCATAAATTACTTCCTTTATGGATATACCGGGGGGGTACATTCTGCTCACTGCTGTATTAATTGAGTATCAATTATTAATGAAAAACAAAACAAGAAGAATAGTAAAACCAACTTGCTATGCTGCTAGGATAATATAATATTTACTGGTTGCTGTAGCAGGCCCTTTTTCTCTCTCTTGCCAATGCTGCCCCATATGCTTGCAACAGTGAAGGTCCTCAAGCGTCCTGCAGCAGTCTCTTCCCAGCCCCGAGCACCTGCACCGAACTCACCCTGTTTATGGCAAGGGTTTTATTAACTGCTTACACAGAACAAAACTCTTCGTCCGACAGGGCTGTTGTAGCAGGGCCTTTGTGGGTAATTTCAAGCAATCCTCACCTGGCAAACCTCCTTCCTGGTTGCCGTCTATCCTCCAGTGAGAGAGTGTTTAAAGCAAATTCAGGATGAGCAATACCCTACTTCCTTCTCGGGAACAAGGATTGCTCCATGCCTCGCTGCACCATCACCTCCTGCCCCTCCTCGCCTGGGGTGTGAACAGAGGCCCTCGGTGCAGCTCCCAGCTGGGGTGAGGAGCGAGGGGTCAAGGAGGAAGGGGAAGAGGCAAGAAGAGCTGCACGGCGGGGCGGCTTGAAGAGCACCATTGACAGGCTGTGACGGGGAACAGAGCAGGCACTGGGCAAGCAAGTGGAGAAAAAGCAGCTTTGGGTTGGAAGTTGCAAAACAAATTGTGGAGCAGAGCCGAGCAGCCAGGCTTTTGAGGGCCCCAGGAAGCAGCATGTGGGTGCTGAGGAGCATAGCTCCAAGCTGGAAATCTTGTGTACATAATGAGCCTGGAAGCAGGGAAAAGGAGAAACTTCAATAATTCAAATAGTAGGCTTATATTTACCTTCTCTCTCCCTGTTTTTACTTAGGTGTGAGCCAAATCTGGCTGACCTCCCTCCCATGAGCACTGCCACCAAACACCATCTAACAAGCCTTCCCAAAAAAGGAGTCTGTGCACATAAATACCAGAAGTAATTAATGTATATACAACAGAACACACCGGGGAAAAAGAAAAGAAAAAAAAGGAAACCTGAAAGTCATTATGTTGAAGATCAGATTAAAAGGAAATGAAGCTGTTATTTTAAATAATTTCTCCCCTCTCATTCCAGGACAAACAACACACACGGGCATTTAGCTTGAGCTTAAAACTAACAGGACAACGGTTCTGACCAGCATCACTTCAAACTCCCCTAATTATCGCAGCTTTTTATCATTTCTGAAGCCCTGATTTGTTCCATTCATGTCATCTTAGTTTTCCAAAGAACTGACAGCTCAGCCCTTCCACCTCTACTTGTGTTTAAATAAGACGGCAGAAGAAATCAGGCAATAGCACCATGACTAAAAGCAGCATCAGGCCTGTAAACTCTTGCTACCTTCAGATTGTCATGCACAAACTCTTAACTTAGTATTTGATAAGGCCCATAAACAGGTGGATTGCTGTCATCCTACACTCAGACTGACAGAATCGGTCTGATTCTGACCTTACGCATGTGCAAAAGAATTTCTGACTTTGTCCCTGTATGTTGGGTGCAGGTCTTTGGATAATGCTTAAACCATGAACACAGTCCAAGGTTATCATTTCACATTAACAAGGGTTGTCTGAGAGAGCAATCTAAAGTAACCAATTAAGAATTACAATGGGAGCCTGTACTGAAGTCATGGAATTTTCTCCACAAGACCTCTCGGTTACAGTCCTGGTCTTGACTGTGAAGGGCTTTGACATTGAGGCAGGACTTCAAGTCTGAGTCCTGTGAGAAAGGGTTCACTTAAAATCATTGCTCACTTGCATTGAAACAGCTTCCAGAGCTTTCATTTTCTTTTCTGCAAGCAGAGTTTCACTACAGCTGAGTTTGCCATAAATGGGTTCTACAGAATTATTTACTGGACCTAAAAATGATTCGATCACCTCTTTCCTAATGTTCTGAGATTGCTTACAGGCCGAATTTGAATCCGTCTGGGAGCTGAATACATAGCATTGCATTTCTTTGCAAGAGAGGAATAACCAGGTTATTAGAAGAACATGAAAATAAGCTAAATTCACTTTTCAGTCCTGCAATATGCTTGTCATTGCAAGTTTTACTGGGTTCTTCAAGGATACCTATTACAGAAATACATTGCTTAAGCACATGTAGTTGCTGCAATTCTTTTCCTATGCATTAACAATTTAAAGAAAAATGTTATACCTGAAATTAAAAACCTCAATCTCAGAATTTTACAGCTCTGGTAAAAATCAGTGTTTAGAGATTTTAGAGCCAGGAGAATTTTGATTATTTGCCTCAGCTAACATGAAACTCAGTCAGCAATGCCAGTAACTTTTGTTTAGGGCTTTGTTTGAGTTAGATTGTTCTGCTGAAATTTAACACCTGCAAAAGCAAACAAAACTTTTTCTTATTTAAGCCATTATTTACCTACCATAGCTGTGCAGTGGCATTTGAAACACAATACTTAATTGCTGCTTGGAGCACAGAAAAAGAGATCGTTTCAAATACTACACATAAACTACTGTGGGGAAATGGTCGGCGTAATCTTACTTGAAATAGCACTATTTCAAAAGTCCTAAGCACTGCACTAATGACACTGCATACTGCATTTTAACATAATTCCTGTACAGAAGGATTTTTTTGTTTTGTTCGTTTTTTTCAAAATAAGGGTGAAGACTGAACTCTGAGACAAGAAAGAACTTTGTGCAAGAGTCTGTGCTGTTATCTAAAGAACACTGTTCCTTATCTCTGCGGACCCATACAGCACAGCTAAACCCACTGCAGTGATGAGTGAGCAGTTATTTCAGGCAATAGGGGAGGAGGGTGGAGAGCAACACAAGGAAAGAGCACATTTAGATGTCAGCAAGGGTAATACAATAGAAAAGCGTTCCTTGCTGCGACATTGCTCATTTATGGGACAGCCTCCTAAAGGATCGGGAGAGTTGCTATCACTTTGAACGTAACTGGAAAAAATACTGCATTGCTGGAGGTGGTTGCACTCGGAGAGAAAGAGCTTGGGTGCTGAGTGATGACCAGGACGGAGGTTTTGTTAGTCCTGTCCGCATTGCTTTCCTGGGGAACCTTATCTGCAGGTCTCCAGGATGCCTCCAACCCCTCCCAGGCACACCTCCTGTGAGGGGGGTCCCCACGTAAGGACGGGTGGCATTCCTCGCGAGCACGTCCAGCTCTTACTCCACCCCGTGAATCAGCTGCACATGCACACCCAGTTTTGTTGTCGTATCTAAGGGCCGTTTGGCATTTTCTTGTCTCATAGCATACGGCAGGTGAAGTGAACCTAGGTCACTGTTGGTCTTTCCACCCTTCTCAGTGCTGCTGCCCTGCCTTGCAGAGCAGCCGTGGAGGGCTGGGCAGCAGAAGTGCCCCCCAGGCCTGCACTGCCGTGTCTGGCTGGAGTCGGCTGAGCCCTTCTCGCAGGCTCTCGCCAACAGGCCTCAGAGACCAGTTTCCCACAGAAGGTAGCCAAGAAGCTGCTCACAGCCCCAGGCCCAGCACACTCAGACACTCTGAAGTGAGGTCACACCTAGGGTGTCTGCGTTTCAACATGCGGTGTCAAAACCAGGCCATGTTACCTGGTGTGGCCTACTACAAAGCCCTTACGTTAACCACATCCACATGAGAACAGTCTTTGGCCTTAGAAATGACCTCTGCAAAAAAGGCCATGGCTGACACTGTACTTCGACCTCACTCCTCATCTGCCCTGGCAGAGAGACCACAGTCAGGGAAAATAACACAGGGCAGCCCACTCTCTCATAGGAAAGTGCCACACATAACCATGTACGCATGCCTTTGGGCCAACATTTCACGCATGTCTACAAGATGTTCCAGCTCTTGAGCTCCTGGTCTTCCTCAGATCAAGGATCAAGGTGCAGCTGGCTTTGGAGATAATCCAAGGCAAGTCTACGAAGGTCTCTAATGACCATATGTTTGTGCTAAAACATGCAATGCAAAATCTGCAAGGCCAAATGACATTGGCAAAAACAGACAAACTTCTTGGATACAGAGACTCTACTTCACGTTTGATTGCTGCAACTACAGTGTTTTTACCACAGCGGGTTAATTAAACATACCAATTAGCTCATGAACCATCGGCTCTGGGGTCAGCAGATCCTCAGTCTCAACTGAGACCAGATAGAGGGACACAACACCCTGTTTCTGGAGTCCAGTAGCACCTCGCCCTTCTCCTCCCACACTGTAAGTGCTTGAAGGTCAAAACAGAGCCATGGACCAGCAAATCTGACTCCAAAGGCATTGCTAGCAGTTGCTGGGAGGTCATGCAGAGGAAACCATGGCACAAAAGGTGATCATACGGTTACATGTTATGCATAATCAAATAGATTTTTTTCCCCTCATCTTACTTTTGTCTTTTATTAAAAGAGACCAAACAATTCATCATGCAACCTTTTTAAGATAATCAACACATCAGTAGGTGAAACACAGAGCTGAGCTCTGTTTTGCCTAGGAGCAAATCAACTTTGTGTGAAATACTGGTTACATCTTAGGCAGCACTCCAATTCTATTTCAAAGGTTCAAGTGGTACCAAATTAGTACCTAGGTCCTGAGTTACCTACTGCAGACAGGTGAAATTCACCTGCTATTTTAAAGGTAGCATAATGATACTATTTTTCCAAAGTGTTTAAAGGAGTTGCTAGCCAACACGCTACAAGACTCTGGTGTTTACCTTTTGTGTCATGCGTCAGAGGTAATTACTTCACAAACTAGGTGTGTCATTGGGAAGCACTGAAAACTCCCTTTGTTTCAGGTTACCTGAATGCCTCAGTGCAGCAGGTGAGCCATAATCAACCTGATCCCCTTCTCCTCCAGTGAGGCCTCACAGAAGTTACTGGGTTTGGTAGCCTCTTTGTTTCTGAGTTACTGGCCTTAAGGCAGCTGGAGCTGATTAGATAAGGTGACTGTATCTGCAGCCTTTAAATAAAATGAATTTAGTTTGCCCTTACTGTTTAGCAGGCTTGTTGAAAACTAATTAAGGATATATGTATCCATTTGTAAATTGTATATGAGCTGTTTGCTATGAAACACAAATAGCTTTTTCCCATGAATGAATATTTAATTGAGGTCCAGGTAAGTCCTTACAAAATATCTGAGTTAGAATTTGGGTCTGGTGAAAGTAAGCAGTGTTCTGCTTTGTTTAGCAATGTCACCCTGCTTATACCTGCCTTGTATTTGGTCTTACGTATTTATCAGTGCCCGCCTGTTTTCAACATTATTGTGTTATCATAGAGCAAACAGAGGATTTCCTAAGAGACAGAAGGATTCTTGTACTTCAGCCTCCAGCTTAGTGTCTTACTCGTGATATACCAAGGTCAAAATTGCCTTCCTTTACCTGCAAGAAAACCTTCTACTGTATATTCTCTTCTGATTCTGCACTAGTTGTTCCCTGTGCAGACTGAATTGCCTTTGGCCAGCTGCAGTCTGAGTGAAGCAGAAAGAGATTTTGCTCCTAATCATAGAATCATAAAGGTTAGAAAAGACCTTCAAGATCATCTGGTCCAACCATCACCCTCCTACCAATGCCACCCACTAAACCATGTCCCCAACCACCAGGACCAACCCTTCCTTAAACACCCCCAGGGACGATGACTCCACCACTTTCCTGGGCAACCCATTCCAATGCCTGAGAAGAAATGTCTCCTAATTTCCAAACTAAACCTCCCCTGGCACAACTGGAGGCCATTCCCTCTAGTCCTATCACTGGGTATCTGCAAGAAGAGGCCGACCCCCAGCTCCCCACACCTTCCATTTAGGTAGTTGTAGAGAGCAATAAGGTCTCCCCTGAGCCTCCTCTTCTCTAGACCAAACAACCCCAGTTCCCTCAGCCGCTCCTCACAGGACTTGTGTTCCAGGCCCTTCACCAGCTTCGTAGCCCTTCTCTGGACACACTCCAGGGCCTTGATGTCTTTCTTATACCGAGGGGCAAGTGTTGCTTTGACATGCTTTTTTCTACAGCAGAAGCAAGTGATGCAGAGTAGTGAGGTTAATGTAATACCAGTAATAAACAGCAACCCCAATATTACTTGTTTTCTATTTCTCTTGTTATTTGATGTATTTTTTAAGGCCAACTAATCTTATGCTACAAAATAAACCTAATATATAATGTTCAAAGGGGAAAGGTCTTGTTGTATACAGCTTTTAAATATTTGAGACTAGGCAAGATATGGAGAAAACATCTGAAAGAGATGGTCCTGAGTGGAACAATAGGGTGGAATGACAACTGGGACCCTCTGCGCTTTACCTAGTAACCTCTCTACCTCAGGCAATTCCTCCAGTTTAAATTAGAAAAAATAATGGAAAACAATCTTTCATTGACATAGCTGACATTAAATGGCATAGTAATGCACCACATATATTACTGACTTAGGAGAGGCGAGAGCCATGCTAGATATTTTATCCTGGCTCAGTATTTAACTGCAAATTGCATTATTGATACTGCATGTTCTGGAGTGGAACAAGAAATACAAGCACCAGTCAATGCAAACAACTTCCACAACTTCTACTGAAAGAGCATTTAGCCGTGGAGAACTGGAAAGGTGTCAGAATCACTGTCACTTGGTCTTAAGTCTGAGATGTAAGGCCCTTCTAATGTTTGTTTCTAATGGCTTGATTTGAGAATCACTGGGCGAAACTCAACAGCTTACTTTATGCTGAAAGTCAAACAACATGGTCCTTCTGATCTTAAAAGCTGTGAGTCAGTACGATATCACAGGAAAAGAAAATGTACTTGATATCCATTAATTGTACATTTTATTCTGCATGCTTATTTTAGCCCTGAAATTCTGAATTTTGGTGCTCTTAGTTAAGCTGAAATAGCTTACTGTTTGTATTTTTGAACTCTTACAGACTCATCCCCACAGGGAGAGCAATATAAAGACCAGCAGTATATACAATTATAAAACAACTTGGAGTAAAAAAAATCCTCTGGTATGTAGATTTTTTTTTTTTCCTGTATATCAGCCAGTGAGTACTCTTTTTTTGCCTCCACCTCCTTTACTACTAACACCTGCTGTAAGCATACAGAAGCACGTGAACTAAGTTAGTCAACATTATCTGACCTGCTCTTTTTGTCAACACTGTCTTTATACATCTCTGGTTTGATGTTAAAAAAAAAAAGAAAGAAAGGAAAAAAAAAAAAAGAGAAAAAAAGTGAAAGAGCTGGTCCCTGTAGAAAGAGTTCAGACTTGCAGGGAATATTTGCAATATATGGCAATGAGCTCTGCTTTTAATCAGACTCCAAATATAAAAGCACAAAGGAAGATATCAAGGTAAAATAGAGATTACCTATCCAGGGGAACTCCCTTCCTCTTTCCTTTCTTATCGTATGCATTAAGATCATTATTTCATTTTGAGACGTAAAAGCTGTGTTGCCCCTGGTTTCCATTTGCTTCAAGTCTTGGACAAACATGGCTGGATTTACATGTGTGGTATAATCTCCACAAATTCAGCACATCATGAATTTCGTTTGTCACTTTATACATTTTTAAACAATGCTTTGTGATGTGATTGTTCTCTTTCAATAGATTCGGAAAACTCTCATTACTTTTTCTGTTTGTTTATCTTTGTTGTTAAGATCAATAATTCACTGTGGATTTCAGTTACAGAGACCATTACCATAGATTTTCCCTCCCTGATCACATGTATGTTTAAACCTGCCTTTACTTAGCATGTCCCCATACAGCTCTGTGATGGTGAGCCAGAGGGTAATGTAGTCTCAAGAAATACTTGTGGGTGCAGTTGAAAATAAAATGAATGCAAAGATACGGGTCTTCCAGCATGTAACCATTAGAGAATTTAACGGGGTTTATTTCCAGGCCTGCATTCACCTACCCATTTCTTAGTACAAAATGGACTTGTGGGAATCCACACTAACTGGAAAAACGCATTGATTGAACTTGGCAGAAGCTTCTCAATTAGGAACAACCTAAAATGAGGAACAAGCTTTGAGCTCTTTTACCTTGTATATCCCCTTCAAAAGAAACCTGGAGAATGTCAACAGTGCTTTGACAGAAAATGCTGGTCCACGGTGACCTGAATTTTTCGGGTTTTCAATAAGCTCAGTGTGGGTAATGAGGAAGCAGCTTTCAGTTCAGGCAGAACTAGAACTCACCAGATCCTTGGCCACACTTCCTGAAGTGTGACATTTCAGGAATTATAATGCCAATATTTCAGGAATTGTAATGAGGAATAAATTGCCTTTTCACAGTCATGCACGATGCAAGAGAAGTTATTGTCAATACGTTACAATTCCTTTTCCTCCACAGCTGTTGCAATTGACAAAGAAAATCATCCTCTGTCCTAGGTGAGAGCAAATCTCTTCAGATATATATAAAGTGGCTCAGAATGCGGTATCCTTCCTTCTACCTGCTATACTGAATGCCTGCGAGTTGTCAAGGGGACAGAGTTAGCCACTCTAAATTTCCAGTTAAAAAAAAAAAAAAAAAAAGCCCTGGAGTAAAAATGCAAAGAAATCACCAGAGATGCTGCAAAACTCTTCCAACCACGCCTTGCCAAAAACTCTAAACCTGCATAAAGCTTCATATGTGTAGAAAGGAGGAGTTCAAGCCTGTCTCTTGTTGAGACCACTGATTTTGCATGAGCAAAAAAGAATGGTGGTTTTAGGACACAAGATTCCATATTTCACAGTTCCAGGATCATCAAGCTTAGGAAGTTTTATTTTGACTAAAACCTGGCTGGCACCAAACCTGTTAAGCAAAAGCCACTTTATAATGATAAGTTTAAGTAGAACAGCAAAAGTAAATGGGTCTTTCTTTAAAAAAGGGAAGGCAGGCTTGATTAGGTTCTTAAAATGCAGTTTGGTTAGAGGGCAGTAGGGCACAAGAGCTGTTACAGGGAAGAAAACAGAAACTGAGTTCTGCTACTGACCTGCTGAGCAATCTAGGTCCTTTCATCACCTCCTCTGCTTTAGTAATTCCTGTAAATTGTTAGTAATGCTATCCTCTTAATAAAGAAGGTTAAGTGTTGGATCAGAGCGGCTCTTAATCCTGTAACTTAAAGGCTTCATTTTGATTTGGGTCTTATGCTTGACTGTGAGATCTGAAAGAAAATGCTGTAGTTAGGGTGGCTATAAAAGCACTTTCCTGCTTAGCCAATGCCTACATCTAGAAGTAACCATAGATTTTTCATATGAAAATTCCCCCAGCTTCTACATTTGTATGTTTTTTTCATATTGCTATTTCTGCCCTAGACTTTTGTGATGGGAGTTGATTTCATGACTGCTCCGACATTCCCCCACCCAGACTCCAATGGGGATTCAGTCCGTAAGCAATCTTAGACAATGCTTATCAGTATTATATGTGATGCCCATGCTCCAAAAATTCAGTGTGCTGACTGTCAGGACACTCTCCAGAAAGCAAGAGAACAGGGGGCTTTCATCCCCTCTCTGGAAACAGGAGTTAGACTGGCTGCACTGCATCTGCAAAGAATGCATAGACTTCTATATAAAAGAGAAGAAGGGGATAACATTATATTTCTTTCCATCCATTTTTGGGGGAAGTGGGGAGCGAAACATAAAGGACGAAAATCAGGGATCAGCTACAGAAGAGAAAATCAGCTACAGAAGAGAGTTTCTTACTGTAACAGAATACCCTGCCAAACTGAGAGTTTAGTAAGTCACTGGTGCTCTGCAGTCAAGGTGGTTTGAAAACATACCTCACACAAGGCAAAAGCCCAAGAAGGAAGCTAAGAGTCTCTAACATGTGCTCCAACCTGTCAGTTGTTTCTCGCTCCTTCCACAGAAGACAATTCTGCCTGTATGCATTCAACATGTTCTTGTTGGTTGTGTTTGGGTGGAGTGGTGTTGAGTAAGCCGGTAGTTATGGATACCATTGAGGTATCTATCTTTCCCCATATATTGCAGGTGATTGTAGGAGAATGGCACAGGGTTAGGTGCTGTGGCAAACAGGAACCTAAAGATTGTATGTTGCCACACTTAATTATTAGTCATCTAAATTCCTTTTGCCTCTACCTCTGTGTGATTAGGAAGCAATGGTAAGCGTAATAAAAATTCAAGGGGTTAAGCTTGGGTACATAAATAACATGGAAACAAGCTTACCTGACTGATTCAAGTCATTGAAGAGATTAGGATCCCTTAAATGAGGTATCACTCCAATATGGAGCCCCTGGTTGATGGTTTCCGAGCCCATGCTGAGCTTCAGACAGGAAAAGATTTGGAGAATGGAAATCTCCCTGGATCAAAATGGGCCTCCCCTTAAATCTGTGCAAAATCTCCTGTTTCTAGGGTATGCAGACACAAACATATTTTGGCTTTTCTTTTTTTCCAAAAAAAAGCCAAAATATGGATGTTAACACTAAGGAATAAAAATATCTCATCTGTATATTTTTTGCATCCATATATTCCCCCCCAAAAAATAATCCAAAAACACTACTTGGGTTTCTGAGTGAAAGCTACAAAAACTGGGTTGTTTAAGTATTTCTTACTTGGAACAGTCGTTTCTTGTGCTTGGCAGTTTACCCAAAACAGTGGTATTCTGGTCTGGTCCATGTCCCATGTCCAATGCCCACTGAATCCTACTGAATCCCAGCATTAACTTATTGCTTAAAAAAAAAGAGTACAGAAAGTATCCTCATAAATCATATTTTATTAAATTAACATGATGAAAGAACATCTCAGTGGATTTGTTCCATCTGAAAATGGAGGCCATATCTGTTCCCCAAAGATGTTTTATCCAGTGAACCTTTCTTAGAAGCCGTTTCGCTTAGACTATTTCTTCTCGCCTGCTGTTACATGCTGTCATGCCGCTGGCTCAGTTTTGACAGTATAACGCTTCTTCTAATCCCTTGGGATCATGCAACAGGAAAGGAACATAGCCGCGAATTCTGTCAGTCTCCAGCTCTGCTCCCCTCCCCTTTCTCTGACAGACCTGATGCAGGAACATGTCTTTCATTTGAATGTAGCACTTCCAGTTGCTGCCTGGAGCAGTCTGTGAGGGAGGACACCGTTTGGATCTTTTCTAATGCAGGACCTGAAGAAAACACGGGGGTGTCTTTTTTTCTTACCAGCCCTTGACATCTTTCAGGGTCTCCCCTGCCTTATATTTTTTCCATTTGCTGGTTGTTACTCGCTTTGCTTTGCAGCTCCCCATTCTCGTCCCGTGCCTTTTCTCACCAAACAGCCGCACGCGGCTTGAAATGGGGATGTTGCAGGCAGCGGCTTGGGTGCAGGCTGCATGATTTCCTTAACCTCACAGCTCAGCTACATGCCATCGCCGGCACAGCGGAAGAGCTGCGTCCTACACGCTGTTGCCCATGACTATGTAAATACGAGCTGCTCTTATGCCCAGCCAAGCGAGGAGATGCTGCAGGAGGCCCGCAGCTCCTGCAGAACTCACCAATACTTTATCTGCAGGAGCGCGTTTATGGATGAAGGAGGACAAGGAACAAGGGGCAGAGACACGGACTGTGTGTCATCTTCGCGTGTCTATGAATTGTTAGGCTGGTTGCACAATATTTTTTGGTCTCAACGGCCAACTGAATTAGTCCTGTTGCTTTGTACTGAGCTTGGATTTTCGAACTTTTCTTGCTGAAAACGTCCTTCGACACACAAACCTGTCATGTTCTTAAGTAATCCCATCTCCTGATTTTGGACTTCTGGAAACACACTAACTGTTGGGACACAGGTGCAGGCGGGGCGCGGCCCGGCGGCCATGTTGTGACAGGGCAGGGCGCCGGGGGCTCGCCGCGGGGGGCTGAGGGGAGGCAGCGCCCGCGGGCGAGGGGCACGGAGGGGAACGAGGAGGAGGAGACGGAGCCGCCCCGACAACCCGGCGGGCAAAGGCAGCCGCCCGGCGTCGCCACCCCGCCCGCAGGCACCTGTTGCCCGTCGCTTCGAGGGCAGCCCCGCCCCGGGGTGGGGGGGGGGGCAGGGGGCGGCCGGGATCCCCTCGAGGAGCCGGGTTCTTCTCCCCCCTTCTCGGCCGTGGGACGTCGGAGCGGGGCCGGCCCCGCAGCTCGGAGGGCGCTGGGGGAGCGGCGGGTAATGGCCGGCGGTGGTGAGTCACCGCCGCGGCCCCACCTGCGTACTTAACCGCCGCCGGGCGGCCGGCGCCGCACTCGTGGGCTGCGCTGCCGCCGTGGCCGGGAGCGGCTCCTTCCTCCTCATCATCCTCAACCCCTCCTCCTCCTCCTCACAGGGCGTTCGGCAGCTGCTGCATGAGCGTGTCCCTCTCGAGCCGGGGAAGCACCGAGAGCGCTGAAAATGCCCAAGCCGGTAAGCTTTAGGCACCAGGAGCACCGCGGCGGCTTAACGGGGAGCGGGGGGCGTCCCCTCGGAGCGGCACGGAGCCCTTCGCCGCTGCCCCCCGCCGCCCTCCTGCCTCCTCGGGGGTGTGCAGCCCCCTCCAGGGGCTCTCAGGCGGAGAGGTTTGGGGCTTCGCCGCTTGTCCGGGGTGGCAGAACTGCCCTGGTGTCCGTTTGGTATCGGCGTGCGTTTGTACACGCGAAACGCGCATCTGAAAGCCTAGGGTAAACGCTTCATCTTCGCGATTAAAAGCTAAATTGCAGAGCATTAATGCCTTTTGCCACGGTGCTACTGGTGGGTCTATTGCCAGATAGTCTCTACTATTAAAAAAAAAAAAAAAGGCAAAAATAAGTAACTTTTTATTATTATTGAAGACAGATAAGTTTGCTTAAGCTTAGCTTTTTTTTTTTTTTTCATTACTCCTCATTTACTTTTTTGAGCTTCCTCCCCCAGGGGTTTGCTAGTGTATTTTTGTTTTGTTTTTAAAGCCTGCTGCGCTCTGCCAGTTAGAAACACGAATTCTCTTGAGGAGCTAACTGCCTAATGCAAAGCTTTGGGTATTCGCTGGGGCAGACGTGCTTCTGAACCCCCAAGAGCATAATCAGAGCAGATTGTTGTTGCCCTCTGTTTGCAACAGGGGTAGTGCCTCTTAAAATGCAGTGCAGTAAAGGAGTAACGTGATTATTAGCTACGCCCGGTGGAATTGGAGTGAGCAAGCTTATCTTTATGGTCATAAGCAATGGGCGTTCTACCGCCATAGCATTAAACTTGGTTTAACTTACTTTTTTTTCAAAACAGAAGTGCTTAAATTATCTTGCACTGTAGTTCCTGTAAACTTCAGGAAAAAAAAAAAGTAATGCACCCAGTCTTTTTAAGAAATGCTAAATCTTCAGTCTCCCTGGATGTATTTAGACAATAGGAGATGACGTATTACAGCATAGAAAAATGTGTATTGCAAGGGCCCTTCTGCAGGTGGGGGAGAAAATATGTAATTTACAAAGCATAGATGTAAGATTTTGTGTTTGTGTGTGGATAATCTCTCTCTTAGTATTATTAGTCATTTGCTAATTCCAGGGTGCTTTTCTTGAAAAGCACAACTTAGTTTAGGATTAAGTTGTACTGGAAGCCATGGATAAGTGGAAAAAATCTTTAATCTCTTTAAAAAAAAAAAATATTATATCTGGTCTGGGTATGCTATTATTCCTTCACAGATGGTGATGTTTTTGTTTATTTGTTGACTGACTCACCAGTGAATAACAAAGGTGAATATTGTAAGCCCCCTTCCACTGGGGAAGGACAACTGTACTCAGATGATTTCTGAGATGTGACCTACCGGCTGGAATTCGTGGCGAAGACTCTGTCAATAGTTTGTATAGTGTAAGCGCTTTTTTTTGCAATCTGCATTTAATCTTCTGTTCAGTGGGGCTAACTGCCATCGTACTGGAAACAGAAAAGGGGAATTTTGCCACGTCTATTTTAATACAACAATTTAATTTGACTGCTTCAGACTGAGACAGTGAATTTGTGACCTTCCAACCCACCTCATTTGCTCTTAATACAGCTAAAAAGGATTTCGGTCAGTTTGCAGGGTACGGTGGAAAGGATGTAAAGATGTCACTCCAAAGGCAAAATTGTGCTTAGAGAGAGCATGATAACAGCCTTTGGCATCTGTGAGGAATGATAGCGTGAACTCTGTGGAAACACAGGGATGCAGTTTTAGTTTCTGGTAGGTCGAATATATGGGTACTAAATATTTGCTACCTACAGCTGTTTGCATGTCTTGTCAGCTTGGCATAAGTAAATACAATGTTGTTTGGCAGATCTCATGTTGATGTGGGTACAGTTTGACAAGCTGGTCATCAGTTGTCATCTTAAAATCTTTATTTCTTAGCAAGAAGCAAAGTTTTTGTCAATCATCTTCTCCCTATCCCTAAGAAAACTAAGGTAAACCTCTGTGTAAATCTTTTATTTTAACAAATTGTGCACCAAGGCACTTACAGATCATGATTGGAATTTAGTCTTTCACAGTAAACTAGTAAGTCCACTAACGCTAGAACATTAGTGATTTTGTATTTTAATAGTATATCATAGTGAAAAGCTGTAAAGCAAAATATATTCCAGATTCCGTGGTATCATTTAGTTGTAATTAGTTGGATCTGATGCATGTCTACAGTGCTCGAAACAAATCTTAGAAACCTTCCAGAAAATAACTCTAAAGTAACTTTTTTATAATAAAGGCAAGTGTTAATGTATAACTTAACACAGACATTCTGCTGTGTATAGCAGTTACGTAACAGCAAGATCTCTGAGGTAAGCTATATATGTATAACTTGTTCCCAGTTCATAAGGGTTTTTAACTGGGAGTTCATCAACAGTTCAGATGCTTAACTTCCATCTAATTTGTACCGTAGTTCATTAGGTTTTGCAAATGGTGAATTATTACATACAAAAGTGCAAGAGACATCACCTTGTCCAAATCTTGTTTTGTTATCTGAAAACAAGTGAAATGCTCAATAAACTTATTTGATCAGCCTCATATCTGTTCATTACTAGAGTGCCTGTGCTCACTGCATTTTTCCTATATCAATATGATTCTAGTTCATTTCTGTTTCACTCATTATATAGATGGTATTTTAGCTGAATTACGTTCTTCTGCAAACCAAACCAATCTAATAAATAGAATTGTAGGGCTGTGGACTGTTGAACGTTACTTACAGAAGGAGAAGGAAATGTGATCTCTGTTCTATAGACCTCTTAATTTGATCAGACCTGTCGGCATGCTCTGTTACTGTTTTTGAAGGTGGATTTTTTTCTTAGGAAATCTCTTAGGGAAAAAAAGCCTTACAAGAAATGAAGTCAGCTTTGCAGCAGAGCATTTTCTGTAGTGTCACACAAAAACCTTTAATACTCGTATGCATGTATATAATGCTAAAGAGAGGACAGCAGTAAATGCAATCTAACAGCTTGTGGTGCTAAAGAGAATACAGGTGAATAATACAGAGAGGCACCCTTTTCTAATATATTTACTAATGGCCTGTGTTCAGGAAGCCAAGCATGCTACTGAAACGTGTCAATACCGTGGTGGTGGTATTGGTGATGTAGAGGGCTACCATATAAAGGGGTGTAAAAGCTCCATTTCAGCGGTTAAACTTGGAGGGGTGGAAGAAGGTCCCGCAGTATATGGGCTGAAAGGATGTGGATTGGTCGTTGATAGAATGGCTGTTCTTGTCCATTGACCTACAATCTGTGGGGTTTCTCTAATGGAAAGCACTAATAGAAGGTGCTAGTGGTAGCTTTCGTAGAAGATAAGTTACCATTTTCAATGACATTTCATTGTCCAGAAAATACAAATCCAAAGCAGAACCTACAAAAGGCTTTGGGGATGACTGGAGGCAGAAAGCCTCCTCACAAAAAGAATGCTGGGCTAGTTTAGCCTGGTAGAATTAAGTTACCTGCTCTCTCCCCTTTAAAATAAAGGGTTTAAATGACAAAGAGAAGGAAGAAATGCTTTAAGCAAGACTCGTTGTTTAGGAGACTCTTGAACATCAGAGCAGTTAACTTTTTGGTTGCTTTTCCTTCCCCTGTCACCCCCCTCCCCTCTGCCTTGGTCTTATTAGGAGACTATTCCAAGACTTAACACCCTTAAAGATAAAGTCTGACAAGGATATGTTTTAATGCTGCTGTATGTAGGAGTGCGGAACTGGAACGGATGACTCAAAAGGTTTTTCCCAGTCCTGTGTTATTATTAATGTGCTAGTGTGTGCTTGGTATTAAGTGGTTAGACGAGTCCTCTGTACCTGTTTGCTGTTGAATATACATGCGTTCTGAAAATGAACATGAAGACCGTGTGCAGGTCTTTTGCCAAGCCTTTTGGTCTCTGTGAGCACCTTTTGGCATTACAATTCAAGAAGTTTGTCAAGAGGTGAGTGTAGCAACAGGAATTCAGTCAAAATGCAAATAATAGTAATTATTGGTATTTCCCAGATCTTCCCAGTTTGTTCTTGACTGTGTCTTCTAACTGCACATATGTTTTATCTTCAATTTCTTCACATCAGATTGCTATAATTGTACTGAAATTAAAAAAATCACAACCATAAGTTCTCATAAATAATTAAAATACTCTTAGTTTATGGAGAGCTTTACATTTAGACAGTAATAAGATTTTTGCCTTTCCTTGTAAGCACAAATTGCAATACGTCAGATGATATGGTATTTAGTGTACTCGGTACCAGGAGGTGTATAATCTAGTGCAAAAAGTAAAGTTTATATCTACCATATGTGCAAAGTCCTAGTCATGGCTGCAAGAGGAAGGTGAAGGATTCTATTAATAGTAAAAGTAGGGAGTAGTTCACAGACGGCTAAAGTTGTAAGAGAAAGAGCTCACAATTGTGCCAAAAAAACAAATTACTGTATGAGCTGAATAAGCATTTCGGAGGTCAGTTTGTTCTCTAGCTGCTGCAGAGAAATCAAGGGTGTTAACTGTTAATGTTAGCCAGTACCTGAAGAATTTCTTAGCGTTCTTAGGGGGCAGAGGGAGAAGATGAGCCTTCCTATTCTTCTTCCTCTGCCCACATGAACATCTTCCTCTGTCCACACACATGCACACGAAAATGAAAAAAAAAAAAAAAAAACAAACCACAGCGATAAACCAGGACTTCTTGAGAATAAATCTTCCTGATGACCATTGAAGACTCCTGCATCAGTGTCACTCTTGTTTGGCACTCTGTGTCCAAAGAGCTTTAAGCGCACTGTAAATCCCATAATCACTGAATTGACCTTGAAGGAAGGCAGTGCTGCCCGAGATCATTGAACCACGCTGCACACTGTTAAGTAATATATCTTGGCTGGGTTGTGTTCTTGTTTTTGAAACCTGGTTTCAGCATTAGGTAATGTTTAGTCTGTGAGCTGAGAAATATATCTCTCGGCTGAAGCAGCTGAGGTCTCAGGATTTTACTGAGCAGCGCGCAGGATTTTTTTCCTTCTAGGAGAGGGGGAAAATTGTTACTGTGCGAGCCTGGAAGGAAGGCTTAGTCTGGTGTAACAGCTAGCGATACGGCCTCCACAGTGCTCACTTGTTCAGATCCAGATTTTGTTTCTCTTTCTAGTCCCTGCTTCACAATGGAAAGTATCATCTGCTTTCATCTTTGAGAGAGCATGAGTAGCATGTGCTCGGCTGGGACTGATGAGCACCTGACTCTGTCAGCTGTCAATTAAAATAAAAGTCCCGAGTCAAAATTAAAATAGTGGAATCTCCTTCTGAGTGAGGAGGACAAACTGTTGCTTAATACCAATGACTGTTGTATTTAGGACCACTTACACATGTTCCATAGCTTTCTGCTAGCTTTGAGATGTCGGTATGGAATTGCCCCACAAGATTACTGTGTAGTTGATTCTCCCTCCAACTTTCATGAGCAAGTGCTCTAGCTAGAGTGTAAAAACTGAGCAACGTTGCCAATACAGTCTCTTCCTCTTGATTTATAGCATGGAAATGTCCCCGTTCACTGCAGCAGTCCTAACCTCAGCATGGGATGTGTGTGGACATCCAGTTGGTGAATCTTGGGCAGAACAGAGCTGCTCAGCTCAGCCAAGAGACCAGCAGGCACACAGAGCAGATCTGTGGGCTGCCTGCCCTGAAGATGTAGGGATTGAAGGGTCTCAGGCCTGTAGTGGGGTGCCGGTATTTAGCCTGACAAGGCCAGCAGAGGACTTCACAGGCTGTACTGCAGCCACTTCAGAGTTCTTTGTGGGAGCTCAAGTTATTCTTTAACATCTTACTGAATACACTTTAATCGTGAAAGCTTAGCTGGCTTAACTTTTTGCCTTTGTAGAGAGAAGTGATTATACAATGTTCCTGATACACAAAGTATGTGGTATAAATTGGCAGGTGGGTTTGCATAATTGATATATAATGATCTGAGCATCAGGGAAGATAGCTTTCCCCTTCAAAACCAATGCAGCCTTGCAGGCAGAGTTTCCAAAGCTACTTTTTCTGCCCCCCTCTGTGCTCTGTATGCCTTTTGTGAATCACTAGGACCTACGTTTGGCATCACATTTCAGTAGTGAAGGGCCTGTGAAGTTTCATGTCAGAACCCCATGAGCATTTTTAGGAGTCAGGGGGGGTATTTCACCAATCTTTCCAACTTTTCCTGTATTACCTATAATGTTGCAAGAGCAGCCTTTTTGCGATTAGCTGACGTTCCAGGACTTGCAGTGGCCTACCTTTATCTGGGAGCAAACAGTACCTGTTGCATAGTGTTTAAAGTACCTGGCTGGGAAGTGTAAGCACTGCAGCGAGTTGGGCGTGTATCAGGCTGTCAGGCTATTGTAGGCGATCACATCATATAATCCTACTCATAAATTTTGCGAATGCCATGTGATGGGTTCCGCCGAAGTCCATGAGATAAAGTGAAAGAACCTGATTATAGAGCAGGTAAAACAGAGGGGTGAGGTATCAAATCAATAAATCCCTCTCTGACAAATGGATTCATAACTAGAATGATGAACAAACACACATCATTACCTGGGCTGCTGTGACATGTCGCACTGCTATTTCTCCTTAAGCAAATGCAGTTCATGTTCTTCCTGCACTTTGACTTCTGTAAGAATGTGGCTGGCCTCACCGGGTCAGGCGGAAAGCCCCTCCAGCCTAACGCTGCGCTGCTGTTGTTGGCCAAAAGCTGATGCCTGAGGAAGAGCGTTTGAAAGATACGCACCATTGCTTTCCTCTGAGCTGCTGGGGTATTGGAGGCCTGAAGTTCCTATCTAATGAGTTACTAAATGGATTTCGGTGAACTTGTCCAGTCTCCCCTTGAAAACATGTGAACTCCAGCATCCGTGAGGCTGTCCTAGATAACCTTCACGATGTTTGAGAAGTTACCTACAAAACTCCTTGCTGCAGCTCCGTTTGAGGAACTGATTTCTCATGTTCAGAACTGACCAGCTTTGATGTGTCCTGCTTTTTCTGTTGTTACAGGCACTGAACACTTGGTCCTTGTCCACTCTGTCCATGTCTGTTGTGACTTTGTGCTCTTACGTCCTAGCCTGTGTTAACTTCCTTCCAAACTGAGAAGTCCTAATGCACTTGGTTGATCCTTGCATAGGAGTTAGTTGTTCTTTGTAAACTCTTTCCGGTTCATGTCTGGTGCAAAATAGTTCTGCCTCTTGTGATGTCTACATCTGGGAAGAGCACCGCTGTTGAAAGCTTCTTTCCAACAGTCAGTTCTTAGTCTCCTCAGACTCTCAGAGCATAATCTTAAGAAAATAAGTCACAGCCTCTCCTTGTGGTCACACTGCCCGTTCTGCTGCAGTCTAATGTGCTGTTCTTCTACTGCAGAAGAACAATCATTGTATCTCGTGCTAGTACTGCTCATGCAGGGTCTACTGAAAAAGTGTTGAGTGCTGGCAGGTTTTGTTGTTGCACAGTCTCGAGGTGAGTATCTGTCAGATTTTGACTCTTAAGAATTACTGTTTTCTGTTTTTTATGCATACTACACTCTAGAATCTATGCCTCTGCATAAGCACTGGAATAAAAGGTGCCAATATTAGTGCTAGTATTCGTGGAAAGCTCCGAGGCTCTTGCAGCTTTTGTTTAGGTAATTCATCCCTTCAGCCACTGTTCCTGTTTGTTGCTAGTTGGTACTGTGAAATTCAGCTGCTGTGTAAATCACTGCCTGCCTGCTCGGCATTTTCGTTTGGAAACAACATAGATATGAAGTGTTGTTTTTGTTCTGGATCAAGACGATGAGATACTCAAATATTTTGCTTTTCTCTTGCAGGGATTGCAGAAGGATCATGTTATGTAGATGACTGACATAAGTATTAGAGATGTAAAGTTACTTTAAAAGATTATGAAACTAGAATAAAAGTTAATAGCTTGAACATCAATATCTGCACTTGGCCTCATGCTAATATTTCTGATGGAAAACCACAAAAACTGTCTGGTTCCTACTGAATTCTGACATGGTGAGATGAGGCTTATTTGAGGATTGGTTGTGGGGTTTCCTTTAAACTTCATGTGTAAAGCCTTAGCTTGCAACTTCATTATGTTTAATTGGATGTGATGGTTGTCATGACAAAACAGTCTGTGTGTGGAGCAGTTTGATCCAGCGGCCTCCAGCTTCCCTCTGTATTTATCCTTTAGGTACAAAGGACCTGTTGTTGCTGCAGTCTGTGTTCTTAAATCTGTCCTAACGCTCGCTGGGGGCAGATGGCTCGCCCAAGCAGCAGTGCCGTGACGAGTCTGCTGTCACCGGCTGCGCGCTTGTTCTTTAAAGAGATCTGTTGCTTGTATGCAGATATTCCTAGTGCACAGCATCAGAGAGACTTCAAGTGTTACTTTTTTTCAACAGAACACATTAAGCCCTCAAACTGGTTCCTGACTTGTTCTATGTTGAGGGCAAATCATCCCTCCTGCCCTCAGAGAAAGTAAGATCAAGCGGTTTTTGTGGAAAACATCTGATCTCCCTAATTGAAGGGGGGTTGTTTAAGGGTAATATCTAGGGGCATTTCAGGGTTAAATTATGTTGCTTTATGTCTTGTTAGGGCATAGGGATGCCCCTAGGTAATCTTAAAAAAAAAAAAAAAAACTACTGTCTCAATTTTTAATTTTCTTTATAACTGGAGACAGAATGATACAGTTTGTGTGTTAGGAAAGAGTTGGGGAAACTTTGGTTAGTGAAGAAAGGTTTTATTTATTTATTTTTCTTCCTGGAAAGAGCATTTTTTGTCTTTGCAGTTCCACTGAGGAGCAAATGTTACTTGAACACAGGTGGGCACTGTTGGATGCCTGCAGCTGAGATGGACTCATCTGGGAGCAAGGGTGGTTAAAGATGTAGGGTTATACACAGTTCCCACAGCTGCATGAAGTGTTCATGATCTTGTGGCATGCAGGGTGTTACTGCTTGACCTTACGTTGAGAACCGAAGTGCATCTGTGACTGCTGCTCAGCATTTCACACAGATGCCTGCTACTCGGTTTTATTGTTTGCTAATAGAAGATGTATCAGGCTTTGGTTAAGGAAACTGAAAGAGGCGTGTAATTTAGTATGACATTTCATCTTCTGCATATCTAAACTAAATAAGTTTGAAATCACATTCTAGGATTATTCTCATGTTTGATTGTATGGAAGGTTTCACGCTATCTCGCAAAGAAGAGCCAAGTGACCTGACAGCAAAATCAAACTCAATATATCAGCCTTCTTGTAATCTGTGTATGGGGTGGGGGGTAATTTTGTCCTGAAAATTCAGTCTGCTCTGCTAAAACTGGAAATTCTAGATGACTCCCCAGATCTGGGTGTTCAAGGTTTTCCTGCCCATGTGTACAACCCCCAGCCTTCATCCAGGAGAGTCTTTAGCTTTCCAATTTCATATCAAAATTATTCTTGGCTTCCCATCAAAGTACTTTTTCTGTCTTCAGAAGAATTTCCACGTAAGCTGTTATAAGGCTTTTTCACCTTACATGCAAGCAGCACGTACCTGGACTCCCATTGCCCTAAGTAAATCTAAGAAACTTAAATTAAGTGTAGCTCCATAAATACTGAAGATTAGTACAAAAAAGTTACGGTTGTACAAGCTGTTGCTTTAGAGGTGACTAGTAGATGTGGCTAACAACCATGCTGAACGATCTGAAACTAACTGCCAGCTTTCTAGACTATTATATACCCCTGTATTTACCCTCAGTGGTATTTTCCCCTCTCACGGGAAGGTGAGCGGGTTTTTAAAGAACAAAGACCAGCCTGTTCAACTCTAATCTTACCTGCCGCAAATGCAGCGGTATCTAACTCTGCTTCATAAACTCGGAGGAATTCCTGGGGAACGTGACTTAATGTTCCCATTTATTTGCCATGAGGAAGCAGCGTTTAACACAATGAGACCTGAAATGGACACGGCCTTTGGTTCAGTCAGGTCTCTTTGATTTAATGCGGTGTGCTGAGAAACTGGGTCGGTTGAATCGGCGCAGTGAGCTTACCTGGTCAGTCAGGTGGATGCCGGTGAGGCCGTTCCCTGCTCATGTTTTGTGAGCTGATGAGGCTGTTTCCTCTCCTGTCACCAAACTGCTCGAGTCTTTTTGTTGTTCTGCTTTTGGGTTTAAAAATTGCTGTCCTCTACAAATGGTTCATGTTTCAGATGGCTCCCCTTCAAAAGAGATCAGTGACATGCTATCAAATCAAATCCAGTTTTTCATAGGTTAGGAAAAAAAACTGACCTATGGTTTAGTGCAGACTTTCCTTGATTAACTTGTTTCCTTCCTAAAGAAGTATTCAAATGTGGGTGACAGCATTCCAGCTGGCAAGTCACCAGGCAAGCAGAACAGAGCAGTCATCTTCAGTAATGCTTCCGGTGACAAATACACTCAAGAATGCAATTTTTCTTTCTATGCAATAGCATCACACCAGGAAATGCAGTGTTCTTGGGGGGGGATTAATAATAGACCACATCCTTATCTGCAGTCCTGCTGGTTTGGGGCAAACAGCCCATTGTTTTATAAGCCTGTAATTTGTTCATCTCCTTGTCTGTTTCTTGTCCATTCTCACCTTCCCACATGAAACATTTGCAACTATTTCTCAGACTTAGCAAGATCTTTGAATTCTAGCCCTGGCCTCCTAAACAGTTTTTGTTTTCCACTGGATGCTCTGTGCAGACTTGTGAGTGTGCTCCATTTTCAGGGGCTGTGAGAGTACTTAACCACATTTTCTTACTCACTGCACTGCAGCCCACACACACATCCCACTTTCAAGATGTTTGCCAGCCATGACCAGGTCAGAGTGCATGTCCCTAATCCGTGTTCCGGGAAGATGAAGGTGCTGAGTCCAGTCAGGCTGGAAGTCATGCTTTGGCAACCCTGCAGCGGAGAGAGCTGATTGCTGGCTTGATACAACATTGTCTCCTGCCTTGTCAGGAGCTATGGAGTATTTAGGTGCACGACTTGTCAGTTGTAATATTCACATTGCTCAGATTTGTTGTGTACCAAGTCTGTGTCATATAGGACCACATCATATATTGTTACTAGATGAAGCTTGATCCATTAGGCACGTTATTCTGTCAGAGAAGTAGAACTGGCTCTGAGTGATGTGTTCTTGACATGTCTGAGTCTATAGGTACTAAGGAATAACATAAGAAATTGAACTAATCTCTGTTTTCTCGGGCTATTCAAGCTACTTACACTCCCAGAGTTCTCCTTGCCCTTCCACGGTCCCTGAACCACTAGCTGTTGACTTCAGTGACTTGTGGAGACAGTGAAGTGTTAGCAGGTTGGGTCTGAGCTCTGGAGCACCTAGTATGTTTTTTTGGTGGTGGTTGTTGTTGTTTTGTTTTTTACCTGAACAAATCTGATTTTTTTTCCAAGATACTATCCAGCTGCAGGAACTGTAGTTACTCTATCAGTTAGCAGCACAGTAGCTGTCATCAGACAGAGCTGGCGATGTTCTCTCATTATGGGTGGGCCTGCAATCAATGAACGCTGCTAATACATGGAAGGCAGAGGCACAGGGAGCAGTTTCGGTGCCCTTCCCGATGCTGCTATGTGAAATTGCCTCTCCTGTTACCAGATGCCTAATCGGTATAAACATCTACAAACAGGTCTGGTTGCTAAGGTGGAAATGTAATTACTCCGTCCATGCAGACACATTGCAACTCAGGGCAAAAAGCCTGTCTGTTATTTATTACGAATATAATAGTAGTTGTGTGCGTGGCGGAGGAGCAGAAATAGCATACGAACCTGCAGAGGTGAGGATGCAAGGCTGACTTGGTCTGATTCCTACTACTACTGTTTTCAATTATTTCTTGTTAAGACAGCTGTATTTCTTCAGCACAAGCGCATCCATGTGCTATACGGACACTTTGGGTGCGTTCAAGGAGCTTTAATAGGCCCACATACATATTTTTCACAGTAAGTGCTGTATAGGTGCAGCACTTCAACAACCCCTTGTCCCCTCTGTGCTAGGTGGTCGGTTTGCCTGTGTGTGCTAGCTGCTTACCTGGAATTTCCAGTGACTGAAGAAAGAAGGCATTCCTATCTAGGTTTCTCCATTATGAAGTGCTAGTTGCCACCACTCGGAAAGATACTTCACTAGCATTTGTACCTGCAAACCTGCTATTTAAGAGACTCTGGTCTTTACCTCTCCTTGAAAAGAGGAAGCAAGCATTCCTGAGCATTATCAGAGGTGTTTAGAGCTGCATAATGACAATATGGAACACACAAAGTACTGGTTTCTCTATGTGTATGTGTAAAGGTTGGTATTTACTGTCCTTTATCTTATGAAAATAAATTGTATAGTATTTTAAATGACTTGCAAAGCTTCACTTGTATAATAAAATAGTTCAGTGAACTATGAACTTGCGCAATTGGGTTTCTTTCAAGCATCAGTATGTAAAATATCCACAGTGGCTTGCTGTGTATGGGGTACATGTGTTGTTCTCCCCACCCACACCCTCATTCCACCCTTCTTTTCCCCTTCAGCGTGGGATGTTTTACAATAGAGCAGCTCAATATCAGGAGGTAGATGGTCAACTCCAAAGATACCTTGTTGGCTGCAACCAGAGATGGATTCTGGACCAACAAGCCGTAGCCCAAGAGTCAGGCTTCAGTCAAAAAGTTACCTGTGCATATACAGCGCCCAGCACACCTGGGAATCACGCATTTATGAGAGAGAGGGACTGAGGCAATGTCGTCTTGGGTTGTTATCTAGGTCTCAGGTCTTGCGCAGAGATGTTGCAACTTAGCTGGTTGGCAACACATTGCCTCCTTAAAGAGAGAGTTTTCTGAACCTGTTTTTCAGATGGCACTTTTAATTTTCTGAGTTTCTGTATGGTGCACAATCTACAAAAGGCTGCAGTGTCCCACAGAGTGATCTCCTGGTTTAGTGTTAGAGGAGATGGCTCAAGGGGCAGAAAACAAAAACAAGTAAGACCTGAGGGCACTACTGAAGAAAGGGAGATCCCATTCTAACTACTGCAACTTCTAGTACAGGAACTCTCCATTGTTTTAAGATTATATAAAGTTTATTTTAAAGTTCTCTCCAGTCCATCTTTAATTTTACTTCCACTTTCCTGTCCCAGTTGGAAATGTAGATAACAGTCTATCCTGGACAGCCTGAATTCATGGAATTAGCATTCAGTAATTCAGTGGAATAAACTCTTCAGTTTCTGTTGTCTTTATGACTCATGGAGCTTATTTTCCTTTTAATGCAAATGGCATTGTGTTTTCAACTGCATGTTTGTTTATTTTTCCCCCCTCTGGATCAAATTTCTTAGTAGTTTTATGCGTCCTAAGACAGGAAAATGAAAGCCTTGTGTTCTGTAATGTTTCAGAACACACAAGTCCTCTAAGGCCTTATTTTTGATTTGTTTTAAGTATGTTAGTCTTGGGCATGGAAGTGTAATCAAAGTTTTATGGCATGAGCCTGTGGATTGGGAAGCTATATCTGTCCAGGATTTTTAGCTTCTTATGTGCATTTAAAAACTTACTTCATGTGTAAGTCATGCATTCTTCTTTGCCATCTCTCCCCTCTCACTGTTATGAAACAATTAAAAACTGCTTGCTTAAATTTTTGTCCTGGGATACTGCTGGGACTTGGTAGGGATCTTAAAAATGACCTGCCTTGCCTTGCCTACATGGGATAAGCAGAGTTTCAATTGTCAAAGTTTTCTTAACTGTGTCTTGCTCTTTTTGTTGCTGATAGGAATTAGTCTGAGTTGTTCCCTCCCCAGCAATACCTTGAATTGTTTTTCATGTTGGGCTTTGATTTAATCATCTTGGTGCCATGGCGAGTTTCTTATGGTCTGAGCTGTATGCCACATTGATCTCCCCTTTGCCTGACAGACATAGAAGTTTTTTTTTAGAGTGCCCAAACCAGAGTTTCAAGTGAATTAGGCTCAGGTTGCCTGTTTCATTACTAGCTTCCCCGTGCTGAAAGCTCATGTGGAGTGGTTGTAGGACATACATTTAGAAATACTGCTAAAACCATTATGTTCGTCTTGAAATCCAGACTCCAGTTTGGAGATGAGAAGCAAAAGGATGTAATACGGCAGGAAGGAGGCTCAAAGGATTTTTCCAGGCAACCATCTACTCATGGAAATGACAACTGCTAGATATCCTGTCTCTCCTTAGTCTGCCTCTCGTGTGGCTCAGGGCTTGTCTGCTGGCACACAAGGGAATTCCTCTGTATCCTGCTGGTCATTCAGCCCTTTGGAGAACACAGAAGTTAACCTTTACCACGTGCCCCAAGTGTCCTTGGGAGCTTTTCGATGACCAAGCAGTCATGTTCTCCATTCTCCATGCTTATGACTACATAATTGAAGTGTAAAGAGGATGACTTCCATTTTTGGTCTTAATGCTAGCAACGTTTTTGGAAGATGTAGCAGGTGGATTCTAAGCACTAACTAGCTCACTGTTTAGCTGACATTTTAAGAAGGGGACTGTGTCCAGAAGGATCTTTTAGAGTTGAAGTAATATAGGGTATTCCTTTAGAATAGGGAACATGTTTTGTTTTGAACTAATAAATAACCATTAAGGAGATAAAGTGAAAGATGAGCATCCTGGTACTGATTGGAGTTCAGCGCTCAGCCGACAGCCCAAACCTTCTCTGGTAAGGTTTGAGAAGCACGTCCTTTCAATTCCTTTAATTTGTAAGGTAATACTTATTTTACACCTACTGTGGTGTTGTAGCCAGAAGTACAAGTAACTTGCACCACACAAAACAGCGGATTATGAGCATATGTTTTCTTGAGGGGGGTAGGAAGGGATTAGAATATGATTAGGGATTTATTGCTGAGAGGGATTAAGCAACAGGAGCTTTTTAAGGTCACATCTTCAAATTGCAGTCTTACCGTTCTTGAGAATTTGGTATCTGAACTTCCCTTCCCTTGCTACACTCGTTACACTCTTTGGGGAAACCTTTGGTTCCTATGGCACAGGAAGAAGACCTTAAGCATACTGCAGTGAGTCCTTAGAGATCCCAAGTGCTACAGCTGTGAAAAGGAGCTCTTAGGGCAATCAGGAAAGGTTTTACTTTTATTGTGTTTAAAGCAATTTATTTAAATTAGGATTTTATTTTATTTTTAAGGATGCTGCTTTAAAAATGCAGCTTGAAAGTGACAGGACACCTAAGCAGTCACCTTGTCTGGTTCAGTTCTGGGGTTCCGTGACCTGGAAACTACTTTGAGTCATCTTTCTCTAGGAGAGTCCTCTGTCATCTGGGAAAACATTAGAAAAACATCTCTATGAAGGTTAAAAGACAGTTGATGCCTTCCTTGCTCCCTGAAAAAGATCACAATTTTGCATTGCATTTGACTCAAACAAGCTGAGGCAACTTGTTTTATTCACACTTCCCTGTTAACTGTAACATGTTAGTTCACCTGACACTTACCCTAGAGTTTAAATATACATAATGAAGTGACTGGAAACTGCTGCAGTGTCAAGGTTTTGTAGCGAGTGATTCAGTCCCTATTCTACCACATCCTCTTGTTTCTTCAGAGATGTGCCCCTGCACTGGATGCCGGTGCTGCAGCTGGGGCAGGCTCTCCGGGTCTGTCAGCTCTTGCCGTCTTTAACATGACATTTATAAAGATGTTGGGAAAATGTCGTGAAATCTTATGTGTTTAGATTACCTGTTGTCTGGTCTTGTGTTTACAAGTACTCTTTTTTCTTTTTTTTTTTTTTTGAAACACCAGGTTACAAATCTGACTTATTAGAAGGATACTGCATGGTCATCTGGGTTTGGGCTCTTAATTTGTTTGGGGATGTTATTTATTTATTGAGATACAGTATAATATTGCAAGTGGCATAGTTTTTTGTAGTTGGGAGAGTTAGAGAGAATCCTCTCTTGATTTGTCATTACCTTCCTGGTCATTATGCCGTTTCCTGCAAGCTTGGTTGTTTCTTTTTGTCTCCTGATTTAACTGCTAATAGACTTTTTCTACTGATTAGTTAAACACTCTTGTCTTCTGCATACAATGCTAACTTCGGTCTTGCACTCTACTTCTGTTATTGCAACAAGTCTGGCCAAGGTGCTTCTTCACTAACAGCATTAGCTGTAAGTGAATTCATGCCCTATAGTATCAGTCAGTACCTATAACTGCTGTCACTTCGCTGAGTAGATTTTTATGACAGGAATAATGAATGTTTTTCAGGTTAATGCTGATTGCTTCATAAGAATAATCTGTAGCCTTTTGCCTTTAAAGCCCCAGATTAATTCCAGCTCTAACATAATGACAGTTAAATTATAAGTCTCAAATTTAATTTAGTCATTAGGGCCTTCTGTAATCCAAGGGATGGCCTGCAGGCAACTATGCTGTGTGCTTGAAGAAACCCTTAGTCCAAGGGGTTTTAGGCCTGGAGACAGCCAACTCTAAGATGCCCCCTCATTTAACCTAAAGCCAAATCCAATTCCGCATTGAATAGGAAAACCTGCAGAGCAATTTGGATAAGACAGCTAAGTCAGTGCCCCAATTAAGTTTGCTGATGTGATAACAAAAATCTAATCTTAAGTGTATATTATAAGGGTTTTTCCTCAAAGCATGGAGACTGTATTGTACGCAAAGTACTGTGTTAACATTGAGAAATAGCTTTCAAGGTACCTAAAACAATGCTTTTTGTTTTTCTCCTTAGATCAATGTTCGAGTTGTTACTGTGGATGCAGAGCTGGAGTTTGCCATCCAGCCGAACACTACAGGCAAACAGCTGTTTGACCAGGTCAGTACAGTGTTGGTATGGGCTCTTTTTGCCTAAATTTAGAGTATATTGGAGAGTATAATGTTTGCTTAAGACTGAATTCCAAACCTACCTTTCTCTACCTCCTAATCAAAGGGCCCTGTTCCTAAGTTCTCTAAATTCCATCACAGTGAAAGAAATAACTGAAGGTTCTTGCAGATGTTATGTTCCAGTGAAACCTGTCTTCCTAGCAGTGTTGGGTGATGAAGTGTCATAAGGCATCTAGACATGTCTAGATCTGGACAGCACAGGTAGTGTGAAATACAGCTTAACTTTTATTCATTACTGAAACTTTCAAGTTTGAGTGTTGTCCCTGTACATAAAACTCTTCAGAATCAGGTCTTTAGGTGGTTGGTGAAGGTGCAGCTGGATTCATTAAGAAGCTGAGTTGGAGGTTGCTACTTGCCATGGATGTTTGAGTTTGCCACACTATTAAAAAAATATAAGAGTTTGATCACCATACAGAAGCTATAGCATCGCGCCTTTTAAGAAGCCCTTATGCAGCAGGACAGAGTGGAGTCTTATCCAGTCTGCCTCCAGGGATTCCTAAGGAAGCGGAGGACATGAGTCCTCCAAGGGACTCCCCGCTCTTACTGTTACTCGTCCTGTGACTGCATTAACAATATACAGGTCTGTTTAGAGATGCACCTACCAAAGGTCAGGTAAAGACAACTAAACCAAACAAAGAGCGCTTTGTGGAACTTTGTTAGTCCTATGTACCTTGCCCTTATAAAACTGATTTAAGATCTAGATTTCAGCAGAAAAAATCAACAACATCTGGAATTCAAAAAAGAAAAAAAGAGCTTGCTTCTAAATATTGCTGCTGAAACTGAAAACTAAGTTGATCTATGCAGACTTGTGAATACTTATGCGTATTGTTCATGAAGCACTGCAGCAATTACTTTGCACTTCTCCCCTTGTCCCCTGCTAGCCTTGATAGCAAAGGGTGGTTGAGCTTTAACTCAGGTAGGTGAAGCTGGCTAAACAACATTCATTTCTTCCAAGTTTTTCTTGGTAGTTTCTCATTTCAGTGAGTTAGCTAGAAGTTGTTAAGCGTTACGGCAATTGTACAGATTGCAGTAAGAAGTACTCCTCTCCAACCCCCCCCCCGCCCCCCCCCCCCCAAAAAATTATTTCTTTATTTTGTGGAGTGAAAGGAGGAAACTAAATTATAATAATTGAAAAACTTTGCGGTATGCAATAGAGTACTACACGTTCTTTGTTTAGTACTAGTTCTAAGTAAGTCCTTTTCATTATCGCTGGTGTGGGATAAACTTCAAGTATTCACTGGAAATTTGTTGAAGTGCGTCTGAAACACCTGTGTTTTTATGCAACCAGCATTTAGTGTTTGAACTTCTATTGCCTGCTGACTACCATTGCATATTTGGGTAACTTCCTCACCTCCCCCCCACCCCCCGTTAGCATGGCTCCCTCAAGTTTCATCTCTGAGGGTACAACAATCCAAGTGTCTAAAAGCTAGGTGTTTAAAAGCAATGCCTAGACCAGAGAGTATAAATACGTCCTGTATTCCTGATGACAAAGGTTCAAAAAGGTTTTTTTTGCCCACATATTTGTCATCTTTCTTTCTGTAAAGAGTCAGGATCTTTTCTCTGTCAGAAGAGAAACTAGAGAAGCACAAACTCCTGAGAAGATGGAAAAAGGCAGGATTCTTCAGATCCAAGATACTTCTAATCTGCTGTCTAGGTAGTTCTCGTGAAGATAGTGCTTGTTGTAGTACTTGGTGTGCTCTGGGATGGAAAATTACCTCATGAAGACTTGGTCCTTTCGTCCTGTAGCTGGGATTTAAAACGTGTGATTGGAAAGTTACCAGTGGCCTTTACCTTGTTGGGTTGTACTTCTGCACATCAAGAGGAGACAGACTTTGGTATAATGGCAGCACAGACTTGAGCAGCTTAAGACTGTTTAATTTCAACTGTTCTGACAGCCCCTCTTCCCTTCTGCTGTGCCCGTCTTTTACTGGACCCTGATCTTGGAGATGGAGTTTACACCCAGTTAAAGCCTATGGAGGCAACAGGTTTTCCCTGGAATGGGGAGTGGCCCAACTTGAAATGCAGAACCACTGGGGGGAGGGGAAGGGTATTGAAGAAGAAGGGCTGTCTTTAAAAACCACGAGATGATTTCTTGGCCTGGCTGTCAGCTAACAGAATTACTCAGGCAGTGCCCTTGTGCTTATTGGCTTTGCTATCTTAAATGTATGCTGCACGTAAGGCAGATCATAACTCTCTTTTAACAGAAGGGGAAAATAGTGAAGCCTCCGAACGTTGAGTTCAGCTCTGCTCAAGCCACAGCTCCATCTGAGGTGTTCTGGGAACCCATGGAGTGGTCTCTGGAGCTGGCTTGAGTACATCCCCTTGGCTGGTCCTGGCAGTCCTGCACCTTTCTGGCAACAAGGGGAAGAAATTCCAGTGAAGGGGAGAGTGCCACCAGCAGTTTCGGAAGTGTACTGAGGTAGCCAGTGCCTTATGTGCCAGCACGAGTATGCCAAGTCCTGTGGCCCATCAGCTAATTTAGTTTCTTAAAGCAATTGCACTATTCCTTTTGAGCAGATAATCAGATCAAGAGAGCATCAAATGACTGACAGTTGAAAGGCCTCATTAAATGAGAACTTGCCCGTCTCTGTTGAGTGAATGTGCCTTAAGCTCCAGCCACAGTTTTGAGATTTTCTTTGTCAGTTTGGGTAGAATGGGCAGGTTCAAGATTTGCTCCTCTGTGCATTTTTGTGGATAACCTCCTCCCCTCCCCCCAGTTATCTTGAATCTAAGAAACTTTGGTTCTTAGGGTTTTTTTGTTTGTTTAGCTATGGAGGAAGCTTTGCAAACCTGTTTCCCAGAATACAGGCTAAAACAGTCTCATCTTTGTTCTTGGTATTTGACCCCAAGTGCTGAAATTTGAAGTCTAGTGTAATGCTTTTTGTTTCCTTGCCTTTATGTTTTGGGAAGAACTTGAGGGGTCATAACTTCTGTAAGCTTTCCAGCTGTCTTGGTTTATAGAGGAGTATTTTTTCTTTGTAAGAGATGCCCAGAGATAATGACCTGATAACTGCTTGATTTGTGCAACTCTTCATTTTAACATGTTGCAACACTATTTTTGTGCAATGGGGTGCACCGCATTCAACATACCCTTGCATTTATGCTAGGTTGAGTAAAGCCTGGTTCTGACCCTTTTAAAAAAATGCATGTTGCCTTCAGAAAACTTGGTACTTCTATGGTGAAACAAGCCAGTTTGGGAAAGGAGGGCAAAGGAATTTCAGTCAAAAAAGTTGAATTTTTTTCAGAGCCCAGCTCTTTTTTTTTGACAGATTTGTGGGGTTTGGGACGGTTGTTTTTATTGTTTTTAACACAAACTCTAGTTCACTGTAGCTAGTTGCTTATAGAAAGTAGAATGTATAAATCATAGCCTGCTGAAAACAGCCCAGTGCTCAGCTAGGAAGATACTCAACTTCCTCAGCTAGTAGGCACAGATCTTTGTAGCCTTGAAAGGGGCATTTGCTTAATGATGTTTTTCACATTAATGGCTATGCAATTTTCTTGGTCTGCTTATATCACTAAACCTTGTATGTTATCTGTTAATTAAAAAATGGCATATATAAACAGTAATTCTCAGAGTGCTAGCCAGCATGGTTTATCTTTCCCCACTTTCCCCATGTCCCTTACCAACCCCAGGAAGCCCTTGGGTACAAACTCCTGGCTTCTAGCTCACTGGTAAGCAAATTTAATGGAAACTACAGCAAAAACTAATTAAGTATCCCCAAATCATTGTCTTGAGCTGTGGAACAAAATGCTTGCGCTGCTCAAAGAGCGTGCAGTTAGCACAGAAAGTTCGTTCCAGTAAGTCTGCCCTCTGGCTGTAGTGTCTCCAGCAATACTACACATGGGGAGGGTGAAACAGATCCTAGTTTGAGATCTTTAGTCCATGTATCTACATCCTTGAGTTTGTCTTGCTTCCTTCCCTAAGTCACAAAATTTTTTTTTAAACAAAAAAAACCCTCTTGCTTTCCACTCAGTTCAGGTCCCTGTGGTGATGCCCACATCACTGTGAGGGGCTACTTTGCAAATAACATCAAGGAAATAATCCAGATGTGTGTAGTGGATCTTCCCAGATCACAGCTCTGTCTAGGGCATGGCTTTGCAGGCAGATGAGCTGGCAGCAAACTACTGAGGAATAATAACAAGCGAGAGTAGGAGGAGGTTGGGACTTTTAAGCTATCTCTACTGAGGAAAAGGTACTTGTCTAAATGGGGCTATTTTCACTAGTAAATGTACAATCCAGTCAACAAGGGTGTTTCTGGATCTTTTATCTGGTTGGTATTTACAGTAGACGAATATAGCTGACGACATTGCTATCTTCTCAGGCAATTGTGTATTTTTGTTGACAAGATGAAATTAAGAGATGCAGATGAGTATGTTTAGGCAGTTGCCTGCAGCTTCAGTGGTGTGGGACTTGAGAGGATACCTGGGCAAGAAGTACAAGTGAACTGCTCCCTGCAATAACTTTTTTTACTTTTCTGTTATAGGTGGTTAAAACAATAGGTTTGCGAGAAGTGTGGTACTTTGGTCTTCAGTATGTGGATAACAAGGGATTCCAGACTTGGCTGAAGCTAGATAAAAAGGTAATTGCTGAATAAAGGTTAAAGCTTACATGATTGCTGATGTGTTATTGGCTGTGACTTCATAAACCTTGTACTTGTTTATTGTTCTTTAATATGCATAATTTAAGGATTGTTTCTGGAGAGAATTTCGTGACCTCTGTGGGAACTGTTTGTGTGAGGTGTGGCATGGTGGAGGCTTACTCTTTTCTCTCTGTGTGAGTGGTGGAAAGCTTTATTGTACTCATCCTATGCGCAGCAGCAGCTTGATGCTGTCCCTTAATGTGCAGAAACAGCTAGCTTTCTGTGTCTGGAGGAACATCATGACTAGTAAGTTTTAATCTCTGCTTGTGCAGAATTAGTTGCTGCACCGATCAGACAGATAGGTTGCTTCAAGGCTGGGCAGTTGTAACGTGGAGCTCAGATACCTCTAATGTGCTCTTGTTCATGAACTTCCAATTCTTATGAGGATACGAACTGTTTTTCGTGATGGGGCAGCCAGTGACTTACCTGTTCGGTGTAAGGGGGCTGTTCTGTCAAACACATACAATACTAAATGGGTTTGCCATCTGATGCAACTTGGCAAATCCTACGTTTTTCAGTGACCGAGGTTTGCTGTACAAGCAAAATTTTGCTGACTTAATTGGAAAACGCAATGCATCTTCCCTGGGTTCTCATACAAGCGAGCAGCTGGAATTAAGGAATGATAGCAAATAGCTGTCAGACACTTGGCTGATATAAAGCTGTGGGAGGCCTGTGGGCTGTACCCTTGGAATCTTTTTCCCAGGGTGCGAAGGCCATTGCACCTTCTTTATCTCATGCTAGCTAGCACAGCTAGCAGGAGGTATGCTGGGCAGAGGGTAGCTGTTTCACTCCGAAGTGCACCTCTTTGTCTCAGTGAAGTAGAAGAGGTGGTGGGGAGGATGTCTGTACCTCTCTTTCTAGAGACTGACTTCTTAAATGATTAATATAGTGCTGGAGTGTGTTTAGCCCAAACTCTGCAGGGAGCTTCGTGCCTCTAGATGAATGAAGGTGAAAGCGCTCTGTGTGTGCTTGAGAGTTCTCACTGTAGCGTATGGGCCCAGATTACTGCAGAAACACATTTTTGAAAACCGATGCCTTTTAAGGCAAATGCCCTAAATCCCTTTTTCTGTGTAGAAGCAGTTTATTCTATTGTTTACAACCCTGCTTAGTCGTGGTGTCACCTCTGTCCTCAGGTGTCTGCTCAAGAAATCAGAAAGGAGAATCCCCTCCAGTTCAAGTTCCGTGCCAAGTTTTTCCCAGAAGATGTGTCTGAAGAGCTGATACAGGACATCACGCAGAAGCTCTTCTTTCTGCAGGTGAAGGAAGGGATCCTCAGTGATGAGATCTACTGTCCTCCTGAAACAGCAGTTCTTCTTGGCTCTTACGCTGTGCAGGCCAAGTTTGGAGATTACAACAAAGAAGTGCACAAGCCTGGATACCTCAATTCAGAGCGTCTGATCCCCCAAAGGTAAAGGAATTGTTTGACTCAGTTTCCCTTTAATAATAATAAAAAAAGGGGTCAAGAGTTTGCATTCTAGTTATACAGAGTTTCACTGAAAACATTTTTTTGAGCTGTATGTACATGGTTTTTATCCTCCTTTTAATTCTATCTGTTATGTTAAGAGTACATTTTTGTGCTGCCTGTTTGGGGTTGCTTAGGGAAAGGTAGCTGGGTGAGCTCAGGAGAAGAAATACACAGTTCATCTTTTCTTTCCTCAACAGTGCTGCAGTGCTGGTAACTGACAGTGTGTGTGTCTCCTCTTTAAGAAGGAAAGAGCAGGCAGCAGTTAGGAATGTTACCCCTGGAGAAGTTTGGGTTGCATGTTCTTAATCAAAATGTACAGTCAAATCCCATATCTGAAAAGCGTGTTATGAGGCTAGATAGATAGTCCATCCCCACACAGGAGAAGTGTAAGTTATAAGACAAGTGTCATAACCTCATGGTGGCACTCGGTGTTATTCCCAGAATTAGACACCACACCTACTTTTGCTTTGCTTTAACCCTCTGGTGTCTGCAGCATGCATGTGATTCTGTTTGCGATGTTCTGCATTACTCCTCTCATGTCTCTGGGCAGCGACCAGAAAGGCTTCACAGAGAATGAAGGTGGTTTTTGTTCATTCTGAATGGCTCTGCTTCACAGAGTACAGCTTTGGGCTGGGTAGGCTGTTTCTCTTAGTTTCAGTAAGACTTCATGGGTGGGTCTGTAGCAAAGATAGGCATCGATGGATATAGCAGAACACAGTCTAATCTTGCCGATATCTCTTGCCATGTGTTAGGGTGATGGATCAGCATAAACTCTCCAGAGACCAGTGGGAAGAACGGATCCAGGTTTGGCATGCTGAACACAGCGGTATGCTGAAGTAAGTGTTTCATATCGGTCACTTTGTTGATTAGTTGTCTTAAGCTTGCAGTTCTACAACATGCTTTTGTAAGACTCCAAGAGTCACTTGTGTGGGGATCTTCTGGTGTGTATTTTCTAGTCTAATGTTGAAGCAAATGGTAAAATTCAGTCAGATTTCCACACTGGTGCTGAGAGCAGTCTCTTAGCTTTCTGAAAAAGCTGGCACCTAGGTACAGTGCATCAGTGATGACTGAGCGGATAAAAGTAAAGGTGTGTCTCTAGCCTTAAGTTCATTGAAGCATTTGCATTGGCAGATGGGGAAAGTTCAGGTACTGTAACTTTCCCACTGACGGTGTCTTGAGACAAGGATAAATGATTGAAGAGATGAAAGTTGCTAGCTTCCTGTCTAGAAATACTAGGGCTTGGCAAATGGAAGTAGAGTGAATGTGTGTGTGAACAGAGGTGTAACATAACTCCTGAAGTGAATCCCCAATGCTGAATGTTCAGTTTTAACTTCTGCATTTGTGTTGGTTTAGGAAAAGTTGCTGCTTTTTTTTCTGAATACTCTTTTTCTTTCTGAGATAGCTTTTTATTTATCTGACTAACATTTGCTCTCCTTCCTGCCTCAACTAGAGAGAATGCCATGCTGGAATACTTGAAGATTGCTCAAGACCTGGAGATGTATGGAATCAACTACTTTGAAATCAAGAATAAGAAAGGAACTGACCTCTGGCTGGGAGTTGATGCCTTGGGGCTCAACATCTATGAAAAGGATGACAAGTAAGGCTTTTGTTTTCACCTCTGATCTACTGGAGCGAGGGCCGGTGTGGGAGCCGAAGGGCATTTCTCATTTTACATGATCAGGGCAAAGTTTAGAACTCGCTTGTTGTCTAGTAGGAGGTGAAACTGTGCTAGGAAACAAGCACTTCATTTCATTTATGCTTTCATGACTTTCCTGATCTTCGTAGCTTGATCTGCTAATAGAACAGATGTCAGTTGTAAAATGTCATCTAGTAAAGCAAGTGCGGTTATAGACCTGAACACCAAGATAAGGAGTTGACCAAGCTTTTCCTTTAGTCAGGTTGCCGGGTATGCCAGCAGTGAATACAATTTGAGAACCTAGATAGGCAAATGTATCTGCAAAGTGTTAGGATTAAGGCCATTCCTATACTGAAGTTAATGAAGTTAATAGACGCATGTACAACTGTCTGTTCTTGAAAAAGTAAGGTGTAAAGGGGTGGAAGTGAAACCAAAGCCAGGTAATACCCAGAATCCAGGGAGGAGTTGACCATAAAGCAGAGAATGAAATGAGGTCTTGCTGAAGTACACATAATTTTAGTCAACCCTTCTGTTAAAGACAGGACCCTTCTGTTATATCCATTAGTAATTGGATAGTAGGTGGGAAATAATAGACTGCATCTATAAATAAACATAAAAGGAAGGTGAGAGCAGCTGTATCTAAGCCTACAAGTCACTTCTAATACTCCATGGTTCGAAGGGGACTGAAAATACCCTTTTTTTTTTTAAAGGAAGGGTTTCTGTCTGGATTGTGTGCTTTTCTTTTCTTTAGTGTTCCAAGTCTTGGTTTCGTGTAATAAGTCTGTAACAGACTGTCATTGTAATACAGAGGGGTTTCACTTGCTCTGTTTGTTTGCCTCCAAAAAGCTTTGAATGCAACACAAATACTAATTGGAACTTTCTGGAGCTTCTGTTAAGATGGCAAAGAGAAATGTAGACTTTCCTGCAATGCTAATATGTGCTGTCACCTGGAAAACAAGGAGTGTCACTTGAAAGAAAAGTAGTTTCGCTCATGTAATACTTCAGTCTTGAATGACTAGTTGTGCTAGGTAACCATGGTCTCACAAACAGGTTTTTCGAGCTGCAGAAGCAGACAGAATACAGCCCTCATCTGAAGAGCTATCAAGAGCGTTTGCAAAACAAATATAGTGCTGGAGTAAATTGCTTGTTTCTGCCATAACTCTTGCTAACTATGTAATTAAGTCTTTTGAGCAGATACAAGGACTAGAAAAATGATAGTGTGTACCCCATCTGCGGCTTGTACGTGCAAAATCTTGGGTCTGGGGCAAAGGTGGAAAAGCAAAGACTTCATTGTTGAAGTTCAACCTGAGGAAAATGATACTGTGCTACAGGTGTGCGAGCCTCTGTACTTAGTGTATGTCAGTCTTCTGCTACGAGGTATTTTCAAGCTTTTCCTCTGCAGTAAGGAGGAGAATTTGCAATAGAACTTAGACAACTAAAATAGTTTGGTTAATTTCATACTGTATTGTCTAGGGCTGAAACTCTTAAGGTACTGTGAAGGAGGCTGGAGTAATTGCTTAATCTTAGCCTAATCAAACCATTTGCGGTACGGTTCTTACTTCATGTTACACAGACACACTATTGCATAATCTTGCAGTTGAGTTAAAGGTTAGGGAATGGTAAATTCTGAAGAGAGTACACTTTATTCTTGATTTCTGATAAAAACTAACCAGGTTATCTTATGCTTGGGCCCAGTGAAATCATGATGCATAGTAGCTTTCCATCTTTGTTAAGATGAGGCGCATTCCTCCAAAATTACCAGCTTTTTTTCCTTAACTTATGAAATCTACAGAAAGGATTCTTACAGAGCTTGAGTGATTCACCATGATGCTATGCACTTCTTTAAGCACTGAACATTAAATCGTCACGCATTCAACCAATTTGCTAGAAATAATTGTCAGCACTTCAGTGTGCCGAAGAGACAGACATTGGGGGGGGGGAGATAATAACAGGAAGATTGTTGGTATTAATATTTGTGTAAGACCTAATTCTTGATAATTATGTTCTCTAGAGATAGTTATCTTCCCTTGATAAGGGAACAATACAAGAAGTACGTGACATTAAACATATACATGAAATATTTGTTTGGGGCAGGGGGAATTGAAGGAATTTATGTTCAAATACACAAGCCCTTGTAATATTTGAACTTGTTTTGGATCTATGCAGGTATGTAGAGGTATAGTAGTAGAATGGCTTAGAAGCATGTGATCTCATAACTTGATGCTTTTTATATGCAAGAGTCTGGAGAAATAAAAAAAAAAAGAAAAGTAAAATTATATCTTTAAGCTTCACTGGAGAAGCTTCATGGGAGATTAAGTACACCAACAGACCTGAGCTCATAAGTGGTGAGGAAAAGGTGGGAGTCTGACACTTGGCCTTTGCATTGTTGTGATGGTTTCCAACAGAAGAGCCACGGACTGTTGATAGACCAGTGTGTGAAGTTCTGCTTTGTGACTAGTGGAATGGGCTGAAAGCGCAGTTTGCATGGAAGGAAATAGCAGGTTGCTCTCTCCTGCTAGTCTTGCCTGTAATCTGTGGCAGGGAACATAAGACAAAAAATCTGCTTCTACCAACTGTGCTTATGCCTGCCCAGCACTTCAGCAGTGAAGGCTTCATGGAGCTAGCTGTAACAGCAGTGAAGAAACATCCAGGTAGACTTACATGCAGGGGATGGAGGATGATAGTGTCTGAGTTACTTCGGGTTATGCCTCCCATCATGTAGCAGAAGCCTTCTGGAAGCACAGGATGACGTGCACCTCAACTCTGCATGCTGGGGGTTTTAGGGCCTGATTTCAAAGAAATGAACTTAGTGTTTCAGAAAGTTGCATGTGTGGGTTCTGGCAGTTGAATCTGGACAACCCATAGACCCCATTCATATTGTCAGAATAGATGCCAATTTCTGTGCTAAAATCATACTTTTGAGTATCATTTAACTCTGGAAGCCAGGAGGCCCAATGGTAGGTGCTAAAGTACGTTGCCTCTGTCACTTGGTTGCATTGCTGAGGATCTAGGGAATCTAGAAAAGTCAGGGCTTTAAAAAGAGTACTGTGATGCTGAACTTATGTGGAGGGTTTTTCCCTCTGCCCTTCCTGTGACAGATGTTTTGCTGAGTTGCTCCCTAATTACTTCAGGCAACAGGATTCTGTTTAGCATAGGTGCTCAAAACTAGGCTCTGCTAACCTGGTTTGTTTTGTTTGAGGGCCTGTGAGGGGATCGGGGGGGGGAATAAGTAAGATCTTTGGATGGGTCTTCAGTGCATCTGCTTCTGAAAGACAGGGCATGTAATTAAACCAGCCCCAATGCATAGGTCAGTAGGTGGCTGATCAAAATGAGAAGAGGTTCTGTAAAGGAGGCGATTGGGCATCTTTTGCTGCTCCGTATGGGGTTTTGTTTCATCTACTTCTCTCTCATTGTTGGGCGAGCTCTGTCAAGTGCTGCATCCCACTGAGTCTGTGTTTTAGAAGTAATGTGGGGAAAAAGAGTTCATTGCAGCATCTCGTAAAATATTTCTCTTCTTTCCAGACTGACTCCAAAGATTGGTTTCCCCTGGAGTGAAATCAGAAACATCTCCTTCAATGACAAGAAGTTTGTTATAAAACCTATTGACAAGAAGGCACCTGTAAGTATACCGAGAATGGATTGGATACTGCATATCAGCAGCTAATACTGTTTTATTTCAAAACAAAGTTGTCTGTGGAGAGAAGAAAGCTGCAGATATTCTAGATGCAAAATTGAGCATCAGTATTGAAGATGTATTTAGAGATGTCCATTTTTCTGTGCAGTTTAGGTAGAGGGCTTATGGCCTTATCCAACATGGAAAAAGACAAGGAATTTACAGGTGTGGAGTCCCCATTTTTTTTCCCTGACAAACTACGTAGACGTGCTTAAATCTGAAAATCTGAGATTCTTTGCTAGTCTTGAGTCTTTTGTATAGCTGGATTATACTCTGAGACTACTACTCTCCTCATTTCCTTCTGTGCGTAGAAGCTGATGGGTAACTTTTTTGTTGTTAATTTTAAAATAAAAAAGTCATGCAAATGTTACTGCAAAGCCACATGTATACATATGGCTTCACATTTAATGCTCACTTTGGCCCTACAGAAATACTAGAAGTTTCAAGTTAAGGACCATGGTGTTCATTGACTTACTTGAATAGTAGGATAAGTAGTAAGAATATGATTTCTGTGAAGAACTTAAATGTAGCTACTCATGAATGTTACTTTTCAATGTTTTCCCACCTGTTTTCAGTTATTTTAGTGAAAAACTTGTGACTTATTTTGAGCTGCTGAGAACCTGAAGTGGAATAACTGGTGTAGGTGGTTCTCATTCTGTCAGCCTTGTGAAACTATAGTAATAGTTGAGAAAGGCCTCCTCTCTTTCCCTTCCTCCACACCAGTTCTTGGCCTTGGTGGATAAATACAGCCCTGAGAAATAATAAGTAGTTTGGCTTTGGTAAAGGGTGATGTCTTATAAATTTCTCTAACAGGAAAAGATCCTCCCAGTAATCTGAATGATGCTAACACAGCGTGCTTCAGGGCTCCTGGTGAGGCATCCTTTCCTTCAGATGATAACCTGGGGTTTGGGGGGGAGAGGGGCTTTTTTTGATGCTATTAGGGAGAACCAGCAAAACTCCACAGAGGTAGAAAGATGTCTTCCCCAGGAATACATTTCTCAGTAGAAGAGCCCCTTTATGATTTTGGACGTGTTGTATACAGTACAAAATATTAATCTCCTGTTTATGGATCACAGCATTCCTTCGGCTCCCTAACAGTAAGTCTGACTGAATTTGAACTGGAAGACTTACAAGAGGCCAATACAGCAAGGTGTTAACATTGTAAACATCAACTATGATTCCTTTCTCTGTTGTCTCAGTTGTCCTTTTCCCTCTGGGCGGCGTTACGTTTAAAACTATGCCTGAAAGAAGAATTTATATGGACACCAATTCTGAACAGTCAGGAAGCTGTCTAGATCCTTTCATCTGCTTGCATCTCTCTTTCAAAAACTCAAGTATTTATAAATAAAGCAAAAATACTCAGTCTACCCTAGATGTGAGTTGGAAGCTCCCCTTTAACTTGGAAGATTGTCCATGTCAATGTTAAAATGGATGCTAATTCAACGGGTAGCATTCTGTGGCATCTTGCCCAGAGTCAGCTTTTCAATTTTTAGGCCTATCTGCCCACATACCCCAGCATCTTTAGCACATTTTTAATATATCGAGCTGCAGTGCTCCCAGTTGTGCTAGACCGGGGGATGATGAGGAAGGGAGGGAGATTCTTTTATGTTCTTACATGAATACCACTAAATGATGAATGCAGCCACCGTCTGTGCCCTCAGTATTTGCTTTCACTGGAAGTGAACCTAGCTTCAAGATAGGATCTGTTCCTCACAATGTACACAACCCATTTGTTTTTTAAATTACTTGTTAGGAATAGGAGGTCAGATGAATAGCTTACAGTCTCAGCTAGCAGTATTAGACGTGTGCAGCTCAAAATGCCTCTGACAGGATTTGGGCACTGCACACCTTGCCAATGGCGTTTTTGCAGTCAATATGTGAATAAGAAAAATGCTTTTAAGAAAATGACTTTGTCAGCAAATTCATGCTCATCTTAACAGGACTTGGAGCATTTTCCATTGCTTCTGGTGTGACTTCTAGTTTTTCCAGACATAGCCACAAATTGTGTTTCTGAACTCGGGCAGTTAAAAACATGATTGTTGCTGCCATGCAAATGCACACAGCTTCTGTCTGCTTCTCCTCAGTTCCGTTTCTCGTTAACAATGAGGCAGCCAATACAGGAGTAATTTTAAGGAGTGAGTACCTGGCTTTGGTGGTAATCTGGTACCTTGCCTATTGCTTACATTAGCATCCACATAGTATGCAAATAGAGGCAGAAAAATGTGTTGTTTTTTTTTTGTTTAAGTTCAGACAGTATCCTAAGCATCTATAAAAACGTTGTGGACTCATAAAAATTATCAGGCAGGTAATGAAGTTGGTCCTCCATATCTTTTTCTTAGCAGATGTACATTTAGAAGATCTAGCCTGCTGCGTAGTGTCTGTAATAGCCTTGATAATACTGATGACAGCCTTGATAATACAGATGATAAGAAACTTGGGGCCGTTCTCTTTGCAGAACCAGAAATTGCAGAATGGGTTTTGCCTACTGTCTGTAATGCAGTATTCAAAGTAGTCCATGTTTTGTGGTTCAAAAAATAACTTCCAATGTTGTAATGGCCTCAGTCAGCTTAACTAAGAAGTTCCATGCTGAGGAAAGAATGCTTTTGTAGGGTATTTTTGCATAGTGGCATTTCTCTTTCTCTTAAAAAAAAAAAAAAAAAAAAAGGTGTCTTGAATACTGATACAAATAGACCAGGAAATTCTATGATGTTACGTTAAGAGTCTGCAACACATTTTTTGTTTCATGCTTTATCTTTCAGTCACAAAACCATGCAAACGTAAAAACTAATTGCTTTATAGTAGAGGTCTGTGAGTTGCCCAGATGTTTACCTGCTAACCCAGCGTCTTCTGCAACAGGTCCAACTCAGCAGTGTCTTCTACATGCAGACGTTTGAGACTGTGTTTTCTCTAAAAGTATCTCTTTCTAGAAGAGTAATTTGTCAATTCTATATAGACTTGAGATGGGTTGTATAAATAACGAACTGCTTTGGCTTCAGATAATCTTAGTGGTCCTTGCTGAGATATTTAAATAGCATGTGTGTATGCCTCGATGGCAGCGACGTTAGTGGCAGGATGATCTGTCTGCAGTCAGCTGGGAGAAGGGAGAGTGCACCTGAAAAATGAACTGTGTGGTGTCTCTTCTAGGACTTTGTGTTTTACGCCCCTCGTCTGAGAATTAACAAGAGGATCCTGCAGCTCTGCATGGGCAACCATGAACTGTATATGCGGCGCAGGAAGCCTGACACCATCGAGGTGCAACAGATGAAAGCCCAGGCCCGGGAGGAGAAGCACCAGAAACAGCTGGAAAGGTGAGCTTGAGTACAGACGGTGGGGATGGGGAGGCAGAGTTAAATGGTACAAAACTGACAGGGTTTCTTGGGTAGCTTTAGACAAAGATACGAGCCGTTCGGCCACCTCACTTTGAGTAAGGTGTGTGTGTGGCCCCAGAGCTCTGGCTCACAGCGTTGCAGGGTATCTCAAGTCCCAGTGGGAACGTAAGAATCACTCTTCTGGCTCAGACCTGTGACCAGTGCGGTCGGCTCTCCTGTCTGCAGCCTTGAGAGCTGGACCTTCAAGGATGCGTGCCAGTAAAGTCACTGGGCTCTTGTGGACAGCCATATACCTGCAGAGGGGTTCTCCTGACTCTTCTCCGTTAAGGCCTGATCTGTGCATTGAGGGGAGCAAACTCCACAGGGAGCACGTGTGTATGCTGTGAGCAGGCAAGAGGGGAGTGGGAGACCTCTTAGAGGCAAGGGAAAAGGATTAGTAGTTCTGCTGGTGTCCCTGTGACCGGCTGCCGGTTGCTTATGATTCAAGAAATCATACTGCTTTCATCCTGTATTGGCGACTTGTTAGTCTTCATTTCCCAATGCTCTTGTTTCTATGCGTCCTTGATCTTTCCTTATGACAGAACAAAAGAAATCTGCTCTGTAGTACAGAACACTGTTCTTGCTTTTTTCTCTGCATCTACTGTTTTGTGGTTTTTTGGTATCCTAAGTTTCTGGGGCAGGCAACAGAAAATACAAATATTTTAATGAAATGCAGGTATCCAAAAACTGAGCACTAATTCTGAAGTGATTAACAAATGTTGGGATTTAACCCAGGCAGGCAGCTAAGTACCATGCAGCTGCTTACTCCGTCTCTTCAGGTGGGGTGGGGAGAGAATCAGAGAGGTAAAAGTGTGAGAACTTGTGGCTTGAGATAAAAACAGTTCAGTAGGTAAAGCAAAAGCTGTGCATGCAAGCAAGGCAAAACAAGGAATTCATTCACTTCGTCCCATCTGCAGCCAGGTGCTCAGCCACTTCTAGGGAAGCAGGGCTCATCACATCTGCGGTTTCCTGGGAAGACAAACACTGTTGCTCTGGATGTCCCCCCCTTCCTCCTTCTTTACCCCAGCTGTTAGTGCTGAGCACGACACCACACGGTGTGGGATATCTCCCTGGTCAGCCTGGGCCAGCTGTCCTGGCCGTGTCCCCTCCCAGCTCCTGGGGCACCCCCAGCCTCCTCCTGGCCGGGCAGCGAGGGAGCAGAAAAGGCCTTGGCTCTGTGTAAGCGCTGCTCTGCAGCAGCTAAAACATCCGTGTGTTACCACCATTATCACCACTATTTTCATCAAAAATACAAAACACAATTGTGTGAGCATCTACAAAGGAGATTAACTCTGTCCCAGGCAAACCCAAGACAACAGGCCATAAGCATTTCTGTCTTCCCTCTCGTTTTGTGGCAGTCGCATGGTCGCTTCCCATTGAACTGTCTGGAGAGGTGTCCAGCCAGGTTTCTTACCTTGCTGTAGCTCGTGTCTGTAAGTGAGCTTCAAGCATGAAATCTGTTTCTAACAGGCAACAACTAGAAAATGAAAAGAAGAGGAGGGAGACGATTGAGAGAGAGAAAGAGCAAATGTTGAGGGAGAAGGAAGAGCTGCTGGTGAGGCTACAAGAGTATGAAGTGAAGACTCAGAAGGCAGAGAAAGGTAAAGTACTTGTACTATCTGACCAGATCACGTGTGTTGGGTTCCACAGCCTAAATCTGGTGACACTGGATCTCTTGGCAAGGCACACTAATATCTATCTCCATGGCTAAATGCACACACATGCATGCACTGCCAAGATCGACCAAGGCATAAAAGTCACAAAATCTGTTCATTTAACTGGGAATTTAAGGTCACACCAACTCTTTTCCACTGTTACAGAGAGGGTTTTAGTAGCATAACCTCTTGCAGCAGAGAGAAACAGAGCTCAGCTCTCAAGTGCTTTTTACTTAACACCTAACAGAAAAAGTACTTTGGGAACAAGTCTTTCCACTGAAATGGAAGCTTCTGTTTCAATGCACAGATGAGCAGACTGGAGACAGCAGTATCTGGTCCTTACAAAAACTGTCAACCAAGGGCACCAGAATCATGTCAGTGTTACAGGCTCTGGCAAAAATACCACGTAGAAGATCTAATTGTAATGTGCAGCTGACTGCCTCTGAATTCAGTTATTTGATGTATTGTGATACCTACTTACAGGTGTAGCGAAGAGATTGTAGGCTGCAGCCATGTGCCTGTCATGACTTCTACAGTTACTTAAGAGCCTGTCTTTGCTTTGGCCAGGCCTGTGGACTAACAGCACTGATCTGTCTTTTCCCAGAGCTCTCAGCTCAGATCCAAAGAGCTATTCAGCTGGAGGAGGAAAGGAGACGAGCCCAGGAGGAAGCAGAACGTTTGGAGGCTGATCGTTTGGCTGTTCTGCAAGCCAAGGAGGAGCTGGAGAGACAGACTATTGACCAGATAAAGAGCCAGGAACAGCTGGTAAGACCCAGTCACTTGTGGATAAGATACAAAGGCATGTTACTGTGCCCTCTGAATATGGCAAAGCCTCAGACTCCAAGGGGGAATAAAATAAAAATGTAGTGCAGTGAAGTTCTAGACCATCTGACAGAAAGAAGCTAGTGCCACAATGATTCTATCACAAGCGACCTACTTTTTGTTCTTAATTTCCTGTTCATTGTTTATTAGAGTGGAGTATAATGCTTGGATGTTTTCTCAGTCAAACAGGCTTCTTACTTACATGTTTTTGTGGTGTTTTTTGAGTCCTTATAATCCCAGTTCTATTACTTAACAGGCTACAGAGCTCGCAGAGTATACAGCCAAGATCGCACTTCTTGAAGAGGCAAGGAAGCGTAAAGAGAGCGAGGTTGAAGAATGGCAAATCAGAGTGAGTATCTTTGTCAAAGCTGCTCCGAAGTTCCGCACGTGGGCAGAGCATACCATGGTGCTTAGTCTGGTGTAACTTCTGTCATATGTGGAGACACACATCCATGCACCATCAGAGAAGGGCAGACTTGCGGTTAATGTGCAGTATGCCTCCAAAACATCTCTTTCAACAAGCTTTTAGTCAAAATTTAAAGTGGGAGTCTGTATAAAACCTAAAAATGTGATCATCTTGGAGTGGGCACCAGCCTTGAGGCTGCTGTCAGTGGCTTCCTGATGCCTGGGTCTGGAGAACTGCGTAACTAGACACAGTAAAACCGAGAATAAACCACGCAAGGCTGGGAATGTCTGGTGCTCCCAGCGCCACGTAACTATCACTGCAGACTGAATGGGAGGGTAGAACCACTGAAGAAGCAAGAAAGCTGTCTTCCTACTGCATAACCTTGTTACACATGCCAACTCAGGAATCTAGGTTCTTGCTCTCTGGAACCCATATTTACAACCTGCACTTCTTCAAGTGGAGAACAGGTTGAAGATAACTAATTTTCTACAAAACAGTTTAGGAAAAACTGTTTTATTGGAGGAATATTCTTAGTTTAGCTATCCTGCATATTACACCATGGGTAATGATACTGTCACTAGCAAAAAAAAAAATCTGCTTAAGAAAGCAACAAAGTACTGTCAGCTGGAGACTTAATTCCTTACTTCTTGCTTTTTCATTGTAGAATGACAAAACTGGGAAGATAAGCATTGAAGTGTTCATTAAGCTTGTTTAAACCAAATGTATTAAAATATTCTTTACTCTTTTTTTCCCTAGGCAAGGGAAGCCCAGGAGGATCTGGTAAAGACAAAGGAGGAACTGCACTTGGTAATGACTGCTCCACCTCCACCCCCACCTGTCTATGAGACCGTGAACTACCACGTCCATGATAACTTGCACGATGAAGGGTCCGAGTACTCTGCCTACAGCGCAGAGTTGTCCAGTGAGGGGATCAGGAATGACCGCAATGAGGAGAAGCGCATTACTGAGGCTGAGAAGAACGAGCGTGTACAGAGGCAATTGAGGGTAAGAAAATGTTTGGAGGAGGGAGAGTAATGGAAGAAATTATTCCTGGAGAATGGATAATTTAACCACTTGGTTAAATACACAAAGCACTTTACTTACAAGAAGCAGAAGTTCATTTAAAGACTAAGTCTCACCAGAATCACTGCTGTCATGAGCTGAAAGCTTCTTGTGTATAATCTGTTTTTAATGTTCTTTATTTTGCAGGCACTGACAGATGAGCTGGCACAGGCTAGAGATGAAGATAAGAGGACCCAAAATGATATTATCCACTCAGAGAACGTGCGACAGGGACGTGACAAGTACAAGACACTGCGACAAATCCGACAAGGCAACACCAAGCAGAGAATTGATGAGTTTGAGGCAATGTAATGATGCTTATAACGAGAAACCAAGACTGTGGGAAAAGCAGATCTTAATGCTGTGTTTTTGTTTGTTGTTGTTTTCCCTGAGGAGGGGTTACTATGATATTTAACAAATGTCCTCTAAACCCAGAGGTGTTTGCATCTCCCCTTTATTCCATACTGTGTGTTAAATTTGGTAGAGTTAAAAATTCATCATACCACTGATCCTGGTAACTTGCTCATGCCTTTGCTTAGTGCCAAAAGGCCTTACGCTTATGTCACATCTCTCTTTTAAGCAACACAAACCTGCAAACCTACAAACATCTAGTTGTAGATGCAGGTCCTGTGCAGGTGCTGGATTCAGCTTGGTCTAAAAATAAGCAACTGTGGATGAATTTTGTGCCATATGTCTTTGTGTTACAGTCACAGTGTAAAGTCCAACAGTTGAGAAGACAACTCAGGAACTGCAAACACCTGTGTGTGCTTGTGCTTGCACCTTGTTTTTTCTCCTTCGTCTTCATGCCCACCTTCCCCGATACACAAACAAAAGAACTGACAACACCTCAGAACTACTTTGCATGGAAATAAGGCTTTTTCTGGTTACTGTGCTCAATTGGAGGTATTCTGCAGTGACAGCTCACAAGTGTGGCGTAGGAACACTGACACCCTCCTTACGTAACAACTAGGCAGATACTCTGTTGGAATAATACACTACTGTGTTTGCATTCCAGCTTCATTACTGATCAGTTATAGTGTAGTATTTATATATATTAAATATGCAATATGTGGATTGCTGTACTAGTTTAAAAGGGAAATAGTTTTGCTCTGTATATTTTGTTACTTTTCAGATTTAATGAGACTTGCATCTGTAAAGAAGTCTAAACACTGTAGTCTGCGGTGCAACTGATTATTTACTATAAAGCATTATTTGTAAAGATCACTTTTTTTACTTAATGATGAAAATTGATATGTACACATGATCCAATATATACAATTTTACTGCACCTATTTTTCTAACAAATTTTCTAATTTTTTAAATGTTTGATTTAAAGTTTCAGACTCCAAACATGAAGGGACTGCTTGTTTATATCACAGTTGTATTCTCTCTATTAGAGAGCATTTCTGTGACTATTCCTTCCCCACTAATCTCCCCCCTTTCCTTGAAAATCTGTTAGAAAGTGAGATACAGTATGTTGTCAGCTCTTCTCTTCCATTTACAACATCTATGCTGCTTTATACTCCAGTTGAGTTTTGTTGTGTGGTGTTTTTTTATTTGCAGCAGCAAACATCTAAATAAAAGATCTGCAGAGTAACAAAGGATGTGGAGTTGAGTGTTTCTTGTGTAGGGTGGATGCTGTGTAAGGTGTGCTGGTTTCTAAGATTCTGAGGCTAGCATATGAATCCCTGTCTTTCACTTCTGCGTCCTTAACCACCATCCTGTTCTGGAAAGGAAGAAAGGATAACATGTGCTGGAATCTTCACTTCAGTCAGAGGGAAAAGAGGTATGTAACAGCAGTACTAGTTAGGGTTGTATATACAAAGCTTCTGCTGCCTGTAACACTGCTTCATCTGAGGCAAAGGGAGCTGATGGCATGTTGGCGTTAGGCTTGCATTTCCAATAGTTCACATGAGTAAGTGATAAGCTTAGCTGGGCCATACACCATATGGATCAGTCAGGCTTGTTAATACTGGTTCACACCAGCAGCTGAGAAGAACAAGGAACTTTCTGTAACCACGTTTATTTTACTAGCTGATGTCCTGCACTCCCCTACTGAAGGAGAATTTATACATTTACCTGGTTGTAAGCACCTTAGTACAGCACATATTTGAAAGACAGGTGGGTCACCCAGGCAGAAGCTTTTTAGGGTTATGCAAAGTAGTACGGGCACTAGAGGTAATTCTGAAGCATAGAGGTGTTAGCATCACTAATTTACAGCAAACTGTTAAAAGTGATCTAGTTTCAATTCCTCTCTGGTTACCTATGAAGCATCAAAACCAGAATGAAATCATGTAACTTAAAGGATAGGAATTTTTCCCTATGAAGTATTCCAATCTGTCTTCAAGTAACCACAGCTCTATACCCAGCCATAAGAAGCTGCATACCATCTGTCTGCTAGTGCCTTGTCAGCATAATCCGTTTCAAAGTTTGTTACTCCGGAAGAAACAATACTAACCTTACATCCCACCTAGAGATACAGATAACAAAGCCTTAGTTTTTGGAGAAATACAACCTTTGGTGTCACACCCTTTCAAATATATAACTACTCCCTAGATGCTGGGGTAGGTACTGTTGTAGCGCACCTTTTCCCCAGACCTGGCATGTGTATATGCCACTTGAATTTAAAACATCACATATGGGGAAGGAAAAGTTATTGTGCAGTAATTTCTCACGATTTAAAGTTTTCCATATTTGAATGCAGTACAAGTGTAAAGTCCATCCATGTGTTTGGCCTGCAGAGCACTTCCTGCCATTGAAGCGCTGACTGAGAAACAAGGTCTGCAGATCCAAACGATTCCTCTGAAAGAAAGCAAAAGGGAAGGTCACGGGGTTACTTTTCATTTGGCCTTACCCAAAGACATATCTAGGTCCAGCTCTGTACCATTTCTGGCCCAAATGACTGGACAACAAACAAGCTGCTGCTCTCAATTCTAGAGCATTTCTCAGACATTTCCGACCTTTTGAGAAAGAAGGCTCTTCTTGATGTTAGACCAGAGCCTAATGCTCATACATGCCCTTAGTCCTTCCCTTTAGGGCTTCTGAGCAAGTTTCACTTTCTGTATTGCCCATTGGAAGGATTTGTGGATATAAAGCAATAAGCACAGATCTGCAAGGCTGAAATTCATATGCTTACTTCTGAAGTGATTGCTATTATTTTAAAAATAGCCAAGTCATAGAAAACTGCTCAGGGAACAAGTCTTGAAAAATACATAGGGAGCTCCAGATGAGTTGATGCACCCACCTGTTCTGTTCCTGTCTTCTGTATGGCCAGGCTCTGTCCCTGAATGTTACCATGCTAACAAATGTCTTTGCCTGACAATTCCCACTGACAGCCCGGAGCTTCTGCACAGGCCTGAACTAAAACACAGGCACTGGTTCTTGCAGGATCAAAGCCTGAGACTACAAGTTGCTTAGGTCAGGGACTGGGGGTTGTCTGTGTAGGCATGTGACAGATAACAGCACAGTGCAAATACTACTTTTGGAATGTAAAATAAGTGTTTTTCCCCCCAAAATACCTTCAACATTTAGTGATGAAGAACTTACTTGCACCAAGCTTGGCTCCCCCTAGGAACTGATCCTGTGAGCCAAAAGTTGACTGGTCCCAGATGGTCAAGTGCAGACATGACTGCTGTAGCTGTGCTGGGGTAACATCGTCAAAGACAAACAAATGTTTCCACTGAGGACAGTCTTCTTTCTTCAGGACAGGTGACTTTTGCTTTAACTCTGCTTGGTCTGGAAGGATAAGGCAGCTTCCCCCCAAAAAAACAATGAGAGTTCAGCAAGTTTGCTGAGCCAAGCAGTGTTTTACTCAATCAGAAAACAGAACGTGCGCTACTCAACCAGGACCCTTCACTTTGCCTTAAATAGCAAAAAGTTCAGCTAAGTGCAAGGTAGAACATGATGCTAGTTTGTTTCTTTTGGGGACTTTGGCTCCTGTCTGCCTTCAGTGTGGGTCTTTCTGTTTTTCCTCTGTTGGCACTGGCTGATGAGGGAGCCCTTACTCCCAGTTCTGTTACCCAGTACTGTCCGAAACCTGCCTGTTCAGTAGATAAAATGCTCACCCACTTCACTGAAGATAGGTACCACAGCAGGTGAAGTGGCTGTAGGAGATAATTTAACACAGTAATGTCTGACATCCAGAAAGTAAAATGGCCCCACATACTAAGCACAGAGCACACTGAAGAAAAATTCAGTCCTTCCTCTTTTAAAATGCGTAGACCAAAGTTTTCTTCTTGCTTTCCAAAGCTGTATTAAACTGTGCAAGGGCACAGCTGAAACCAGGAATGAAAATACAGTATTTTCACCTCCCTCTTGTGTCACACATTTTTTTCCTCCTAATATCTAAAAAGCAGATGCTTAAAATAGTGAACTCTAAATTTTAATGCCAACAGTAAATTGTGATGTTCCACTCAGGACCCTTCAGTGTCCTGCTGCGTGCTGCTGTTATGCAGACACTCAGATGTAAACTGTCACAATTACAAGCAAGTCTGACTAAGTGCATGGACAGTGCCACTTTCACACAGCAGTCTCCTGATGAAAGCGAGTTAATTCTTACCTTTGCACAGGATGTTTGTGACACTTCCCATTTGAAGTGTTAAATCTCGTACATACCCTTTAACGAAAGAGTTCAGCATTCCAGCAGGTCTCAGCACAGGCAAGTTCTTGGCCCCAAATATCATAACCTGAAGCTGGCAGTTGGGAACTCCTTGGTCTTTTTCTCCTGAAACAGGAGAATTTATCACATTAAATAACCAGTTAGTTCAGCTGATAACATCAGATGCCCCTGTAATTAAGCAGGAAAATTATTAAGTAAGTGCTACAACTGAAATAAGGACTCAGTGCTGTATTAAGATCATTTGAAAGATTTGAACCTGCTTTCACAGGTCACGATTCACACAAAGAAAGCAAGCAGTGAATAGCAGATTGCTCTGTGACTCCTGTTCCAAACACAGAGCTTTCAGTTGTTTTGCTAAAGGTACCCACGGGGCAGTACCCACAGGAGCATTTCCCTGATACAAAGCCAGAAGCAGGAGAAACAGCCCAACCTGTGACGTGATAGTGCTCCTCTGTTACAGCTCTGTTTGTAGAGCAGAGGCACAGCAGGCATGAGTAGGGAAGAAAAATGGAAGAAAGCAAGCTGGTGACTTTGGGATTGCTTTGAAAAAAAAAAGGGGGGGGGGAACAAAATTAAGCTAACAGCTAATTAAGATCTTTCTACTGGTCTCTACCTGTTCTATGCTCCCAAACACAGCATTACTAGCGCTCTGGAGCTCTCCACACCTTACTATGAACTTGGGAAGTAAGGAAGGTGAGGTTGCCCTATCCACTCCCCTCAATGTGTTTATATTTCTCCATCAGCAGATGCTTGCTCTGACGCATTATTTCAATGTTTAATGTATCGTACAAGCCTTCCATTATCAAAAACTGAATCCTATGCATTTTGAAGTAGTCATCTTCCAAGTGAAACAATCTCTCTCAAGTGAGACCACTGGAGGAAGCCAAGGGGCTGGTCCAGTACCCTTGCAGCCATTTCCCTTCCACCTTTTACCTAAATTGCTAGTCTCTACCTTGAGCAGAGAAACTACTACACCACCTCCAGAATAAGGTCTACCGGTAACACCATAACAGGTACAAGCTTGCCAAACATCTGGATGCATCATACTGTAACTATTGAAATTATCAACTTTTGCTGGCATTAAAAAGAACAAAAATGTGAAGTAGGCACATTGTCCTTCACTGATCCTAATTCTTTTCTAGCCAAGGGATTCATGTATTCTGGAATGCTTGATACCTTCTCTCATCCGTCTTTCAAACTGGAAATTTTTATACTGGGCTGGTACCGACAGTCTTGCAGACACCAGGAGTTCTCCACTGTACTGGGTAAGACTGTGTTCAGGCTTTTCAAGCTGAAAGAAGAGACATACAGAAATTGGCATTACATACTATTCCACATCATTCTCACAGCTCCTTTATATTTATAACAGGTGTTACTCGTGGGCTGGATTGACAGCATTCTTCCCTCAATGACCTCAGAAGGGTGATCTCTTCCATAACTTTCACAACATCACGTTCTTAAGATACAAGCACAAGAATTAACAGTCACCTTGGATTTTAGCTGGTACCAGTTGAATGACTCCATCGAGTTATCTTCAAAATTCCACGTGGCCAATGGAATCACCACTTCCCCCAAAAACACCCTGTACTTCAGAGCTCCTGCATGCCACACAGAGATCTGAAGCTGCCGACTTCCCAGCTGGGAGTATTCAATCTTGTACTGGAAAGATAAACAGCATTTATAAAGCAACACACAGGGTGAACGCACAGCCTGCTCAAAGGCAGCCTGACCACAGCATGGCTGAAGGCATCAGGATGCAGACAGAACTATGCTGTCTGAACGTGCCTTGCAATTTCCATGCTACCTCACTCCTTAAATGCTAAAATAATGCCCATGCAAATATGAAACGACATTCCAGGAATACCTCGGCTTCCATTGCTAAAGATTTTAATTCATCCAGAACTTCAAATAATTCTTGACCATTGTTCTTTATAAATTACTTTTCTGTTTTATACTCCCAGTACAATTTGGCTGCTCTGGTTGGAGGTCAGGTCAAGATTAAGACACCTGACAAAGGTGCTAAAACTTCCATTCTGGTCAGTGGAAATTTACTCAACGCAGTCAGCAGGAGCAAGGCAGTAATTCAGGAAACCAGTCCTTAAAGCCCTGATCCACTCCCTAAGCACAGTTAAGAGCTCTTTGAGATATCACTGGGTATCTGAGATACCCACACAAGTCTGGTAACCTGCACCCACCTGGACTGAAAACGAGGCAATGACATGGCTGCGGGCATCCCTACTGACATTTGGGCTGCTGAATCACAGGCTGGGTGTAGGCTCTGGGAAGAATGACCCTGATTCACCCTACCTAGCTTCCAGCAACTCTTAAGAGCACTTGTGCTCCTCACCAATGCGCGTACCCAAGTGCAGGTGCCTTCATTTGCAGACAGATCCCACTGAGTTGGATCTCAGTGCTGTGGTGCAGTTTACCTGTACTAGCACTATGCTCGTTCGACCATTTCTCTTTGTTTAAACCAATTTAAATAATTTCTAATTAATCTACCCTTAGCATTCACACAGCCAACTCAGGCATGGCTCTCACTCTCTACCAGTTCTGCATCGCTCTGGCATTGAAAAACGACTATAGAATAGGAACCAATTATTTCAGTGTTAGTGTTTAAGTTGGGAGAAAAAAGCACCTATCTGCAGACTCCGAGATATATGAGAATTACATAGATTGTATACATCTTTTTGTTGTTATCAATTTTTAACAATGTTCTTTTCAAACATTTTGCCTGTTTCACTTGCTACAAATTGGTGATGTTCATACACACTGAAACTTTCATGTAGCTCAAGGAGAAATAATGTAAGTTCGTCCATTCATTTTGTTTCACATCTCTTCCAAGACTACACAGAAAATTAGGTGTTGCTGCAGCTCACTGATGCACAAACACACAAAAAGAGGTTTTGTAGTGACCTGGGCACAAAACCGGAAACAACAAAACTAATCCAGGGGCGCCCCATCCTAACTGCAGACTCCCAGTGACACAGAAAACAAAGGGCATCATTTGAAAGGGACACCTGTGTAAAATACTCACTCTGCTCTGCAATACACTCACTTCCTGAAGGCACCAGAAACATGTCTATAAAGGACACTTTGCTTTTGCTACAAGGTAACTCAGAACAACACCTTTAAGCGTGTTTCATGCACAAAGGAAGACTCTTTTGAGGGTGCACAATTCACTAGTGTAACTTTAAAAGCATTTTCAGTCCAAAAGTTATCTGAACTGAAACCAACCATTTCTTAATGACTGTTGTCACTGACTCCTGCAATTGCCCCATCAGGACAATGCTGAACTTGCAGGATTGCACATTATAAAAGGAGACATTACCACGGAAGAGTGCTTTTAGCGACACACAATTGCAAGCAGTACCTTCAAAGTCTCATCAAATTCTGGATCCACTGTGTTCTTTCTGACAGCTGTCTTCCGCTTACTCCGAGGAGATTTATCAGGAAGTAAATAAATCTTGACATAGCTTGTAAATAGAGAGGATATATGGAATGTGACCAGAAGAGGAAGAAAAAAAAAAATCAAACTAAGAAGAAAAATGATTTATTTAAAGGAGAACAATGAATTATTTAATTCAAACAATTTTATTGAGTTTATAATTTACTAAGCAATAAAATGGCAAATTGTGATTTGTATCCATTTTCATTAAAATAAACACTCAGGCTATAAAGGTCTCTGTATATCATTCAGATAATGTGTTTCAATCCTATTCTAATTGGGAAAGAATTAGGCTCTGAATGCGAATCTTCTATTTACATACTCTTGGCCTCCAATAAAATAGCCACCAAGAATGTCACCTTGTCATTTGTAGTGACAGCTTTGTGAGGAAAGCACAGAGCGTATTATGTGCTCAAAAAAAACAAAACTCAAAAACAACAAAACTCAAAAACCTTTAGGTTCATTGCTGTTTGTGCTGATTGTTCACAGAATTAAGTAACATGTGGCAAATAAAAGGTATAATCACACATAATGCATAATAATTCGTAACTTACAAATGATAATTGTTGTAATAACCACTAGAATGATAGTAGAAGAGTATGTAAAATGTTCAAAATTGCTTTAATGCTTTTTCAAGTAAATAACAGTAAAAAAATGAAATTCTTCTGGAAGCTGAGTTGAACAAGTATCAAGCACCAATGACAACTACCCAAAGTTTCTCATGTGTAGGTCATGTCAAAATTAATACTTAAACTTTCCCCTTAATATAAGTTCAGTGGGCTGTATTTATATTACAGCTTCAAAACTGAAGAGTATTAGCAGTAGGGAGTGCTTGCTCACAGCTTGGCAACTGTATTTTTGGTATAAATTTCAGATAATATAATTTAAACCAATTTCAAAACAGCCTCTTGATTAACTTCCTGGCTAATTTACAGTCAGTTGTATTTCCTATAATCAGAACTTACACTTCTTCCCTATTTTTTCGAAACCTATCCATAGGGAAGAACTACTTTTTAAAATATTCAGGTAGTAGAATTTTTAGCCTCTTAAACTGATCTGGGGTGACAGAGTAACAAGTAGACAGTCAGACCTCAAACCAGTCAAACAATTCAACACATTTTAAACATCACTTAGAAGTTTGTTTTCTGTCAAGTGCTCTGAGTGCACTGACTGTACTTTTTTCTGTTGGTTTGGGAACCAACATAAATAAATAAATATATACCAACAGAGAACATAATGTCCAGTACACAGCTCTTCCCACATCACCTTTCAGACTTTCTGCAACTGATTGCCCAAATTTATTACCAGGGGACTTAAAGAACCTTGACCCACTCCAAAACACTCCCAAACTATTCCACTTTGTAAGCTGCTGTTCCAGCGAGGCTTTTTTTAACACAAAGCTCATCTTTATGACCTTACTCTGCAAGATATTCAAAGCCACATTCCTTCCGGGGGAAGGTGATTGCAACTCTGCAATTTCCAGTGTGGTCACTCAAGTGCTCAAACACCACATGACAGCAGGGGTAGAATACATTGTTAGGTATTCTGCTTGGTGATTTTCCGCAAATGATTGCTGCACGGTCAGAGAGGATCAATTAGTAATAAACAAACAAACAAACCACCAAGGCTTAACTGCCCAACCAATCATTTCTGTGACCTATTTTATCCACAGAAGTAGGTACTTCTTCCTCTTGTGATATGTAATTATTAACCAACTTTAGATTTTAAAACGTGTTGCAGTATCTGAAATTTCCATTCTTATTACAGATGAGGAAGATGGAAGCACAGAAGTAGTATGGCAATCACCCAGTAACCCACAATGAGTCAGTGGATGAATTAGCAACATGACTCACATTTCAATTTTCCATCTCATGGTTTAGCCACGTGTATATTAATTTTGCAGGCACAACTTAAGAGCTAGAATCTAAACAGTTGCTCTCAAGATCCAAAGTTGCTCATCAGCAACACAGATAACCAACTGCCTGCTCACAGGCAGGGGAACAGACAAGTAAGAGCAGAAAATGGTCGGAACAGAAATCAAAAAGTGCTGGTATGAAACCTGTTTGCCTTGCAGTGTGTAGCTGTAAAAAGTGCAGATATATACACTGGATGTTCTGAGTGCGCTAACATGGCATACCATCATATAACAATCCATTTCTATATTTATGTATCTTAAAACCAAAATATTTTGCTTATTATTTCTTTTCTCTTTCTCTACAAAATACTTACGGATTACATTTTTTCTTCTTCTCTTCTCCATAAGCCAGATTCTTGCATCCCTTGATGCAAATTTCTAAGATGCGAGCCTTGAAGATGTATCTTATGGCAAACTCTATTTCTCCTGTGATGTCAGCTTTGCCGAAGTTGCCAGATTCAGTGCAAGTGCTGTTAAGACTATACAAACTCCCCTAAGAAAAAACAAATGTTTGAGAAAAGTAGCTTCAGATCTAATAGGACAAAACATTTATTTCCCTCAAATGCCAGTATCTTTAGTGCCATGACTGCAGAGCTGTTGTAAGTCATGAGGTTTTTATGTTAACTTTATAAAATCATTCTATTGTTTCCGTAACAACCCTGAAAATTATAACTAATTGCATTTCTACTGCTTTACCTTTTCAGCAAACTCTCTGAGCTAACAAAGTGCTTTCTTAGATAACTTCTAGATCTAAAAATTGTCTCCCAATAAATTGCTTTGTGGCTTCCCATCAGCAAAATGAGTAAAGTGTCTGACAGGAAGAAAGTACTGTCTCCCAATGATGGTTTCAGAAAAGGTTCTGAAATCTAGGAACGTATGAAATACAGAACTAGACTGCTGTTAATAGTGATGCTCATAGCACCACTGCTGAGATGCCAGGTTCTATTAGGTATTACTGGTAACAAAAGCAGCATTGCACAGCCAGCAAATACGCTACGAGATCACCCAATTCCATGTAAAATGACAGATTCCATACTGTTCAGGAAAAATTAACATACAAAGATATCCAGCTGTCATAAGTTAGTGCATTGAGAAGGTGTTTCCTGGCTCACCTCAGCCACTTTTTTCTCTTTTCATCTACTTACTTTCACCTACAGGGCAAAGGTTTAGATGCTCTCCATCCGGTTATATATAAACAGTATTTGTTTCTAGCATTTACAGAAGCCATGAAACTGAAATGAATGAAGAGACTATGGTCTTTTCTGTGGCCCAGCACAGGCACCTAACTTGCTAGTGCTATCTAGCCATCTTCACTGTAACAAACTATCAACTCAATCAAAATAGCTTGGTCTCCATTCATTTATAATGGTACTCTTTAAGGTAGGCTCTAGAATTTTTTTTTAACATATCATATGTCATGAAGACGCAGTTGCTGTTGGGATTAATCTCACAACAATATCATCCGAGATTGTTAAGATATCTGCGTTAGATCACTCCTGTCTGAAAAAAAAAAAAAAAAAAAAAACACAAAAAAAACCAGCCCACACAGGACTGGTTAACCAAGGAGTTCTGCTTGCACAACCCAGCAGCTAAAAGTGCAGAGTAGTGTTTATAAGATCATATCTATCTCCCATGCAGATGCTCTTGCCAATGCTGCAGATGTGCAGCTTGCCAAATACTCACATTAAAATTCACATGAACAGCTTACTTAAATTAAAGAAGCTATCTAGGCTATCTTATAAGTTCTAAGCAACGTAGAAACCTGATGAAAGAAGGGTCAGAGTGCTTATTAAGGAAGTCACAAGTAGTGTTAGGGCTGTTTTGACCTGCTGCTTGTTGCATGTAATCTTGCTCCCTCTACAAGATGTGTATCAGTGTAATCTATCTCCCTTGCAGGGAGATCTTCCTTTGTTCAGTTCTGCTCTTTCACTCCCTGACAAAGAATATTTTTATTCATCTGACAAAAAAAAAAAATTCTTCAAAAATCCTTCGTGACAAAGGAATGCAAATAGACCTTTTTGTTATCTCATATGTCTTAACAGAAGTTCTGCAGAAGTGCTCCAAATTTTTTTGCACAGAACCTCTTATTTATTCATAGAAACTGAAGAGTTATTTTGATTACTGATGTTAGGACTGAAAACAATACATACATCTCCCACCTGATCAGAAATTAAATATGTTCAATGTAGAAATCACTCTTGCTTCAGTGAACAGGGATTTAGCAATGACTTTATGTATTGTACTCCTGCTGGCATGACTGGAAGCAACGGCATCTTATGTTTTGGAAGACATATTTTCATGAAGTGGTCATCGATATCAAACACCCATAAAGAGAAGTTTAATGGAACTTGACCTTCCCCCCTCTATAAGACAGTAGAAAATATTTCACTTTTAAGAGTGGATTGTCTACAGTAAAGTTCAAATTGTTGCCGGTAGAATCACAAATGTCATCCAAAATAGTTATTCATTTGTCTGTGCAACATCTCAGACTCCACAGCACAGTAAACTGTGAGAGCGCCAAAGGCCTTGTGTGTGTTTTCACTCCTCTGCAAAGTGAGCAGTCTGGTTAATTTTGATTCCCTAAAAGCCATTTTATTTCCTTTCTTTACAATATCAGTCGTGGATTCCTTGGCCACTTCACCCTGCTTAACCTCATCACTAAAACGTAGAAATTATCTTCCACAGTTAATCATAGAGACTTTGAAGCATGTACTGAATTCATTTACAGTTGGCTTCCTTCTCTGTCATTTGCAGTATTCAAAATGTCATCCATCAGGGGAGGTTTCAGTGACATCCTCTGAGCCTATGAACTGCTCCCCTGACTTCTGTAACTCTTTGCTTCCTCTTCATTCACTGACATGCTGACATTTGAATTTCCACTGACATTTGCATTACCACAGCCCTTGCAGAATAACAAAATCCCTCTGTTAAATGATGTTTTAAGAAAAAAAGCCAGCTACTAATCTAGAAAGAAACACATTCAGGATCCCAACAGTAATACAGAACTGAAAGAATGTTAGTTGAACTAGCCAAATTCAGAGGAACCAGACACATCAATTATTCATTATTAATGGATACATCCATTTATCAACTATCTATTATTAATTTGATTTGGCTTATGCTGTAAAAAGCTCACATTGCTTCCACAAGGATTATGCCAAAAGCAGTCAGCCTTTTATCAGAGAGAAACTCAAGTAAAATCCCTATTTCATTTTGTAACACAATCCAAAATACTAGCTTTTATATTTGTCCTCATTTAGTACCTATTCTGTTGTGCTTCACACTTCAACTTACATGCTTCCTGCCATCACAGAAAACTGCATCACTTGTGGGACTGGTTGTTATGTCGTCTTCTTGCTTGCAACTCCTTTTGGTAAGGATTTCATTATCATTTTGGGCCCCAGTGATGAGCTGTTGAAGACTGGGTGTACTTTTTATCTGTAAGAGATTCAGCGATTAATTTTGTTTTGTTTAAGAAAAACTCCGATTCCTTCAGCAATGCTATCACAAGAAAGTTCAGTAAATAGCTACAACTCACTCTGGTCAATGTCATGCAGGTGGCACACTTTCGAAGGAAATATAGTAACTTAAACTTTGATTTACAACATTCTCATGCCAGCTAGTAGTACATTCATTATATTGATAACTTTCTAAAATCAACACTCGACCACCTAAGCTATGGATCACTGCTACCACAGTAACTGCTACCAACAGTCTACTAACAACACACCAAATGTAGCAATACACCAATAAAATGCCTTATTAATCTTTAACAAAACAGTAATTTTACAAATAAATAAATAAACTTCTGATGTTTTCTTGACTTTGCTTTAAGTTCATTCACTTTCCCAATCTTCCCACGAAAGCCTTGATAACTTGTTGAAAATTGTATAGTAGCAGAACTTGAGATTTACCTTCAGCTACCTCTGTTATCATTCTATGAACCCTGTTGTTACTGAAGTGCCAAAAGACTGACATACATGGCTGGAGATATGCTGAAAATGGGTTTGGGGTCATTCTGATACATCATTACCCCTGTATGATACGATCTATGAAAAGTATGTTCACAGTTCATTGGGTAGGAAAAGAGTGAGGTGAGAAGTTTTACAGAGTGAGGATCTAAGAGAATAATTGTATAACAAGGATTACCCAAAAGACTAGAAAGACTACAGTGTGACTGAATCAACAAAGGGAACAGAACTTATTTGCATCAGAAATAGATAACAAACATTTAACAGACCTAGGAACCTCTTCTGCACCATCAGCAGAAAGCACTAAAGAATGAGTACAGCAGAAGAGATAATATATTGAGATTACTTCTGAAAAAAAAAACAAAAACAAAAAACACAGGATGTGGAAAACCGAAAGCAGTGTGCTGTTATTATAGTACACAGAAGTTGTTATGTGTAATAACTGCCCTACCTTAAAAATAGATGTAAGAATTCATTTAGTTCCCTTTTGAAAAGGAAACAGACAGAAAAAAAAATGTGTTCAGGATATAGACTTAAAAAGAAAACCCCAAAACATAATATTTCTCAGTAGAGAAATTTTCTTCTCACTTTTAAAAATCTGAAACACCACCAATTTCACTTCCTAACCAAAACAAAGTGCTACACACTGAATTTTAGCTTCTATACTTGGTTCAGAAAGACTTCTCGATTTTGTTAAACAGAAAATAAGTGACTGACAATGCAACATGAATACCAGCACTAAAGTTAGCATCAGGTCATAAGCAAGACTCCCATCAAGCCCAATTCATTAGAATTATCTGCAACAGTATGAATCCACTGTCACAGGAGCAGTAACCCACAGGTACTGACACACCACAAAATGCTTCCAAAGCTTGCACATTTCTGCTTGTTCCCCCAGCGAGGTAGGTATAATTGCACCTAATTTAAGTCTCTCTAATGAACGTAAAGAGTCTGATAGTGAGAGACCCTAGAAAACACTACTTAATTAACTTCCTAAATTCAGACTTTACAGGGGTTAGTAGTTCTTGCTGTTGATTTTTTTTTCCCCACTATTACTGAATTTAAACATAATCTCTTTCAACTTTAACCTAAAGGAATCAAGCTCAGACTTTCCATATGACAAATATGGAAAACTTACTTGAGAAACGGATCTTGCTCTTGAGACTGAAGTGGTGCCCCAGTCTTATATCCTGCACATTCAAAATGGCAGTTACAGCTATTGTTTCCCAGTCATTTCTAGGAGAAACATGCATACTTTCTAGGGGAAAAAATATTGTTTCAATTCATTCTCTGAAAATGAAAGTAAGTACTATCTGTGGTGTAAATCACAACCAATAAGATTTCTACATTATATTTTGTTCTAAATTTGAGTAATTAATTTTCAAAGGTGTTTCATAATTTAAAACATTTTTTTTTCTCTAGTTTTAGTTCTAGCATGATGAAAACATAGTTCTAGGAATGACGTAAATATCTGCCCTTGTTAAATGAAAAGGGCAACTGGAAGAAATACGAATGGAAGAATAATGCAATATTGCTATTGACAGGGATTAATAATTTTTAAAGTTGCAGCAAAGATACAGAAAGCCATCATGTAAGTGCAGGGACAGGCAAGTAAAGTTTCCTTCAATATGAAAACACCTAAATAGCAAAAATGATATTCACAAGAAAAAAAAAGACCAACAGTAATTCTAGCAAAACTAAAGTTCTAGTTTAGATATAGTCTAACTGGCTTGAATGAAACAAAAGGTCCCTGAATCATAGAAATAGAGCTCTGACAACACAAAGAACATTGAAATCTAACTTTCAAAACCTGTAATGCAAAGGGTGGACATAAATCGAGCCCTAAACCTTTAAATAGGCAATTAAAATCTGACACAAACAATTTTTTTTTTTTAATCTCCTACATACATTTTCCAACCCAAAGAATCCTTCTATCTTTTAAAAATGACAGGCTGCCTTTGATCATCATGCAATGAAACAGTTAGAAATCCATATTATCTACAAATAATGTTTTATAATCTGATGTTTTTCAATGCATTAATAGAGCAGTGCTCTGCCAGTGGAATAGTAGATAAAGTAACAGTAATGAGTATAGTTTGCCACAATGAAAACACCACTTGTGTAGTTAACGTTGCTAATTTTGTGTGTAATTGCATGCATAGCTACCAGAATTAATTTCCAAGAGTTTGCAGACATTGCTGGGCCAATCCAAATCACTAGCTCATGCTATTTGACATCCTGTCTCTTCCATTTATCAATACATAACATTTTGGAGGAGAGTAAAACGTGTGCACTAAGGTAGCTGTGAGTAATATCTGCCATGAGGTCTGGCCCCAAGCGAAAGCCCTTCTTAAATTCAGCCACTTGGCAGACTGCATTTACCTCATAAAGTTGAGCAAGGCAATTCAGTAAGTATGCACAATGTGGAAAACTGAGTATAGAGAAAGTTCAGTCATTTGAGAGGTGAAAGCATTCAAAACAAATTTTTCAGTGTAGCTTTAAAGCAGATATATAACATTGTACTCATCCTTGCCTACCTTATGAAAAGACTGTATTTCTCACAAACTTCTCAAGCAACTTCTCACAGTAGCTTTCTGGATAAAATGTCCAGCACACAGCTACACAAGTACATACATACAATGGGTGAACAGATGGCTGATGGGTTGTTTGGGCTCAAAGCCTTATAGTAAATGGGGTTACATCAGGCTGGTGGCCAGTTATTAGTGGAGTTCCCTGGGGCTCCATTTTGGGGCCAGTTCTCCTCAATGCTTTTATAAATGATCTGGACTCGGGATCTGAATGCATACTAAGTAAGTTTGCAGATGATACTAAATTAGGAGGAGCTATTGACTCCCTCGAGGACAGAGAGGCCTTGCAGAGCGATCTTGACAAACGAGAGGGTTGGGCAATCACCAACCACGTGAAGTTCAACAAGGGCAAGTGCCGGATTCTGCACAGAGGATGACGCAACCCTGGATATATGTAGAGACGAGGGGACAAGAAGCTAGAGAGCATACCCCCAGAAAGAGAGCTGGGGGTTCTGGCTGACAGCAATATGAGCCAGCAGTGTATCCATGGCAATGCCATGGCATTGCTAGCCGGTCAAGGGAAGGGATTATCCCACTCTACGCTGCACTGGTGTGGCCTCACCTCAAGTACTGTGTGTAGTTTTGGGCACCACAACATAAGGACATAAAACTACTAGAGCACATCAAAAGAAGGGCTACCAAGATATATGAGAAGCAGCTAAAGTCACTTGGATTGTTCGGCCTAGAGAAGAGGAGACTGAGGGGAGGCCTCATGATGGCCTACAGCTTCCTCACGATCTCCTCTCTGGAGACACTGACAGGACCCCAGGGAACAGTGTGGAGCTGCAACAGGGGCAGTTTCAGGCTGGGTGTTAGGAAAAGGTTCTTCACCAAGAGGGTGGTCAGGCACTGGAACAGGCTCCCCAGGGCAGTGGTCAGGGCATGGAGCCTGATGGAGTTCAAGAAGTGTTTGGACAATTCTGAGACATAGGGTCTGATTTTTGGGTGGTCCTGTGTGCAGCCAGGAGTTGGACTCAATGATCCTTGTGGGTCCCTTCCAACTCTCGATATTCTATGATTCTGTGAAGACACTGAAAGCTAGAGACTGTAACCAGAAAGGAAAATGGAAGTTGCCCAACAACAAGCAGCAGTCACTATTTAATCCTTGCCAAAAAAAAAAGTGCTTAGTGAGTGTCAGGATGGGTTTTGGATGGCCATAGCTTAGTTCTGTTCAGCAGCAAGAAGAGCAGGAGAACAAGAGACAGAGAACCTCCCCACAGCCTAATGATCACATAGAACAGATGTCAGCCAGCACCAACACACAGTCTGTGAGCACCTGAGAGCAAAGCAATCCATCCCCTCCCTCCCCATGTCAGGGTCTTTGTAAAATCTCGGTCTAATACTTCAGCTCTGGGCTGAGATCAAGTGTGGAGACTCAGTCAAAAACCATGTCAAGAATCAGAGTTCTCGACAGTTAGTGAACATCAGCTAAGCCCAGCTCATAAATAAAAGTAAAATCCCACTGTGTAAATCATGATTCTTATAAATATATTCCATTCCTGAAACAGCCCTTAGAGTTAGAGACCGTGTATAACAATTTGGATACCCTGCTTGTAATGTTGATGGCAGTGTCAGACTGGCTCCTCCTTTGCTTCCTTCTTTCCGCGTTCTGCCCATAATCTGTTGTTAGGAGACTTCTGTCAGCCATATCGTTCTGGGACTTAGAGATTTCTGAAGAGAATACAAAGAGAGAAGTAGCAATAACAAACATTGCAAGCAAATCTGTAGATTTATAGGCAAATAATGCATCTTTCAAACTTTCATCCTACAGTTTCAGTATTCATCTCCTAAGAGTAAGAAAGAGGGGAAGGCAAGTACTTGTCCCAGTTTGTATAATTATATTTTGCTTACCTAAATTGTTGTTCTAACTGGAAATTATAGTCTTTACTTCTTTTCTTTATAGCTACTGTAAGGAATTATTTTATGCTATCAAATACAGTTTTCTCGCAGAAATAGCTTCTACAGTCTTTATATATAGTTTGATTTGAAAAGCAGTTTGGATTGGTTCAGGATAAATGCAAGATCGTTATAACAACATATAGTGACAATACAGTGGAAATTAGAAAGACTATATTGGAAAATATTTAGAAATTAATCCAAAACATGGACGAAAGTAGAGATATTATGTACTCTGGTCCCAAAGCACACATAATTTTAAGAACAGAAGTAGCCCTCATCGACTTCAATTAACATTAGTTATACAGATAAGCTTATGTCCACCCTTAAGTATGTAATTGAATTAGCACTTTGCTAATATCTAGTATACTGTCAAATAAATCTATAGGACAATTGGACATTTAGTGCATCGCTTTTTGTTTCTTACTCCTTAGGGTACAGTCAGAACTTCATTTAAAGGGAAGGGCAGCATTCATTCATGATTTCTGGGGTTGAAAACCAGTAGGCTTAGCAGCAGACACTTTGTTGTAAATCCTACAGTCTCTCATGAAGAATTAATAACTTTTAAGTGGTACACAAAATAGCTATCACATGTTTAATTCATTCAGAAGAAATAAATATTTCTCCCATAACATAAATCTCTGTGGAGGAACCTCAGACAGTAGACAATACGTCATTATTTGGTACTTAAAAACAATGGCACTCTTAAGTGTGATTTTTAAAGCCACTTTGGGTTAGTTTTGTTCTTAGCAGCAATCAATTGTCAGATGTTTACTGTACTCTGTGTGCACCATTAAGGCATCACATGACATATTCATAGGCAAGCTCAATTAAGTCATCTCTCACTGTAAATGAAACCAGATTTTTAAAATACACAGTGAAATCAGAGACCATAAAAGAGACTGGAGTGAGATATCTAATGGAGTAAACATAATTTGAGTAGTTTAACAAAAGCTTCCCTCATACTCTCTTAAAACAAACAAGTTACAAAACAGATTATAGTGAGGGGAAAAAAAAAAAAAGCATATTCATTTTTTAGAACTATTCCTCCCTCCTTCAGCACCTCTGCACAGATAGTTAGTATAATGGGCACTATCACTAGTTCCAAGAGCAATTTTGCACTGCAAATAAAACTACAACCAGCAACTCCTTTCACATCCCCCCAAATAGCAACCATTGGATTATAATCTCCCGTTGCTGCCAAACTGTGCCAGAACAGGAGGTAATACCATCAAAAACAGACTGTACAACAGAGGCATTGTGCTGCACATGCTAATCCTTTGTTCCTGCTGCTCTCAGACATGCACACACACTGGCTGCAGCGATAGAATCAGAGTCAGGTTCAGAACGAGGTTCTCCACATTTATTTACTGCAATACCCAAGAGCCGGGTGTATTAAATACCTCTGCAAACCAGGACATTTTTATCGAGATAAGATATAGGGCACTAAGTTTAGACACTTGTGACTGAAAGCATTTATCATCACAGTACCAGGTTTTGTTAAGAGACCACATTGTCTGAAAAAGCTGTTTTCTTTGGTCAAGGAACCTAAGCCTTTCTCTCTAAAGGACCTTCTATACCTTTTAATTATTGACTTCAGTGATTGTAGCAGCCTGTTATTTTCTCACAAATTAAAAGGTTCTTATCCTAACCGAGGATGACAGCAATTGAGTGGGGTTTCACATACAGATGAGCTGACCTAACAACTTGCTGCCGTACCCCTCTGCAACCACTGCTTTGTGCTCCCTGGCTCCTGGCCACATGGCCCAGCACCCACTATTGTGCAGGCTCCAACATATAAACCCTACCTTCAGCCTATTTAACTCAATAAAGCAGCAGAAAACTACCCATTTGTTTGGTCTGCTCTTTTAATTAGCTAAATTAGCTTCCAGAGAGGTCTAGAAACACTGGTGCTAATTCAGGTTAAGCAATGGCAGCATGAGACCAGAAACATGACAGAGGAAAGATGTGGGGGGAGTAGGACCTTCCTTTTACTATTAAAGTCGCTTGCTGCAGTCCTGATGGGGTCTGGACTGCAGTCCAGTAACTGCAGGTTATGACCAGGCCGCAAACTAACAGAAAGGAGAGGAAATTAATTTGCATCCAACTCTGTGCTGCTTCAGCTATGCAATTCCAGTAACGAAGTATCCTATGGCACCCTGCACCACACTTCTGTTGAGGGGAGGCAGATATTATGTCTCTGCATATCTTTAATATTTGTTCACATATACACAACATTAAATTTGTGTAGTTAATAGGATTGATGGAAGAAGTCAGAGGAAACTGTGATTAAGGGCTAAGAAAAGAGTTAGGGGGAAACACTAAAGCCATATTTATTCAGGTCTAGTCTTATATTTGGGGTTGTCTAAGATGAAGCTAGTAAGAAAATGCTAAGGTTGGTTCAAATGCATGCAAATCTGCAAGCTCCTGTAATCTTCATAAAGCTCAGAGGTAGTTTTCCTCTGGTCATTGATGCCTTCAATCTCTTCTTCACACAGACAGGTTGTCCCCAGTGTAGTAAGCCTTAGAGGTACATACACAGCCTGCAGCCTAAAGAACAGCAGGCAGCAAAAGCGAATGGAAGGAACCAAAAGTATCAGAATGAACAAAGAGTTAGGACTGGCAGGTTCTTAAAAGTGCACACTGAAAAAAAAAAAAAAAAAGGAAAAAAAATACCACTAGACAGACTGAGAAAGAAGACCTCTTGAAAAATGCTAGAGAAATAAAATGTTAAACTCTACTTCCATTACACGATAGGTTCACTCACGGGATCAGTTGAGTTCAGTTAAACAGTTAACATGAAGATCACCACAGGAGAAGGTAGGTATTACTCTGTAGTAACTTGAGTTAAATACACTGCATCTGAACATCCAGTAAACTTTAAAATAACATTATGCAGTCTTTTTACATCTTTACAAGAAAGGCATTTTTGGTTGGTAACATCAGCTTATTAAATAAACAGCAGAATACTGAAGGAGAATTAGACTTACTGTATTATTTTTCTGCTTGGCTCAGTCTTGGCATTAGTCATTTCAGCCATTAGTCAATACCCTTTGTTTATAACTATCTTACGGACATCAATCTGGCCCAAAAAAATGAAGCATTTGACTAAGTTATCCTAGGATGACAAAGTAGTGAAATCTACTTACTTTTTATATGCGTTGTGAGAGACAAGAACAAGTTTTCCACAGATTTATTAAAACTTTTGGACTGACTGAGATCCTGCAAATGAGAGTCCATGAGTAAGAAAACATAATATTTGCTGTTTTAAAGTTTCCATGGTCACATAACAAGCAAATGGTAAGTCTGCCCTATTATCCTGTCCACTAGCAACTGTTACGCAAAAGCTTTAACACAAACCATCAAAATCACTTTTTTTTATTCTCAGCAATCAAAGTAACACATAATAATGATCGCTTTATCAGTAACTGCTGAATATCGTAGGATCACAACATCACCCAGGCTGGAGGGAAGCCCAAAAGGTCTAAATCCAGCCTCCCAGTTGCAGCAGGCTCAGCTGTGAGCTCAGACCAGGTTGCTCAGTGCTCTCTCCTGTTGGGCCTTGAAACTCTCCAGGCAGAGATTATAGAGACCACACAGCATCTCTGGGCAACCTGATCTGCTGCCTAACCATCCTCAGGGCGAGGAAGGGATTCCTGGATTATGGTCTGAACCTCTCTTATTTCAACTTGTGCCTGTTGTGTCCCCTCCTCCTGCCATGAACAGTTGGGAAGAGCCCAGCTCTGTCATCTTGCTGACCCCCCCATAAATGCTAAAGAGGTAAGATCCACTAAAGCCATCTTTGCTCCAGGTTGAAGAAGCCCCGGTCCACCAGCTTTTCCATACAGAAGTGCTTGAACCCCACCCTTCTTGGTGCCTCTCTACTAAACGTGCTCCCAGTTCATCAATATCTTTCCTATTCTATAGTGAGGAACCCAAAACCAGAGGCAGTACTCTAGATGCAAGTGCCAAGTAGAAGGGGTTAATCACTTCCCTCAACAACTGAAAACTAATTGAAAACATGTCTCATGAGACTCCAACCTACTACCAATACAGCATTAAAAAAAGTGACAGAAGCAGAAGACAGTTTTTATATTGCAATATGATGTTAGAGCAGCTGTTGCCGTTTACTGCATTTCTGCAGACAGTCTTTTCATATGATGGCCCTCTAAGAGGTGCACGAATATGTACTTATATTTCACACTTATGTACATTTACCTTCGCGTTACTTCCTGCAGAGGATTCAGTGAAAGGAGGTGGAGTTGGAGGCACAACAGAAATTTTACTAGAAATGTAAGAGACAACAAACAGTGCAAAAATCAATATATTATGCTAATACATGGATAAATGAGCCAAATACATGCACAGTACCTTTATTATCTGTCTCTCCTGAAATATGAGGATCTGGGTTAAGATCTTGTGTCTTTAAGAGCTGCAGCCCAGGCTTACTGCCTGTGCTTATAAGAATTAAGATTGTCTTTCTATCTTCTCTAGGCAGAATTATTAACTTACAACAGTGAGAAAGATCTAATTCAGGACAGACGTTGTTTGGCAGCACTACAATTTGTGTCCCAAGTGCTGAAACACAACCCATGTGTAACGTGCCCCATTTCTGTTTCAGAGATGTTGTCAGAAAACATCTATCTTTATTTACAATACTGTAAAGACCCTTCCTTGCCTGGGCCCAGGGCTGTCAGAGCCCTTTTACAGCATTCCAGCCATTTCGTCTGTTGTAAATAGCCCTGGTCTGTTAAAGAAAAAAAAAAAATCTGACTACAGTCTGTTATCACAGAACAATCACAGACCCTAAAGGCAGCCAGTAAAGTTTGATTTGCTTTTACTTTTACTGTATCTAGGTAAAAGCAAGGCCTTATGCAGCCCAGTTTAGGATCTTATCTATCTTTCTACAAGTTTCTATCTTATGCAGCTATGCTTTGCCAGATAGTTATCAGAAAATTGTTGCCATCTTTGTATCTTTTTTTTTTTTTTAAAGGAATAGGTTTTCTTTTATACAACTTAGTTTAAGTAGACTGTTATTGCATTATATATCACTGGTAATATCTTAAGCATAGTTATGCTTAGGCCTCAAACCTTCAAAATATTTATTCAGTATAAAGTGGATTTTTTACTTGTATTAAATTTTGGTAAACAGATGCATCTTCCTGCATACAGAGTTTCTTGTCTCATATTTACTCTGAAACTACTAATTCAGCAAAACCTGCCATTGAGCAAATATAAATACTATTATACATAATAATTGCTATACCTAATAATTATTATACCTGATAATTTTCACCTCTCATCATTTGAATGTAATGTGTAAATTTGAATGATACTGATGAAAATAGGTAAACAGAAAATATAAGGAGATATAACAAAAATACTGCACATTCCTTCATTTCAAATAAATACGAAACTACTACTCTAAAAATAGTACTCTGTTCCATGCTTGAGATCCTTTCTATGTGTTGCCAAGAGATAACAGTGTCAATTTTTCTATGCTTTTTTAATCTGTACTCAAAAGGTAATGAAATTTATTTTTTATAATCAAAAAATACAAACTCTTGACTGGTTTATAACATACAACGTATTGCCTATATGAAGTCTCAGTGTTCTAGGACCTTTTGTCCTTTTATCCTTTTATGAGTCTTACCTCAGTTTCTGATAAGATTTCAAGAGCTTTGCACCAGCTGTTTCATGTCTGCCTGTGAAGGAGGGGGGGGGAAAAAAGGTCACTTTGCAACAACAGCAGTTACCAATGCCTGCCTGCACAGCACTTCTTAAAATCAGTGCCTTTTCAGGAACTCCCCTGTATTTACAGAAGTTCATGCACATGCAAATCAGGAGTGAAATCAATCCCCATCTCACATATCAATATATATGCCAGGCAACACACACGTCTCTCCTGCAACCCAAATTCTGTCATGATTTCACCTTCCCCTTTTTCAGGGGTCACATTCAGCCTAGCTCTTCACAAACCCTGAGGACGATCACGTAGGGATGCTAATAGGCCTACTTCTTCAGGTTGCTAAGTGCCCTCGGCCTCCTGAGGGCTAGGAAGCAGGTAGTGCATGGAAATGCAATTAAACCATAAAATTCAAACACTATGGAAAGCTTGAAAATATGGTGCAAGAGTAGTCACGTTGTAATTTCTTGCTTCTTACGAAAAATTCTTTCTTTTTTATCTACTAGAGAACTAAACAGCTGTGGTGATGGACTAGCTCACAAACACAGACAAAAACCCTTTGCTAAGGCTGTCCCTGTGGGGAAACAGCAACATTCCTCAGGTGAGCAGCCACATGATGTAAAGAACAGCAAGGAGCGAGCGCTCCATCAGGCACGAACAATGAAGGCTCATGAAAATGTAGCTTGTTCCTGAGTAATCACAAACAGAAAGAAGGGCCAAATGCATGCAACAAACAGCCAGCTGGAGTGGTTTTAATCACTAATCATTCCTAATAATAACAATACAGACAGCAGCACGAGACCCATGCTTTGCTGGAGACATCATTAATTATATTACTTACATAGAAGTAGCATATCCTGGTGGTGGTAGAAACAATAATCAACTTACTGAAGTTACAAATTTCAAACATAACTCCAGAGTTAATGCTCTATTATTAATATGTAATATTTGATATCTTGAGCTACTGTAGCATTAAATGATTTCTTAGATTTTTAACTTACTAGTCAGTAAAGGCAATCTACTACTTTTATGAGAATACAATTTTTAGATAGAAGCTACACAAAATTAATAAAAAGCACACACACGTAACATTTTTTGACTCTGCAACATGAGAAAACTTCACTGCAACATGTACTGTTTCAGTTTAACTTAGTTTGCAGTGAATACATCGCTTGTGTTATATTATTAAACCAGAAGAGGGCACTGCCTCTCCAGGCTTGAGGGATACATAACTAAGATGAATGCTGTTTGAAAGTTTTCAATTTTTTAACTCCTTTAACTACATCAGTTGGTCTAATCAAAGGAACCAAACAAAACATATTTCTCCCTACAGGCTTACCTTCTGTATATCCTTAGAACTTTGTGACTTCAACAACATTACTATTAGACTAACTAAGTAAAATGCTTCAAAGTACCCACAAAGCTTTGATAATGCAAGGTGAGAACTTTTTCACTGGAAAGAGGGACATTCAGTGCCTTGCAATATCAGGTTCGATATCTGAGAACAACATATCATTTTCTAGTAACAGTTAGAGAATGTTAAAATTACCAGCTTTAGACTCTCTAAAAAGAATATGAGAAAAAATTATTAACAATGGTTATGGAATACAACTGCACTTTAAAAGATTGGTCAACTAATACATTAAAATCAGAAATTGTCTTAGCTAGAATGGAAATAAGTGATTTATTTATTTATTTCTAAATGAATTGTTCAGCAGAAACTGCAATTCAGTTTTTTAATATGTTAGTCGCTACCTTTGGCAAATAACTACTACTCAAGATTTGCCTGATTACATTCTTCCATTTATAAACTTCTTCTTATTTAAGTCTCCCAAGATATATTTAAGGTCCAGTGCTTTCCTTTTTACCAGCTATTCTTAAATTTAGGTAAGATACAGATATTGCAAGTGAAATTGTAATATTAAGGTACAGTCGTGTACAAAAGAGAAATAGCTGCCTATCTGAAGTGGAGCTTTAACAGAAAGATAAAGGAAATCCTCTCCAACTCATTAGTCACTGCAGGTGAAAAATGAAGACTAACAGCTCCTTGATTTGTGAATCACATTCCCATAGGGCAATCCATCCACATCCTCTATAATTTCTTTTAGTGCTTTGTATTTTTAATTGCACTGAAAAGACTGAACAGAAGGCAAATGCACAGCTGGCTGAATGTAAAGAAACAGTAGGTGTTTAGCTTTCTGTTGATTTACAACTATGCATGTTTCTCTATTCCACTCCATCATTTCTTTAAGCTTTGAAACTTTTTGAGCGAAAACAACCTAAGTTTTAACTTTGACAAACAATGAATGCAAGATCATTTCCGTCCTGCACATATATTTTGACATTTCCATACTTATTTCACGTGTCATTGAATTTCTTAGTAGCCTTACATGTTCATTTATCCAAATCGATATGGCCAATAATTTTCTTATTCTGATTACTCACACAAAATAAGTTATACTTTCAAATGCTTTCTGCTAGCTTGCATTTACGCTTCATTTATTGTATAGGCAGACAAGACAAGATAACTTCTGAGAGGTCTCCCACCAAATGTATGAAACATGAAATATAGTAGTAGACTACATTCTGCGTTTCACTTAGATGAGGACTACAAAATGCACAACAGTTTATGGCCTGTTCCAGTGATTACCTTCGTCTGGATATTTCTTTGCTCTTTCCTCAAAAAACCATTCACCAGCCTTTACTTTCACATCTCTGAAAAACAAGCAAAAGATATTTGAATGAATAAAATGCATTTCTTGAACTGTTTAGTAAACACTTAACCATCCAACAGTCCTTAATCCTACCAGAAAACGAAGATTTCGTGACTGCTCACAACATTGACTGATCTTGCTGTGAGTTTGCAAACAAAGGGCTCCCTCCACTCTTCTCTTCTATTTTTTTTATTATTTTTTTTCCCCTTGCTCCTCCTTTTTTTTGTGTGTGTGGGGGACTGCTCATGTAAAGCAACAAATTCTGCTCTAGGCAGAAATCTGAAACAAAATTCCTGGGCCTGCTGTTCCATACACTGCTTTTTTAGATGTTAAAACAGACAAACTATAGGATTCCTTTAGAAAATACGACATACCAGCTCCATTCACATTTACGCCTCCTCCAGGTGAAAGCACAGGCACTGTCAGTACATGAGGCTTCTTTAATTTTGTATTTTGTAAACACAACAAACACGTTTAAACAACTGGGTGGAAGCGTACACAGGGACAGGTGAATGATGGCTTTCCTATGAGATATTCAGCTACTCCTGAAACCTCTGACAGGCCACGTTCTGGCACCAGGAGGCCTCTCCAAAGGCCTCTCCCCTCTGGCATGGGCTTGCAGGCCAGTGCTGCCTGGCCTGCCCTTCCCTGCTGCCCCAAGCTGTCTGGGGACATGGCAGCACTCCCGGCACACGGAGCAGGAAGACGGCAACCTGCCTCTGCCCATCCACGGCACAGCTTCAGTCCTCTCGGCCCTGTGTCAGCATCACCCGACCCGGTGCTTTGTCAGCTCCATGAGGGACATGAATTTTGAAACTGCTGAAACCTCTCTATTGCTTTTTACCACTCAGTGTCAATTGGGTGAGAAATAAAGTCAGATGCCCCAAATAATTCAATGTGTGGGACTGCAATATTTGTCTGTAGGAGAGACTCTCAGCAGTGCTGCTGATGGTAGTGTTTTGTTCAGGATAAACAACTCTAGCGGTAACCAAGACTTAAAATTATGGTTGCTCAGGACCTGAAAATCAGCTCTTACATTTCTTAGTCACCCTATTTTTCCCTCACCAGAGTAAACAAAAGGTGCTGACTAGTAGTTACCACACTGCTGCATTTCCCAAGATTTGCAGCCCTCATGCAAAGCTAACTGAAGGCAACTGAAGAAGCGTGACCGAGTTTAATGGACTTTGCACTGGGACTAAGCAAGATCAAATGTAAATCCTGTACCATTTCTTTGCCATAATGTCTATTCCACTGAAGAATTCCTCTGCATCAGCAAGACAGAAAATACAACTTCCTCAAAGTCGGAATGTTTTTTAAAATCCAATTACATAATGCCTTCCTGTTTTCACCTTTAAATATTTGGACAAACTTATGAAATAACTAAGGGTTCACAGCACTATGACAAGGCAGTTTAATAACTAGCTGCTCTCTAGAGGAGATTTCCAAATGATCTGAAATTAATTTAAAAGAATAACAAGTGGAGGGAACAATCTAGACAGAAAGAAAGTTTACTTTTTAACCTTTCTTTTTAGTGCTTATAGCATGAGGTACAGATAGTATAATTTTTGATGTATAAATAAACAGATAAATAAATGATGTATAAACAGATGTATAAAGTTTGATACACACATCAAAATCTAGCAACTGCTTTGTACTAAATATAGGTGGGGCTAATTTGTCTATTTTATGTGTAAGCTGCAAAATAAACTGAGGATTCAGAGAGCTTCTTTTCAGTGATGGTTTACAGTCTCTTCTAAAGCGTAGAAAATTACTTCAATTTACTAGTAGAAATTCATTTAGCTTAAGACTGCTACTTTGCCTTAAAATTCCCAGGCATTATTTAAACGTCATTTTGGCATCTTAAGAGGGAATAAAGTAGTGCATTACTCTTGTGTTGGCATAAAGTAAAATTCCACCCAAATTCTCCCCCTTTATACACTGATTTATACCATCCAGCACAACCATTGACTCATTTTCAAGACTTGCTGTCTTTGCATACAGAATAATAAATATTTTTAATTAAAGATGGAAAGATATCATCACCATTTGGTTTAACAAGACTCTGATTAATAGAAGGGACTATGATGGAGTGTTTTGATATGAAAATTGTACTAATACAGTAAAAGAAAGATTGCTTCCTGTTTCCAGGAAAACAAAACCAAGGTGACATAGTAAAGGAAAAAAAAACAACAAATTCAGCATAAACAAACTTGGATCTCTGTTCTGACCATATTTTAAAAGTTGCTGATAGTGTTATTAACATATTTTTTAAAATATATACAAAACATGACTTCACACTATTCATTAATCCAGGTTTCTCACCTCTGCAGTATGAAGCAAATAATAATAATGACTAGGAAATTGTCAAGCAATTGGCTATACTATGTAGAAAAACAGCACCTTCAACAACTAGCTTTGATGCATGTTAGATATTGACTCAGGAGCACGAGTGCCATCTAGAGTTCAGTTATTAAGACTGTTCTGTGTTTTGCAATTAACATCTTTGTAAAAGAGGTGACGCCACCTCTGGCCTACCCTGAAGTTCCATTTTGCTGAACACAGGAAGGAAAGTCCTGACTACACGAAGAGCAAGGCCAAATTCCTACCAATTTCTTTGCTGCCAGGACTTCATCCAACATTTTCATTCTACCAGAGGTTTTGGTTCATTAACTGTTTAAAGCAACAGATATACACACAAACTGCATATCCAGCATTTAAACCAATGTAAACAAAATCAGCATAAACAAGAACTTATCAAAACCATTAACATTTCTTACCCATGAGCATAACAAACAGTGCATTTCCAAATGCAGGGGTTCAGGCAGACACGGCATTCAGAGCACACTCGATGACTACACCCGTTGCATACTGCACCTCTGTTCATCAACAACCCAAGGGATTTCTGACATCGGGCACAAGATCTCTCCTGGTACTCATGGCTTACATTTCTTGCCCCTTTCCATCGAAGCTGCTGCAGCTGCATCTTCAATTTCCTAATCAGCCACGTAAAAATAAATAAAATAAGACAAAACAGAACAAAACAAGACCCATGTAGGTCACAAGCTAATGCCCTGTTTGCGCAATGTCACTACCCACTGGAACTATACCTTCAAGTTTGACCTTATTGTGGGCACTGTCTGAAGGCGTCTGCACACAGCATTTTTTGCACTATGGCTATATATGCAACCACAACTGTGCATGCAGAGTAATAGGCTAGCATAAGTGGGGTCCTGTTCACGTCAGTTGTGTACACTCAGGACAGAGCACCAAGATTATGTATGCAAGTGTTCATGTCATTCACATACAAAAATTGAGACTAAATTGTGGTCACTTTTGGTGATGTTTATTACCATATTTATCAAGATTATTTGATTAGAAGAATCAAATCTTCTATCAAATAATTGTAACAAACACATCACCTGAAGGTCAAATAAAAAATACATCTGACCAAAATATCTAAATCTTTCCATTTCATTAACCTTGCTTCCATGACAAGTACCAAGAGTCAAGATCTATGTTTTTGTTACTTACATCACCAACAGATGTCAGTGACTTTCTAACTAATTCAGATTTTGTTTATAACCCCTTACTTACTTTTCACAATCATTTTATAAGTCCAGTTATATATACACAAACATTTGCTGTAAACAACATTTAAGTTTCCACATTTAAGTACAACTACAAACTTCTAACTTAGCAATACAAATATCTTGTTTTATATGGGGATGCAATGTGACAAAGCAGTGCTCAAACTGCAAGGAAACCCTTACACAAGAGCTAATACAAAGCAAATAAAATGCTGAAGGATTATCCTTTATCCTTCACTACTGAGATACTTGTGTAGTGTGAAATAGTTAAATAAAATCCTTTTCCTAGACAACGTCACCTATTGACATCCTCTGAGAAAGCACAGTGCTCTTGCTTTCTGTCGAATAGGAGAAGGAACAGAGATGAATTTAGCACAATGAGGAGGTATCCAACAATTCTTAACTTCAGTCTTGGCACAACATAAGTTAAATAAGTCAGCCACAGATCTGAAAGTGTTCTTCATTATCAGGACTGTATAGGCATATGTAGGAGCACGATGAGGATGTCATAAAGCCCTCACTGAGGAAGAAATACAGGTAGCAACTGAACTTTCTACAAATCCTAGAACTAAAATTCATTAAGTAGATTATTCACAGAGCGGTATTTGACCATCTTTAATGCAGAGTAGTCAGTAGCGTGGTAAATCCAAGAGGCTCTGGATAACCCCTCACTTTCCCAAAGAACAAAAACTTAGTATTAACGACAAATAAAAGAAGGAATACACCCGGAAGGACAGCAAAGAGGAAGAAAAGTACTCCTGAGGAAAAAAAAAAAAGGATCAGAAATACATGAAAAGGGGAGTGTCAGATACCTTATTCTTTCTTCCTCTGTTTTTCTCACCATCTGGTCACGGTACAGGACTTCTAGAACAGCCTCTCGCTCCAATTCCTTAAGGAAGTTTAGATTAAATTCACAGGCCATTTTTGCCGAACTTCACTTATTTCGTTGACTCCTGACACACTGCTCTACTATATTCAAAATGATGGATACTACTTTAGAGAATATAATGTGGCTCTCGAGATCTGAGTGTTTATCAAGAGTCTGTCTTCTTCCTTGATTGGTGATATGTTTCACTGTGTCATACCCTCGAGGAAAAAAATAACTATGCCTGTCTTCACACAAGTGATCGTTTAAGCATCTCTGCTACCCAGGGAATATGAACAGTTACAAGGTCACAGCACTTGAGTTTTTCATATCAAAGAACTTCTTGTTGTTCTTTTTTTTTTTTTCTTCTTTTGCTGAGAGTGGTTCCAAAAGGGATGAGAGCATGCAGCAGGGTCCCAGGTACGGCTTTAACTATCACCAGGAGGCAGCATAAAGGATTTGGGGAAATGGTTTGCCTTACTTGGTCTTGTAGATTTGGAATTCCAGGATCTAGGGAAAAAAATAACACATCATTGTCCCTTCTCCTCACTTCTTCAAGACATTTCAAATAGCATTTGAGTAATACTTTCTGTAGACCACATTTTGCTATACTCAGTCCTTTCATACAGGAATTCAGACACGGGAGAGGTTTTAAGACAGTGCTGTTCTTTAGAGAGTCTCACTGTAATGTCCTTTAACACTCAGCCACGTATCTCCGTATTTTTCAGGTAGTCAACATGAAACAACCAACAAAGATTATCTTAGTTTCAAGCACAGGCCTCGAGGCGCCATGACAGGAAAAGCCATGCTAGTTGAAACAGAAATGCCCCTTTCTAATCTCATTTTACTGAAAAGGCAAAACACCACAGGCCTAAGAGAGAGAAGAGAAATACCCTTTGAGAGTCGTTTCTAATAATAACCTGATTTCTGTTAAGACTAGATAAAGCATTTATCACACAATAATGCCATTATCTTTGTTACTGCACACCAACACTAAAGAGTTAAGATAGATAATATTTCTAGCTCAGCGCACTAACAACTTTGTATCAAACTGATGATATTAATGTACAAATATAGGAGAAGTATAAAAATCAAAACAGATTCACAGCCATGCTTTGGATATATTCTATAACCTTCACTTTTGTAAAACTCTTACTAAAAACACAAAATAATTTTAATGCGGTGAAGTAGAGAAAGAACATGATCGTTGAATCCAATTCAGTTAAGACACCATATCCAGTTTTATTACTACTGTCTAGTGTTTAGTATGTACTACAGGAAGTGTACGAGTGTTCCAGTTACGCTACACCAAATATTAAAGATACCTATATGAAAACAGGTTAGGTGTTTCAAAGTTAATATGAACTAAATACATAGTGTTAGACTTTCCACGAAGACAAAAGGATAAAAGTTTACTGAAGCAGTCACAGATATTTCACTGATGTACCTCAGCTGAGAATCTGACCAAATGGATCATTATTTTAAAATATTAATGAGAGTTTTAAGGTTAAAACCAAACAAAACAGGAGGCAATAATTGATATTGCTATAAACAGTATGCATTCCATTCTTTTATATTTTTTTCCATGAAACTCTTCAACAGACACCAAAAGGACAAAGCATTTCACAGAAGTGTTAAGAAATAAAAAAAAAGATCGGTTTCCTGTGGAAACAAAAGACACAGAGATAGGCATAATCACATTTTATTTCCTTAACAACTGCAATTTCACAGGATATTACTCAGTTAAAACCTAAAAAGCCCTAGCAATTTTTAACACAATGTGCGTTGTTTTCAAAGACCTCTGCCACCTCCACCTGCTTTAATCTTTTATCTCAAGGATATCTCCAAGAATTACTTAAAACGTTTCAGCCTTCAATTCCATTTAAGTCAATACAGCCTCTACACCGTACAGGATACCAAAACAGCCATTACAGTATTTGAAAGTTAGGCTTTCTGTAAACTCCCAGAATTTCCAAGGGCTGGTATATGTACAATGCTATCAGAAAATCCTGCTGAAGCATCAGAATGAGCTAGCAAATTCACGATAGTCATTATTGGGGTGGGGGGGATCAAAGAAAACTGCTCTAGTGATCTTACAGAAAACATACAAACATCTTACAGAGCTACCGTCCCTCTACAACAGCTACAAAAAGGAACATCTGCTTTCAAGAAAGTACAGAAATAGTTGCTGTTTGATTATCTCCTGCAAATTCTTTAAAAAAGGACTACCTCCCTTCTTCACAGGGAAGCCCCAACATGTCCATGTTTCAAGCCTATTTTGGGAAAGGGATTTCAGATGACTTCTTAGAGTATAAAAAAAATATTGGGGGCATAAAGAATCTTACTTAGAAATGCACATATAAATATATTTTTAAATTATGTTTTCAGCTGTTCAAGCTTGTACAAATTTAAATGGTGTGAGGGAAAGAACAGTTTGGAGCCTTCCCTTGTTTCCATTTTGTCTTCCTTGCAGCTATGCTCTTTCCTCCAAAAGGCTTTTAACCTCAGCCCGTCGGAGATGCTGCAAACACCACCATTCAAAACAGCTGGTCTATTGCAATACCTCATATTCCATTCACAGTGACAATTCATATAAGCAGTGCATCTAATGCCAGCAGTAGACTGCCAAAAGGGACTAGGATGGAAAGACTAGGATCACCTTCTGACACCAAACAGCAGAACAAATTTACTGCAGAGAGAAGTGCCAGGGGCCCTGCATCCAACAGCATCTGCACTATGCAGAGAGACAAAAAGGCTCCGTGAGTCTCACTGCATCATGCGCTGCACAGAACAAAGCATAAAATCCATCACAGAGCCAGCAGCTGTAGGATTACTGCACCTGCACATCCCTACAGTTTTTTGTTTTAATTTTTATGAAGTTTTAAGCACAAACAACCATTGTGTTGTCACTTTTTCTTGTGCATTCGAAGAGAACTCAAAATCTAACTTGATGAAGTAGCTTCTAGAACAAATAAAGTACTCCTTTCCCCAAAATAGGATAATCCTTGTGCTTGACAGCAGCACAGCAGATTTGAGTTCTTAGTCATTTCAAGGAAGAATTCAAGGTGAACTGAAAAGCTCACCATGGCTGTTAAAAAAAAAAAAAAAAAGAGAGCTTTTCTAACACCGACGTTGTCTGCATTAAATTAGGTTTTGGTAGTATTAAAGAAGTAGTGTTTCCAGTAATGACACTTCTTGACAGAAAAAAAAAAACAATCTTAAAAGATATCTACAGATGTTCTCCCTTCATATTTACCCATCGAATCAGGCAATATAGCTAGCTAGCTACCTTACACAGTCCGCTAACCTCATAAAGCCAAGCACCTTCTTTGTAAAACCAAAAGTAACAGCAACCTAGTTAGTAAATACCACGATACTTCTTCCTTTTCATCACAAAGCTCACATAAAGTATTTAGTTCACACGTTATTTTAAATCATGTCTTTAAAATAACCCTAGTGTCAGACAGATGGATGAGTAGCGGTCTTAGGCTATCGCGTTGAGCTGTTGTAAGGGAGATGAGAGAACCAACATGGTCACTTCTTAGGAGAGGGAGGTGTGCACGCATACAGTGTAATCTGAGAAGGCTATGCTCTTTTTTTTTTAAATCAAACTAAGATGGTATGTAATTATGTAACTGGAGGTTAATCAGAAGGCCTAGGACAAGTTAAAGTGCAAAAAGCAGCGTATTTTATAAGTTTTTAAGCTTACAAATGCTTGACTTAACAAGCTTCTTTCTCTCAAAGCAATTTTGCACATAATGTGATATTGAACTTCTTTCTCCCTCCTTTCAGATCCTTAAGCATTAGCAAAATAATGACCAATAAATAAGTACAAATAAACCAATCTTCTAAAGATTCACAGAGCCTTTGCTGACCTGAGGTAATTGGATTACTCTATCCATTAACCCAAAAGACAGATGTAATACATCAGTAGCTAGGACACAGATTCAGGAGGTTCAGAATAAAAATATTCACAAATGCTACTGGAATGTATGGCTATTTTGTATTTTGTAGAGGACAATCAAATAAATTTAATCTTAGTTAAGAAAATTATAAGCGTTAAAGATGCTATTTTAAGTAGCAGTTGTGGTCTTTCCATAAAATATTTGCAGTCTAACCAACACTATTTCAGTAAATAAAAATTCATTCCCCAATGTAACGTCACATACGACAGTTAAAAAACATCCTTACCTTTTCAGCAGCCATCAAAGAAAGATGCGTTGAAGTAAACTGCTTTTAAGAGATGAGTTGCACTCTTACTATTTGTTTATCTTTCCTTAAAGAAAACCGGTGGCAGTTCTCCACCCCCTTTCCTTCCTTTGACACCAAAATTAGACTGAAGTATGCACAGAAGAGCATCCCCAAAAGAGATAAAAAGCGAATGCAATCAAAGAGCAGCTCTGGTGTTACAACAGCTTCTGCAAAGTCTCTGGTTTTGTTCCCAGCAACAGCAACTAACAATCAATGGGAAGTTATTCGTTTTTCTAACATCAAAAAGAGACTCAGCACAACAGAATATAAAAGCTGACTGATATCAGCAAAATATACTCAGTCTTCAAGCCACACACAGGAAGAGAAGTGGCTTTGAGTTCTACATAATTTCTTTTTCTGATACTATAGATGTGAAAATACTACTAACCTCAATGTCCCCAGAACTCGCACACAGAACACCACCTGTATCACACATGGTTCTTTCTTGAAAACAAATTTTGCAACTCTGAATAAAAAAGCAATTAACATAGACAGAGGACGGCAGACAGTTCAAAAGAATTCATTTTTATGCACTAGTGAAAAGCAGAAAATTAGTCTACCTACCAGTAGTAAACCTGATGTCACATAAAAAGTTGAAATTTCATTTGGATGGGATATCCTAGTTCAGTCTATTACAGAACTAAGCGTGAGTAATGGATTTCAAAGTTTTATCCATTTATTTCAAAGTCTGGAAATTTGTCTGGAAGGTACTTTCCTACAGACTAGCTCTACCAGATAAACTCCATATAGACTACAGAAAGCCTTATTGCTGTTTGAGTGTTACAAGATATACTGCTTTTAGTTTAAAATAAAATAAAGCACTGCAATTTTACTCACACAGCAAAAACTGATCAGCCTTCAATCTTACAAACCCATTACTTTCCATAGATTCAAATACTTCCACCTGTGCTCATCAAACCTAATCATGTTCTTCAACTGTATTGCTAAAGAAAGAGCAACTGCTAGTAGGGTATATATAGAACTAAGCCCAACAAAGAAAAGATGGATGATTTGGGTCTTTGTTTCAGGCTAAACTTTAACTAAGTGAAAGACCACAAATAAACCAAGGAGCCTAATCACCTTCAGTGACAGGCTTGTAAAGCTGGCCTGGGGGAAGAATGTCACACTTGTCCAGTCCATCTTTATACCCGGAGCCAACATTGTTACATCTACCAGAGTAGGTCAGAAATAATTATCTAAACTACTCTTGGAGACTTCCATTGAGGAGGACTTCACATGCTTTGTTATCCATACTGCTAGCTCTCTGCCAGCGGGAGCAGCTCTGAGGAGAGAGGTAAGGGGGAGCTGAGAGGAAGCGCAGCAACCGGGGACCATCCCAAGGCATCTGACCAGGGTGGGAGCTGCCAGCAGGATCCATCGACAGTCCCAGTGTGAGGTGATCAGGCAGGATCTGTCCCGGGACACAGGTCAGGAGATGGGGCTGGACACAGGGGTGGGGATACAGGGCTGAGGTGCACCCCAGAGACGGGCCTGGAGCAGAGGCTGCAGTGGGGTGACTGGTGCAGCTGGGGCCCATCTGTGTGCTCTTAGGGCCCCAAGACTGTAACTCACAATGGTGTTAGGTGGAAAATTAGGTTGGAAATTAGAAGACATTTCTTCTCAGAAAGAGCAGTCGGGCATTGAAAGGGGGTTGCCCAGAGAAGTGGTGGAGTCACCATCCCTGAGGGTGTTTAAGGAAAGGTTGGACGTGGTGCTTAGGGACATGGTTTAGTGGGTGACAATGGTGGTAGGGGGATGGTTGGACCAGGTGATCTTGGAGGTCTTTTCCAACCTTGATTATTCTTGAAATATAATGTCTAAAATCAGATGTGGTATTCCCTGTGATGCCTTACTGCATGGAGTACAACAGGAACACTGCTTCCCCCATCCTGTGAGCTACACTACCCAGCATGGCACCTCCTTTTTTTTAACAGCAGCTTCATAGGTCAGACCAAAGTAAATCGCATCTGATATGCCCCTCTACACCCTGCTCCATGGCAGGACTACCCAGTCAGCTAGTCCCCACCCTGCCTCATTCACAGGGCTGATTATTCATGCCTCAGCGTAGGCCTTGTGCATGCACCCATTAAGTTATTTTCTGCTTTCTTCAGAGCATTTCTCCACTTCATCTGGGCCATTCTGAACCACAACAGCACTGTGTACACAGCCTCCCAGAAATTCATATCATTGGTAACTTGGGTTATGTGTAAAAATTGCACACACGCAAATCCATAAACTGTAAAAAAGAGTACCCTTTAATTCCATTGTCCAAATTCTGATTAGGGATGTTTAAAAAAAAAAAAAAAAGGGAGAAAGAGAGAGAGAGATTGGCGTGGAACGGTAAGAACACACAGATTCTTTATGTCTTTCCCTGTTTTATTTTTTTTAATTCCAGTTTGTGAACGCACGTGATGACCTCAGCCCTTCCTGTCAAGGTTTGTTTTCAAAACCACGGGGGACCTCTCTCCCACCTCCCCAGCAGCGCCCAGGAGACAACCAGAAAACCAGGGCGGCGCTGCTCGCCTCGGCCCGCCGGGCAGCACCACGGCGGCGCCCCCCGCCACCGCCACTGAGCCGTCGCTACGGGGACGGCGCCATCTTGGGCGCGGCCCGGGAGGCGGGGAGCGGAGCGCGCAGGCGTCTCGGCGGCCGGGCGGCGGCGGCGGGGCGATGGACGACTTCCAGGCGGGGGACGAGGTAACGGCCCCGGGGCGGGCGGGCGGGGGGCTCCGCCATGCCCCTGCCCCGCCCCGGTGTGCGGCCCGAGCAGGGTGCCGGTGGGGAAGGAGGGGTCTGAAGCGCCTGGGCTGCTGCCGAATGCGCCAGGAGAGGTGGCACGGGCTGAGACAAAGCGGGCTCCGTTTCGTGCCGGTGGCCGCCCGGGGGGTGTTGCTCCCGCAGAGGGCCCCTTTTTGTCGCTGCATTGTTCTCCGGCGGTGGCTGCGGTGGGTGATAGCAAAGCAGCCTCGGAGATGGAGGTGTGTCAGGTCAGGCTGTGCTGAATCCTTCACCTGACCGATGGGCCTGGCCTGTGTCGTGCAGGAGCATTAATAAGTGATAATTAACAATTCAAACATCATTCTTATAGCTGTCTTTAGAGACGTCTTCAGGATTACTGAAAAACATCGCTTTGCAGTTCACGTTTGTTGCCTGGGAACACCCTTTTCAAACAAGGTGTTGGAAACGTTGAGTCCGCTTTCCTTGTACTGGAGGGGTGGCTCAGAAATCACAAAGCTTCTGTGTTTTTTCCCTTTACTTTTTAAAGAAAAATATTTTTATTGTCTTATTAAAAGATGGAACAATTGTATTATTTGACAACTTATTTATGACACACAAATCACAATGCTATGTATCAGGACTCAGTGTTCAGTGTCTCACATATTTAAACCCATATATGTTTTCATCCTAAACAAGGGGGAGGTTTTGAGAAGTAACAGAACCCCCTGAACCAAATTCTGAAATTTGTCTATGACTCTCCCTTTCCCACTTTTTTTAATCAAAAAACAGAACTAAATACCTTTGGGAATGCGTTCTGAATTTAATTCAGTTTAGTTTGGTGAATTTCGTTTGTGCTTACCCAGACATTTCTGAGCAAAGTTCTAGACTTTGTGGAGAAAAAACATATACAGTTTGTCATCTGGCCTGGCAGCATGTCTGCCGGCATGTCTGGCATATATGTTCTCAGTTTCTGCTCTGTGGGAAAGAACACCACGATAATTCTAGCTCTTATTTGGATAAATATAGTGGTGCACCTTAACATGTAAGCACCTGTAGAATTAAGTAGTGTGAAAATGAATGTGAGTTATTAAATCAAAGTCAAGAAGCTGAAAATAAAAGCAAGTTTGCCACGCTGTATATGAAAGCTTTTAGAAATGTTGAGGTGTGCTAGCAGGTTAGTGCCTCTGAACAGTTATTAAAAAGGCGTTGCCTGCCCTTCTCCCTTGGCATGTTGCTGCTTTTGTCATGGAGAACACTCAACTGCTTGCATCTTTCTGAAGTCGCACATCTTTGAAGCTGGCTAGACAGTTCACCGTCTGACCAAGGTCTGAGCGGGTTTAGTTGTGGCACCCCTGAACACCCTAATTGTGCTTTTATTCATGATTGCCAGCTAGAGAAGCTGCGAGACCTTCAAGCGAGAACTTGGTCAAAAAAGAGAAGTCAGAAGTGAAAGCCTGGGCACGCATGAGCGCCCAGCGGGACTTTGTGACAGAGCGTCACCATGCCCAGTGTCACTGCTCCCCCGTGCTGTTGTGACCAGGGCAGGAGGCTGGCTGCCTGGTTGTGCTGCTGCCAGCACGCACTCGCCAACACGGGGCATGGTAGCAGCTGAGGGACTAGGACAGAAAGGTATCCTAACCACGCGGAAAAACAGGTAGTAGTTTTAAGGTCAGTAAAATGCTGGGGCCTTCCCTGTCCAACTTCCCTTTTGCTTCATCTCTACTGCCTGGAGCCTGAGAGAATGCTGAAGGTGGTAGGAAATGCAGAAGCTAGATTTCCCCCTTTTCAAGAAGCAATTTTCTTTGTATCCCAGCTGAAATTGTAGTGACAGCTTTTCCTTGAGCTGTGAATTGATGCTTTGTCCACATCAGTGCCCAGAAGATGTGGGTTTCATTTAACTGTGAGCCGTGTCTGTGCACTGAGGTTATCTCTGCAGCCCGTTCAGTGAACCATAGACATTAATGGTTATTGTAAGGTGGGTTTATACGTGTATGGAAGTGCTATATGTATTATTTTAAAATACTCTCCAGTTAAAATTTGAAAACTTTGACTTAGAAGTCCAGCCAATGTTACTTCTTCTGTTACTTTCCATTATTTTGTTAAGAATGTTCACTTGACTGGATTCAGGTAAGTATGGTTAAGTTATGAGCAAAAAAGGAAGAGTAGGCATCATCTGACTTGCAATAAACCTATCAAGCATTAATTAAGCTTGAAGTCTATTTTCCTTACAAAGCTTGAACTGTGTAAATGGAAGAATGCATTCACTGATGATTTACAATTTTGCTTCTTTGTAGACTTCCTTTGTCGTTGATGAAGTCAGTAACATCATTAAAGAGGTAAACTAACATTTTCACTTTGGTGTGAAAGCGTGCTATGTTGTGTGCTGTGTGCTAAAAAGAAGTCAACAAAATCTGGTGACTAGTATGTGGTTAGTTCAAGATAGGTTATTATGGAAGTGTAGGTAATCATTGATTAATTTAACCACTGTGGACGCTTTAAGTGGAAATGATACCTAGCTGTGGTTGTGACATGTATTACAAACCCAAAAGATGATTAAAATAATTTCCTGTGCTCCTCTCTGCAGTGTATGTCTACTCCTAGGCAGCTGTTGTATGCTAAAACCTGTACAGATTGCATGTTACTGAGGCACAAAATCGGTGTTCTGTACGAACTGTCTGCATATGCATGTTACTGTGGTCTTCTGAGATGCTTTTCCTCCAAAATGAGTTATTCGTTTGAAACAACTCTTCTTGTTGCTAAGAAACCTGAATTTCCTGTCTGTAAATTTGCCAGAGAGGTTTGGGTTTTGCATCTAGAGTTCCTCTCGCAGAGCAGACATGCACCTTTTGCGCATTGCAAAACAACTGTTTAGGTCAGACTTCCTGTAAATTGGCTAGGCGTGCTCTAATACCTGTTCCTGTCCCTTCTGAATCTGAAACAACTTTGTGGTTATTTTAAAAATAATTTCTGGAAGAAAAAAATTATCAATGAAAAAATCTGCAAGTTTAATATACTTTTGTGCCTTAAAGGGGAATTCTCATTAGTAAAATGGACTGTTTGGCTAAAGGCTTCTGTTCTGTTAGTAACCAGCAATTACATGGGTCTTTTGTTTTGATTTGGTTTTGTTTTCCAAAAATGACGTTGCTGAAAAATCTGAAGTTCATTTGTAAAGAATATGTGTGGATAGGCCGTTGTTCTGTGCGTTTTTTCAGTCTCTTCAGGACTGTTTAAATGCAAGGGCCTTTTCGTAAGTCTGGCTCCAGGATGTTGGAATAGGAATTAGAAAGGAAAAATCAAGATATAACAGTGAAAAGAGGAAGGAATATATTGTTGTACCTTCTGTGCCTGGCTCAAACTCTGAATTGCAAGTTCTGTAACATTTGAAAACAGTTCCAGCAATCAGTATGCACAGAGTATTTAGGATATTTTCTACGAGTACAGTGTCTCATCCTCAGTGTACCACATTCAGATAGATAAATGGGATCCTCGTAGAGTGACAACAAGGGGGCTTACTTTGTGTGTTTGTCACCATCAGGCCATAGAAAGTGCGATCGGTGGCAATGCCTACCAGCACAGCAAAGTGAACCAGTGGACAACAAGTGTGGTGGAACAAACTCTAAGCCAACTCACAAAGCTGGGGAAACCCTTCAAGTATATTGGTGAGCTCAACTTTGTTTTCTGTTTAAGCGGGTAGAGTAGACTGATAAGAACTTAACAACAACAAAAAAGCTTAGCAAGAACCATGGCTATTAACTACTCATAAGCATGTATGTTTGTGTATGTATGTACTGTGCTAAGCATAAATGTAGCTAAATGGTAATTGATGAAAGCAGTAAACTAATAAAAGCTTCTCTACTGACAAACAGTGACCTGTGTGATTATGCAAAAGAACGGTGCTGGGCTACATACAGCGAGCTCTTGCTTCTGGGACAACTCCAGTGATGGTAAGGAGTGAAACTGTTGGATGCTTCAACTTGCAACGTTAACGCTAGTCCCCTTGAGACTAGGCTGTGTCAGTTTTCTGACTGCTATTGTTCTGGAGGAGTAGCGTACAGTTTGGCATTTTTTCCATGTGGCTGTGATGCTAACTCCTCTAATACATGAAATGCTTAGCTGTTGTGCAAGCTACATTCTTAAGATTCTTAAAGTAAACAAATATGTATACAAGAGCATACATTTTCATATTAATCACTCTTTCTCCCATCTCTGAAACTCTTTTTTTGTCTTTGTAGGAACTTGTACTGTGAGATGGGAGAATAAGACCATGTACTGTATTGTCAGTGCCTTTGGACTTGCAATATAATTGCCTTGGAATCAGTCATCCTTCAACTCTTTTCTACTCCAGCAAGCACTTGATTCCATCTCAGCTCGAACTGTGAATGCACTGAACAACTTCTGGTTTTAATATACTTTTTATGTAACTTTTTTTCAAATGTGAAAACATTCTGTTACATGGTTTATGTTTGTACTTGGTATTCTACCAGTGGCGCCATGCTGTCTTAACACTTCAAGAACTTCTCTTTAAGGTGCTAATTCTGAAATCTGCTGCAGTGTAAACACTTTCTCTAGATTTCTTTTTTAAGACCAATATAAATAAGACACTGACTTTCACACTTTGTACTCTTGGTTAGCATTAAATTATTGAAATTCATAACCGTTGGTGTGACTTGTTTAAACGTAACCCTTCTGGAGTTTTTAAGAGTTCCAATTCCCCTTGGTAAGCTGGCTAGCATGTTTCTCAGGAATAGTAGCAAGCAGCCTTCCACCTTCAAGCCCAGGCAATAAAAAACAAACACTCCCCCCTGCCCCAGTTCTCTGGTGACTCTGTGCTGACACAGCCTCCTAGATTCAATCCTTATATATGTTCAAACTGGGTTACTTGAATAAGAAACTACTCAAAGTAAAAATGTGTTTAAGTGGTAGTCATACACGAGAAGGGAAATAAAACCAAGATACGATATAAAGATATAAAACTTTATTCTGAGTATTTAACAATGCTTATACACATGAAGTCTTCCAAGAAACTCAGTACTCAACTTTTGCTTGAAATACTAGTTTTGCTTCATATTCCATACTAGGATGAAGTTTTCCAACATAATGGACAATTTGCTGTCATTAACACAATTTCTAGACAGAATATTTAACACGTCCCCATGCACACTTTTTCAAAGCAGCATTTAATTTACAGCTTCTCATTAAACAGAGCATTTATCTTACACATTTTATACCATTTTGGTACACAAATATTCCATATTTTATCTTAATTTTACATATTTACAAACCTCTAAAATTTTTACAGTAATGCAATGGTTATTACTGGCACAAGCAAAAACAGTGGGCAAAAACTAGGTGGTTATGGATTCAAGGTTGTGTTTTGGCTCAGAGACAACCGATCAAAACCTTTTCTAGCTGGAAACACCTTTCCATTTTCCCCCCATATTAGTTCGCAGGTCTGGTGGACTAGCTCTTCCTTACTGCATTGAGCCATATGCTTCCTTCCTATTCTTTGCCAGCCCTAGGAATTCCAACTGTATTTTTAAAGTAAACACTACAGAAAACCGTTGCCATTAGCAGGTTCATACTCAATTATAATCAATTTCTTAAAATTCCATCTTGATCACAATGTACATGGAAGTCTTACAGTTATTTAATAGAAAGCATCTCCTGTAGAGCAGTAGCACTATATACTGTAAGGCCTTTTGTACGCTTTTCTCATTTTACAGAGCTCCGGGAGGGCTGGAGATTCTGAATTCCTTTTAACTGTAGCTAAAGGAAAGCCAGATTAGTTTCTTATCCAGATCTCTTCTGTTTTACCCTTAGGTTACAACATATTACTCAGCAGTGAATTTATGCCACCTACTGCGAAGCTGTTGGCAATCCATTCTGTAATATTCCTCAAATACTGTCTCTGCTTTCCAATTGTTTACAGATAAGGGGAGTGAAATCAAAATCTCTTGCTAGCCGAACTACCTGCTTCACTGCTTTTGCTTTTTGACTATGCACTGAATTTGATACGACAGTTCCTCAACCAACCTTACCATTACACTCTAGCACATCTAAAATACAAAACTATTTTGTATGGCAAACATTGCTTAAATATAATCTCTAAAAAAATTAGCAAGGAAGTTATTTTTGGTGAGATACTTATTTGAAGTGCACATTTCCCTATCTCAGCTCTCCTATTTTCATTTTGAATACAGTCATGTAGAAAAGTGAAGGTAGACAAAATGGCAAGTAAAATCGGCTGAAAACAGCTTTGAAAAATCATTATTTCACAGTTAGATTAGAAATGCTTTTAGTTAATGAATTCACAAAGCATGACACTATTTCAGGGTCAACTGTAACAACCAACTCCAGCCGTCATAAGAAGCAGTATACTTTGCACATTTGTCAAATCAAGTATTTTATCAATTCAAAACAGCACAGAAGAGAATTAATATGAGAGAGATTTGAATACGTAGGGATCACGTAAATCTGAATTTTTGAAGACCTAATTCCTGTACTCGCTTCAATGGGAAGTCAAAGGGGCTTGGGATACAGAGTGTCTAGCTGGCTGCAGAGTCTGACTGCAAATTCAAACAACCAGACACACCAAGAAAATCTAGGGAATAATAAAATGAGAACGGTCTCTCCTCTTGTAGGATAAAAGATCATCCCCTATACTTGTTAAAAAAAAAAATCTGAAAATAAATGCTGAAGGTACAGCTTAGTACAGTTCACTGACAAAACCCCCACAAACTTGCATACCTCTGTAATGGTTTTCCTATATATTCTAAACTGATGCCAGGTAATTAAGACATTTACCCCCCCCAACATTTTCTTTGTTTTAGCATTATTGTATAATCGTACTTTGGCTTCTAACAAATACATTATCTCTGTTACAGTAAGTTTTAAATTCCAAATATCCTCAAAGAATTCAGAGGTCTGCATTACACACACATACACAATCTTACCACGCTTGTCTTTAAGAGATCACTGATTTAATCTGAACTATTCTTACGACAGCAAGGATGCAACCATATGAAGCAGTTCCTTTGGTCTTCTGTAAGCAAATTGCTCCCTGTGAGGTCTCTCTTTAATGCTCCTGAACAGCTACAAGGAGGTTATTGCAGCTGCTATGGCCTAAAACCGTTGCACAAAAGCAGAACAAATCTACTCTCCCCCCCCCAATATAATTCAGAAAGTCTAGCAGGCCTTCATTGCACCATTCTGCTTAAACTAGTTCAATCATAAGCATGATTTACTAGTGTAAGCCAGCATCATTTTCTACCTAACATATTAACAGTACTTTTTACTGTCTTCTACAGCAGCAGGGCAAACAGATTCTACAAGAGTAAGTTGAAGTTATGAATCCATTAAAAAAGGAAAAAAAAAAGACTTTCAGACAGGTCAAGTACTTGAGAACATAGAAGTAGTTAGAAACAAATAGCATCCACTTAAATACAGAGCCGAACAGTAGTGTGGGAGGATAAAAACAGCTTTTAAACTGAGAAGCAGCAGCATTGTACTAGGAATAATGAATTCCCATATAATTGTTCCAGCACAGACTGGAATACAGATCATCGTAAAATGTACTCGTAAAAATTTCAAGCAGTAGGGGTGGCAACTGTGGTATGAGAGAGAAGTCTATGCACAGAACATGCTCAGAAGCTGTTACACAAGTTCAATACATGAGCAGCCAAGCAGATAACTGCCTATTAATACAACTTCATGAACAATTCTGATGTAGAAAAAGCCTCTAAAATGAAATGTTTGGAAATATGAAATTGTACTTCTCTATGAAACTCTGTACCATATTCTTGTAAGTGTAACAATCTCCTCCAGCACACAATCACAAAAAGAAAAAAAAGTACTGGCTTTCTTCTGAGATTTGTTGCTGCCCAAATATTTTCATTTGAGAGGGCTGTTTAAAAACAAAACAGAACTAACAAAACAGTTTTGCTGTGGTGATAAAGCATGTTATGAAACATATGTTTTACAAATAATTTTGGACCACAGACTATTTTGGCTCACTAGAACTTGACTACTTGCACGTATCTCACACTTAGATCATACCTAGTAAATCCAGTTAAATCAGTTAAATGAGTTAAAAGAATGGTTTTAAGACTACACCACCTCTTAGAAGGAATGGAAAGCTTGTGTTTTCCTGCATTTCTTAAAAAAAAAAAAAAAAAGGGGTGGGGTGGGGTGGGGGGGAACAGAGAGAAACCTAAAGCACATCATTCCCTGCCTCCAGTTCAACTGACAATGACTAATGTACAAAATTGAAAGGGAAAAGAGGCACTTCATACAGCAGAGGACAATATACAAAGGAGTTAGCAAAATGCAAGAGATTAAAGACATTATGTTCTACATAATCCCAAGGGGGAAAAAAACCACCAAGCAGCAAAGAAGCAATTTTAAAATGAGTATATAATCAATGACACCTCGAAATTGAATTAGACTCAAAGATTTTAGTCCATAGACATCCTGCCATCAGACATTTTATAAGATGTGTAAAAATTTTGGTTTCCTAAGTTTCCAACACAACCTTTTTTCAAGCATTCTTTTTTTTTTTTTTTCAGTTTTAACTTTGTAAACAGAAACAGAAACAAGATGTCCTTCCTGGGATTCCATGTTCAGGTAACAGCAGACTGTAAGAAAGCCAAGGAAGTGGTCCTTCTAGGAAAACTTCATAATTGCTTTAATTCCAGCTGAACAAGTCTTTCTACATCAAAATCAATCAATCACTGTCCGACTCCTCTTTATATTTGGCTCTAATAGCTTGGCCATTCTGAAGTGGCATTTCTTCATAGTCACTCCTGTGAAACAGATTTTTTTTTTTTTTTTTAACTGATCACCATGTTCTGAAGTTTTATTAAGTCTAAACTAACCAGGGAAGTTCTAAAATGCACTGAAGCATCGAATTGTTACTTGAGTAAAAAGCTTGTATTTGTTTTGCTTCCTTGTTGGGTATATGAAAAATATATATGACTTCTCTCCAGAGACTGGTATATAATAAAATTTATCCCAGCAGCTACAAGCCACTACTGACAAGGATTAGAGTGCAGAAGCAGACTGGTACTACCACCATCCAACTAAACAAAGGCAAGCCATCTCAGACAATGCTAGTTACTCTAGCACAAGCTTGTTCAAGTTAGAATCACAGAATGCTTTGGGTTGGAAAGGACCTTAAGGACCACCCAGCTCCAAGCCCCTGCCATGGGCAGGGACACCTCCCACCAGACCAGGTTGCCCAAAGCCCCATCCAGCCTGGCCTGAAACCCTTCCAGGGATGGGGCATCCACTGCTTCTCTGGGCAACCTGTGCCAGTGCCTCACCACACTCTGAGTAATTAATTTCTTCCTTATATCTACTCTAAATGTAGCCTTTTCTCATTTTACTCCTTGTCCTATCGCTACAGTCCCTGACAGAGTCTCTCTCCAGCTTTCTGCAGTATTAAACCATCTTCACTGTTGAGCCACTTCAGTGTCCTTGGTAAAAGGTGAAAACATTAAGGGCAGATAATGAATTTGTTTGGTGTCTAGCAAAGGCAGACATGACCTGGATGGGTTTTTAAGTGATACTATAGTTTTTGTATTACATAAACTCACACATGTCCAGGAAGTTTTCCTAGACTTGGTTATTTTTATTTCAGAGAGTGATGGACAGTTAAGAAGAGCGAGCCTTTATCCTTCTCTGCAGCATTTCTGTATGAGCTGACCCTTTGCTAACTCCACCTGACTCCTGTGATCTTTCCCAACTTGAAAGGGATTCCTTCCCGTTCACATCTCTTGCTGCCTTCACTCTGTGACCTACCAGCATCCTAATACTTACCCGTTTGGATCAGTGCCATGGCAATCCCTTTGAGAAACCAAAGAAAAACCAAAATAACACACATTCTCATTGCATTTCTGTTTCAGGATAAGGCTGTTTCTGTTCTTTAGGCGGCTTACTTTCACTAACAACCTACGAAGCCTTCAATTATTTAACAAATATGGAAAAGAACATTACAAAAATAACACACCAAAAAAATCCTCTCTATAGGTATTCTATAATCTTACCCATAAATCACATCATCATCTGAATCGTTCAGCATAGAAAAAGCAGGATTGTCTTTCAACTGCGATTCTGGAAAATACAAATAAGGGTTAATTTAACGCATTAAATGTAGAAACATGGCTGCACTTCTAACACTGAAGCAACAGACTCAACAGCTTCAAAGGCAGTCATGACTACAATGCAACAAAACTATCACGGAATTCTTTCCTGTAAATTCTTTACCATTCAGCCCACAACATCATGATGTTCTTAAGATTTAAGGAAATGAAATAACTCTCGCTTTGTATTTTTAGATAGGTAATTCTCCATGTTGTATAAGCGGATTTCCTCTGTTGTGCCATTTCATGTCATATTATTTCAACTTGCATATAATTAAGTCATGCTTCATTGTTCTGAGTATTCAAAAGTTCACACTTATTTAAAAATCAGTCTTCATGAACTTGTTATAAAGACAGTAGACCAAAGTTGTAATCCTCTGTATGTAAGTCAATGACTAGCCTTGCGATAGATGAAGGAAAGACTTATTGTGAGATAAAAGGAAGCACATACTTTTCATTATCTATTTATGACAAATCCCTCTGCCCTGTTTCAAGACCACAATTTCTTGTATAATCTGTTCCTCCTTAGCTGCTGTTTGTAATAATACGCAAGTAAAATTCAATCCATCAATTTGTCAAAAACATCTTTTTCCTGGAAGGTTTTTACTTCATAACATCTGTAGGCTAATGCTTCTTGCAACCCTTTATCCTCACCCAACCGTTTGTCTTGTCCTTTTTAACAGAAAAAGAGCATCTTTATGTAACAGTTCGATTCATCTCAACTCTAAAAGTTTAGAGAAAGCACCAGCTCCACAATGCTACTCCTCATCATACTTCCCAATATATTTTAAACACAGTGCTTACTTAAAGCAGAGAATGCACTCTGTATGAATATTTACTTTACAGAATCTTTATCTGTTAGAGAGGAATAATGCTTCATAATCATCATGTGAATCAGATTACATCCTCTACTTAGGGAAGCAAAAAAACAAGAGGGCTGTGCACCCCTCCACAGCATGTTCCTCCTAGTTCTCCCCACATTAGAGATCAGCTTAAGTCCTACTTTTCCATCACCCTGTTTTTCTCATTTCAGTTGAGTTTGTCAGCATATCAATATATTAACTTTATCGTTAGAACAAAGTATGAGTGAAGTATTCTTGCTCCTTAAGGGCTGTCTGCAAGTCAGTTACAAGTTAGAGCATTATATGCAAACATATTGACCATAAACTTCATCAGAGAAGAGCACAAGAATTCAAGGCTAGCTAATTAGTTGTATACATTTTAGTATTCCTTCATATTTCCAAGACTGAATCGCCCAAGAGCAGTGCAGCCTCTGCTTATGTCAACCCAAAGCAAATTGAAACAGTAATGAGGCAAGAAAAATATAAGGGTATCACACGGTATGAACTAACATGCCAGATCTTGTCATTTAAGTTTAACAAACAGTTGCTTACACTCACCATACAGTGCATTCTTTGAGGGGGAATACACGAAGGCTAATGTGTAGAGATAGAAGTTCAGTAAACCATAAAATGATAAGAATTCTGCTGGTAGTAAGTGTCAAGGATTCTGCTCAATATAACTCCATACACATTAACTTTGGAAACAAGATCCAAAACATATGTAAGTCGCTTCAGTGGAAAGGATGTTTATCATACTAAAGTTTGAGAGTATGAATGACTAAACACAACTGCATTTTATTTTAATTTAATGACAACTAGTGTACTCAAGCTATTTCTAGGTATAGCTCTAACTGAAGATAAATCTTTCGTTTTAACCCAAGTAAAATTTGCAGAGGTAAGGCCTACTCTTTAGTGGAATGCATGGTATAATTGAATAGTTCTGCCTTCACTGCTAAAAGAAAGCTGAGTTAAGGGTGTGATTGGGTGTGAGGTTCTGTTTTATTATTATCAACTTGAAAACTGAGTTCTTGTGGGCATATCAGTTGAGAAGGAAGGAGAAGGACTATGTACAGACAGAACTCAAGATGGGTTCTTGCCTTCACTTTGGGAATATAATAGAGGCTTTGCTTACTGATCTCTACTAGCTCCTAACACATATCTAAAGCTTATCAGTAACAGGATCAGTTGCAGTGACATAGACAATTTCAGAAAGTACAATGAACTAGGATCTTATGGTTAGGATCCACAAATGTACTTTGTAATTCTATTGCCAACAGATATCAGAAATAGTCTTTCCGGAGACACTTAAATTCTCTGATATGACCTCTTCCACATGTAGATTGCACCAATACACAAACACATTTTTGGTGACTTCTAAACTGTTAATTTCTCAGGTATTTTGGTATACCCCTTACCAACTGATAAGTTGAATTCAAGCAGAAAATAGTCAATTTTTTCACTATAAATTGTTAAAAATGACTTGAATGCATGCATATATGGGTCTTCATTCCTTTTGAAGAATATCAAACGCAGCTGTGGTTTATTTGGTAGAACCAAATTAGACTGAAACTCAGCTCATAATCTTTACAAATAGCCATTAGAAAATGATGACAAGAAACCTTGATCAACACTGATTGAGTATCAAAAGCCCATGTAGAAGTCAAAGGACTCAGTCCTTAGATACATCATCTTTAAGTACCTTCTAAATAAAACCTGATTAACATTCCTAGTTGAGCAGCATCACAACAAAAGGATATAATTCTGATAATGAGTTGATAGCTCAGCAACAAAGTTGTCCTGTAGAACTTGTGCTCCAAAGCGCAGATAGAGTATAACAATGCTGTGGGAGGAAAAAAAAGTGACAGCATATATACTGTGCCTTTAAACTTCAAAATTGAAATGGTAGCTTGATAGAACAGTATACCACAGAGTCATAGAACAGTTCGGGTTGGATGGGACCTTAAAGATCATGTAGTTCCAATCCCCCTGCCATGGGCAGGGATACTTCCCACTACAACAGGTTGCCCAGGGCCCCATCCAACCTGGCCTTGAACGCTTCCAGGGATAGGGCATCCTCAGCTTCTCTGGACAACCTGTTCCAGTGCCTCATAGCAAAGAATCGCTTCCAAATATCTAATCTAAATCTACCATTTTTTAGTTTAAAACCATTACTTCTTATCCTGTCACTATACTCCCTCACCTTTTTCCTATGAGAAAATTATTTTAAAATGCCAGTCATTTATTGTAAGACATATTTTGCTTTCATATAGAAAAATACACCACGTTTGGTCTATTTTACATCAGATTTCATCAGTAAAGAAAATTAAAGAGTCAAAAGCAATTTGAAAGAACTGCTTGGAGCATGGGAGACAAATACTAACAATAATCTAGGAAACTAATTCTAAACCTCTGCTTTAACTAAGTGAAGCTTACAAAGCTCCAAAAGAGATCAACAGTGCACTGCAGACCACTCAGCAGTACAGGACACATCTCTGCTAAGTGAATCTCTTAAGTCTTGTACTGTATTATGGTGGTAGTAGAAATAACATAAAGCTAGCTTTAAGAGCCTTAAGAAAGGGTTCAAAAATTAAGAAGTGCTAAACATAGCTATCATATCAAAAAGACATTTCTCAGTTTCACTGAAGATTTTTATTATCAAAAAAACATACTTATAACCTTCTTTTCAGGGCTTTGAAAGTTAAGAGTATTGAGAAATGTACTCTGAAATGCCTTACCTAATGACAAGCACTATGAAGGTTAATGCAGTCAAGAACTTTAACCTGAGATCTGAAAAAGATCGAGAAAAGTTATTAGAGAATTTACACCTTTGTGTAGAAGACAACAGCCTGTTTAGTGAAGAACCCCAAAAAATACTTACCAACATAAGGCATGTTACGAAGTTCTGAACATGCCCTCACTATCAGGAACAAAAGGTAAAGAATGTATGTGGTTGCCACCACAAGGAAGAAGATTTTCATTCCCTATAAAAAGATTAGTAGTTTTTATTATTTAACAAGATTTGGCCTATTTCTCCTTTCTTCTTTTATATCTTACAAATAGAAATCATTTTACAAAGCACAACATGGATTGGTGCGTTTATTCAGGGAAAGTATGCTCATGAAAGGATGGCTATATGTGAAGGTAGGTTCTTGAGGAACATAAAGGATGTTTACTAGAAGAGGTCATTTTGTTCACTGAATTCACTGAGAGCTGAATCTCAAGGATTATCTAAAAACGGATTTCCCAAGAATGATACAAGAAACCATGTAAATTTTATCTTCCCCTACAACAAGGAATTCTGAAATTTACTAGGACAGAGGATTTTTGCAAGAGTCAAGATATACAAAACTGACTTAATAAGAGGCTTAAAAAAATTGTCTTTCAGTCCCAACAGTCGTGAGTCTATGACTAAACTTCTAGTGCTGAGTCTCCAGATGCCCAAGGTTATTGCAAGACAATTACTGTTCTCATATGGGATGGAGCTCACTATGGCCTATGCATGATCTGAAGAAAAATGTAGGCAAAGTTAGACTACCTGGCCAGCATGTGATATTTTCTAAATTGCAGTATAGATTTCAATGGAAGAGCAAATCCCTCTTCATTTTGTCTAACTACATTTGACAATTTAAAAGCAAGAAAACATTTTTGACTTACCTGGAAGTTACCTGTGTCAACTCTGTATTGGTATGTAGGATCATGTACTTCATTGACGCTAGAAAAGATTCAAAATGAAAAAAAAAAGGTTGTTACATTCTTACAAAAAACAAGGTAAAAAAAAAAAACACTAACAAAGAAAGCGTTTAAAGTTACTATACAAAGCTTATAACTAAAGATCTTGGCTGTATAAATTGGTGCAATGCCACTGATTCTAATGACAGCTTACATTACATGACATCCTCCTCCTTTCTAAACCTCAATTTGCAAAGAATATGGAGGATTATTTCTTTATTATATTAGGAATAATTTCTTCACAGAGAAGGTGGTAAAAGCACTGGATTGGGCTGCCCAGGTAAGTGGTGGAGTCTCCGCCCCTGGAGATATTTAAGAGATGTGTGGATGTGGCACTTATGAACATAGTTTACTGATGGGACTCAGTAGCTCAGGCTGACGGTTGGACTTGATGATCTTAAGAGTCTTTTCAAAGTAGATGATTTATTTTTCTACCTAATATTTAGAAAATGCATAATCTTGTAAATACCCATAAGCCTTCAGGATTCAGTGTTTCAATGTTACCCTTGGTGATAAGAACCATACCTAAGAAATAACTGCTGTTTAAGCCTTTAATTCATACAAATTCTGCTGACAGAACATTAGTACCAGCATTCCCTGCTTTCATTGTACACAACGCACAATGGCATGGAGAAGGCGTTACATATATATTGAGAAATAAAATAATGGGCAAACACTTGAGAGTAAAATGGTTCCAAAACTAAGAAATTTTTCTGCGTGGGGAATATTGACAACATTTTGTGAGTGAAACTGAGAAAGAGAAGAGAAACACTGAACGTGGCAAAATAAGTCAGTTTTGAGGAGGATCTGGCTATGCTCTGTCAATAGCAATTGTGCAGGTCGAACTGTTAAGAAAGTTTTGTCGAACTGCAGTAGTTAACTGCAGAGAAACTGCTGCTTCAAATACTAAAAGCTAACTGTAAGGGTGTGTTGTAGGGAGCCATAACCTACCGGCAAAGTAGCAATCTCTAGCTTTCGCTGTAATTTTTAAAACTATGTACTTCTAGATTGTCCATGAAGAATTCTGTTTTCAAATCAGTCACATTTTGCAAAATAGAAAATAAGAATTTGAACTCTACTCCTATACCACAAAGTATTAAGAAACAAGTGTCATTAATTATAAACAATCTTCTCATTCCTGAATAATTTCAGTTCATTACTTTTGCGCCAAATTTTAAATTACTTACGTTTGCCATATTCCTAACGTAACAGAGGCAAGCCACAATAGTCCAACAATAAATAATTTGGGCAGATAGAAAGTTAAGCACTTCCTTTCCCCCTGTTAATAAAACAATAGTGTAGTCAAAGTGTGAACTCATATTTGAGATTTGATTCATTCTTGACAGAATAAAATAACCATTTTCTTTGTTTCATTCAAGATTAGAAATAGATTAAGAAATTCATGTTCAGTACTTTTAACCTGCGTGGTTAAGTGCAGAATACAAAAAACTGTATAATTACTTGTGTTAAAGGCAAAATACAGGAGATTTGGGACATCCTATTCATAAGGTCCCACATATTTTACTGATATTGAAACTACCGGAATATGCTCCAGAATTCCTATTTCTCTTATGTAGTATCTTAAAGTCGTTTTTAAAAACAATAACAACAAAACCAACCGCCATCTACAACAGTAACCTTCAAAGAAGAGCAAAGCATAATGGTATAATAATTCCAAAGACTCTCTTGCAATAGTTTAGAGTGGATTGTCCCAACTATCTCATTTAGGTGCAACTGTCTCATGACAATCCATTTCACCTCAAATCATTTTAATTCTGTTTGTCACATTGTACTTTGAAATTAGAATGTCACTTTTTTTCCTTAAAATTGGTTTTACATTTGTCACTTTTTGAGAGAACTGAACAAACAAGTACTGTCTTCTCAGTAAGTAGTAGATACTGTTGCACCCCTACCTGTACTCTTATACCATGGTAGACACAAAGCCAGAACAACAACAATGCGCACAGAAACAGCGACTGGAATAGATCATCAAGCATTCCAGGAAACCAACTGTTCACCAGAAAAGAAAGGGGAAAAAATGGATCTGTAATAAAGTAAGAAAAAAAAGGTGAAACAGAAGTGAAAAAGCACACGCTTTTTATTATTTAAAGTAGAATCCATCTTCAGAGGAAAAAGATTAAAAAAAAAACACAGATTTTACAAATTACACCAGTAAATGAAGTTGAAGTCTGCTGTATCTTAAAGTAATTTGCAAAGGAAATGGTGTCTCCAGCAGCAATAGTCTGTACTGTAAAACTAGTCTAAAATAGTTGCCTACATTTCTAGAATATTTCATGTTTTATAAGACCTTCTGCTAAGCCACTGTTCTTGGGGATAAACTAAAAATTACCACAGAATGACTGAAAGGCAAATATTCTTTGGTACTGATAGAAGTCCTAGAATTTGATGTACAAGACCAAAAGCAACTTCCATTTTTAAATAAAGCGTGCATATCTGAAAAATAAAGAAGTAAGGCTTGTAAGTGCAGTTTCTGTATTTGCCTGATATGTGGAAGGTTCATTATGGTTGCAGCCTTCTCTTCCAATCAGTTTTAAACAAATAGAGTTGACACTCAAAGGAATGAAAATAATGAAATCTACCTATTGATTATGCCCTTAAATTTGATACACTTAAAAAGGGTTGCTTTTTATAAATGAGCTTTCTGAAGCCTTGCAAGTTCAAGGCCAAACAGCCTTGTCTCTCTTTCTTTCATTTATTTATTAAAGAGCTTTTATAAAAATTCCAGGACACAACTACCGTTGTAAAGAAGGAGGAGAGGAAGGAGGATGGACATCCATTTCTGTTCGATACCCCAGTCTCTCATGGAGAATTTTCGTAGAGAATGTGCAAACAGACACTATAAAACAAACAAAACCCCACAATCTTACAAGGAAGGAAAATAGCTTTAATGGTTTTATCACAGTAAAGAGATACTATAGCACATTGCAAACACTATTTCACAAGTTCTGACACTGTTAACAGTAAAAGAAGAGCCACATCTCCTAGCTTCTACTTCTGCATCAATTTTGCTGGCTTAACCCAATGCAAATTACTCTACAGCAAATTGAAAAGGAAACCAGCCACTAAATACTGGTCACACACTATGAACAACTTCCACTTAATTAAACTCACCCATTAAAAAAATTCAGATACTATACTAACATGCACAGTTGCTCAGTGAGTGATATCACATATGTGAATGAAATGCTGTGCAAGTATTAAGTGCTTCAGTACCCTTACTATGAGAATTCTGCATTTTAGTTGTCTATGTTGTTTATTCTCCCCAAAACACTTCTATTCCAGGGGCAAAACTAGGAGAAGACAGATAATCTAAATCGCAGTGTAATTTAGGTTTGTAAGGGACCTCTGCAGGTCTCTGGTCCACCCTCCCACTCAAGGCAGTGACAACTCTGACGTTAGATGAAGGTTTATGGAGTTAAATCGATCTGGCGACTGGTCACGAGTGGTGTTCCCCAGGGGTCGGTGTTGGGGCCATCCTCTTTAATATGTTTATTGATGACTTGGATGAGGGAATTGAGTGCATCCTCAGTAAGTTCACAGATGACACCAAGTTGTGGCGAAGTGTCTATCTGTCGGAGGGTAGGAAGGCCCTGCAGAGAGTCCTGGACAGGATGGGTCGATGGGCACAGGCCAATGGGATGAGGTTCAACATGGCTAAGTGCCAGGTTCTGCACTTTGGCCACAACAACCCCATGCAGCGCTACAGGCTTGGGGCAGAGTGGCTGGAAAGCAGTGCAGAGGAAAAGGATCTGAGGGCGTTGGTCAATGCTTGCCTGAACATGAGCCAGCAGTGTGCCCAGGTGGCCAAGAAGGCCAGCGGCATCCTGGCTTGTATCAGGAATAGTGTAGCCAGCAGGACCAGGGAGGTGATCGTCCCCCTGTACTCAGCTCTGGTGAGGCCGCACCTCGAGTACTGTGTTCAGCTTTGGGCACCTCACTACAAGAAGGACATCGAGGCCCTGGAGCATGTCCAGAGAAGGGCAACGAGGCTGGTGAAGAGCCTGAAACACAAGTCCTGTGAGGAGCGGCTGAGGGAACTGGGGGTGTTTGGTCTGGAGAAGAGGAGGCTCAGGGGAGACCTCATTGCTCTCTACAACTACCTGAAAGGAAGGTGTGGGGAGCTGGGGGTCGGCCTCTTCTCACAGATACCTAGTGACAGGACTAGAGGGAATGGCCTCAAGTTGCGTCAGGGGAGGTTTAGGTTGGAAATAAGGAGACATTTCTTCTCAGAAAGAGTGGTCAGGCACTGGGACGGGTTGCCCAGGGAGGTGGTGAAGTCACCGTCCCTGGGGGTGTTTAAGGAATGGTTGGACGTGGTGCTTAGGGACATGGTTTAGTGGGTGGCATTGGTGGTAGGGGGATGGTTGGACCAGATGATCTAGGAGGTCTTTTCCAATCCTAATGATTCTATGATAAGGTCATATTCAACTGAGTTTTGCCCATTTTCAAAGACAGTGAGCCAACACACACTCTGGACATCCTATTCTAATGCCTGAGCCACCTGCACTGCCAATTTTTTTTTTCTAGCATCTAATCATAATTTCAGTTATTTGAACAAAATTCTGTCTCAAATTTAAAATCAGAGTTTAAAAAAAAAAAAACAAGCTTTCCCCATTTATTCGATTTTCTTCATGCCCCTTCAATGCCACTTATAAAACCATAGAAGCAGCAACTAAGTAAGTATTTTAGAAACATTTTTAACACCCCTTCAGCAGTATCTCAACTATACTGCCTGGGGCTAAGTTACTAAACACAGCACTACAGTGCAGCATTTACCAGCTGCCTACATAATATACTCCAAAATAACTAAAAGAAAATCTTACCGTGACCATAAAAGTAAGAACTACAAAAACAAATCGGAACCAGATTTCTACTTGTGAAAAAGTTGGATTGTAGGTCTTCCACTACAAGAAAACAAAAGAAAAATAGTTTAACATATTAAGAGGATTCACACAACATCAATAATTAACACATTTTGCAGTTACTGAAAAGTCTTTTGTCTTTTCAAAATTTGAAGGTATAACCAAATTCCACCATGTCACTATGGAAAGACAAAGATAAATTCATACCCATTTTCTTCCAAGTTAAAGCTTTCTCTGAATAAGAATGAAAAAAAAAAGGGACTAGCCAATGAAAAGATAACCAACATAACCAAAGCAGCCTAGCATCTTTGCTTCTCTTTTACCCTGCCACTTTGTAACACACTCATTGTGCTGTCATATCTTAATGCACTTCTCAGATCAAAAAGGATGTTCTTTATTGACTTCTGTTTCATATTCAGAGTTTGAACTCCAACAATTGAATAAATCCAGTGTGTTCTTCTTTATTACCAAGGTCAAATGCATAAATTGATTATGAAGATGATGATAAGGTACAGTTGTACTTCCTGTAATGAGTCTGTGTTCTTAAAGCTTACTTAAATCTTCCGTTTCACTGAAAATAGAGTAAGGGAAGATTAAATGAGCCAACCAGAAGTGAAGAACTTTTTCACGGGTTAAACAGCAAAAGGTCCTTTAGTCCTCTAATTATTCTGAGGCAGAGATATTAATTATAACATGTCAGTTTGCATAAGCTCTGTTCTGTTGACAGATTATGTTATACCTGGCATGCTTCTCTTTTGAAACCACTTGTGTAATGCACATGCTCTGCCCATCTGACAAGAAGCTTTACCTTTCAATTGATTTAGTCTGTCAGCCTCTGTTTTGTCTTTTTAAATTGCAAATGCAGAATGAAAATTTGATGTCGAGAATCCTGATATACAAAAGGAAATCAATTATTTCAACTGGGATCAACATAAACCACTGTATTAATGAAATAAATTGATAATTTTTCTTGCTGTGGGAAAGTAGAGTTTTTGAATTAGGTTTTTGGTTTTGTGTGCAAGTCTACATTAAAGGAAACCTGCAAAGCAAGATGATAAACCATACAACTATAATGCCCCAACACTTCATCCTGCTTGAATCTGGAGCAAAGCAAAGAGCTTGTGAGATTGCTTTCAACCCTCGACTTATTTTTAATGATGCACTTTACAAATCGGAGCATTTCAAATATCAATATTCAGGAAGCTCACTTAGTATGTAAAAACACTTTTGCTTTACAGTAGCTTTTGCTTGCCGCCTGCCTACTCTGAGACACACAATGTTATATACAGGTAGAATACAACACAATAACCTGTACAGTAAGTTCAGTTTAGTTTCATTTGTTCCTAATGCAAATGTTTCTAAACTTTTTGGAGTCACTCAACACACACTGATGAGTTTAACTGTTTCACAAGCAACCTTTACCACTATGAACTGAGCTAGATGTTCCACTAGGGATTGCCTGCTTATTTTAACTAAATAAACATTTTTCTCTTCCTCTTAAGCACAGACAAAAAAAACTTCTTCATTTGAGTCTGTTAAATCTTTCTGGCCCTAGAAAAAGTCTGGAAAAATCTTGTTGATTCAGATAAACCTACTGGAAAGACTGAAAAAGATACCGTGCTGTAGAGAGGCAACATCCCCGTAAGGAACTGCAGAAAACTGGAATTTCTAGTCTAGCTTGCCTACTGTTAAATATTTCCCAGGAATTACACTAAAATTATCTGTCCCAGAAAACAGCACTAGAGTTCTGAAAGGAAAATGTTTCTTTATAAAGAAAAATATTGGATTAGAACATTATTAACAGCGAATGATAAAATAGTTCTGAAATTAGTAGTGACAAAAAGCTTCATTACGATGAAATGAGGTAACTTTTTATTACAGTTAAAGCATGCTTCTACACCATCAGTAATTAAAGTAAGAGATCTCTTTTGCTAGTCTAAAACTTTATACTTACTGTGAAAGTAATATTCTTCACGTACGTTAATTTATTTAGATCTTCAAAGCTAACAAATATGTTGTACTGAGTGTAGTTCAGGTAGCCAAGGTGAGCAACAATGATTTCACTGCATTTCTGTGAACACATACAATGAAGAATAATATGTAAAAGCCTTCAATTTGTTCTGCAATATTTACCGGTAGCATAGGCTGGACAATTTGTTTCTGAATAGGCAAACATAAATGATGTTTATAATGTGTCTTACCAAACTTGATCAGTCAAAGTAAGATTTAAACAAGACCCGCAGATAAAAATTCCTCGAAAGATAACAGATATCAGTTTCTTCTTTCTTTGTCAGAAGAAACTGATAAAGTGAGTCAGCAGGATCAAAAGTGGAACTGATAAACAAGCTTTTGACTAAAGCTGGTGAAAGAAACTGCCTGCAGCACCAGGGAGGATTTGAATAACTGTCAGTCAAGGTCTAGGTCACTGAACTGTGAGATGTGGCAATCTTGTACTAACTTATTTATAAAGGTTAGCAGGAAGAAAGAGAAAACCCAAACATACTGCTCTCTTGGCTGCGTGCAACTAAATCCGTGTTCTTTAATTTCTGATGACTTCCGCCTGTGCATACACACACACACTCACATACACACAAATTTGATTTACACTTTACACTTATCACAAAAAAACTTCAGCTCTTCCCTTCCTAAAGGATTCAAATATGGCAAGTTGTTTCCAATGCCTCTAAACTCAAAACTAACAGTTAAAATTACAGTAGAAAATGAAAATCCTCAACATTTCTTCTCAGGTGGAAAGAAAACTGTTTTTTTCCAAAACACAAATGCTAGCTGATTTAAAGCAGTCTCTGTGCTAGGCAGTGGACATGAATTTCTCTCTCCCCTGGAGCCCTATACCCAATCTTCTAATCAAATCTTCCTTTTCACAGTATTGCTAATCTGTTGAAGGGTCCAAGCAGCACACACTGCTTCATTGGCAGAAGAGCTGCACTAACAAGGAAGAGGGGTCTTTTAGAGGTAATAGACACAAACCACAGAAGGAAACAAACAGGGAAAAAAAAAAGATGGATAGACAGATAGATATCTTGCTTAGCATTGCTAGCTAGGTTGCAACTGCAAATGAAACCCTACTCCAGAGTCTTTCCTGAGATGCGCTTAAAGATACCTTCTTCTCATTGACAACATAATGTAGTATGCACACAGATAATTAAAACAAGAAGTACTGCATCAGAATTTTCTTCAAGCAGGCACATACTTGTGCACAGCTGAGTAACCTTGTCCGGTTGTGAACTTGATTATTAACATATGGCGTACTTCCATCCTTCACCACTCCGAGTACTTTCACTGTCATTGTAACATTTCTTTTGAGTGATACTGTAATTAAAAAAAAAAAAAGGTTAAGCTATTGTCACATGCAGAAGTATGAACTCAAAACGAGTTCCAAATAAAATTTAAAATACGTACGATATCCAAAGATTACTTGGTTATACCTTGCAGGAGTAAGGTTCTATTATATTAATTAATAATAACAACAAAATACACCAACCTTTTCATTATGTATTTAGGCAGTAAGTCACAAATGCCCTGTACTGAATCTTAACAAATTAAAGAATTCCTGATTACATTATTGCTCGTGCATTTACAGGGAAGCTTTACTGTGCAATTGATATCATTAAAAACAATAATTATATGTATGTATATATATGTAATCCCCCCCATAATGAAGAAACAGACACACATTCTCTACATACTACTGTTTTCACAGAAATAACAATCAACCTATCCCATAAAACTGTTGCATCCAGTTCTCAAGATTAGTTCAGGCCATGCCTTTACTGAGGACAAGGGGTGAAGGGGAAGAGACTGTGTCAGGAAAAAACCATTAACAGCCATGAAGCAACAGGATCACATATGTGGCAGATGAAATTAAGGAAATTATAGTATACAAAAGTAGGTTGTTATAACAGTTTCTTTAAAACTAGGTAAGATTCTCACCATCATGCTGATCCAATTCAACTACACAGGTCAGCCACAGTTGCTGGTTGTAAGTAGATAATGGTGGTGAACTTAAATTAAAAGGCTTTAGCTGTAAAACAAAACAAAACAACACAACACCATAGGGTTATCACCAGTCATTATTCTGTTACAAGATGCATCTGCACTAATAATGATAGAAGGTATGTTAGTGTCAATATTTTTGGGAATAGATTTAATATATGCTGTGTGGACAGTATGAGAAGCACCCCAAATATAAGTCTTCCAGAGAAGTAGCTAAAGCAGCATATGTATTTTGACCAGCAAAATTAAAAGTAAGGCATGAGTACTTAAAGCACATAAAAGCATCAGCAATAAAAACAGTTGAGATATGAAAGTCAAAAACCTAAGACTTAGCCTGAAAAAAGTATATTTCTAGCACTTTACATCGAGTGAGATTTGTGACACCCCCCCCACCCCCATCTGCTACAAAGTTGAAACGGTTTGAAGCTTAAGTATGAAAAAACAACTATTTTTCCATTAGGTTTTCTAGAATTCCAGTCAAAAGCATGGGAGATATGGTTAACGGATAAAATCTACATGCAGGAAAGCCTTTTTTTATTTGATATAATACATATATTATATATATTATTATTATTTTAAAATCCACCCATAGCACAGTACCAATTCAAACATAGATAGGTGACTTATGGAACAACAAAAAACCCCACAAGTTTACACAACTATACTTGAATTTATTAATTTATTAGTGCCTTTACAAAAAATGAGCTAGAAAGAAATAAAGACAGAGAAACTGAGAATCAGAAAATGAAAGCTTAATATACATGTTTTCAAGAGAATGAATGCAAAGGTTCATCGTAGGAAGCCAGATCGTACTGTCTTGATCACTTGACACTGAACAATTAAAAAAGAAGAAACATTCCTTCCCAGCTGATAGAAAGGGTAAATCAGAGGAGAATTATCAGTATTTGTCACTCAGAACACTGTTTTTCTGTTTCTGTTCTCAGTTTCTCCTTTTGGATCCTTACAAGAAGCTCCAGTATGAGCTCACCAGGGAATCCTATCAAGACTTGAAGAAACATCATCCTGTCATAAAATTCTCTACCTTACCTGCTCAAAAAGTAACAGGCTAGAAAATGTTGCTGGGTCACTCATGAAGTAATGCAGTGGTAATAAAAACACTGCGTGATCAGTTTCAATCTGGAAAGCATCACGTGGCCAAGAAGCTTTCTAGTAAAAATCTAACTAGTAAAAATAATGAGGCTAGGGGCAAGGGGATTTTTAACATTACTGATATCAAGTAAAGCCATTCGCATAATAATCCAGCGCTATTTATCTATTCTTACCTTTAGGCTGTTATTTAAGTCAGTTCTTGCTACAGAAGTTTCAATTACATTAGGACCTGCAAAATATTTAAAAAGGAAGACAATAATATTAAAGTAATAATATAAATACAGGATTTCAAAACACTGTACTAAATACCTCCCTGTAAAGCAGGTAAATAGTATCCCACTTTGCAGATGTTTAAACTGAAGGGTAAATCACTTAGGTTTCTCAATAGCATTAATAAACTTGGCCTGAAAGTTTTCCACCAACAACTTCCTTTAAGGAAGCTCATTCCCAAGCATGATTTAATAATATGTAAATTATTAAAGAAGCTAGCTAAGTATCAGTGGCACTGTTATTAGAACAACTTGAAGCTCAATCAAGGGCTGCAAAAAGATTTGAAAAAACAGCTTAATTGCATTTAACTCCCCAGTTTTTATGGCCAAACTGCTACCATCATGTGATTTACTTAGAGGAGGATCATGTCCACATTGCATTGTACCCATGACTGGGACACCTTGGCAAACACATCCCCTTGTATTTGACTACATGATGACAATGCCTTTTTATGTACGTACCACATACTTAAGTGTAGAATCAAATAACAGTACTTTTTTTAGCTTGTGCTGGATGTTCAGCACATTGGTCTGTTCAAGCAAAGTTACCCGCAGGTCCGTTTAGAAACAGCGCTCAGACTACACAGATTGGGACCCTTCCTTTCTATAGGAACCTGGGGCTATAATATATTGCATTTATTTGCAATTTTTAAAATCACATAACTGCATGTAAGTGTAATTGCATAGAGGTTCTAGGAACAATTTCTCCTAAAACACACAAGTCATTCAAGCAATGGAGTCTCACGTCCAGTTGTAGCAGATGTCCAGCTCACTCCCCCAGACTCCTGCTCTCAGGGCAACCACTCCTCCATTCGTTCCAGACACAGACACACACACATAACATGTACTGATCAACTGCATCTGCCCACTCACGCCCTGCCCCTAGATCTGTATGCACTAAATGGGGAAACCACAAGGCCTTACTTTATTTTAGAAGAAACCTCCAGAGGCTGTCTAGTCCTACCTCCTGCTCAAAACAAGTGTAATTAGATCACATTGCTCGGAGTCACATCTAGACGAGTCTTGAAAACCCCCAAGGACAGAGACTCCCAGAACCTCTCTGGGCAACCTGTTCTAGTATTCAAGCACTTTTACAGTAAAAATATTTTTTTTCCTAATATCTAACTGGAATTTCACACATTCCAGTTTGCATCTGTTGCCTCTCTCCCTGTCACCATGGACCTATGAGAAGAGTCTAATCCCATCTTTTCTGTCTCCTCTGATATGGTAAGTCTCCCCTTAGCCTTCTTAAGTATGCAAGAATACACAGTGCTAGGGAGAAGAGGAAAAGATAATCAGGGAAGCATATGGACATACTACACAAAAGGACTAACATGGAAAAATCAAGGGGAATAGTAGGAAAAGGTCTGCAGCTATATACTGGGGTGTGAACAAACAGAGTAGATGTATAGCAAGTAGGGACACAGGCAAGACTTGTATAAGTGCATTTGGGTCACCCTAAAGGCTCCCCAGTCACATATTTCCCTATCCAAATGGTCTCTCCCTTATCTACTTGGTCTGGGGATTTACTGTAAGTTATTAATCCTTAAAACATGCTGTTTCAGTTATAAACTTAGTATTACAATATTTTGTAAGAAAAACAGTTCTTACAAAGACCATGGACTTCAAAGTTGGTACAGAGGGAGAACAGAAAAGAAGGGTTTATGAGTGACGTAGGCTCGTTTTGGGGGTAAGTATTATTTTAGGTTAGCTGTCATGACAGCTCTAAACATTCAGCATTGCTTGAGCTTCTATAACCACTAACTACAGTATTAACCACCTTACCAGACTTTAAATGGAAAAATGACATACTCATCCTATCACATTCAAAGCTTCATATTACACCTTCAGCTCAACTTCACTAACAGACACCTGCTACAAAGTCAGTTCTGAGTTACTGAACTTTTCAGTTCTCAAGTACATACAAAGTGCTTGGACAGCTTTTTGGAAAGTATTTTTGTTTTGAAACGCATAATTGTAGTTCAGTAAGTGCTCGAAGTTGATAAATCATCTTATTTCAGTAACTGTTAACAAAAACAATAGAATGAACTTTTTTTTTTTAAACCAAAAGATATGAAAAGATACTGGAGTACAGAGATCGTAATCACAGTTTTCAAGAACAGCAACCAAAACAGCAAGGAGGTTCTGCTGCCATAACTGCTGCTCCTTTAGCAAGCAATACACTAAATCTTTCTAAAGCAACTGACTAAAAAGATGCTGTGGTCTTACTAAAAAACAAAAACATACACACACACACAGAGAAAAGATTAAACTATATTGTTATTGCTTTCCTTGTAGTCTTGCTAAGTTAACAGAATCCTATCTGAAAGCAGGCAATCACTCTGAGGTGGGGAACATGAAAACTGCAAAGGTACAGAAAATGAGTTCTGTACTCATCTCACCCCAAAGATGACAAAGACACATTAGGAAAAGGGAAGGAGAACAAGTATAAGCTGGGAAAAAAACAAATCTGCATCTGTCTTGGGTTACAAGAACTGAAGAGCAACAGTCACCTCAGATTAAGCTATCTTCTTTACTCAGATGAGTAGTAAGACTTCTGCTACTCTTCCCAAGTTGCAGATAGACATGTTGAGTATGGGGAATGGCATATACAGGCATCACAGAAAATATGAACGCATCACCTTTTCACCTTTTCATTTACATAGTGGGTTTGGTGAGTTTTACTCACTCTGTGCCCTTTGAAGAGTGAATACTCTATTGTTCATGCCCCTCCCTCTGTTCACAGCAAGCATGAAATTGTCAACAAAAGCCACTAAAAATCATTGCAGTTTAAGCATTCACTCAATGGTTCTCCTCCCAAGGTAAACACCTTTCTTTTAAAAATAACTAAATTATTATAATGAACTGCGTCCATGCTTTGTCGACAAAGCCATCCAGCAAACCAACCTCACAGGGACAGGAATTCCTCAACCATTCCAGCTCCTGAAGGGAATCGCAGGCAAGTCCTGGAACCCCAGCACCGTGCAGATGACCGAGCATTGCTTACAGCAGCCAAGTCCTCCCCAGTTTGGGGGACTTGATAAAATTCTTAAATGGTTGTTAAATGGGGTCAGGTTGCTTAAAGAGTGCAACCGGTCCCTCCCTTTCCCTCTCCCTGTCTGCTGTTTAACTTCTGTGTTGAAGCTATCCCGATAGCAGAGTGTTAGCATGCTAAAATTTCAGTGATAGTATGCAGACTCCTCTTCCAAGTATATTTTAGACCCGGAAAAGTTCTCTGACATGAAATGTCAGACTTCCAGAAGTATCGCTGATATCCAAGACAAGATCCAGCCACTAAGTGCTCAGCCTCCTAGATCTTATCATGACTCCCACAGAGGTTTTTGGAATTAGGGACCTGAGTTCATGTGTTCAACAAAAGAAGTTCGTACTATTACATTATTAAAATATAAATATTTTTAATTTCTGTTGCACTTATACCTCCAAAATTTAGAAGACTTTATAGTTATGACCTTCTCTCAAAGGAAATCCAGTATTAGCACCATTATTTTACAGACTAAAATGTAAATAAGAAAATTAATGTAGTACTCAGCTGAAAAATTGTTACAAAGATTTTGTTTTGTTTTGTTTTTCTTTCTGACTCCCCCTGCAAAGCAGTTGCAAATACCTAATCTGTGTAGGCAGTAAGTACCCCTATGAAAAAAAGGGTGACATACAAAACACCTCCCCCTCCCCGTAAAAAGTAATATTTCCTCAGATACCTCAAGGGCAGTAAGCTCACTAGCATTTACACACCTCTGTAAATATCAACACATGTAGATAAAGCATGCAAAAACTTAATGTTTTAAAAAGGCAACATTCTTACCTGCTATTCCTATGAAGACTGTCAAACCAAAACAGATAAAGAATACTACAAAGACCAGGACAAAATGTCTTTTGGATAGTGTATATAACCGCATCGGTGCCAACCTACAGGAAGCAGAAGAAAGCACAGAATTAGCTGTCAGTCATATTTCTAAAGAAAAAAAAAATAATCCCACTCACTATCCATTCCTCCAGAAAGAAAATTAGACCAATCTCTGTGGTAACATGTAACACTAAGAAAAGAAAACACATTAACGCTACTAGGGATTATCAGACATATGTAGGGGCACGCATACCCGCACCGTGAAGCAGATTCATTTTGCACATTTTTTTTAACACTAGGATGCTCTATTGTCCTCTGACTTGAGTAAGAAAGGATTTCTTAACTCACAGGGAAAAAAAGTCACTTTTTAAGTTCATAAATTAATCATTTAAACATCCAAAATACTATGTTTGCCACAACGCCAGCTTAACATAAAAGGATCAATATCACTAACAACCCGCTTACCTGCACAGGATCTTGTGATCCAACATTTAGTTTTGAGCTGTGCCAGAACTGAGCTATGGCATAGTTAATTTTCTGCTGCTATAGCAGTCGGTATAGAAAGCTGCTCTGTTTATACAGGAAAGGTGTAGGATTTAGGAGCAGTGAGGGTGGAGAGTTGTTGTTTTCTAATAAAGCTGTAGGAGCGATACACGACTGCACCATCATGGAAAGAAGTGAAAGCATTAAGACGAAGCACAGTGATCAGCTTGGGATAAAATTTCTTTTCACCATCTGACAGTGGTGTTCGTGCTGATCAACCAGATTAATGAAGAAATAAATGCATTAAAAGCGGTGGCATCCTTTCCAAAAGCCCATTCCAAATTCTGGGAGCAGGTACCCCTGGCCCTGCACACCTGGGAACATGCAAGGCAAGCAATTAATTCACTTTTAACCAGTAAAAGCATGTAACCACAGAATCATTTAGGCTGGCAAAGACCTCTAAGATTATTGGGTCCAACTGTTAGCCTAGCACTGCCAAGCCTACCACAAAACCATGCCCCTAAGCACCACATCCACACATCCTTTACACTTCCAGGTATATACCTCCTCTTTTATACCTTCAGGGATGGTGACTCAACCACTTCCCTAGGCAGCCTGTTCCAACGCTTCACAACCTTTTTCATGAAGAAATGTCTCCTAATATCTAACCTAAACCTCCCCTGGTGCAACTTGAGCACATTTCCTCTCACCCTATCACTTGTTGCTTGGGAGAACAGACTGATACCAACCTCACCACAACCTCCTTTCAAGTAGTTGTAGAGCATGTGACCATGGTCAGGTCTCCCCTGAGCCTCCTCTTCTCCAGACTAAACACCCCCAGTTCCCTCAGCCGCTCCTCACAGGACTTGTGCTCCAGGCCCTTCACCAGCCTCGTTGCCCTTCTCTGGACACACTCCAGGGCCTCGATGTACTTCTTGTAGTGAGGGGCCCACAGCTGAACACAGTGCTCGAGGTGTGGCCTCACCAGAGCTGAGTACAGGAGGACGATCACCTCCCTGCTCCTGCTGGCTGCACTACTCCTGATACAAGCCAGGATGCCGTTGGCCTTCTTGGCCACCTGGGCACACTGCTGGCTCACATTCAGCCAGCTATCAACCAATACCCCCAGGGCCCCTTCTGCTGGGCAGCCTTCCTGCTGAGAAATGATGGAAAGCGTCCTGGTGAGCACTTCCAGCAGCTCCCTCCATACCCTCGGGTGGATCCCATCTGGCCCCACGGACGTGTGTACCTCTACACGGTGCAGTAGGTCACTAACCATTTCCCCATGGAGCAGTAGGTCACTAACCATTTCCCCGTGGATTATGAGGGCTTCATTCTGCTCCCCATCCCCATCTACCACCTCAGGGGGCTGAGTACCCAGACAACAACTGGTCTTGCTGCTAAAGACCAAGGCAAAGAAGGCATTAAGTTCCTCAGCCTTTCCCTCATCTAGTCACTGTCTCCCCCCACATCCAACAAAGGACTGAGATTCTCCTCAGTCCTCCTTTTCTTGTTTATGTATTTATAGAAGCATGCTTTATTGGCTTTAATGGCAGCAGCCAGATTAAGCTCCAGATGTGCTTTGGAGCTTCTGATTTGGTCCCTGCACAGCCTCACATCATCTTTGTAGTCCTCCTGAGCACCCTGCCCTTCTTCTAAAGGTTATAAACTCTCTTTTTCTTCCCAATCTCTAGCCACAGCTCTCTGTTCAGCCAGGCCAGCCTTCTTCCCTGCCGGCTCATCTTTCGGCACGTGGGGTCAGCCTGCTCCTCTGCCTTAAGGATTTCCCTCTTGAAGAGCGCCCAGCCTTCCTGGACTCCTTTGCCCTTCAGGACTGCCTCACAAGGGACTGGGATTATTAATAATAATCTAAATGTTATTTAAGAATCACTGCAGTCTCTCCCAATGAGTTGCTACAGAACAAATGACATTTTTTCTGTATGGTAAAGCGTAAAGGATTCAAACCGCAACTTAGCTCACCAAGGTGGTGGGGAAATGAAAGGGGGGAAAAAAAAAGAAAACACCACCCTCAGAAGTAATTTCCTATTCATAATTTTTCACTGGTCCCTTCAGTTCCATAGATGACCCGGTACTCCTCATCTACGAAGACGACACATATGGGGTATTCTCTTGAGACACACAAATACTAATCTAAACAAGAAAATGCCTGGTATATAAAAATCATATAAAAATGTTGACATGCCTAAATCAAATGTAAGGGTTTGAGTGGATACCAAATCCTTCACGGAAGAGCAACCACTGGGGACTATTCAATACACAGAAACCAGGTCTGAAATTGGAAAGCCCCTGGGTTGATAACAGCTGAAGACAGGAGTCTCATAACATATATGCAGGGAAGTGTCGCATAAGCTCATGCATATCTTAACAGCTTACATCTGGGAACAAGCTTAACAGCTACAGTCTGGTGCAGGATACTTTTGACTTGCTAAGCACATTTTTGGTTCTCTTCATGAGCTTCCTGCTTCCCAAGTTTTTGCAGAGAGGTGTATAACGTGAACACGAAAAGCAGCTTCATCTCCACAGTCCTTATGGGAAAGCCGCCAGAGCTCACTCAGCCAACACTCACAGCTAACAGCAGGTATCGCCTTAGCTTACTCTTGCACCAGAGCACAGATCTGCTCACAGTCTTTCAAAGAAGCGCGTTCCAGACATTGGCTCGTTCTTTATTCCAGCACCTTTGGACCTAGCGGTCAAGAAGGGTATGAATACACATGAAGAACAGGCGTGCTGACACTTTACAAGGAGAGGAGACCAGATAGAGTATGGACACGCTGTGCTTTTTTCTCTCGTCTTTCATATGGGTACTCTTAAAGTCCCATTTCAGCAACTGAGTGTATGTGCTATTTCACAGGTCAAGAAGGCTGCACAGATCTGTCCAGAAGACTTTAAATGGCAGAAGATCAGGATAAGAAGAAAAAGGAGAAAAACAAACAAACAAAAAAAAACCAACAAGAAGATGAAATAGCTCATGTGAGAAAACGCACATTTCTTGAAGCAATCCACGTAAGGATTTTGTAAAAAGAGGTTAAGATACATACTGAAAAGTATGCGCAGGGTTTGCTCACAGACCTGAGCATGGGGAATTAGAGTTCCTCGGACTCAACTCTTACCCGTCTCAGGCTGTTTTATCAGCAGCTATCAGAATCTGGTGCTGGCATTGCGATACTGCCAGCAATCACAGATTTAATCATAAATCACAAAGTCTATGGCCTTCTAAAGGGGAGGAGCGTTCTTTAAAACTTCACTCTGTGGGATCTTGTAACAGAAGACTTTCAGCTCTTTGAAAGAAATCCGTTGATTTCTGGCCCTTAAAGTTTGAAAATAAGAATTTCTAGAGGCGCAAGAGCCAAACACAAGATATGTGAAACACAAAAGGCAAGCTATTCGTATTTTATTTCCTCATTTCTCACAACTGAGTGCAATGTTTGAGCAAGCTGGAAGCACCAACTACACATACAAAAATCGCATGCACGCACACCTTCTGAAAAAGCCATAACTGCCAGCAAGACAGAGTTCAGAAAGGACAGAAGGAAATGAAGTATTAGCAACTGAGAGTCAAGGTTAGAAAGTAAAACCAACAAAAATAGAAAGGGGAACAAGAACAGTAAGTCAGACTGACAGAACATTTCTGTGGGGTTTCAGGTAACTTAAAACTCACTGATAAATATTGACCTATGTCGGATCTGATGGAAACCCTGCACCTGTGAACTATAATCTTATGAGATCAGGTGGGATAACTGCAGAGCCTCATTCCCTAAGCCAGCCTGTGAATCCACGACTGCGCAGCATGCGGCTGGCCGGCAGAACCATACTATGCAGCAAGAATTAGCAGACATAACCGGCTGTGTGACCACGTTGACAGTGGTCCTTCAGAAACGTCTACTGACACAGCAGCAAAGTCTGTTCTGGTGTATTCTCTAAACATTTACGTGTATAACCTCACTCACCTCAGAAGCCATTTGCTATGAGGCTAGATCTTAAACTAAGCCGTCAGGTGGTGGCTTAGGCCAGAACATAGCTAAACATCGTGACTTTTACTCACAAAGGCAGCAATGCTGGAACCCAGCAGCTCACACCCCAACATTTCCATCAGCGCTCAGGCGGTACGAGTGCTGCGCCAGAGAACTTTCAGAGACACTTGGTAATAACACCTCACTGTTTTTAGTCACAGCAATCATGTAACAATTTTTCTAAGACCAAATGAAAGAACTCAGCCAAATCTTAATTGCAGCTATCCTGACAGCAAACAACAATATTTAGTGTTCCTACAGGGTGCTGTATTTTTCATTGTCCCTGCCTGCAATAACAGAACTTCCTTATCACGTTGAAGTATCTCCTTCCAACCTACCGCCAGCTGACATAACAGGCAGATAAAACAATCCTCCTGTGCGTTCGTTGTTCAACATCTGCCTTTTGGAAGGAGGTTATACAAAATTTATGAGTATACATAAATGTGAGTGGATGATTCCCCACCAACAGCTTGTCTTTTTTTAACATCTGAAAGGCCTAAAAGATGAAACATTTGAGAGGCATCGATGGGAAAAGCTAAAAAAGAAGCCTCATTTTGGAAGCAGTTGTTCAGAGCACGGAAGATGCTTTCAGCCCAGCCAAGGCAGCCTAAAGCCCAAGACGAGCTGCCCAGGTGTTTGTAGACTTGTCAGCCAGCTTTTACGCCCCGTGCTGCGTTTTAAAATACCTCAGGCAGCAAGCCAGTATTTTAAACCGACACTAGTGCCTAAGGCTAACTGCAGAAGGGCGGCGAGCAGCGCACAGACGCGCTGTACTCGGACACCTCACACCCTCGGACACCTCCAGCTCCTCTCCTCCCCGGCGGGCCCCCTCCCACCCCACCCCTTCGATCTAAACGCCGCTACCTGCTACCCACGACCCGCAGCACCCCCCTCACGCCGCCCCTTCCCCCCCCCCACCGCCCCCACTCACGGCTCCATGCCGTTGCCGCATGCGCAGTGCGGGCGCCGCCCCCGCCCGCCGGCCGTGCCTCGCGGCGCCTTCCGCCTGCGTCACGCGGCCGCCACGCGGCTGGCCGACACGTCACCGCCGGCACCGCCGCGGCGGGGCGAAGGGCGACGCTGCGGGGGGGGGGGGGGAGGAGGCTACGGCGCGCCCGAGGGGACACGGGGCGGCGGGAGCGCGGCGCCCGCTCCGCGCTACGCAAATGGCGGCCGCTGCGCGCGGGGACACGGGCGGGGGGGGCGGTGCGCGGGGCACGCTCCCTAAAAACGTCCTCCCCGCAGCCGGCGATGGGTTTTAGTTTTATATTTATTTTTTTTCACGTGGCGCTGCCGAGCCACCGTTTGAAGGGATTGGGTCACCGGTGGCTGTGAGTTGCAGCAGGTAGCCCTCAGCCTGCTTCAGGCGTCTGCAGCAAGTTGTCCCTGGCCAGAAACTGACAGGAAAACATCTACATCTGCGTCTAACGCCTGCATCTGCGGCCGTTTCTGCTGCTCTGGGAAGCCCAGCTGCAGAGTTACGGCTGCTGCCATTTACATACACACGTCTGAGCCATTGCATGGCTGCGCCAATCCCTCTGGCACTCAGTTCTCTCACACACACGCCCGAATTTATTGTCCTCATACTCCACCAAAACAAAAATACATTCTTCTCACTGAACAGATAGAAACCTGAGGGAGAGAGAGACCAAGACTTGACAAATGTCACTTGCAAAGCAGTGTAAGTGGCAGAGCTTGAAATCCAACTTCACTTAGCCATGGGACCGCATTCCTCTTTGCCATCTACCAGCTTCCAAAGAGTTACATTTTAAACGCTTACGTTGCACCCTGTACATTTTGTGAAAATAATGTTACTGGTTTTACAAATTAAACGCTGAGAGGCGAGGCACGGTTTCAGTGGAAGTGCCTGTGAAAACCCTCTCCCTCTAGTCACAGTCTCGCTCTGCTTGGCTCCTCACAAGAACATGCCTCACTCAGAGCCCTGTCTGACCTGCGCTGGGGGGAATTTGTGCAGGAAGTGTCTGCCTCCTTTGTTGTAAAAACTGGAAGTGAACAGTGGATGAGGCTTGAAAGGAAACAGGCTGAATGCTCTCTCAGCCTGGACTCTGTTTTCACTAACCACCTGAACACTTACGCCATCATTTCACGGCCAGTTTATACTCTTTACCTGCAGCACAAGTGACAAAAGAAGAACTCCAGCTCTTTGACTTTTGCCAGCACAAATGTTTGTGCAGCTGAGTGTTGACCCAGATCATGGAAATGATCCAAGTTGGAAGTCACGCAGAACAAAAAGTGTTCAGCTGGATCAGTAGTTCAGTCACAACAGCTATATGCATATTGGTGGCAGGTGAGGAAGACAGCAGATATGCGTGACTAGGGAAAGGAGAGCTATGGCTGCTTCTCTCAGTGGCAGAGCCACTTTACGACAACTTAAACCCATCATACAAAGCTGTACTGTTAGTCTGCTCTTTCTGCTGCTGCTTCAAGCCTTTCAGCCCTAGCTGTGTCCTTCACATTGGTGTCCTTCAGGTTCTTTCCCCAGTTGCTGAGACCCAGCAGTTAGCTCTGGAAGAACAAGACAGGTACCAGCTGTGGCTTGAAGCACCTTGAAGGTCCTAGGCTGAAAAGCAGCATGAACCTCCAGGGAATTTGACTGCAATTCTTCAACAAGTTCCCACTGACCCTGACTTGGCTTCTCACAGACGTACACTTTGAAAACTTGTGAAAGAGTTTGTGAAGGTGGAAAGAATTCTGTCCTTATCAGAACAACTCTATCTGGCAAACTTCAAGTCTGTTCTCTGAAGCATGCAGGCACTGGAGTTTCTTTAAGGAAAAAATGAACAGCTTCTCTTTATTGCTGAGTCAAATTATAGTCTGTTCTCCAGCCTTTTCCCAAAAGCAGCAGAACCACCATGCATGAACTTTTCCCAATTGTTTGGAAGGTTAGCTATATTTTAACAAACCAGAAACACTAACAGGAGGTGTTAAGAGGTTAAGAATATCAGTATCATATATAATTACCTCTTCTGTTACTCATATAAGCAACATCAAGCATTAGGTAAAGCTGCAAGTGAAATACTATGTTTCAATAATGTCCTATATATAGATTTTCTGAGGTAAAAAATGTGATACTATTTGACAGAAGTTCATAATGTATCCCTTATTTAAAACAGGGCAGACTGTAGGTCATTTATCTTAATCTCTGGGTATTATTACTAAACTCCACATCAATGTGGTGCTTCCCTGTATAAGCTGATTGGCCAGTGTGCTATGTTCATTAACCTAGAAATTGTTTTTTCATGAATGCCAAGTTGTTACTTATAGTCAAGCAACTCCAATGTCAGGCCACAACTTGGCCACCCCGTGCTCTCTCCTGTGTATCAGGTAGGCACTTCAATTGCTTGCTTTCCAATCAAAATGTTTTCAGCATGCTGAACTCAACAACGTTAGCTAGGGGACAGAGTTAGGAAACTCCCACTGAAATAACTGTCAGCTGATTTCAAGGCTGTACCTTCCAGTAAGCTTTGCATACGATCAAGAGAGAAAAGTGTAGATGTTATATCACCATTGGTAGTAAGCTCATTTGGTACCAATGTTTTACTGAAAATTACTTAACGCCATGAAGGGAATCATTAGCTGCCAGGCCTCCATCACCTTGTCCTGCCCTGCCATCCAGCCCAACAGGCATGCTAGTGGAAGGAAAGACCATGCTGGAGTGGGAGGGAGGGACAGCAAGGGACAAAGCATTCACTGAAGCGGCTTGTTTGGAGCAATTTTTCAGGGGTATGAGTTAGAACAAATCCTGAAGCTGCTGTAATAAATCAAGGGCTGACAGGCTTTGTGGCAGTCCCCAGGACTGATAGGAGAATGTGCCGCTTTTCCCTTCTTCTGCCTTCTCTGATCTTATCTACTGCACCAAGCATCTCCTAGTGTATTACAGACTAATCTTAGGCATACTACGTCCAGACCAACCTTGTATTTGGGTCACCAATGAGGTTATTTAGTATCACACCCATTAATCTGTAAACATCTCTTTTACGAAGTGCCATGTCTGCCCAAGGGAACTATTAACCTAGACAGACGGCATTAATCGGTGCGCTGAGACATGGCTGGCCCCGCTCTCCCTGTCCTCTGCCAGACGGCTGGGGAAGCTGACGCTTGTTCACGGGGACGTACACCAGGGGACACAGTTTAGAGACTGCTCTGGGTTATTGGACAGAACAAACTCACTGACGTGGCCCCCCTTCAGCTAACAGTGTGGCATAGTGAGGATGGCCCAGCTTGGGATGGCAGATGAGCCTGTCACCCTTGGTATCACCCATGCCCAAGGAACAGGCCGCTCAGAGATGGATGCTGAACCACATGTTAAAGAGCACGGTGCTTTAAGGGAAACCATCACCCAAAAGGTGTCACTGAACTGGGACAGCCTCAGAGCTGAATCAGAAAGGACTCAGCCACCCATGCAGCATGAGCGCTGTCACTTGGGGTAAGAGCTTCATCAGCCGCCTCTGGGCGAGGTCATCTCCTCTCACCCACTCCCTATCACTGCGGATGAGCACTCCCAATGTGTCAGCAGCATGTCTGGGTCAAGCAGAGCTACTGCCCTCCTGTCCCAAAGGGGACAGTTTTGTGTTTTTCCATTTCTGTATCACCTCTGCCCTAAAGCCTTCCGATTTTGAGCTTTCCAGATCCCTGTTGGCACCCCAAGAAGGATGTCCTTACACAACTCAGAAGTGAGACTACAGCAGCCAACTTTTTATTTATCTTTTCTTTTCTGGAAAATATTGATTACTTGCAAGCTAATGCCTTGCCACACCCCCTTGTTCCCTACCACTTACTAGAGATCTCAATTTCCTTAAAGGCAATGGAAAGTGCCAGCTGATGCCAAATGGCTTGCTCACCCAGTGGGAGGGGAGTTAAGACAGCAGTTGAAAGCCACACATTTGTGGACACAGTGTGTGAGAGGAAAAACCATACAGTTTTACTGTCTTTTCACCTTGTTGGTCTGATACAAGATGTTACTTGTTCTTAGTAACCTAATTGCTTCAGACAACTTTAGTAACCTGATTACTCCAGACATCCATCCAGAACGCTAAAGGGAAACACAAGAACAGCAGGTATGCAGTGACAGTATCAATAAACTTATTCCACATTAGGTCAGTTAGGCTAAGGGCCTGGGAATGCAGAGGAGTAGTAGCATGCTGTCTACACCATGAAAAGTTATCTCCTCCCCAGGAGCACAAAAATCTCTTGATTACAGCACCTTTCATCCTACAGGTTCTCCAGCTGATACCTCTCGGGACACCCTCACTGAAAGAAGGGCAATCTAGCACTAACTCCACAAGCCCATTTGATTCAGTGGAGTCATGTTTTCTCTGTTCAACACAGAAAGGCCTTCCTTACACACTTGTAGTCATCAAAATGAGTAAATGGGAATCTACGTCAGAGAGCTTGGGTGTTTTCTGGCAACAAAGCTGACCACATGCATTTCCGAGGACCTCTCATTTGTTAATCCAAAGCTTATTTCTCCCTTCTTTTCTCATTCTAGTGCCAATGTTCATTATTGTACATGCCTTGTTGCCTCCCATGACTTCACGCGCCATGCTCAGGTACAAGGAGCCCCTGTTCTGACAGGGGGATGATGGTTGTCTCCGCCAAGCTGCCAGGTGGCGTTTCCAACCTGCCTGACTCTCTGTAGCCTTTGCTACTGAGAAAAACGAGTCAGATTCAATATGCCAGACCACATCCTTCACTGGGGAAAGCAGGCACGGCACACTGAAGTCCAGCGGTGTAAGCAGGAGAACTGGGATGCTGTGCATAAGCACTCTGACACAAGTGTTTATGCTCAGAGTCATGGTAAAATTGAGCTGGAAGGGACCTCGCAGGGGACCTAATCTTTCCTTTTGTCTGAACAGAGTATGCACCACATCTACATCTTTCTTGGTGCGTGGTTATTTGATGAGGCACTATAATTCCTATCCCCTTTAATAGAGAAATGTTATATAACTGCTCATTCCCCAACCTGCATTTGTGTAGCTCCTGGCATTTCTCCCGATTTACACCCTATCTTTCGAGCCCCTTTCTCTGATCCACGTTTCCATTTGATCTCAGCCCTCCGGCATGCCTCGCTTCGTGTCATCTCCAAAGGCCAACACCGTCCATCCGCCACCATTAGCGGACACAGGAGACGGAGCCAGGCAGGGGCGATGCACGCACACAGCCCGCCCGTTCGCACCTCAGCCCTTAGCAATGGATCCCCCTGCCCTTCCTCTACCCCTTCCAGTCCCCACTTCATGGCTTCTACAGCCACGGCTACCGGTGCCCCCCTTGCCCGCCCGTACCGGTAGTAGCGGTCATCCCTGTAGGGCGTGAGGTCCTCCTTGATCTCCCTGTAGGCCTCCCGCAGCCGCTTGCAGAAGCGCTTGAGCTCGCCGCAGAGCGGGCTGCCGAAGGCGGCGAAATCCGCCTCCATGCCGCCTCAGGCGCCGCTCTCCGCCATGGCGCCGCCCCACCGCCCCTCACGGCGCTGCTCCGCGGCGGGGCCGGCCCCCGAGCGCGGCGGGGCCGCTTCAGCACCGCGGACAGGGCCGGGACGAGCCGGGGAGGCGGCGGGGGCCGCGGGGGGAGGCTGCCGGGGGACGGCCACTGACGGGGGACGGCCTCCTCCGGCACCCGGCCTCCTCCGGCACCGCCTCCCGCTCCCTTGGGAGGTGGAGGGCCTGTGCCCCTGCCAGACGTACCCTGTACACATACACGCGTATATACACAGATACTTAATCAAACCCTTCGTTTCTTATCCCCAAACCCTTTGTCTTCTCATTCCCAAATACACCAATTAAAAACATCGATTCCAGCCTTAATGTTCGCCACGAATTGAATTGCCGCCAGCTGTGGCACCCGCACTGCAAATGAAAACATCCTGCTGGCGATCCGGCATTACGTTTTCCAGAGAGTGTAACTATAAAGAGAGAAGCCTACTTTAACGCCCCTCCTGTGGAAATACCATCCCCATTTGGCCTCAGGAAGCTGGATTGGTTTGGTTTTGGTTGGGTTTTGTTTGTTAGTTGGTTTTTGTTTGTTTCAGCCTTGTCCTCGGTCTGTATTTTATCCCATGCTAACACTACAGCTTGCACCTGTAAGTAGCAGCCCACTTCCACGTCTCACCAATATGCAGGGTGCAAGGCGTCACTTCGGGTGGTGTAAAGGGAGGGGGACAATACGTCTCCCACAGGTGGGGTAGAGAAGGGAAAAATCACCTTTAAATGAGAAATTCTTCTTCCTAACTCTGAACATTTGTAAGCCCGAAAAGACGTAGCAACAGCAAAAGCCACACACCCTGTTAGGCTGGAAACTAGAGGGCTACAAACACCCTTGGGACTGTTCTGGAACAAGCTCCAAAGAGGAGCAAAGAGCCTCGCCGTTCTTAGGGCAGAGCTTGATCAGCCTCCGAAACCACTCTGAAAGCTGGGGAGAGGCCTCAGCAGCTCAGCAGGTCCCTCACACCACACTGTTTTTCTACATTTTACTACTTCTGAACCCATTACGATACACCTGGCCGATGTCGTCACATAGGTCTTCCCTGGAAGTGTTTATTCCAATGTAAATGTTTCGGTTGTGATTAAGACTAAACCATGTTTTCCCTCAAAGCAAAAATTTAAATTCTTTGTTTTATGTGATGAATATCCTGCTTGCAGATCTCAGGCTCAGAGGTAGGAGTTATCAGTGGGATTTTTAAATATTTACCAAAAGGAGGAAATTAAACATTTAAGGCTTCGTCTGAGTAAAAACACATTCACTGCTGGGAGTTATGCAATTAGTGTAGCAATAGCAAAGTAATAAAAAATATGCGCAAAGATTAAAAACTGATTACCATTTAATTACTTACAGCTAAGTGATCTTTACTGCATTTATTTCTAAAAAAAAACAAAACACCAAACAAGAAAAAAAAAAAAACAGGGTTTACTTGAAGGCCCAGAGCAGCACCATTACAGAGATGCAATCTAGTCTCCTCCCTGTTGTGCTGAACGTTACCCAGACTGGCTTCAAACCCTGTCTCTCTCCTGCACCATCCTGAGTGCTCTCTGGTGCCAGAGGAGGATATCACAGCCACTGCAGAAACATGACAGTTGAGCTGGTAGGTTACTTCCATGGAGAAAGTGTTAGCACTGACCATCTGTTATTAACCTACCAACTTCTGCTACCAAAAACAACAACAACAAAAAATAAATCAAAAATAAATCTAGGCTTATGAATAGCATAACTATGTGAAGACACAAACTAAGTGCATAGTCTCACTGTGGTCCATATTAAACGTTGAAAGACTCTAAGGAGGAAAGGGATTCATTTAGAGTTTCTGAAGGTCAACAATTTGATAAAACAAGCAATATCAAATATCACGCATGTACTAACATGCAAGTCAGATGTTTTCAGTGTATGGCCTCTTCTCCCTGGGGAATGACCAGACACTGCAGCAGGCAGAGCTGCAGTGGCATGCCTTGTGCAGTCAACAAAACAGCCACAGGCTAAGAGCATGAGTGGTTTGGGAAACTCAGCCACTTGAAAGTGATTTTGAGAAAATGATGCAGTAGTTCAGTAGTTACAAATCTGCTCTGCTGCTATTTTTTTTTTTTTTAAGGGCAGTTCTTGATACACAGTAGCAGCTCCTAGGTACCATTTTTAAGGGAAAAAAGTATGTTTTCCATCTGAGTAATTTCTTCAAAGACATTTCAGTCTTTTTTTTTCCTTTCCTTTTTTTTTCTTTAAATGAGAAAAATATTAAAACATACTTAATATTAGACAGTCACTTCTATTAAAACAGCCAGTCTATTTTCTTTAGCCAAAGCCTAATGAATGGAACACTTTAATTAGCTGTTCACATACTCATAAACCCTCAGATGCTAACAGATCACGTTGCTACCTTTATTGGTTGTCATTCTTTCCTGTCCAGTACAGTCATGGCACAGAAAAGCATTTGGTTCTGCAGGTATCATGACTTCAGTAAAAGCAAAGGGAGGTCAAAGTTTCACAGACAGCTTTGATGACAAAATGCAAGAGCAGCCAGCCAAGTACCTGCACAGGGACTCTGAGCAGCACAACCTGCTGGGTGCATTTCAGAGCACCCTAGCACATCTCACCAAGCACAGCAGCGTCTGTGTCAACCTTGTTTGTGTTTTGCTGCTTTTTACAGCACATGATAAGAGAGAGGCAGCATCAAATTGCATTGAGGAACACGCCAATCTAAAGAGGTACCAAGAATCCTGTAAATCTCAGCTAGAAGCTAAATGCCTGGAACTCCATACATCCCCTGGGTGCTCCCAGACTCCAGCGAGGGGGAGGAAAGCCCCAGGAGTCTACGGCTAAGACGTGATCAAACCCAGCATCTGTTCAGTGCAAGCAGCACATCATGTCATGTGGACAGAGTTTATTTTGGAGGTGGAGCTTAACAGAAGTCCCTGGCATAATTTTTCTTTCTGATTCTCCCCCTGAGTATAATTAGCATTTTACAGCATCAGCCACTTGTGTTAGATTGTGACAGTATCTAAACACAAAGCTTGGCAATCCAAGTAAACGCATCAGGATTATTACTCTTGGCTCTTTCAGAAGGAATGGCAGCTGGTGCTGAGAAGGTAAGGGAATAAATGCCGCCAACTGAGGTCCCTCTTTTTTTCAGCAGAGGAACAAAATCCACAAACAGACACAGCTGTTTAGCAAATACTTTTCCCTTCAAAATTGTTCTGAGCTGGAGAGAGGCCATAGTGGTAGCTGCAGACTGCAACAACTGCTGTTTTCCTTCAGAGGGGAGCTAAGGACTGACATATCAGTTTGCATAGAAAAGAGTGTATGTTCATGCTGACTCTCCCAAGGTAAAAGAGTATAAGCTGCTGCCATCAGGCTGCAAATATGCTTCTGAGTCTAGTTGCCCACAGCAGTTGTCAGTGAACATCCCTGAACTGGATGAGTAGAAATCATGCTCAGCCACAGAGGAACCTCAGGACTGTGGTCTATCCTACCATCTGCTTCACTGCTGCCTTGATTCTGGAAGAAGATAACCCCTGCCTCACCCCAAACCACTGTGGTTTGACCATTCCCTCCTGTCAGAAAACCACTTGGTCACAGCTAATCAGTTATGTGCCTGCAGCCATAGCCACATAACCCTTCCTGCTCCTGCAGAGGATCACGGGAGCATGCTGGGGACAGAAATGTCAGGGAGAACTCAGCAGGAGCAGCACTCACAGTGATGCAAGGCTTCTCGTTTATTTGAAGAGCAGCACAGAGACATCAGCTGGGACAGCCACTGACAGATCATCCTTAACAAATCATCTCCATGCTGACGGATGCTTTGGAGCCATGGCTGGGCTTGTCATCACTGTGAGGAATGAAGCTTTACATATCTGGCTGCAGCTGGGAGTCCTGACCCTCAGATCCATAGCAAGAAACACTCATTTCTCTTTCTATCTTTGGAGATGAACCTTTCCTGAATTTAATCTGCTTTAAAGAGATGTGAGGACAAGAAAATGAAAGAAGATTTATAATCTCTTTTGATTAAAAGATAAGAAGAATCTCTTGAAAGGTGATTTCAAGGATGGAAAAAAGGGAAACCATAATCACAGCTGATTCACATGCTTCTTTATCTCTTAGTATGACTTGGCTGCTCTTTTCTTGACCGTCACATGGAGAGCAAAGGGAAGACTGAAATGGTCTAATTGGGAGCATGATGAAGCTTTCTGTCCTATATATAAATTTTCATTTTAACATGGTGTTTCAGTATGATTACTGTATTTCAAATGTCAACTATACTTGGAATAAAAATTTCCAATGCATACATTACTTTAAATATCCCACTTGTATTAAAAGCAATACTTTTAAGGGATGATAAAAACCTGTGATATCCAGATAACAAACAGTGAACACAGAAGAGTACCCACATATTTTTAATTACAGTTTAAGTTTTGTGTTTTGGTTACCTCAACCAATGAAATAAATCACCATTTTTACTTTTCAGTTCTCATACAGCATAATGCTGCAAGCATACTTTAGATAAACTTTGAAAAACAATGTTCAAATGGCATAGCTTTATTTTCTAAAAGGTTTAAAAATGTTTGAGAAAATACAGGTAGTGTTAAATGCTGCCAGTTTAATTGCGTCTATTTTAAACAAAATACCTTTGTGTTGATTTTAAGATGTTCATTGTCCTTCTTTCAAAAGTCAGGTCCCTTGTGAGATATAATCTCATCTCTCAATAATATGTAGGGTTAACTGACTAACAATAGTGCAAATTATATCACATCAGACTAAAAATATGTGGTGGGTTGGCCCTGGCTGGGCAGCCAGACTCGCACCCAGCTGCCTGCTCCCTCCCCCAGCTGCCTCGCCACCAGCTGGGCAGGGGAGAAAACGAGAACAGGAGCAAGAAATCTCCTGTGCTGAGATAAAGACAGGGACATCACTTAGAAGTTTCTGTCAGGTGCAAAACAGGCTTGATCGGATAATCTACATTTACTGTCACTTGAGATCAATATTTGAGTCCTCTCCATGGGCAGCAGTCCCTTTGGCGGGGTTCCTATCCTGGAGTACCTCCTCCTTTTTCCTCTGGCCTTGGTGTTCCCCCTCCCCTCTCTGTCCGCCATTTTCTACCCTCCTGTAAATACACCTTCCCCATGGCGCCGCCATTTTGGCTGCTGGGCCCGGCAGAGACCTGCCGTGGGCCTGCTGGAACCTGCTCTGTCCAGCACAGGGCAGCCGCGGCCTCGCCTCACAGAGGAGCCCTGCAGCCCCGCTGCCAGCACCTTGCTATTTAAACACTAAACAATATGTTATTATTCCCATAGAAATGATTCTTTTTCATTATTTATAATACTAGTGTTTGTTTCTGAACTATTTTATGTTTATTTCAAGGGAAGCAATTAAAACTAATGTGGAAACAGTGAAAAGCACCAAACATTTTGGAAAGCTTCTCTTCCCCTTTTTATTGCCTACATACGCAGTCACACATGCCTTAATGACAAGGACCTTGAGGTACTGCTAGATCTAATCAGAAACACACAGTAGTAACACAAGGGTCTTACTCTGCGCCTGGGAGTCTCCTCTCTCCAGTCAATTCTGAACCACAAATACAGTTATATACAACACATGACATGCAGTAACATTTATTTTAAAAACTGTAATAGAAAAATGTAGATGATACCAGTTTTGTTGAACATGTTGCAGAAGTACCAACACAGTAGAGTGAACTATCTCTTGCCTGCACAAACCAACAATCGTGTTTCCTACTCAGCCATTTATGACTATAGCTAATTTGCAGGACTCGGGTGTATTTCTAAGCTCCTGGATCTTGGCATATGTGCAGCTAAATTAGGAGCCCACACAAGGCAGGACCTCCTTATCCTCAGGCCCTTGTTTCTCTCTCCCTTGAAGGAAGGAAAGAAACTTGAGTGTGCAGACAGTGAAGGAACCAGGAGCATCCTTCAGCCAGGTCAACACTTGGCTGATGGGCGCACCAAGACCTTGGCAAATACTGATCTTTGCCTCTGGAGCCAGTTCTCCTTTCGCCATCATGTGTTTCACACATTTAACCTATCTATCCAAAATGAATTTGAACAGAGCAGTCTTGATTGGAGCACTTTACAGGATGGAGAGCCCATCACTTTCTTGAGTTTGTTCCAGTGTTAAAAATTTTCATCATTAAATGTGTCTTACTTTTCTTTGTACATGTCTTCAGCCCCCAGTCATTAGTGCTTGATTTGCTTTTTCCTGATAAATTAAAGTGCCTTTTGATACCAATACTTTAGTTCAGTTAGGTTTACGAAGATACTGAGAATTATTTAATGATGCTCTTCTCTGAAATAAGTTAAATAAACAAAACTCTTGCTGCAAGAACTTTATTCAGTCTTTGAACTTCACATTTTTTTGACACTCCCCCTTCTTCCAAGATAGTTTAAAAGCCTGGATGTCAGAAGTAGACCCAGTATTTCACCAGGTGAAATTAATTTCCTACTTTCACTGCCCTACTTGCCAATCTAAGGATTGTGCTATCTCTTTCTGCAAGAACATCTCTTAGGATTGCTAACATACCACATTGAGACACTTGTCCATTCTGATCTGTTTCTCCTCATCAGACCTGCAGCTTTCTGAGCTAAATTACTGATTCTGAAGATCTGTCCACATTCATTGCTCTTAAACACCTAAGTTCACATTTGTCTATATGGAAAATACATTTTGTTTGTAATGTCTCACTGCCGTGTCTTAGTGCTATTTGCCATCTGGCAGTTTTGTGGCAGGTCCACATTTTATCAGCCACAGCTCTGTATTTGCATTTGAGTCCTGATTATTGTCAGATCTAGTACCCATCTCTGCAAAATCTTATCAGAAACTCTCCGTTTAGTGATGATGCCATCTTGCAGGCTACTTCGTGAGATCTTGCAATTAATCTATTTAAAGTACACCTTATTCACACTAATTATTGCTAATTTCTTCTTTGGCATCACAGGCAATGCTTCATCAAATGCCCTATGAAAGAAATTATATCTGCAAATTGCACCTAAAATTAATTTCTTATGGTTTACATCCTTATATTTCAGTTTTTAACTGACTCCTATATCATCCATTTCATTATTTTGCCTAGTGCTTAGGGTCAGCATGTCTGGCCTGCTACATATTTAATTTTTTCAAATATTGTTAGCTAAGCATTTTCTCGTGATCCTGGAATTTCTCAGGTTATATATGTTAATAAAAATGAACATCCGTCTGGAATTGTCTTCAGCCTGCTCTATACCACTCTTGACCAAAAAAAACAGCCAATTCTCAACCTTCTGAAAAAAAGAGTGAAACAGGACAAACTGACATAGATCAATTTTGGACATTAGTGCAACTCAGTAACTATACTGCCTAAGGAGCGAGTTTGGCAGGACATCCATTTTGTACTTAATTCTAAACACAAGAGTAAATCCATCTGTTTTAGGAGAAAAGGAAGGAAGGCATTAAAAGTGTTCAAGTCTAGCAGTATGTTCTCCAACAGTAGTATGTCATAGCATCTTGAATTGCTGTGGGTGACAAAATATAGCTAGTCAATCCCCACATTTTTTTCATGAACTTTTCTCATATGCTTTGTAGCTTGCCTCATGAGAGAGACTTTCTTATAGAGCTAAAACTGGCTCTGCAGCTTGGAATCGCTTGACACGCTGCTCATTGCCTCCATGCACCCTTTGCTTCTTTGTGCGAGAAAGGAATTTCTTGAGAAGCATTTTATTTTGGGGTTGTACAATAAGTTTCAAGCTGTAGTAGTTTTCCATCCAGTCACTGCTGCTCACAAGAAATGGCTGAGAATTATTAAAATTATAACTCTTGGGATCAGTCACGAACTAAGTCCAGCTCCTGGTTACTGCTTATTTCATTTGCACTATGAACAACTGGACACCATGCGGCTTGCTTTCTCACATCTCTGCATTGCTCTCAGAGCTCAAATTCTTTGTTGATTCACGCTGCCTCTCCTGGCTGCCTGTGGGCGTACTGTCTGGTCCTCAGGGAATTACAGTGAATATTCCTTCTGCTAGTTTGCTCAAATCCACTGCTTTGCAGTCCCAGGTGATTTCTGTTGCAGCGAGAAGCTGTGTTTCATGTTTACTTTTGTGATGGTAAGACACTGCTGCAGCCTGCAGTTCCCTGACCTCCTCTGTCTTTCCAAAGGTGATGTTTGGTCACTTACAGCTGCAGTTTACATGTTCTTTCACCAGCTGCTCCATAGGAAGGCTTCCCTCTGGGTGAATCCACTCAGACGTGATGAAATAGGGTAAGCTGTCCTGCATTCCTATGCTTACCAGTATATGCCTTGAGAACTGGAGGTGGATCTGCCTGCCCGCTTTCCATCTACAACTATGAAGAGAGATGCTCTCCTCAGTCCTTATGTGTTGTTACGAAAGCACTGCATCCTGCCACACTGCAAGAACAGTGCAGATCATGTTCCTTAGAGGCTTAGAGATACACTGGGTGTATCACACAATAGGAAGCCAGAGCATTGTGTTGAAGATGTTTTTATTTTTGATGAATACATGAAGGGACATAAAGAACATGGCAGATGAAGGGAAAGCTATTAGGATGAAACATTAAGGAGCTGAAATAATGGATTATTCAACCATGCTGAGTCAGGCACAGATAACAGTTGCTATAGGGCTTCTCTTTGTCCTTGTGTTAAAAAAAAAAAAAAAAAAATGAGTCAGGAACCACCTGGGACGAAAAACCAGTTAATTTGGTGAGCTTGCTGTGTATAAAGATCCTGGAAGTAGCACTGAGCTCACAGGCTCAATGAACCAAGGTCAGAAAATTCAGCTACTGGTGTCATTTGAAGTTGCAAAGTTTAATAATGCTTTTTGAAGACATCAGTGCTGCAGGGCTTTGTTCAGATTCTACAGCCTTTGCCAGCCTGCAAGTGATGATTAAGCTTTTAACAATGGTACCCTGCCTGTTGATGACAATTTTTTTCCATTAGAACATTTAAGCTTTACATATTTATCAGTCAAAAATTGATTCATAATACAATGATACACACCCATTGTTTAAAAACACCATAAGCACACAACTTAATATTTTCCCTTGACTTGTTAAAATACTATCAAACACTTGCAAGATTCTATTTCAAACAAAATAATTCTCCTCCATGTCTTACAAATCTTCAGTGAAATGATCTTACCCAGTATTTCTCTTTAGCTTCAACCTCCTGGTAGGGATAGAGTTGGAATTTGCACGTCTTTGTTCAAGCAACAGCGTAACTGATTTGGACATGTGCATTGACAGAGGACGACACCCCCAGCTTTAACAAACATGAAAGGCAGCTGTGATGGTCCAAACACCCACTCAGTGTCCAGATTCTCTCTGCCGTCAGTTGTTCAGCCACAGCTTAGAGGACTGAGCAAAACACATTTGCACTGCAGCACCTGTCTCCGAATTCCAGTGTAAATGTACACTGAGCAAACTGACAATCTTTGCACACCCAAAGACAGATGGGGCCTACTGCATTCATTTTTGAGAAAGGCAAATAAAACAAACAAACAAAAAACATATTGACATCATGGGATTTCATGTCACCTATGTTTTCAAGACACCTGATGAAAACTCCTGTGGTTGGAGCTATATCTGCAGGAGTTTTCTATCAGCACCTGTAAAAGCATTAGCAGTGTTACATCCTCCCAAAACCCGTAGACCTGCTACTGCTCCACAAACATCAACCTCAGAGCACTGGACGTTGTGAATTCCTGTGAATATTGTCTAGGCCTGTGTTCCAACCACCTGATATTCTGGGCAAGATCCAAAATTACTGAATCCAAGGCCAAGCTCAAGAATGTCTTCAGTGGGAATTATGGGTGATACGTACCCATCACTTGGGGCACCAACTACACACAGAAAAGACCATCAGACTTTCATGAGAGAATTTAGGAAGTCTGAGTCCTTACAATGGTCACTGATTAGCTCAGGGTCTCATTTGTGACATGAAGAATTCATCCCTTAAACTGACTTTCTCCTGCTGATGACTTGATGAGTTGCCGATGAGATTAAAAACCTTTCTCCATTCCCAAACAGTTATGTTCTTGAAATGAAAACTTGTTTTGGATGTTCTGTTGCATCTCTCTGCACCTTTTATTGTCATTTTTTGGAAACATCAAACATGACATAAATTTTGCAGCTTCTGTATCATCTGGTAGTGCGAATGATCCTGTGATGTCAATGTCTCATTAACACTCTTTATTCTTTGGATTAAATTAATTCTGTAGTAACAGAAACAATGATCTCAGTAGGGGCCATGCTATGTAATGTATCCAATGTTGCCAGTGCCCAGGGAATACACAGGGACTCCTTTGGTTCTCTGTGTCGCAAAACAATTATTTTTCCTAACAAATTCCTCCAACATCCTTTCCTGAGCAATTTCCAACTCCATTCTTTCTGCTGTTACTTGAAAACATCGTAAATTTCTACCTAGACATCTAGTCATAATGTTTCTATGAAGATGAATCATTTCTATAACAATTCCTCTTGAAGTCGTTATGTGTTCCTTCCCTTACTTTACATACTGTAATAGGTTTCAACAACATCAGAGAGGAAATTGGGCAGTTAGCAGACTGACAGAATCTGCCTCATTAGCACTGCCTGCATTCATCTACTACTCTGTTCAAACTTTTCAAACAAGGCTTCAACACCCACCCAATAACTTAAGACCGTATGTACTTACGGGTCTTCATGAGTTATTTTGAAAGTAATTAGTTAAATTGTGCCTCTTCGTTGTTTCATATGATTACTACCTCATTCATATAATTACTTCCTAACTTAACTATTTTGAGAGTAAATTTCATTGTACATCCTGTTCTCTGAGTCTCTTCAAATGATTATTTCTCAATTGCCTGCCACACTAAGAGTCTTCCAAAAGAATTTAGAGACACAATTTAAAGACAGTTGATGTCATCAGTTGTCTGTAAAACTGTACTTAAAACCATTTTAAACATCTGTTCTTTTGACTAAATTGTTTTTGACTTTGTCTCCTGCACTGAGTAGGCTACGCGGAGTAGATTAATGAAGCAATTTGAGTACATGTTTAATAGTGGATTCCATGTTTTGGTCTTTCAGACCTAGCCTCCAGCTTAGGACAGCTGTACTTCTTGGATCTTTTCTTCATTGGTTTGCCTATAGCCTCACAGATGCAAGCAATCTTGCTATGAGGTTGTTTGTTGTTATTATCCTTAGAAATATAAAAATATTTTCCTAATAATGTTCATGTGGGAACAACTTCCGAAAAAAAAAAAAACAGGCTTCCATAGCTGCTGTCTTCCTAGTGGTGATGGTGAGGATGACCATCATTGTATCATTTTGCATTGCTATGTCTGAATGCAACTGATTTACACTTACGTATCAGCTTATGAGTTTTTTTGTTCTCTCAAAAATTTGTTTTTCTGAAGTAAGGTAAGTCCTGTCTCTGCTGCTGATCCACCCCAGACAGCCTTACAGATTTCCCAGAACTCTGTCCTTTCTCAGTGGCTACTGCCTTGCTCTTTGGACAGCTTTTTCATCATGATACTGATGTATTTCCAATGATACTCAGGCCATGGCATTTTACTCACACTCATGTTATCCACCGCAGTCTCCAGAGGTGGAATCAGATTGTGGGTTCTGGCAGCTCTCAGAAGGAGACTCTCTGAATTGTCTCCCCAGGGACACTTCACTGGCATCTGGAACTTCTGAAATTCGTAACAGAATTTCCGATGTGAACTGTACATAACCCACGATTTTAGAAAGATGTCTCCTTTTTCACACTCACTGTTGAGTTCTGTTGATTAGACATAAATCTGCAAAAACCTGTGTTTTTTTTTTTTTTTTTTTAATAAACTGCAAATAAAGTTATTAGTACCGTGTAAATAGGAACAGTAACAGCAGGTTTATGAACAAAACTGGCACCTTGGTTTTAGTGACTATATGGAGAGGTTACAAAATACTCTGCAAGTGATACAGATAGAGCCTGCCAAAATGAATGTTTTCCACCTCAGATTATACTAGCTACCACAGCAGGTCAAGGGAAAAAATTTTAAGCTATGTTTAAAGACCTGAAGAAAGCAGGCGTGCTTCCCCCATTAGAAAGTGTCATAAAATAATGAGAGACAGAGAAGTCAAATCACAGTTATGTCACTTCTGAAGACAAGACTCTGCATTTGGCTGCCTCCAAGTGAGGCAATTAGAGACTCTAGGATGTTTGAATCATCTTTAACATCTCCCCTTTGCTACAACCAACTCATACAGACTCTTCTCTGAAATAAACATCCTTTCAGATAACAAAAGTAAAAAAGTCCTAGATGGCTTTGAAAGAAAAACATAGAAATTAATCTCACCAAAACTGTGCAGCAAAGGGAACAAAGATTCTCTTGTTTCAGAGGAAGAAGACTATCACTACAGAATGCAACAAAACGGGAGGGGAACAAAGAAGTGTTTACTGCAGTTCAAATCTGACTTTTCTCCTTATCCATGGGGAAAGTGAGAAACGGAGGAAAGCGTGGAACCATTAGAAAGACTAAAAATATCAGGAGATGCACAAAGCAAAACATTCCCCCAGATGAATAAGTTTCCCTTTGATCAAACAAAAAAAAATACGAAAATGTGCCTCTCTTAAACAGAGCAGAAACGAGAATACGGAACACAAGCCATAATGGATGAGGAGTCAGATGAAAGGGCTGAGATGAATTTCAATTGCATGAAGTGCTCCATTTTTATTTTTATTTTTCTGATCTTATGCAACTCCCTCACAATTAGGTAATTGCTTACTTAGCTCCTGCACCTCTCCTGTTAAGACTGAATATAGAAAGCTGGTCTGCTGCTGAAAAAAACTGCAGTAAGAAAAGATTGCTATTTTAATATTGATAGTGATTTTGGTAGTAATGCCAACAGGAAATGGAATAGGCCATTGACCAGAGAACACCACCAACAATAACCTGTCTTGGTGAAAAAGCTCATGGTCCAGCTAGTAGTTATTAAATCATGTATACAAGCTTAAATATATGTACGGCTGCTGTATTCTCAGCTTCTCTTTAAAGAGCCACTGTTTAAATATTGTTTCCTCACTGTCTGCATATTTCCTTCTTACCTCTACACCAGACAGCATAATTAGAGGGCTCAGGGCACAGGCAGCCCTTGTATTTACCTAAATCATAAAAATAAGATAGCACTATTATCAACAACCACATTTATTTACAAACAACTAGTGGCCACATGTTAAATTTAGCTAGTTCCGCCCAGCAGAGAGGGGCCTTCCAAAAATGATCTTACAGAGCAATGAACCAAAGTTCATTGGCTCAATGCCAAGAGCAAAGGCAACACAAATTGTTGCCCTGCTTGAATCAACTACCAGTACTGTACCTGGCAGAAAACCACAAATTCACACTAAAAATGGATGGGGAAACAGGATATGACTACATTTGAAGCCAATATCCTGGACAAAGAAGGAAAAACCTGAAAAGTGCTGGATCCTTGATCTAAAAGGAAACTGCATGAATCGACTCTGTAGCTCATCTGGGCAGTTATTTGCTTAAAGAAACACGGAAACTAGCCAAAGAGGAACAAACAAACAAATAAATAAATAATAAAAAGGCACAAGGCCAAAACAGTGCCATGACCAGAAGGTGTATGGCTGCTCCACTTCTCTTAGGGACAGAGCAACTAATTACATAATCTCTGCATTTTGGCAGGACTTTATTTTTTCCTGAAAACTCATCTGGAGCTACGGGAGATTTCATAATTGTTGGCCCCGCCACTCACTGCCTGAGCAGCACTGATGCTAGAAAAGGACTTTTCCTGTTTGCAGTGCAAGGCACTCAGACCCCGGGCTAGGAGCTTTCCCTTTCTCCTCAGCCCCAGAGGAGCAGATTCTTTTCCCCTGTGCTGCAAAACCCCGCTGGGAGGCAGGTAATGCAAAGCATGAGTTAGGCAGAGGACACTGGCAAATCTCAGACAACCTCATTGCAACAGGGCAATAGAAAGATTCAGCTCTTCTCAAGACTTTTCCTTCTTATAGCTGCCAGAATGAAAATTCCTCTTTCCTCCTAAAGTCAGAGCCCAGCAAGAAATGTTAATCTTACTATATCTCTTCATGTTCCCATGCTGGTCCTTTCCCTCTTTTTTATGCTGCTTATTTTGCTGAATGCTCAACTCAAGAGCAGTGCTGACAGTGTTGGTTTTGACAATGTCACTTCACTGTTTTTTGGAAAAGTCAAATCGGAGACATCTCCAGAGTAAGCAGGTGACCGCGTTATTAGCACAGTGCAGCTGTGCTGTCCTTAACTTTTATACGTATGTGACATCAGTAGTCAAAAAGCAAAGCCAGCAAAGGTGTGGCATTTTTCTCCCAGAAATAGATGATGACACAACTCCTAACTGTAATGACATACAGTAAATTAAAGTTAGAAGACTTGTCCCCAGTATACATTAGGCTCCAGGATTAAGCTTGTTTTAGAAATGCTGGCATGAAAACAGTCACACTGGTTCAAAACGAGAATCCATTTTAGCAGCGTTCTCTCTTACAAAAACCATTTGCAGAGTCCTCCGGAAGAGCAGGAACTAAGCAAATTCATATGGTGCTTCCCCCTAATGCTGACTACTGTCAGCTTAGGGAACTCTCTGCCCCTGCTGTAGTGTGTTCAGCATCCCCACGGATCTCTTTCCTGCACTTTTCCAGTCTCACTGGAACCGCTATAAACTTCCTCTATCACAGCATCCTTCGGCCAAGTGCTCTGCTGCTCACCTCCTTGAAGAGCCACCTCCTTTGGCTGGAGTTCCTGCCCCACGGGCACCTCGCTTTGTTTTCACTTCATGGCTCCCAGCTTTCGGGCAGGAAGAGACGACCTCTGCCTGCCCTCCCACAGTGATCCTGTTCTGGTGGGTCTCCAGCAGCACCTTTAAGATGTCTCTTCCAGGCTGAGGAGTCTCAGCCTTCGCAGCCACTCCTGACAGAAGCTGATTTATGCCTTTAGTTGTCCTTGTTGCCTTCCTGTGAATCCTCTCTAGGTCTAATCTACCTTTTCTAAGACAAGGGGACTGGTACTGCACAGCACACAAAGTGTAGTGAACTACAGTTTTACACAGTGACCTTGTATTTTCTGTTTTGCTGTCAACTCTTTTCCTAATCATTCTCTGTAGTTTCTTCTTTTTACTCTGCTGAGCACCAACCCGACATTTTCACAGAGCTATCTATCAAACTTTAGATGTCTGTCCTGACTGGTGGAGGTCATTTGAGAGACCATTACCGTAAACATGAAGCTAGGACTGCTTTTCTTTTTCCTCACATGCGTCACTTTACAGTGTATCTACCTACCTTCTGAGTGTCACCTGCCATTTTATTGCCAAGTTTGATAAAGACCTTCTAAGATTCTTCATTATTAGCCACTGCCTTCAGTATTTCGAGTAACTTCATGTCATCAGTAAACTTTGTACCTCAATGTTCAGGCTCTTTCCAAGGACACCCAAGCATGTGTCGAACAGGGCAGGATCCAGCAGAGACCCCTGTAAAACTCCACAGGGAACCCGGGCCCGTTACGAGAACTCGCTCGGAGAGTCCACACCACGGTTCTCTCATTTATGCCGCAACTGGGACGTGCATTGTGCCAGGTAAGCTACTTTACTACCTTTTTATTTCCTCAGCCCCCAGAATGTTTATGTTAGTAACCATCACAGCATTTTATTCTGTTATTAAAGATCACAGGACAGAGGAATCCCTTGTGGTAATGTTAAAGTTTCCAGCGTATCAGTGACAATATGAGAAGTACCACAAAACCCAAAGGTAATCTCCTCAAAAAAGAAAGCCAGCAGAGGAGAAATAGCACAAGAACTGGCTGATATCCAGGCAGATAGGAACATTATTACCGAGACACCTTTGCCATCCATCCTCCCATATGAATGACACAAAGTATGATGGGCTGGTACACAGATCAGGTCCAGTGGAACTCGTGGATACAGTTATTGAAAACAGAAAGCACAGGGGCATCTGGCTATTTATTATTCAGGTCGTTCCAGTGCAGGTTTGTCGTCTGCTTTGAAAGCGTTTAAGGTGTTTGACATGATGCAGAATGTAACAAAAGCAAGTCAGGAATTTTCTAGTCTGCAAAATTTTATTAAGCAACAGCTGGACAACTCTTACAACTCCAAATCATCAAGGAAAAAATAGGGCAATCAGTCCATCTCTCAATCATGTAGACAGTAAAGAATTTGGACAAACCACATTTTTATAGGGAAACCAACAATGCTTTCTAGGCACCTCCTGCAAAATCTAGTACACAAGATACATAAAAGGAGAGGCAGACCAAAGTATGATTTAAGTACAATGGAAACCAGGTATATCATGGTATATTGAGGAGGGAAAAAAACAAACAAACAAAAAAACCCCACGAGATTCCTGAAAATATGTTTAAAAAATTGTGTAGGTATGTAAAAGTACACAAATTGTGTACCAAATTTTCAAAAGCCTTAAGAAAAACATGCCGGGCTTGCTAGCTTAAGAACGCATGCACCTGCATGACTATGTGTGCTCATTAAATAAAAAGAAATGGAAAAGAAATCCAAAATCATGTTCAAAGTTGTAGTACCAAAATAATGCATTTATAAACAAATGCAACTCCACTACTTTTTTTCAGGAAACACTACAGTGCCTTTTCAATCAGATGCATCTCCATGCTGTGCCACAACACCATATATTTTATCTACAACAAACAACGAGATCTTGAACAGACAAACCCTTTCCCAAATGCACAACACAAAAAAAGAAAATGACAAAATGAATGAGGAAACAGTGAAGTGAAGGGAAACCAAAGGCAAAACACGTATCAAGCAAATAAAATAAATGAAGGGAAAATTAGGAAAGTTCTGAACAAATAGCTTGAAACAACATAGAAAGAATTACAAACCGAGTGCTATCTCAATGAAATACTTGAAACTCAGGTGTCTGCACACTGGTAGAAAATGTTTCTCTTTTAATGTTAATCCATATTACCAGAAACAACCATCGATTTGGACAGTAAGAAAAATATTCCACAAATAAACAACATTTGTCAGGATTCAGAATCGCTGAAATTAGACAACGTTTTTAAATTTGTAGTTATGTAAATGGGAGAGCAAAGATTAAGAATAAACTGGCAGGTTTTAATATCATACAATCTAATTTTTTCATTGAGCACTTTGGACAGGTAAGTATTCAGTGTTTTCATTTATTTTAACTCTCACAAAATCATGTTGTTTTGATCCTGCAGTCAGCTAGCTCTGGGTCAGCAAACCTTTGCATTTGCATAGAGCTTCATAACAATCAGTTTGCCTGGAAGCACAAATCTGTCATTACAGATCCATATGAAAAATCAAAAGTTAAAGGGTGAAGTTTTAAATTTTCATAGCAAGAATTGCTTCGCTGAATCCTATTTTATTCTCTTATTTGGTTAATTGCTCGTCTTAAAAATCTAACCTCCTAAATGTACCAACAATCCAGCTGCCCAAATAAATGTTCTCCTAATACATCTTCAGAGGTACCAGGTAACATGCAAAGCTGAGTCTTTTAATCTTAAACTTCTCTGCAGGATTTTTTTGGATGAAAATTAAATAAATATGAAGATAAAATCATCCACATAGCCCATCGTTCACAAGTAGTAATTAATCTTATTCCTTCAAGAATGATGCATGTGAATTCCAAACCTTCAAGAAGGACCTGTGGTGCCTACCTGCAGACTACTCCCAAGGGCAGTAGGACTCCAGACCGGTATGTGCTGATGGAAGATTGTGCTTGCCTTGAAGGTGAAGGGACTTAAAAATGAAAAACTTCCTCTACCAGAATTGTTCCATTTTTGAAAGCAGTGTGATATTATTTGCTCTCCTATATTGGGAAAAACAGTATGCCAACCTCTAAATAAAACCAGCTCAATCTCCTGTGAGGGAGTCCTCGAAATGAGAATAAAAGACAAAATTCTGAAAGGCTACTGTGGCCGCAATTTTACTTCTAGTGTTCTTTGGGGGGGCTTATACAGAATTGTCAATATAGTTGTTGGTTAATGCTTTATGATTTTCTTAAGTGGGTATATGGGTCAAGTAAGTCATTCTTACCTTATAATCATGCAGTGACAGTAAAGTACATTTGGAGTCAAGTTCCACTGTTACGTATCTTGGTGTAACCACCCAGTGAGGCTAGAAGCTGGCCCTTTGTTAGCACACCAAGCAAATGGCTCATCTGTTACTCACCTCCAACTCAGGTTTGCTGGTCTGGAGTGGTCTGGGCTCTGCAGAAACGTGTGATTTCCAAACTGTTGCTCTGGCACACACATTCTTAAAAGCTAATAAAAACTTACTCTGTCTTCTCTCCTTTTTCTCTTAAGTCAGCTTTAGCACGCATTGCTCCCTTCACACAAGGATTTAAACTGTTGCTGACAGGTAACAGGGCACCAAGATAACATAGGATTACACGTGTCAGGCTGCAAAAAAAAAGCAAATGCACAGAAGTTGTCTGAGGCAACAACCAGGCAAGCTCCCAGATTTGTCTGGAATTTCTGAGAGGACACTAAAAAAACACACCAAGGAAAGCCTGGGCCTGTGGAAAGTGAAGGCTCAAGGCAGGTGTCTTTGTCTGACACCTGTGTGCCTTCTTGCATCTTCATAGAAACAATGGAACAAAACTGGAGAGAGAAATGTGGAATTACTTTTCTGTGGCTACATCACAGCAGGCTTACTAACTGGATGAACCTATGCGCAGACTTGCTGTCAGACAGTCGATATTCAGGCAGTTCGTGGCACCTGTTACTGCTGCCTCTGGAACTCAGTGCAAAACTATTAACGTGCCAGTTCCTTTTCTGACTCTTTCATCCCCCTCCCTCCCATACTTTCTTGGAGCACTGTAGAAACATGATATTCCCACTGTTTCAAGATTGAACTGGTTACTGTGTGTGTGGTGCACTTCATGCAAGACTGCAAGTACCAATCTTCATACTCTGTTAGGAGCTTTATTTTGAGGATTTTTTTTTTTGAACGTATCAGGTTTTCCATTGCATCCCTTGCAACTCCAGTGGAGCAGACTCTTGACTCCAAACGGCCACCAGCTGACACAGTGGAGCTTTCTCTGCCTAAAGCTGCTGCAGCTAAACCTGCTGCTCTTGGAGCTGAACTGGAAGGAAGAGTGGAGGAAGGCCTGCTCCGCCAGGTCTCTGGTGGAGCACCTCAAAGAGGCCAAGCTGCTGTAGGCAGTGTCAGGGCTCTGCTCAGTCAGCTCTGTGCAGCACTAGCTTGGGTGCCAGCAGCACTGTGGCTGTGTTGGAATCAGCTGAGCCCAGCTGAAGGAGTGTGTTAGTCTGAGCAGAGGGAAACACGTCCTGCTGTACTCTTTCTTGTGCCTCAGCCAGCTTATACCAAGCTAGTTTGTGTGTCTCTGCACAGCAATGAAGTATGCCGTTGTTAAACACTACTAAGCTATGCGATGAACTCCTTACAAACTGAGCCTGTATTATACCCTCTTTTATCACATAAACCACCATATTTTATATTTCAAGAAAAAAAACATTGTACTAAAGAAGAAGGAAAGCTTTATATTTTTAAAAGCACTCCCAGCTGAAATATATAGTTTGAAACACAGGAGAATACACAACGCAGAAGGACAGATTTCTGCAGGTCCCAAAGAAGTTGTCTATACTCTTCGTAGTCTACACAGTCCCCCAGAGCAAACTCACTGCTTTCAGCTGCCAAAAAAATATTTTTGCCTGCCTGAATTATGAAATTTTGCATAATATCTCACAAAACCAGGTCTTCCTATCTGCATTTTGAACTTCTCGCAGCAAAACATACTGCTAGCAAACAATTACTTACAAAGATGCTCTTTAAATATAAATAAGAAAGTGTGTATAACTCACCGATACATAGTAATAAAATAATCCCTAAATCACTTATTACATTACACAAGATAAATAATTTGTCTTTTGGACGTTAACAGGAATTCTGCATTAAATTATTTTAAAAAAATCCCTCAAAAAAAAAAGGCAAAATAAAACAAACAGCAACATAAAAACCATAAAACCCCTAGGACTGTCACAAATATTGCACAAACAAACAAAAAAAAAAAAGCTTTGGAAAAACATACTCAAACACTGGAAATTACTGTGTATAAAAGAACTACATATTTCTGAACACCTTGCTACATTCTTCCTAGAAGAACTTAAGTTATCTACAGAAAACCTGGATTTTACTAACTCAATATAAAATGTAAAATCTATCTATTGGCTGAATGCAACGGCAATCTTCAGGACTTAAGTGATTACTTTGTGGGGAGCTTTTAAATTTGTTTCTTATACTGCATCTCAATGAAAAAATAAAAGAACTGCTGCTTTCACTTGTTCTTTGTATAATTTAGGATCCAGTTCCATTCTCAGAATTTACATAATTTCCACTCATTTTTTTTTAAATTCTACATATTTGAGGACAGTTTATATTTATTATAGTTTTATATCTCTAATACTGGGTATTCCCTACACTATTAAAATCCTCAATTAAAGGGACTCTGTCAAAGTAATTTCAAAAAGACAAAAGAATTATCTTATTCTATAATACCTTCTGACAAGTAAACAGGAAGATTGGAAATTGTATTTATTTTCCCGATTTATGATAATTATTCTTTGTGCTTTGTTGGGCCAAAGAACAATGTCTCTTTCTGTGCCAAGGATCTTTGTAAGTGCTACCAGAATGATACAATCCCAACCTTGGCCAATGAAACCACATTACTAATGCTGTCACTTGATATATCTGGTTTCAGTTTCTGTTTTCACATTAGCATAAATCTGCTGATAATTGGAAAAAAATGATTATGAACCAAGTAAAGAGGAATACTATTCCCTGGAAGGTTAAAGAAACTGCACACAGAAGTCCTTCTTCTTAAATTAGGATTTGTTCAGAAAAAAAAAAGAAAAGAAAAAAACACACAAGAAAACATTCATGTTCTTTGCATGTGATAAAAATGTTGGCTTAAAACTACACGCAATGTTCCTTTCAGCATGCCTCGATATGTTTCTTGTCTTATGGCGTTCAGCATATGCCTGTTATATTCTAATTAGGGTCTGACTGGTTAGCAGAGACCTTTGGGCAGGAAAGGACACTCATCAGCCAACTTTCCTTCTCGTGTACTGAAATCAATGGACCCGAGAATTCAACCGACTGTCTGCACAGCGTGTAACTCGATATAAACAAGGGGCTTAATAGTGCTTCCTCCACAAAAATCAAAGAGAACAATTTCCACAGATTTAAAAGGGAACAGGACGAAATCCATTTCGGTTCCTCTGTCCCACACACATTACACATATAGGCAGGCAAACTGCTGAGTAAGTCATGCATGTGAGAAGGATGCCCAAATGGGCCCAGACAACGGATAGAAATTCAACAAAATTAATTAATTAAAGCAAACAGCAGTCTGTTAGATGCCAAGGGGAATGTTGTGCCTGACATGCAAGCAGAAGCTGCTGAGCTTTGGCATAATACAGGCATGGAGCCATCTATTCCCCCCTCGTTCTTTCCTGCCTCTACTTCCTCTCTCCAAGGAAACCACCTTGCAGAGGGTTCTTCCTGGACTCACCCTGCAGGACGTTACCTGTGGATGATCTGCCTCGTCATCTCTCTTGGCAGCAACCTGAAACTCCTCTCTGACTGGTATCGTTCCCTCTGTGCTGCACAGCTTTAGAAGCCTCAGCAGAGCAGAAGTTACTACCTCACTGCATTTTGGTAACTTCTGCTACAGCAGCGTCCTCTCTTCAGTGATATGTTTGTCTAGAAGAAATCAAGTGCAACACAGATCTGTCCTACCACTAGAATTTTAAAAAAGCAATGAGAGAATCACATCTATTCATCTTAAGTTATACAGTTTTTCAAGTAAGAAGTTAAACCGGATGAAAGACAAAGACAAAGCAGTCATCAACACCTCAAGCAACCTATCTTCCTCTGTGTGCCTTTCATGTCGAAAGAGTAATTTCTGAAGGAAATCTGCAGTTGCATTTTGTAATCTAATATCCAAACAATTACATGAATGATTATGTTTTTGTGTATTACTGGGGAAACTGCTTCCGTATCAGAACATATTCCATAGCAAAATGCAGTTAAGGAGGAAAGAGAGAAAGCAAATAAACATGTACACAAAAAATGGACGACACAGAAACTCTTCTGTGCAAGCAACCCTTCTGAAATGCTCAGCAGGTCTGCATGTCCACCAGAAAAAAACTGCAGCCAGAAAGAGCTGTGCTACTGTTAATAAGCCTTCACCTGTAACACTCCATTTAAACTTTGGCTTGCCACTCTTATCTGGAGCATTATATTCTCAAACAACAGTCACAAGGACTACTCAAGTAGGAAGGTGATAAAAGGGATGACTCCGTCCAATTTTTCCTTCCACTTTTAACTCATTTGTTCTCCTGCCAGACATGATGTTGTTTCCTGTAATGAAACTGCCTTCCTGATCAAATTACTTCCTGTAATGACTTGCTATGCTTCTGTCTCCTTCCTAATTTTAGCACAGGTACAATGTTGTGGAACTCAATTTGTATTGATTGCTAAGAAGATGAATACACTGGGCCTTCTCATTCACTTGAACAACTTTGTTTATAAAGTGTAAACACATTTAAATGAGGAGCATGTATAGGAGTGGCCTTGGAGGTACATCTGGCCACACTGTACCTCTCCCAGCTGCAGGCCAAATCGAAGAATACTGCTGATCAATATGAGCAAAGAAGCTCATAATTATTTCTTCCCGTCTTTTCTGTCACCCAATGAAAGATGTTTATCCCCAATAACAGCACACAAAACAAGCAGACATCAATTTCTTTGATACACTGGGTTTTAAAACCACCCATTGGTAACAGTTTTGTTTCTCTTCTGAATAACACATCATTATTTATAAATTAAATATTGACCTACATAAGCCTCCTTGGAACTTGTGGTGCTCAGTTATTATCAGAGATCAGAGAAGAAACATGTGTCTTCAAGTATTATAGCTTCTTTTTTTTTTCTTTTTTTTGCTGCTATCTTTGATGTAGTAGTAGTAGTACAAACTGGACCAGAAAAAAAGTTATGTTCCCTGTTTTAAAAAGAACAGCATGATATAAGGCAGTCTATCAAAAAGAGCAGTCTTTTTTAATCCCCCTATGAGCTTACATCAGCTATTGTAGCAAACACGGCAGAACCACCACAACAAGCCAAAAGCCACACTTCTCCACATAACACTGAATGGCTCTCAACCCTTTGCTCTTTCTGAAACCCAGCACGATGCTTTAAAAAAAGAAAACACTTGAAAACAAACAAACAAACAAAACAGAAAAAAGCCCCCCACCCTCCACCCCATGACTGATTAGAGTTAATGCCCTTATGTTGGGCACCAAGAGACTTTTCCAGTTTTACGGCCTTCTTCGCTCCCAGGCACCTCTGTGCACCTAAAGCAGGCTGCTCTGACATTTTCCGGTTTGGACTTTACGAGCAGGTTTTATCAACGTTTTCCTCTCTGCAGTCTCTGCTTGTTCATTTGAGGCGTTGAGTCACATTAGCCAGAGCAACAGCAAAGGCTTGCACTGCAGAAAATGGATACTGAAAGTCCAAAATATACGCATTGCCATCAATCCTTCCAAACTGCATCACCTGGGAAGCAGGGGAAGAGGAGGAGGGAAGGAAAAAGAGAACAAGGTCAAAAAAAGTGAATCACAGCAAAGAAAACAGAGAATAATGAAATGTTTTTACTCTTTTGTAAGAACACTTCTGTTAATCATCCTCAACTAATGTGAGTGGGGCTGTTCACAGAATGGGGTATGAAGCCAAAGAAGAGTAATACTGGACCACACAGAGTACTTGACTGTAGTATTTGACTCTATAAATTCAGCTTTTAAACATGCTAGACTCTATAAAGCACGGGTGTAAGCAGATTGTTACCAATGACTTCAACAGATGTAGGTCACACCAACATCTTTCTTCCAGCAAGAAAATGATTTTCTCTTGGAGAGATCCTGACATCATCCCATGAGGAAAAGAGATTTTGTTTTCAAAGGAAGGAGCTTTCAGGGAAGGGGAATAACCAACCTCCTGACCACAGCACTTCACACCCAATAAGCTATACTTCCTCTTTTGCATAAATTTCCCTAGCACATAATTACACTGAGAATGAATTAGCAGAGGGGCAGTGGGAGCTGCTTGAAATGTAAAGCGTGGCGACTCAGGTTGTTCTGCTGCAAGGAATATCTGAAGTTTGGCCTCCTATTGCTGCTTTTTCATTTGCTTAATCAGAAGCCCAGATCATATTTTTCCTGCAGTGAAGTTCCTTCAGCTAGAATGGAGGCTGCCTGCAAGTGGGGGCAGGCTTTGTCCCATCACCAGCAAAGCCTATGGCCAGCATGGTTTTACACGGGCACGTTTCCATGGTCGCTTCCTTTTCAATGAGTTGTTGCAGATGGACAAAACCAAGAGACTACCACTGGTCATTACATTGGATATTTAAGTCACTGAACTCCCAAGTTAAATCAGAGGAAGCTGAGAGCTTTGACGTTTTTAATAAATCAGAAGAGATGTTCAGAGATGGTACAACTGAACTGGGAATTAAATCTATATCTCCCGAGATTCAGTTTGGTGTCCTGCTTATTTGTATCAATTAATGGCCTGGTTTTGATGTGGTAACATCCCATTCAGGCCAAGGTGAGAGAGCCTAAAACTAAATACTTTGATTTTCTGAACTTTCCACACTCCTCTACCCACAGGCCATATGTAGCAGGCCACAAGCTGCTCTTGCTAGGGGAAGGTCAGAGCTCCCGTTCGTTCCTTTAGGATTAAGAACCAGCCCCAGAGGCCTGGGAACTCATGAGGGGAAATTTTGAACAAGGGAACTTAATTGTATGTCTATCTGTCTTAGTTATCTGTTGAATGGAGCTGACCCGTGTAACTATCACAAGAACTGAGCAGTGCTCATTAAACTAACTGTCATCTGCAATAACTGACTTCAAATGCAACTACAGCTGGGGAAATGTATTGCATTTTCCCTTGCACTTTATTACAAAAAACATTTACCTTCAGAAGTAAAAGCCAGTCAGATTAAAGGAGGCCTTTGCTCCTATGACTGACTGGAGTAATTCAAAACATACTTGGTAAATTTACTTTACAGCTGAACTTTGCCCTTAGTTCTGAATCTAGACGTCTGCTTGCTGGCTTTTATGGATTACTTTCTGTGCATAGCAAAGTTTTTTCAAAGAGCCGCTAACACGAGCTAGAGGCACTCTGCCACACGAGGGGCAGATGGTATTCTGGCCCAGCTTTCCCCCCTGCCCTCCCACCCGCAGCGTTTGCTGCCGCCCTCCTACCTGTCGCCCTTCCAGCTCAATCTGGAAGTTTTTTGCAGACTCCTGGGTCACCCGCCCTCCGAAGTCCAGCTGGTAGACTTGCGTTGCCTCGTTCCAGAGCGGCTGCTTGTTGGCCATCACATACACAAAGCCCTGGCTCCCCAGCCTCCCGTCCTCCTTCTCGCTGGCCTTACGGCACTTGAACTCATCCAGCTCACTGGCTGTCCTCAAATTCCTTTTGGTTTTCCAACCCTTTTTGCTGCCCTGACTCTGGTTCATCAGTTCGTCCCCACTGATAAAAAGTTCTGGCTCGCTCTCTGAACTATCCTGAAATTCGTTTGTCTTGTTCAGCTTCTTGGACTTCAGCTGGTCTTTCTGGCTCTTGACTTTCTTCTTCTCTCTCCCCAGCCTCGGGCTGGATATTAGCGAATTGAAGTCAGTCAGTGTCCTCGCCTCTTTTTTGACCTTGCCCTCAGTGATAGCCTGCACGTTTCCTTCCTCAGCGCGACTATCGAGTCGCTTCCGGCTCTTCTTGCCGAATTTGTCTGTCCTTTGAGGAACAGGGCTTTCAGTCAAGGAGAGCACCTCCTGGAAGGTGTCCGCCGTCTCCACCATTACCTCTGTGCCCACGTGGCCCTGAAGCTCCGCCGGCGGGGGAGACATGACCGGCTTCTCCACCACGAGGAGCGGCTTGGGGGGCAGAGTGCCCTGGGGGTTCTGCACGGGTGGGCATGCGCTGTAGGAGCTCCACGGGTGCAAGGCTATCGGTGGCAGCTGTAAACTAGAGCAGGCGCTACTTCCCGGATACATGGGCGGCAGAGGGCAATAGGAGAGGTTGGGCGGATAACCTGGCTGAAGCACTACGGTTGGCTCCTGCTGTGCAAACTGTGTGGGGGCCAGAGCTTCTTTGGGGGAGCAGGGGGGCTGCATTCCCTGAAGGGGGGGGGCACTGTAGCTTCCTGGGTATGGTACTCCAACCCCATAACTCGTCTGGAAAGTGGCAGTGGGACTGGTCGGAGACTTAGGGGAGACGAATGGCACTCGAGACATATCCAGATGCTGCGCTTGTCCGATGATGAGAGGAGCCGGTTTTAGAGGGTTGGGCACTGAGCTCTGAGGTGTCCTTTCCTGAGGAACCCATATCTCTTCACTCACCATAGGGTCCCACTGGTAGGGCGGTGGCCGTTTTACACTGATGGCAGCCTCCGTCAAGGCCACGGGTACGTGCCGTATTGATTTTTCCACTGGGCAGTGCTGAGAAAGGGCCTCATCCTCCGTGAAGGCGGAGTTGATATAATCCGCCCGGTCACGGGAATTGTCAGGCGGGCTCAGCAGGTTGTAGGAGGACTGGGAGGCCAGAGGCGAAGTGCTGACGGAGTGAGCGAGGACAGAGCTGTGCTGGGAGCCACTCCCCGTGCCCAGATCAGGTCTCATGCCACCGATACTGGAAGTGCTGTTGCTAGCGTTGGCGTTAGCCATGCTGCCCATACCACCAGCGCTCGCAGTGCTGCCGCTGCTGCTGCACTGGCTGCAGGTGTACAGGGCGGTGGGTACTCTCTGCTGGTACTGCGCCGTCACCACGCTGCTCTTGGCTTTGGGGGGAAGTTGCAAGGTGGCTCTCTGGCTGTCCACCAGCTGGGCCATTTTCAGCGCCGCCTCCCTGCTGTTCCTCCGCAGAGTGGCGTGAATGATAGTGCTGTCCAGCCTCTGCGCAATGCTCCTGCCCTGCGACAGCTGGCTGGCGATGTCGGGGTACGGCGGCGGGTCCCCGGTGGGGATGGAGTAACGGGGAACCGTCAGCCGGTTCAGGGTGGCGCTGGTGCAGGGCTGCTGCATCTTCTTCTCGGCAGCGGTGATACGCAGGGTGGCGGAGCTGCCGGGCCCTGGCAGGGTGTAGGTGCCCTGGGCGCAGAGCATCCGTGTGCGAGGCCGGCACACCTCCTCCACGTTCCCGCTGCTGTCGAACGTTGTTATCCGCTCGTACCCCAGCGGTGGCTGGTAGTGCCCGGCCGGGTAGAGGGAGAACTCCCCCTTTTTCAGGCAGAGGTCGAGGGGCGGCGGCGGGGGGCCGGGCGGTGGTGGCGGGGGCCCGGCGGGAGGAACGGTGCCGGGGTATGGTGGTGGGGGGTTCATCTTGTTCAGCTGCAGCTCCTGGGCGGCCCCAAAGATGACGGCGTCGCCTTCCACCAGCTGCGGCCCCGGCCGCGGGGCCTTGGCCTTGGGAGGGGGCTCGTGATCGCGGTCACCGTGGTCCCGGAGGTCGGCGAGGGCCATGGCGGGGGGTGGCGGGGCAATGGCAGGGGGCGCAGGGATGGTGCGGCCCAGCTCCCCGCTGGCCGCCGCCGCCACCGCTGCCATCGCCCCAGGGCCAGGGCCGGGGCCAGGGAAGCGCCCTGGGGCCCCCGGGAAGGGTCCCGTCCCCTCGCCGCCCGCCTCGGCTGGTGGGTTGGCCAGCACGTCCAGCTGCACGTTCTGGTTAGCCAGCAGTGACTGCACCAGGCCGATGCTCTGCGTGGGCGACATGGCCTGGGCCGAGCTGTGGATGGGCGCGATGGGGATGTTGACGGTGCAGGGCGGGCTGCTGGCGGGGGCTCCAGGCGCCCCGGGCACTGCAAGGAACAACACATCCAGTCAACCGATGGCCTCCTCACATGTGGCGAGGCTGCTCACATCCTGCTCGCCCCAGCCCCTGGGCCTTTGCTGAGCGCGGTGCTTAAGCAAGCACAAGGACAGCAGGCGCCAAACCTGGGAATGTTCCAGAAATGCCTCACGTGCCATTTGGTTTTCTCCAGCACTCTGCGGAAGGCATGTGGGAGGCTAAAAAATGCAGCACTGGAAAATTTCATGGCAGTGTTTACACGAAATTCAGGAATTGGAGAGAATTGTTTTTAAAGCTAGTGAGAAGAAAACCATGGCCTGTCTTTTGTACTTTGTCGTTCTGCTTTACCTTTGACTGCTTAAATAGCCTGCTTATCTTCTGTACTTGCTTAAGCGCTCTGCTGTGTTTGGATGGGCTGCTATCAGCCTCTGAAATCAGACATTAGTTGGAGCAATTAAGGGAGCCTATCTTCACTGACTCCCATTGCACAACAGCTGTTGATCAGCTTTAAGTTAAGTTCTAGCAGTGGTGTTTCAGGGCCTTCGTTCAGCCTGCACTGATTCCCATGGACTTTCCCAGAGCAATGAGTGTACCTGATGGGTCCGACCTACCACTCACTCATCATCCAGTTGTAACTACCATAATCAAAGGAATAAAAGGTTTTCTGAATCACGACTCACATTACTTTTCAGGCAAGTTTTTTGATAATAAATACATTAACACACACACAATAGAAAAGAAAATCCACTCACAGACCCCTGGCTGCTGCCACTTTTTCTTTGGCCTTTGTACTAGGACCACCCAACGTGGCTCCCTGACTTTCTCTAGGGCTGCTGCTATGTGATGGTGGGGCACAAAACAGTCCCCACCTGCCCAGGCTGACACTCTCTAGAGCCAGTCAGGCTAGAGACCGAGCTTTACGCAACGGATGCAGTGATGCTCCTCAAGCCTACTCTCTGATCTGATGGCAATTTGCAGCTCTGACTTAGGTGTTTGATGAATAGTGTCTTTAAAAAAAAAAAAAGTGAAGGAAAAGAAGGAAGTGGAAAGTTTGCACTGAAGGCACTGTATAAATCGTTAGTATAATGTCCCCAAATTCAATGAGCTTAGGCAAACTGGAGAATACAGACACCAGCTGGCCAAAGTGAAGTATTATTATCCCTTGAGTACAGTGAATGACAAAGCAACACAATAAAAGAAGGAAAATGAAACGGAGGGAGGAATATGATGGAATGAAATACAGACAAAACACATAGAAGTTATTGAAAGCAAGTTCTTGTGGAAAAGATGTGAGGAAATAGAAGGGAATCCAGAAAGATTCAAGAAGTAGGTATTATAGTCAGGGCACTTTCAGCTTCAATATTTGGTTGGGCTGCAATCAGAAATGCGAAAAGAAGCAGATGACTATATGAAAAGTTTCCCATACATGGTGGTTAACAAGTGACAGTGCAGCATGAAGGAGTTCTGACAATTTTAAGCACAAAGCATGGAATTTGCTCCAATTGCTTGCAATTCCTTCTGCTAAAAGGGCCCAGAGTGATTCCAACAGGAGCTACCATTGAAAAGCTAGAGAGCAAAAGGGAAATGAGAAAGTTGGAAGCAAGTACAGGTGCAGAAGTCAAAATAAGAATTAACATAATAATGAGGGAAAAGGGTAAGCAATATATAAACAAAAAAAGAACCTAAGAATGTTGCAGAGTCCTTACTAGTTTTCCTGTATTAAAAAAAAAAAAAAAAAAAGGAAAATGATAAGTGAGTTGTATCCATGATCACATGTGTGTGGAAATTCTGTGAAGACTTCTGATCTGCAAGATGCGATCAGGCAAAGAATTCATTAGCCAGAACTCCTCCAGCCACTGCCCAGTTCCTAATTAATTTCTAATTAAAATTCTAGTCACCTATCCATACTCTATAATTACATCTTAAATAGCATTAGGTTCTTATCAACATCAGTCACCCCAGCAAAAGATAGTAGGTGTACAGATGTTTGTGGCTATGTTGGCTAGCTTTTACGGTAACTCTGCTCATTCCTTTAGAAGAAGGCTGACAGCTAAACTTCATGGACCCTGAAGCAGTGTGATTCTGTGCCTGGCTGGCAGGCCATGCACTCATCCCAATGCCTGCAGGTTAGCAATTTATCCTCCAGAGGCTGAAGTGTAATTGTTAGCTTGGCTTGAGCAATCCCGAACGTTGCTGTCATGGGTATTAAGCCTATCCAAATAACACCTCATTTGTGATGGTGTTGCATAATATCCCAATGTGTTTAAATCCAATGTTTTCACATTTCTCCAATGGTTTTTAATTGATTTGTTTGCATAATTTGCAAGTTAAATCAATTCGCTGTCCGTTTGCCTTGCCAAGTCTTTACTGACTACATTAAAAAGCACCTGTCCCAAGCGTACTTCACTAATAAATTCCACTGCCCAAGAGCAGCTTTCTACTATTTTTGTTCTTGTTGTGGTTTACTTGTTTTAAATCTGTTACGTAATCATTATCTACACTGCAATATATTTTCCTGTTAGTATAAGGCACTTCCTTCCATTATATACATGCTTTAAGAAAGGGTATCTCCAAAAGGTTTTAAAATTTAAGTAGTCAAGTCAGAAATGAATGTTCATAAGAAACTTCAAAGAAAAAAGTGGCCAGAAGAGGAAGATTCTTATAGAGGACTGGGTAATGTGACTCTTCTATTACCTTTCTCAAAGAGCTGGAACAAAACTCTATCAATTTTCCCCATATTTCTGTGGTGTTTACCAACTTTTGATTCACAATCCTGTTTCAGCTCTTTTAATAATACAAAAAGAAATGATATTGCAGATCCAATTCCCATGAAGGGACAAAAAAACTTTTTATTTTTTTCCTATTCAAATTTTCTATTATGTCCTGTATGCTTGAATCAGGTTTCATACTAGAAAACGTTATTACTTTTTTTCAGATCTTTCTGAAGAAACTCTTTCTTCAAATCCTACAGGTTCATATCAGGTAGATAAAAATTAAACAAGCCAAGGCTCAAATCATGAGGGAATGGGCTTCCTTTTAAGCACATGAATATTTCTTTAAAAATTCAGAGAACTACTCTGATGCTTGGGTTAGTCACAAGCTTGGGTGCTTTCAGCAGTCAAAATGATGGTACAAAATAATGTGAGAATTTCTATTTATTTCATTAGATTCTATCTCAAGCTTATAATTGCTTTGCAGTGCTCACACTTCTTCCCCCTTAAAGAGTACTGGCTGTCCATGAAGGCCACTCCTATAGTTCAAAAAAACTGTGACGTGAGAAGCAGGAATCCCTCATTGATGTGAGAATTCTGAAATTGTATAATTTTAACTTTTTGGTAATTACGTATTCATTTTATTTGCATGGTTTTTTTTTTTGATTGCAGAAGGTCTTCAGTACTTTTAGTCCACACTCTTATCACCCCACACATATCTGTCACACCCATATCACCTGCAACCAAGCCTTCCCTGCACTGCTTGAATGTTCTGCTACCTTCCACCTCAGGGAAATTAGAAATTCCTTCCTGACCCACCTCGTTTATACAACATACTATTATAGCCTCTCTGTAAGACTCGGTACTGATAAAAATCCAAATGGGCTTTTAACACATCTCAAAATGTGGCTGAGTAAGTCAGGAACCTCCCCAGGCTCCTGTCAGCAGATTATGCCTTGATGCCATCGGGTCACAAGAACAACCCTTCTGGGCTTCTGACACAACATAATTCTGGTCTACAAAGATGGGGAATGCAAGGCTTCCATCTACAGAGAATTCTTAGTGAACTAAACAGAAGATGATTAATGTTCCAATGAACTTGAAACTTAGCAGCTCTATGTGGATTATACTTTCCATGTATTTTTATAAAACCAATGTCCGTAATACATATTAGCCTTGTCCTAATTCTATTCTACAGGACTACATCAGAGTAAGGGATTTTGATGTGTGTATTTACCAGAGGGAGCTAGTGACACAAATGATCTGTCCTCCAGCTAGCTTAACCCATAATTTGAAAGACCTCCAGTTCTTCCTTACCCGGTAAATCATCTTCATCTTCACTGAAAACATTTGGATTAAAGACAGGCAGGTTAATGTAGTCCATTGAAATCTTCCGCACTTCTGGGAGATATATTGTCATCTGCCTGGGCTGAAGGTGCAGCAAACTGGTTTTATATATTACTGGAGACAGAGTATAACAAGAAATAAAAAAAATAAAAGAAATCTGTCACACAAAGAGCATCTAAAGCTAAGAGAGAATTAATTCAAAGCAGATAGAAGGGTTATGACTATTGTTATATAATTTGTTTATGAACAAATGCATGTATGGGCCATTCTTAACCAAATCACTATGCAATATTATTTTTGCATAAATAGGATAAAAAGGATTGTTTCTTTCAGCTATTTCTCCTTAAACAGAAGCAGCCTCTCTTTAGTTAAATAAGCTGTGGAAATAATAAATTACTTCATCCTGTATTTGTATCTATATTTAGGAAAGGAAAATATTTCTTCCATTCTACTTTTGGAACTCTTGACCACAGGATTCTACAGACTTATATGAACTCAGGGGAAAACGGGAAAGGTTTCAGAAAGGAAATCTGTTAAGGGTTACCACAGAATGATAGAATCATAGAACAGCTCAGGTTGGAAGGGACCCTGAAGACCATCTAGTTCCAAGCCCCTGCCATAGGCTGGGATGCCACCCACTAGATCAGGTTGCCCAGGGCCCTGTCCAATCTGGTCCTGAACACCTCCAGGGATGGGGCATCCACAGCTTCTCAGGGCAACCCGTGCCAGTGCCTCACCACCCTCTGAGTGAAGAATTTCCTCCTGTTACTACATACAAAAAAAAACCCTCCTGGCTCAGGAAGTCTGTGGGACCTAAGCCTTGAAGACTGGGAGAATATCTGAAGGAAATACCTCTACACACTTACTCCACACATATTTACTTACTCCACACTCCTACCATACGTATTTGTCACTGATACTGAGAGAAAATTGAATTAGAAAGACATCTGGTCTGGCGCAGTAGGGTCACTCTTACACTATCTTTTGACAATCATTGGAAATGTGGTTGTCAAAAAGTGATAAATGACTTGAAAAACAGAGAGGCTGGAATTAACCTGAGAGTTTGTGTAACACTTTAGTAAATAGTGAGTGCCATTGCCCTATAGTAGTAACACTGGTTGACCCCAGGGTGACAACATCCTGAGGACAACCTTTGTTTGGAGGCTGGGTCAGAGAGGGTTGTCCTGCCAGGAGCTGAGACTCCATCTCTTGTCTGATGGTAGTCAGTATAGACACAGAAGACACCTGTTTAACTAATTCTGCATCCAGGGCATCATTATGTAGTCCTGACCTACGTACATAATTCAGCTCAGGAACAAATACATTTTCCAAAGAGCTCTTAAAACTCCTATAATTACATTAGTATTTCAATTCAGAGCTCAGTTCTGCTACTAATTCTAGGTGGTACCCTGTTCTTTGCTTAGCCTTTTTCCTTTCAACAGGACTATCTAGGGAGAAAAGGCCGACTCAGGAAAAAGTTGAGACTAGACAATTTTTACTTTTAATGAAGGCTATCAGTTTACTGATGATCCAGCAGGAGAACCATGTGAATACTCTAGGCATTGATTTGAAGAATCTTGAGCACGACGCTGTAAGAGTTTTTACATTATTTTGGTATAGTTAGCAGCTAAATGACTAGAAAAATTGGATTTTTAAAAATACTTCTATTACAGTAACTAAAACCCTGTGATTTTTACAGTCTTGCAAAAGTTTTGTTTATTCTTTTTTTTTGTTGTTGTTATTGTTGTTCAAATACACTGTAAAAATTAAGGTCTGGACTTTACTATTAATTAATCTGTTCATTACAGCTGAGACTTTGTTATTGTATTTATTTGTCATCTTGTTATTGTATTTATAGATTTGAATCTCTTTTAGCTACAGTGAAAATTTGTAAAATCTAATTTCTACTGTCCACAGAAAATAACTGCTTTGTTAAAGAAGATCTCTGATCACCTAAAAAGAATCATACAGCGTAAATTCGTTATTTGTTAGAAACATTGATATGCAAAAAATCAAAAGAATTTACTTTTACCTGCACCAAGGTTCGTTGGTAGGAAAGCAGCCAAACCCACAATTTTAAATTTGGTTCCCCAGATGTTAGATGTGACCTGAGCAAGGTAGTTGTGCTGCAAAGAAAAAACAAGATATTTTTCACCTGATAAAATCTGCATGAAGTTCTAATAAAAACCTGCAGGGCAGTAAAGCTATTGCAAGTGATAATACAGTTGAAGCTTCTTTTATTTTACTGAAACAGCCTAAAGTGTCTTTGTAGCAACTATTACACCCAGTCATTAAGAAGCCTCATTTTGATATCTGAACACCATCAGAAATTATGTCAACAATCATATAGGCTACTTAAAGCTGTTGAAGTGCAGAAGAACATGATAGCTGCTTAGTGAGAATAAGACTGTTTCAGATGTCTGCTTCTCCCACACAGTAAGAGTCCAGCTATTTTGTATTTCAGAAAGAAATGCTGCCTGCCCTTTGGTTCTATGCTTAAAAATCACTTTACAGCACAATAAATAAGACAGAAATGAATTCATAATGAGCTTCCAAAGCAGTTTCCCAAACCACTGCTTCCATGGTAATCAAATTACGGCTACAAAAGATTAAGAAATTTTGAAGTCCAAGAGTTATGCCATCAGCATCAGGAACAGGATCTAAGCCTTTGCTCTCCTGTGCTATTCAAAGGACTTTTGGTTTTATCTACCACTGCTATGTAACTGACCGAGAACATTTCAGTATGAAGGAAAAAGTGAAATGACAGAATGGAAAAAAAGCAACTGAAACAATAGAAAATAAAATGAAAAGAATTCAGATTGGTATTAATGAAATGAGTAACCCAGACAGTTTTACAGGCTGCTAAGTTTCATTTACCCACAGAACGTGAACAACACAAAGAACACAAAATGCTAATTTCTTGCCTTCCTTCCAATTAAGGCTGTTCCAAGCAATTATGAAACAGAACATTTGGCCCTGTAGAGCAATCATTTCCCTGTCTCTGCAGAATCCTAGCAAAGCAGAGAACTATGGTGGCATTAGAACAGCTCTGCAAAAACTAAGAAACACTTTCACATATACTTTCAAACAGCCAACAACATCAACTAGAATAAAATCTCTCACATGGATTCGCATTGGCAGAAGTAATTGGGGAGAGACTTATCAAACAATGCTTGATACTCCATTGATACTTTAGACCATCAATATTGACTTAGAAAATGTGATTCTATAGGTGTGCCATCTAGTAGATGTAATTAAATGAAACTATTCTATTGGTGATCACTGGATCTATATCATAGATTGCTGCCTCTGGAAAGTGATGCATTTGGGCTCAGGTCTGGTAACAATGCACACAATACCTGAGTAATATCTTCTAAAGGAAACTCTCTTCGGGTTAGGCTTGGTGAACCAATAGAAGGTTTCCTTATTGGTAACCTTGGAGATCTTGATATCTCCTGCGCGGCTCGTGACATCTTTGGAGATTTGCGAGCTTCTATATTGATTCTGCATATAAAGCAATAATTAGAATCATCAATTGGCATGCAAAAATGCAAAAAAATCCGTGTCTTGGATGAATATAAAGATGGTAATGAAGACAACTGGTATGGTGTTCTCTAGATGATTAGTGAAGACTGCATAGTCTACAGGATGGAGAGTTATGGTTCAAATTTTGAAGACATAAAAAGCCCAACACATTTGCAGTAACTCAGATCGGATGCCTTCAGATTCATTTAACAAAGCTTACAGCATTTCTACCAGATGCAACATATCCTCCACTAATCCATAAAAAGGTGTAAGGCTGAATTATTTCAGCTCTGCAGACTTTGAGCAAAGCCTCAAGAAATGGAAACATGACACTTGAGCTGGCAGATCTCTGCAATAGCACAGCAAACCAAGGCTCCACAAACTTCATCAGTGCTCTCACTCTAAGTCAAAAGTTACTCCTAGCCCATGTTATACAAAGGGAGCCATGAATAAGGGGATCATGCAACCGAAAAAGATCATTGGTGGCAAAAATGAAGAACAAAAATTGTATTTGAAAAATACGCTCTTAGAAAACCAAGACAACAAGGTTCTTCATTTCCCTGAACTATTTCTGTTTTAGGCACAGGAATTCGTGGTTCTGCTGTCAAGGACTACTGAAATAAAACTTTGGTGATTTACACATTACATTCACATATAAAGGGATGCATTTCCTTTGCCTCATTCTAGGACAGTCTCATACTATAAAGTCTTTGGAAAAGCTGCAGCTAGAAGGCCTCAGTGCCACAATCCCGCAACATGAAGCTGGCAGACAGACATCAGTGCCTGTGAGAACCATCATGGACATCAGTGAGGCTGTGCAGGTGGGGGCTTCTGTCTACACACATAATAAATATGAAGAGCTGGCAGGAAAGCACCAGACAAATAAATAGCTTAGAAACTTGTTTTTCATATTGTTACAGAGCCCGGTCAACCCAATGTTTAGGAGGAAGCTTCCTGAGTCTTCCTTGCAAGGTTGCCACATCAGAAGTGCCACCTAGGCCAGGATCAATTGTGTGGACTTTTGAACTTTAAAATACCCCTGAGAAAGTACAGGCAAGGGATTAACTAGACCAGGGATTCTAAGCACAGAGCACATAAAAACATGGACTATCTAACACAGGAAACATTTAGTGGTGTCAAGAGTTCACATACAGCAAAGGCAGTGGTTGGAGACTTCATAAAGCTTTTCCTTGAGACTGCTGGGGAAGAATGGTGCCTATTGTTTCCCATTACTTTCTGCCCCACAACTTTCCCCAAAGTCCACCTTAACGCCAGTCTCAGATCACTGCAGAACTGCACACTGCAGAGGACCTAACTGCTCCTATCTGCCCAAAGGAGTTCACTTTTAACTTTCTGAGGTGTTAAGACACTGTTTAAAGAAAGAAAAAAAAAGAAAAAAGAAAAAAAAAAAAAAAAGAAAAAAAAGGGAAAGGAAGAAATCTTTTCATCATCTTTTTTTGGCAAAAAAAGATGATGAAATATCCAAGCAATGATTACCTGGGGAGTTTGGGTGATTTGCTAGCTCGACTGATTTTGGGAGACTTTTTTGCTGCCCAGTCATCACTCAGTTCGATATCGCTGGAGTCAGAGCAGTTGCAGCTGTCAATCACAGTGGAAATCAAGCTGTTTCCATAGATTTCATCTATCAAGACAGGCCCCAGAAAATGTAAGTGCTCCTTCAGAAAACTGGTATCAATATATCAGTCATCAGAAGCATAAATCCGATCTGCATGCAGTAGACAAGATAAAACTATACAGACATAATTAAACAGTTCTTCACCTTGCCTTGTATAAAGTCCAAGTTTCCAATGGTCTGAACTCAAGTGCACATGATTCAGACGGGTGAATCACATTCAAATGACTTCAAAATAAAGACTAAAGAATATTTTCTGCTATTAAGACTTAGCTAATTAGCAATCTATTCAAAATACAAGAAGTTCCCTTTTTGTAAAACAGAAGACTGTATGGTATAATTTGAGAGGCTTGAGCTTAGGTCATGCTAAAAACTTTTTCTCATCAGAAAAAATAAAGATCGGATGCTAGCTTCTATATTGCATACACAGATTTTCTTTAATTCTTGAGGTTTTAATATCTAAAGTCTGTCTTTCTAAATATTTTTTTATACAGAGCTACAATTCACTTCTACCTGCTTTTCCATCTGTTTTAGGATCCATGATGACAAACTCTGGCCGCAACTTGCTGATACGACGTCCTTTGAGGATGGGCACCAGTCCCCCAAGATATTCCAAGTACAGAGTATAACATGGACCACCGACCTCTGGGTCATCTTCTGTCCGCTTCATCGTGCAGTGAAGCCGTTCATTGCCAGCTGTTGGGTAGCTGACAAAATCTCTCATATTGTTTGGGTCTGGGATAGGAGGCTTAATTAAATGAAGGAAGGAAAGAGAAAGTTTCCTATAGGTTATTGTTTTTTTTTGTCTGTGGCAACTTAATCCTGACATGACTAACTGAATTTGAATCCAATTCTAACTTGGCAGCTCAAGATTAGTACAGGTTACTGCGAGAGATATGCAAGACCCACATGTGAGACAGAGGTGCTGTATACTATTTAGTTAGGTTAAAAGCAGCTCAAAACTACAAAACTAAAACTAATTACATCAAAGAGAAAGGTAGGACTTGTGGTTGGAGAATTGAATTAGACAACAAACCTGTATTGAAGTCCCAGCTCTATCACAAACTTCTGTTTTAACTTGGGTAATGTGGTCAACAGGTCAAAGTCAGAGTATCTCGCCTCTTGCTGTCCCCCCACGTGAACTTAGCAACTCTTGTTCCCATTCATAGTTAGTATTGGTGCATGCTATGCCACTATGCTACGATGCTGTCAGCTCTGGAAAAAACTTGTACCTCTTCTATCATCCCATTCCTTTCCAAGTACATGACCCATCTTTGATGAGGGCCTTTTTGCATGCTGTGTTGAGAAATATGAGCCCAAAGCTCAAGGTGGGTTACTTTGCCCTGCTTGCCAGCAGGCTGTATTAATCCATGAAGAGCTCAGTCCTTAAGCAACTAAACTGCTTTTGTCTAAGACAATACAGCCTCTACGACACAAATACTAGTAATGTGTGCTTCTTCACCACTATTCTACTTAATGCTCTGTATCTTTGGAGATCAAGGAGTCATGGTTACAGTAAGGTATTTACTCTTCTTTGACAAGTGGAATGTTTCACAATTGCAGAAATTGCCCTGATTTGCAGTACACAAATGGAACTGTGTTGAATCATTATATTATAGGCATAATTTGGTCTCATTTAAGCTTGGCCAACTCCACAGATTTCAAATTAGCTATTCTAGATCTATATTGTTTTAACAAGGACCTGAAACTCAGAGAAAATGCTGTAATACACACACAAAAAATACATAACACAAAAATACATATTTGAATGTAGGCCATTTACTAGCTAATGCTCTGGTTTACAGGCTGTAATAAAGAGTTTTGAAATCCTGAGATGTGCCGGAGGGCAAAAATACGAAAAAATGGGGTTGAGCAGATGGCTCTGCAAGCAGCTCTGCTAATGTACAGGAAAAGGTGTAATAACTGCTTCATTTTCCCATAGCACTGCTGGAGCAGTAAGGTTAGCAGAACTCATTGTCAGGAGAGATATTTGGGCAGCCACAGGTCTTATGGACTCATGTAACATGCAGGGAGGCAACAATTTTGCCAGTGTGAATCTCTCCTGAACTGTGACACAGTACTATCGTTGGCATGAGCTTCTTTGGTAGTCTGCACGAGTCAACAGCATTTTGTACCCTTGGGACACAGCGTATTGTGTCCTCGGAAAGGCCATACACACAGTTTAGCACAGATCAGGGTGTGAGCCCTCTTTTCAGATTTTAGTAGGCACCACACTAATCACTGATCCATGATGTCATTGAAGAGGAGAGGAATTACCCTTAATCAACCTTTTTTATCGTAATTACGTGGAGCCAGGATTTTATCCTTTGTCACTTAGGAGCAGCATAGGGGAAGAAAATCAAGCAACCCCTTCCTCTTCCACACATACACATGCTTCTTTCCTTTCACCTTGATTGTTGGTATGAAGGCAGTGGTGAGGTACGAGCAGAGTCGAGGGGGCAGGGTCAGCTTGCTGATATCCTTGTCATCCCGCAGACAGCTAGCGATGGTCTGCTGGCACAGGAGCTGCAGACTGGAGACCCTGTGCTCTACTCTGACAACGTATAACGCCGGTCCAGAAGCCATCAGCAGGCGTGAATCCCTGTGACCCCAGCAGATCGAGATGATGGGACGCTGCATGAAGAGGAATAGGGCAAAACTTAAAAAGATCATACACTTTCACCCAAACAATTGTGCAGGAAGTGTTCATACAAGTTCAGCACCAACTATGTTCCCTTTCATCTTCCAGAAACTTAAACGTGCACGTTATTGTCCACAAAAGTGAGAAAAAATGTGAACATCTGAAATTATTGATAACAGTGGTTGATATTTATATCATGCTTTTTACTCACAAGACTTAAAGCGCTTCACACAAGGAACTGTCTATCCATTTCATGACCCAGATAGGGAAAATGAGGCACTACGAGGACATGTGACTTAAAAGTCACACAGTGTTAAAAAGCAGGATCCTTTGAGGCCCCATCCAGATTGTTTTTTCAGTCATCTAATCAATCTTCATCCACTGGTGATGGCTCATAGTTTACAACTGAAATTCAAACTACATGCCCAGAGACAATTAGTAGACTAGTGAACAAAATCCAATTGGTTTGCTTGTGTTGCACTGAGTCTTCTGCCACACAATGTCTTTTTTGAACCATTCCCAGAGGAAGTGAATTGTAAAAGACCACCATGGGCAAAATGAAGAATTGCCTTTTTGTCTCCTGTTTGTCCACACTGAAAAATGTCTAAGTTCATGGCATTAAGCACAGAAATAGAGTCAGAGGTGATTGGGACAAAGTGTCAGAACTCAGAGCCATATACCAAAATTCAGCTCAACCCCCCCTTTGGACATCATTCTCTGCTGAAGGAATATGAAGAGTTTACATGATAATAGTGAGTTGTTTGCAAATTTAGAACCATGAAAAAGGATTTCATTGCAGGTCTCAAGTAACAGCCTGACTAAAAACTGAACAGACTGGATAATCTAATGAAAACCAGCTCTTAAGAGATATGGGAACCTGTTTTTAGCAGGGGGGTTGGGCTCGATGATCTCAGAGGTCCCTTCCAACCCCTACAATTGTGTGATTCTGTGTGATTCTGTAACATGAGTAAACTTGTGCTTTGGGGTGCAAGATGATCCTCATGAGTAAAGCTGTCCCACAAACATCTCTGAGCTCTTTCCCAGACAGCTACTTGTGCTCACAAGAAGTTTTCTAAACTATCATGCTAAACCCCATCTTCTTGATGCACAGCACTGGTGTGTTGTGACCTCTTATAGCACTACCACTATTATTTTTGCCCTTCAAGAGGGTTAGCTGCAGCCACATGTCATCTCCCGCCTTCAGTGTTGCAAAACTCTTTACTTGCATATATACACATACCCTATGGAATCTCAATCCCACAGCTGCTATCTCTATACTATATACATATATATATATACACAGTGTGTGTATATATATATATATGTATACATATATATAGTATATACATAGTGAGAGGAAGAAACACTCACTCCATGAAGAATACTGTCCAGCGGGCTGTAACTGGTGAACTGCAAAAGGTTTACTCCTTCCTGTGAAGGGCTCCCTTCTTTTCATGATCCTTGACATTCAAAAGCTTAAGCGAACATATTCTTTAGCTAATTATGAACTGTATTTACTGAAAGGTCAGGGTCTCTTCGGAATATCATAATGTAGCAAACAAGAATTAACTACGTAGAAGATAAAAGTCAAGGCACCATCAGTAGTAACCTTTATCCACTCCTCTCCAGTAATATGGTACCCAGATACACAGTTTGGATCAGCCCAGAAGTTACTAATCTAGTTTGGAGTTAGAAGTTACTAATCTAATTAGAAGTTATTAATCGAGTTTACAAATTCAAAATGCTTAAAGATGAGAAACGAGCACAAGATGTTTTTTTTTCTGTGAATCCCATAAAGCAAAATGCAGTTACACAGAATGACATTGATGTCTATCATCAAGATAAAGGACTGGATGACAGAATTTTTTCAGAAGAAAGATCTTCCCTGCTACGTCATCTTATCCTAGATTTAAATTTCAAAGAAAATATTGGTTTTAAAGTGGTAGGAATAAAGAGCTTCAGAGACAACGCTACAAACAGTTCTATGGGGGCAGAAACCTTCAGGCTGACTGATATGCAAATGAAAAGCAACAACATGTGAACATTATGATTTTCACCATAATTGCTAAAGGCATTTTGTAGTGGAGAACTTCAAAAGAATTGAGAAATCCTTCATGTACCATGAATAATTATTACATAGCTTGTCATAACCATAATTTGTGGGACAGAGTCTCGGATTCGATGAGTGATCACATAAAATGTCCCTACTGATGGGTATTTTCATTATTTGAGAGTGTGCTCAACCCTCATACTGCCTGGCAGTAATGAGACAGTTCATGCTGCTTGCAAAATAAATATGATTGGAAAGGCGCTGACAAAAGTTAGGTACCTGCCAGTTATAGTGTACAACAGCCTGAGGAAGGCACTAGGAGAAGTGACCCTGATTTCCTCAAGGACTGACTTCCAGCATGGGCAGAACTATCTGCCTGATAGTTACTGTGGGAACCAAACCACATCCCTCTGGTCACACTGGATCAAGCAAAGCTTACCTATAAATAAGGTGAGGGAATAAACAAATGTGTGACTTAGCGCAAAAACGTTTATTGCTTACATGAAGTTTAATGCCAGAAGAGATTATGAAGTCTAATATCCCAGCTATCATAATTCAATACACCACACCCAGACAGCCCTACCATGAAGTCTAGCATTTCAGCTATTACAATATTATAATACACCAAGATAGCCCTCTTCTCATCCAGTTATCTGGATCAAATGAAACCATGTCTCTCAGGTTAATGCAGCATGCAGGGAAGAGCAGAGATGCAGACAGTATCAGTGCAAAAACCTGTGCAATCTAAAACATCCCAAGGAGGAATTTTTTCAGTAGCTTTGAAATGCTGCGTGGGACCTTTGGCAATAAAGCACTGTGGAGCTAAGGAACAGTTAGAAAGCCAGAAGCCAAAAGACTCACTGCATGTCTCACTGCATGATTTCATCTTGAATTCCCAATAGGCAACCATAACTCACCCATCTTCTAACTTTTGAACACATGACTGCATTATTTAGGTATTTTTTATGTATGTGCATGCATTTTTATGTATATGTATATAACAATATATGCATGAGTGGGTGCATGTTTAAATAAACGCACACACATAGAATCATAGAATGGCCTGGATTGGAAGGGACCTTAAGGACCACCTAGCTCCAAGCCCCCTGCCATGGGCAGGGACACCTCCCACCAGACCAGGTTGCCCAAAGCCCCATCCAGCCTGGCCTTGAGCACCTCCAGGGATGGGGCATCCACAGCTTCTCTGGGCAGCCTGTGCCAGTGCCTCACCACCCTCTGAGTGAAGAATTTCCTCCTAACATCTAATCTAAATCTCCTCTCTTTTAGTTTAAAACTGTTCCCCCTTCTCCTATAATTAACTGTCCATGTAAAAATCCCTCCACATCTTTTTTATAAGCCCCATTTAAGTACTGAAAGGCCGCAATGATGTCTCCCCAGAGCCTTCTCTTCTTCAGGCTAAACATCCCCAGCTCTTTCAGCCTTTCTGCACAGGAGAGCTGCTCCAGCCCTCTGATCATCTCCGTAGCCCTCCTCTGGGTCTGCTCCAACAGCCCCACATCTTTCTGCTGCTGGGGGCCCCAGACCTGGATGCAGCACACCAGCACAAGGGCAGAGCAGAGGGGGACAATCCCCTCCCTCCACCTGCTGGCCGTACCTCTGTTGATGCAGCCCAGGACGCAGTTGGCCTTCTGGGCTCCAAGCGCGCACTGCTGGCTCGTGTCGAGCTTTCTGTCCACCAGAACCCCCAAGTCCTTCTCTGCAGGGCTGCTCTTAGTGTTCTTCTCCTAGTCTGTGCTCACATCTGGGATTGCCCCAACCCAAGCGCAGCACCTTGCACTTGGACTTGCTGAACCTCATTGGGTTTATGTGGGCCCACTTATTTAGCTTGCCCAGGTCCCTTTGGATGGCATCCCTTCCTTCTGGTGTATCAACTGCACCCCTCAGCTTGGTGTCATCTGCAAATCAGCTGAGGGTGCACTCGATCCCACTGTCCGAGTCATAGATAAAGATACTAAACAGATAAAGATATAATACCTACAAGGGAAGAACTGTTTGTAAATCATGACATTTCCACTCTTCCATCTGTATATTTAGTCTGCCCACACACCTCACATTTTAACCTTTATATACTCAGTCTCATCAAGTGGCGCTTGTAAAATATTGGTTTGCCTTTGTGTACTGATTCCCCAGGCAGGCCTTGCCTTCTTTTTCTATGGAATGGTCTGTCCCCCAGTACTCCTCAAGTCTAATATACAGCAACACTTCATTTTCAGGGGAGGTCTAGGACTTACAATGAGGTTCAGAGAAAATTAGCTCATGATTAAAGGCCTGGGGAAATAAAAGATCACCCAAATGCCAGATCTGACCTGACCTTTAAATGTACTGCTCCAATAATATTTCTCAATAACTAGGCTTCCCACTCTTTCCCTTGAAGGACATGGATATGAATCAATTACTACTGCAAGTCAGTTATTAGCTGGCTTCAGCTAATAACTCCAAACTATGCAGAAGAAAAGCAATTGATCTGCCATGTCCGAAGCACAAGTATTGTTCCTTATAAAGCATGCATTTATTTCCATTATTTCGAGTGGGTTTAAAAGTCAGATACATCTACTCAATGCCATTCATCTGTCTCTCTTACAGGAGGAAACACAATTTATCTACTTGTCATCGCTTGTATACAGTTCACTCAAAGACAACACTGTTCAAGCTGTTCCTTGCTGCATTCCTTCAGCCCAGAAATCCTGAGCTATGTGGCTTGTCTGATGGTTGCACTTGTTCCTTGATTACTGGAACTGGAAGTCCCACTGGTAATGAGATAAACAAAAACAGCATTCCAAGGCAGAAAGTCCAGCAAAGACTGGGATTTTTCTCAGGAGAAATAACCCAACTGCAAAATTGTATCTACTGAATGGCACGTACAAGTGAAAACCCTAACGGACACTGTCTGCTTTCTCTCACTTTACATTGGTGTTGTGGAGATGCATACTTTGCCTTTCTCCCAGCTTTTTTTCAGAGAAACCAGAAGGTGCAATGGCTACAGTGCCCACCTGGCTCTTCTGAATTTTGTGTGCACATCTCTGCACTGCTGTAGAGTTCAAGGATAATTGTTGGAAAGTAATTTAACATCTTCATTCTTCTGTTACCCATATTTACAGTGGGAATAATATTAACTAGCAAGAGAATTGATGGTGATAAAAGCAATAAAGACTATGACATGGTCAGAAATGCTGTGGCCTTACATGATTTTTCATGCAGCAAACTCATTTGATTTGCAGATTTTTCTTATATCCTCTGTTTCTACAGTGACTTTGTTGTTGTTGTTTAGATTTCAATATAACTATGAGACTCCATCCTAGCAGAATGAAACTGTACCTAACCAAGTATAGAAAGACAGGCTGTATTTTGCAGTCCTGATCATGACCCATTTGTATAGCAGTCAGAAATGATCTTATGGCCTATACAGAAAACACCAAGGTCCTTATTGATATCCCAAAGAATTGTTACGCCAGATAGTTCTAAGCTGTTGCTCTTGTTTTTCATCCTGTAACTCTTTTATTTCTGTAAATAAAATCTTTGAAAGTTTGGTGTCATCCGATGACAACTAAATAGGATTAACTTCAGCCAATAGAAAATGAAAGACAATGTTAATTCAGAAGCAACAACCCTGAACACTGTATGTGAAATAGATGAAGACAGAGTAAGCAAGGTCAGCTCAGCTGGGTAACATAAAAGGCAGCCTCTTCTCTCAAAGTCCTTTTGATGTGAATTTAACCTAACATTGCACCTTCCTTCTCAGGCCTTAGTAAAATGGATTTTACACAATTATCAGGTTTCTGCAGAAGCACACTGTCTTAAATTTAACTGTTCAGATGCCAGGACGTTTCCAGCACAGGAGCAGTCCATGAAACGTCATGAGGGCTTCTGCTGACAGCAGCATGGTTAAAGAAAGCGGGTCTTCTCAAAGACTCCCCAGACCTTCTACCATAAAGATTTAGCCTTTGGTACAAAACTCTGGATTAGGGTTTAAAGTACTACACTGAGAAAAATGTGACTACAGCTTTTCTGCATCATATCTTGTTGTCCGTAAAACATCTGATTCTGGAACGTGCTGAGCTCAGCTCACTCTTATCTTTCTTCTTCTTTGCACTTTAGGTCTAATCTGTTCCTACAGCAGTTACACAGCAGTATAAAATCATAGGCTAATGTAAATTTACTCTAGGATTATAAATGTATAGATGAGATCAGTACCAGGGTTTCTAAATCCATGATCTTCTTCCCCGGTTCCTCTTTGGGACATGCAAGAAAGAAAATCGTAAAAAACAGAGAAGGAAACTGAAATATAAGCAAAAAATGTGAATGATCAAACAGAATAACTTCACACGTTTGGTGAAGTCAGTAGATAGTCAATTTTTAAGTGGTCCTGCAGGAGACTCTTGAGTTTGAAGTCCAAATAGAAAGACATGAAGTAGTTGTATCCACTCAGAAGTGAATTTTATGACAGTAGGTATGGTTCATTGATATAATAAATAACCTGTTTGCACATCAGATGAGAAATTCTGAAGTGACAGAACTCAATTGCAGCGTTTCCAGGAAACAATTTTAGCAAGACTGTGACAGTGTTGAATGAGGCCTATTAATATTATTCCCATCCCTGCTTATTGCCAGGAAAAAGTTATGAGGATTTAACAAATAGCATAAGAAATAAACATTCTTCCAATAAAAAAAGAAAAAAGAAAAAAAAAAAAGAAATTACAACCAGCACGGCAGCCTGCACTTTTAATAACAGTTTTAAATGCTGGGAAAGCAGGACCATGAAAAAAGCTGTCACCTAAAACAACTGGTCACATTTTTAGTTCATCAGGTTGATGTTTCTATACACAGGGGCGAGAACAGAAAGTACTAAGATTTACAGAAATTGATAGTATATTTTTGCATAGTTACCAGCTGATCAACAACCTTTAAGATATGCTCTTTTTATAAAATAAATAATCAGTATTGACTCTTGGGAGTCACAATATGGACCTGTTTTTGATATAATTGCTTCCGATAACATAAAAATCTGGTGTGACTTTCTGAAGGGAGTTCAGGAATTTTGTCAACATTCTTTCACAGTTCAAAGCAGTTTGACTCTGTGTAGCAGAAGTCCTTCATTTGCCTAAATTTTAGCAATGCTTTTTCAGTTCATTGCACTATATTCTGCAAATATATATTTTTCAGAATGTCAGGGTGGCAGGCTGAAGCCCCAGTGCAGAGAGCTAGAGACAGTTATAATATGCTAACTCTATCATTCTGTTTATGAATATTATTCTTCAGTGTTCACTTGGATACTTCTAAACAAGTGCAATTTCCCTACCTAGCGTTTTATCGTCAGCAAACTGGGTTTATGAACCGTAAAATCCTACACTGAAGGTGCTTAAGAAAGTTAATCAAATGATATGGAGGATGTCAAAAACATATTAAAGCTGGAGGAGGAGGTGGCATATAAAACACCTTTAAGGGAACCATGACAACAGTCATCATCGGGATCAGTAAACTGCAGTACCCTAATCTATTCTACATTGCGGTTTGCAGTGACTTTATGCTACGTAACATACCAGCCAAGTTGCATATAAATCCCACACCAGTTTTAGATTGACTTTTGCTATAAACAATAAAATTTCTTGTTTCCTGAATACCCCACCAAGATACACAGGATAGACGAACAGCAGGAACAGAGATAGCTGAGTATATTTTACTGATAAAAATTTCAGACATCTGCTTTATCAAAGGACTGGGACAGAGTACCACATAGTTTTGCACCAGTAATCCCCTATTTTCTACATTTGTTGTTGCTTTACTTTCTTTGACCTTCATATTCAGAACAATGCTCATTTGGAATAAATGTGCTTTTCCAGTCACACATTTGCTTGCTTCAGAAGAAACAGTTTAAATAGAAGAGTTTGAGACATGGAAATTCTTTTCTTCCATTTGCTTTCAATAACCAGTGATGAATTTTATGAAATCCTATTACAAGGCTGACTGCCATATTATAGAAAATTAATGAATTTACTTTGATGAATTTGTCATCAGAAAAATCACTGGGACCACTGACTCACTGTCATCTTTGCATATACATCTTTGGAACAGATGTACAGAACAACGGAAGTTACTAGCAATAATTTTGCAACAGCAGTCTTTATCTGGTTCTGTTAGTAGACTGAACACTTTGCAATGTTTTAGCATACCTATTATTTAGGTGATAATATTGTTAGACGAGCATTCAAATACATAGAAGCATGAAGTCCACATTAGCAGATACAGGTGTCTTTCAAGACCCCCTCACTTCCTCCTGCAGCTCAGTAAATATGAATTTAAGTGCACTAAATAAAGAGAACAAACCTTGACTAATGACAGGAGAGGAGTGGCTTTAATTTTAGGCAGGTTTATGCACACAGTTTTTAAATTAACATAAATATAAGAGTTTGATTGTTATTTTTAGCCTGGTTTCCTAAGGAAATGAGACTCCGTGATTGTGATATTAATTGGTGGTTTCCATCTCCCTATCTTTCACTTCCATCCTTGCTTAGTAACCTCTGAAGCTGTAGGCTGTCATCAGAAGTTGAAAAAGAGAGGGAAATCTCCATGATAATAAAATACTGCTAAAATTTCAGTGAAAATTGGCAGCTGGAAAAGCAGAGGAGCTCTGGTTAATTATTTTCACTATGAGACATACTGCATTGTGGCGCAGTTACCTGTTCTGTATGACCTGTCAGTTTGTCCTATGAGTACTCATTTAATGGCAGAATAATTACCTCTCACACCAGCCACAATATGTGCTTATAAATAGAATGGAAAGGAGAAGAGCTGAAAAATATGAAACGAAGGGATGTTGGAAGAACTAGAGGAAATGAAAGCACTGAAGCAAAAGAGAATTTGAGGTTATTGCAAACACATTGGGGGAGAAAGCAATAAGAGATGAGTCTATACAGATGTACATCTTAAGGCAACCTGTCCCCATCCGTTCCACTGCTCAACCAACAACTTGATTTCACAGCTCAACACTGAAGTGTTATACCAGTTCAACAGCTAACATGGACATACTGTATCCGAGAACTAAAGTAACAGAATACAGTTTGTTTTTAACCTGGTCTGGGAATGAGCTGCACTGGTATAAATATGTTTTCTCCAGAAGTGATCCACTGGGGACAGGGCTGTGCTACTTTGCTTAAAGGGCTACGTTTACAACAACAAAACTGTGTGTATGGGTAAGTCTTCTAGATACCTAAATCGGCATTAGATATCTCTGCACATATTTAGGTTAGCTTTAGACAACGTTATTTTATACATTATAGAACAAAAGAATTCTATCTAAATTAGAGCACTAATACTAATAAGCACAGATTAATGCTAAATGTAAGTAAACACAAAAGCTCAGCAGCTGGTTTACTGTGTCATCCTTTTGTATCCATCTCAGATCACAGTACTGAAAAGGAAACAGTAATAGATAGTAACATCATTAATCATAATTAAGTAAAAATATCTAACATTATTTGCCACTTTTGGATTTCAAAGTTATTATAAATTAAGTTTCACTAGTAACAGTCAGAAATCGGGATGGAGTTGTCTCTATTCTGCAAAAAAAAAGAAATAAACTGTAGAATGATGTTCCCTGTTTTTTGAAGTATCAGTGAAGACTTATGAAGCACGTGCTCCTGTGCAACACATGTGTTGACATTTGCTTGTCAAGTAACATAACCAAGGTTACAATGAAAATCTGTACAGTACGTGGGAACAGAAACAAGACTTCCTAATTCACCCTTCTCCATTTGATGCCTGACAAGTAAAATATTGCATCAGATCAACTGATAATACGTTAGGAAATTATAGCACTAACAAAGAGAGAATAACCTTGTGGTACTGATACTGGACTTGGAATATTTTAGTCCACTTCTTGGCACTGCTACAGCATCAAGCAAGTTATCTAGATTTTTGTCCTCACCCATTTCCTGTGAATAACCCCATTTCCCTTTTCTATCTTGTCCACTCATTGCCCGATGGTTTTAGGAAACAGAATGTTTCTTATTTCATATCATACAATACCTAGCCTTAGAATCAGATGTACTCTTGGATATCTACTGTAATACAAATAATTATTTACAGTGCTTTTATATATATATTGTATTTTCCAGTTCACTAAGGACATTTTGCAATCGTTTTCATATTGCAGGTCTACACCTAAAAGCCAATGTGGAAAAATCATGTCAGTAAAGCATTAAGAACTGACTTAAAAAATACCTCCTACCTGCACAGGTGTCTCCAAAGTGTAGATATGTTCCCCACGCACGTTGTAGAACTTGACAAGTGCGCTTTTCAACAGGGAGCCATTGCTAAGTTCAACAAGCTGACACTGCTTCTCCATCCCTGCTACTGCAAGTAGGTCTCCTTGCGTACACCACTGGACCACCACATCTGAAAGAGCAAAGATAGTTTGCAGTAACCAGTTACTAGAATCAATAGGAACAGTGTTTGCAGATGCACAAAAGTGATTTGATAATCTGAATTATACTCTCAGAGGTTACTTGTGTACTTAAAAACCTAAATCTTTTCATCAAAATAGTAGCAAATATGCTGTATATGCACTTCTGAGAATGTCTCTTCCTTTTTATTTTGTGGATTACAAAAAAATGTATAAAAAACCACTGATTTCTCTATCTCTATAATGAGTATAGAATGTAAATCAGTTGTTGTTCCTAAATACGTTAAGTACAAGAATTTATTTGTGATGTTAAAACTGGTGTGGAAGATACAATGTGTATAGCTTTGGGTTAAATAAGTGAAATCAATTTAATGCCCAGATAAATAACCTCACTGACTAAGGGAGCAGCAAATACTATTTGGAGAAGCCTACAGTGCAAAAAAAGCAGCATATTTAGCAATACTTCATGTTCTCACTCTGAATTTAACTTATAAAATAACCCAAGTTTTGTAACATCAAACTTGAAAGCCTTGGATTTTTGTCCATAAACTCATATGGCCTCCAAGTCATAGCTTTTCATTTGACAGGACTTCTGAAAATCTACTCCTTTGTCTAGCAGAAGTTTGCCAGAAGCACACAGGGATTGCTTAGTCTCTCATACACATGGATATGAATATACATATCAGTTACTTCTCCTACAGGCACCTCATAATGAGGAACGCCCACAGCTTAATTTGGGGATGCTAATTTCAAACCGTTATATCCTCCAGCTCTTTGTCACACTTCAACAAGAGCACCAAAACAGTATTTTGTGTTTCTGCTTGTGTTTCAAAGGCAGATTTGCATGTGCAAGGAATACTGAGCTAGTCTATAAACCTTTTTACTCTTAAACCGGAGGTGAAAGGCAGCTATTTTGTGCTGAGACAAAGTGACGGTAAAGACAAAACTTTTGTGCTCTGGGATGCTCAATCTGCCAAGAACCTTTTGAAGACGCTTGTGGGCGAGAAGCTGTCTTCAAATGAAGAAGCAGGAGAGAAATAAGAGTTGGCAGGAAGGATCTCAAAATTGTTTCAAGTTGTCAACTTGTCATTTTCAGAGACTTTTATGTGCAATTTAAAATGGTTTTGTATTATTTCAACTTTCTGATATTTCTCATGGGAATCATGCTTCTGTATGTATCAGAAGCAAGATGCAGGTTTCTCAAGATAATTTTTTCAGAGCTAGGCATTGTATGCCTCTTTTTCTCTTGGACCTTGGCCCTCTAAGTAATCTACAATGGAATTTCATCCATCTTTCTCAAGAGTTTGACGATAGGTATTTTAAGAATCAGTGGGGCAAGCAGATCAACTCCACTTCTGGTAATTAGCTTAACTCCACAAAAACCGAAGTGAAACAAGAATCTCATTTGGCTAACTGTCTTCAAGTAAAACTTTCCATTGATCTCCCTATCAAGAGAAAGAGGAGTGATTATTGTGTCCACGAATTTTCTCTCTCTCCAAACTCCTAGAGCAAGGCTGTTGCAAAGGCAGAGAAGAACCAGATGTGGTCCGCAGCATTCCCCTGGGACAGAGTGACTCCACAGCATGTTGCACCACCAATGGGGTTTTAGACTAGTTAACCTTGAGATAAAATAGCTCAACGCATAACCAGGTCTCTGTGCAAGCACAGAGATTAGAAATCAGGTGGACATTTCATCTAGGGTACTGATCTGCAAATGAATCAGTGGATCACAGTCATCCCTCAAAGCTACTTGCCAACCATCACAGATGTGAATATTAACAACTCTTTAACAGAGAGCACTCCAAATGTGCAATAGCTCTGCAGGTAGCAGCTGCAGCTAACTAGTACACCTAGTTTATATACTTCAGTAGGTAGCACTGAGAATCACTGAGTTAAAAAGTATGAAAAAAGAAAGCATACAGCTGAACAGTTCAGGACCTCTGCTAGAATAGACAAAACTTCCAGGAGTGTTTAAGCTGGATGAAGAGAACTTGTATTTGGGTAATCAAATTCTCATCTAGCAGCAAAAGCTTTCATACATCAATTTAATGTGAATATTGCCAGTAAAATGACAGCTATGCAAAGCTAGTAGAACAGCAAAAATATATTGGTATTGCATGAAAGAGTTTTATAGTTGCCTGCTTTAAAAATACATTTAGTAGCCTACAGCAGCCCATAAAGACAAGGGCATCTGCTACAGAGACCACAATGCAATACTTACACATTTCAGACAGAAACACATGAATTGACTCACATACAGCACTGAAGATACACTCTTAGCTGAGCTCCAAGTGGCTGAAGAGGATGGAGGCCCTGTGCTGGGTGGGTTGCACATTCTTACATGCGATAACAACCAGCAAAATGACAGTTGCTTGACAACATTTTTGATAAGAAGGTACAGAAAATGTGTATATCTATATAACAACTATATGTAAAATACTTTTCATCATACAATGGTTAGCTTCAAAACAAGACAGTGATAACCCAATCACCTCTCTCTCTCTTACACGTTCTGCCAATCCAGCAAGATATTGCACATTCTTCCTCTACTGATGTCAGTGATGTAGTCAAGTTTACAGTCCATAAAAATATTTCTACTGTAGCTTGCGCACTAATATTTTGCTAGTGGAAGGTGATGTAATTAAGGGATCTTCTATCATTAGTGAAACAAGACATCCTCAACAAGTAGGAGCTCCACAACTCTAAACAGTGAACAAGTTTCTCCTACTGCTTCTAGCCAGAAGCACAGACTAGATGCCAACTCAAGACTACTCACCCAATTTACTATAATTCTATAGTGGTGCTGGGCACACAGGTGGATATCACAAGAGCTTCTCTAAATTGGTTCCGATTTTCCCAGACTTTAAAAGCAGCCTTTCTGGCTGAACTAGTTTTCTGGATCACAGGGTTGCCTCATGAAGCTACTTTTTGCCAGCCACATGCTTCTTGTGTTGGGACAGATGGAAGCAGGAGTGGGACAGAATTCTCAAAGGTGACTTTTTACCTCCTAAGACTCCTGTGAATAGCCGATCACCCAAAAACTACTGTGCTGGAATTAGCATAACTTTTCACCAATATCATACAGTTACAGAAAAGCTAAGGGTTTGCTCTGACAGTTTAGATTTCCTTTTTTTTTTTTTTTGCATCTAATATAAAACTGATTTACCTGTAGAGATCAAAAAGAATCAATGGAGCCCATATTTATGTATTCACTTATGTGCCTTAGTGAATTAAAACTTCTCTGCAGGCAAAACACTATAAATTTTACTGAGGGTGCTGGCAAGGTAAGGGACTTTTTGATAGATAAGAACAGTAAAGATTTCAATGTAAATTAAAGATTTTACATGGAATGCTGATTTTACAAACATTCACACGTATCACTTAGCAAGATGGTATAGTAATAATTAGTGGAATTTTCCTTCTGTCAGCATAACTTGCCTCTTTATAATCAATAATTTTAGAAAGTTTCCAAAATTTGTAAGACATTCAAAAGAGTGTTGTGATTCATACCTGGTTACTAAAAGCATGGGAAGAGACATTGTGAATTAAAAATATAAACAAAGTGTTATATAAGAGGGCCATTGACACAAGCAAGCATAAACTTATTAGCACATTCTGCTGAAAAAAGGCAAACAGATCAATTTGCTCTAGAAAGCTCCCATAAAAACACTATCTCAAAAATTTAAACATTTTTCCAAATACAAAAAAAAATCTATTAACCAAGCACTGCTCCTTCACCAGCAGGTGTCAGTGCTGATAACGGCAATACCAGCAGCTGAGCTCCGGGTGGTAAGAGCTCCTGGGTTAAGAGAGACGAACAGACAAACATAACCTATACACACATAATTAAAAATACAAGTAAAACAGAGCATAGGAAGGGGGTGAGATGTCTTCCTTTTGTACCTTTCAACCCTGAGCGGATGATAGTAGGAGAGAGGTCATCGTAATTGTTCATTAAACTGATGTCTCCTGACGTGAAGCTGACGGTCAGTAGTGGCTTGGTGTTCTGCACTGGGACTGGGTATGCGGCTGGTCCATCTGCAAAAACAAGGCTCTGGAGTGAGCGAAAAGTGAACAACCGAAGTAATTACATCCAGGTTGAGAGACACTGTAATTAAGCTTGTCCTCATCAGGAATGGTTCCAAGCCTCAAACTCTACCCACTTATTTCTGTAATGTCTGTAAGCAAAAGCAAAGCAGGTGTAGCTAGTCAGTTTGTCTGGTTTTGTGAAACCCCAACATTTTTTCTTTTTGCATTTTCACTACAGCAAATCCAAAGAGATTTATGGATCTTCTGTTATGATGCATAAAGGTGGTTTTCTATATTTTTTCACTGTGAGCTTCCCAAATTGAAAGCTGGTGCTTTGGAAGGTTTCCTTGGACCCAAAGTTGTAAGACAGCATAATAAACAGTATAATCATGCTAAAAGCTACTTGTTACATAAATTTTCTGCTTAGGCAAGTGCTGGGGACTCCTGAAGTCACTAGAGACTTTGTAAGAGCTTCTAAGAGAACATACTGACCTTTCACAAATTACTGTATTTTAAATGTTAAGAGCTAGGCAGCAGCATCAAAAAATTGCATGCCATCCTTCACAACAGGATCCAATGCACTCAAAGGTGGAGATGAGCTCAAATGGAATACTTTGCTTCCCAAACTATCTCTAGAAAGTCTCTGCTCCTCTGAGCTTACTTTTCAGCATTCACCAAAATTCATTTGTTCAAATACTTAATGACCAATATCACCATCTGCACCACTCACTGTTTAACTCATTTTTTTTTTACAAACTTCGACAGGAGGTGCTGCTGGCCCCTGATGAAGTGCTCACAAGGCCTGACCAGCACCTCTTCAGTCATCAAAAATAGCACAGACACTTAAAAGTAATATTGCTTCCTGAACTTGCAAAAGAGATGATCAAAAAGCACTTCAGAGAATGGTATCTAGTAATTAGCAGCTCCGTGTGTGTATATAGTTTGGTAAGAAAAAAACATCAAACTTGCAGTCCTTCCTACACTTCTGTGTGAGTCAAAGGCTTGTCACCTTTGAGAGGTTTATGCTGCATCTGCTCTAAAGAAAACACATCATGTTTGGGTAATCATTAAAAGTAGACTTGTAGGCTTCTAACGAGTACACCCACCCCCTGACTGACTCAGAAAAAGCTAGCACATTTGGATCATTTAAGTTCTCATCTGTGTACTCTGCAACTTCACCATCCCCCAACTGGATTTTTAAAAAACAATAAAAAAACAATTTAATGTTGTTCCTTGTCTTGCATTAGAAGCTTGCTAGGAAACCTGGAAGTCTGTTTTCTTCTAAGGTAACAAATCTCACCAAAAGTGAGACATGAAAGCCAAACAAACCTCAGGCCAAAAGATGCTAACACTTTTTTCAGATGATCACATCATCTTCTATCAGTATTTATTAAATACATACGTTTATTATATTGACATATGTACAGGTGATTCTGGAAAAGATACATTTTTGGATTGGACCCAGATTAGACCTAAAACTGCAAGAGTTCTCAATTCAGTGGTTCAGATGTGAGACGCACATTCAGAATCATTTATAGCAATTACATATTCAAATTTTCCATGATTCAGTACAACCACTGATATAATAGCCCTTAATTTAGTTCAGACATCATATACTGGAACACAGACACAGCTTACCTACATCTTATAGAATAATCAACAGCATTTACAAAAAGCATTATTACTATTACTTGGACTGAGAAGGATGGGGATGAAAGAAGCAATGACATATCCTATCCCAGACCATGCACACACAGTGGTCTGCTAGGTCTTTGCTATTTATGATTTCCAAATAGTTTAAAATCAAAACATGTCACACAATTAGTTTTATACTTAGCGGTCAGGAAGGATTTCTGCCAAACTGGCAATGTGCTCTGAGGCATGGGAATTAGTAACTCCAGACGGCTCAAGTTATCCTCTTTCTACCACATGTAGTTGCAGGAAATACTTTTATTTCCATTCTTCTCTGAAATTTATTAAGCTATTTTTGTCATGACTATCAAGGATGGGACTATAGTTATGAGTATTAACTCCGCTTCACAGGATACCTTTAAAGATGTAGCACCTTCTGCCATGTCTAGTACAGGTGTCTTTGCACACAAATCAATATAATAATGCATTCAGTTTTGTGACTGTCCTCTGACTACCTCCATACATATGGACCACTGGAATACATCATGTCTGCTTATCAGTGACACCTGATGTGCCCTTATCTAGTGTTTTTCACTCGCCCTCCCAAAAAGCTTTGAGTTTTGTGCTGTTACCTCATTTGCACAATTGGAGGCAGAGCAGCACAGATGAGGTATGACTCACAGCAAGTCATACAGCAGGGCTACTGGCAGAGCTGGGGATGAACCCACTCTCTCATACCACTATTCTGCTCCATCTCTGACTGTACCTCAACAGGAATGCACTGTCTTTCCTCTTCTACCAGCTTAAAACCATGGCCATCCTGCTGTTACAGTACAACATGACCACTCCCTGGTGTTCAAGATGTCTTTATGACCGTCGGCAAAGCTGAAGCAGAAGGACCTGCAAACAACCCTACCTTGCGGTGGGGAATAGTCGTCGGAGTCTGTGTCGCTCTCGCTGCTGTCCTCCACCAGGAAGCTGGGGTAGTTCCAGGACATGCTGAGGATGCCATCTGACTCGTGAAGGAGCACATGGGCCAGCATTCGGCCATGGCAGTCCATGACGATAACCTGACCATCAGCAGTGCCAAACAGTACCTGAAAATAACAGAACAGCCCCCAGTCCCATCAGAGGTCAGTGACCGGACCCTCCTTTGAATGCATCTTGCAATTAACCTGCCATTCTGGAAATAAATTAAAACCAAAGCAGCCAGGGGTTTGAACTGGTGCCATAATAGGACACTGCAACCCATCAAAGATGTATATGATGAATGAAGACTAAGCAGCAAAATCTAATTTGCCTGGATTCGGAAAAGCCAGAAGTCATCGGACTTCGTGTCTCTTGCGCGTAAGCATTAAAAGCAGCTTCCGCTGACTCAGAGACAGCTGACATGGGAGAAAATTTGTGTCCAGTTAGTACTTGTGCAGAGTAGTGAGCGATGAGAATCTACAAACTGCCGTAGTTGTTTATTTTATTATGTATCTCAAAAGAAAACATGCAGGCCTATTTGATGTTTCTTGCAAGAGAAGCTGACAGAGGAACAAAAAGTGACAGGGTCTAAGAGGTAAACTCCTAAAATCTGTGAGCGAGTAATGTCTCACAGTGGGATTGATTTTGTTCACTTTAATATGAGCCATTGCACTTTATTTGAACTTGGCCATTACTACCAGTAAAGCAAGCTGGTAGAAGGGCTATCACAGACTCTAAAGTATTCTTGGATTATACAGAAATTTCTAAAATCAGTGGCAGAAATTATGGTATGCTTCAGTTCTAACAAAATCAAAAGACACATCTCACAAAAACGAAATCCTAGCAGAGATATCAAACAGCTCGTGAGAAACAGAAAGCTGAATAGAGGAGGACAGGTTATTTGACTGATGAGCAGAAAGAAGGTGGGAGAATGTCTTCCAAAAACAGAGGCAAAAACAGTATGATCACTCAACTGGAAGTAGATTATTACAGCCTAGGAGGAAGGCAATATGTTACGTGTTCAGGAATAGTGAAGAAGAGCTTCCACCCACCATTTCAAAAACAAAATGGGTAAGACAAGGGTTTTTTTCATGCCCTTAAACTGCTCTGTAGGCAATGTGTGCTGATTGAAGTCAGACTGACGGGAACCTACAATTTCTCTTTTATGAACATTTTCTGTCTTGAGGTTTTGAACAAGTTAAGATCCTGTATATTTGATGAATTTTAGAAAAACTTCAGGAAATAAGGATTAATAAATCCACCAAATGATAAATGCATTAGCCAAGGCTGTTGCTGCTACCACATAATTCCAGGCAAATAAGTTTTAAAGGAAAATTAAAGGCACTCATCAATTTGAAAACTAGCCAGCATTTAAAAGGAAGCTAAAAGGAAGGTCAAATCTTATACCTGCCCTTCAGTCTACTACATATTTTGGTTTTATAATCACCCTTTCACATAACTTGATTTCTCCGTTGCCATGTTAAAGAAGTGTACAAACTGAAGGGCAAATTGTCTATACATTGGAAAGAAAATGTCTGAAGTACAGGTTTTATCATTTCTCTGTGAAGGGACGTGTAGATTTAAGATTCTAACAATTGCATACCCAGATCAAAAATTCATCTAGCCTTATATCTTATCTCTAACAGTGATCAAGTATTTGGAGAAGAATAAAAGTACAGGATGTACCGAGCAGGCACCTTCCCTGCATACTCATGTAGCTTCAGATAAAAAATACAACCTCTTCTTTGTTTAAAGCTTGCTAACTGGTAATTTCACTGGGTAACCTTTACCTCTTAACACTATGAGAAATACAGGATAATTGTCCCCTATCTATGCAATAGTACTTACATAGAAAGCAACTGTCATTGCCACTCTTTTGGAAATTTCAGAAAGGAAGTCTGGCTTTGAAGGTCTCAAACAAAAATAAGAAATACTACATGTTTTTCTACAGGTGGTGATCAAGAAACACAGAAAGTTGCAAACCAGAGGAGGGATTCAATAAGACGAACCCAAGTGAAGTTATTAACATCTTAAAGAAATCAACGGAGTCATTTCACATGAACACACACAACCAAAAAGCAGTACATGGCTTCCTTAACTGTAATCACTACATGATATGAATATCCTTATGTTAAACAGCTGCTGGGTTAAAACAGCAGGTGAAGTTTGTTATGAGTCTCAGACTTCTATTCTTAGCTATAAAAGTAAATTAGAATTATAATTAGAATAATTCACTTGGAAGGGACCTACAAAGACCATCAAGTCCACCTACCTGACCACTTCAGGGCTAACCAGAAGTTAAAGCAGATTATCGAGGGCATCATCCAAATGCTTCTTGAGCATTGACAGGCATAGGGCATCAACCACCTTGCTAGGTAGCCTGTTCCAGTGTTTGACAACCCTCGCTGTAAAGAAATTTTCCCTTATATCTGGTCTGAACCTCCTCTGGCTCAGCTTTGCACCATTCCCTTGTGTTCCATCACTGGATACCAATGAGAAGAGGCCGGCACCCCTCTCTCCACTTCCCCTCCTCAGGAAGTTGCAGCGAGCAACGGGGTCATCTCTCAGCCTCTTTTTCTCCAGACTGGACAACCCAAGAGTCCACATCCTCTCCTCACAGGACATGTCTTCCAGCCCTTTTGCCAGCTTCGTTGCCCTCCTTTGCATATTCGAGATGAGGCCGCACCAACGCTAAATATAGCAGGAGAATCACCTCTTCTGACTGGCTCGCTATGCTGTATTTAATGCATCCCAAAATGCAGTTTACCCTCTCAGCTGCCAGGGCACGCTGCTGGCTCATATTGAGCCTACTGTTGACCAGTACCCCCAGAGCCCTTCCTGCTGAGATGCTCTCCAGCCACTCGTCTCCCCGTCTGTACCTGTGCCCAGCATTACTCCATCCCAGGTGCAGAACTCGGCATTTGCCCTAGTTGATTTTCATGCCTTTGATAATTGCCCAGTGCTCCAGTGTATCTAGATCCCTCTGCAAGTCCTCTTGCTCCATGTACCACAAGCAACCAGTCACCAGCCAGATGGTGCCCCATTCACTACCCTTTGAGCTCTACCACCAAGCCAGTTCATCACCCAGTGTAACATGAACCCGTTTATCTCACAGATGAACAATTTGTCCAGAAGGATGCTGTGAGGGACAGTATCAAAGGCCTTACTAAAATCCAGAAAGATTACATCCACTGCTTTTCCTTCATCCACCAAGTGGGTGACATTATTGCAGAAGGATATCGAATTAGTAAGATAGGACTTTCCCTTCATGAGCCCATGTCGACTATGCCCATGTAAGATCGAACATATGTAAGAACTCAAGCTTTCATTGCACACTCCCTTTCCTTTTGGTCCTTTATTCTACTCTTCTTCCACTAGCATCATACCATCTCTTTTCATGCTGTTCAACTGCTTTTTCAGCCATAATCAGTGTATAACCACTTTCATAATCTACATTGAGAACTCTCTACAAAATAAACTCTACAAAGCCCAAATTCTACAGGTTGTCATTGCTAGATTCTCACACCACTTTCAACCAAGCCTATAGACTAGCCTTTTAGCAGTCTCCTATGAGTTTTTACAAGTGCAAAATAGCTAGATAGAGGAGGCAAGACTTTCTGGTGTTTCCAAAAATATCATTATATGAGTTCTGTCTCCTAAAATTCTGTAGAAACACTTTCTAATTGGGTAGGAATAAAATGTTGGGACTCTTTACCCAAAGTTTAGTCTAATCTCAGTCTAAAGCTAATTCTTTTGAGTAGCACTGCCCCCAATTCATTTAAAATTATGAACTTCTACATTAATTTCTAACTCAGATCAGAACGGCTGCATGCGGGCATCTTAATTCTTGCACTGGGACCTAAGATAGCTCTTTAGCAACTTAGAAATGTCAGAGGGTACTCCTTATTTCTTTAGCCAAGCTATAGGTTTCAAGGAGCAGCTTTAAGTTTTCAGGTTATTGTAGCAATACAACCTTTTTGAGGAAAGCATTTATCAGGCTGATAGCCCTGCTGGCTGAACTCCTGCTGAAGCTGTATAAATGTCTAATGGTGTTACCATCCATAACATTACCCAGGCTATAAATGCCATACTCAAGCTACGTTATGTCAGATGAATAAAGCTCTCTTGACCTTCAGAAGAAAAGGTCAAGCCACAGGGTATACTTGAAAGATCCAATGGAAAAATTGAATGGCTGTATTTTAGCTGCCTACATTCATATTCTTCAGGTATTTGCAGATCTATGAAGTCTGAGGGAATGATGGAAAAAGGTAATGAACAAGTCATACTGGTTTGTTAACTCTCAAATACACAAACTAAACAATAATAATAGTGATTAAAAAAAATTCCAAGTACTTATTATGAAGTGGTCCTTTGGCCCTTTGTTCTGTTCTTCTATTTGTCTCATCTCCCCTCCTTTCACACTGTTCATTATTTCAACTGTTATTACATGTATTACCGCTTGCAGAATTGTATTTGATGAATAATACAAAATCTGATAATAAAACACCTTAAATCACATATACATTTAAAGTGTGACTCAGTTAGACAACACAAATACAGTTATTTCCTTGCAAAACATATCAGACATAATGAGTCCTGTACTGTAGTGAAGCTGTAGCTGATTAAAGGTCATATGAATGCAGGAAACAAAAGAGGTACCATTTCTAGAGCAGTCTCCAATGGTGCCCCGACGCTGTATGCTTTGAAGGGAAAACTGATAGACAGCACTGTGATAATTCATTCGACATTTTCTAAGCACACTGAGAGCTGAAAGTTGGGTTAAGTCCTCAAACACAGGTGTCTGGGTTCCTCATGAAACCCATGCCTGTGTTGATTTCTATTTATTATAAAAAATCTGTCTATCTGAAAAACAACCTTCTCTGGAATCTGCTGACCTCTTAGCCTCTGAGGTAACTTGTGATGAGTTTCATAAGCTAGTTTTGGTAAATAAAGAGGGGTTTCATCAGTTTTGAAACTATTATCCATGGAATTATCATTCAAGACGGCAATACCCTTTAATTCCCAAGATTTCAAAGTCTTCAATTTGCAGCCAAAAATGCACCAATTCCTAAAAGGCGTGGTAATCGAAAGTTGGGTTATTCCACTCTGAAGTTATTTTTTTATGAAGAGCTGCATATTAGAACAGCCAAGAAGCTAAATAATTCAGTTCAAGAAGAGCAACTCGAACCTGTTCCGTGACTTTGGTATGCATGTATCTGTTGTGCTGAACTGCTGCTATTCCCATAAGATCTGTTGTGATGCTGTAATGCATCTGGATCAGATACAGTGTTAGTATAAATGGTTTGGCAGCACTGAAATTTATGGAGCTATAACAGAGTAACCAAAGATCTAGTGCACTGAAGGTCCAGCTCAGGAGGCCCACTACTTCATAATTCAACTAGAATTTACTAAAGATGATGTTATTTTGGCATGAAAATTATTTTGTTGTTATTTAATTTGGTTTAATGTCCATAAAATGGACTCATCAACAGTAAGAATGCTCAAGCTTTATGTTAATTTTAATAAACCACTACAGTAGGAATGCGGAAGATCCCACCATCTTTCCACATCTGATCATACACAGTAGATGAGAAAAGTCTATAAAACATCACAAATTAATTAAGTAAATGAAGCTGTGTTGAGTTCTATCTGCAGAAAATCTAGCCACTGTTCATTGCTACATCATAGCCTGTCCTCATTGTCAAAGAAGCTTTCCAGAACTAGTCACTTTGACTTTCATAGTAACTGAGGATAATCCAGTCCCAGCAATAATGTTTTTGATGACTTGATATAAAGAGTTAAAAGACAGAATTACTTCCGATCTAACATTTGGGTTGTACAAACTGAATAGTCAATAGTGCTGCAGAAGGATATTGACAAAATAAGATGTTGCCTTCATGACATATATATCAACACTGAAGGTTTCAAATGTTGCTAGTCAAACAAAACTCCCAGGAAATCTGGTCAATACATTTTTGGAACACGTGCCTTCTACTAAAGTATCAGGGCAATGACCGAGTCTTTGTTTAAAGTTCATGCCGAAGTCAGGATAGCTCTTTTTGAAAGAGAGTCCAGTACTATGATGCTACAGGACCAGAAAAGGAACATCTGCTATACTTAATGATGGACCAGGATTTTTAAAAGAATCCCTTTAACTTTTTAAGAATGTACATTTGACAACTGAGGGAAGAAAAACAACTTCACAGACTCAGCTAATTAAAACAAAATTGAAAATGAATATATCCTAGTATTATTTGGTTATTTTAAAATCAAAATTTTTACAGAGACACAGCACTTCCTTGCTGGTCTCCATCTGAGGGCACTAGTCAAGAGACCTGGTTTGGAAAGGAGTAAGCAAAAGATGCTTTGCAGTTCTCAACTCCTGAGTCTTCTAGTTCTGCTTTCAATTTTCTCCATTTTCCTTTTAGAAGACAGTGACTTACCCTGCACACAATATTTCAAGCAAGACCACAGCATTGACTAATGTAACAGTACTGCAACAGTTTTGTACTCCTTATCCATTCTGATATGCTCTTAGGGTCTCTGACTGCAGGTACTACTTCAAGTGAGATCCCACTAAGAGACAGACAGGTCCCAACTATAAGTTTAATTTAGAATACAGTGCAAGTTGCATTGACAACTTGTATTTGCATGTACCAGTTGGATAGAGGGACTTGATGAATTTCAAAATAACCTGTCCCAGGACCCCTTTTTAATTTCCTCAGACTGTTAGGAGTTTCTTAACAGTGAAATAGTAGTCCAGGGCACAAATCTCACCAGCATCTTGTGACTAAGGAAATTGTGGATGATCTCACAGTGCTACTGTTCTTACCAATATTTGGTCTAAACTTGCGTTTTAAGAACATTTTCTACACAACTTTTTCCACAAACTCTAGTTGGAGGCCTCCAATTTCTCTCATGGTTTTTTACCTGCTCTGACTTAATGGCTTCAAACATTCTCCACAGTTGCATTTCCAAACTTTGAAGGATTCCTCTTTTACCACACATTTGGCAAACCTTGCTTTTTCAGCATTTTGTTTTACTTTCTGCCTTTCTGGTTCTTTTCCTGTCTGGCCCCACATCTGCTGAAACCTTGCTACCACTGTACCAGGAAGCACCAATGCTGCCACTAACTGTTTATCCTGTGTACCTCTGAATTTGCAGCCACCTTGCCTGATGTTTGTCTCACTGCCATTCCTCTTTCAAATTTTAGACCTGCCTTTATGCATTTCCTTTAGCCTCCTCCCCCTACACCCTCAGAAGGAGAAAGTCAGCACTGAACGTCAGAAATTAGGTTCTGCAAAAATGCTAATAAAGTCAACTGTGTGCGTTTGCAGTGCCAGAAGATGCTGAGCAGTTCAAGAAAGCTGAATTAGTTCTGTTTCCCTTAATTTAGCCATCTGGCCAAACATTCACATTCATGCTAGGAACAAGCTTTACAGTCATCACCACAATGCCATCATACTAATAGAGATAAATCTATTTCGCCGATTCAAGATTAACTGAATTATAAACTGATTAATATACAAAATGATGGATCAAACTTCTATTTATGCAGATATGCTTAGTAGTATGTGAAATATGTGGAAAACGATTGTCTTTAAATATTTTCATTCCCTAGTACTAGCCAAAAAAAAAGACTGCCAGTCTTGCAAAGGTTGAGTTAGACATTTTGCAGTCCGTTTAGTTGCAGTATTAGCATTTTGCATTTTTTGTGCTCTTGTTTATTTTTTCTCCATCAGAAAGCATGAGACAATGCATTAGCAGCCTCTTAGGATACATAAAAATGTGAAAAACATTTTTTTTTCTTAGTGTGGTATCTCTGCCTTTATTCTTTTTACCTCACAATGCAGAGGGAAAGAGAGAACCAAACAGAGGGAGACAGCTGCTTTTCTGCTGAATACTTTTTATTTCCATTAAAAATTGAACTGCTGTAAAATGATTTCTTGAACTGACACTAAAAGAGACATCACCACAATTCACACAAAAAACTCGGGTGGCAAGAAGCACTAGCTTTTTTTTTTTTCTTTTTGACTGACTTTTTGTCGAAAAAAATGACAAGAATTTTCTGTTTCCTTTAGAAATGAGGAGTTGCCAGGCTGCTCATGGACAATACACCATGAGATCATCCAGCTAACTGCATATATACAGAGCACTGAAATTCCCATTTGAGACTGTTAAAACTTTCAGAAACAGTGCTGGTTTAGTTACCTACTTTCAGGCTTGTTCTTTCTCTCCCTTACAAATTCCATAGGGTTTAGATAACTATTATAGAGCCCTCAAATGAGAAGACAAAGTAAATACACTGGAGATTCTGGTGACAAATCTGTTTAATACAGATTGAAACTCTAAAACCTGGGGATTCAAACCACACTGGCTTTATTTCTCTCTAAAATAGTGTAACATAGTTGAATGACTGTAAATGAGATACAGCTTCACACTTTGTTTCAGAAGTCAGAAACACCAGTATTTTCTCAAAGCAGGATCTCAAATTATACAACTGCTCTGGACATGTGAGGATGGAAGCAATTGTGCAGGTGAAGATAATGTTATTTGAGGCAATCTGGCAAATTACAGAAATGATTATTATATGCCCCTGTAATTATACCCACACTGATTCTGACTTGTATATTTACTGGCACAGACACTTCTATATTCTTTCTTCACTCGAGACATTTTTTAGAAAGTATCCTATAACATATTTTTCAGTGAAAAGAGCAAACCTTCTATATAATGTTTACTTAATTTACAACATGCCTCATTTTACTCTAGGCATTGAAAAGAGTCACCGTTTTATTTTTTTAACCTGTGTTATGTTTCAAATTGCATTTAAAGCAGCATGCAAAATGAACTAAAACCAGCAGCTGGAACATCTTCTCCAGAACATCTTCTGTAGCTTTTAACAAGGACAGAACTCCAGGCCTGGACCCACACCAGAAGTGTGTTGGAACGCTCTTCAAGCAACGTGGTTTTCTGTACTCTCACTAAACTCTGCCAGGAAAATGCACACATACATATGAAGAATGTATTCTTCACATATATCAAATTATACATAGCAACAAAAAGAACTATTTGGTACTGGTAGGTGGGAAAATGTAATTAGTTTTACCAACAACCACTCAATCAGGCAAACGAGTCAACTGACACCCAGAGCGCTCACATACACTTGGCAGTCTCCTGTACTGTTCCCAAGCCAGGGTTTAGCTATTTCCTGAAAGATATGTTGTCTGCTGAAGTTAAAATCACCTCCGGAGTTTTAGAAGTCAGAGTTTTTGCTGGGATTTTTTTTTCCTAATTGAAAATGATATTACTTAGCAACAAGGATTGCACTCTGGACCAGTGAAAATGCAACACCAAGTATTTTAGAAACAATGTCCTTGCTGTTTTGACTTTCATAATACAGAATCAAGAAGCTCCAGGGTCAAGCTATATGCTGATGGAAGCAAGTGCCCCAACTGCATTCTCTTTCTAGGTCTTGGGTGTTGGCAGAGAGGGGTAACACAGCACTGGCAGGAAATATGTAGAAAGGGTGAGGTCAAGTATAAGGGAGTCAACAGGGAGATACGTTGAGTAATAAACTGTTACCAAAATGAGGCACTAAAGAAGAATGACTTTCCTCCCAAAAGCAAGGAAAGCAGGGAAGAATTAACCCCTTTCCAGCTGATGCAGCTGTCCACAATCCCTGAACATCAGAATACCAACAAGAAACTGGCTCCTGGACAAAGAGCAAAGAGCACAAATTGAATCCACCACACAGGATGACACCCTGATGGAAAAGGGTCTGGGGAATAAAGAGATGCTGTTTCCACTTTCCATTGGTGCACTACCTCTTGTTGACAAATCTGAGGAAAGACCATATGGTATCGCTTACCAAAAATACCACCTTTCGACTTCCGTTTACTACATGAATTGGCCTTGCTTTCCCAGACAAGACCTACTGCGGAAATCCACAAACGTCCTCTCCCATATTCAATCACTATAATCATTTCTCCCCATGCATGATTCAGACTACGCACAGGCATGAAAATCATACCCAAATTCAGGACCCATGTTGGCTCCCTGTCTTGTTACTAACATCCCCAAAAATTCACAGATCAAGTTGCATTGTTAACAAGGTTTAAACTAACCATGCCAGCAGCTGCATTTCTTTTGAACTATAATCATCACAAAGCTCTGGATGAACCAAATGAGTCCTGGGGCCAAAGCGTTCTCAGTCAAATGGCTTTGGAAACGGAATAACACGGACTGTTTCTGATAAATGCTCTAAATATTCACAGTTTAGAACATTTTTCCTGTGTAAGAAAGAAAAACTTCTACTCACATGCTGTTTCCTGACCAACTCAAAATGTGACCAAACAAATTAAAGGAAAATAAAATTCTGACTTTTTATAAATGACTTTATAAATGACTTTATATAAATGACTTTATAAATGATTTATAAATGACTTTTCAGGAAGAAAGGTGATTTCTGCAGCAGGTGCCATTTTTGCCTGAACTACCTAAAAACCAGCATAAGCATTTGCTGCCACTTTGCACAGGTAGACCGCAAATCCTTGCTCCTACCGTTTGCCCCAGAGCTGAAGCATAACACAATGCTGTTCAGAAACACAGTTACAAGTGAGTGTTCCTTGTCCCAAAGAGCTGAAGACTTCAGGCTACATGAGCAAATCCTTCTATACAAGTACTAGCAAGGTGAGCAGAGAAGCAAACTATTCCTGTCTTCCTGACATTTTCCACAGAAAGACTGGCAGTGTGTCTATTTGCACTCACCTTTATTTTGCTGATTCATATACCGACGGTCCAAAAATGTGAAACAATACTGGGTATAAAAATGCTAAGTGGACACAATAACTGAACGGCACAATGAGTCTTCAGCTCTTTCTCCATCTCGGGTTTGTCATTTCCATTAACATCCTTTCTTTCTTTCTGACAGAGGAAAGACGTGCACAGAGCTTAATAAACCTTAGATTCTGGCCAGCTAAAATAAGAATATTGTGACCTATCCAAGTGTCATGCCAGATCAAGGTAAAGAGTTAGGAGATAGAGTGTTGAAGGTGATCTGAACATCCTTGTACATTGTGCATCCAAGAGGATGCAGAAATCCTTTCTGCCATTTGCTTTTTGCAGCAACAAACATTAAATCCCTTTATCCTGTCTACAGGAGACTGCAACGAGGAGTGAAACATTAAAACATTAGTATTCTTCTTTTCAGACAGAGTCATTAAGGGAAAAAAATTCTTTGCAAGACTCATCTGATACAATGTTGACATGAAACATTGCAGCAGCAATGCGAAACCATGAGCCAGGATGCCGTCAGCACGTAAACAGCCCTATCTTACAGCCCTCGTGACGAGAACAAATAGCTCCATCTCGCCAGCTCTCTCAGTGCCTTGCCACTATAGACAGGTTGAGGAGCATCAAGGGAAATATTAGGCAAGGCACAGATGAAGCTAGTGGGAAGAACAAAACACATTGAAGCATCACCTTGTTGCTCTGCTCCTTCAACTATCTGTTCAATAATTGTGCATTATTGGCCAGGGTTTCTGGCAGAAGAAAACCTTGTCTGGAATAAACCCACAGAGAGATGCTATGGCTCCTGGAGCCGCAAATGAACCCTAGAAGCTCCAGAGAGAGCATATTTACTTTCTGTCCTCCCCAAAACGCAAGGCAAAGCCTATAAAGTCCTCAGCTGAGTACTAAAATCTGCAGTAAAGCCGCTTATTGCTAGTGAGAAAAGGAGAGCACAACTGAAAAGAGACACAGAGCACCAAGCTATTTAACTCTTTTGCTTCCTTCTTTTTGTAAGCCGTATTCTCAGCAGAATGATGCACGAACAGCTACTTGAGACAGAAAAGCGAGAAAAGACAATGTTAATGAAACTATATATAGACACCAGAAAAGAAATCTATTATTTCAGAAATAGCTGCATAATGAAGCTTTAAAACAATATAATAAAAAGAGATGGGAGAAAGAAAGGCTAAATAGCACTTAAAATTCACATTACTTTTTTCACATAAAAACTGTCTGTCACTATTACGTGGCATCGTAAAAATCAAGTCACCAAGCAAAGAACAAAACCAGTGTTACTGGCTTGCAGTATGTATAAATATATAAATCAAGAATCACAGAATCACAGAATGATTTGGGTTGGAAGGGACCTTAAAGACCATCTAATTCCACGCCCCCTGCCATGGGCAGGGACACCTCCCACTAGACCAGGTTGCCCAAAGCCCCATCCAGCCTGGCCTTAAAGACCACTACAGTCTATGCAAAAAACAATCAAACATTCTAACTATATTAAAAAAAAAAATCATATATTTTGTCTATAAAAGGGTACAATAGGATAGTAAACATTCATAGAACACTTAGTGTAAGCAAGAAGAAATAATTTTAATATCAAATCTGCCACAAAGACCTGAAATGCTTCTAAAAATAGTCCAAAATATCAAGAGAATTGTGTTGGGATTTGCTTATCTATGTGTTTTATATAACAAACAGATTTATCTTAAAAGAAGTTTCTTTTTTCTGTCCTCTTTTTGCATTTTAATGGTACTTCTCAATTATGGAGCATGCAACGTTAAAATTCTTATATGATTTAACCATTTTCTGAAGTCCTTGTGGCTTGAACAAACCACATAGTCAATTAATGACACTTCTTCTATGCTATAAAAAGCCTCTAGCCATTTTTTCCCAATAATTTATGTAATTCACCCATCAATGAAAATAAGTCTTTCAGTCTTTTTCCTCAACAACCGTACCTTACACTACAGTTTTGGGCAGCTCTACTCATTGTAAATACATATGTAGGGTCACTTGATAGTCACTGCACCCAAAATTGATGAGGGAAAAGATGTATTTCTACGTGTTAAGCAACAAAAATAGAGGTATTTCCTGGCATTTTATAGGCTCCTTTATCTGAACCTACAAAGATTCTTGTAGGAATTAGAAAGGAACATTCTAATAAAGACCAAAATCATTGCTTATACTTTCGAATTTTACCATCTGTAATTTTTTTTCCTTTTGTCCTTCCAAACCTTCCAATACTCATAATGATTAAGATACATATTTCCCCTTCCTATACCGCCCCAGTCGCCTGTTTGCCTCTTTCATCATTCTGTCAACTCATTAGAAGGCTGTCTTCGAGATGTTTTTTCCACACAGCTAGATGTCTGAGCATAGTTATACTTGATCAGTGTGACTCCTGCAATAGCAGTGACTGCCTGAATCAGATGTGAGCTACAGCACCTGATTAAAATCAAAATGGTAGGGGGAATGGAAGCACAAATTCCTCATTCCAGAGCATCAGGCAGAAGAAAGCACAGGTGGGAGGATGACATCTTGGCACAAATAGATGCAACATTTTCAAACACTTGAAAATTCCTTATTTTTAAGCCATGTTCTGGAAGCTAGGTAAGGCTACTATTCCTACTTTCAGTGTAGGGGTGGTTTAGAGTAACTCTTTTGCTGAAAAGGCTGTAGCAACTGCAAGTCATGGACTGTGGATAAAAACGGGGGGATCCAAAAGCAGACTGTACTCAAATAGCCATGTATTTATTAGTTATTCCTCCCAGGGACTTAAACCACACCAAAAACATAGAACCAGACAGGCAAACTCATGAAAAGCCTGGTGCCACGGTAGCCGTTTGACAGTGCTCCTTGTTAATTAGCTATTACCTCCAGGCCTGAGATTTGCTAATGCTGTGATGACTTGGGGAAAATACTGACATGACTAAATGTCATATTATGAGCTTATGACTATGAAAATTGATGCCTCGTGAAGGTCAGCAGCAATCTGCATTCACCTTGCTGGGGCTGCCTCAGCCCAGCCCCTATCAGGCCGGACAGACCAGGCAAAGGCGAGTTCGGTTGTGGAGTCAAGGTGGGAATCACCTTGGGGAAACAGATCTACCTCAGCTGGGGGGAGTCCTTGTGGACTGCACTGCTGGACCCAGAGAGGTCCAGGCTCCCCTCCTTCACGTGAGCTCCTCTCTGGGTGCAGGGCTCTGCCCTGAAGCATGGGGTGCTCCCGGCAGAAGGAAGGCGCTGCGACCTGCCTCTGCTCTGTGCCTGTCAGGGAAGAAAAGCTGAAGTTTCTGTGGTTGCCATGGGAGTAGGGACGGCGAGCGCCGGGAGCAGGAGTGACTAACAGCCTAGAAACTGCCTTCCTGCACAGCTACTGCAAGCTACAGAAGATTAAAACAAAAAACACAGACCTCCTGCACCCTGCATTTTCAGACAAAACAATTTTATCTGCAATTGGTCTCATAGTTTTTCTTCCGATTTCTCATAAGACCTTACAGTGCACACAGTATCTTTTCCTAATGCTGTGCTTGTTTTCTCTTCCACCAAGATCAGTATTCTACACAATTAGACACATAACAGGTTCAACCTAGGGGCCTTTATTCACACATTCTTAGGACTAATGTACTTTGTATTGTAGTGGGACCATACAGAACAGTTAATATTGTGCCAGGTGGGATGCGAATCACATTAGTTAACTGCTTGTACATTTATTTTCAAAGCAAACAGAAGGAAGTTCACGTGTACTCATTGTCTGACATATCTTGGTCAAAGAGAATCCTGGTAAGTCTCTGAGTTTCCACTCTACATCACCCTGAGGAAGTACGCTCTGTAGCCTCCTGTAGCCCTTGAAAAATCAATTCAAAAAAAACCAGAAAGGGAGGTCACATTCCTGAGTGATCCCACCCATCCAAGTGTAACACAAACGTCACTCTGCTCAAGATATGGAGGACCCAGCCCTGTGAAGTTTTCATATTGTGTGTATTTGCTCATTATCCTCAAGAGTCCATTGGTATAATGGGGCTGTGTGCTTTGGCCAGAAGCGTGCTCTGGATATAGAGTATACAGGAATAGGAAACTGCTAAAGCCCTCCACTCTGGCAGGACTGCAGAAATACAATGAAAATGACAAAATTAAATTCTAGTCCTCTTCAATTAACATGCAGAATTACAATCAAAAGGCCTTTGTTTAGAACTAGCTAAAGAATCCCAAGCTCAATGTCCAGACTCAAGACCTAGGTGTGAACTACAGCAAAAATCTGCCAGTGACCTTCACAAGATCATCTGTTGACACAGGACGGTGAGAAAGAAAGCGTTGCAGTCAACCACATTGTACCAAGTCTCCTCTGACTCATAGTAAGTTTGTCCCCAACACACAAGGAGAAAAGACTTTGGGACTCAGAAAGACTTTGGAAAGTATTAACTACGGAGTTTCAACCACAGGTGGCATCAGCCACTACCTTGGAGGCCTCACGCACAAGCCTGTATCAGAGCACAGGAAGGACAAAAATCCAGAGGGCACATACGCTCTACCATCATCACAGACACGGTTAAGAGTTTGACTCTCTATTTGCCATATTTGACATGAAAGTATTGCTAACTCACCTTTATGTCAAAACAAGAAGATGGTTAGCAATACTATAGCTCCAACCATTCTTCTCCTCCACCAGAAAGATAGTTGTAGGAAATTCTCTTCTTGCAGAACTGCCAGAGAGCAGCTACAGCAGTCAGTGACAGACTACTGGTGTCAGACAGATGGGAGAAAAGACAGAAAATGAGACTGGAAGCAAAAAGGAGGATGCACGCTGCAGATGACTGAGGGAGAAAGTTGAGAGAACTGAAGAGTGAGGTGAAAGAACAGTCTATATTGAGTGCATTTTTAAGAAGACAATAGAAAAATAATACTGAACAGCACATTTCCCTTGGAAATTTAGCTCTCCAAGTTAATTGTGTCAGAGGTCAAGGTGCTATGGGGTGTAGTTTTCCAGAAATACTTTCAGTAGCAATTTTCATGGTACCAGAGGGGTGACAAAAATAATAATACAAATTTAAATTTTCACATTTACCTTTCACTCTCTGTACAGAGGAATCGATTATATTAGGCAATAGGGAAGATGCTGAAGCTACACTATACTAGAAAATTCTTTTCTCATTTGCACAGACAAATCAGGAGAGAAATTAGATAAGGAGATAAGTTAGTAAGTGTATCAATTTCTGTATGAGCTTATTTGTGTGTAATAAATGCAAAGCCTTTTTTCCCCGAAATTTCAATTTTCAGTATGAACAGAGCATAGTCTCTCCTAAGAATCTCAGTGAATTATATTTCTTTGTGTCTCCGGAGACAAATACATCTAAATACGTATTAGAAGATCTCTTCTCTTCACCAACTCTGGAGAACAGCACAAGGATTCATCATCAGTTAACATTCAAACCCCATAGTTTGGAGAACTGTAGAGATTAACATCAAACCTGTGGCTGGTTTTGGTTTCTATTTCAGTGAGTTTGTCAACAACAGAATCTCCTAAATCAAGCAAGTGATTTTCACGCAGCTGGAATTGGCCACTATGTTCACACGTGCTTATCTGGACGCTGAACAAGTGTTTGTTTTCTGGAATAAGCACTTACGGAGCATCCAGTTTAGAAAGTACAAACATATTGGCTAATTTGAATTAAAAGGCAGTCAGTCACCCCAAATTAAGCACTCAAGTGATATTTCCAAATACAGCAGCGAACTACAACCAAGAATCATACAAATGGGGTAGCCTCATATTTAAAACATAAGACTGAGAGCTATTAGATGTTAGTTTCTCTCCTACTTCTGCTGCTTGTCTTTTCCTCTTGATCTTGAGTAAATTATTTATTGCTAAGACTCGAATCTCCCCAGATTCAAAAAGAGGCAGTTAGACTCCCTGACTTTAAAGAGCAGTGTTGCAATAATTAATTCATTATTCTTTACAGAGCACTCTAAAATTATTAGATGCAGCTGTAGAAATGCATATTATTAGCACTACTGTACTCCACTAGCAATTCTCAAAATAAGCCTGCATATATCTTGTATGGATTTGTAGTATTCTGAATTAAAGTCAGTGGTACCTTGAGTCCTGAACTAGTATGTTGTCTGGAAGGTGTAAAATGAAGAAAGGAAAATAATCTACTCTTGATCATAATGCAAATTCTCTTCGCACTATTCTACTCCCATCATTTCTTTCAGTACTATATTTCACACACATTAACCATAACGATAGCAAGTATGTGGAAGGGAAGACCATTCCGCAAAGGTCAACAGCTGAATGGCAAAGGGCCATTGCAAATTCTGCAAATGAAACCAATGGGCTAGCTCAAGCCCCACTATAAATGGTGAAGTGACCGGTATGATACGCTTTATTAGAAAAGCAGTAAAGAAGATTTTTTTAAACCGTCTTTTTCAAAGCTCAGCAAGTTTTGGGCTCAATGGTTAAAGAATGGCCTTTTTAAAAATGATGTGTTTTGCATAAGGCTGAGAGGCCCCTCTGACACAGTTTGATCCCTTTGCTCATGAGAAGGCAAACATCACTGTATGTCAGTTGAACTGCTTTTGCTGCAAGTGCAAACTGGGCAGCTCTATACTGAAGCAGCTGCTCAGATGTTTACTAGTCTATGCTGTATCTCTGCTCAAATACGTATTTTCACAATAGCTGCATCAATGAATTAGGGGTACAATTACAGATTCCCATCTCAAACAACTGAGTCTGAATAAGACTGCATGTGAATCAGGGTGAAAACTGACGATAGGCAACTTGGTACATTAGTATATTTGACTAATGAGAACAATAGGATGGATTTAATTTTCACTATCTGTGGGAGCACCAGTTTTGACAGAAACTGTTCTTACAAAGTGGACATTTTATTTAACGACTTTTTCAGAGATGTATTCTACAGCATACCACTGCGATATAATTAACAGCTTCTAAAAGCCCCATTACCTGTTGGTCGTCTGGAGTCCATATGCCACACGTGATCTGACTCTCCAAGTTTATTTCTGAAGACCAGTGTCTTTGTCCGCTGACTGAACCGACCAGCACAAATCCATCTCTGTAGGAGATAAGGGCTTGAGTCCCATCATGGCTCCATGTAAAGTCGCTTACCTTAATATATCAAAGATAAGAAAATAGATGTATTAGCCATGGCGTAATTTTTCATTGTTTTGGTAAAAGGTAGCACTGCACAGAGACAGGCAGGACAACTCCTTAGCCCAGTAGCAGTTCTGATTTCACGGCTATCAGATAAAGCAACTGTCCTTGCAAAGTGTCTTTGACACTTGCATACTCCTTTCATTAAAGAAATGTTTCATTTTCTCCTGCACATTTCAAAAGGTATAAAGTACTATTCATTGTCCTCTTCATTTTGTCACTCGGGACTTGATCATTCTGGACTGAAGAGAAAACATGCATACCAACCTGTGCCCCACGATCATTCACAAGCTCCACAGACCATCTGCCTTCGTATTGTATCCAAACAAATATTCCTCCATCTGCATCACAGGTTGCTAATTTCTGAAATGGTTCGTTCCATCTAACCAGCACAACCTTAAAAGATTACAAACAGAAACAGCATTACCAAAACTGTGTAGAGTGCTAACAGCTATTTTACAAGAAGCAGTTAAACAATACTGCAAAATAAACAACATTGCATTTAAATTCCGAAGAAGATGTACAAAACAGTAATTTTCAGCACAGCAGTAGGCGTCTCTCAAGAACAGCTGGAATCATTTTGTCATGACTGTCAGCGAACACAGGCTCTCTCCCCAATCAGGCCTTTTTGGAAGGCATCACATGCTTTTAAGAAAAACACACACTACGCTGGAATGTAGCATTTCATTACAGAAACGGCAAACTGAAGGCCCCGTACCCAAACCACTTTCAAATTTTCCTTGTCATGATTTCCCTCATCACAATCTCCACGGCTCAACTCTGCAAATGAAGTTACAAGCACTGATACAAGATCAAATTTGAATACTCATGTCACCAGTGACATGAAAAAATTTTCTAGAGTCCCAGCTTGTTAAAATACAGAAATTTCATAGAGAAATTGCTTTGCTTCTGAGTGCAGAAGGAATACAAAGCAGTTTTAGGCTCTCTACTTTGTGCATTAGAGCTATCTGAGCTTTTCTGGAGAACCTAATCAAGTCCAAAGCTGCCAAATTGCTCTCTCCTTTATAATTAATATCAATTTAACAAACACAGTATCTCTCAAGGCCTCAGTATAGAACTGAAAAAAAACACGTCATCCTAGTGCCTGAAGCAGAAATTAGCTGTAAAACCATTTACCTTCTGTTAATGACTTTTTCTTAGAGCCTTTTTTCCAAATTAGTTCTATTTCAAAAACATTCTGATATGGTTGGGATGCTCACATTCATACACAATGAGCTTTTCCGCCAGTTACGATACAGAGATATAGCATATACAAACAAAGAAAACAAATATGAAATTCTCAATCAGTAGAGTGTTATTTCAACTACTTAATGGGCACCCAGATCTAATGATGCTTTTTCATAAATCTAAATAGATAATTAATCACTTAAAAGAGACAGAAAGAGAAGACTTTCCTGAAATATATTCTGATGTTTACCGGGAAGCAATGATGCTCCTAAATGTTCCAGTCCTAAAATGAACTCTGCGTACACAGATCCACCAGACTTCACAATGAAAACAGCAGTTTTCAGAATTAGGATATAAATATGCATGCCTGAAACCAAAACTTGACAGCTAAAAAAAAAGATGCTCTTACACTTATTTAAGGAGCGCTACACTTATTCGCAGAGTGCTATGGGTCACAACTGCAAAACATGCAAATCAGTGCAGCCCTCCGGTCCTGGAGGATCAACCCTTGAACAATTAAATGGCTAAAAGAAAACTGTTTCTTCATGCATACATAAAGATTATAGGAAGAAGTGAATATGACTAACTACACCCTCTGTTGCTATGCAGCTAGGAAGAATCCCGTTTGGGATGCTGCAGAAAAATGCTTTGCTTTACTTGAACCAAGTAGAACCCAACGCCAAGGTGCTCGTCCTGCCAACAGTTGGGTGGATTATATTGTGACACTTCATGGATTGTGTCATACTTGCTTTTTTTTTTTTTTTTTTTTTTTTTTCTTTTTTGTTTGTTTTTGGAAGAGCAGTAAATAAAATATTCCAGCATAGTAATATAAGCAGCTGTATTTTGGTTGAGGATTCACTCTAGCTCTTCTGTCTAAACAAGAACAGCACAAATTTTTTCTTTTTTTTTTTTTTTCTATTTCACGTAACTCATATGCACACAGCCATCATTTCAGCCACCCTGAGACAAAACATAACCACTACATAATTGCACTTGCCAGTATTGCCTAATGGCATTAGCAAAGTGAAGAAAACCCCATACATGACATCAGGATAACTGAAAAACCTGGCTTTTGAAGGTTGGCAGCAGCTAAGGCTAACAATAATTCTATATAGAATTGAAGGCACTTATTACCACTGAAAATCAGACCTTTAATGATTAGATGGTCCCCACACTGGACATTTCATAGATCAAACAAAATAAATTGCTAGAGGATTTAGGAACAAAAGATAAAACTAATTCAAATACCATTATGCTTTTTGATGAACACCATCAAAGGTACCACTATCTGCCTCAAAATTGCCCTGCTTTATCTGACAAAGATTTGAGACAAGCATATGATTTTATAGATTAGACAAACCAGCTGACTTAATGATATGAATTATGGGCAAAGTGACAGGAATTACCTTGATGCAATTTGCATCTTTTCTATTTTAAATAGGAATCTTCTTAAAGCTAGAAGATAAGTTCTGAATCAAATGCTGTTCTACCTGTATTTTCCCTCAATTTGACAAAACATCCAAGGACACATTTCAATGTAAATAATATTACCAGTGCTCTCCTCCCTCCTTCCCAATTAGTAACTTCCAAAACCTCTGTCTGGTGAGCTACAAAGGTCAAAACACCAATAAGCCCCTGGCTTTAAGAGTAATAATCTTACCACTTTATAATTACAAATGAAAATGAGACAATGATTTTATATGACTTCTGATAATATGCTCATAAGGAAGTCATTTTGCAATTTGAAAATTCAACTTCTTAAAACACAGAGCAAATGCTACCATTTTATGAGGTCATTTTAAAGCTGTTTTCATCATTTACATTTAACACCTGACTCCAGGTGCTGACTCTACAGCTGCTTTGGGTATTTCCAATTGCATTTGAGGCACTTAACATACTGAAGCAGAGACTAAGAAAAGAAGGTCTGCCCTAAGTATTATGACAACTTTTGTCTTTTACGTTGGTTAGAACATAAACCGTATGAAAACACGTTCCGTTGCCAGTGCACGTAAACGTATAAGCTTGAACTAGCCCTCCAGAAAGAAGAATTTTACTGCTAGCCCGTAACACAAAGATATTGTTACTTTCACTAACAGCTTCAAGTCACAGGGGCCCCATCTTTACTTCTGCTACCTTTATGGTTCTCTGCTTCTCATTCAGCATCTTCCCACAGGTACTCAAGGAATAAACTGTTTTATCTTGTAATGAAAGGAAAAAAAATGTTGGCATGCCAAAGAAAGTTATCTGTGGGCCGTGTGGTCTGCACCGCCATTGCATACTGGCTATTTATGTATTTATTTTTTTTAAATTACCTATAAAATTACCAATTGTCCTTGTTCTACTCTATAAAAAATTTGTATTACAGACATTAATCAGCTTCTAAATTGGTATCTCATGCAGAAGGCGATCTCCCATAAATAAAATACCAAATAACTCCTAGCCCAATATACTCATTTAAGTACAGCGTAAAGGCCAATGTATCATACCAAACAGGATTCTTGCCATGAAGTTCAAGGAGCTTTTGAATCAAGGTCTTGCGTTTTCTTTGAGCTCCTTTTTAGACAATGCTTAGTAGTGAAAAGTTTATTGAAAAGAGGAACATTTAGCATCATTTATAGCTCTGTTTTAGTTGCCAGCTTGAATTTCAGGAATTAAATTTAGTTAATGTTAAAGATGCTAGAAACCCTCCCCAAGAACTGACTGCATATTATAAAGAAGAATAATGAAGGCAGGTGTTTAAGTATCTGCATCAACTTCAGATATAAATTTGGTTGACTAGTTACAATTCACTTTTTATTTTTTGCTGCTTTTGATTCTCTAAAGGTACATGGCTATTTACCAAAGAAAGGTATATACTACATAGAAACTACCATTATTCCAAAGCACATAGACAATTTGTAAGAAAGCAGGTGTAATTCACTAGGTGAAACAGCAAACGCACACACGATTTTACAAACCGTTCCAGTTTCTGCTTTGAATTTTTATTTCCTAGAAGAGTCCAAGCTTGTTAATGGCAAGCAAAACCCCAGCAGAGACCAAAGAAGCCAGGATACAACGCGCTGGGCTATCACATTCCCCTCACGCTGATGGGGGGCGTGGATTCCCATTTTGAGAGCGCTTCCCCGATAAAGCCACTGTGAAGGTATTTGTTCCTTTTCTCCCATTGAATCCCACCACGCTAATGTTCAGTACCACATCCTTAACATCTTTTATTCACACATGCATACAAGAAAAAAGGAAGCTCGGGTACAACTATCCTTTCATCTCCATCTCTTCTGGTAATATTGAGATATTTGCAGTGTGATGGACATTCGTTCTCCTCCGTCACTCAGCTTGGCACCACTTTCCACTGTGTATGGGACTAATTGCCGAGCTCTGCTACTGTCCACCAACTCAGCAGTGAAACCATTCATCTCCAAAAAAACCTTCTGAATGAACACGCCTTAATAAGAGATCACGGAAAGGTGGCGGCACAACTTCTTACCAAAGAATATTCCTTTTTGCTGCTGCTGTTTCAGACAAAGTTATCTAATGTCACATAAAATACAAGTCATTAAAATTATTCTAATAAAGAAGAATCCTCTAGTAGAAATCTTTGAAGAAAATAGCTAAGTATAAGGCTGTACCTTGAAGTTTAGAGCATTTACAATGTGAAAAGAATGTGAACTTTAGGTTGGGAAATGAAAAACTTGAATAAATGTGAAAGGTTTAATTTTGGAAAATTTTAGATATAGTATTTTCCTGTTCTGAAATTTCTGTGTGCAAATTGTTTCCTGCACTTTTTATACATGTATGGCAAATGTTAAAGGATTATTATGGTTTTTTAAAAAAAGTATGTTACTTGGAAAAATCACCAAAAACTACATGCTTTTGAATTTTTCTTTCCAAATGACACATATATATGTATTTTTATTTATTTATTTAAAGCTTCTATTTTGATTAATGTTCATTTTCAACCAACCACTCGCATTGTAAAAATTCTGACCATCTCTAGGGAAAACCCAGCCACCCTCTGGGAGCATCAGGGCATCGGCAGCCTCCCTGCACCGCAGTCAGGACCTGCACACCATGATCATTCCTATCCATGGTCAGTAACACCACAGCTGGTGAAATCTTGGTCCTTGGAAGCCACTTGGTAAACTGCAATGGATTAGAAGCATAACTTGATGGTACCTGGGTTTAGTAACTAGCTTCGTGGTTTTAGTCTAGCTTCCTTTCAGCCCTCTCCCAGTTACATTCTCTCTAGTCATCTCAGCTGGCCCAAGACTTGTTCCTTACAACATTAAAAAACTTATGCATAAAATTAAAGTGGAAAACACTGGCAACTAATATGCATTCACTTCCACTATAACGGAGTAATCAAAACAAAAATAATTGATAACACTTCTCAATAAAAAATGTTGTGCAAACACGAACAGTTTATGAACAACAGTTACTTCTTGCCTTCACAGACACTCCATTTGGAAAAGGCCTTGTCATATGGCAAAGGAAACACCTGTTTTATTATGATTTAAAAGCACCAGACATTTATTTTTAAGATTACTTAATTATCCTTTAAAATTTCCATTTTTATTTTATTCTAAAGCTTTTTGGTCCATGACTTCAAATAACAAAACGAAGTCCGATCAGTCACTGGCCTGGAAGATCATTAAGTTTCTTAGAAAGACACTGCCAGAGAAATACCATCATCCAGCTAGTAACGACAGTATTTATTAAAGTGTTAGACCAAAACTCTTGAGTAATCTCAATTTTGAGGTGGCAAACATATCATTTGTAGTAACTCTGGCTTCTTCCCAATAGAAGCCAGGTTTGGTGATTTAAATTAATTACATAATATTGAGGGCTTTTTCCCCCATATTTTATAGCACAATACTGGACTTCGCTAAAATTTATGATATTCTGAGAGCTTTTCTTATCCCTAATTTCACTAGAGTTTTTGGAGGAGGTAGCTGAAAATATTACAGCAATCAATATTCCAAGAGCAGAAGTCCTTAATCTAGAATGCCATATGATATTAATTACTGAAATCTTACCTCTGCAGTTCTTAAAATATGCCATCTATAATTGCTACAGAGGCAAGGGACAAACATCTAGAGAAAATAAATGAATAAATAGCTAAAGCAATTATCAAATTTAGGAAGATGTTATTACAGAAAAAAAGTGCAGGCACTGTAGTGAGTAATTTTTTTCCACCTCTGATCCTCCATCCATTTTACTGGAGAGCATGCATACGCTAACAATACAAGTCTTCCTCAGCATTGCTCTTCCCTTAGCAACATAAGCTATGGAGATCTGCTTGTATATGGACTACTGCAGCAGTAAAGAGTGGAGAACGCTTGATGGGAAATACTCGATCACAACATGATTTGCCACACAAGAAGAGCTGAATTCCTTTATCTGGTGCTAGCATTTCTGAAACTAGCAGTGAACTAGGCATCTTTGCAGGGTGCAGAGGATTTGATGCACTATAATTCCACTGAGCACATACAGTATTACACAACCGGTGCAATTGCTGGCCTTTCTTCCCCCTTTAAGTCATACTAATTTTCTAGTGCTACTGAGAGTGCTGGTATGAGTCCACCTTCCGTGCAGTGAAGGCAAAAGACCTGACTGTTCCTAGGATAGAAACAAAAAAACTGCAGAGGGAGACTGCATTTCATAATGCCTATGAGTACAGGATTCAGTCTATCTGAAGGCTTCCTCCAGTCCTGTACTTTTAAGGAAGCACCTACATTTTTAAAGGAAAATACAAGGCCTGGAACAAAGCATTGGGAAAGAGGACTGGAAAATCTATCTAGAATTGCCCAAGCATCAAGATTTGCTATATTGACTAATCATATTATGCAATCCCCTAATAAGTAGATTGATCTTCACTCATATTTACAAACATACAGAAATGCATGCACATAGTGCATGCACCACACTGGCCCACACCGGTTTATGAGTGACAACAAAGATGAAGAGATGTGTAGGTATACAGCAAAGGCAAAAGACGAGTGTGCAGGGGGGAACAAAAATGAAACACAAAAGCAAAGGGATCAGAGGAACCAATAACCACCTCTATTTGCTAATACAGTTCAGTGTAGCTTTATACATTATATATAAAGACATATAGTGTATTATGTATTTTACTTACATATAATATGAGTGTGTGCGTGAATGCATACACCTATTAAATCCTTGAGGAAACTACATCGATCTTGCACATTTTGTGACTTGTTAGCTAATCCAAGTGAATTTTTATAATTAGAATGCAATTTAGAAGTGACAACAGGTGCCCAAAATAAGCAATAGCAGTTAACAAGCTGTTCCTTCCCTCTTTAGGTTTCCTATAAGCAATGCTGGGTTCTGAACAGATTCTCAAGGACACCTCGACTCCAGAGCCCCGTTTCTGACTCCCTGTCCATCAGTGCAAACAAAAACGGCTCAAACAAGGGTTTCAGGCTTGCTTCCCAAAAGAACCTGGGAAGTGACTCACTTCCCCACTCGTGAAATTCAGGAAGGAGACCTGGAGCACAGCAGCCTGGCTGCAAGCTCTGCCACCGCTTGCTTTAGCTGGGACAAGCTGTCAGCTCAGCCCTGCAGGTTTCTCACCACTGTAATAGGCGATAAAAGGCAATCGCTGTAAAAATCGCAGCTCCTGTCTTGCAGCAAGACCCATCCGTGCAGATTTCATATGAATTATCTACGCGTGCTCTGTGACAACCAGTGCTTTCCACGGGAAAACGTGAGTTTTTAGGTGTTCTAAAAGATGGAAGAAATTTTGTGGTTCTGGACAGCCTGCAACTGAACGACGATTCTCTGTTAATTTTCAGGAAAATTGGTTCTGCATATGCTTATTTCAATGAAATGCAAAGTTCATCTATTTTTTAAATATCAGTATTCTTAAAATAAAAGCTATTCAAGTCTCTCCCTCCTAATTTCCCATACTGTAAATAAATTGCTTGCAATTTTTCTTCCTTTCATCTTCACTTATGATCTTTACTTCTTGCCATGGTAATAGCATCATGATAATTCTCTCCATTCAAATTACTTCAATTGTGCAGATGAAGAGCATTATGTAGGTATTCTTCCTCCTAATAGTACTAGACAAAAAATCAGCAGATACAGTAGACATACAGCCAGACTACCTCTCTTGGGGTGGCACACCCAAGTTCCTATCCTACTTTTCTTATATTGCCTTCCCTAATGATACCCTCAAAGTCTCTCACACACACGCAGAGCTTTGACTTTTTGTTTCCAGAGACATTACACCCAGGTAGAAGTGCTTCGCTTTACATATGTAGCTGTCAGTTTCCAAGGTACAATACGCATAAAGGAATTAAGAAGAAAACTACTACTATTAATAACAAACACTGTGCTGCAGCTGAAGAACTGTAAATTTAGAACAGTCAGTGTCTAAATTTCTTGCTTTCTTTCCCCATCTTTCATCATTTTACTAAGCACATCAAAGTGAAATCACAGCTCCCACTGAAGAGCATGGGAAAAGCTTTCCGAGAGCTGGCGTTAATGAAGGCGACTGAGGAACATTCAGACAGATTGCTCAATTAAGAAAAAGAAATGGGGTTTTCTTCCTATAGTTGGGAAAGTAGCTGTACCATGGATAATTTTGCATATTTGGGGTTAAATTTGTTAGGGAGGGGAAGAGATGGGACCAGAACTGTATCAACAGTCAAAGACTGAACCAGTAAAAAAGTTTGTTTTGTTGTTTTTTTTTTAATCTTACACCATTTTCTTCATGCCTTGGAGCATGCACTGCTTGAAGGCATCTTTGGGACATGTCTGATGTGGAGGAACTCAGCCCACCAAGACACACAGCAAGAAAAACATCGTAAATCCTTTCCTTGGCTTCAAAAGGGTTTTCCTGAGCTCTCCAGAAGCAGTTATGCTGACTTTTGTAGCTTCCTGCAAAAGCAGTGACAGCTGGAGCAATTCGTGCTGACCCAGGCTTAGATACCGATTTCTCACTTTGGAGCACAGGGAATTCCTGGGAAGAGGCTGAGTAAAACTGCCAGCTCACAGCAGCGGCTGCATGCGGACTGTGGTCAAATGGATGGTGAAGGCATTATCCGAGATAGATGTTTCATTACCAGAAAACACCATCCAAATTCACAGAATCACAGACTGGTTTGGGCTGGAAGGGACCCTAAAGATCATTTAGTTCCAACCCCTGCCATGGGCAGGGTCACCTCCCACCAGACCAGGTTGCCCAAAGCCCCATCCAGCCTGGCCTTGAACACCTCCAGGGATGGGGCATCCACAGCTTCCCTGGCCAACCTCTCCCAGTGCCTCACCACCCTCATACTGAAAAATTTCTTATAGCCAATCTAAATTGCTTTCAGTTTACATCTGTTGCCCCTTTTCTGTGTATACAGGCCCTGTTAAAGTCTTTCTCCATCTTCAGAGAAAGAAATTCTCTGTCTCCTTTAGTCTAAATGATGAGAAAATTAACTTTCTTCCTGGAAAGACTGAAGTAGCCTCCAGATATTTCAGGGGTGGCCTTTAATAACCCTTACCTCTGCCACTGGCATTCAGAAAAACTACTGTCACCATCTATGTGCACTGACGGCACTGCAGCTGCCCACAGCCCGCGGGCACGCCTGCTGCAGTGGGCAGCAGCTTCCACTCCACATCCTACATTAAGGGTCTGATGCTTTATCACAGGATTCCACTTTTTACATGAAAAAAGTATATTATTCTGCCAGCAGCTGTCAGCTTGCTTTTTCTGCTCTTCTAAAAGGAGCTTCAATTGCTATAAATTCTATTTAGACAAATAAAGCAAGATTCATGTGAGAGATTGTATAAAAGGTACTAACTTTAGTGTTTTAAAAATACAGAGAAATTCTCACAAGGTCCAAATAGCTAACTTTTCCTTCCCTTCCCTTTAACTGGAAATCTAATTTCGTGGTATAATATTATCAATAAGCTAAGTGTGGCATGTGTCCCAGCTGGGGACCCAACCTAAGTGTGATCAGAGGGGAGGCTGGACCAGCCATGAGGTGCTGACCCTACCAGACCTGAAAGATCCAGGTCCAACTCTGCACCTTCTTCTGACCACAGACTACTCTGTGGCTTCATGTGAAAACCTACTCCAAAGCAAGTACATTTCACTAATTCAAACTAATTACTAATACAAACACCTCAGGTGTTTGAAACACCTCAGGCTTCAGAAACTATGTGCCATCTTGTTGGATGTTCTCATTTTTTCCCCTTTCCCCTTTTGTGTTTTCTTTCACAATGCTCAGAGCATGAATGAGGCTGGCAAAGACTCAGATCATCTGTTCAGCTCCAGAAAGAGAAGAGGCCAGGGAGAAGCAGACCAGTCTACCAGCAATAACTCTGTCAGTAAGCCCACAGGAGGTAACCATTCTTGCCCAGGTAGCCAAGAAAGCCAATGGCTCCTGGCCTGCATCAGAAATAGCGTGGCCAGCAGGACCAGGGAAGCATCTGTTACTTCGTACGCAACACTGGTGAGACCGCACCTCAAGTACTGTGTTTCGTTTTGGGCCTCTCGCTGTAAGGTGGACATTGAGTTGCTGGAATGTCTTCAGAGAAGAGCAACAAAGCTGCTGAAGGGATGAGAAAACAAGGTATTTGAGGAGCACCTGAGGGAACTCGAGTTCTTTAGTCTGGAGAAGAGAAGGCTGAGGAGAGACGTCATCGCCCTACAACTACCTGAAAGGAGGTTGCAGCGAGGTAGATGTCAGTCTCTCTTCTCAGGTTACATTGACGGGACACATAGAAGCAGCCTCAAGTTCTGTCAGGGGAGGTTTAGATTTGGATGTCAGGAAAAATTTCTTCTTGTAGAGGGTGGTAAGGCATTGGAACAGGCTGCCTAGAGAAGTGGTGGAGTCCCCATCCCTGGAGGTATGTAAGAGATGTGTGGATGTGGTGCCAAGGGACGTGGTTTAGTGGTAGGACTTGATGAGTCAGGCTGATGGTTGGACTCAATGATCTTGAAGGTCTTTTCCAATCAAGACGCTTCTGTGATTCATCCACTCTCCATGCGAGCAGCTGGTACCCTTTGCAAGTAACAGTACAGTTGCTCATACACTGGGAAGAGTGTTGATGCTCCCCAGCAAGTTTTGTTTATTTGCTTTGCAGATGAATGCCACGTATGCCTATTTTTAAAAGGTATCTTGGGGATGGCATCCCACCCGCCACATATGCCTATTTTTAAAAGGTATCATACAGTTGGCATACAATCCCCAATGGAAGGCAGTCTGAAGGCAGTCTGACCTTTAAAGGCACTAGGGGATGATTTTGGCAACTCGGCAACTGCAAGAAAAACTTGTTTGATAACTACTTTGAGGATAAAATGTACTTAGCGTGAGTAAGAAGTCTTTTTAAAAATACCTAGGCTGTCAACATCTCACTGAATACATTTAGGAGCCTTGATAGTAAACTGACAACACGAGGACTCTAAAGCTTTACAAATCTTACATTCCTTAAGTCATACACTTAATCTCAAGAAATACGTGCCAAAAGTGTATTAATCCCAATGTTAAAAGGATTTGCCACACCTGTTCACCTACCTAAGAGGAACGCATCCCTGGTACCCCTCACAGGTACAAAACAAGAAATGCTACACACCTACAAACGAAGAGGCTCGCAGAGCCAGTCCCAAAGGAATTATTTCCACTTCAGAATCACCATGCTTAATTGAGGCTTCAAAGAACTAGAGCTGTAGGGGACATTGCACATTTTCTAAACCAAATCCGAATGGCTACATCCAAGGCATAACCAATAAATGCATTTGGGCAGTTGAGGAGCTCTGTCAGATCACTTGTCAGAACTGGAAGTTGCATGCAAGAAATGGAAATGAGATGTGATACAAACATAAAGTGGATGGCAAGATGTTGTTATCTGTTTCATTTGAATGTTATCTGTTTCATAAATTTTCATTTAAATAAATTTCCTAACTATTCCTTCAAGGGATGTTAAGGAAAATAGTTGAGTATAATCTAAGGAAATGTATTAAGGCACGAAGTCAATCACCCATAAGCACAAGCTATCTGTGTAGTATGTTCTTGGAGGGGAAACTGGTCTGCTGCTTCTCCCATTTGAGAGACAAGAGAACTACAGTGATAAGGCTTATAATTTTATATGGTCTGCTCTTGACTCACATCCCTTCACAGGAAGGCTTAAGTTCCAAAAGCTCTTTCACAAAAAAGATACCTGTTTCCATGGAATTTGATTTTATTTTTTTACAGCTATGTCATGCTCACTTCCAGTGAGGGAAACTCCTTTGCAGTATGTACACTGCTACCACTGTCTCTAATTAAGGGTCTTCCTATCCTGAAGCATTCCTGCAAGATACTTCTATTTAATTGCCTGTACACACTCTCTAAAAGTGCAGAGGCAATCCCAAGTTCCCTAAAAATAAATCAAAGCTGAATGTTGATAAGGACGAGCAAAGGATAAAATAGCACTTTCATCTCATTCCTTTTTAAGACATAAGATTTTGCTTTGCTCTCATTTCTGTACGGATAAAATCAGCACAGTACAGAAAGGAGAGACTAAAGAAAGATCCACCACTGTTAGAAATAAGACATGCAATAACCAAGCAGAGCTGAGAGTTCCTTGGGTTCAAGCATTTGGGTTTGAACAAAATATGAAAACAAACAAAAAAAAAGCAGCAAATTTAAAATTCTTCCTTATTTAGCCTACATTATATTAAAAGTCCATGAGCACAAGGCTCATTTAACTAAGGTCTCGTTAAGTCACCTTACAGATGATACAAATCAAGACCACTTAACAGCATCAACATTTACATTCATTTTTGGGCTACGTAAAAGAAAGTCCTGTAAATGTATTTCAAGCTTTAAAAACAAGAACTAAATAACACTTAGTGACATCCACCTATGCACTATTACCATATATTAATTCACAGACAATGCACATCTTCGTCAGAAGTTCTAAGATGAGGGGGCGAGAAAACCAACCTAAATCCACCACACAAGACTTTTTTTTTTCTTCTTCTCAGGGTAAAAATTCAGAAAAAACATTGGATGCAGATCCTGTAGCAGATCCTATCTATGGCTTTTATTCCATCTGTTCTTCCTAAAAATATGCAATCAACTAAAAAGTATTATATTCAAAACAATGGATCACCAAATAATCACACACACACACAAAGACAGGATAACAATAAACATTACTGAAAACTATTGAAATGAAATAGATCTACTCAGCTTTCTCAAAAGCAGTTACTTGGGGAATCCTTACTATCTACTTTGTAAATGTTACCTTGTTTGAGAATAACCCCAGGGTAGTGAATCACTGGAAAAAGTCAGTGAAGAGTCTAGGACAAGCATTCTTCCTTCTATTTGATCTTTGCAGTTTGGTGGTGCATTAAGAAGTGCAGTAAAAACTTGAGTTGTTTTTATTTTTTTTTCCAGCAGTGTAAACATAAAAGACCTTAAAATTCAGAGGCACATGTCAAAAACTGTTGTTCAAATGTGGTTATTTCTCTGACAGCTACAACACTTCTACCTTTACTATTTTTTTTTCAAACACAAGGAAATAAAAATAATCCAAACTTCAATAAGAGCACAGATCAGCACTTCAAATCTATTAACATTTCTCAGGTGATAATAGCTGTGCACTAATCTAATTAAAGTGAGTTATAAGGCAGAATGGAGACAAATAGTATAGCTGGGCATTTCACTGCTGAAGTGGGACTATTTTACTATCCCAAATTGCCAAAGAAATGCTAAACTATCATTATCCTGATCATGAAGTTCAACGATGAGACCTCTAAGTGAGTTACGTGCAATTGTAGAACATTCCTAGCCATCTGAGGAGTACCAGGGACTGTAAATTAGTCACAGAAACTGAGAAAAGAAAGCATTTGTATAATCTTTATTTGACTGCTTGGGCTGTCTTTGCATGACCCACAGAGACACCAAGTTCCTAAACCTTTTGTGAGAACGATGAAATTTAACCAAATTAATTTGCAAAGGCAGGACAGCAGCTTTAACACTCACCGTGAAGCCACCACCTGAACCCCAGCCAGCTGCCCCTGCGTGGGTTTGTGTATGTGATGTTCAGCTAGCAGCATCTGGAGCAGCTCTTCAGGTGCCTGTGTAATTGCAGACACGGACTTAGAAAATGAAGTAAAAAATGAAATACAGACTATCTGAATCTGAAGTGCTGCCCCTTGTTCACTTCCCACACACAAACCCAACAGTTCTGGTGAAGCACCCATCTCAGCTCTAGTCAGCCGCTCCATCAGGAAAAAAGCACAGGCAAAAGTAAAAGCAAGCACAACTCTGAAGCTGCTAACATCGTCATCCTTCAACAGTATGCAGAACGACCTCACACAGCTGTCGCTACTCCTCTGTGCTTCTTGGCAGCAACCCTTGGTGCAGAAAGGATGGGGAAGTTTTCACGCTGATCCTGTCCCTAAGCAGGACAAGGGTGCAACCACAGCAGTGCAGGTGTATTACCCAGAATCCAGGATGACTGTCATATTGATTAACACGGATAAAAATATCCGTCTAGAGCTCAACAGGTGTTAATTTCCACGAAAGTGAGCACAAATCAGTGGCTCCCAAACTGCAGAGCTGATGGGAGGCCGGGACAAGCAGCTGGCTGCCAGTCAACAGAACTGTATTAAATAATACAATTTACCAACTCGTCATCGAGCGTGTCCACCCATGCGGGTCCGTGAGAAAAATTTTAGCACCTCCATTACCAAAGGTTGTCAATCACTGACAACAGGTATCCTGACTGCATACATATCCAGAACTAGCTAAGACAAGCTAAAAAGAGAAAGAGCTGTTTTCCAGACTAAAAGAAATGGAGAAAAAGGGAAGAAGGCAGAAAAAGAAGGATGATGATAAAGAAATGAAACAAGACAAAAGCAAGAAATTGCTCTTTTTTTGGGGGGGTGGGGGGGTGGGGAGTAACACTGATGTACCTCCCTTTATTTTTATTTTAGTTACCACCATCTTAAATAAGTTTACTATTTAGAGTGCATAAATATGTCTGGTTAAGCTGAAGTCTGTAGTCCAGGCAGTTATAGTTAAAAATTTTCTTTTTTCCCCCCTCAAAGAAGTTGCTATGTGGTGTAAACCTACGCTGTACAAAAGCTGCCCTTCTGTCACTCGAACGTCTCCACCCACAGTTTTGGTGCAGGGACCCTTCATTTTTTTTTCCTTGTGATCTTCTGCTTCACACGAAGAGTTCAGCATATTTTCTGACCTTGTTCCCAGACGTCCCTTTAAAGTAATGCCCCTGGGAGGTGAGAAACCCTCCCCGCTGCAGTGGTTTGAGCAGCCAGCAGCACTGCAGCCAGGCAGGGTCCTCTGCTGGCCCTCACCGCCAGGAAGGGGAGCCAGGCCCCTGCTCTTCTGATGCTTCTCTTCTGTGTGTAAGGGACTGTGGCAGGGCAATAGGTCAGTTACTGGCAAAAAAAAAAAGCTCTTGAAGAGCTGTCGTTTGGAAATGCATTGTGCTCTAGCCAGCGGTACAAAGATGACAGCCTAAACACAGAGTCTCCTCCTCTCTCCTCGCAGAGGAGACCACTGGTTGCACAAAGTCATCCAACCTTGCCAGAGTGAATCTGCTTTGTTAGGGATGACAAGAAGTGAGTCTCAAAAAACAACTACTCCGTACACTCAAAAAAACATCCAGTTTGCCAGCTGTGTATATATAAAAGTGACGTAAGTGCAAACTTTTGCACTCAAAACACACACACACAAAGCTCCATGTTTTCAGTACACTTCATGTTTTTCTTCCAACAGATTAATCTTTTAAGAAGAGGCGAAAAGATGGTTTTATAAAAAGTTTATCATCCTTTATTACAGCAACATTATTTATGAGGGTGAAGGCTGTCTAGCTCGGAATGGACTCAAGCCTCCACCCACCATTTCAGCCACAAAGATATATTTCACTATTACTAAGACACAGGGAGAAAACTCCTTTTCTTCTCTTTGTGCAGAGATTCCTCTCCTTGATGAAGCTCCTGAGGAACCTAAGGTTAGGACTGTTCACACTAGCGTATAACTTTCAGGTATCTGCTGCAGTATCTACAATGACGAAAGGGATGAGCAACTCGGATAACACTGGAAGATCTTCAGCATTACCAGACAGACCCCTGGTCCCTGCCGGCGAGGAGAGGCAGGGACAACAGCTACATGACCCATGCGCTGGAAGCACGATGAATCTCCCTGGGCTCTTTTCAGCTTTTACTTTGAAGCAGCAGCCATCTCATAAGTTTCTGAATTATCATAATCCCCAGCTGTGACCACGATACAAATAACTAAAAATCAAAGTATTTACGAGCAAGACATTCAGTTTAGCATATCATGATAAATAAGATACCAGATACCTACCAGGAATTACTTTGTTATTATATATGACCAACACAGAGGCTCTGATTCAGGTTTGAGATACGCTGGCGCCCACTTCATCTGCAACGGACGCACTACAGACTTCCAACAATATGAACACCAGCTAAAAAAGTGCAATACTCTACGAAATGCCAAATAGCAGATTTTTAAAATGTCACCCCTGTTTTGGCTGGCCTGCAATTCTGTACAGACTGTATTCACAGCTAACCCTGTTAGCAGCTTTGTCTCCATTTCTTATGAAATAAAAACTGTATCATGATGCAGCTGGCCAAGTGACCAATAATTTTACTTCTATTTGACTTTCCAGAGAACACAAGGGAGCAATAAATAAGGAGTTCAATCTGTTACACAGATAGAAAGATTGCAACAGGGAAACTGGACAACCCTGAAAGGCAAGAATTGCTGCTGCTCTTTTTTATCGCTGTAGCATAAAGAAACATCGACCAGAAGAAACCCTCACGTTGCTGGAACTACACAGCCCATTGAAAAGGACAGTCCTTTAAGTTTTTGGTCTCGAAGACAAAGCAAAAAGCAGACTAAGGAAGCACTGCAGGTATGGCTAGCTCTCCCAACACGTAAGATGACTGTACTTGTTCAACACATTTGAGAGGGCTGAATCACAGTTCGGGACTGCAATCCCTGTGTGCCCTAATGTGATGTAAGGGTCACTGTGAGGCTACCAGACCTTGGCCATGAGGATGATAGGAAATGCACGCCTGCCTGCCTGGGACAACACCCAATGCAAATGTTAACAAAGGTACTGATTACCTGCGGCGCAGAAAGCAGTTTTCAAGGAACTGAGCTAAAATTGACCTGTTTCTCAGATACCAAGCGAAACAATATTCAACTTCTAACAGTTCAGCTGGTACATGAACCACAGACTAGAGATGAAAGTTGTCTGATCCACATCTGAAAGCCTGAGCCATTTAGCTTATATAAGCATGGCATCACTGCAAAGTAATTTTTATAATCTAGACAGTTTATCCTTCAGTTCACACAAAAAAGAGAGAGGAAAAGTGATGAGAAGTACATAAAGTTCTGCTCTTTTTTTCCCAGGAGAATCTTTAAGAAAGTTTCACCAGGCAAAACATTTCTACCAATTTATTTCAAAGCAAAGATATTGCCATCTAAATGATGGTTTTGACCTGACAATTTCTACATTTCTGTCAAAGACCTTTAAAGAGTTAGAGTTACCAACTTGAAAACAACTGCCTCAAACAGTTAAGTGTACATATGCCCAGGTGCTATCCTCGCCTGTCAGCAGCTGTGCTACCAAATCTTCTGTATCAACTCATTTCAACTTGCCTCCCACAACAAAGCTTTCTTCTGCCTCCACTTTGACATGCTCTCTCTAACTCTTCAGCCATTTTCTGTTATTCTCTTTGCAAACACTGATTTTCTACTATTCATCTGCATCACTGCTGATGCCTTTGAGAAAAGAAAAAAAAAAGAAAAAAACACATTTATATTAACCAGAAGAACAATGCAATAAAATAAGATTCTGCAAGAAAATGTAGAACACCATTAAAGTATTCAATACTGTAGATATACAACGTGCATTTAACACAGGTACCATTAAATAAACACTGCCATAATGCAAGAAGTTGTCCACGTGCGCTCCAGGCTGTTCTTTCTGACTGCCACAATTCTATGAAGTCCAATTTCAAAGCAAAAACCACTGACACCGAGACATTCCCTCATCAAGCAACAATGGCATTACCTCAGACTGGGCTGAAGAAAATATTTTTCTTTATTCTGTGCAAAATTTTGCTTTCTTTCCTCTTGATAATTTACAGGTTTGAAAGTAATGGTGGGGTTTTTTTGTTTGTTTTTAACATTCTTAAATGGATTTAAAAAGCAATGTAAGTAATTGAAGATTATGAGATATTGGATTAAAATAATAAACAAAAAATATGCATACTGGCAACACAGAGTCATAAGAAGAGTCAGCAAGTACTGGAATGATGTGGAAAAAAAAGAAGGGAAGACACTATTAAATGTTACTGTAAGTAGCAGGATGATATTCAGGAAACCGTATTTTAGATTAAATATCAAGAAAAGCTTCCAGCAATGAAAGTAATGGTTGAACAATCTTCCAAAAGAAAATGCAGAATGAAATCAAGCTTTGGAAACACTTCATACGCATTTTTACATAGTATTAGAAAGTATATTGCGGAGGCTTACTTTGTTGTTGTTAACTGACTACACATGGCTATTGCCATTCAGTGATTACACTGCTAGAAATTACTTTCTTATTCATTTACTGAGATTTAAGCAATATCTTTTATCAATAACAAATACCTTTTTTTTTTTTTTAATTTTCTAATGTTTATAGAACTATAACACTTCAAAGCTCCCTTGAGTGCTGTAGTGTTGTGCAGATATGGAATAGAGACGCATTATTTCAGGACGTGGTAAAAAGGAAGATAGTACCCTGGTTTGTGCATGAGGGCAAGGTGAAATGATCTGTGTCTTTATAAACTATGATTAAATCACGATGTTTGTGTTTATCTGTAGACTGGGGGTCAAGATGATGGCTGCCTAAATGGTCTGCAAGTTGTCTGCATGATTGCACGCAGATCTGCAAGCAATCAGCCATTCCAGTAGGGTTTGTTGCATGCGTGCTCCTCCTTACGCTTCAAAATGTCAGTGTGCTGGCATTTTCAAAGTACAATGTCTTCCTATAGAACAACGGATGAAGTACGGGAGTCATTCACTTTTTCCAAAGCCATTCCACAAAGCGGCGACAGCACCAGCAGCTGACCAAACAAACCCTTTTGGTAATGATTTGTTCTTATTACTAAACATCCAGTGATCTTTGAAGGAAAAGAGAGCTAATCTTATGAGGTGGTTCTGAGCAGATCATGTCATAATATAGTAATTACAGTGTCTCCCTCCTCCAAAGAAGGTAACAGAAAAAAGGGAGTTTTTTATTTTTTTTAAAAAAATGACTATTTGTTATTATTACACTGTAATTCACTCATAGTACGTTTCTGTAGAAAACACCAGCAAAATGTTGTTGTAGCCGATTACGCCCATGGTATGTGTGATGCCAACACCTTGCCCGCTGCTTTGCGTGGGCCGCGGAAGGGGCACCCAGCCAACACTCGTGACACTGCACGTGCTGACAAATCTAAATTCAGCCTCTGAAGAACAATTTTGTTTTCAACACAAACTCCCCTCTGTTTGAAGCTGACACCTTTGTCAATGGGAAAGAGCACGAGTCGGGGAGTCCTGGATGTTGCACCTCAGCAGACAGCAAGGGAGAGCAGAAGAGGCAGGCTGCTGACAACCCCCTGTGCCCATCCTGACCGACAGCCTCACGGGATCTTGAAATATTAGATTCATCGGCACTAAAAATAAAACTGTCTGATGTGGACTCGTACACTGCTATTTTTTGAGGACTTGTTAGTGTTAGGTCAGAGGTTGGACTAGGCGATCTTGGAGGTCTCTTCCTACCTAGATGATTCTGTGACTTATGCAGGGAAACCACGATAGCTGAGATACTGTAACTGAGCCAGTCACCTAGAGTTTCATTTGCAGTTATGAGCCAGTTAGTTAACACCATTTCAACAGAAATTGTAATGGCAGCCTTTATACCTTTCCCCAAAGTCTATGATTACTGCATAGGCACAATGTACTGCCCTTTGATTTCGTAAAACTCCTAAGCAGGATGTTTTTTCCCCTATCATTTTACTGATTCCAATCATCAGGTTTGTGTTATGGTTGTTATTTGAAGGCCAAATATCAAAAAATTCCATTAACATTTTGGAATTACCTTATCTTCTGTCATTTAAGTAGAAATTACTTTTTTTTTTTATATAGTTTTCCTTTATCATGAGGATTTGATTCCAAAAGTCCTTTCATGCCTTTGAATGATCTTAAAGTATCATGTTGCCTAAAAAGAAGCCCAGCTCAGAGAGTAGCTGTAGACCGACACTGAGATGAATGCACAATTTCCGAGGATGTTGCTATCAGGTGAAATGACAGGACGGCATGAGCTGACTGTGTGACGTTCGGTAAGTATCAGCCACACAGTCAAAATCATTTAGGGACAAATATCATTCAATACAACTGAAACCCTGACAAAAACGATCACTGCCATGTATTCGCACGTACATGTAGGCATGAATGCATATCCAGAAAAATCACACTGGCTGTAACTGCACAGAGGAGACACGCGTTTGTATTCTGCCAAGACAAATCTTCCTTCATTTAGGGTTGCCTATTCTCTTCATCAATTTATCTGAGGACTTCACGTAAAGACAACAGTTGCTTATGTCATGCCTCTGAGTCACTCTCAGTGAAATGAACTCCAGAATGCAAATGCAGAACATGCCCCTGCTTTAAGGGCATTGATGAGATGAAGAGCTTTTACTCATACACATAACATACATACGGCCAAAAAAAGCCACGCGATACTGGCTACCCAAATTCAGAGTCACGTCAGCTCCTGACATTATTGCAGTTCTGGCATCCCACACCCACACGCTTCTGTTTAGTCACCCCAGAGATGCCAGGCACCACTGCTACGATGCCCTGGGCTGCTCTGTTCAGCCAGCCCCTGGGGACAGCCTGTATGTCTCTGAACTCAGGGATCCCCCAAACAGGACACCCTGTAGGATTATCACTGAGGTTTGTGCTACTGGGAACCAAAACTATTCTCACACCTTTTATACAAATATGACACGAATTACAGCACTGAACTCCTGTCTAACACTTTACCCTGGGAAAGAAGAACAACAACCAGCGACGGAACAGAAATGTATTCCTAGTAGCTAGAGATCATCTTGAAAACTCAAATATGAGGCTTAACATCCCCTTCAAAATTTGTCAGCATGGATTACAGCAGCTGTAAATATTTCTGATATACCTTGAAACAACCCTTTTAAAACCTTGTTAAATTCTTCAGCCTAACAACTTACTGCCATAGTGACTTTTTATAATTTAATCATAGATCTGAACAAAAATTTCCTTTTACCATTTTGAAATTTGCCGATTTTTCATTTCTCTATCTACCTGCTTTTATGCTTTAAGACAAAGAAATCAGACACTATCCCATTCTATCTTCTCTATTACCATTTACTGTTTTTTTTTTTACAGCTTCAGCATGTGTCTCCTCTGACTCATCTGCTTTCTAAGGCAAACACTCACGATTTTCTTCAGCCACTCTCCACAACCAAGATTTCCCCGATCTTTATTCAGTTTCAGCTTGTGTTCCCAGAACTCCCACTAACTCCTGAATACTATTTTGAGGTGAGATGAGGGCGTTCTTGATATAACGGCTTTTACTTTTGGTAACATTCTCCATGCTATTCTTTATCACTTTTCTTAGTCTTAATGGTACACTTTCAGAATTACCAGCATCTTTTTCTTCTACTACTGCATTTTTTAAGTCAGCTGCATACTGAGGGGGAGTTTTCTATTCTGAGGTCCAGCTCTGTCCTCAGATCAAAGCCTCCATGGAAGGTGTATGGCTGCCTCATAGCTCCCTATGATTAGGGATCAGACACCATTTATACACTTCTGGATTCTGCCTTTTGGCAGGGCTAGCGGGGCAGGCAAAATCCTACTCTTATGTGGTTTCACAGCATTATAAATGGACCAGTCCGCAACAGTTTAAAAGGGTGAATTGATTGATATACCACTGTTAGAAGCTAATGGGTTAATGTGCCTTTTCTTTCCATCTCCTACCAGTTTTTGTTAGACCATCTGCATAGGACAATAAAACTTTTGAAGAGTCAGCTAAATCACATGATTTTTTATCTTTCCTAACGCCTTCTTCCACTTCAGCTTCGCATGACACCATTTTCTTCCGTGGCAATCTTGATGGCTGGAGACTGTGAATCACGATCTGTTGGTGACTACCATTTCAGCTCATTTCCCAGCCACCAGCATGGACTGCATGGGCTGTAAGTCTCCAGGTGCTTCCTAGAGCCTTCTAACAGATTTAGTTTCACATTTTTATTACATTATTTCTAATAAGAATTAATTTATTTTTGTCTAACACCTTAGTCATTCAGTCTTGTTCTCTCTCAACAAATCTGGATGCACATCTGCAGCGAGGACTGGTACTGATAAATAATTGAACATCTCCGCAATCCTCTACTGTGCTAATTTGCGCCTTCTGCATGTCCGCTACTCCTCTCACCAACTTCAGGCTATGTGCTCCACCATCTGCATTTCACTCTGCATTGAGTCCATTTTTCCCTGGTGTAGGATTATCTTACAGTGCTTATTTTCCTTTAAGAGTCCTACAGATGAAAACCTTCTGAAAAGAGGGTTTTTCCTTTCTCTCACAATCTGGCCAGTCCATACGAGGTGCACGCAGATGACCGTAAGGTTACTGGGTCCTTACTGCGGCACTCCAGGGCAGAGGGACAGTCAAGGACCTGCTGTGGCTGGGAGAACTGCTGAGCCTCGTCCTTCCCTGCTCCTCTCACATGCAGCAATACAGGGAACAAATGCTCTTGGTGCATGGGTTTGTGTAAGGAAGCACTATCCTGCCCAAACCTCACATTTTACTGTAACTTTCTCCACATTTGTTTTGTCTCAAAGCATAAAGGGTGACAAAGAAATTTCATTTGTAGTTTAACAGAAAACAGCTTCAAGTATTTTTCTGCAGTCATCAGGGGTAGAATAATGGATATTAACAGTTCAAAAGACAGGAAGACGTACAAATTTAATATTTTTAAGACAACTTCATACATTTTGGGCTTGAGCCATGACTTTTCGATGCTTGTGCAAAGACATACTATAGACCTTGACAAGAAAAGCAAGACAAGTAATTAGATGGTCCCCCATGGTCTCTTTCGTACAAGATAAGAAGAGTTAATAGCTCCATGCTAGATTCAGGCTGAATCACTCTCTTGCTCTTTGCCCTGCTCACAACATTTATACAGTATCTACACATACAACACTCCAAACATGATGTGTCTCCCTTCGTGGCCTCTAGCAGAGACACAGGGAGAACATGTAGGGTATGGTAACAGTACAACATGTGCTTAAAAAAAAAAAAAAAGGAAAGCTCCACATTGCTTGATCCTTTAATTATTTATAAGCGTAACACATCTTCACATTCCACATTCTTTAGCCTGAACAAGTGTTTATTAGACTATGAACAGGCTCAAAATAAATGACATTTGACTTGCTTTAACAATACAGGGCATTGCCTTCCATAAAAGTAACCTGACTTGACAGCTGCACTGTGCAATACTACAGTTTTCTAAACAACAGGGCTGTGACACTTAAAGTAATTTTTACTGTAGCAATAAACAGAATGAACTTGGTTCAGCCGTAAGCAACATGAGGTATGCGTGAAGCAGTATGAACTGCTATATGCTTTCAACAACAACTTAGAGCTGTTGAATAGTGCCCGTGCAGTGCTTTGGATCTGTGCTGCACAACCACTCCCAGGCTGCTCAGGTCAGAACTGCCAAGTGCCGTGCTTTAGAGCAGACTCAGGAAGAGAAGCTGGATAAATTTTCTTCAGTGGGCAAAGCTCCCATCTCTGCTGCTTATTCCCACGCATGTTTCACATCTTACTGTTCCTTCATTTCTGCCAGTGCAACTGCGCAAGTGGCCACATGGTAAATCAGATGACAGAAATAATCTCTAGTAATAACTAAGCATTGCTGAACTATGGCACAGAATAACAAACCTCTTGAATGAGTTCTGATACCAAAAAGCTGTACATAAAACTGCGTGCATGCTTCTTCGGCACCAGTGCAGTGACAAAAGTGCATGCTGGCAGCACAGTGGGTCATGTTCACCCGATGGTGATGGCCTCCTATGCTCAACTCCTAACCAGTCCTGTCTGCCTTGGTAAACTCCAGGGCTGAAGGAAGGCTGGAGCATGGCATAGCTCCCAAACCCATGTGCCTCCCAGGGCAGCTTTCTGTACCCCTTGCCAGGAGTAAGCCTGTTGCTGAGGTAGGATCCATGGTGTGGAGCACCCCGCCTGGGGGAACACAAACTTTTTTGTGTCCGTTTGTATTAACAGCCCAGTAGTCTTGACAACATCTAACACCGAAGTCATCTCTGGCCATCAAAATCGATTCGAAGTAGCAGGAAGGCATCTATGAGTTAAAAGAGGATTATCTGCTGTTCTCATCACTAGGCTCACACATGCCTCAAGATTCTTTCCTAACTATACTTGGAGAAACATTCAGATCATGAGTGAGACTGGTGAATTTTGGGGGGATCTTAGCACTTCTATTTCGGGCGGAATCTTGCCCCAAACTGGCAGCACAACCAAAAACAGAATTGATGATTGAAAGGCTTATTTTTTTCTCCCACAGCACTCTTTCCATCTCCCACATTCACTATAAATAATGCACAACTCTCATGTGAAGTGAATTAAAAAAGGTTGAGGGCCAGAAATATATACTCCACAGCGTGCCCTACAAAAACTTTATTTTCAGGCAGCTAAGTGTTCCAGGCTAACTTGCCACCCACTCAGCATGGACCCGAAGCTAGAGGATATGGTAATTCATCCACAGCAAAGAGATTTTCTTCCTAATTGGCTTTCTGTGAGCTAAATCTGCACTGCTCAAAGACTCAAGCTGTGCATACTCTCACTATTCAACATGACTCTCATTTTAGCCTCATCCCTGCTTATACAGTCCAAGCATTTGGAGGCTGCATAATACTGTTGAGCACTTCTGGTGAACCTCAGAGCCAGCAACCTGACTCTCTGGATATGCAATATACATAATTCCTGTTTTTTTCACAGGGAGCTATCACTACCCAGCAAATGGGAACAGAGCTCCAGAAAAAAAAAAAATGATAAAACACGTTTTTATTTTTTAGTGATAAAGAACTGCTATTTAATTTGTAGTCACTAGCTAAGAGGATTGCAATGCCGTTCCTAAAAAGAGAAAGGAAAATTAAGGGTCTTCCATTGATCACATACTAAGATTATTTCAACAAACTTCTTTATATTTTTTTGTCCTCCTGCTAAAACAAATCCATAGCAGTTAAACCATCTTTCCTGACTACATTCTCTTTTCCTGAAGCATACACCATCTGTGCTTTGGTGTCCACTTTATGCCAGCACTGTGTAACATTACCCACGACATACAGTACCATATTTTGTTCACTGGGGAAGGTACCCCACGACTGATGGCTGCTGGGGTAAGGGCAGCTCAGCACTCCTGCGGTGCTGCTGTTGCTTCTTGCACCGTGTCCCTGGAAGTGTTTAATCTAGGACAGAAGTTCTCAACTTGGGAGCTGTGAATAGTATTCAGGAATTACAACCGCCCTCTCCTAGCTTAAAATAGATGAGAGGAGGTAATCCAAAGAAAATGTTTTTGTAGTAAGTGGTCAGTGCACAAAGACGACCACTCTGTGGCACTGGACTGAATGATTTGGAACAGCTCAGTGACTATTTTCAATCAACAATGCATTGAGGCAAGTATTATGACCACAGAGAAGTATTAAAAAAGCAAGCACATCAACTTGGCAGAGCAATTTTAAAGACTCCTCAGCATAACTGCAGGCACATCATAAGAAATGTAGTCAGCCACAGAGCCAGGCTTTCAAGGAAGAACTGCATCATAAGGCATACAGGTAACAGCCCTTTCACAGTAAAGCAGCACTATATGGAAATGCAACATAAAATGTGATTTATTTAGTGTCTCCAATATAATGTTTTGCAGAACTTTATTTTCCCTGAAAAACATTCAGCATCTGTATCTTTTCATCCAGATTTGAGACAAAAGAATGTCAAAATACTTTACCCAAGTCTTTGCTTGTGTTACCTCACAAGGACAGGTTACCAAAGATGAGCTAGGACAGTGACAACTAAAGAAAGAGGCAGAAAGAAATACTAAAGTCGAGAGAGATACCAGACTCTGAAGTTCACAAGTACACGGCTCTTCAAAACCAGCAGAACTGGGCTTTTTCCCAAAAAAGAACATCTGAGAGCTTTAACCTGTTCTCCTATCAACTTCACAGCAGAGCTGGAAGGTTTGGTTCAGGACCAAACTCGCAATGGTGAAGCAGCAGCACAGATGCAGAGCTGCAGAAAGAAGTTGTACAATCTGCTGTGCTCCAGCAGGGACTCACATCTACAAGCATTGGACCTCAAGTACAACACAACAACAAAAAAAAAACAGGAAGGAGATAAAGATCTTAATCTGATGGGAGAGTTGGTGGCACAGCAACAGCTTGGAAGCTTCTGAGCTTCCCTCAGCCTACTGCCTTTTGAGTCTGACTACTTGCTCAGACTCCTGTGGATGAGAGGATGCACTGATTTCTACTTCAAAAACAAGTAGCAAATGAGATACTTTCTTGACCTTTATAGTACATATGACAGCATCTCCTCCTCTACGAATAACATACCAAAAACTTTCTGACCTGAGAGTGTTCCTCAGTGATTACTTTGACAGAATGAGAAGATGAAAAGGTAGGAAATATAACAATTGTACAAAATATAACACACAAAGCACTCAGATACAATTACTTCTGTTTGTTGCCAAATACCTTGAAATGGATTCTCATTTGAATTCAAGTCCAAATTCATAAATATAGATGTGTGTTATAAACCAGAATCCTAAGTCTATGGCACTTCACTGACGCACTCTGTGCTTGAAAAGAGCTGTGAACAGTTCCAAGAATAAACAAGAAATAAAAATGCTACCTAGTTCAAACTAAGTGCAGCTGTATAAAGTTCTTAAAACTTCCATGTAACAACGTAGGAAGATAAAGGTGCTGTTCTGCAGTGCCTCCCCGCCCAGCCCAGTCTCTCACCTGGCCGTGTGGAGCCCCGCGGCCTACATGTTGGCAGCACAAGCGACATTATTGCACCGGCTACACAATGCGTGCTCGGCACCAGGGGCCAAGCCATTCACAACTGCTCCATAAGGCCAGACTCTTCTAAACGATTTCATATAAACTGTGTGTCACTAGGGAGGCCTGTGTGCCTTTGAAATGACTCTCTATGAAGTCTGAGTCGGCCCGGCTGCAGATGCAAATGCGCCCAGTGCTGGCTGCACAGTAAGTCTGGGTAACAGACAAAAGCTGCCACAGCCACACTGTACCTATTACACGCAGCAAGTCCTTCCTTTCTTCTCAGTTTCTATCCTACCACAGTTACACAATGATTCAAAGAGGAGAATGAAATAGCCACCAGCGAGATACAAAGAAACTGTCATTAATAACGCTGGCAGTATCTTTGGCTCTTATGTAAACTGCTGCATTCAGTGAGCTTAATGGCCTCTACAGAGGGTGGTTCGAGATCATTATCCCCAAATTATTGATGAGGAAAATAAAGCACATTAAGGTGAATTCAGTAGTCTGAAATCATACAGCCTGTGAGGCACAGGGTTTGGATAAAAACCCCTGCAGCTGTAGTCCCAAAACACCATCTCCAACAGGGTGGTCAGTTCTGGTCATTAACTGCGCAGGAAGAACGAGGAAGATCTGATGCTGTCGTACACTGACTTTTAAATGGCACCAGGCAGATAAGGCAGTGGCAATTCTGCTCTGATACTTTCAGGTTCTTGTATGCTATACTGGGTCAAAAGGCCACCTGAATTCTGCCATTTTGACAACTCCAAACAGCGGATTTTTCTACCCTAACGGCCCTTGCATGTTGATCTGACGTCTCTCTGCCATATAAACCAACAGAGTAACTCACAATGTCAGCAGCCTGGTGCCCTGTAGACCCGCATCTCTACACAATGCTGGGAGATATTATTGGTGGGTTTCACAAATGTTTGCTGACAACAGAGATTGGTGAATGCAGGGTTTCATCACAGCTACAGCAGACCATGTTGCTTAAAACTGATATGGTCTGCCTTTTCACACCACGCATAAGGTTCTTCCTTCACTTTCTATTCAAACTGTCCTTGGCCACCATCCTATTTCTTCCCCACCCCCAGATCATCCTCTGACCTCACTCTGACCTCACCCCCTCCACTCCTCACGTCCCAAGGTCCTTGCAAAGAACCATCCATCCCTCCATCACTTCCTCCATTTTCCCCATTGCCAGTTCCCGCTCAACTCCCCTGCAGGGCTTCCATTTCAGACCCCTCCTGCCCTCCCCAATATACTTTGGCTCATCTCTCCATCTCTTTTCCTAGATTTTTTCAGTCCCCCCCCCCCACCCCAGCTCTTCCTCACAAACAGCTTTGTTGGTGTCCCCTCCCTCTGGTGCCTCCTTTCAGCTCTCTGCACATCACTTTCATCTCTACTGTGCTCCCTGTTTTCCCTATTCCCACCCTGAGCTCACTTGCCTCAATGCAGAAGCAACCAAAGCAGGAACAGTCCAACCTCATCCTTGTAGCATCACTGTATGGAGCCACTTCGTGTGCTGGTCAAGTTACATGTGCACTGGTCCCACAGAGATGGGAAGACAGTCAACAAGGAAGAAATCTTCAAAGATCTAACAGCTAAAGATTACAAGGAGTTATAAATTGGTCAATTTAACAGGCTTGGAGACAGAAATCCCTGTTCCATGTTACAGAGATAACAGCAGTGATCAAAGAAAAAAAATATCATCCCAAGCTAGATATGCAGCTCATAAAAGTTTCAGCCCAAGTGGTTCCAGCTGACACACTTGTAAGCACTATAAAACGCAGCCTCCTAACGAGAGGTGTCAGACAACCCCAGTAAGAGGCAGAGCTTCCACCTAAGAGTAGCTTGCTGCTTTACCCAGGACACCAAGGCATAATTCCCCTCCCAGCAAAGCCTCCTCTGGTAACCCTATCTGTACTTACTCCAAGGAGCAGCAGCAGCAGTGTCTGCTGTGCCCACTCTATTATTCACACACTAAATAACAACTTTATGTATGCTTTGCCCCTGAAATACATCCTCTGCACAGAAAGTTCACAATATGGATTTTCCAAGCTAAATGAAGCTGTACCAAAATAGATCTGTTAATATTCAGTGAAATTGCCACAGCAGTATCAGCTTCTGGTTTGCACACTATTAGCATACAACTGTTGTCTTCAGAAATACTCATTTTAAAACAGTAAAACCTTCCAAAATTAAAATTACTTAACTTCAGATAGGAAGATGTTGAGATGGGCAGCAGGGGAAAGAAGAGGTAAGGACTCCCTCTTTGCTGGCATAAGTTTGGCTGAGAGAAAAAAAAAAACTTTTTTGAAAATTCAGTATAATGATCTCAATGAAGGTAAAGTATTTGATGCAATTATATAATTTACTTGATCTGGCAAGGTTTTTTTTTCTTTTTTCTTTTTTCCACTAGACTCGTCTACTTGCTGCGCACTAAGAAATCAGAGGCTTTGAATCGTGGTGACATTCTTCTCCTTAGCAGGTCCTCTCTAGCAGCAGTGAACATCAAAGCAGTATGTCAAAAACAAATTAAGAAAGTTCTGTTGTCAGGCGAGAACTCGGTAACTACATATATTACAAAAGCTACCTCCTGAACACTCCCAGCTTTCACCTGGCTGTCACACACGTCTAAGTACCCAACCCATTAACTCTACATACTGGCTTCAAACTCTTTAAATTATACTAAACGTTCAGCCTATAGTAGCATCAACAGCTGGCAGCCCAACCACCCCAGGCATCTATGACCAAAGTAGGACCTTGACTTCAGTAAGATGTTACCTCATCACACCTCTGTTTTCTACCATCTTTTCTTTAAAGAATATTTTGCTAGCGTTCAGAATAATGGTGAATTTTTAAGTGCATTCTTGTTCCAAATAAAGTGAATAGCGATGATCTGGGGCTGCCTGTAGGAATGCTGCGCAATCTTAACTGTTCGGAGAGTACATTTTAGGAAACCTTTTGTAAATATCATGCTGCAATGACTGATCACGCACCAATAATCCCAAACGGTAACTGTGGCTACGTTAAAACCTGGAAAGCTGACCACACAAAAATTCAGCAAAAACTACTCATAATAGATCCAGGTTATCTAAATTACAATGATGTAATTCACTGATGTAATTCTGGTACGGAGTCAATGGAATTAGTCCAGATTTACATAATGTACCAAAGACCAAACCGCTATAAATTGTCCGCAGTCCACTCAGTTTTTTCACTGTGTGCTTGACCCAGCACTGGGAGCAACAGGTCAAGAGCATGAGCAAGAAAGCGTGAACCCTTCCTGTGCCCTGGAGAAGCTTAAAGCTCCGGCAGCACCTCTGGGACACCAACAGGGCCCTGCTCCGCATTGTGAACAATGCTGATTACGCTGCTAGCATTGCTAGACACCGATTAGAGCTGAAATGACACGAGGAAGCTATTTCAACAGGAGGGTAAAGTCAGAAGCGCTGATGGATGCAGAACTGGAAATTAGGAACTAGTTGCTTGAACAGGGCTGAAATAGGGATAATCAGCTTGGTGTCTCCCTGCTTTGCATTGCTGTAAACACAGAGAGGGCTTTGCATTTTTCAAGCAATTTAAAATATTTTTGGCTCCTATCAAAACATGCTCCTAAAGAGCTTAATTTACTTTGCTTGTTTGAAATTTAGAAATGCTGAGATGCCAAAAAATCCCACAGAGTAAGGACAGAACTTTATTTTCAGCTGAAAGCATTTCAGCTGACGACAATCATCTAGAATGGAGAGAAAACCTTTCCAGAACAGTATTTCTGTGATTATCTACACTAAATCCAGAACATGACCAGTGCATGCAAAGCCCACTTGGTCAATTATTTTAGATAATTTGAAAACAGTGAAGTCACAGAGTTTCATGAGGATGTATGGTTTAATTATAATTTCTATTAGTCTAACTAAAACCTCCAGTCAGCAAGTGTAGCTCTGGTAACAGAAGTGTATCAGAGACATGTCCTCAAATGGTGAACACTCAAATGATGCTGTAAATCTGCTAAAAATACACAAGCTTTGCAAATAACTATTGCTTGGATTTGTACACACATACAATGATGTTTGCTTTCACTTCAATTAAAATTTTTTCCATCGTGAATAATCCATTTAACTAATCAACATATGAATTACTCTAAGGAACACTTCATTCAGTGGAAAATTAAATACAAAAAGAGAGCAAAAAGTAATTACAGGAGGACATTAATAATCTGTCGATTTACTCCTTGTCTTTTGCGAAGTATCGCAGAGCACAAGTATTAAGAAACTTTCAGCATTTGCTGGCTGTAGACCAAAAGTAAAAGCTATGCCAAGCAACGTGAAGAGTTCTCACCTTACCAGATCAGTGCAAGAGAATTAATTTTAAAAACGATTTCTGAAGGGTCTTTCTGATGTTAAATTATAGGCTGTCTTTTGGTCTCAGACACTTTGAAGCATCTACAAAGACACACCAATGAAGTTAGTAGAGGGGCTTGGGATTTACACCACTATACATAAAAACAATGCTGGATCTTTTCTTAACAAAACTAAGCAAATAACCAGATGACTGCTTTTTTTTTTTCTCATTTTTTTTATTCATTCAACAGCATGCCTAAAAAATAAACAAACAAATCCAGCAATCACTGAAGTAAGATTTTTTTTCCAGATACCGAAAACCACACTCAGCAATAGTGCCCTGCTTAATAAAACAGCACGCTGGGGTTACTACAGAACAGCCTACACGCAAGTTCACAGAGGAGAAAAAGTTGCTGACCTCAAAAGGTCTGCTTGACTTCCAGCATTATGGTTGGAAATATCTAACGCCTCATGAGGGAACACCAAGACCAGCAGCTGCTTTCCCTCACTGACTCCCACTCCCTCACCCCACCGCTTTTTCAGCAAAAAATACTCATTAGGCGGAGGTGGTTAACTACAAGGCTACAAGGCATGGAGGTATTTTCTTTCAAGAAAACATCAAATGACAAGATAAAGATGGGAAGCATATCAAAACACAACCACAATACAGTCACACAGTCATCTCCTGATATTTGTTAGATGAACATTCTCTAAAAGTTTGCTGCAGATCATAAATAGGTGTTAAAAATAGGTCTAATATCATGAACTCAGCATTTCAGTCCAAATGGTTACTACAAATACATCAGTATTCTAATTTAAAATCTCACCTTCTTCCATTTAAAGATTTGCCCACACTGCAGTTTCAGTGACTGGTCCCATCAAAGGCTTATTTTATACCTGAAGGATTATAAATCTATGCACGATATATGCCATGTGCATATGTCCATATGCCATGTATCAAATGTCCATAGTATAACTCAGGATAGTGATATAATTTTTTTTTTTTTAACAAGAGTTAGGCAACAGCAAAGCAAAATATTTGTACAAAATTAAGGAAATAATTCTTATATTACGGTCTTCAAAGCGTAAAGGGCAAATCTACTGCATTTAATCAGTTAGCTACTCAAAGATGTCAGATTTTTTGGGTAATATTTCCTGTGAGGCCCATAGAGTCTTCGGTTCGTATGAACAGTCTTCAGTTCATAACAGAAAACCCGGTTGCAGAATATCCTTAACGAAAAAAGCTTAGTGTAGAAGTATGGCTAGAGCAACCATTAAGGTGTACGTTAACACGATCAGAAATGACTCATCGTTATATCTGAAAAAGCTTCAAATTCAGAGACTGAGTAACTAAGCCTAGAACTGGAATCACAGTTTTTATTGCCATCACATGAGAAGCAGTAAGTTCAATCTAAGACTTTCAGGAAAATGAGCCAAAAAAAAAAAAAACGGCAAATGGTTTCTCTAAAGAAAAAAAGGTCGTGGGCAGCCATCCCAAACCCTTTTTCATCCCAAAGCGTCCTACAGAGAGTCACGACTAGATTCATTCAAGAGCCAGGAACGAGCTGCATGTACGTTGTATGTGGTTGTATGAAGTTGCTGAACTGAATACTTGCACGTATGCAAAGACTTTAACCTGAGATTTGTGTGTTTCCTTACCAGGCAAAAGCATGGTTTCCCCTTCAACAAACAAATGGTTCAGTACCTGTCAGTTGAGTAACCACTGCCTCTAGTCTACCAAAGGGATCCTGCTATTTTCGAAGTGAGACCATTTTACAGATTAAAAGACACCTAGAACTGCCCCCAGCTTTGGATCAGTAATCCTTGTGCAGGCGTAGGAAAGAGGGAAAAGTAAGAGAGATTTAACTATGAATGAAATGCAAGCAAAAAACCAAAAATGGTTGAAGTTTAATACCTCATGCTTTCCCTTAACCCTCTTTCCACTGCTACAACCTAGGAACAGAGGCTTCCTTGGGAAACAGCTTCTCCACAAAGGGTCATCAGCTTCTAACAGCCCATGACCTGTACCACACAGTCAAGAAGGACTACTCTGATTTAACCTAATAGCCAGAATAGCCAGATAATTATGATTTTTTTTTCCCTCCTTTTACACCACTAGCATTTTCTGAACTCTAATCTGAACGTTATAAAAAACAGCACATTTGCCAGGGTGTTCCAGAAGGGTGATTCATAGCCAGAGCAAACCTCCTCACTGGCAAGCGTGACCTGGCAAGACCCACGGCATCCAAAGTACTCGGGGAAACACCTGCGTTCCCATAGAGTACGACAGGCGGCACATTCCTTCGGTAGCAATAACACTACACAAATTCAGAGGAGGAATGACTCATTCCTCATTCTGCTACTTACAGACCAAACAGAATTGGTTTGAATTTATGATAAAGCTCTTGCTCCAGCTACAAAGCATACCCTGACATTACAATATAAACCGGTATGAATTTCAGCATATGCATTTACCTCCTCTTTTCCATCTACTTAAGGTCTAAGACACTTTATCAGCAATTATATCTCCCCCAATTATCTACTCTTGCCTGTGCCCCCTGTATATTTTGTTTCTTGCAGTGATTTTGGTTGTTTACTTGCTTTCCAGCAGCGTATGATTAACTAGAAAATGATTTCTTTTCATTATCAGTGCCTATTTGAAAGCTCCAAACGAACAACCACACTTCAAGCAGACAAATGAATCAGGCTGACAGCAGCCCCTTCTCCGGGCTCCAGCTGAACGGCTCCTTAAGCACGTGCTGGGGTGAGCACGCAGGGGTCTCTGCTGAACACAGCCAAGGGGCACACCTTGAGTCATAATGCTCTGGAATTACACCCCCAGAAGGTGGGGCTTGGTGGTGATGGGTTTTTTTGTTTGGTTGATTTTTTTTTAAGGGAGAAAAGAAATAAAACCCACAGTCATCCTGTTGTCCCCAAAATATTGTAAATCCCTTCATTCAGAAGTTTCAGAAGTAACTGTCCTCAGGTTCCAGTCCCATCTCTACAGGCTGCCAATGGGTCTGTTTTTCATGTCTTCTACATAGATTACATTGTACTGTTCATATTGATATCTGGCTTATTTTGGGTTGGTAAACAGAGAAAACCAATATCTAAGAAAGAATGAAACCTCTTCTATACTAGGAAAGGAACAAAGTGAGCTTAGATCTAGCTGCAGTCTCTCATTCAATTTTTAAATGAAAGCCTGAACATGAGATCTGGGAAATACTACTTGTAATATCACTGGACAACCAAGTGTGGTTTGAGGGCTGAGGACAAGCAGAAGAGCAGTGTCCTGTGGTTGAAAAAACCAGCTCCACCAACCCACACGGAAGAGGTCTAGCACAGCCCAGAAGACAGCACAGCAAGTGGGGCAGGAAGGAGTGGGCTACAAAGGGCCCTGCTGAAGACTCTCCCTTGTGCCTACTATGCCTTGACAGGTTCCTCCTGAGTTTAGAGCTGATACTGGAGCCGTAAGCAAACCCATACTGCTTGAAGTTGTTTAAAACATCACATTGTTCAGTGACAGAGAACCAGCAAAAAGCCTTAAATTTACAGATCACTAGGTGGAATTCAAACTAGATTCCCAGCCAGAAGAGCAGGGAGTTGAAAAAATGACATTTTAAGACGACTGCCAGTCCTTTCCAACAACGTACACCAGCGAGAAGACAGGTAACACCTGGAGAAAGGAGGCAAATAACTCTTCTAAACTCGCATCTCTTCCTTCCTAGATGGGTTTTGAATATAGTTTCTCTCCCTCACGCTTTCTGGTGTTTCTTCTCCCAATATCTCCCGTTGGCGTTCCTGTCAAATGCCAGCCCTTGAGCACCACGAAATATAGCAGATAGCATTTTCCTCCCACATAAGGATTGCTTGGCAAACCCCTTGTGTCCTCAACAGGAGAGCAGATGCTTTGCTCTGCAGAAAGCCTAGAAATTAACATATACTGGAGAGTGTATCCTGAAACAGCAAACCTGCTCAGAGCTGGTTAGGCTTCCCCCTCACCACTACAGAGCATATTTCCAGGAATACAACCTTACTCAGAACAGGTCTTCAATTCCATGGTGGCTGCCGTTGCAGCTGACTTACAACAGACCGAAGATTTCCAAAGGTAAAAGAATTAACTGCTGCTGTGCTCCTGCTCAACCTCAGTTATCCACATGTGCATGCTAGACATAAGAAGTGACCCAGAGCACTCAACAGGAGTTTTATGTTCATTATAATACTAAATCTTAAAATGCTCTCTTATATGGCTAGTCCAGAAAGAGGCTGTAGAGTCGGACAGAGATAAGTCTTAAGAAAGATACAGTCTAAACATGACGAGCATAGAACTAGGATCCTAGAAAAAATAAAAAAAATCACATTATAAAAACAGAAAGAAATCTGAACTTTTATTTCCTATTTGGAGCAAAATATTGGAATAACAGCCCCTGCTTTATTTCCCAAGTTTGGTTCCAAGTCTTAATCAACTGTCCTGATCAACTGTCCCTTTAAGATAAATCTTATCTAATAAGTCTAAATACTAAAAAACAGAGAGAAGAGCAAATAATCACAGAGTTATCTAAGTTGGAAAAGATCCTCAAGATCACCAAGTCCAACCATTAATCAGACCTACTGAGTCCCATCAATAAACCATGCCTTTTAGTGCCACATCCACACGTCTCTTAAATACCTCCAGGGATAGGGACTCCCCCGTTTCCCTGGGCAGCCCATTCCAATGCTTGACCACCTTCTCCATAACGAAATTCTTCTTAATGTCAAATCTAAACCTCCTCTTCATAATGTCTAATCTAATCTCCCCTAGCACAACTTGAGGCTGTTTTCTTGCATCCTATCACTTGTCACCTGAAGAGCAAAGGAACAGGTGGAAAGCCACTGCTGACCTCAAGAAAACGTATAACAAAATACATCCAGGGAGAAAGTCTTTTTGTATGGGAAATCAGTTTTAAGACGCATAGACTGGTATGAACTGGAATAATGACAGAGAATAAATACACAAGATAGAATATTACATTTATAGAGCAGTAGAATTACTCGGTTTTAGTTTTTTTTATTAAATTATGCAGCCATATAACAGAATTAATTGAACTCAAAATAATTAAATTATATTAGAAGCCAATTAGAAGAACAAACTCTTCAAGCAGACAATTCAATTATGTTACTAGTACTACGGGCTTTAGATACAAGAGACAAATTCAGACCTTTCCATCTCAAGATAAAGTACAGTTAATAAGGTGAACAGATGACTTTTCACACACTAATTGCATAGGTTTGAACTTCATGCATCACCTGACTCATTCTGTCAAAAAAAAAAAAACATGGATTCAACATCAGCATCTCTTCCAGTTAATGACCTAGGGGCAATCCGAAAATTCTTCCCACAGCAAAGCACTGTATAGAGTAATTATGCACAGCATACCCACACCAGTATTTGTGTAAATATATCTTATTGTATACATTGGGGTTGACACAGACATTGACAAGGGTACTTTAATTTTTTTAATTGTCTTTTAAACTCAATCAAAATTAACAGTCATATATTTCTGCTTATGAACGAATACTGGGAAACCTGATGAATATTACACACTGGTTACTCTGGTGTCCCTGATGTTCTGTGCCATATGGGGTGTACCTTTTTTCTTTTGTTTGCTAAACCTTTGGGGAGAAGTGAATCACCTCTAAGCAAGCAGGGAGCGGTGAATTCTTTCCATTTCAAAGGGAATTTTTCCATATGATACTGAAAAACTAACCAGCAGGGGAATACTGCACCATTTGTTACCCTTTTTATTCTATTTAGAGATTCTCTTTTTCAATAAACTGCTCTTTTTAACTGAAGTCCTGGCCACAAGGCTGTTTGATTTCATCAGGAATAAATGGAGTGCTATATATAAACCGTTTCATCTGTTTTTCTAAAGAGGTCTGTCTGTGGTTGCAATGTAAGTGGACACGGGGAATGCCATCAGCAAAATCAATGGAAATATCCCACATAACAGCTTGAAAAGCAGTGCTTTGAAAAACAGTTTAAGGATGACAAGATCATTGCATAAACCTGCTGCAGCCTTATCGGTCTTTCAAAGGGTTTATGTAAATGTATTTGGCATGAAAAATATTACTGCACACGTTATAAATGACACCTCTTAATATGCAAACATTACAGTCGCCTACATTTCTATGTATCATTATAGCAACCAAAATGAAAAGGTACTCCTAGTCAGTACTCATCAAATTGACCAAAGCCCGTAGGGACATACTGTTGTATTTGGTTCCCAAAGGTAGTCCTTTCCACCAACATTAGGGAAATAAAAAACATGGAATAAGACAGCAGAACTGACAGTGGTCTGACAATGGTCCATCTGATTTCTGCAACTGAACACTAGGTTTAAAATCTGTAAGGAATACCCAAGAATACCCAGTTACACATGAAAAGAAACATTACTAAATATTCCAGCAGAGTAACGCACCTAAACCTGAACTGCACCTAAACCTGAACTTAAATTTTGAGACCAAAATGTGGGCTTAAACACTCCCATGGACTGGAACCATAACATTTGGTTCGTCGTTTCACCTTCTGTCCAATATTCAATATTTCATAGCACATATTGTGCTACCCCAATTTGAGCTCAGAGAAGTTGTGGAGTCACAACTCTTGGGGATACCCAGGTCTGCTCCAGCTGATGCTCCTTTGGACTGGGGGGATGGACTGGACAATCTCCAGAGGTCTCTGCCAGCCTTGAATATTCTGTGATTCTGTACAGTTACACTTTCAGATAAACTCAGCAGAATGAGGCTTTATCCCATTTAAATATTGGTGCTTGAGTGGAGGCTTTTTTCCAGAAACATAGGTGGGCATAAAGAAAACCTCTACAGAACTATGCATTTCATGTGCATGCACAAAAACATGAAGTGGTTTGATTTTGGCACAGTTAGCATTACTTGCGTGGGATACTTTAACAATAATAATAAAAAAACACATTTACATAAGAATTGGCAAGCCTTGTGTGCCACTATAAAAGATATACCTGTGTAGGCTACAAGAGGCTAAAACAGGGAGATTTGAAAAGGGAAAATCATTTTGTTCAGTCTGTAAGACTCTTCATTATTCAGTGCTGATAAGCTGCAGTCAAATACAGGCTAGGCAGTATTTTGAGCAAAATCCTTCTTTGTTAATGTTTCAGGAACTTTCTACTTTTCATGAAAGTTTGAAAGAGTGCCAATTACACAGTTCTCTAAAGCAATCAATGAGTAAAGGGAGGACAATTTGGATAACGTATCTTTAAAAGCATTCTTAAATACATTGAAAGGAGAGGAGAGCTGAAGAACATTTACAATGGGATACCTTAGAATACACACACACAAAATGTTATTTCCCTCTTGTCTTCTATACTATCTTCATGAGTAAGGTCTGTCTCAGGTCTACAGTGTGGTCAGAAAAAGCCTAGTTATAAGACAACCGTTGACATAACTGTGTTACCAAAACCCCTAGCATAAATGCATCCGTACAGCACACCACAGTGTTAACCTAACACTGTGAGATACGACATCAAAGCCTACTTCAGGAATATACAAGATAAACATGCTAACATGACCCAAAGGGCACCATAGCCCTTTTTCTTCTCTTTCTTTCAATTCCTGATGTGTAAGATCCCGAAGCCAAGGAGGCACAAAAGGGCATTTCTAACCTTGTGCTGTCCTAACCTCTTCTCCCCTCATCACATACATCATTCACGAGCCACCAGTTCGTTGACCACCTAACACCCACCATATGCATCATTCACAAGGTCTTGTCAATTCACGTACAAGCCAACGTCAAGCTCACAACTTCAGCAGTTGTGCCAGGTCCACATTAGCAAAGGATAAGTGGATATGTTCATTTAAAATATTATTCCAACCAAGCCTTGATGGACTCCAACTACTCTGCACGCACTGTATTTTGGTTCACGTACCCCATGGTTCATCCTGTAAATAGTTCAGCAAATTTTAGCTTTAAGCCTCTCTGAAGTCTCACTGAAATAAAAGGTACACAAAGTGTTTTCAGGATCTGATTATCTTCCTGTTTATCTTTTTCTTTCAGCATCAATTCTAAATTATTTTATATTCACATAAAAATATTTACATATCACAGAAAAACATAAGGACAATTTTTGAAATACATTTGGCTTTTTTTTTTATACCCAAAATGAATTATTTTTAATTCTCCTGAACAATAGATATTAACTACTTTCTATTTTCATTTCTGAATCTGGAAAGCAGGAAGGAGTGTTTTTTATTTTTATTTTTTAACCTTTTCTGCTTTGACCCCCCTCCCCCCCCCAGTATCCTTATGCTGAGGCACACTGCTATTTGCCAGGAGGTAAGAGGGAAGATGAAATCAAATGGGAGATAAGTCACACAAATGGAGAGGTAACAGACTGTGAAGTGCACTAGCCAAAGAAAACAAGTACATACATAACACTTTCTTCCTCTGCGTTAATTTTTTTTCAGATGACTTTTCTCCATTTTACACCAAGTGCTAAAGACCAGTAACCACTTTTAACAAAGTGATCCCATGACCGGGGCTATACTGAAAGGGTGATTTTAGAGGTTGAGTATTGCAACTACCTATCGGAAAGTCCTACTCATTAAGATTAACTGGAGGTAAAAGCGAAAACATGCTGAGGACAAGTTAAAGTTAACATATAATAATGCAAATATTAGGAAACGCCAACCCCTTGAAAGTGCTTAGATTATTGCCTGTACAATTACGTATTTATCATATTCTGTGCTTTAAGGCAAAATAGTATTGTCCAATGCACTCAGAAAATATTGCAAATCTCTCTTCAGATTTCACATCAGAATATCTGATTTATCTTAAAAAGTCACAAATTCACAAAGCAAATCTCTGAATTAAAAGAAAGCAACATTTTCCAGCTGTGCAACACATGAATTTGGGATGGTGAGTCCAAGCATGCACATCATCGTCCCCTGCCTGTTCTGCATGCAGACACTGAAGCAAAAGTTGCTGCCCAACTTTGCACACCCTGGAGGCATGCTGCTGGTCTGTCCTTCACCAGCGTCCCAAGCTGTAGACATAACTTTTTGCTCACGTTGTGCACCACTCACAACATGACCTGTGCAAGGCAAAGGACCCAAAGAATGATACCTAAGAAATACAGTATTGGTGTAGTAAAAGAGCCATAACACATATGAAGAAAATTTGAGGACAGACTAATAACCTGAATTCTAACATTAATTCTCCTTTTCTTGACTTCACATCCTTACTTTCTTTGCAAATGAACTGTTTTGTTTTCCTTGACTTTTGTATCCTCATTTTTCCTTGCTACAGCAAAATATACAGCTGTTACTTCATGACATGAGGGTTAATCATGATAGCAAATAAACTGTGGGAAATGAAAATCCCTGAGTTTATCTATTCTTAGGTATGGACAGAATGCAATGTAGAGACCACACAACCATGTGTGTAGAGTTATTTGGGCATATTTTTGTGCCATGGAATTTCACCATGGCAAACTCCACTGTAGATTAAAAGGGAGTGGAACTCAGTCAGCAGAGCCTGAAATTCAGATAATTGAACAGAGCAGTAAAGCTTCCAGAAGATTCAAATGTGCAAATAGGTATTTGCAGGTTTGGCTCTAAGATAAGTCTCTGAGGCTGAGTATCTGCATTTTGCTGCTGTTTCTTTTCCCTCAGCCTTCTGTAGAAAAAAATTATTTAAGTCAGAAAAAAAATCCTTCCACAAAAATGTTTCCATTCATTTGGGTAATGTTCAGTCATAGGTAATCAACAACGTTCAGTAGCAAAAAAGCAGACATTTACCACTTGATTTTCCAGGCACTGAAATTTTCTAGCAAATGAAAGTCATGATTAAAGTCATACAGGACCATTAGCCTAAGTAGAGGTAGATGCAGCACCGCACTCTCCCACAGCAGTCAACTTGGCCTTTTCAAATGCAGATTGTTTTCAAATGTAGAACTTTTTCAGATAATCCCATATACGTGCACCAGGATGTAGCCACCCAGCACTAACCCGTATCTGCCTGGATCAGTTCCAGGAATGGCTTTCATCCTTTACTCTTCCATATTAACAGCTCTTACGGATCAAATTCTGGAAGGAGTATGGTACATTTGCATACAAATGAGCAGTGCTATAATCTGGTAGTGTCATCCTCTGCCTCCTCTGGATAATTCAGACTCTATTTTTATTTCTGCAGCAGATTATCTCTGTGTTTCAAGTAAGCAGATATATTGAAGGTCTTCCCAGGTGATAGCCTGATTCTACTGATGAGACAATTGATATTTCAGCTCAACTGGAGATTGTGTCTTTAAAATTAAAAAATGAGGCTGGTAACAAAGTGAGACAAAATGTAAACTGCAAATTTATGAATTTTAGATTATGAGAAAGGGCTATTAATCAGAAAATTAAATATTTACAACGTTTTGTCTCAGCAGGGGCTAAGTGCAGTATTTCAGGATTTATTTATAACATAATTACAGGGAGTGGAGCTTTCAGATACACCCTCCCCCCCTTTCAAGTACAAATTTCAAGTTCTGACCTTCCTGTACTGCAGAAATACCAACTACCTTTTTCTTCCTTTTTTTTTTTTTTTTTAAATGTTGTAAGGCTTTCTAGGTAAAGCAACAGATTCAACCACAGTTACACATGAATAATACAGTATATACCAATATAAGCAGGTGCAATACTTCAAGAAAATTCAGAACTCAGGAGGGTAAGCCTAGGTATAAATTAAACTGAAATCAGGTTACTAAAATGCTGAATATCTTGCTTTAAATCATTCCTTTGTCCCAAGCGATCGTAGGGCAATACTGCCTCACATATTGTAAAAGCTCCCTGAAATCTCATGCATCATTCAAAAATTTTGCTTATCTATCTGTTTAAGGATTAATGTCTATGGCATCTTCCCCCACTCTTTTTAAGCTATCAGGGACTGATGACTTCTGCTGCGTAGCAGAGAATTCCATTACGAACTGCACCACAAAGGGATGGTTGTGTCCCTGCGCACCCCAAGGACCAAAGACAAGATCTGGCTTTAGGAAGGATGACAGCCTCTTCTTTCTAAACAGCCACCATCCTCCATAAAGGAAAGAATACACCACAAGGAATGGCTTTGCTAATCCACTGAGAGCTCTGCAGAAGACAGATAGTTCATGTATATCAACTACATATTTCTGATCTCAGAAGAAAGCTAAACGCACAAAATTTAACATTTGATTCAGAACTCTTAGCATTTGAGGGTTTCCATCTTTAATGTCAGACTTGTTTCTGATCTTTACAATATTTTGTAAATTCACCTCTTGTTCAGATGAGCTCATGCGATAAAAAATTCCTGCATGAAGCCTTCAGCAGTCTGCTGGGTCTTACTTGAGCATCAAACTCAAGAGCTCTCGCTCTCCTTAAGGTTTGGGCTAAGGAGGGGATGGTGCTTATTATTTCTACCGCTAGTCATGTTAGTGAGACTTAGCTAAGATGAGGATCCCAATGTGCTAGATTTTGTGCAAATACACTGTGACAGACTCCCAGAAGTTTACGATCTACAAACAAAAAGATGGCAAAAGGGAATTAATGCTATTCACATTTTATGAAGGGAGGTAGGGGTGGAGGGAAGAACACAAAAAAAAACATTATCACCAAAACAGTCACTACAAGACTGATCAGTTGGACATGGCCTTGAGTCTTGATTTATTGCTTACTGAAAGACTGTCTGCCTCCTCTGTGAGCTTTTATAGATAATGGTGAGGAACACCACAGGTCCTGAGAGCTTCTGGTCTCCCACTACAAGGGGAGAAGCATCCCTGGCTGTAAAGGAGCAAGCTGGAAAAAAAAAAAAAGACCTTTTATCCACACACAGAAAGCTCCATGCAAATGAAAAGAGCAGAAATAATTCACTGTAAGGAAATGACTGAGAAACTACCTCATCTAATCACAAAAAGAAAGACAGACTGGAGAAAGCAAATCCTCTACATTCAATGTAGAAACCAAACTGGCTAGGCTGAACTGACACCAAAGATGCAGCTCCCAGGAGAGCCTCTAAACCAACAAGAGTTTACTCTGAACCTTGTATTTACCACAGCTGCTAAATAATCAATACCACATGTGCTCATCTTTTTTTCAGTTTCAGAAGAACTCAGCTGTTCAGCCAGGCATTTTGCTGCTGAATAGCAGAAATGTTGCCATTGTCCCTGAAACAGCCCTAATGGATGGGAGCCTGACCTATCCTGTGGTTACGCTGGCTTAAAATAACACCTTCACCTTCTCCCTTGAGCTTATTGGCAAACTTGTACTTTTAATTTAAGTACCCTTACAGTTCCTTTTTCCAGGCTGTAGCAATGCAGGGTCATTATTTCTTTCACCTTGTGGGACAGCCCGAGCAGGATGTCAGCTTCTATCAAACCGCCTTCCAGCCACAGCGTTCCTTGCCTTTCTTTCCTACTTCCCTTGAAAATATTTGGTGGTTTTGTGCTTCTCCTTTCCCCTTCAAATGGCATTCACAACTAAACTCAGACCATGTTATTACTAACCGCTGCCACATAAAACCCCAATGACTGGCTTAGCAGATTAATGTTTACAGTGCGCAAGACTGAAGTGCCCGCAAACTGCTAAGCAATCGGAGAAAGAAATGATGAACAGCTCACGCAGACGATAATCCTTACAGTAAAACTGACTCTTGAAGGGAAGTAATGACCAGTGCCTTTTCCTTCCCCTAAGGAATTAGTTTTCCATGGGCTCAGCAGACCCTCCCTGAAGCTGCTAAGCGCTCAACCTGCTGCAGAGAAAGCAGCAAGGGCACAACGGCCTCCTTGCCTCTTAAGATCCTCTTGGCTTTAACATCGAGGATCAGCATTAATAAATAACTTGGTTAGTAAGAGCAAGTTTAATGAGCTAACATCAATTACCTCATATTTGCTGCAGGCTAAGAGCACACGCATAGAAAATGACCGTGAATTGGAGAAATGAGCAACAGGTCTTCGTCCTCCCAGATCTGTTCTTGTGTCCGAGAGCCTGTGCAAGCGCTCACCACCTTGTAGTGTTTAGGGAGTACAGCCCCAGTCCAGTCTCACTGGCTCCAAAATGAGACAATTTCAAAATTAGGTCACTTGCAAGAGATTAAAGCCTATTACTGGCTTTTATCAGTGCAATTCCAACCTTTGAACACCTGACTCAGCTTGATGCTTCATCATTAGCCTGTACTGATATTTTTATTTCAATTTCTCTAAAAGTAATAGAGTAGAAAACACATTTTCTTATTTTTTTTTTTAGCACCTGTCAGTGTCATATGTGAAATGGACGTGGTTCTTCATAGCTGCAAAACCTGACACACATCTCCATGCTTATGTGCAACAACTCTACCAAGCGAACCTTGTTAATGAATCCCTTACTACACGCCAATCACTGATCTAAACATTATTTTTAAAGCATTCTACAAAACCATAGGCAACTGGTGGTGACTTTGCACTTAACATGAGTTAGCACTTCTGGCTAGTCTTTTTACTTTTGAACACCATCTATTATTACAAGTGCTAATTACAAGTTGGTTTGGAGGCTCCCAGAATAAATGCAAGCAAACCAGTCATTCTGTAGTATGAAAGGGAGGAAAACCCACTATGTGGTTGTATGATTAAAGACTAGCTCCCAATGCCTGTGCATGAAGTACAGAATTCATGTCACACAGCCCAATTTAATTCAGGAGTTTTGTGACATTTGTGCACTCCGTATTTCATCTGTCATAGTGTTCTTTCACAATTTTTAAAATACATTATGCCCACTCATTTCAACACTAGAACAGGTGCAACATGCCAAGCAACAGCCTAGTACAATTCTATTTCAGATAAAATGTAAGCATTTCATGAGTGAGAAGACGGCTTACCAGCCTGTCAGATGCTTTCAAGTTCAACGCACCAAACCATTTGGGCATTGGACTCTTCTCTCAGTTAGGATTAAAGATATCATGACACAAAGAAGCTCAATCCAGAGCTACTTTTTCAGTAGAAATAAAATGTGACAACTGTCATCTGCCCTTAATATGCAGTGTGCAATACAAGATCCTATAATACTATAGAAACATTTTTTTATTACTAACTGATCATCTTAAAGAAAAAGCCCTAAAAGACAACTATTGCATAGAATATTTTTAAGGATGTGCATCTTTTCACAGATACATTACTTAGTTTAAAGCTAAAACCATGACTGATTCTATTGAAATCAGAAGATAATTTTCACAGCCTTTGGTGGGCTCAAGATTTGACCCAAAATTTGTGGTTCACCCTCAAAGCAACTGATGAGGCGACAAACTCAGTGTGATAGCAAAGCCAATTCTTGCACCTTGCTTGGGCACTGTACATCAAGAAAAGGAGCAGAAGTAATGCAACCCTTCCTCTCATCCACAACTGCCACTGCACAGGCTGTGCAAAGGGGCCAGTTTACCGCTGTCCTAAAGGAGACACTGGAACAACTGTCCCAAAATACAGAAGCATTAAGCAGCCTTCGGCCCCACTGGCTTTACTGATGCCACACCAGTTCTCCTGAGAGCACAATTCAGCTCTCTTTCTTAGGGTTGCCTGCCCAGGACCGCAGGAGCTGGGATTGCTGCTGAAGGCACACTCTCAGCTCAGTGCTCAACTCAATTGCCACTCTTCCAGCTGAATACAGATCAGTGCTGACAGGCTCTGAAGTCAGTCTCATCCCAACACTAGGCTGCAAAAGAAAAAAGAACCTCAACCAATCCATAAGAGAAAGTAATTGCATAGAAATGCTGTCAAGTTAACACTCCAAAATTAATAACTTATTTTGCACTATTAAAATGCATAGTAGCACTGTTCCCCTACAGGCAGAATACAAATCAAGTTTAAGGAGGATGAGCAAAAACTAAATCGATTTTCACCGAGCTCCACACAGATGAATTCACTGCTTAGATTTAACATTCATTATTTATCTTCTTCCTTTAGAAAATGTCCTAAAACCTAAAAAATATAACAGGTGACAAACTCTGTACCTGTTCTAAGCTCTAAAATGTAGGCAGCCTACGAAACAAACCAGCAAACGCACCCATGCGTGCACCTCCAAGAAGAGCCATTAATGCAGAGCAGCTTTTTCTTTTCCATAATCCTAACTGAATGCATTAATTTCCCAGGAACTTAGTGTAGCCTAAGAGATTTTTATGCAGTGTGTTTAATAGGTATAACTCAGCTCCATTGCACTTACATTTTCATCTCTCCACAGTCCATACATAAGCAGAAAAATGACAGCACTTGCTGAGTTGTCTGCTCATGTAAAGGACTGGTGTGGGGCACTTTGGGTAGTCAATTCAGCAATCACATTAAACGCTACTTCAATTTCCCTTTCCCCAAAGGGAAATACTGAAGTAATTGATTTTGTGAAAATTCTGCAGTCTTTCATTAGAACAACGACAGACAATTTTCAAAGAGCTCCGACAGTATCGAAAGACAACACTGGGAGAGGAGCATCTGGCTACCCGAGCACACAGCTACCGGCAGCCAGCCCTAGGGTGCCATTAACTGCTACCAGTTCATCTGCCTCAGCCTTCCACGTTTCTCTCCTCAGTTAATGTTTCAGTAGTACTTTGAAGCAATGTACAGATTATCAATACTATTGCCACTGGATACCCACCTAGAGGTAAAAATAAAATATTCCAAGGGCTTACAAATTTCATTTCTTCAATGAAATGGAAACTTCAACATCTGGGACAAAAGGAATGTGCTTTTTTTCAACTGCAAGAGATTTTTTTATCCAATAAACGCTGGGTGACCAAATTACCAAGTTACTACAGTCTGCACTGAGCTGTTACAGTTTGTGCCATGCTCCTGGTCACACTGGATGATGCCCAATGTAGACATTCATAAAGAACTTCTCATCACTGTTCACACTGACATTAGCAAATAGCTGAAATAAATACTAGCAATAAATGAATTTTGTTTTGATATAAAATCAGATGATCTACTTTCTACTCAATCTACTCATCTACCTTCTTTCTCAAAATGACCACGTAAGCCTGTTAGCTTTTGTAACTTTCGATCTTTTTTTTTTTAATTAACTTTGTTCAAATGGTTTCTTTAAGGTTTTCAAAAACCAGAGCCACTGATTTGAGTTTGTTTCCTAGTAGACTCCTAGAGAACAGCATCCAAGACCAAAGCCCCACAGATAACGACAGAATTTACCAGCACTGGCCATCACAGGTCTGCTGAAAAAAATTAAAATCAACTGATGTTAAAATAAGCCTATTAATCACCATTGAGCTTGGTGTCCTAACAAGAACTTAGTACAGCTCCAAGGCATCAACCAAACCAAAACAAACCACCATTTACTTCCAAAACAACTCAACAGAGGCTTCCAAAGCCATGGAAAATGTGACTACTGAACGACAACTCAGATGAAAAATAAGCTGCATTTCTCAAGTGAACTAAAGAAAGTAAAGCACTAACAAAAATAGGTCATAACAAAAATAGATCCTGCCTATAAAAAGAGCTATCAAGTCCTGGCCACGTGCAGATCTATTTACTCCCAACTGAAAATTCCTGGAAGCCATCACTTAAAAAGCAAGGCTAATGTTCCCACTCTGGTGGGAACATTACTTTTCAACACCATCAAATGGGAGGAGGCACAAAGGCAAATGGGGTCTTGATGGACATTTTCTTCCTCCTTACAGTGAGAGCTCCAGCTTTAATCTCCTTGCTCTCACCACACTGGAACACCACAGCGATAAAAGGGCAGCCAGAGCCAGCTTCCTTCATGCTCCCTCCGGTCAAGTCAAAGCATTTAACTACACAATGCTTTTTATAAGATTTCGTAAGCAAAGTTCCTGCCGTTAATACCTTTTGCAAATGGTCATTACTATTAGCACCATTTTTTTCCAAGTAAACATCTATTAGATTCCCTACGAAACATTTCTTTTCCAACTGACTGAAGCCATGTAGCAACAGCTGACCAGTTTCAATTTCTGAATTTCTTCCATTTATGAGCTAATACGGAAGCCACAATTGGGTGGTTTGATTTGTAAAAACAGCAGACAGCACCTTTCCTCATAAATGGCCATCTAAAGAGTAAGCAAGTACTATCTAATTGAACAGAAAGCTAATTTTTCTTACCTAAATTTGTTCAAAATAGTAAAAAGAACTTAAGCTTTCACAGTATTTTCTTTCTTTAAAAAGACCTATCAAGGTAAAAATTTGGTTCTTCAGATGTCAAAAGCAACATCCTCTCATGCGTTTAAATGCTCCTATTAAAATATTAAATTGCTCCATAGAAATCAAATTTATCTTGTAGCATGCCGCAAGACAGAAAGACTGTCACAGCTGAACTGTAGATGGATTTTCATCCATCATTTATAGGGACACTAAGGTGGTGGGGCCATATGAGAAGCAAGGTCTGGTATCCTATAAAACAGTAACTTCTGCATCAAAGCAGAGTCTAAATTTTATAAGTCTTCATGGTCACAGGAGACTCAAGTGTTATCTAAAACTCTCATATGGAGAATGAGGTAAAATATATTTTATTACTGTTGTGTCACACGTCAGAGAACTAAAATTAAATAAAGCATTTCATATTAAAAGTTTTTTTTCCTAAATGAAGAACATACCCATGGCAGTTGAGAAAAAAAAAGGAAAGAAATAAGATTTATGTCAAAACACTGGGACACAACTTGAAGGCTTGAAAACAGGGAAAACATGCATCAGTGAAACCAGCATCATAAAGATATATTAAGTGATTCTTAGAAGAATGAAAAAAAAAAATCCACCCTGAGTCTCGGCTAAGCCATCTATACTAAGCAACACGTGATAAAAGATTAAGAAAACGACAGTGAAACTGGAATTGGGGCACAAATTCATGCAAGTAAATAAACAAAGACTACTGGTCCGAAAATAATAAGCAACACTTTGCACTTACGTAGCATTTTTCACATTCAAAACACTGCAAAAACACCAACTAACCAAAATCAAAACATACTATGCCATTAGAAAAAAGCTGCAGTTCAGCTCAAGCTATATCAATAATTACAAATGCAAGTCACAGAATGAAGTTCAAAGAAGCAGACAATTTCCTTCAAATGGAAGTTACTTCTCGCCTTATCAAGCCAACTTCATAGAAAATTCAGTAGGGTCAGCCAGTTAGATTGCATCTCTTGGATCATACAAGCTTATTCTGCCTGTTAGGAAGCAGGCTTTTCCTCTAGAATCCTCTCAAAAGTGCTTTACCTTGTCTAACTTTGCAAACCTGCAACAATCCTGTCCCTCAGTAAGCCTTCAATCAAATTTTGTCTGTATCCTTTATCAAAAGCAAATACTGCTGTCTACAGCCTGCAGCTAAGACTGAAGAATTGATTTTAAAATAGTATTTGAGTAATTCTAAAGTAACTTTAAATTTCAGTGCTTTACATTTTAGTACCAATGTCATCATCATTTTAAATCATGTACCAATACTGAGGTATTTATGCACAAAGTCCTGCCAAATAATCCAATTTGGATGCCAATTAATCTAATTAATTTTGTTCTCCTAGTTAAAAAAAAGTTTCTTGGACAAGAATCTGCAGATCCCATCAAGAAAACATTAGTAAGCATCCCCGTGAGTCATAAATACCAAATATCTACTCAATCCTGCTAACGAAAGATCCCACCAAGGTTATTTCCGTAAAGCATTCTCCATAACAAGATAGGTTTAATCAAGTGTTACCAAAAAAATTCTATTTTACAGCCAAAGGAGATGGAGCTCCAAATTCACATGAAGGTCTGAAGCTTCGGTTGAGGTTGGTGGGGACCTCTGGAGCCATTTGGTCCAACTGCTTGCTTAAGTAGGGCCACCTAGAGCAGGTGGCCCAGGACTATGGGCTTTTGTAGATCTCCAGTGCTGGAAACTCTATAGCCTCTCTGGGCAACCTGTGCTAGTTGCTCCATCGACCCTTGTAGCAAAGAAGTGCTTCCCGATATTCAGGAGGAACCTCCTGTGTTCCAGTTTGGGCCCATTGCCTCTTGTTCTGCCACTGGGCACCACTCAGCGCTCTACTCAGACAAAGAAAAAAAAAAATCAGCCTTCCCAAGGTCTTAAAGGAAAATGAAGACGAGTTTGATATTTCAAAGAAAATTTAAGTAAAAAGTAACCTCATTTATGTTCATGTCTGAATTTCTTTGCCAAATTTCTGTTTTTCTGTTTCCCAAAACAATGTTTTATAGGTTTTATCCTTTTACCTACTTTTGAGTATTGGCTTTTTTTCTGATCTTTACAAATTTCTCCTACTAGAATCTCCTTCACCTACTCCTTGAATCTTAATGAGTTCTCAATGGAACATACTAAGTTGCATCATTTCCATACATTTATTTTACTCCATTCAACAATACGGATATTAGGCATTTAATATCTTATTAAACCTCTCTTACTAACCTAAAAAATTGCTTACCATTCTCCAGGTAGACAAATATTACTGAATCAAGGGATCTGCCAGGTGAAATCAGAGTAAAGTAGCCCTATCAGGAAACACAGATGTCTTTATGCCACTATACCCAACATGATCAAAGTTGGGAACATGCACACCTCTATCAAGATCCACAGGTCTTCCCCTCATGCATTAGATCTTTCTGATAAAGGCAATCACCAAAACTACTTGTTGGAAAACAAATCAATACTTCAGTACATCAGTATTACTCTGAGCAGGTTTGCAAAACGGCACATACCTATAACTTGGTCAAGAGAGAGAGAAATCAAGTATGCTGCCTGCATAACACATTTTTAAATGGTCACCTTTCAAGTCAAATAAAGATTATCTTATTTCTGTATCTTATAAATAAAAGCTGTAGATATGAGAAAAACATCTTCAACACAGTTACTTCAAAAATATATTTCCATTAACTCGACAAGTGAACTGCTTCTCTGAATTGTCAATCCTGTAACAAGCCCCCACAACCTTCTAGCGAGCAGGTAAGTAACTTCTGCCCAGTTCTAAGGCTTGATGCTGTTTAAAAAAAACTTCTCCAAACTGCACGGGATGGGGTTACTGAGCATAGGCACATGCCTCTTCACCACAAAATTCACTAAACAGTTAGGGTCTCAAAGGAAGACTGATTCTGGAAGAAGTCAAAGTACGCTTGCCGTATTTGTTGCTTTTCTTCCCTAACTCCCCTAAGTGGAAAAGTAGCTTCCCCGTGGACCCTTCAAAGCACGAGCAAAGGCATGGCTGTGACAGAGACAGCTCTGGGGACTCCCCAGGACCAGGGCCACCAGGTCAGGTGGCACCCCAGAGGACATGCACACGAAGGCTATGCACTTCCAGTAGGGAAACGCGGCTTGCCAGAAGAAGAGATTTAGGGCAAGCCTCTTGCAAGGCCTGTGAAGACGTGGTCAGAGCCAAGCAATCCGGCACCTCTCAGCGGTAACCTTGTCAAACCAAACTCCCTTTTCTCCCATGAACAAAGAGATCTCGGTTGCAGCTCCCACCTGTACGTACAGCGCTCCAGGTCTGCCAGTGCGATTCTGACAGACTGACTGACTGAGCTTTTGAAGCTGTTCAACGTCTTTTATCTGCGTACGTGCGTGCTGAATGCAGCCATCCTTCATGCTGCAAAAAATCATCATCTGTCGCCGCTGTTTTGACAAATATTACACGGAACAAAGAAGTAGGAACTGTACTGGGAGTCCACGTCAGGTCCTCTATCCATCACCGGTTAAAATGTCCCCCACTAGACTCTGTTTCAAAGAAACACATAAGCTCTAACTATAATAAGTGGTAATTGGCATTATTACATTGGCCACCATTCACAGCTGTAAGGGGGTGGAAGAAAATACGGAAAACAGAAACCATCATTATGCCACTGTGTGGGTTTTCGTTTCTATTATGTGTACTTCTTGTGCCTCTAGTCTTAAAATGGATATAAGGCAACTTGAAAACACATCGAGAGTACAGAAAAAAAAAGAAAATTCAAATGGATGGAATAGATTAGGTTCTGTATGAGCTACAGACTAGCACTATTGAAACGAGGAAAATAAATCACTATAAAGGGCTTTCACATAGGTCTATTAAATAATGAGTGGCATGGAATAAATAGGTAACAACTGTTACTGCTTTTTGCAGTGCAGAAAATGAAGGTCATTGAAGCAAATGAGACGGATGGATATTCAAACAACAAAAGAATGTACTTTTTCACAGAACTCGTAGGTAAAATGTACAGTTCATTATATATGTCAAAATTTTAAACAGATGCAAAAAAGCAGTTAGGTAAAAGTGGTGCGGACATAAAGTCTGCGCACCTGGCCCAGGAAGCTCCCGAGCTACAGACTCCTGGAGAGCAAGGGGCTGCGTTGGGAAAGTATAACTGTGAGCTCACCAGTGCCTCAGCTCTCTCCTACACGTTGGTACCAGTCATTTCCAGAGAGGCAGGACGCTGCCATCTGCACATTTGATCTCATACTCTATGGATGCTCTTTACTACTGTGGACAAAGCCTTCAGCATCTAGGACTGCATGCTGTCCTGTCTCAAATTGGAGACACGCAGGCAGCCACAAATTAATTCTAAAAATTGCCAGTTGCAATTGCCAGCAACAAAGCAGACAGCTGCACATACACCTGTTTCTACAACACACCTCAGCACAGCCTTACCAGGCCAAATGCCCCAAACCACAGTTACAGTGAATACCCTAACACCTTGCAAGACTCCTTTCATTGCATTGCCTCCAGAAAGTCCAGGCAGAAAACTCTGACCCAAACAAATCCATCAGTAAGCAGTGGAAGTCGAGTTGGCACACCAGAAAGTGGAACAGAACTGTTTCAGAAATATCTATGGGCTCTGGAGCTGATGTAATTGAGATGAATCAGACCAGCAAGACAAACAGACACTAATTGCCAACTAAGGCTGAAGAGCTCCTCGAATTCCAAAATGAGAACGGAAACTACCAGGAATACAGGAAAAACGGAATTTGTAAATGCCAAAATGACAGATAAAGTGAAAAAAATACTGTTGACTATTGCTGTTCCATTTTCAAACAGCAGCTTATCAGAAAGCTCTGAAGACTGCGGTGTGTTTCATCACAGCCACAAGCCAGTACCACACTAGTCGTTTTCCGAAGTCTCACATAATACTACCAGTGAAGAACAGGAATTGAGATATGCTAAATTTAAGGTTACATACCAGGGTGTAAAAGACTCTTCCTTTCATCATCCTCCTTTTACACCACACTCCTGTATAGTTGAGCATAGGTAGCATCAATCCTTGTGTTCAAAGCTACAGCGAACAGAATGGGGCTTCCTATGGGTATGATGAATTTTGATTTATGAAGACAGCTTAAGGGCCAAGAGAGCTTCAATAAAGTCAAAGTTCTGCTTGATGCAACAGAAATTGCTTCTTTATATACTCTTAGCTATTTTAATTAATGTATGTTTCAAATGAAAACAAGCAACTTCCAGCTTTCCCAAGCACACATTTCACATAAACAGATTTAAAAGGAATGAAGGGAGAACGGCAGAATATGGTAACAACTGAAAACATTAAAATATTTTTAATGCAAAAGGGTGTTATTGCAAGGGGGGAGAGGGAGAGAAAACTACAGGAATGTTACTTGAGAAAAACCAGCAGTGGAACTAAAGATATACTTATTATTATTGCTAACATTAAAATACATACCTAAATAGGGCAAGTGGAAAAAATAACAGTCAGTAAGAATTCCATAAAGCAGCAACTATGCAAAGCAGAAACCAGATGTAGATTGCCAGAAGGTTTAATAAAGGAACAGCATAACGGTCAGGGTGTGTTTGTTTTCAAATGGGTGGATCCTACCAAAAACACCAAGCCACGTGTTAGGCTTTTCTCCAGCCCTCACTAACTGAACCTGCTTTGGGATGACAACTTGGCCCAGGTGAAGTACTACAGTTTGGATTACAGACCTGGCACCAACACAGATTTCATTTAAATGATCTTATAATAGGTAGGGTCTATCCGTGGAGAAATACTTAATTAAAAATAGGATGTTTTAGAGAAGCATTTGTATTTGGTCTTCACTTGTCCATAGCCTTCAGACAGCTACAAAGGGTTTTCTGGGGAAAGAAGAGAAGAAATCAGCAACACCAGAAAAATCCAAAGCCTCCAAAGGAGGCATCTTTTTCACATTCTAGACCTCATCCTGCAAAACATTTTGGTAGGTGGGTCTTCTGTGCGCAGTGGGTGGGATAAAGGCCCTGATACCATAAATCCAACCAGAGAAAGCAGACCTGTGTTTTGGAAAAGCAGCGTCCTGACTCGTACCAGCACCACAGGCCCCCTCCTTGCAGCCAGCAGTCCCTAGGCAGGCAGAACAACCCAAAGGCAAGGGGCAGGGAGGTGCCAGCCTGCTCCTCATCGCTTACAGGACCAGCGTCCCGCATCGCAAGGCGGCTTCCGGCCGTGTGCAACAACTTGCATCTCTGCCTAACATTTCACCATGCCCTTCTTTTCTTGTCCTTTTCTGGCTGCCTCCACTGCGAGTCTTGTTTCTTTCAACAGAGCTATTTTTATCTGGTTTGGGTCCCTTCCCTTTCACTCTTTTAGCCGCTACCCGTGTTTTTCCCATTCCTTTGAGTAGCTGGGAACTAATCCCTTTGTGGGTGGTTTGCAAGAGGTCTGTTGAGTTTGTCCTTGTGCCCGATTATCTTATTTTTTATTTTTAATCTTGCCTGGTTGTGTTTTATTTGGCAGTTTTATGCAGGGATTTGGTTTTAGTGTTTCATATCTGTTTTAATTCAGCCCATAGATGCCTCACAATAGGAAACTTAAGAAATGAGCTAAAATAAATAAGGATGACATTCAAATGGTTTCACACCACACATGGGCAAGAACAGAGTTGCTGCAATAAAGCATTTCAGTGATAAATGAATTAAAAGACCCAGACAAGAGGTAAACATCCAAAGGCGCCATTATCTAATGCCTTTCATCTGAAAGGACCCTGGAGCACTTTATTATATAGCTTTATAAATAAAAGGAGATCATAAAACAGATTAATATTCTGAAAGATCTAGCATGCTATTTGTACTGGAGTTTGTCATATACCCACAGCATTTTACAGCCTTTGGATGTCAGACAGTTCGGCATCCTGGTGACTGAGAGTTCCTGCCGTGGTCATTTCTGCTCTTTAGCTTGACTCAGTCTCTTACCACCGGGGTCCTTCAGTGACAAAAACCCTGCAGAATGGGGGAAGCAAACCCAAATGCTCTGCTACTGTCCAGCTACAGGAACAGCCGGTCTCCAGCGACAGAGCAGCTGCAGCACAGAGCCCGACCATCACACACGCAGTGGCTGGCTCCTGCGGCTGTGTAAGGCACAACACTTCATCCCTGCCAGTGGGAGCAGGGCAGTCACATCTCCTTCCTTAGCACAGCCTTGACAAAGCATGAATGCTAGGGCTCCGCATTCCTAGCACATTCAGCAGAACACAGTAAAGAGCATAGCCTACAGCTCTTTGGTTAGAAAGATCAGACATTGCTGGTCCAGATACATCACACCCCTCATTGCTGCCAACGAGAAGCGTGGTTTAAAATCCCCATCTGATCCCTTGGAACAACGCACTTAAAAATGGCAAGTGATAGGAAATTTCAGAACAGATCCCGCAGTTATTAGCCTCATCGTAGCCACCCAGAAATGAATAGAAATTGGTGAACAGCCTTCCGTCAAACAATTGTGTGGTTGCCATGATCAGCCTTGTTCCAAAAATTGTCAGCTGATTAAAAAAATCTTGGAACCAATTTTTATTTCGGAACAGGTCTCTTACTTTCAACTTAAACTATTACTGGCTTGCAGAAATGGAAAATAAAGATCTTCAATTTTATTTCAAGTATTTCAAGGTTTCCCCTCCCTATTTATTTCAAGTAGTGAACAAAGAAAGCAGCCTTTCTTTAAGAAGAATTACAAAGATCAAGAAGATTGAGTAGCAAGGTTTTTGAAAAAAATATTTTTTTTTAAGTTCAATACTTTCAAATTGGGGGAAAAAAATCTAACTTTTTCTCTTTATCTGCTTCTTTAATTTTTTTCCTCTTCTAAGAAGTAGAAAAAAATAGGCAAAACAGCCGCAAAACAAAATAGAAAGTTGTCACTATCTACAGAGTAGATGAATGTTTTACATAACCCATCATGACCCATTAAAATGAGTACTGGCCATGGGAATAGTTAATTAATAAATAATAACAACCCACCTTTCTCTACTATGGAAAATTATTAGGGAATAATTTCATTTTGCAACAAAGATAGCTAAATCTATACTGACAGAGGCAAGATACCCACAAGCGCCACAGTACAGTGGAATTGTTACTAAAGAACACTTGTCCAAATAATTTGGAAAATTACCCACCATCACATTGGATAGTGAACCCCAAAAAGCCCCCTCCACAACCACTTGGAAACACGAAGAGCATTTAAAAAAAATGCTTTACCCACTTTTTAAAGCCTCCTCTACTGCTTGCACACCTATCTGGAAGTTTATGGGCCTCTGCCTCACTTTGGCAATATAAGGGCTTTAAAATGCACCTCCAGCCTTAAGGGTGATTTATTTAACAATAGCAACTGTTTACTCAATAAATTTGCACCCTATGTGTATTCAAAACTCACCTCTGCTGACATTCAAGGTAAGAAGTTATCACTGCAGAGTTAGCATAGTAAAGAAAAAAAGTATACACGCTTTTGTTGTTCCCACAACCAAATCAATCTCTTTGCTATTAAATACAACAGTTCATGCCACTGCATCTGCTTAAGACCACTGAAGACCCTTGTTGAAGAGACGGCATAAGAGACCTGGCCTACATTAATCTACAAAACCTTGATTACTGGTGAGGATGAAGAGCTCAACTTGATTTTCAGTCTAACATGGCATTTGCAGCACTGGTGAGGATGGAGCTAGTTTGTGGTAAACTGTCTGCATTTCTCAGGGGACTCCTGAGTTAGCTGAAAACAAGCAGCTCCTCCCCACATGCTACCTTACGTTCTCCAGCTTCCAGGCCTTCCCAAGGGAGCCACGCTAACGCGCTTCAGATTCAATTACCCATCTCTGATTCGCACTCTTAATAACCACTGCAGCACATTAAGTACATCACAAAATTTTTAAAGAACACTTTAAGAGTCAAGCTCAACAGGACGAGTTAGATCTAACAACTCTAATGCCGTCAGTATCAGCACTGAACTCGGTTACTAAAACCTCCCATTAGCAAGAACTCTTACACCTCCGCTGGGCGCGATCTGCATCACTGGAATTGTTCTGAAGCTCCGAACAGGTAATTTCGAAGCTGACAGACTTATTGCGACTGAATCACAATAACCTGAATATAAAATACAACTAAAAAAAAATCTCCATACTCTGACTGTTATAAGCCTTAAGTTTCAAGTTTTAAACTTAGCGATGCTATCCATCAAGGAATAGCTCAAAATTAGCTAGATATATGCCACAGAAGCACTGCATTGGTGCCCACGTGCTGTGGGGCCACATATTACTCATGACCAATCTCTGAAGATGAGTCATGAACATTTATTTTAAAATTGGCTTGTGAAATCAGATCCCCAGAAGAATACCAAGATGGAATGACAAAAGCAAATGCTTTAAGACCAAGAAATGCTGGCCGTGTGGAATGATATAATATCTGAGCATATAAGAAAATTAATTAATTCTTCTTCACAGCTCCAAAGATGTTAAAATCATTACTTCCATTACTCAGAAAATGAGAAATACACCCTGGTTATGGTGAAAAGATCAGCAAGAACCCAATTCTCCACAACAACATTCAGCTGCCTTGACCGCATGACTTCACGTATCCTCAAGCGGTCCGTGTCCTTCACTGCATATTTATTGATTTTCAAAGCAAATAATACAGAGTTTGTTCAGTAAACCATCCCTCATCTACAAGATACCACCCATGCACTCAATGGATGAGAATTCAAGAAAAAAAGGATGCGGTCAGATAATTAAAAACTGAATCATAATGCATATGTACAAACACAAAAAATGAATTGACATGGTAAGTCAACTGCAGATAATTCTGACATTTCATAACTTCTGATAGCTTAATCATCCTGATACACAGTGGATGTCTGACAAATTGTTTAAGCTTTACAAAAGAAAGAAAACCTTCATGTTGCTCCTGACATCCACCATCAATCCACAAAATGACAGGACTGATACCCACTATCTACATTTAACTAATAACTATTAAAGTTGTCATCTCTGGTTTTGATCACTCACTACAGAAGATAAAGCTATTCTGACCATAACTCGATAGTTGTGCACAAAACAAAGGGAATTTGGGACTGCAGAACAATAGGTCCAACTCCAGGGTCTGGCAGAAAGTCTTGTTATAAAAACAGCAGGTTTTTATACTCTATCCCCTCCAGTTATTCCTGTGCCTTACATCCAAACAGTCCCAAACTCCCACCCAACCCTCCAGGTTGCTCTGTTCCCCAGGTCCCACTCATTCCCACCTCTGTGTAAATTCTCAACTCTTTCCCTGTTCTTATGGACGTTGTTATCAGTTAATGAATAATTATAGTTCCCTACATTAAACTGGTTAACATATCCCCTACTTTAATAAAAACAACAAAAATAATAATGGGCGCTCATCACATAATATTTTCAATTTTCCAACAGTAAACTAATAATATAGGAAATCTTACAACTTCTGGAGAATGAGTGGAAATAATGCTCAAAACCCAAATGCTACCATTATTTGCAACAGTAATTTAAGAACAACATTTTAATAGCAATCTATTTCTAATATTACTAGTAGTATTAGAAAAATCAACCTAAGAAACAAGGCAGCTTTGGTATTAAAAAAAAAAGTTTTCAGTGTTTTGTCCTGAAGATTACAAACATAAGGACCACAAGAAACTTAAATAACAGCTACCCCAAAATACCAAGTTTAAAATATCTTAAGTGTGTCTTATCATTTTCAGACAGATACACTTGCTATTAAATCTCTCTGCTTTTCAGTACTAAAGCCTCACTCTGAGAAACTGCCTTAATAAAATATCTCAAGTGAAGTAACAAAATGCTTGTTCCTGCACAGTGATAGTTTTCATCTTGGGTATATATATCAAAAAGGTGTTTAGTTTCAGTTGTTATTACCACTGAGTCTTTACGACGCTAAAAATGGGCAACTTGTAGGAAAGTAACACTGAAAGTATATGAATGGCTATAGGAAGAGCAGGCATTATTTCCTTCAAAACAAGACAGCCGAGCAAGCAAAACAGAGGAACAGAAAGCTTAGTCCTTTCCTTCTTCACCCTTCAGGCCCTGAGCAGTGAGCTGGCTGAGTATGTACAAAGTGACCACAGGGACTACTGGAACTGTTACCACAATTAACCCAATGAGATTCCAGTTTCATGTAGGGCCTTCAGTAATACATAATAATAAGGTGCCAAAGCCTAATTTGAATGTGTTTAAATCAACAGAATGATGTTATGGACACCGTAACACCTAACAATTTGAATAAGTAGTACTTATTAAAATGACAATGTTCTAATTTGTTAACCCTCCACGTGGATGCATTTCTTCTGTAGTAAGTATTTACAACACAGGAGGACAAATTTTAACCTTAACCTTTCTTAATTTGAAACACTGTTTCTTAGAATCATAGAAACACAAGGTTGGAAAGGACCTACAAGATCATCTAGTCCCACTATCGTCATATCACCAGTACTACCCACAAAGCTACTAAATCATACCTCGTCCAGGTGCTTCTTGAACACCGCCAGGGACGGTGACCCCACCACCTCCCTGGGCAGGCTGTTCCAGTGCCTGACCACTCTGACAGAAACAGTTTTTCCTGATATCTAATCTAAATCTACCTAGGCACAACTTGTGGCCATTTCCTTGAGTCCTATCATTAGTTATCTGGGAGAAGAGGCTGACCCCCTCCTCATCACAACCCCCCTTCAGGAAGTTTTAGAGAGCAATGAAGTCTCCCCTGAGCCTCCTCTTTTCCAGACTAAACAACCCCAGTTCCCTCAGCCGCTCCCCATAGGACTTGTGTTCCCAGGCCCCTCACCAGCTTCGTAGCCCTTCTCTGGACACACTCCAGGGCCTCGATGTCCTTCTTGTACTGAGGGGCCCAAAGCTGAACACGGTACTCGAGGTGTGGCCTCACCAGAGCAGAGTACAGGGGGACGATCACCTCCCTGGTCCTGCTGGCTACGCTATTTCTAATATAGGCCAGGAAGACTTCTCATTTCCCTCAAACAAAACCAACATATATATTCTAATATATAATTCTCAATAAACAAGTGCTAAGTTTTTAAAATGTTTATAAATATTGCTAATATTCAAGAGACCCTATGACATGCAGACTTCTCTCACAAGTGGAGTGCAGGGTCTACACTCCCTATTTAGTAAAAGGACTGTCTGAAGAAACTGCAGGATATTATTCTGGAAGTAGTAAGAATTCTGGAAATGCAATGAAATTTAAGTAAATCCTGTATAGGGTTGATAGCATTCCATGAGAAAAGAGCAATTCCTACTTTAACATCTGTGATCAATGGGGTGTCTGCAGGCAAAAGTAGACTTGTTAAGATGACATACGTGAGAAAGCATTTATCTTATGCACTGCTAAACATAACTTATGCTAACTGCTCACTTTGTACAGTAAAGCAGTCTGTGCCAGTAACGTAACATCAAATGTTCTTCCATTTCATACACTTGCTTCAGTACTGGTCCACTTTGGTCATGAACTATATTCCTGTAACTCATGCTGTAACCAGAACGAGAAGTGACAGGTACTTGCAAACTGCAGCCCTTCTTAGCCACTTAGTCATCCTCTGCATACTTTTAAGGACCTCGTATTTCAGGGAACCACATTTTGAGCATCCAGTCTCAGAAGTAAATACAATTCCTCCCACGGCAACGCATTAATTAACAAGGTATTTAACCTTATCACTTGAGTGCAGCTGCTGAAAGCACACCTTTCTCATAGGCTCCCAGAATACTTCTGAACAGAGGAGCAAGACATTTCTGAGACTGGTTCTACTCCAGCTACATCTGCGTCTCTCTCCCACACACACGCAGGTACGTGCACACATTTACCCAAGGTAGTGCTGATGTGCTGGCTGCAGATTTATTGGAAATTCTATTTTGTCTGTCCTTGACAGAACAGTTTCTTGCCATCTTATTTTACACACATTTGAGCCAATGCAGTAATTAGGGCACTACTATCTTGTGACACAATTTCCCTCAGAAGTCAGATCTTCCCCTGCCTACATTTTGCATTTATGACTTCATTTTACCCGGAGCTGCAGATTTATATACCTTACAACAGACTTATGCTCTGCAGCTTCTACAAAAACTGCTTTCCAAGGGGCATGGGTTTTATTGGTCCTTGTGCCATGTGAACAGTTTCTTCCCCTCTTCAGCTGCTTAGTGAGGAATTTCCTTCTCAAATTCTGCTTCCCTTGTTAAGTTATCCTCACACCCAACAGCTTTGACTTTCTGCATTTTAATCATCTCTACCATTAATTCCTCGTGAGGATTTTGACTGTGCTCTTCAACTGCTTGACAATTTAGAGTATCATCTGGATTTATCCTGAGAAAGATGTTCTCTGCCTCCTCTGGCACATCAGTTTGTTCTTTCATTTTAGCCAAAGTCAAATTGCATCTCTTCATACTTCTACATCTGTATCACTTCCTGCCTGCCTCCAAGAGTTACGGTTTTTGATGTCACTCCACGAGTTTAGAACCAAAGGCTTTCACCTAGATTTACAGACAGCTTTCTGTTGTCTGCAGAGAGCTACCAAAAATGCCAATTGAGGCTCCACCAATGCACATCCTCCACCACCGACCTGAGAACCCTGCTGTTCATCAGGGTGCGTGGTTTAAGCTCCTTCCTGCTGGCATGTCTCTTGAATAGGAATGAATCAACTGTACTTTTGAGTTCCATTACAATCTGACTAGGCTAAACAAAGCTACAATTTTCTTCATTAATAACGTCATCTTTGTAAATTTAATTCCCTTAAAATGCAAAAAAAAAAAAAAGGGGGGGGGATGTATAGGGATAGTTTTCCAATACACTCATTTCTCAAATAATTCCAGAGCTGGACTGTCACAATTCTATACTGAAATCTTAAGACTACCAATTCTATTTGAAAATTCACAAACATAAGGTTTCTCAAATAAAGTTAATTATTGTTACTTCCTGTAAAATTTGCTAGACAAACAGATTACTTCTCTTCAAAGAAACTTGTAATGCAAAGAGAATACTGAGAATTCCCTCAGAAATTTTGCACATGTTCATAAAAGACGCTACGAGAGTAGAGATGCTGGTTGCCCAAGGACAAGTGCCTGTATTGTTTTTTGTCTATCCTACTACATTCTGTCTACACTTGACAAGCAATTACTTGGTGCTTTATGTTCAATTATATTGTGAAATGTTTATAGTTTGTAATGGGTATCTTATCTGTTCAGACTATCTGTAATTTGATGAATTCCTCTGGGAACCGTTTAAAGCAAGGCAGTGTCCTTAATGACTATTAAGGCTCAGAAAATCTATCATAAAACCTGATTTCTCCACTATTCAAATGCTCTGCAGATCCTGTACCTATACATATACAAGGCCTTCACAATTACATATTTAGTTGTGACTTTCCTTATTAAGGTGCTCATATACCAAGCTTAGATACGAACACAGCAGTAATCTCACCTCTTTACTATACCTATAGGGTTTCTAATCGTTAAACTTAAAGAAAAGGCTATGAAAGACACTTTTTGCATGCCGTGGAACATATTTAAGCTTCATCAGAAGTCTGATTTAAAATTAATAATTTAAAATATTGGTAAGAAAAAGACTAAGTAATCCTCTTAATGAAGAGGATTAACATGTATTTTAGCTCTTTTAATGCTTGCATTAAGAAATTAAAAGCACACAGCCTAAGCCCACACAGTTCAGAAAAAGTTGTAATAAAGGAGCCTGCATAAAATCTCAGTGTTTGTCCTTTCTGCCTGGCAACATTAGTCACAAAGCAAAAAGTTAACAGAACCAACCCAGTCAGGCACAGGACCCGTTCTCCTGCCGGTCCCTTCTCACAGAAGCACCAATTCTGCCTCTCTCTGCAGCACTATATATATTTTTTTTTTTTGTGGCTACAACCATTTGAGGACAGAGGAAGGGCATGGTTTGTAGACAGATTTCACAACTTTTATTGCATTAGCTAGCAGTGTTGTAAAAACCAGGCAAGCTTTCAGAAATACAAGCGCTTCTATGCCCAAAAGCATACCTTACTTTTCCAATTACACCAGCTTGCCTTAACAAAAAGATAGTAATTCTGCCTACAAGCCTTGTCCTGTCTTCTCTGTGCAGTGTCAGGAAAGCAGAAGAGAAGATCTGCAGTACCACTGCAGTTTACATCAGCATGTGCCTTGTACCACCGAGGCGCCTATAGCCAAAAGGCATCATTACGGCATCTCTCTACCTCAAGATTTCTTAAGCGTTCACAAATAGCAGCTGTTCCAGACGTGTCTGAGGACAGCGACTGATATGAGGTACCCACGCTGTCGGCTCACAAGTCAACTCCTTTTTTTTCTAACCATAACAGAAATCACACTTAAGATTCAAATGCAAGTTACAATTAAAGCAAAGTTCTGTTTTGTTTGTTTTTTTTTTTAAATCTGTATTTTTTCCTATGTTCTTACCAGTAACACTACAAACCAACAAACACTGCTGAGAAGGTTTATTTGTTGGTTTTGGTTTTAATGGACTTGCAGACAGAGCCTGCTCTGCCAGAATTGCTCTGAACTTTCGCACGCAACCCCCAAAAGGTAGGCAGACTAGAGGAAAGCTTTCTTTGTAATACAGGAAAAAAAGGATTTGTAACCTCCTTCCACTCTAAAACAAAACCAAACCAAGAACTGTCCAGAGACTTCCATAACAAAAGTAGTATGAGAAGCAGCATTTATTGAATACTTTTTGAAATGACAGTGTTCCTTTGAAAAGCTGTAACTAAAAATAATTCATTTGACACCTTAGCTGAGATACATTTACATCCCTTTTCACTTCCAAATCCTGTGCTAAACAAAACAGGGTGTTTTTTTTTTTTTTTCTGCAGCTACAGTCATGCACTTGGACACTCCAAGAAAGTCAAATAAATGAGCACTTCACTTTATGTTTACAGTAAAAATCGTTATGCATACTCGCTAATGTATTCAGCATGTTACTTAATTCACTGGATCAGAATTTGCATATCCTTGCACTACTTGGTAATGTTTCAGTCCAGCAATTAGCATACTGAATCTTACTAAATACATCAAAAATGACTTTTTAGTTCGCACAATGAAAAATATACACCTGCAAAACATTTTAAAATACTAATGATTAAGAAACATCAAGTGCCATAGAACCATTAGCATCTTAACACACTAGACACAACAGAATCTATTAAAATAAATGCCTACAACAGCACCATCCAACCAATTTGATTTGCAGGCATCTTGTAAATCTTTCACTGGGAGAGAAGATCCCTGTAAAGCTAATTGATGTCTACAGAGGATAAGGTGTAGGGTGTTTTTTCTTTTAATCATCTTTCACAGACTTCCTTGGAAATAGCTCCCCTGAGACCTCAGGATGGACCAGATAGTATTGTAAAAAATTATTCAGCCTTCAGAACCTACTGGTCACACCAGGTGAAACCCTGACCTTGCTGAAATGACCAGGTATTTTGCATTTAATCTGTAATTTACTACAGAGTCAGAAAAGGAAAGTACTCAAGTACTTTTCTAATGCTGTTTCCCAATACAGTCAAGAGAAGCCATGTGAGGTCAAAATCAGAGACTTCTACACATCACTCCAATTCCTGCACAGCATTGCGTTTACACACGCAGGGAAGGGGAAGGAATATTTTAGGCCACCACACCTCAGCAGCTCCCTGGCTGCCTTGTGGTACAAGGGCACATCTCCCCGACTTCTAGCCTTTCTCCCACGCTTAAGAAACCCCCAGACCAGCAGCCTCCACCAGTCTCTTCTCAGAGGCCAAGGGAATTGCTCCAGAGCCAAACAGAACCGTGCACCTCCGCGGCCTTTCCCACCTGCTCCATCCACTGTGTGCCCCGAGACACGTCCCCTGCCACGGCCAGGGACGGGAGGTGCTTGCTCCTACCACACACGAAACAGCTGCATGGCACACGTTTCTCCTTCCTCCTGCACCACAGTTACCTCTGCCTTTGATACACATCAATTTTAATTGTTAGAATGCTTACCCTTACGTTAATGAGAATCAGGATTATAAATATATTTTTTTTTTTAAATAAAAGGGATCTGTCACAAAATGTGCTATTTTCACTTCCTGCCATAGAACAAATGGAATATGCTTATTTTTATCCTTTGTTCTCCCTAGAAACTACAGAAACATCAGGCTGTTAAAGTAATATAGCAGCCACTTCCTAGCTTCCAATTCTAATAACCAACCTTGAAGCAAATGAAAAAAACAACCTTGGCTCAAACTACCAAGCATTTCAGTCGCAATTACTGTCCGATGCGATGAATCATGCGAATGCACCACTGCAACATGCCTGTCAGTAACGCAGTCCTAGGGATTCTTCATTCCCATTTGTTCTGATATGTCTGTACCAGCATGCCTATAGCAGAAAAGGAGCTGTGTACCAAAAGGTTTCAGTGAATCTTTTCAGCAACCATAAAAACATCACAGAAATACATGACTAGCACCCACCTTCACAACCTGCTTAAACACAGGCTCATGTTCTTGCCCCTAAGCAGTGCTGCTTTTACCTTTTCAAGATTTTCACCCTAAAACTGAAATATGATGTACTGCTCTGCCCACAGCATATTACTAATTATACCCCAAACGGAAAGCATTTAGCTTCTGTGTTTTCACCTCTCCTGCTTGTTCATTACCGCATTTGATTCTTTATAATTGAATGCATACTAATATTAAAGCAGCAATGTATGTCAGAAAAAGCAAAAAACTTTACTTGTCACACTAACTTTATCCCAAAGAAAAATGTGCAGATGTATAAATCATTTCTGAGAACAAGACAACACAATGCAATCCCGCAAGCGGTCATTGAAATACACAGGCACTTACATTTTTAAGTCAAAGACACCCTTTGGGCATTTTCTGTACAACAAACGCAACTTTAGTCAGACACATACACCAGGACACGCTTGTAAAATTAGCATTTTTCATTGCATGAGGTGATACACAAAAGACAAGGTTGCTGTTGCCTTCCTATTACGATGAGAAGGGAAAATAAAAACATGTACTATACTACTTAAGCAAACATCTGCAATAAGTGCTGTTCAACACTTTATTTAAAGAATTTTTCAACAGATCGTTTCTTTAGAAAACATCTTTCCTTCTATAACTATCCTCTTGTACATTCCACTATTTACCTCTAAGTAGTACCAACCCTTGCATTTCAGTTTCATTCCTAGGAAAACCAGTAGGATTATTCCATAAGAGACAGGACAACACTCAGTAAGCCTGGTGAAAAGTATTTTATAATGAATCGTCTCGCATTACTACACCAATGCCCAAAAAGTACCGCAGCAGGAAAATCTGACAGCAGCCACAGACTCACCACAAAGCTAGCTGCTCTAAAAGCCATTTCCCTTCTTCCTTAGGTAGGGCACATTTTTGACACCACCACAGCAGCCTTGTACAGAGAAGTGAATGACCAGAATAGAGACCACCAATTCTTACATTTGCTGCTACCAGAAAGACTGTTTACAGAAACACAACCCTTTTTATTTATGACAAGCTTGATTCAGCACAATTTAAGAGCCCAAATCAGGGAAGAAAAAAAAAAATCACACATTTTAATTTCATTTGAGATTCTTGTGCCAATCACTGTGAGGGGAAAGGATGCACAAACAGCACAGCTCAATATACACAGCAATGATGCAGCAACCCAGAAAGAGAATCTCATGGCCGACCGCATTAAGTAAAGCAAAACTAGCCCAAACCAAAGGGCAGCATGCACATCAGCATCTTTTTCACTTAACTGGCACGTACTTAAGCCTACCCTTGTATTTTCACATTCTGCAACAAGATTTCACGTTCCCATGAACAGCACTTCCTCTGTTGTTTCCAATACACATATTATGCAAAAGCAGAAAAATAGGTGCCCAGTTCACAGAATAGTTAGAGAAGAAAATAAGGAGAAATGAAAATGTGATCTTTGCATCTCGCATTTCAAAAACAAAATCAAATATGCAACTGAAAGTTCTACTGAGAACACAAGGTGGCCCAGAGCAGACTGCTAGATTAAAACACAGCTCCTCCCTTCAGGAAGAGGCGCATTCAAGTTTTTTTTGATTGTATTCCATACAAATATGTACATGAATCTGTCTCTCATCTATAAACATAATCTATGTAACATACAATACACCCCAGTCTATACATACCTGTGTACAAAGTGTGTGCAAGTAGTTATTTAAGACTAAATAATTATGCCTCACTCCTTTTTTCCTTAAAAACTGGATCTTCGTTGGTATTAACACAAGAACCAAACCCATCCACCCCTCAATCTTAGGTGCTACTTATGTCAAAAGGGCAACAGGTATTACAGTCAAACAAATAAGTAGCACAAAAGACAAGAAAAAGAGCATTGTATCTTTGGTTTTAACTTCAGAACATATGACATTATTCCTCCTGCAGATCTAGGAGCAAAGCTTTGATACAGACAAACTCTTTTCGAAGAGCATATCCAATGCAAACGTAGCTTAACTAAAACACACACTTAACACAGCAAGAATTCTTACACCTGTCCTTAACAGCCTGCACACTACTGGGCATCCTTGACACTTCCCTTGAAGCGTTATGCAGAGAAACAGATAGGTGCCCGGAAGACAATAAAGCACTGCTGAAATACCAGCTTCTACCAACAGATTTACCCCTTTCAGAAAAAATACACTGAAGAGGTTTTGTATCATTGTAATCAGGACAATGCCTTGCATCCTGAAGTTACAGTATTGTACTGCGGGGCACCTTGTCATTTTTCTGGTATGTCCCATTTGTTCCATTTACTAGCAAACTTAAATTTTCCTGCAGGTGACAGCTACGACGACACTGCCGCCTGCTGCAGGACAGTCTGGTATGCAGTTTCTGAAAACTGGCAGGCTATATCTGAGCTCCTCTCTCACCCCTCTGCCTTTCCATTACTCTTCGAAGCCAGACTTTAATGTTATGCAAAAGCAGTCAGCTATCACAGTTTTTAATGCTCTTAAATGCATTTGTCGAGTTTGCCTGGAAATTGGGCAAACTCCAGACCTGCTTCCAAAGAACATCCTCACCATAAGCCTCAAGCTTTTCAATCTATCAAAAAAACCTCCAAACACATTTGGATTAGTCCTGAGCCTCCTCCATACTCCTCCCCTACCAGGTTACAAGCAGAAATGCTCTACAAGAATTACTGCTATTATTTCCAAAGCCAGCTCCAAGCTCGATCGTTAAATCGTAACACACGGTTTGCTTACCTCGCTGTTGTGGCCCCTCAAATTGAAGTTGATTCTCTGAGGGGTGTTCCGGTCCCTCCTGCAATGGCTGGAAGTAAAAGTGACGCCTACAACTCCTCTGCCATTGCCTGTTGCCAACCAGCCTTCCTCATAGTACCGCCTCCTGCACACGGGCTTCTCCTTCTCACTTTTGGGAACTCTCCCTTTCCAGGAGAGGCAGAGGATGTTGGAATCGCTGCAAAGAACAGGCCCATGTTCCACTGCTGCATACATGCTTTTTAAATATTTTATTTTTTGACATAAGAAAGTGATGTGTCTAGTGCACAAAATTTAAATCAATTTATTTTTTTTTTTATTGATAAGACTGACCTGGGATAGATCATTGAAAGGGAGGAGGATGGGGTCAGTGTTTATAAATATCCACCAAATGCATAGTGAAAAATTCCTCTATAAAAGATGATGGCAGTTGGCTAAGAAAAAGTAACGCTTAAAAAAAAATTCAGGTTCATTTTTGTTTTCGAGTCTGTAGAGTGAGGGTGCACTTATCCTTTGGAGAAACAGCTACTTCATAAGAGGCGCTCAAGAAATGGTTAAGTCATCTTTTTGCTCAACTTGATATAATCTTTATACAGCCTGAGATTCCAGTTTAGCGTAATGCAATTCCAGAGACAAAGAGTTGCAAATGTGTAGGTTTCAAGTAACTTAAGGCTTTTAAGATTTCCTCCAGTCAGATTTTCTTCAAAAGTTCAGTTGCAGAAATTTAAACACACGCACATACATATATATGTATATATATGACATTCATCTTTTCCAAGCTGCCCTCTGGCATATCTTTTCCATCTGATGTATTTCTGCTGCTAAAGCTGAAAGAGATTGCATAAAGGGAAAAAAAGGCACACAAACCGTGCGAAACAACAGACCCAAACTTGTGCAGGCACTGGTGTGCCAGGCCAGATGTGAAATCCCTCTTGAACTGCTCGTTGGACTCAAAAGTTTTTGCAATCCAAAGCCAATCCAATTTTCATTGCAGCACTTTTTTTCCACCAGAGACCCAACACAGCCTGAACTGTTTATCACGCTATCTTGCCTGCTTTCCCACTTTTTGCCGCCACACACGAATGAAAAAGAAACCCCCTCTTCATTTATAGTGGAATCAAAAACACTCTAAAGCTTTTAGCTTTCAAAGCAGGTAAGTTTGCCTCAGGTGAACCATGAAGTTGTCTCTCGTCCAAAACAGGCTAAAATGTCAAGCTCGTTTTCCTTTACTTTTCCCTTTTTTTCTGCTACAAGGAATCACAGACTTTTCATCCTACTGTAAAAAACAAATGCCAGAATTAAAGCACATCAAGTAAGCGCTCTTTCAAAATCTTCTAAAATTCAAGGAAGGAAGAAATATAATCATCTAAAAAAGAAAAAGAAGCAGCATTAAAAATCTGACTTCCTGGGTTCACTATTTCTCTAGGTATTCTCCTTGCTTGTTTGATCGGATCTTTCCTTCTTGATGCTTGTCTACAGCACAGATTCATAGTTCCAGACACAACATTTGCAGCTGTACAAGAAGGAAACATATGAAGTATTCCAATCGTTTTATTTGAGTAACATTTATGAGCTCAATCAATTAGTATTTATACCACACTAAGTGAAAAGAGGAAAAAGGAGAGGGAGAAAGAATATGCAAGGCGATGAGCTGGTTAACTCAAGAAGGATGACGAGGTTTGCTCAGTTCAACGCCCAGACTTGTCCCATAGTTCCTCAACTTACTTACTTCCAGTCATCATTACTCAACACGTGGTCACGATTTATTAGTCCATTCACAAACTACTGAGGCCAAAGCAAAATGTGCCAAAGATCATACATTATTCCTCTGCAATAACAAAATCAGTTTCCTCTGCCTTCGGTATTCTTCTGTTTCCCTCACAGTTATTGATTTAGATTGTGGAGGTATTTATTAGGCCTTTTCAGTGTGTAGCGTGTTTTTTCTTCCTCTTCTTGCAAACTTTTTTCACTCGTGAAGACCATGGGGAAAGCTGAACATTACTGGCAGGTGTCTTTCCATGGGTTACCGATTCCTGTGCTGGAAAGGTGCTCCATCTGGTTCTTAAATTAATTTTCATCAATTGCAAAGCTCTCAGGAATACGCAAGAGTAAGTCTATGTGATGACAAGGACATGTGCGTTTTCATGTACATGCAGTACACACCAGCTCAATCAATCTGGTACTCAGAGCTGCATCTGCCTTCTCAGCTTAGCTGTGGTAATCTTGTAAGACGCCCGACATTCAAAGCTTGAAATCCCTGTGTTCTTCCAATTCTGAAAGACAAAACACACACACATACACACACAAGAAAAAGAAAAAAGTGAAAAAATAAGAAAATAAGCCACAAAACAACTTTGATTACTGTCACAGTAGTTCCTGTATCTCTAAGAATTATGTTTAAGGATTTTATATAGGGCTCCTATAAAATATATATGTTGTATATAGATACACGCAATATTCAGACACACAGTACGATATTTTCTTTTTCACAATTGATATGTATAACTAATGAAATGTATCCAGGAAGGATACACTATGAAAAAATTTTGTTGGCCACAGTCACTGGGGAAAACTCTTAGGAAATGATTGCAACTTTGTGGGGCAAGGGTCAGGAAGGGAGGTGACAGCGGCAGAACAGATGCAGAGTTAGATCCCAAGAGACAAAACCAGGATCACAGACTGGCTGGGACCTCTGGAGGCCATCTGGTCCAACCCTCTGCTCAAGCAGGGCCACCCAGAGCCCGCTGCCCAGGACCACATCCAGGCAGCTTTTGAAGATTTCCAAGAAATTCTCTGTAACATCTGTAACATGCCCAGAGATTTTGTAACATCTCTGAACAACTTGAGCCAATGTTTGATAACCGTACCCTCACAGTAAAGTGCCTCCTTATGTTCAGGAGAAGCCTCCTGTGCTCCAGCTGGTGCACACTGCCTTTTATCCCAGCACTGGGCACCACCAAAAAGAGCCGGGCTCCATCCTCATTGCACCTTTCCTTCAGGTATTTATAGACATGGATCAGATTCCCCCCCCTCCCCAAGACTTTTCTCCTCCAGTCTGAACAGTCCTGGCCCTCCCAGCCATTTTTCATATAACAGATGCTCCAAACCACGAGGAAGTGTGTTAAAAGTAACAGTCCCGAAAGAATAAAGCAATCATCTGTCTTTGTATTACTGCTTTCAGGAAGTCTAAGGTGCTACAAAATTAAAGCCTAGATGTTTGAATAAATACAGATGGACTTTAAAGACTACTCAAATCCTACTTAATTCTCCATTTGAAAAAGTGGAAAAAATTACCCCAATTCTGTTTATATGTAAAGCGTATAACTAGAGTAAAAGAGATCAAACAAAAGGGTGCCCAGGATATTCCAGAGATATATCTGAAGTGCAAATGAACAGTTACTACATCTATACAGATGCTGCTAAAGGGAACTCATTTAAATTAAGAATTGCATTTGTTACATTCATTGGAACTGTAAAAATGGTCTTGTCTATACTACGTATAACACTATTAATCTCACCTTTTGAGTAGCTAACTATTTTTCAGTTTAGCATAGATGTACCAATAATAATTTAATAAATAAACATGGATGGATAGGTAGATAACAAGGCAAGGCCATAAGATGGTTTACAAAACAATTTGGCTAGCAAACTTATCAGGAAAACTATCCATGAGGTTTGGTTAGTCGTTTCAGACTTTTCAGCATTACAACTAGCCAAGATTTAAAAACAATAGTTGTTACCTTTTTCCCCCCCCACCATACCATGAGGATGATATAAGAAATGCTATGTAGATTTCCCAGATCTATGGTGCTTTTCAATTGCATTCCAAAGACAGTTCATATTACAGAAAAATCAGATAAAAACTTTCAGAACGCAACAGTTTGAAGAAGAAAAACTGCATTTATCCTATGAACAAACTTGATCCTGTACCTGGAAAATCAGAGCTATTATTTCCATACCCACTGGCGTGTTCCTCCTGAACAGATTTGCATTCAGGAGTAAACATTTTATAATACCAACATCTATATTATGATGCAAGCTTTATCCTACTGAGACAACAACACTTTTTATTAAGAAGTCTCCGAAACATCAGTAAGAGCAGTATGAGTTAAGTAAACAGAAATGTTTGAACTGTGAAAGTACTGTAACTTCAAGCAGACTTTAAAATACAAGTGTAGATCCAGTGGCTTTGCACAACCTCTGAATGCAATTTCTGTCCTCAATCACTGCGTAGAAAATCAACAAGTTTGAGAAAAGGACCCTTCTAGATCTTGGCCAGCAGATTTCTCTCATCTGAGTCTTATTTGCCGTCACTTTCAGGATTAGAGAAACCAAAGGCTTCTCTTCTTAAAAATACTCTTAACTGCATCAGGAAAGCTGGACAGGCAGAGATGACAAAATCTAAGTACAAAAGGAATAAACTCAGCTATTATTCAAATATCTTTCTCTCCAGGTATACCTTTCTCCTGCCTACAAGACAGGACATTTGTTTAGATCAGTGAGGGCCAACACTTCCTTTATGTTGCATTTGAATTCAGCAGGCAAGTTAAAAAAAAAAATACTGCTAAGACAGTAGCGTTAAGTACAGAAAAGATAAGCCAAATTAAGATTATATATTAAGGTTTAATTCTTTCTATTCCCCTCTCCTTCATTTCTGCCCACTCAGTATTTCCTAAGAAATAACCTAATTAAAATATTTAAATGCTAGTCTTCCCCCAAGAAGATCAGTATCTGATTTAGACACACGCACCCCTTCTCTTTTGCCATCACAGCAGTCCTACAGTCCTGCTCTGTTCCACTAGTTCAAAGCAAGCTTTTTGCTTTCTTTTTCCCCACAATAAAATACAAATTAACAGTTACTACCTCTGTTGCAAGGCATGTGGAAGAACTAACAATAAAAAGTATTACATAAGAGCTAGCTGTTATTTGTGTAATCTTACCACTAGTAAGAATTCAGCCTGGGCTCCCCATATAAAGAGAACTTAGCTTTTCAGATGAAATGTTCAAACTAAATTTCCTACTGTAGGATTTTATAGCCAGGCTTTATGCACCTATTCGTTCAGGGCAGGGAAGGGACCAACCCTGGAAGTTCACTAGATCCTGAAGAAATATTTGTGGTTTTTTTTTTCCCCCCCTCTGGTAAGTTATTTCTAGCACTAGTCAGACACTAAATATCAAGAAATTGCAGTAATGTACTTTTACTCTCACTTAAAGGGCAGATTAAAATTCCTGTTCTGGGAGATGCTACTTGAAACCGTTCTCTAATACTGCTTTGAGTCTAAGCCCGGTGATGTAAAACATTTCTTAGGCAGAGATATCTAATGAGACAAAAACACATTAGGCCTGCAACACGGGGAAAAAAAAAAAAGGATCCACAATTATTTGATTCAATTTTGCTTTGCCAATATAGCTCTTCTTCCACGCAAAACCAGCAAAAAGTTATGTTCACACACTACAGGAATAAATTCAGATATTAATTTAAGTTAAAAATAATAAAAAAATATTAACAGTGGCTCTCATATTTCAGTGTCAATATTTAACTCATCATTTTTACCTCCTAAGTGCTTCTGTTCGCTTATATAAAGTGCAAGTGTTAAGCCAGTTAGACAACCAGAAAAAATATTTGCTTGTTCTCATGCATCTTTCATTGAGGTGTCTCTCTTTTGTTGACAGAAAGAAGTCATGCACAGCCAAGTGTACCAATACTGCAGCAAGCTCTTCAGCATTTTATGTTTATTGAAAACCTCACTCTTCACAGCTTCAGAATAGAGTATCTGAAGGTGACGATATAAGGAGACTGGTAAAAGAAGGAAAGCAGAGAAGGCAAATCCAGGTAAGCAAGTACACAACATTTCTAAATTATCTTAAAAAAAAAAAAACACACCTCACAACAGGACACATTTTTAAGATTCTGACCACCCAGCAACCTTATGGAAAGAACTGTAAGCTACAGAGTCTTTGAAAAGTCACGCTACCAGATTTCAGGCTTTTTCAGCCTAACCAAATTTCCTTCCTGTCAAACTTGCATGAGGTCAAAGGAAACAGAAATTTTCCCTCCCCTTGCAGACTAAGATGGGAAAAGATACACATCAGAATCCATAAAGATGGCAAGACACTGAGAAAATGGGAAAAAATAAACTTAAAAAAAGAGAGACCACAAAATTGCATTTTGATCTGAAGGATCAAACCACAAATTGTTCTGCACAAGCTGATGGCAGATGATCCCACTAGCTATCAGACAGTGACTGTGGGATTAACCTTCAAGGTTACTGCTGAACACAGTACTACACAAGTGGCACTTCTGATAGTGCAGTCATTCTATTACAGGCTATACACTTCAGAGCTGAGAGATGGCCAGCTGACACTTGATTGTTTATGTAACCCAACTCACAAAGTAAAGTAAGTTAAGAAATCCTATCCAACATCCAACTATCCAATCCTATCCAAGTTATTTAACAAAATAACTACTCAGTTCCTAAAAGGCTGAAGTAGATAGAAGAAAAGATAACTCATTTGGGGGTGAGATTTTCTTCCTACTAAAAAAGAGACAATTCCATAGGGATAAAATGTAATTTTGAACTGAGTAACTACCGATTTTCCTTTTTCTTTCACTCATCTCCTCTAATTATCCTTACTTCATTCACCTTCCATTGCACTATAGGCCCCATTGAGGTTCTGTATTTCTTTTGTATTACAGAACAACATACAATTTGGAGGACAATTCTAAACATATACCAATAAGGCTGTAAAAATGTTCTTCACTCCTAGGTAGAGAGAAGAAATGTCAGAAGACGTTTAATGTTTTTTCTGTATGTTCTTAAATGGTTCTCTCTCCACAGCTTTCATCCCTGGGTAACTCTAGACGTTCCTCCCCTGCTCCAAGACAGCTGCACGGGCAGGGCAGGACAGTCAGCCGTGCTAATCGGAGATGTGAGGAGGTTGGTAACACCACCAGAGCTGCACAGAAACAGATCCACAGCAAAGGCGCAACACCAGGCACTGTGATCCTAACTGCCAGTCCATTAATACAGACGCTGTACTGTCAGTTATGCACTGTGATATATTGTTAAGCAAATAAAAGAGATAGAGAAATGCATTTGTTGGCATATGGAGAGAAATGAAGCTTATATTAGCGGCTGTTCAGCAGACATTTGTTGTGAATACTGACAGAATTGACTTCAATGCAATGTTCTCACACACAACCACCTCCTCCACCAAGTAAAAATACTAATAGCTGAGCATAGCTGCTGTGCTGAATGACCTTCTGGGCTTCTCTTAACAGGGAAGGCAGCAACATTTGTACACTTTGTACATTTCTAAAAGCGAAAGACCTTTTCTCATGCACAGCTGTCTTATATGAAAGATAAGGGCAACATTTGTATTATTTCTAGAACTATTAGATCTATCCCACTTCTGCTGCTTGATGCTACACCATCTGACTTAATGGGGGTTGCATTAAAAATACACTTAGGAAGAACAAGCAAGAAAAAATTAAAAATGTCTTCAGGAAAAATACTTCCAAGAAAAACACCAAGGGTTCTTAAGCAAACTGTTAGAAGCTATTAACTGGCAGTTGCCAAATTTACACACACATTCTCCAAAAGGCGGGGGCCTGGAGACATGAAAGACGGCAAATTGTTAAAACCCGGCCTCTGGAGGAACTGAGGTAAACAAGCAGTTACGTCGTTCATGAGAAGTTAGAAGAGATAAAGGAACTGCAGAAATTGTCTCGCCCAGCCCAAAAGTTAAAGATATTTGATCTAAACAGAAACTACCAAAACATACAGAAGAGATAATACTTAGCCTTTTGTTTTTAATCACTTACTTCAGCAACTCTACTTGAGCTGATTAACTATTACACCTATTTTTGAAAGGCCTGCTGCAAGTCCCTTTAATCTGTTACTGGTCAAACACTCCCAGCTGCAAGAAGCTGAAGACATTTCTTCTCCTCACCACTTCCTTCTGAATCCTCACATCACCATGCCCTCATTTATGCCAGACAATCATTCAAGGTGCTTCAATGTGAACTACATCAGGGAAACGATCTAATTCGAAGGCTCAGACGTGAAGCTTCACAACAGCTTAACCGACATAAATCTGGTTTGCTGGATTCAGTCCCACTCTCACCTTCCCTTGAAACAACCTAGGCCCCTCCAGCCTCTCCTCAGAGAGGCACTAGTACTCTCCCAACCAAACAGTTCAGCAAGCTGAGCTAGCCAAAAACACATCCTCCTAAAACAGCAACTGACTTCTATCTGGATCAGTGCCTTGAATCAACTGACTATACACATGCAGCAGCACCCTCCTGATGCAAAATTGGGGTGGGAGGCAGAGTCCACAGCAGCCTAGATGGCTCACTTTGAACTGTACTTAAACACTTTTCCTTTTTTTTGTTTCAAGCTGAATCAACCCCTAATGCAGTCCCAGCATGGTCCCACGTTCAGCTGCACTGGTAAAATTGTGAAGATGGAGCCGTACAGCAGAAGGGAGAAACGAGAAATAGGGGAAGAGAACTTGCAACCACTATTGCCATTTGAATACTTTCTAGGATAAAATTTGGGCACAGAGAGTTTCTAAACTCAAGGCATTGCCCTCATAAAGAAAGAAAGCAAAAGCTTGTCTCTTGAGGGATGAATTTGAGATGGTCACCAAAATGTCCTGGAGCAAAGGCCAGGACACATACCTCACCTACAAATAACCTGAGGTGGGCTGAAACACCTCAGATGTTGAAAGAGATGTTCCAAATGTACAAATGAAGCGTATTACCTTTTTAAACAAAATGGAGATTTACACCACTGAAGCACACATTTAAAATCCTTAGAGCCAAAAAGAAATGTAAAGTGTGACCAAGAAATTCCCTTCACTTCCAAGTGTGAATCATCTCTCTCAAAAAAGGGCCAAAATCTTCGCAGCAGAGAATGCTTACACAATGTATACTGCAGAGGACGATCATTTAAAAAAGTGAAAACAACTGTGTCTTGGTAATGACATTCAAAAATCTTCACCAGAGCCCCAGCTCTTACTACCTCTTTTCCACTGAACTGACTACTCTGACCTTGCCTGTAATTACAGAGCACTTTCTTTCCCTGCGGAACTCTCTGCAGCCTGCAAACATCCCTCGAGCCTGCAGCAGTTCTGTGTAGTTCCTAATTATCTCCAATATCTGCCCACAGGCTCTCTTAACACTTTCTTATGAACATACGTTGAAGTTTTGCTATCCTCCCCCAAAATCCCAATACACCTTTGTATGTGACACTTGCGTTGCAACACTGGAAATAAATAATAAAAAAAACAGGAGGGGGAGCTGACTGAAGAAAACAGCAGGAGCCACCACTTTTTAAAATTCAGAAGAGCCCCATAAAGTAGAATTATTTCTGTTGGACAGCAAGACGTGCTTCAGTCAGAAATTTGCTAAACAGGGGGTATCTACTCAATGTGCTGTGGAGCAGTCCAAGTGCAGTGCGTTGCAGCAGGGAGGGACACGGCATCAGCCTGAAGGGAGGGAGCTCCAGGTGATGCTGCGAGCTGAATCACAGGCGTGAGGCTGACCACGGGTACCAGCTTCCCACCGCCCAGCCCCTTGCTGCCGGCAGGCTGCTCCGCTCGAGCTGTGAAGCAAGGCACCTCCCACAGAGTGGGATGGATATTTTAAATATTTTTTTAAATGCAAAAAGATCAGAGAGACAGTTTTCAAGGAGTTCGGATTTCTCAGTCTTTGGGTGGGGGAATCAAGAACTTCACTCTAGTCTTGACTGTCCCTTTAGTGTGCCATAACTGAACATTTCAGCCTGTGTTGGAGGACTTGCATCCATCTCTCAACCACTGCTTGGAGGTCTAGATGCAGAGGACCTCCTTCAAGGTCCCTACCTTCACATAAAAGAGAACCAAAGCTAAGGAACAACTTCGTCTCCTCCCCATAACTTCTGTTTCAATTCTATGTTTTCTGCTCAGGGGTGTGAAAGCTTATGCAAAGGGCTCTGGGTTAAAAGAGTAACGCGTCATGAAGACGGATTCAAAGAGTGGTTGCCTTATAGTGACCTTGAGAAGCGAGTCTCTAAAGAGGCCTTTGTAAAACCTGGGAGCTTTAAATGAATGCTTGCAACAAGCACAGACTTGGGTACAGAAATGACTTGTCACACCAGCAAGGCTTGGAGGGCATCCGATTAGCTGTGCAAATAAGTGCCCAGGGAGGTAAATGATAGTTTTGAAATGCTTTGTCTACATTAATATGGCAAATGTTGACTGGTCACCTCTACAGAGGCAATGAGGCCAGCAAGAAGCAGGCATCCTCTCTCTATGCACAGTAATACTCTCACGGGTGTTTGCCAGAACGGGAGATCCACACCTACGTAAATTGGTACAGCAGTCTTGTGTCCAAGTGTTTTTACTCTGTAAAGGTCTTCACAGTTATCATTCTCTCTTCATCCTGGCCAAGTGCTCCTGTTAGACTTACGAAAGATTTAGGTACATGGCAGTACGCTATAGCTGCAAACAGCTCTATCATTCAAAATGATATAAAATGTGTTAGATGATCACAGATGAACAAAGATGTTCAGAAACTCTGGAAAAACATGTTCAAGGAATTAGTTATTTTTAAAAGAAATTCTAAAAATTTCATTTAAATGCTGTCACTGTAAAAAAGAGACTATTTCAATTTTGTTTATAAAATTCATTTTTAGAATTAAGTTAAGATTTAGTTGGGATGCCAATTCGTCCCATTCAGCTTTGTCAATCTGCAAATAAGCAAGCCTTTAACAGGTATAACTTTTAATATAAAATTTATTCATTCAAAATTGTATTGGTATATCTATTTCTTAACATGTTAGCATCCCAAGACATTCAAACTTCATATAATTCATAACTGCAACCATCAGATAGCACTTGCTTCTATTTATAATCCCAAAGTTATAGAAAATATTCTTTTGAACAAACAGATTTCATCAAGAAAGAAATGTTGTAGATTGACTTTTTTTTTTTTAAGTAAAAGTAATATTCTCACTGCTTTATAACTAGTCCTTTAATTGCTTTTCACTTGTTTTCCTTGGGAAGTTATATAAATGCAGTAACTGCCAACTTCTTGGATCCAATTATTTCTCCTCTTCTACGTGACTCTCAATACCTTTCATTATCTTCACCTAATCTACGCTAGTGAGATTTTCTGTTGAAGCCCAGCTTCAGAATCTATGAAGCATAAAAATCGAAAGGGAAGATTCATCGTAGCAGCTAAATCTACAGCTTCCAGATAGTTTTTTTTTTTGCCCTTTTCTCTTTTTGAACATGATAATAAATTCCTTAGGATTCCATCACATTTACAAATTCTACCCAAAAGTAGCAATTAGGAAAAGAAAAGGAATCTGAGGTCACTTCATAAATAATTTTGACTTGAACACACTCTATGTAAGATGGCTTTAAAATTTCTTTCTACACCTAGCATTACTAGATACTTGTACAATTATTTTTCTATTTAGTAAATACTTCACAAAATAGCTCCACATCTGTATAAAAACATAATATTTGCTATATTCAATTATATTTCTGTATGTCTATAGTTAAAGGGTGAAAAGCAGAACACCCAGATGGAAAAAATAAAAATAAAAAACTAGTAACACACAATCCACCCTGACCATTCCCACTATGAAATTCCACATCTGTAGCGTAGGTTCCTTTTCTATGTTGAAAATTCTGCTTGCAAACTGCTCAAGGAAAATGCTGCTGCTTTTTCTGGTAAGCAGCTTGGCAAAGTAACATCTTAATCTCACAGTGTCAGTGGTCCCCTTGAGCTCACAAAGTCTATTAAAACAAATTACACGAAAACATCTTCAGGAGTTCAGTTCTACAGCTTAAGAGGATCAGTATATTTCAGCTTCTTCTGAGATTCAGGGAACATAAGATGGTATAGTACTTCAGTATCTAATGCTGTTACGACACTGTAATACTTTCTCCATTAACTACATATTACCCACAGACCATAGAATAATAGGAGGCTAGTCAGAAAAAGCTACATGCTTTCTTGTTATCTTTATTAACTAGACTGCAATGAAATCTACACCACAGCATCTGTTTGAAACAGCCATTACATTTGATCTCTAGTAAATAGACACACAAAACAAAAAAGGCAGACAAAAAAATATGCAATACAGTATTTCATAAAGCTGATGCAAAGGTTCTGAAATAGGATAACTCAAAATGACATTTTAAGAAAATTCTACCCCAACAACAAAAATGCCATTATCTTCCACTTACTGTTCTACAGAATGACAGCATGAAACAAGGCTGATGAACAAACAGAAATAACCATGTCAGAATACAGAAATTCTATTCTTAAAACTAAAAGAATTAAAAAAATTAAATTCGGAAAAAAATCTACTTGATTCTAAAACATCAAATAATACTCAATACAGATGCTGATTTCATTGATTAAAACCATAAAAAAATACAAGAGAAATCTGTTGTACCTTGCATAGAATCAAAAATTATTTGTTTGCTTAAAAACAGCCTACCTTTTTCTAAAGCAATGTAATAAAAAGATATTACACTTAAATACCCTGTCTTGCCTATAGCCATAGACCATCACAGCAACAACATCTGGTCCATTTAAGTCTCTTGCATATATGAAATATTTGTTATTTCTAATGGATAATTTTGTTATTTCTACTGGATATACATTTCTACTGTAGGAGACAGCATTAACAACATTTGTGATTTTTTTAAGGGGAAATACCAATGAAATGATAACATCATATCCAATCATCAGATTTCTTTTCAGTTGCTAAACCGCAATTACTATTTGAAGCCTTGTAACTGATGGAAGCAAAAAAACACTAGAGAGCTAATACTATCACCCCATGTCCTCTGTTGATTAAAGTTTGAGAAGCTAAAGCTCACATCTGGAAAATGCTACTGCATTTATTAAACAGATATTTCCATGACTTTTATCACACCCAGTAACGTGGGTTTTTATAAAAGTAATACACAAGCTTTAGTTTGCACTTCTATGCTTCTAGATTTTCATTTCAGATGAAGAAGTCCATCTTACAGAGAGCAATAGGAACAGTAAAATAAAGCTAGGCATGACTAGATTACAGACCAACGTGCCGGAGCAACACTGAGCTGCAGAGATCTGATTACAAGCAGCATCCCCTGCTAGGCAGCCAGTCTCCCATGGGGACAGGGAGCACATACATTGGGATGTTCTACACTAAAGCAACATTTGTTTCTTATACAGAGCCTTACAGATGTCACAGGATTATTGCTGCTCAGTGCTTCCCCATTTAAGTATACCACAATTTTTAAGCAGAGTGTAGCACGACACTTACAGTTTCATAACATTCCCCTTATACAATGTGTTCTGTGATTCTTGGATCTGCTGCTCTCCTTGCAAGAGCCAAAAGGCAAGTACAAAGAACAGCTCTCGGTTGAGAGCGAATATCCTTTATTACTGCTTCTCAGAACTGTGCCCAAAATGGCCAAAGCTCTAACAGACTTGAGTTTCCTTTTAGCCTACCTTCTGTAAGCCCTCATGCAGTTGCAAATAAAATCAGGATACACACAGGTCAGCTCTGTTCAACATTTGTTGCTTTATTTGCTCTGAAGCAGAGCTAGAAATAACTGAAACCTTATCAATTTTCAAAGGAAGCTTCTATAATTACATCGGTATGCCCTATGGAAACACTACTGGGTTTCTCATAGCAACCTTCAATGATTCAAGCAGCTAGCCCTGCTCTTCCCACAGCATTATTAATACTAGGAGCGCTTCACCCTTCTCCAGCAGCAGCAGAACAACCTTCTTAAAAAAACATTTCTGTCTATGTCAGGGCACTAGGACATTTTGCTCTGAGAGCAAATAAGGCCTTACTATTATCTTTAATTACGATTTTTCACAGCACTTCACAACAAAGTGACAGAGTCTTGGCTTTTTTAATTCTTAGTTTATTTTATTGCAGCACTTTAATTACACTCAAACAGCTCACTTTTTCACATTCTTCCATTATTTTTAAATAAAATGTTCTCCTAAATACACACAAAGTTCTGTAACATTTTCAGAACTATTTTATTTAAATTTGGTAGTGACATCTATTAACATTTCCTATCTTTTGGAATCCACCAGTTTACAAATGTTGAAGTTCTTCCTCCTTAAGTGACTGCACAGCTGACATGGGACAGCAGAATTGCTATTATCAATGGTAATTCAATATCTTTATAATATCTCTTAAGGAATATTTCTTTACAGCAAAATAGCAGCATATTCAGCATACAGCAAGGCAGGATTGCTTCTATAAGCCCTTTCTCAGCACTTACGATGTCTTGAATGCACACATTATAAAACCTTTTTAGCAATCTTGTAAGGTAGCCGAGCATGATTCCTGTTGTAGCAGATGAAGAAACTAAAGGCATAGGCCTACAAGGAAAGCAAACTGTTCAAAGCAGCCAATGCCACAAAGATTTCTTAACCTCCAACACTCCCAAGACCTACTGCAATTTGTTTTCCCAGATTTGGTTGGTCCTCATCCCTCTTCTCGCTGCCTGGTGCCTGTCTGACTCCTCCTTGGGCAGACTCAACACCTTAAACCAGCAGAAAATAAGTATCTGAAAATAAAGTGAGGAGTATTAACTGAGCTGAGGGAACTGAATCAACTCACTGAAGGGTCAGCTGAGCGTCAGAGCTGCAGCAGGCAGGACCCACAAGGCTTGGGTGTGGGGACACCTTTTAGGAACAGAAAGATGTTAGATCAGTCCAGCAGACATTCTCCATGGGACAGAGACGGAGCATCTTCCTTAACACTGCAGGGGAAGATAGCATCAAAATAAGCAGCAAGAGTTTACCATTACCAGCATCCAGTCTGTGCTATGATCCTGTCACTCAATCAGAACAGTTCTTCTGATATTTTCCTGTTTCCATCTAGCTTCAGAACTTACCTGTTACAGATTCACAGGAAAGGCCATAACCAATATTCTGCTTTTTGTTCTCCTATTTAAAAATATCCATCAACATTTGGTGAAACACATTGTGTGTCAAAACACTCCTCCTGCGGTTCACTGCAGGAAGATACACACTCAGGCCAGGTTAATTCAAAACGATTTACCACATCCAAGTGTAGTTATTATTTCAATCATCGAGCAAGGAAACTTGATTTAAATATATAATTTTGATTCTGCATTTCTGCTCCTCCCTTTTCTGACAGAAAGCCTATTGCTAGATAGCAACCTTAAACTGATGCTGATTTTCAAGCAAGCATAGCTTACGCCCCACATTTGATACTTATTTTGCTAACTGGAATGCCATAATGCATTCCAATTTAAGTAATTACATAATTTAAACACATTTATTCAGGTTGATAATTTTCACATTTGATGTTAATGAACAGTAAATGTTCCTTCCCATTTTCTGGGCCAGATGTTCACTGAACTGCCATATAGGTACCACTGACATACACTGTAGGCACACCCCTACCACTGGAAGTACACATGGAAACCCACGAGCATTACAATACCCAGTCTAGAACAAGAAATTACCACTGCCAACTGTCAAATCCAATCTCACCACGGTTGCTGGGGCTAGAAAAAAAAAGTTGCAGTATTGTAAAGGATTACAGTTGAGGATCATTTTGCAAACTCACAACAGTGTCAGGTTGGTTTCAAAAGGACACCACAATTCCATTTAAACAAATCCCAATTTTTGAGATTTAGGCAATGTTACTTACAAACAAACTACATTAGACATTTTGGATGCACATGCCTTTATTATGTTTTGCATTAAAAACTGAATTATAAGTTTGGTTTTGTTTTGTCTTGTTAACAAAGGAAGCGCTATCTTTAGCTAGTAGACTGAGGTGACTGTTTCTGGACACTACATCCCTAACAGAACTACTAGATCTCAACATCACATTTCATTTTCGCTACACTTTTAAAACGAGCCTTTTCGCAGTTTCTCATTTTAAAGAAAAAAATTCACAGAGACTATACTGAAATAAACACACAATTTTCTATCTGTGCCTACTGAAGAAAATCTGTTGCAAGCTGATATGCCCCTTCAGCAACCTGAATCCAAATATTTACCCCACGATTTCCCTCATTTTGGTGATCTGATATACTTTAAAAATTCAACAAAAAATAGTTAAGCAATACATAGTCATCATACTTCTTAGCAAAGCTATTTTAATTAAATTTGATGACTTATGCTAAAGGCTAAATTAACTACAAAACTTAGATATAAATTAGCACTTAAAATATTTTTGTGTCCTGTCTTAGCTACTCTGCAAATGCCCTCTAACATATCCCAGTGAAAAATAAAATGGAAGAAGTTTGGGCTACAAAAATCTCCTCCTCCATTTAGGAGGCATCTGCATTGCCACCACAACACAAAAAAGGTTCTCAATCTCAGTTTAAAAGCTGGCAACAAAGATAAGGCTGAGCTAAAAAGTCAAATTATGGAGCAAACTGTATGAGATGCAGGCACAAATTCTCTCCTAATGAATCAGCAGTGGAGTGGTGATAGTCTCCACCAGGTACAGCAGGAAAAGAAATATCAGACTGTCACAGCCAGACTTCAGCACGGTTTGTCTGCTAAAGCCCTTTAGAGAGACTAGGGTGTTTTTTTGTTTTGGTTTTGATTAGTTCTGTTTTTTTGTTTTGTTTAAACCAGGAAGGGAGAAATTCTTCATACCTCAAATCTCAACATATGCAAAGTTTCACATGGTCGAACGTGGCATCAACGTCACTTCTCAGACACTTAGAGAGGCCAAGCGGAAATTAGTAGTTCCGCCTTCTCCCCCACCCCAAATCAAAGCAATCTACTTGCACAAACACGAGAAGAAAAATTTTAACATGTTATTTGTCGAGCTCTGCAGTGTCACGTGGCAGCAGTACGGCCAGTCTTTAGAAGCTGGCTCCAACTTGAGCAGTGACTAATCTGCTCCCTTCCCGCAGAGATCAGGTCACAGCATCACCCACCAGGCAGCTCCCTACGAGCCAGAGGGAATCCCTCTGAGGACAGCAGAGGCACAAGGAGCAAGTCTCCTGGGGCAATAAATTAAGGCCGCACAGGGAGCAAGCAGGTGCCTGTTGTAGAAGAGCAGGATAAAAAGATGAACACATGGGATTTAAGCCATCTCGTTTCGAAGCCATGGTGCTAAAGCTCTGAATCAGACTTCAGGCACGGTATCAGTTTCCTGGGCTGAGTAAACATGCCAAGAGCACATACTACACTGTCATCTGCCACCTAATATAAGGGATGATGCATTAGCTTCCTAGGGACACAGGGTGGGGAAAAAATCTGTGCCCTTCATTCTAACAACAACATTTAGAAGACACTCTTACACTCAAAGAAGTAAAAACATAATCAAAATTATTGAAGCAATTTTTACGAGCGTGCCGATGAAATGTTAAATCATCTGACATGAGAAATGAGATGTTCATAAAATCCAGCAAGATAATCCTGTCTCAATAAATGAGACACTTTACATTCATATAGGGAGATGGAAGTATGTTATTAGAAAAAAACATAAGCAAAACAGAGATAAAATACTGATGAAAAAATTAAGACGGCAGTGATTGCTTTCATATTATTCCCATAACGACCCAACTGATAGAAGTATACAATGTGTTTGCTTTAAAAAATGAATACAAATTGCAAACACCTGAAAGGAGAGCGTTATCCTCATGCTAGATTCTTTCCAGGCATTTTCCAGGATCATTATGATTCTATGATTTTTGGCTGTTGTTGTAATCATATACCATAGCTGGGGCCAGGGGAACAGGACAGAACCAAAAAATACCTCTTTTCAAACAGTATGCCCGTCCCAGCTCCAAAACTCCATATAATGAGTACCTTAATTTAATTTTCATTTCTGCACTACACATACATGCACCAAAAACTAGCAGTAGAAAGCAGGAAATGACCTTTACAGCTTATCAAGACTTAGGTTCAGCAAAATATCTTCCCGCATGCTCAAAGTCCGAACACGCTTGGATACTGATGATTTTGCTCATAACCACAAAGAGCCACAATGTTTGACTGAAGGATGTTATGACTACCATATACTACACAAAATGAACTTCCACAATACCAAGGATCTAACAAGCCACTTGTAATAAACTTTCCTTTTCTAGCTGATAAAGAAAGCTGCTATATTGCAGCAATTTCAGGCTTTCCTCTGGCATCATGTTAAAGAAGAGGCAACTGTCCCAAGGCAGATTTAGATTTATCACCAGCAAGAGAGAACATCTTGTTTATAATTAGACTCATCACTAAGGATTTCAAAATTTAGAGGACAAAAATCAAACAGACTAAACAAATTACTCTAAGAAAATTTAAGCTTTCTCCCAATTTGTTTGTAAATATCAGAAAAATTATGCAGAAGATATTCCATGTGAATGGATGCTAGGGCAAACAGCTCTCCAAGTTTGAAGTATCATAATGTTTCTTAAGCCTCTGATCCTCCAAACAACACAGAGCGGGGGATATCTGCGTATTAAGTGTGAAAATATATGTGTACATATAGTCTGTTTTCGTCAGAGTAGTGTTTTGACTAAGTCAACACTAGAGTTCTGGGCCTGAAATTTTCCAGAACACCGAACAAAAGGTCTTTGGCTGTCAGTTCACAGCAAGCGTGCTGCAAAGTGCACTAGATATCTTAATGTTGCCCAATAAGCTGTGCACTTCTGAGGGTTGTATTTGGTATGGAAACCAGCATCTCCCACAGCTTTTTATTACTCCTCCCTGTTAGCACTTATCCATACTTTAGAACGGACAGCTTTGAAACATCCCACAAGAAAAGCTTGAAAGAGAAGACTGAAGTGCTACAGTACAGGCCACCTAACAAACATCAGAGTACAGACAGAAAAAGTCTTCAACAGTATCACTCTGAGGAACAATGCACAGTATCAATAGCACAGCCACAGGAGCTTGTCCTGAAAGAAAATCTCAAAAATGCAGAGGGACAAGGCGAGAAACATGACAGGGGTATCATCTTTTGACAAATTCAAGCCCCTGAGAGAACCCTGAGTTCACTCAGCTATTCAAAGATGGCAACTAAACCTCTACAGAGTGAGAGAGTTAAGTCTCTCCAAAAATAGAAAGGAAAAAGAGAGGTAAACAAGACACCTTACAAAGAGAGCAGGCAAGCAGCTCAAGGCAAAACACCCAGGAAGCCTCGCACCACAATTTGAAAAACCTAGCAAGGAAAATTATCATGAAAGAATGCAATTTTGTTTCTCCCATTTCTAGATAAACATCTGCAGTGAAACACTGATGAGTCTCAAAACAAGAAGCAAGGACCTCCTTGCCTTTTCTTACTCCTCTCCACGACCTAGGGATTTTGTCTTTGCCTCGTTGCCTTGAATTCTCCTTTTTGCAAGGTCTCTACCTGTACCTGAATAAAGAACAGAACAAACATATCAAAAGAATAAACACATCAAACCTATTAACATGTGGCTACATGACAGAACGAGCATCACACCTGTAGCATGAATTTAAGTCTAATGACAATAGAAAATCCTATAATTACTCTCTCGGAAGGGAGTAAAGGCAGGGTGGGGATGCAAGAAAAAACAAGACTGCTTCCACCAACACCCAACTCCTTCACACAAAATGCAAACAGTTCCATTTAGAAGTTTAGGCTGCATAACCTTAATGCTTAATTCTGGCCCTAACCAATCTATGACAAAGATAGAATGGATTTCGCATATCATATACTGTACCGTTCAAACAAATTTAAGGCATAATAGCTGAGTAAATATCAAAGAAAACTGTTACAGGAATTAAGAGTCTGTCCTCCAGAAACAATGCTAAGCAGGTAGGATGAGATTTTCAAGCAAAGAGCATCCCTGCTTTATTCGTTCTGTTTCAGCAAACACAGACATCACACAAGAATCGTGAAAAATGAAAACACTCCTTACCCAAAAACCTGTGGCCAAAAGGCATCTCTATGGATTAAAAAAAAAGCTGAATAGTCAATAGCCGTGTTTCCTACTACACAGGAGAGAGAAATGCACTAAGCTGCCCAATCAACCCTTCTGTCACAAGCGCATCCTTGCCAATGAGCGATCGATACAGGCTCGTCACTGCTAACACCCAGGGCTCACAACACACCGCATTTAATTCAGTGAATCAAGGAGAGGGTTCGAACTGTTGCTATCTGCTACAAACAGGTGGAGGAGTATATCAACTAAAGCAGTGCTTTAGTGGAGATGTCTGATTACGCCTCACACAGGATGCATTTTTTGCCAGTCTTTTCAAATAATCATCACTTCACAGCATCATTGCTCTGTCTGATGGTTTACAGACATTAAGAGACATCCTGCAAGCTCACAATCCCAAGAATCACCAAGAAGCGAAGGAAATAGAGTCGCATAACAGTATTTATAGCTCACCCTCTCATAATTTGCTCCCCTCCTTTTTTCCATTTTTTTTAAACCTTTACCCAGCCTATTCATCCTCAGTTGAGTAAATGTTCGACTTGCGCCCAACTACGTGATGGTTTCTTTTAATATGACCCTGAACCTTACATCTTTAATCCAGTGTCCTGAAAGTGCTACACTAGCCTCAGCAATCCTAGGAAAAGTAAGAAAACAACATTATTCTAATAGCATACAGCTGAGTAAAAGACAATTATGCACCTCAAGGCAATACAGAAGGTCATGACAGAACTGGGAGAAAAGCAGTCCCAGTCTGCCGCTGTAACCATCAACAATGCACAACAAAAATAAAACCCAAACATAACTGTCAACTTCGACTAACACAGGTTCATTTAAAAAAAAAGAAAAAACATTTCATCAGAGTACTAATCTACATGGGACTGCAGTTGCTTTCTAGTATGTTAGATTTGTGTGGCAGCAACCTCTTGCAGCCTGCCTTTGGCTTCCCAGTCACAAGACACTGCTACAGTAAACACCAGGCAAGCAGAGGCAGCACCTCGGACATAGCCCAGGAATTACTGGAATACCTGAGGTTATCTGGCAGATAAATGGGGCTTCCCCTACACAAAGGACTCTGAAATCTGATTCAGAGGACTCACACACTTATCTATTAGGAAGGACTGGATAAGATCCAGAAGTCATTAGGGTGTCTCAAACGAAGGTAAAACTCAACATCATTAAAATTAAGTGAAAATAGGACAGAACCCTTTTCTAAAGATAGATCTCGCTGTGCAGCCAAGTATGTGTGCATGCAATTGTTATTTATTTCTAAGCTGGGACAACTTTCCAGCTAGATCCTTAGATCAGCTAACATAATGAGGTGTTTTGAAACAAAATCAGAAGATTTCTTTCCCAACTGCATTTGCTATAAAGATGTAGAGGAAACAAGGAAGCAATTATAAAACATATTCTCTCCTACCATACCGCAAAATTGCAAATTTCAATGAAGGGAAACCATGAAATGGGGTCAGAACTCTTAACCAGAAAGATGGGAAGAAATTGTCCTAATCAGTGAAGAAAAAAAACCACAAAACACAAAAACAAGCTCACACACACATAGCCTAAGGACACAAGCTCAGAAGTCATATACTCTTTAGTACATTCTCCAGCACTTTCTCAATCCCACCTGCATCATCTCAGGCCTAATTTTATCAACAGCGTTATCACCCTACGTATGGAAAAATGCATTCAACAATGTAATTTGGGGTAATCAAAAGAGAGACAGAACTGAGCATTATCGGCATTTAAAGATCTTCCATTGAATGCTTTCATACTAGTCCTGCCAGCGAAAAAGGCAGTAAAGCAAGCCTCTTAAAAATATTCCAGGGGAGAATTCCAAGAGCTTGCGTAAGTGTTAGGCTCAGAAAGCAATGAAATCTTCGTCTACATACCCAACAAATCAAAGCAGAAGTAAACACCAGTGAAAACAGACAGTTCCACATCAGTACGGACACTCAGTCATCAGGTGATATTTGTCAAAGCTGTGACAATGCAGCTGGAGGCGAATCAGTACAACCCAAATCCTCACAAAGCATCTCTGCCATTACATCTTTCCTTTCTAAAACCTTATGAGTAAAAGATCTTCTCCTGGAGACTCATATACAAGCCCGTTATCACTTCCCATGCAAAGGTCCCATGATTGTTTTAGGAGAGTGCTCATTCTCTGCCCAACAGGAAGAAAATTGGCCATTTCCAGCAATACAGATTCTCGTTTTTCACTCTCATCCTTGGACAAGAAGGAAGAAGACATTCAAATGCAAACCAGAGAACAAAGCTTTCCCAGTATTTCTAGAGCTTCAATAAGCAATGCTATTTGTGATTTTAAAACTGGCAAGAGCTCATTCTGTCACCACAACACTAGACAATCGAATCACAAATATTTTTTCTGCAAACCAACTAGAAGTTTCCTCACACCAGCAGCATTTAAACCACATTCCAAAGGGGAAAGGGGATGAGTGAATTAAGTGAAGCATTCAACCTCCCGATGATAGCGACTAAACACTTTTGCATCCTGTGAAAACAGGACATTATCTTTTATGAAATCTTGAAGCATTACTGGTCACTTCTAGCCCGAACAACCACTGTTCTGGCTATCTGCTCTCTGTATTACTAACAACAATTGCAAAACTCACCAACACGGCACTGAAAACAAAACTATTATGAGACTTTCCAATATAATCTTCTTAATCACCTCCAGTGCTATAACATTGTTTTTACATCAGTGGTCTCCCGTTTATCTCCTCTGAAGAAAGAACAATTTCCAAGACAATTCCTTTATTAATAGAAAGAAGTGCTTGATCTTCTGGAAACGTAAGGGGGGACTAATATTGTACAGGCTCCTAACATACATACATAGGAGCATAGTACATACTCCTAGCACTAGTACCAAGCTCAAAGCGTATGTTTTTAGACAGCATACTTTCCTCGATCTTACCACAGGTCCAGTGAAGACTTCCAAACCCCCCAATTCTCTTTGCAACACTGGGAAACGACGTATATTGGATTTAATATATGTTCCACAGAGGTATTCTACTGCTATAAAGAAAAAAAGAACAGCTCCTCAGCAGGTTGGCAAAATCTGGAAGGAATCCACCTCTGAGAGGTCTGTAACTCAGAGGAAGATGACTTAATCACTTAATCCTATGATTTGTATTTGCTTTTAATAGAACCCTGTTGCTGCACAGAATTTTTTTTTGGTTCACAGAAACAGCCTATTCTTACTCGAGGTGGCCTATTATCATAATAGGGCTTGCTATAGGTATCTTTACAAGAACCACATCTCTTCCCCCATTTTTAGCTCCACTTTGGAAAAGCTACAAATGGTTCCAGATCTTATACTAGTAACATAAGCTTGTTCAATTTTATCCCTTGATCGTTCATCCAAGACAGCAGATTTTCACTGCATAGCTTCCCATGTCTTTATAAGATTCAAATGCATTTATTTAAATCTCTCTCCTAGAATTCAACTACCTTTATTGCTTCATCTAATTAATTTCGTAGAGTTACCAGACAATAGGAGCTGTATCCCCATTTTCTGTTCCGATGAATTAAAAAATAAGAATACAGTGCCTTAAGCATCAATGAAAACATCCTTAAAGATCTACTAACAAACACCAACAATGAAGAGGAGGAAGGAAAAATCCAAGCCAGGGATAAGTTCACATCAAACAGGGAAAGTGCTAGGAAGTCTCCAGAGCAATCTAAGCCTGGAAAAACAAATCAAACCCAAACAACGATTTACATCATTCTTTCTTTACAAAGAAAGTGAAAATTCAAGTAATGACTACGGGAAAGAGCCATTTCATTACATACCGTTCTGTTTGCAAATTATTCAGGAATGTCTTATTCTGGGAGGATGACCGTGTGATAAAAACAGGTATAACACCAGTCCTCTGCCATTCAACTACAGAAACTGCACACCAAGATTTGAATCAAGACTTTTTCCATTCTTCTAAGTATTCACAAAACTTTCATGGGCTTGCAACCTTTCTTCAGATATGATTCATATACGGATATGAACTCTGAAGTCTGTACAAAAAGATATATTTCTAAGTTCAAAACTGTCTGCAAAATGGAACCTGAGAACTGCTTAATGGAAATGCAAAGTGTAAGCAAATTGGACATTACTAGAAGTGAGATGTTCTAACAAGTTATATTTCCCAGTAAATAGGATAGAGTTGGCACACAAGGTCTGAAATTCCAGATGTACCTACAAAGCAGTCAGCTTTATCCTGACAAGTTTGATATCAAATTTTAAAAATTAAAAATACCAAGCTTTTACACTATGCAAAGTGAAAGGAGTGGAGGAATGAAACTTTTAACCTGGCACCAGAGTAACTAAAAATGATCACTTGTGCTTTTGTCATTCTTGCACCATCAGATGCTGCAGATGCTAAAGCTTTCGAGGGTAAAAGAAAAAGAAATGCACAAATTCACAACTAGTAAAAGCTAAATGATTAAATACCAAATCATCTGCTCAGAGACCCCTAAACCATATCCTGCTAGAAGCTGGTGATACTTCCTTCAGATACCAGCTACCTGTATGCCCTATGATACTTTTCCGTAGCCATCTGCTATACTCCACTGTCCAAAAGCCAAGACACTGATGTAGAAAACATCTTTGGTTTGAGTTCACATACTGTTCCTTGGTCCGTATTTCTATGCACGGGAGATAGGAAGGTAAAATATCTAAAGCTGCTTCAACACCTACACTGTTCAATTCCCTCCTTTCCAAACACTATGTAGGGCACTTGTATGGCAGCCAAGATATTTATACAGCAGCAGTTCTTAATATACTTACATCACTCATGAGAGCAGGGGAAGACACCACAAATATATAACTCTTCCTCCTTCTCCCTTAGCTGAAATCACTCCCCCTTTCAAGTTTTACTTAACACCTAAAATAGCTTTCTGAGTAACATTTCTGATATTTTTATACAACGTTAACTATTATCCACAGCCTATCTTGTCTGCAACAGCGGCTTCGAGTTAGTCAACCTCCCTTTCATGTATTTTACCCAGATATTAGACAGGTAGATCTTCGGGGTTGTGTTTTGTTTTTCAGTTATTTATAATTGTAAGGATTTCCTAGAGGTCATTCCACCATGCCACTGAAACAGGGAGACCTGTTCTTTATTGCGTACAGGCAGTAGGAACATCACAAGCGACACTTAGGTGCCCGGCAGCTCAGGGCTCCCACTGTGTGGGCACCCCCCCAGCACAAACATGAGCGCACGTAACCTCTCACGCTGCCCCCTCCCAATTTAAGAACCTCATCAGCTGAGGTCTTTTTCCAACTAAAGAGCCTCCTGCGGACTGTGATCCACCACAACCACAGTGGGCAACCAACCTCTGCTTTTCGCAATGACTTTATTCCTGCTTGTCTTCCCACGCACTTCTTCGACAATATTTTTAGTATACATGCAAAACACCTCTTTTGTTTCATACTGCATCCAACACTCATTAGTCCTTCCTACAGTTTTCATCTGCTTAAATGGTGCCAAGTAACACCAGGAAAGTAGTTGCAGTAATTTTCTTCAAATGGCTAAGTGAATAGATATGTGTTTGGCCTTCTTCTAAATTTTACTTTGCAATTATTATTCAAACTAATGAAATGAGATATTTGAAGATTTTATTTAGGAATCAGTTTAGCTGTCAAGACATTTGCTTCGGCAAATATTTAATGAGCAGAATGTCTTCAAAGGAGAGGACTCTATTCCATCACACATACAAAGCAAAAAGAGAAGTGACAGGACGGACTGATAGCAGTACTGAGAAGTGCTAAATCTCTTCTATTCTAATGGGAAAGTTAATCTTCAAACGCACGTTTTGCAAAGAGTGCTCTGCACTAGACAAGGACATCAGGGATGACTTGAACCCAGGAAACTAGGAGAGCATATGACTCCCAGCAGGATCTGCTAGCTCTCAAACTGTGCAGGAGACAACATTCACAAACAAACCGGGACCTCCATGCCATGCAAACGGCCCAGGTTTCCAGTGGGAAGTTCTCCAGACCAGCTTTGATGTATTACAGCTATATCAAGGATTTGATGTGCAGCTGAGGAGCACTAAGGTCTTTTGTAGGTATAAGCACAAAGCGAGAACTATTATTATAGACCATTTAAAAGATATTAAACTTTTAAGTACTGTGAAGTGGTGTAAACAAAGGCATTAGTTAAAAATAACACAGAAATAACCGATCAAGTATACAAGCAAGGATGAAAACAATGGCCCCACACACCCAAGAGTGGGGATGCTGGGTCACAAAATGAAAACAAAAATATGCAGAAAAGTTTCCTCTTGGAAACTGGAGCTCTTGGACCTTCCCCCCACCCCCACCCCCAAGTAATTTGAATCAATGCAGATCTAACAAGTCTAGATCCTACTCTGCCTACAAGCATGCCCTGCTTAGTCATGGAGTCAACTGAAGTCACTGGTGACACCTATAAGGCTGTCCACAAATGCTTCCTTACAGTAGATAAGCCCTAGTCCCCCATTAATAAAAGGAATTACAGCTTAGACGCAAGTCACATGAGCTATTGTTTTTGGATAGGATCACAAGGAGTTCCCATATAAATAGAACCGTAACACTTCCAATATCAAATGTTTTGTGTATTTCCTAACTTGTACTTTTATCCCTAAATGGCAACGCTTTTATTGTCTTGCATTAAAGCACAAATGAATGGTTTTCTGTTCTATTTAAGAAACCATCAAACCACTATAGAGGATCTCAAGTCTTAAACTTAACTGTCTATTAAAATGCACCCATAATATAATTAGTGATAATAATCTGCACACTAAAATTGGTAGATATAGTTGGAAAACAACTATTTTAGAGTGTGTACAGTGGACCTCTAGTACCAGAAGTTTGTTCTGCTACCAGATGCATTACAAAAAAATAGGACAATTAAGTGGAAGAAACCCAGTCCCAAAAATAAATAAATAAATACATGTGAGATTCCAAATCACTGTGCCTGACCAGCTTTCCAAGTTGAAGGGGAAGGAAACCACAAAAATAGGAAGATCCTGGCTACACAAGTAACTCATTCAAAATCCCCACACCTGCCTCTTTCTAATAGGTATCAAAAGACATCTGTACAAACACTCTTTGTAGACAATCTCTGTGGAAACAGGAGGTGTGCACCATGATTACTTCGAGTATCTGAACAGAAACCTATCTCAAATCATTCTCTAACTCATCACTGAATTTAAGTCTTCTGCAGGGTCTCTTCTGACACTAAGCAGAGAAGTCTGCTCTACTTATAGCACAGGCTTAGCTCCCAACCTTGGTATGGAAGGTACAGTACGAAATGACCTCAGGTGTCATTAAGCAAAAAAAAAAAGTACAACAAAAAAAATGTACAAAACAAATGTGAGTTTATCATTTTTCGTAGTAAAAAAATCCTATTTTATTGTTCAACCTTTTTATAGGGTTTCTTAGAGCAATCATAGGCAGACAACGATCTCTTTATGAGCACTAGATAAGATTAGAATAATTACCCTCAGATAAGAAAAGAATAATTACGCCGAATTCTTTCACAAGGTGTTTTGAGACCTACTAGTGAAAAGCACTTTTAAAAAGCTGTGTATTTTAAGTATGCCTAATAATTACATAAAACAAGTACTACTTTTTCCTAGAGGCTAGTTATAAACAAAATTACTTTTATTTGGAAGTTCAGCAGAACCAATCATTCTATAATAGAAATATAATTCAGCGAGATAAGGGAAGTTACATTGCAACAATTTTCTTGCTGGAAATCTAAAAGAGAACCACTTAAATCCGTTCATCATCTTCCTGAAGAAAATACATTGAATAAACAACCCATCGTGAACTCAGTTCACAAAATAAACAGGCTTTTTTAGAACAGTTAAATATTTGAAGGGTTTTAAACATCTGTTGACTAGGTGAGAACGAATTCCACAGGCTGTTGCTTGAGGCAGCAACATATTGTACAAAGAAAAAAAATAATAAAATCCTTTCCATGAAAGTCATTCAGCTGGAGTCAGTCAACAGTTAGAGCTGTCAGTTTTGTAACCTATTCTCAGTTTTTAAAGTATCTATCCACACGCACACCCACTACCTCCCCTCAGCCCCACAAACAGCGACAGCCACCTCCTTACAAAACCCCACTGGAGGCAGGGGGAAATACACAATTTCTTGAAACAGCCCTACCACACTTGACATTCACATCGCCTATGAAGAACGAGGTCCACTCGTGCAAATCCCCCTGGTGAGAGCCGCCAGCAGGCTAGGAGCTGCTGGCACGAAGTTATTTCTCGAGCCGGGGTTGCAGGATCGAGCTGTCCGCTGGCGTCCCTAGGGACCACCAGGATTTTGCTATTACAGAGAGACCTGCGATGGCATTATCGAAACAGTTTGACCAGAAATCTTGATGCAATGAGAAAGCTGTTCGATTTACACGTTTTTAAAAGAGAAATTGAGTATTTAAGCTTAAATAGAAGTAGTTAAAGGTTAGTGGTTCTTATAATCGTCTTCGGAGGTGTCGACAGTATGGGAAAAGCCTCGCTTTCCTGAGCAAGTTTTTGCGAATTCCGCGCAAGTCCTCGCCACTCTGCCTTCCGTTAAAGGGCTATTTTAGGCTTGAAGCCTTGAATTTCAGGACTGACTTTCGCAGCCAGCCGTTAGGCAGCGGGTTCACCCCCCACAGCCATCACTCCCACGGAGCTCTTACCTAACCCGGCACGGCACGGCGCCCCTCGGCCGGGCGGATCTCACCGTGGCAGGACGCAACGAGCGCCTCCGGGAGCGGCTACACCGACCGGAGCAGCGGCACCGGAGGCCTCCTCCTTTTCCTTACCGAAACCCCCGCGGGCACCGGGGGGACACCGGGGGGTTCCGGGGGGGGGGGGGGTACCGGGGCTGAGCGGCGGCGGGGTTTAGCGGGGATATGGGGGGGGATATTTAGGGGGTAGGGGTTGTACCGGCGGCCCGCCGCCCAGCTCGGCGCGGCCGCAGCCGTTACCGTGCCGTTAACGGCCGAGCCCCCCGCCCGCCACCGGCTGCCCTCCCGGGGCCGCCCACCGGAACAAAAGGACGGCAGCTGCGGAGCCGCCCGCAGCGGCGGCAGCCCCCCGTACTCACCCCGGTGGTGCCGGTGGTACCGGCGGCGGCGGCCGCTCGCAGCCCCGGGCCCCCTCCCCGCGCCCGCCCGCCCGGCTCCGTCTCTCGCCGCTCCCGGAGCGGCGGCAGCGGCGGCGGCTGGGCCCGGCTCCCCCGCCACGTGACCCCGCCGTCACGTGACCCCGCCCGGCCCCGCCCACCGAGTTCGGGAAGGGGAGGGGGGGCGCGCAGCTGAGGGGCTGCCGGGGCTCAAAATGGCGGGCAGGGGGGCTGTGCGTGGGGCTCGGCGGCCCGGTTAGGGACAGGGCGGTAGGAGCAACCCTTAGCGAAGGGTGTCAGCTAGGACGCGCGGCCTAACGGGTCGGGCGTCCCGCAGAGCGGCCCGACAGCCGAAGGCGGGCTTGTCGGAGAGGTGGGACTCCATTTCCCAGTGTGCTAGCACGGGCATCGCCCGCCCGTGAGCTGAGGAGAGCAGGGCCCCTGAGTTACCGCCGCGATTGCTGCCACAGGCAGCGGCAACAAAGGAGATACGCCCTGACCGGCAGGCTTAAATTGGTTGTTCTGGTGTTCAGCATAAAATTTTGAGGGGCTAAAAACACTTACCGCTATCACTGAATTCATTTATCAGCTCCTGGGTTTAACTGAAGCCATACACGCCTTAGGTCAATTGCAAACTCACTGGCTGTCATGAGCATCGATTTTAGGTAACAGTTGCAAAAAGCGTCACCAAGAGGTTTCCAAAACACGACTGCACCTTTAACCACCTTTGTATTCCTGTCCTCTTCCCCAGCAGCACAGGAACTACTACACACAGTAACTGCACTGCCCGTTAGTCTCTTCCCTCAGCTCTGTCAGAAGTCCTCTGCAGCTGGGTTCAAAAATCCCAGGAGAAAACTCTGCTCGGTATTTGTTCACCAGCCACCATAAACTATGATCATGACTTTGAGTGCTACCTTGCAGTGTTCCTACCCATCCTGTACCCTAGTACACGCTGAGGACTGAAGGAAAATAAACAGGAAGGAAGACTGACTATCTCATCATCCCTGGAGCTCATGCCATCAACATAATACCTTCATTTTCCAAAAACAAATTCACACAGATGTGCACGAGTCTCTGGAACAAGAACCAGAGGCTATGTTTAAACCTTGCAACAAGGGAGCAATGCCCCATATTTTTTCCTCTGCATGTGTGAGTCAACAAGTCCTGATTCCAGATCAGGGAGGGACTACAGCACATGCGGAAACAGAATAACAGCAAGCTCAAATAAAGTCCGTGATTTGAGCGACTGGAACCCAGGAGTATCCTTGCAGTTAAGAAATGGTCTCAGCTTCCAAAGCAAAAACAGAAGACGAAAACCTTTATGCTTATAGCAATGGTTGTCCTGTTCTTAATTCATTGGAGAGTTTCACAGACAATCTTGCTCACTGCTTCAAACACAAATTACTCATAGTTTTTCCACATGAAAACTTAACTCATTTTTATTTGTTTTATACACTAACTCTCAAAGGCACTTTCATGTAACTAACCTCACATTTTTCCTCTTCCACAGGGGAATGCATCAGAGAAGGAAGCAGGTCAGCCCGCCTGGGAAGGTTCCCCAAAAGAGCAAGGATTTCCTCAGTAGTTGAGGAGAATAGCCAGGCTGACTGACAATTAACCAGAGCCTCCAGTTGACTGGCTTTTGTTCCAGCTTCCTCCTGCTGCATTTTCATTGTAGAAGCAGTTCCATCCCTTCACGTGCATTTTTTTTCCCTCTTTGAGGAGCTTAGTGTAACCGGAACAGGGAAAACAAAATACCATCCCAGAATACTGAGAGAACTGATAGAAGCAACAGCTTTGTTTTTGTTTTGTTTTTAAATCAAGTGTGCCAACCCTAGGATATAGAAGAGAAGACATTGTACCTGTATTCGGGAAAGGGAACAGTGAGGGCAAATTCAGAATTATTTATCTGGTTTAAATGGCACATAAGGATTTGAAAAACATTTTGCAGGGAACAACAAGACACTTTAGTAAACAGGAAAATGGGACAATATACACTAATTTGAATAGAACTGCAGCCTTTGTATGTTTGCTTCATCAGGTAGCTGAGGTACTAAACAAGGTAGATATATTCATGTATGTCCTAACTCAGCATTTGAAATGGCAAGTTTAATTAAATTGAAGAGATGAGGATTAGTACAGATGGCAAGGAAGAGGAACTAGTAAGGATGGTAGTGGATTGTGCTCAAAAGAAAGCAGACTAAAGAGATGCTACAAATGGAGTCCCTGAGCAATCAGCCATAATACTGTTCAGTTTAATAGTTGTTAGTTGACATTAGAGCAAAAACATGAGTATGCTAAGAAAATTTGCTGATGAGACAAACCTGAGGAGAAACAATACAGATTAGAGTCAGAGTATGTATCAGAAAAGAATAGATGGCATGTAGAAGCAGACTAATAAAAAAGGGATGGAATAGGAGTACAGAGTTCAAAATCATGAGCTTAAGGACTTTGAAGTGTTAATTTTAAACTGAAAGCATCAGCTGGAAAGAAACGACAAGAAAAATTTGTATCTGCCCAGCCCGTCAATAACAGAATATCCACAAGGCATCAATCTGAAGAGATCAAGAAAAAGGACAATACTCCCAGGGGAGTATCAAATGAGTTTTTGTTTTTGTTTTTTTTTTTGTTTGTTTGTTTGTTTGTTTTTTCAAAGAGGAATCTGGAATATAAATGCTGTCGCACTGGTACTATGAAGGCATCACCTAAAATACTGCATACAGTTCTGATCACTGATACTGAAGAAATATAAATTAAACCTGAAATGCGCACAGAGAAGGGCCAGGAGAGACAGACATGATTCTGTCTATATGTTACTCTATTAAGCAGACAGTCTATTTCTGCCTATTTCATTTGCTACATCATCTTAGGACCCCTAAGTTGAGTATTATGAAACCCTAGTTGAAAGTAAGACCTTTGAATATAAAAAAGCTATTAATATAACTTTCTCAGCAAAACCCACATTAAAGTAATAAAATAAATAGCAGCTGATGGAAGTATTTCTAAGCTCCCTACATTTCTCAGACAAATGCTTTCATGGCTGACAAATTTTGATATTTTTTAGCTTAAATCTACGGAGAACCATATCATATTTATAGATTCTTCAAAACCTCTTATCATTTCAAAGTGTGGTCTCACAAGTAGTCCAAGAAGATGGCATAGCAAAGCTTAACCAATCCTTTTTTCCCAAATTCAATGTTGACAACATTCAAGTACAAAAAACAGCATTCATGAAAAATATGAAAGAGTAAGAGATAAGTTATCAAAATACTCATCTAAGACATGAAAAGGTGTTAAACACCACAATTATAACAACAGTTTATCACTAAAACCCAAAATAAGTATCCTCTGTACTATCACCCTGCATAGCAGAAAAAACAAATGCAGAGATGGTTGCAAACTCAAATTATCAGTTCCTAATAAATAAAATATTTACATCCTGATATCTACATTTGCTGTGGGTAGTCCTATAAACTAACATGATCATTTAAGCCCTTTAACTCTACTGATAAAATAATTTCCGTCTGTAGATTTAACAGTAGGAGAACACACTGCAAGATTATGCTGAATATGCTGCATACAAATTTAATGTATGATTCTGCCCCAGATGTCCCAAGGCAAGCATCTTTACTAGTAGAAACTTTAAAATACTGGCACAAGTGATCAGTCTCAAGCTTGAGCAAAGGTGAAATGTTGCCAATGTCTGACTACTTGTCTTGAATTTATACCCTTTATATCTCTGTATAGTCTTCTCTTTGCTTCTATGACTTGTTTGGTTATGATCTCCATGTAACTATGACAATAATGAATAATTCCACTACATGAATGACTCATTCACTATTGCTTCTTGTGCTTAGCAATATAAATAACCAAAGCTCTCTCCAGCACCTTCACAGTTTTTTATTTTATAGTACATTTAAAGAAAGAAACGAAGTAGAGTAATTCTACATATTGACGAGATTTTTAATACTTGTAGCAAACAACTTTAGGAACCACCTTCTGAAACAGATACACCCTCAGAATCTCTCCTTCCCACCCCCTACAGCTTCTTCTCACTCTTACTGTCACACAGGAGACTAAGCAGGCAGAAATGTCTTTACATGACGCCGTATGATACGGAATACCCCTTTGTCCAGTCGGGGTCAGTGGTCCAGGGTCTGTCCCCTCCCAGCTCCTGCTGCACCCCCCAGCCTCCTCACTGGCAGGGCAGGGTGAGAAGCTGAAAAGTCCTTGACTCCGTGTAAGCACTGCTCTGCAACAATTAAAACAAGTAGGAGACATTTCTTCTCAGAAAGAGCAGTCAGGCATTGGAACGCATTGTTCAGGGAAGTGGTGAAGTCACTGTCCCTGGGGGTGTTCAAGGAAGGGTTGTACCTGGTGCTTAGGGACATGGATTAGTGGGTGACATTGGTAGTAGGGTGATGGTTGGACCAGGTGATCTTGGAGGTCTTTTCCAACCTGAATGTTTCTATGATTCTGTGTTACACTGATGAGAGGCTAGAGCCTGAGCTGGAAAACATGTGGAACAAGGTAGATAAGGCTGCAATTTGCAAGGTCCTGCAGTTTTGCCATCTAATCTAACCCATAAAAACAGCCTAAAAGAAAGCTGGAGGGGGACTCTATCAGGAAGTGTAGCCATGGAACCAGGAATCATGGCTTTGAACAAATGGAGGGGAGATTTCGATTAGATGTGACGTGGGGAAGAAATTCTTCACTCAGAGCGCAAAGCGCACCTGGGAATTAGGGCTGAAGATGCACCTTGCTTCTGTTCTTTTCTGTGAAGAGTAGCATGAAATTACCTAAAAAACAGTGTTAAAAATAAACCCAGGGCACAGGATGGGAGGTGCAGGGCAGTCCCTGTGGCCAAGGGGCAGCCTTTCTCTCTGGCAAGCCAAATGGCCCGGGGGAGCCAGCCCCAGAAAAGGGGCCCTCACCCCCCCCAACCCTCCTCCTTATTCCACGTGAGGGCATCTTCCAGGCTGCTCCCAACACGGCCACCTTTGGCCACCTGTGGGCCGCTCCATCACAGAGGCTTGCTGAGGTCACAGTGGCCACCACTGCCCCGCCTTTGCTGCGGGCCCTATAAAACAGGACCCCTGCAGCTGGCCCACCAGTCGCTGAGCTTCTAGGCACTCTGACGGCCAGCATCTGCGGCAGGAGGAAGACCAGAAGCAGGAAGGCGAGTGGCAGGCCTCCTCGGTGTGAGGAGAGCAATGCAGTCTGAGGAAGCACCGAGAAGGAACACACCTAACAAGAAGTGTCGTGGGCAGAGGGAAAGCGCCTGTAGCACAACTGACACCAGTGCTCAGGGGACCTCTGGCACCCAGCCCACAGACACTTACAGGCAGTACCACCGGCACTGCAGCAATGCAGGGAACAGGCCGCCCCCTCAGCCACACAGCGACAGGGGGCCTGGGCCTTCCCGTTGGTGCAACGATGGCATGGGGTGAAGGCAGGAGCGTCAGCCGGACAGCCGTGTGGAGATCAGGTGTGCCCATAATCCAGAATACAGCGTGGGACCCAGGCATGGCCTTAAAACAAACAGCAGCGTCAAACCCACGCATGAAAATCAACCCGACAGTGGCATGGGACCTGGGCATGGAACTGGGCGACCCCCTGGTTCAGCACCCTGGCCTGAAAACATTCCAGATGGAAGGCATCCCATCTGGGCAGTCCCGGGTAAGGACTGGCTTGTCCTGCTGCCAAACACCATGGAGCCCATGGAGCTGGATCCACGAGATGTGGAGGAGCCGATGGAAGTGGATCCACCTCGGCCAGAGCAGACCTGTGACTACCCTGGCATGTCATTGCTCTCTGCCATCAGAGCGCTCAAACAGCATCGCAGCAGTGCCTGGCGAGCTCCCTACTCGTTGCTCAAGCTCCATGCCAAGCATTAACTTGGAGCTGCCAAACGCCATGGACATCCAGCAGGCTTACCTGCAAGACATCCCGGCAATAAACCACTCTGTTGCTGATTCTCAGGGCTTGCGTGACTGCTTCTTTCCCTACCCCTAGCCGTGGTGCGAGAGGTGGCATCCCTTGTGCACAGAGCCTCGAGGAAGAGCACAAGAGAGGACCCAGCTCCCTTCGGGCTGCTGCGCGGGGGGGGCAGGAGGAGTCCCCGAGGGCCACCATGCGCCTTTAACATTTGTGAAAATAAAGTGAGGGGTGAAAATAGGAGTGTGTGATTATGGGTGGCTAATTTCTTATATTAGGAGTGAGTTTCTATAGCTGAGTAATTGGCAATGACAGACGTGGAGAAGGCTGAGGTACTCAGCAACATCTTTGCCTCCACCTGCACTGGTAGGCGGGCTTCTCAAGTCTTTCATTTTCCTGAACCCGTAGATGGAGGCTGGGGGGATCAAAGTCCCACCCACCGTAAGGGAAGAGCAGGTTCGAGACCACCTGGTGAATCTAAAAGGTGCAAGTGTATGGGACCTGATGACATGAAACCCAGGGTCCTGAGGGAACTGGCTGATGGAGTTGCCAAGCCTCTCTCCATCCTAGTTGAAAAGTCCTGGCAGTCAGGCGATGTCCCTGGTGAGTGGAAAAGGGGAAACATCACACCCCTTTTTAGAAAGGAATGAGAAAGTCAGGTTGTTTATAAAGCAGAGGAACTCCTACTCAGACTGGGGAGGGAGAAGAAGACGAGATAGGCTACTCCAAAGTGGCTGGGCCATCAGAGGAACAGGAAGACAAAGTAGAAGATCTCATAAGGGCATCAAGAACTTCCCGAGGCCGATACCAGCGTGAGCCTAACTGGGAATGAGTGGCAAAAGCACCCTATTGTGACTGGCCCGGATGCTCCGTGCATCCTTGGCATAGGCTACCTAAGGAGAGGATATTTCAAGGACCTTTTTTCTTCAGGGAGCCAATATATGCAGGGGACTGCCGGAGATGATTTTTCCCACTTGTTCACTCTCCCTTTCTCCTTCACCTGCTTATTCTCCTCCAGGCTAGTTACGATAGCTCTTCAGGTCTTTCAATATCCTGTGGATGTTCAGACCAGCATGTTCTTATTGTAACATCTCCTGAGTGCGCTTCAGGTGTTGTCCAAGGTTAACCAACTACTTAGGAATGCCATCCAGAGATCTGTTCTGAGGCAGAAGAGTTATGAGTGGCAGGCAGTGTTGGAGGATATGGGCAGGCATCTAGAGCAGTGGACATCTCCAGTGCTTGGGAAATTCACCCCTGAACAGGTGCAAAATCCTAAAAAAATGGAAGAATGAAAGGCTTGAAGAAGGTGTGTCATCGCCCTAGCAATTCCAGAGAGACACAAATCACTGCAACGTGCTGGGGCTTGGCCCAATGCAGTTGCTCACCACCCACTGACCGATGCCCAGCCTGTCCCCAAGCAGCCGGTACCCCACAGTACTTGTCCAGCATGACGCCATACGGTACGGAATACCCCTTTGGCCAGTTGGGGTCAGCTGTCCTGCTTCTGTCCCCTCCCAGCTCCTCCTGCACACCCAGCCTCCTCACTGGCAGGGCAGCGTGAGAAGCTGAAACGTCCTTGACTCAGTGTAAGCACTGCCCTTCAACAATTCAAACAAGTAGAAGACATTTCTTCTCAGAAAGAGTGGTCAGGCATTGGAATGGGTTGCCCAGGGAGGTGGTGGCGTCACCGTCCCTGGGGGTGTTGAGTGCTGACTGGAGTGCTGCAGTGACTGGCTATATGCTCTTCAGAAGGGCCAGGCAGCAGAGAACGGGTGGTGGTGTGGCTCTCTATATTAGAGAGTGTTTTGATGTTGTGGAACTCGAGACTGGGAATGGCAAGGTTGAGTCCCTATGGGTTAGGATCAGCGGGAAGGCCAACAAGGCAGGCATCCTGGTCGGGGCCTGTTATAGTCCGCCAGACCAGGATGAGGAGACGGATGAGGAGTTCTACAGGCAGCTGGCAGCAGCTGCGAAATCGCCAGCACTTGTTCTCGTGGGGGACTTCAACTTCCCAGACATATCCTGGAAATACAATACAGCTCAGAGGAAGCAGTCTAGGAAGTTTCTGGAGAACGTGGAAAATTGTTTCCTGACACAGCTGGTTAGTGAGCCTGTTAGGGGAGGTGCCCCGCTAGACCTTCTGTTCACAAACAGAGAAGGACTGGTGGGAGCTGTCGTGGGCAGAGTGACCACGAAATGGTAGAGTTCTCTATTCTTGGCAAAGTCAGGAGGGGGACCAGTAAAACTGCTGTCTTGTTTACCAAAAGGGTTGTTAGGCATTGGAATGGGCTGCCCAGGGAAGTGGTTGAGTCACCACCCCTGGAGGCCTTTCAAAGACGTTTAGATGTAGAGCTTAGTGATACGGTTTAGTGGAGGACTTGTTAGTGTTAGGTCAGAGGTTGGACTAGGTGATCTTGGAGGTCTCTTCCAACCTCAATGATTCTGTCATTCTGTGTGATTCTGTGTTCAAGGAAAGGTTGGACCTGGTGCGTAGGAACATGGTTTAGTGGGTGACATTGGTAGCAGGGTGATGGTTGGACCAGATGATCTTGGAGGTCTTTTCCAACCTGAATGTTTCTATGATTCTGTGTTACACTGATGAGAGGCTAGAGCCTGAGCTGGAAAAGATCATGTGGAACACGGGCAACAAGGTAGGTAGGGCTGCAATTTGCAAGGTCCTGCGTTTTTGCCACCTAACCTTACCCGTAAAAGTGGCCTAAAAAAAAAAAAACAAAAACGGAGAGGGACTCCATCAGGGAGTGTAGCCATGGAACCAGGAATCATGGCTTTGAACAAATGGAGGGGAGATTTCGATTAGATGTGACGTGGGGAAGAAATTCTTCACTCAGAGCGCAAAGCGCACCTGGGAATTAGGGCTGAAGATGCACCTTGCTTCTGTTCTTTTCTGTGAAGAGTAGCATGAAATTACCTAAAACCCAGTGTTAAAAATAAACCCAGGGCACAGGATGGGAGGTGCAGGGCAGTCCCTGTGGCCGAGGGGCAGCCTTTCTCTCTGGCAAGCCAAATGGCCCGGGGGAGCCAGCCCCAGAAAAGGGGCCCTCACCCCCCCCAACCCTCCTCCCTCTTCCACGTGAGGGCGTCGCCCAGGCTGCCCCCAACACAGCCGCCCAAATCTGGCCAATCAGGGGCCGCTCCATCACAGAGGCTTGCTGAGGTCACAATGGCCACCACTGCCCCGCCTTTGCCGCGGGCCCTATAAAAGGGGCCCCCCTGCCGCTGGCCCCCCACTCGCTCAGCGACTAGGTCCTCTGACGGCCAGCATCCGCGGCAGGAGGAAGACCAGAAGCAGCAAGGCGAGAGGCAGCCCTCGTTGGTGTGAGAGGACAGCGATGCAGTCCCAGCAAGCACCAACAAGGACGGCAGATGACGAGAAGAAGAAGCGTCATGGGCGAAGGCAGAGCGCCGGCGGCACAAAAGACACCAGTGCCCAAGGGAGCTCTGGCGCGCAGCCCCCAGACGCTTACAGGCGGTACCATCGGCACCGCAACGACGCGGGGAACAGGCAGGCCCCTCAAGCGCACAGCGACAGGGGGCCTGGGCCTTCTCCTAGTCGAAACGGCGGCGTGAGGCAAAGGCAAGAACATCAGCCAGAGAGCCGCAAGGAGCATAGGCGTGATCATAGCGCGCGACACAGTGTGGGACCCAAGCATGGCCATACACCAGATGGCAGCGACAGACCCACAAATGGAAACGAAGCGCAGAGTGGCACGGGACCTCGTCGTGGAAGAGAACGAGCCCGTGGTT